>NC_083276.1:134367130-135707130 GCF_963506605.1 Zootoca vivipara
TTTATAACTTAACTCAAACCCCATGTTATCTGGCTTTATTCCCTCCCAACTTCTATGGTCCTGAATTTTGCTGGGCCAATTCAATTTTTTAATAGAACTATGACAAGGAAGCCCTCAGGATCAAATACGGTCCTAGGGGTCTGGCTCGTCAGCAGAAAGACCAGCAGGTCCGCTTCCTCCCCAACCCCTATAATAGTTTCAGTGGTGTACAGTGCTCAAAAACTTGCCACAGTTCACAGCTCTGTGTGTGCAAAGGAATGCATACTTAGAGCAGTGTATTTTTGTGATTAACCATGTGTCAATCATCACGATTTTATATTAAGGACGGATTAAAAAATACAAATACAGTGCTGAAAGGACACAAAACCCTAGAGAAATACCTTGAATGTTCTCACACAAAACTGTGAATGAGTTTGAGGGAGGCCCTCACCCATCATCCCTTCTCCTTCTTCCCACCATTCCATCCTTGCTCTCCAAAGATAACATTACTGTACTTTGCTCATCCTTAAGGCTAGTAAAATGAGGAAACACCTATCTGCCACCAACTCACAGTGTACCTGAATCAATGGTTCTAGATTAGATCCATGCTTCTTCTCAGCACAGCTACCGGTAGCGAAACAAAAATAGATCTGTTCTAAGTCTGGCATAACAGCAGCATGGCAGTTTCCATTTGCCTCTTTCTCTGCCTCCCTTTTGACTTAAACAGGCTGCAGCACTTAAGATAAAAAGGGGAAACACAACGAGCAGTCAAAAAAGGCAGCATCTACCGTAGATATCCTTCTCCCCCACCCTTTGCTCTGCAATTCATGTGCTCCTCCAGCTGCACACACAAAGGGATTTTCCCCACATTTAAGATTCAGAGATTATATTGTTATCCTGAGCTGCCGCCCGCAAACTAAAAAACAGCAAATAATAGGAAACCAATTTTAATAACATTTTTATATGTCAGAAACAGAAGCAGTCAACTCATCAGCTTTATCTGATCCCCAAAACAATTTTATCTGGTCCCTGATGTTCCTACTATACAGGGCCAGCAAAAACCATTTTATGGCTTGAAGCAAAGGATCAAATAGTGCTTCCTTTCTGCCCCATCCCCTGCCAAAACAACCTCACACATTTTGACCTGATAAAGCTCTTCCTAACAAGTTGATGCAGAATGTGCACTCTGAAAATCCACCAAAATCCATTTCCTTATTATTAAAACCTGATGTCTTTACTGAGCTGAGCTCCTGGCCCTAAAAGTAGGCCAAAGTGTGCAAAAAGGGATACTTGAGCTACCTAAGACTCTCCCCTGGTGGCTCATAACACAATGTCCACCTAGTCCTGTGCCAATCATGAAAAATGTGAGTGCAAATTACGTCCCACTCAGGCAGAAGAAGCCGAGCTCCAAACTCCTGCTTCCCATCCTCCCACCCTATAGAGAGAGCCATGGTGGCTGCTTGAGTGGGTGTGCTCTGGCATCACTGTGTATACAGTATTGTGATGCAGAAGGCTGTTCTGGATAAATACCCTGATATCAGCTGTTTTATTACAGAAAAATTTCAGAAACAGACTGGAAAGAGAAATTGCTGAATTGGAAATCATTACCAAGCTTAAAACCACGGAGCCACCTGGGATGAACAGAGATATCGGATTCTTATCTCATTATGCATGATCTAGCTTTCTTTAGCCTCAGCTGTTGTTTTTTCCCCGCAGGACCTATTGCAGTAATCAGGAGTCGTTAACAGCCATTAACAGGTTTACCACTCTTACAGCCCATCACCCATTCCCATCACACACACCCCACCCTCTGAATATATATATATATAAGGGTCTGGTTGCTTCTGTTTCAAGTGTATCTGAAGAAGTGTGCATGCACACGAAAGCTCATACCAAAATAAAAACTTAGTTGGTCTTTAAGGTGCTACTGAAGGAATTTTTGTATTTTGCTTCGACTCAGACCAACACGGCTACCTACCTGTAACTAATAATAATTCAATCAGACATGGATGTCTGATTGTTCACCATTTTGTTAAGTGCATGTGTTTTAAAGTATCCCCCCCCCCTATCTCAAGCTAAGATGACATAGGATCTGTACCTGCGAAAAGTTCAGGATTCCCCAGTCCCAATACATAAAGATAATGTTCAGGAGCAAAAACCCTGAGTTGAAGACAGCTATTTTTCAAAGGCTATGTTACAAATAATATTTGTTTCATCTTCTTGCTTTATTTTTTCACTGAGATTACTAAATCATTACTGAATAGTTTATTGAAAGAAAATTCACAAATGAGAGTTTGAAAGATATTTTAACAGCACAGTTCTAAACATAGGTACTGAAAAGGAAGTGCCGCTCACTTCAAAGAGGCTTACTCCCAAGTAAATGAACACAGCCTAACCACTTAAAATGGATTAAAACATAAACTGATCATCTTCACTCATTTTTAAAGGCTTCACCCTTTGCATTAAATATGCTTTCTATTTGGGCCATGCCCCCAAAATTTTGACCAATAAAATTATAAAACAACAGCCATTGCTCCGTCTAATTTTTATTTCTTTTCACAGGATTCAGGTAATGCAGCAGAAATAATGCCTCACTGGACTCAAATACCATGTTGGTGGATTGCCACTTCTCTGTGGAAGTGAGGAAGGCACGCTTGGCAAATCCACACCGTGATCAACTCCCTCCTGGAAACCAATGTCCCCACTGTGGAAGGACGGGTGGATCCAGAACTGGCCTCCACAGTCACTTACGGACCCATTGTTAAAACCGTGTTTATGGAAGACAATCTTACTCGGTTATGAGTGATCGCCAAAGAAGGAGATTTCTCTGTGGTTTATATATCTAATAAATTTTTTCCACGGTCAAACAGCTTTTATTGTTAGAAAGTTCTTCCTAATGTTTAGACAGAATCTGCTTTCTTATAACTTGAAGCCATTGGTTTGGGTCCTACCCTCCAGAGAAGGAGAAAACAAGCTTGCTCCATCTTCCATGTGACAGCCCTTGAGATGTTGGAAGATGGCTCTTTTATCTCCTCTCAAGTCTCCTCTTTTTCAGGCTAAAGATACCCAGCTCCTTCCACTATTCCTCATAAGGCTTGGTTTCCAGACCCTTTACCATCTTGGTCACCCTTCTCTGCACACATTCCAGCATGTCAAGATCCTTCTTAAAACGTCTTTTTTTTTATTTCTGTCCTCCCATATTGACAAAACTTGTCTTAATGTAATACTGAGGGGAGGGAATATAAATGCAAATGTCCTAAATATGCATTTGTCATCTTCCATGCCATGCTCACTCAGCTAAACACTATGCGAAACACTATTGAAACATGGCTTCTGATCTAACTTGTTTGGACAAACCAAAATTTACAAATTGCAGCATCTAACAAGTGAGCAATCCTGCCCACCTGTAAAATTTGGCATGGCAGGGATGGGGAAATAAGAATCTGGTCTGCACCTGAAAAGTTTCTCCACCTGATTTAAATACTCACCTGCCATCCATAGGCAACACAGAACTCTGCAGAGTAAGCAGGCTGCCAGCAGGGCAATGGGTCACTCCATCTCTCCTCTGTGTTCATTATAGAACTGAATAAATGTTAGCTAAGGTATGGTATACTTTGAATGATACAGTGGTGCCTCGCTAGACGAAATTAATTCGTTCCACAGGTCTTTTCTTATAGCGAAAAATTCGTCTAGCGAATCCCATAGGAATGCATTGAATTTTTTTTTATTTTTTATTTTGCCCATATTTTGCCCATTAATTGAATTTCAATGCATTCCTATGGGAAACCGCGATTCGCTAGATGAATTTTTCGTAAAACGCATTTGTCTAGCGAGGCAAGCTCCGCTCGAAAAATCCTTTCGTTAAGCGGAAATTTCGTTAAGCAGGGCATTCGTTTTGCATTTGTCTCTTATGTAAATGTAGCAATCACTTCTTGCTGTATTGTTGCAGTAAAAAAGCAAGGAATTTTGAGTTTTCAAAGGTTCTCCACCCCATTCCCCCCACCCACTGTAAGTATGTTTACATCTTACTAGGTCTGAACTTTCAAACTTCATTTCATGCTTAATTTTTTTCCTTTGAGAAAGGAAGGAAAGGCAGAAGCTACAGTCACCAAACAGGAAGTAGCTTACATCCCTCTAGAATCTCCAGCCTGCAGATGACCTTCTGCAGGCAACAGATAATAAGCAATGTACTATATTATGTTTTAACAGGTTATGAATAAACAGATATTGTATTTCCTTAAATGATAAAAAATAGGAAAGGAAGAAGGTGACGAAGTAAGAGACTTGGATATCTCAAACATTTAAAAGAATTCAAGCCACATTCACACCATGACACACTTCTCCCCAAAGAATTCTGGGAGTTGTGTTTTGTTAAGGGTGATGAGAGTTGTTAGGAAGCCCCTATTCCCCACCTTGCCGACAAAGGTCCATATAGTTAAAGCTATGGTTTTCCCAGTAGTGATGTATGGAAGTGAGAGCTGGACCATAAAGAAGGCTGATCGCCGAAGAATTGATGCTTTTGAATTATGGTGCTGGAGGAGACTCTTGAGAGTCCCAAGACGATCAAACCTATCCATTCTGAAGGAAATCAGCCCTGAGTGCTTACTGGAAGGACAGATCCTGAAGCTGACTCTCCACCTCATGAGAAGAGAAGACTCCTGGAAAAGACCCATGTTGGGAAAGATTGAGGGCACAAGGAGAAGGGGACGACAGGACGAGATGGTTGGACAGTGTTCTCAAAGCTACGAACGTGAGTCTGACCAAAATGCGGGAGGCAGTGGAAGACAGGCGTGCCTGCCTGGTGTGCTCTGGTCCATGGGGTCCCGAAGAGTCGGACACGACTAAACAACAACAACATTCCCCTCCCAGAGCTATAATTCCCAGAGTGGCTTAATGATCAATCCTTCTTCACAGGGAACTCTGGAAAGTGCAACTCTGTGAGGGAAATAGGGGCCTCCACCCATGGGACGCGGGTGGCGCTGTGGGTTAAACCACTGAGCCTAGGGCTTGCCGATCAGAAAGTCGGCGGTTCCTGGTTTCATCAGAAGCAGCTTAGTCATGCTGGCCACATGACCCGGAAAAACTGTCTGGGGACAAACGTCGGCGCCTTCAGCCAGTAAAGCGAGATGAACACCACAACCTCAGAGCTGTTCGCGACTGGACTTAACTGTCAGGGGTCCTTTACCTTTACCTTTAACAACTTAGCAACAAACTTGTTCCCAAAGTTCCCAAAATCTGTGGTGGAAGCCATGTTAAGTTGTATCATAGCACCAGGGCCGTCTTGAGCAGATCGCGCGCCCTGGTGCTGAAGATCGCTCCACCGCCCGCCCCACCCTCGCAGGGTGCAATTGGTTTCCGCGCGGCGCCCTCCTTGCCGGGCCGGCGCCCAGCTTGCCAGCCCCCCGCGCCATGGTGCACTGCGCCACCGGGGGTCTATGAAGAGCCGGCCCTGCATAGCACTTTAAATGTATAGTGCGAATGTGGTTGCATGGTTCCTTGTTTGTCAGAGCAGAGAAATGGGCCTGACAAGCAGAATTGCTAAATCTCACCTATATTGGATGCAACTCAGTATCTCACACTGGTACAGATATTGGGCTACAACCACAAACGTCTCAAAACCAGAAACTCCAGAGTTTGTTCTAAGAACAAAAATAGAATCCTGTGGCACCTTAAAAACTAAAGAAGTCTAAAGGGCTCCTGTTCATCAGATGAATCTTCCAAATGTGACACAAAATTATTTATTGTCAAATCTGGAGCCACCTCTTTCTGACCACAACACTTAGTCAGGAGCACAAACCATAGTGCAGGAGACAGAATGGTGGTACAGTTTGTTTGCATGACAAAAGCATGTAGACTATCATTCCAAAAACACTTAGCAAACAATTAAAATAACCTGCCAGGTATATGCCTAAGGACTGTATCAGCTGGTTCTTGTATTATGAATACAAAGCAAAAACATTCAAGCTGTTTGAAGAGAAAGTATTCAGGTTTTTTACAAACACAAGACCAAATGATGGCACAAGTAAAACTTTAGATGTCAAGGCTAGCCTGCTTTTTCCACAAATAGGCCATAATTTTAAAGCATACATATTTTGTAAGTGCATCCAACTTTGCCTAGAAACCAATGATGACCCATACAAATGCATAATTCCCTGAAAGCGACTATTCCAGAATTTTACATATTTAAGAGCACATTCATATGCCCTAGATACAGCAGCTGGGTAGCTTTAGGGTTTACTGAAGTCCCACTACACTGCCATACTACGAGATACATCTGCCAGTCCCAGCTCTGATGTTATGTCATGATGATCAATTACAGGTGAAACTCAGAAAATTAGAATATCGTCGAAAAGTGCATTTATTTCAGTAACGCAACTTAAAAGGTGAAACCAATATATGAGAGATGCATGACATGTCAAGCCTTTATTTGTTGCAATTGTAATTATTTGTCATTAGGCAGGTCAATTATAAATGGAATGCAATTAATGAAATGTGATAGTGATGTTTATTTTTGTTTATTTTTCTATTATTGTAACTATTTGTTTTATTACTGTGGAATTTCCAAAAGAAAGCATTTGTAAAAATTAAAAGAAAAATAAAAAATAAAAAGTTGCATTACTGAAATAAATGCAGTTTTCGACGATACTGTATTCTAATTTTTCGAGTTTCACCTGTATATCCCTACCACAAAGTGGCAGTGTGGGTATGTCAAAGGGAAGAGCAGATTTACAACAAATCCCATCCTCTCGTAGACCTCACTGCCAACTCATGTACTGCAACGGAAGAGGTGATGACCCTAAATTTCTAACTCCATGTATGCCAGGATCCCTGTTGCCTCCAATAATAATCCATTGGGGGGGGTGTTAATTCAATTTATATACACTCTCAGAGCAGCTCACAGAGCAAAACCAGAACACAAAACACAAAATATATAATCAAAATAAAAACAACAAGCGGTTGCTACTATGCAAGGCACACTCTGTGCAGCAGATTGTGGTGCAGAGTAGTGATATCATGGTGCTGTTTCCGCATCAGCAGGCATTTGATTGGCTCCTTTCACACCTGGCTGACATGGGGATATCCCTGGCATGCCAATCTGTGATTGGTGGGAGTTGACAGTGTTTCCAGGCAGGTGTGGGGAGCAGGGTTGCTCTGCTCTCTTTTTGTGTGCTGATAGTGCACAGAATCCTGATTAAGTTATATTGGCATACATTGGCTGTCAGAATGCCACAATTATAGGATTGTCAAGTAATGGTGAGAAATCTTTCCAAACTAATGCTTTCTATACCCTGCCTTCTTCAACATAATTACTGTATCTAAAGACTCAGAAAATCACAATAGAAGGCATACAGTATGAAGCCTAGTGCTGCAATTAGAAAAGAAAAAAGGAAGGAAACATACAAATTATCCACCTATAAATAAATAAGAAATTCAGGGTGATTCTGTGCAAAATCAATATAGCTAAAGTAACTTGCATTGCCTTCTGCTGTAAGAAAAGAAGTAAGACCAGAACCCAGGCAACAGCATAGGCTTTTACATAAACTGCCATTTTGCATGCAGTTTGTGTTTGATTCATATATTTCACCAAGTGATCTTACAGTGGTGTCTATAGGCTCCAAAGGCATAATCACAGATCCACAAAAACAGGCATCACAGCCAACCAAACCGCCATCAAATCACAGAACAGGGCTGTGGGCACAGCTGAACAGTGGCAAAAAGAGGGCTGTTGAAGGGCTGAGCAGAGGCCAATGGGCCCAAGGTTTCACCAGCCCTGCTTTAGATGGTGAACAAAACCAAGCTCCATGTCTGTAATCTAATGACTGAAAATACAGTTGCAACAGATAGAAATAGTATATCTAGTCAGATATGACCACAGTACATTTTAATTATTCAATAACCAGTTTTCTGTTGCTCTTGAAAGTAGTGCAACTGAAAAACCTTACTATAAATAAATTATCTTTGTTTGATCATTTATTTGCCAAGTATCAACTTTGATTAAAAATGCAGGATTCAGTAATTTAGATCCACCTGCCCTGCAAAATGATGTTGCCATCAGCATTTGCCAAACATAATAATGCCTTACAGCAACACTGCCTTTTGTACTAGTAAGAGGTCATTTGAAAATCAATTGTGCATTCAATTATTCTTCTGTTCCATTTTGAACAGTGTTACTTGTTTCATAATCATAATGGCTTTATCTGTTTTTATAATTTTTTATAATTGTATATTCTATTGTAACCTGCCCTGGGACCTTATGGTGAAGGACAGGTACGAAATATTACACACACAAAAAATACTCACTAGTAGTCATTTACCACCATGAATTTGTGACAGCTAAGGCTCAATTGTTTGCTCAATTTTTATCAAATGAAATGGGAGGGGAGAGATTGACACTGTGCATCAAAACAGGACTACAACAAAGTCTCCCATGCCTATCTTAGGCTAAAGTCCTAACCCACTTAACTGAGAATATGCTCCAACGAATTTAGTATGACTTAGTTCTGAACTGACATGGTTAGGAGTGAACTGTTAGTAATGGAAAATAAATCCTAGATTTGTGCAAATTCATTTTCAACCCCATGAACTACACTGCAAAATATGGCATTCCTAGATTACATTTAAAAGTATAACACTTAAAATATATGTATTTTATTAGTTTGCAGCATTAAGAACATAATATACACATAAAATACCCCCCAATCCAGAAGATGAAATTTAGATAATATATCCAAACTAATTTTCAAGTAATCAGTTCAAGTAATAGTTCCTATCCCTGACAACCATTTCTGTAGAATGAAGTACAGTACAAGCAGGTCTTCCTATCCAAACAAAATGCGTTTTCAGGAAATTGTTTGTTAGGTTTGTGTTCACACAAGGAGTCTGATGATTTCCATTTATTCCTATGGGAAGATTTCTAATGTGTTCCCGACCACATAACTTTTATCCCAAACTGATGAAAAAACAAGGAAAATCCTCTGAAACCTTGCAAAAGGAAACAAGGGAGGAAAGAATGCTTTCTTATTTGTCTGCTTCCCACTCCCCCACCATGGTTTCTGGCCAAATGGCTGTTGCTGACCAGTAATACAAAAGAGCAAGGCTTCTTTAAGGCTGCTTATTTGTTTACAGTACTGCACGCAGGTCCAGCTGTTTGGATATCTGAATGTGCAGTGTGTACAGTGAGGATTGGGTACTAATTCCTCATGTTTGGATAAGTGATTTTTTTGTATAACAAGTGTTTGAATAGGGGGACTGATCCTCTTGTTGCACTATGCAGGTGTGCTCCTCCCAGCAGTCATTCCTCCTCTGGTCACTGCTGTGAGTACCCAACCTGACTGACTCCGATGCTGTAGTTGTCGTCGTAGGGTTAATGTTGCCTGGCTCCATAGGGTTGACGTCGCCTGGCTCCGACCTCATCAGCCAAAAAGGACTCTTCACCTGCTCAATAGGAAAGGATGCCCACCTAAATTCCACAAGATTATTGTGTCCTTCCATGAGATGCGCGGCACTGCCCAGTAAGATGACTCACGCTCAGATGCCTTCCCGATAAAGGATGGTGTGAAGCAGGGCTGTGATCTTGCCCAAACTCTCTTTAACATATTCTTCTCCCTGGTGCTCTCACATGCCTTCGACTCAACTGAAGACAGTGTGTACATCCATTCAAGGAGCGACAGGGGTCTGTCCAAACTGGCATATCTCCACACCAAGACAAAAGTGTCTTATCCAAGAGATGTTGTTTACAGATGACATGGCCTTGACAGTGCACTCCAAGGAAGCTCTACGTCTACGGTGTCTAAGAAACTATTCTGCACAAGCCTGCATGGAGTTCAGCGTTACCAACGTCCTGCGTCAGGATGTCGCCAGCATGCCATGCATCAGCACTAGTGACCACATGCTTCGAGGTGGTAGATGATTTTGTCTACCTGAGCTCCACCATAACCAGTAACCTCTCCATCAACACTGAGCTGGACAAGCATACTGGCAAGGCAGCTACAGCAATGGCTTGCTTCTCCAAAAGGGTCTGGGAGAGGGTGACATTAATGACCAATGCAAAAATAAAGATCTACCAGGCTTGCATGTCGAACACACTGCTTTATGAGTAGTAAGACTTGGGCAACCTACACCCACTAGTAATGACACCTCAATGCCTTCCACATGTGCTGTGTCAGGAAGATTTTGGGGATCACATGGTAGGACAGAGTGTCAAAGAAAGATATGCTCTCCCAAGCCCACATTCCCAGCATGTTTACACTCCTGTGTCAGCAATGTCTACGCTGACTTGATCATGTCCCAGAAAGGAAGGTGGCAGGATCCCCAAGATCATGCTCTATGGGGAGCTGGCTTCAGGCACCAGGCCCGGTGGCAGACCAGCTCTGTGTTACAAAGATGTCTGCAAACATAACATGAAGGCTGGCAACATTAACCCTGCCATATGGGATGCCCCTGCAGATGACCACAAGCACCTGGAGACAATCAGTCAGGTTGTGTTTCCACATCAGAGGACAGAGGAGGAATGACCGCTGGCAGGAGCACAGAAAGAATAAATGCCGTGGTGCATCTGCAGCAGCACAACCAGGTGCCTTCATCTTTACATCTGAAGTTCAACTTTACATCTGAAGGCGCACAATGTTGCATTTGCAGATATCTTTTTAACACAGAGTTGGTCTGCCAATGGGTCTGCTGCCTGAAGCCAGATTCCCCATAGAGCATGTCCTTACTTTTTCTATTTAATTTCTAAAAGTTCTGACTACTTTGTTAGATGGGAATGGCAGTTTCTCTGTTGATCTGCTCTTTACAGTACAGTACATTGACAGTGTCATACTTCTTTTTTGCTTTGATAGGGAACATTTGGTTCCTTTTGAATGATTCTTTGGCTTCACTTTCTGTTGGGAACATCAAAGCAAGCATGTAGATCATCAATAGAAGGGCCCCAACATCCCGAAAAAAGCACTTGAGAAAATGAGGCTACACTCCTATGCCTATTTTTCTGTGAGAAAGCACTAATGAATGTAACTGGCTGCATTTCTTAACAAAGATGCAGAGGATTAAATTAAATTGGACCCACAACGCTAACCCTGCTTATGAACACAAGCTGTGAATATCCATTAGGTTTTGTAATGTAAAGTAACTTTTGGTGATGAGGGTTCAAACTGTTTACTATGTGTTTTCCGTGATGCTAGCTGCTTTCTGTCTCAGCAACATCTATGCTGGTTTGGTCCACAGAATGGAAAATGGCAGGCTCCCCAAGGATGTGCTCTACAGAGAGCTGGCTTCAAGCTCCAGGCCCAATGGCAGACTAACTCTGTGTTACAAAGATGTCAAAAAACATGGCATAAAGGCTGGCAGCATTAACCCTGCCATGTGGGAAACACTTGCAGATGACCACAAGCACCACAGACCAGAGGAAGAATGGCCACTGTCAGGTGCGCAGAGAGAAGAAACACCATGGCACACCTGCATCAACACAACTGGACACCTTCATCTGTCCCAGCTGCAACAAAACATGTCTCTCCCATATCAGACAGGTCACCAACAGTTTGACTTCACCACTGAAGGTGCAGCCTTCCATTGCTTCCCAAGATAGACAATTGCCAACCAGGGAAGAAGAAAAAACAGGTGCTTTGAGCACATCTATGTGGTGGGGAAATGGCATACAATATATTTATTTATTTAAAATATATATATACTGCTATCTCATAAAGATATATCACAACAGTTTGCAACAATATAGCAAAACCAAACAATAATATTATAAAAACCTGTTAAAAGCAAAAAAGAAATTAAAACAAACATCAACAGACCACTGCAGGGGGTGTACTCTTAATTGCCTGCATAGCCCTGGTGGAATAGGAAGGGTTTTAGCAGGCGCTTAGAAATTGGTACAGAATCATAGAATTGTAGAGTTGGAAGGGACCCCAAGGGTCCTCTAGTCCAACCACCTGCAATACAGAAAGGCTCCCGCTGAATCTCTATTGGCGGGGTGTTCCACAGGAGTGGACCTATTACACTAAAGGCTTTGTTTTTCACTGTTGTCATATCAGCCTCACAAACTCAAGGAACGCACCAATATACTCCTGCAGATAATATTGGTGTTTGAGCTAGAATAGAAGGGTTCAAGTGAACCTTGATGTATCCTGGATCGAAGTTGCTTAGGGCTTTGAAAATCAATAAAATAACAGTGAACCTGGCTCAGCAGGAGATAGGCAGCCAGCGTAGCTGTTTTAACAATGGTGCCTTATGTTCTCAACCAGAAGCTCCCACCAGTATTCTTGCCACAGCATTCTGCACAAGATGTTGCTTCCTAACCAGACCCAAGGGTAGCCCCACATAGAGTGCATTGTAGTAATCCATTCCCAAAGTTACTCATGCATGGAATAATCGTCAGGTTATCCCTGCCCAGGAATGGCCTTGGTTGGAGAACCAGATGAAACTGCTAAAAGGCACTCGTAGCTACAGAGGACACTTGGGCCTCTGGTGACAGGGATGTGTCCCAGAGTACACCCAAACTGCACAGATTGCTCTGAAGAGATTGCTCCTTCAGGAGTGCAGCGCCCACCCAGAACAGGCAACTTGCCAATTTCCCAAACATGAGAATCACCCACCCAAAGGGCCTCCATCGTCCCAGGATTCAAACTCCCTCTCCCCACCTCATCTCTTGCCAGGCTTTGCCTGCAACAGATCACGACACTGGCTCCTATAACCAACTTCTCCTTAGAACTGGCTTTACTCAGTAAATGCAGCACTGAGCCATGGATTATTATTTATGGGTCATTTTTCTATGAACTGAAATACTAAAGTGATGTATAATTAAAACAACATAAACAAATTAGGAAAATTATTGAGAATGTGATATGAAAGTAAAATTATTGTGCTGGTAATTAAAAAAATAAAAATAAAACAACAATTCATTACTTGACTGTAGCCAAGTAATTACTCTGCACCCTTAGTTCACAAGTGTAAAATGGGAATTAAAGTGACACAGAGATCATTAAACAAAGGTTGCTTAAATTAGATTTATCTGAAAATCAAGGAAGTTATTGGAAAGTTAGAGATTCTAAATACAAATGGATTGCCAGAGCAATATTTTCAACATCCCATCTTCAGTTACATTTTGACCTCACTGAGCATTCAAAAATAGTTTCTCACACCCAAGTAGCATTCATCTCATTTAAAATTTTGACACTTTGTGTCGTTCTGAGCTTCAAAGAACTGAAAGTATACTGTTACCCTGAAATATTTCAAAACAATTATAGACTCAGAAAAAACTCTAATGCTGATATATAAGCCTCCCATACCTGCTGCTGACAAAAGAAATAGTCACTGTCCCCAGCTTGTTGTTGGCTTTTATTAAATTTTATTATTTGTTTTAGACACCCTGAATGGCACAAGGAAGGGTGTAATATAAATATTATGAAGAAATAAACAAGACATTTATATTAATTTTGCACTCTACCAATATCCCCAAAATCTTTAATTCTTGGATTTACTTCTTCCATAATAAACACATAAATACACTCTTGTTGTCCTGCTGTTCCTTAAGAAAACAAGCAAAGAAATGCCCTATGAGAATTTCTACAAAATACATGTACTGTACTGTATTTCAATTCATAATTCATATTTCCCAATTTCTGAGCTGTAGCTGTAGTTGCCCCTCTCTTGTTGCTTTTTGTGTGCAGTATACCACAAGAGTCCTTATTTCTGCTAATGCCAAAGCCGGAATCACTCTTAATAAAGACCATAATGTTTTGAGAAGGTTTTCTCTATCTGTAACTGTCTCACTGTATTTACAGGCGCTCACGTTTTCTAGGAAAGGCAGGGAATTCTCCCTATTTGTAACTCTCTTTCCTCAAAGCAAACTATTTATTGGCATCAGTAGTAAGTGCACTGGAGAGTTTATTTGAATCTATCCTCAGGAAAGTAAACTAAACCCATGTTTCTATTTTAATCCTATTTTAAACAAAGTTAAAGTAATTTTAACACTGAATACTTTAAGCTCATTTTGATCTTTTTCGCAGCTGAACCAAGACGTTTAATCTGACCAACTGTTACTCTTTTATAATCCATATTGCAAACATGCTGCTGACTAAAGCAATAGTCACCGAGTGCCCAACTTGAATCAGCTATAGATTTCTAGAATCAACTGCGATCAGGCTCTTGCATGTTCACTAGCGAGGAGAAAAGGATCCCCATGTAAACAGGTAGGGAAGAAAGGGAGCAGGCGCGCAGAAGCAAAGAGCCAGATGAGCTGCCTCCCGAGGGTCCCAAGGAGACGCTCCGGAGTCAAACCGCTTTTCGAGAAGCTCAGCACCCCGGGCGAGGCGGCCCCGAGTGGAAAAGGCCAACGAGGCCCGTCGGACTCACCTCCCCCCATAGCTGCCAAGTTATCCCTTATTTTAAGGGATTTTCCCTTATGCTGAATAGGCTTCATCGCGAGAAAACGGAAAACTTGGCAGCTATGCCTCCCCCTCGCGCCGTGCCCGGCAGCGCCCGCCTTCTCCCTGAGGTGCTGGCTTTCTGCTTGCAGGGACCACTGGGTAGCTTGGGGGGGGTTGGGGTGGGGGCTTAAAAGCGGCAGCTCCTTCCTTCCCTGCTTCTTCTCCTCGCCGCCGTCCTCCCCGGCCCGCCGTCACGTGTGGACGCAGCCGCTTCCTCGGCGCGTGGAGGAAGAGCGAGCGCCGCGCAGGCCCGGCGAGCGGGGCGGACGAGGGGCTTTGCCGCCCAAGCCTTCGCCCGGCTGCCTCCCCGCCCGCGGCGCCGGAGGACGGGTCGCCCGGGAGACGCGCGGCGGACCTTGGACAGCAGCAGCAGCAGCAGCAGGAGGAGGAGGAGGAGGAGGAGGAGGAGGAGGAGGAGGCTCCTCTCCCTCCGGCCCCGGTCCCTCCGGCGCTGCACCTGCCTCCGCCGCGCGGCTCCCCCCTCGGCCTGGGACGAGGCCCCGGAAGGAGAGGTGGCCTACCTCGCAGGGCGCCCGGAGGCGACCACCGACCGAGACGCTTCGCCGCCGCCGCCGCCGGATCCGCGCAGCCTCCCGCCTCTGCCCGCCCGGCCGCCTCCCTCGCTGGGCCGGCCCAGTCAGTCAGGCAGTCAGGCAGTCAGTCAGCCGAAGGCGGGCGCGCTCTCGCTCCTCGCTCGCTCTTTCCGTGGCCGCGCCCGGCGCCAGCCCCCCCGCGGGACAACGCTGCGACGGGCGGCCCTGTGTCGCGCGGGAGGAGGGAGGGGCGGAGCCCAGGGGAAAGGACCGCCCAGCAGGCGCGGCTGAGGCGCGCATGCGTGGCTTGGCGGTGCGCGCCCTGTGCTGTCTCCCTCCCCCTCCCCGCCCTCTGCACCCCGAGAGGGACCCGCGCGCGAGGTTCTCCGTGGAAAAAGGGTCTCGGGCGGAAGGCCCCCCCCCCGTGGGAGGGAGGAGAAGCTTTCCCTCCCCCGCCCCGGAACCGGCTCTCGCCTCTTGCGTTCTGCTTGTCCCTCCTGAGAAGAGGAATGTGGTCCCTTTTTTAAAGGGAAATTCCCTTATGCTGAATAGGCTTCCTCGCGAGAAAAGGGAAACCTTGACAGCTATGCCCCCCCCCCTGCTCTCTGTAATCGAGGATTATCCACAGGGACTCGCAAGATCCGCTTTCGCCCGTCTCTTAGTCCCCACATGATGATCCCTGGAGCACGACGTGGAAGTGTGTGGACATCTGCAAAGGTCAGGGATGCTTCTCAAACAGGAGGCAGAGGCCGCAGGGCAGGGGCGCCTCAGGCCAGCATCCCTCTCATCTGGCCAAGGAGTCCCATAGGCACGGGCACCAGTTTCAACAACAACATGCATAATACTGTACAGGGTATGCAACCCAAGTGAATCACTATTTTAAGCCACTTTTTTGGGGGGTGGGGAGAAAACACATTCTTAAATCTTACCTACTGAAAATGACCTAAAAGTGTTACATTTAGACAGATAAATGCTCCCATAACTTATGTTGCATCATCTCACTATCTCACTATTTGCAGCAAGCAAATACATTCTTTTCCACAGTTAACTCTTGTATACAGTGGTACCTCGGTTTATGAACACAATTGGTTCCGGAAGTCTGTTCATAAACTGAAGCGAACTTTCCCATTGAAAGTAATGGAAAGTGAATTAATCTGTTCCAGATGGGTCCGCGGCGTTCGTAAACCAAAGATTCATAAACCGAGGTTCCACTGTACTGTACTTTCAGAGCACCAAAGTTTATTTCCTAATTGCTTACTGATTGGCTGGTGAAGCAAGTTTTCTCCTGACTCCCCTTTGAACCGTCAACATATCCTTTAACATCCTTTTGACACTAATCAACAAGTTACATTTATTTATTTATTTATTTAGCTATTTACCCACAACCTAAAGCTATTTGCCCCAATTAAATGCTCTTATAAATGGCTGGTCATCTCTTTTCTCTGCCTGCAGAGGAACAGATTGCTCTTGCCAGAGGTCAGATGTGATGGACTTGAGAGGGCTCCCCTCCTTTCCATCATTCTATCTGTCTTGACTGTCCTCACCCCCGTTTCTTTTTCATCCTGCCTTCCTAAACTTTCTGTCCAGGCTCCCCCTATCAACATTAAATTAGGCAGAAGAAGCTGGGTTCCCCACCCCTGATCCAATGGGTGTGGGGGGGGGCAAGCAGTTGTAGAAAACCTTACTTTAAAAGTTCTCTTCATGTATCTTTGGTACAATTGCATCCTCTGTATATCATTTATATCAGGAGTGGGGAGATGATAAATTATGCTGTACCATGCAGCACTGGTGCCTCCTAGTTGGCAAGGCTCTTGCAAATAAAGCTACTGTACTGGACTTCTTGTGCAATGTGCTTCTTGTGTTCTTGGGCAAAATGCAAGCCCGGGTTGATACAAAGCAGTTATGCCTTTACTGTTAAGAGAACCTCTGTGTGCATTCTTGCTTTGTCAAATTGAAGTCAACTGTCCCTTGATTTATATCAGAGATCTTCAACCCTTGGGTCATGAGGCCACCAGCTTTCAACTCCTGCTAAGGTTGCCCAGACCAAAGGGACCCTCTATTTGACATCTGGGCTGGGACACAATCTTCTGATGAGACACTTGTTTTATCCACAAAGGTTGCAATGTGCCTAGAGAAAGGCAGGACCCTTTTTCAATTAGATGCATGTTTCCAGCTGGCCGTATTCTCTACCTTTCTCTAGCTAAATCTCTACCAAGAGAGCTCTGTAGAATAATGGGGCTCTATTCGCTCTCCGTTTCCATGGCTTTCTACCCTTCTCCCAGATGGAAACAGATGGTGCAGCAGGACTTCTTGGTTGCTCACCATGGCAGTGCCAGGGAGCCCAGGAAGTGGTGGCCGTCTTTACCCAGGGATGCACGGGGTGCGGGGCACCCAGGCGCTGAATTCTGGGGGGCGGCCGGTGCCTGCCACTGAAGCCGCCTAAGCTCTTATAATAAATAATTTTGATCAAGCTAGAAAAACAAAATACATATATACCTAGGTATTACCGAAATGTGTACCTACTGTTTCACTCGAAGACTTTCGACTTTGTGCGCTCATTTACCAAAGACGCACCGCGCCAGCAGCGGCACTTGACTCAACGACAGCTCTTGTCGTTCACAACGGCGGCGCTTGTCAGACTCAACGGCGGCGCTTGTCATTCTCAGTGCCGTGCACACGAAATTAACTCTTACATCAAAATATTATGTTACGTATTGTATTGAGCTGCACTGCTATGCGGCCGCGGAGTCAGCGGCACCTTTGACATGACTGATGTTTCTTCTAAATAGGAGCCTAAACACCACCTCACATCCCAGACCACATGCACACACACACCCAGCCAGCCCCAAAAAGGCTCTGCATTTGATCTCATGTGTTCTGGTGAGATACAAGGAGGAAATGCTGTGTATACGGCTATAGTAGGAGGAGGAGTTTTCAATTTATATACCGCCCTATAGCCAAAGATCCCAGGGAGGTGTACATCATTGTACACATGACAAAACCCAGCCAGATGGGCGGGGTATAAATAATAAATTATTATAATTATTATAAAACATCAATGATAAAAACTTAATAAAAAGCACACTGACAGACAGCGTAATAATGAAATAGTCATCATAATACCAGTCCCCTCCCCCACACTTTCGCAGGCCATTGATTATTTAATAGCCATAGGCCTGGGTAAAGAGGAATGCTTTTGCACACAATGGTGCCAGGAAAACCTCTGGGGAGTTCAGAAAAGGCCTGCTCTCTTGTTGTCACCCTCCGAACCTATTTGGGAGGGGGCATAGGGATGGGACCCTGATGACAAGTGCAGGGTCCTGGTCAGTTAAGCGACCCTTAAGGCATTGAGGTCCTGAGCCGAGTAAGGCTTCAAAGTTAGCTCATTCTTTTGGTCTTAAAAATTGTTTAATTGAAGCTTACAGAAACTACCAAGTTGATTTCAATTTTAAAAGTAAAAGTGGTACTTTTCTGCTGGGTATCAAGTCCGGCTTTTGAAGGAGAATCCTGCTTACAGGAATGAGTGCACAAAATGACAGCTTTGGACTTCTCTTTTATTCCACATGTTTCTTAGTACTTTCAGCTTTTGCAGACACTTAAAATAACTCCATTCACTATGCTTTGCTTTTGTAAGACTCCATTGTCTGGAGATAGTAGATAATTTATAATTTCTTGTCTCCAAAGGCAGGTAAGATTGGGGTCATGACGGGAGGAATATCCATCTCTCCTTGATTGGTCCTGCTTTTCAATATGCAACTGTAAATGTTTGTGTAATCTGTCCTCCTTCTAGAGCTATGATGATATATAATTCCAAATAAATATGCCTATTCACTCATTGTCAATGTTAGTATTTTTGTTGACTGATAAATAATGTTGTTTATTTGCTTCATGTACTTAATGTGGTTTTAAATATGCCCAAGAGGCTCTCTTATTCTAAACACATTAAATCAATATAATTTACTTTCAGCTAATGGCCAGGATCCAAAGCACTGGACAACTAGTTACATGGCAGAGGGCCACTTTCTGCAAATGTTTCTTGAACAGAAGGCTTGCAGGTCACAAGGCAAGTCAATTGTGAAGCAGAGCAAAGAGGATTGTGAAGTAGCCTGGCTTTCCAATGTTCAATGAGAATAAACATTATTTAAAAAATAATCTAGGACTCTCTTTATAGACTTTGAAATATCCATTTAGATCCTGGCAAATGTGTTTGAGGTGTTTGACCACAGTACTGTTAGTCGAACTGTCCTTTTACCCCTTGTATTATCTATCTAGTCTTGCAGGATATTTCATTTGCCCATTCACTCTGTAACTAGACTTTTGTTGCTGTTTAAGGATTTAATTTAAGAGCCTCATCCGCCTGCATATTAAGAATTGAGCTGCCTCATTCCACTTCAGTGAAGCAATAAAATGTTTTCTGATGAATCACAGTGAATGTCATATGAATATTTATAGACATCTTAAGTTTTCTATAGACATCTTAAGTTTTCTTAAGTTTTTCCAGCCAGATCAACAGGGTATATTTATTATTATTATTAAATAGTGGGTAGACAACACACTGATTCTTCAATAAGCTCTTTATTTGGAAGCTGGAACAGAACTGAACTGCATTGCCAAGCTGGCCTGCTTTTATAGAGGCTGGCTCAAACAATGTATCAAACATAATTCAAACTTCCCTCCTAAATTTCCATCCTAAAACAACTGTCAAGGACCTGAGGGAAAACGATATACAATACATAACCATTATTATTATTATTATTATTATTATTATTATTATTATTATTATTATTATTTGTTAAAGAGGAGTAAGCAAAAACTTTGATTTGTGGGGGTGAAATTGACCTCAGTTTGTTTTTGGTTACAGCTCATTGTTAGTCTGGAAAGAGTATAAGCTGAAGTTAAACCTTGGCTTAGCTCATGGAATTCAGTGGGGCTAACTTCTCCAGGCACACCTGGAAGAAGTGGACCAACAATAGTTGTCAAGGGCTTCCTGCTCTAATTGTAACTCATTGGACTGGCCTGGTAGCAAATCAGTAGTCAGTGAGGGTCTCCGAGCAGAGGAGATAGATGCTGACAGGATTTTGTGGTTTCCCTCAGGTGCCAAAATGTATTGGACTGGCCCTGGTTCCAGTATAATGGACTGATTTGCTGCCTATATTATTCTAGCTAGCTGATTTAGTCAACAATGGCTGCATGCACCCAGCAAAGGTAAATGGACTTGCTACACTCATTTCCTTGCTTTCTCAAACATGAAGGTAACTTTGTTTGTGGCACTGCAGCAGCGGCAGGGATGGGAAGGGGCACCTGCAGTTCTGTGTTCACCTTTAAAGCACAGTTTTTACCTTAAGCAAGGTGGTGCCAATAGGAATTGCCATAAAGACTTTTAGGGGTTATGTCCTCCTTCAAGGGATGACACTGTAACCACATACTGTGATTTATTTATTTTTAACTTGAACGCTTTTCAGAAGTTGAAGGTATATTTCTGGGCTCCTTGATTTGAAATAAAATGCTGTGTTTAAGGTTGGTTGTGTGCCAATGCAGAACTGCCCTTCAGTAACCACATTGTGCTGCAAGTGCCGGCTGGTTCTTTGGCAATGCACATCCCAAGTGGCAGAATCCTTGAGGGAGATAGGGAGTAGATGGACCACAGACCCCAGCAAATCTGTCATGTCCTATGTCGTCTGTCTGTGGTCTCCCTTCTAAGCCAGAGATGGATGGAAATACGAAATGACTCCGTTGTCCCATGGAAGCAATGTAAAGAGACTGCAAAGCCCTGTGCCCATGATGTGACTGTACACCAGACCTGACGCCTGCCAGTTATTCATAAGTGGATCCATAAGCAGCAAAAATATCTGTTAGGCAGGATGTGTTAGTTTGAAGAGAGAATCTTCTGGGTGACTTACTGTCTGCTTCAGGTTTGTCATGTGTCTTCCATTAACATGTGTCAGATGTTATAAACACTGGAGAAATACACACACAGAGTACAGTAATGCAATACTTCACTCCACTTTTCCATGCAAATAGAAGTGCTGGGGTATTGTTGATGTTGTTGTTGTTGGCATCTGTCTGTCTCAAGAAAGAAAGGAGTGTGCCTCCGTGGATGAAGTCAAAACCACTGTGTCAGCAGCGCTGAAGTTGACCTCCTGGGGCGCAAGCTTGGGCCGTGTGTCTAGAGGTCCTGGCCTGGGTTGCCCAGACAACAAGAATCACGCCCAGCCTCACTGATGTGATCCAAAGGAAAGCAGAATAACATGCTTGGCACCAGCAACTTGGCCACCAGCTACAGTGGACGCTCGGGTTGCAAACGTGATCCATGCGGGAGGCACGATATTCAATTGATTCCATCAGTCTTTCTGCCACCATCAACCATAGGAGCCAACCCTTAGGGGCTGTGAGGGCTTCAGCCCCCACAATAAAATGTTTGCAGGGGCTGGGCCCCCACAAAGTTGATGGGCATTCCTATTCAAATAGTTTGTGTGCTCTGTGTCATGTGATCGATTATGCAGGGCGGGGCTTATCTAGGCCCCCACAATAGTTAACTCAAATTGGCACCCCTGCCACCAACCCTCTCCTGTCCAAATTCACACTCTTCCAACTTTCCAAGAGTGCAAGTGTGGTCAGTTCTGAGTCAGATAAGACTCAGAACATGTGTGGGATGGGATTTAACTCTCACCGAAGACTGTATGGAAGAGTTTGAGGGGAAACTGCAAATTGCAGAATGTATATTAATGGTGCACATTCTTTAATCCCAATTTCCTCCATCTTGCTTTCCTTAATATGTAGTGGTCTTTTCAGTGTGAAAACCTTTTTGTTCAACCAGGTTTTTAAACTGTGTTTTAAATCCACACTGTAAGCTTTTTGATGCTGCCTTTTTGCAAGGAAAGGGTTTTTTTTCCTGTGTGCGTGTATCCTTTATTATTTTATAATGATGATAGTTCTTGGCAATGCTTTCGTTTCTAGAAAAATAGGTGCTGGTACTCGCCATGAAATTGTTACAGTAAGTGTCACACTTTTTAACAACAACAAAAGAGGTGCTGGTACTGCGTGCCCTTGAGTACCGGGTGGGGGGAAGAGCACTGGTTCTTGGGTTAGATTAATTTGGATTAGAGGAACCACTTTCCCCTCCTTTCTCAAATTACCAACCCAAAGGTCCCTTTCAATTGCCAAGGAGGCTGACTCCTCACCACCACCTTGAAGCGAAGGGGGTCTGGGACCGTGCACTGGGGGGCAAGCATGTCTCCACTCCAATTTTCTTCTTCTCATTCGGCCCAGGACTGAACAGAAGTAGGTATAAAAGCCTCTTGGCTGGTATGTCTGCACCTCGCCATCCTGACAAGCCTCCAGATTGGCTTTCCTGGCCCCCTCTTTAAAAAGAACACATCTGGTGCCCCCGAGAAGCAGGACCTTTCACAGAAGGAAGTGGAAGCTTTTCTAGTGCTAGATGAATCTCTGGACTATGTCTTTGTGTAACAGAAATGACTACTTTTCAACTTCATTTGAAATAAATCTCAGTGCAGACACGCTGCATTTTCTTGCAGTGCAGCAATGAAGGGGAGACTCCAGAAGGGCACTTCAGGCTAGACATTGTTCCATATGAAGCATATTCCTTCTCTCTGCTGCTCCCTGTCCGCCCTTCTCCTTGCCAATGCCCTTCCAAGGACAGGGGGAAATGACTGTGAGCGCTGCTGCGTCTTGGCTTGCCAGACTGCTGCTTCTGAGTGATCTGTCATGGCAGGCTTTCAGGCAGCAGTAGCTTCTAGAACCAGGCTACAGAAAACAGATGTATTTAAACTAAGAAAGCAGGCCAGGCTTTGAAGCAATAGTAATCAAAACAATTTAATTTATTGAAAATACAGGAATCAGGTGCCATGCATTACATCTGCATAGATGTGTCTGCACCTGCTGTGCCTCATCGCCATGTGATGTCCCATTCATTGTACTGGAAAATTTCACTATCTCAATCAAGACAAGCGTCCTGCAGTCTTCTTTGCACTGTCTGAGCAGCATCTCTAGGAATGTTGCCTTGACAAGCTTCCTGCTTTTAAACTGCAGGTGGAGAGGAAATTTGAATGCAAGTGGGCATCCCAGACTATCATTTTCACTGGCAAGGTAGAATGCAGTTGAAAGGAAGAGTATGTCTGGACTATTGCCTTCGCTATGTTTCCTTCAAATTTGTCCTTCATTTGTCTTTCCTTAGTTTATCCTGTGCTTGGTGGGTAAACAGTGCTTATTATAAAATTCAGCTAAGTTTCTAAGATTTTTGGAAACCATATATGATGCCAGTGAAGAAAAAGAAGTTATTAGCTGGTTGAGATTTGGGGTGGCGGGAAGGGCACACTTCACCAGGCCGCAGAGAGCCAGGTGGTCCCTGCTCAGGCTGCAATCCCATCACCCTGGGGAACAAAATGAGGCAAAATTGCCACTGAAGATTTTTATGGGAACTTGTTCCATAGGTAACTATTGTCTAGATCTCGTGAAAATTGCTGGAGCTGATCAAGACCAGTGTTTGAGCAGAACAAGCACATTCTGAGCAGCCAGTTGCTGGCCCAGCTCCTTCCTTAGAGCAGAGAATGTGCTTGCACAGTAAAACTAGGACTTGCGGTTTTTGAGAAAGGGAAGCCCCAAACTCCCCTGTCTTTGAGTTCCTTATGAATAAGCAGGAGGGAGGAAAGGGGACAGGTGCTGCAAAGGACCTAATCAGGGGCCTTGATCCCAGGGGCCTGCGTTACAGAATAACAGCATACCAACTTTGTGTGAGCAAATATTTATCTCACAAACATACAGTACATAGCATGAAGCCATGCCCCGCTGTAAATACAAATCAGGCTTCTGTGTTTTGAAAGCTACAAAATGTATTAGTACAGGGCTTTTATTATTTGCCAACATGGAGCCATATGTCTAGGACTTGTGGAGTTTGTTGAGGCCACTTTCTGCCATCACTTCCACGGTTTGTCTCCCAACCCTCCTGCCAAGGCAATTCTCCTACTAAGGCAGAATCTGCTGCTCACTAACTGCCACAACAGCTGCCAAGAAGCCAATGCAGAACACCAAATGTGGGCTGTTGTGCACGTTAAGCTTCATTTCTATTTCTCCTTCCAACATCAAACCTCAGCTAACATAAAGGTTGGAAAACACAACCTGCTCTAAGAGGGAATTAGTTGAGTAAGCCAGGAGAGCTTGCAGACTGCTGCCCTCCTATTGATTTGTAGATTTATTAAAATTCCACCCTGCCCTTTGTCCCAAAGGAGCCCAGGGCAGCAAGCACCAAAGTGATAAAACAATAGAACGAAGCCCCTGCTGGTTCTCACTGCACCTGATGGCAGGAGCTGGTAGGGATAAAAGCTCATCATTTCCCTTCAGCTCTTTGCCACAGCAACGCTATCCCTGCCTGGTTGCATCTGGCCTCTTGCTCCTTGCTCCTTGGACCCTTGCCTTGCCGACGCCTTGTTCCTTGGACCCTCGCCTTTGCCGACGCCTTGATCCTCGACCCTTGGACCTCTGCCTTGCCGACGCCTTGTTCCTTGACCCTTGGACCTTTGCCTTGCCGACGCCTTGCTCCTTGACTCCCAGACCTTCGCCTCTGCCTTGCTCCTTGACCCTGCGACTGCCTGCTGCTGGACCCTCAACCCTGCACCTGTTCCTGCTTCTACACCACCATCTTGCCTCTGGTCCTGACATCCTGAGTCGGGTCTGTTACCTCCCGCCAACCAGACCGTGACAACCCTCTTCCTGCCCAGTTGAGAAAACCAAGTCCATAGTGTGGCCTGCCACATGCGTTGGATATGTTGTGACAGCCCCGGGGTCTGAGTCACCCCAGAGCCAACCGCCTCAGCAGTTTGGGCGTCCTCAACGCCGCCTCCAAGACCAGCTCTGTCAACTCAGGCAAGGAGACTGCAGGGCAGCAAGATGGGTGGTAAGCCAGCAGCATCCCTCATTTGTCCCAGGTTACCCAACGCCAGGAAGACACCCTTCTATAAAGAAACAGTATTTTTCAGCCATCAAATGTCTGGGCAAACAGGAATGTTTTTAAGTTCCTCCTGAAAATTACACCGAGGGAGACAGAAAGCAAACGGGTTGAGCTCTGTCAACTTGGTTTCATGCCAGCACCAACATTGCTGCTGTTTTTTGTTCAGGAGAAAGATAAAGAGAAGAACCAAATTTTGGTTTGAAAGGACCCTATGACCTCAGTGGCAAGACAAAGAAGCCTGAATCGGGACAGTCCCAAATGTGTGTTCAAGAAGGGGGTGCGGATATTGTTTTCCTTCACCATGTGACTGAAGGTCAGTTAGCACCCTAATGGAAGCGAGATATTAAATGCAACCGATCACAATTCGGATGTACACATTCTACTTTAGTATTGATCACTGTTCATATATCCTCGCTGGTGTATGCCTGCTCTCTAAGGACATTTCTCCAGCAAACCCCTCTCTTTCTCTTTGTATAGTAGTTTACTTGCTAACTGATTTGAGCAGGGGAAGCGGACCCCGTGTGCATTAGGGAAGACCACAGCAGGCAGGCCCCTGTGCAGCTGTGGGGGGCATAGATCTTAGCCTGGTTTATTTCCACACTTGTTTTGCTTGGCCCTGAAGAGGGACCACAACAAACCGTCCTTTGTTTGTGAAGCATCACTGTACTGGGACTTCTCACAAACACCGATGCCACTCGTGGGGCACACTGTATGAAACAGAAAGCCATATCTCGCCCCTGTATGCCAGTGTGGTGTAGTGGTTAAGAGTGGTAGACTCGTAATCATAGAATCATAGAATCATAGAGTTGGAAGAGACCACAAGGGCCATCCAGTCCAACCCCCTGCTGAGCAGGAAACACCATCAAAGCATTCTTGACATATGCCTGTCAAGCCTCCGCTTAAAGACCTCCAAAGAAGGAGACTCCACCACACTCCTTGGTAGCAAATTCCACTGCCGAACAGCTCTTACTGTCAGGGGAACCGGGTTCACAATAAAAGTGGGAGGGTCTTCAGTCATATGGAAAGTGGGCAATGCCTGAAAGGCCACATCTGTGCAGCCAGTTACTACGAGCTAATGGAGAGAACATTCAAGCCCTCAGGCCAAATGGAAAGACTCACTGAGTTGGTGCTTCCTTCTGAAAATCCTGCTCACATCCAAAGCTCATTAACTTTCAAAACCAATGGTAGGACATGTTTAGATTTGGCCAGTGTTTGGTGCTATGTGTATGCATCCATAGCAATGATAGTTCTTTAATATGTCATGTTATATTTAGACAAGTCTAGAAGGTTTGTATGAGTTTTAATATTGATATATTCTATTGTGGTTTTAAATTCCTGTATGTTTTAAATTACAGTAGTTGGAAACTTTTAGTGTATTTTTAAACTGTTTTATCTTTTTTTTGTAAGCTATATTGAGGGTTTTTTCTACCACCAAGTGGTATATAAATTTTATGAAATCTATCTATCAGTGATTCACTGCAGTGGCTACCGAGTGCTGCACATTTGCTTCTTTTCCTCCAAATTCCTTGCTCATCCTTCCTTCTGTTTAGCCTCTCCTCCTCCTCCTCCCACAGCATCAGCTCCATTTGTCTTTCTGCCGGCCTCTGCTATCCCTCAGCAGCAAAATGTGTAACTTCTGCCCATCTGCCACTGAAGCAGACAGCAAAACAGTATGGTAATTTTAACCTTTTTCTTCTTTCCAGATTTCTCTGGCAGTGTCACTTCCCCCGGCTTCCACACACACACACAATTAACAGTGCACAAGCTCTCCTGTTGTGATGAACAATAGCAACAGTGTTCCTTTTGTTAGGAAATTAGTCCAAAGCCCTCATTAACGAAGGGCTCAGCAAGGGCTTCCACTCTGCAAACAGCCTGGGCAACTGCCCTTCATTCATTGTGGTGGCTGCATGAGATCCTCTGACAGACGGGCCAACCGAACTCTGAGTGTGACAACGGGTTGTCTCTATAGAAACTAAGGCAGGCTGGCTTTTGCTATTTTTAGCTGCGAGGACTCAGGGGCTCCCAGCACATCTCCATGATGCTGCATCATGTTGCATAGTCATAGGGAACCTTTGGGAGCAGAGAAAAACCATGGAGAAATTGCTCATTTCCCAGAACTTAACATAAGCGCTGTCATTTGTAGAGCCATTGTACAAGAAATGAATGGAATAGTTTGTGTACTCTTTTTCACACAGCCAAATTATACATATAAGAATCTCACTATATGATTCTGCTTAGTTATAATCCCCTCACCCTGCTGGTACATGGGGGGGGGGGAACTGACCCTGAATCCTGACAAGGCATTGGGGGCATGTGTGTGTGTGGGGGGGGGGTCTGAATCTGGGCAATTCATTAGTTGATTGCTTTGGGTGGGGCTGTACTCTCCCCGAAAGAGCAGCTTTGTAGTTGGGGGTGCTAGAACGAGGATTATTGGTTTGGTTTTGTTCTTATTTTTATTATGTCTTTTGTGTTTTTTTTATACTGTAATTTTATGTTGTGAACTGCCCTATGGATAAAGGGCGGTATACAAATTTAATATATAACAGGCACGTCCAACAGGTAGATTGTGATCTACCAGTAGATCACTGGATGTCTGTGGTAGATCACTGGTAGGTCACTGACACCCCTAAAAAAAGCTCACCCAAAATTTTCCTCCTCCCTAAAAAAAGTTGAACTATGACCTGAAGCCCTGAACAAAAAATGGGCCTCCCTCCCTCCTAAAAGGAGCTCAACAAGTTTGACCTAAACCCAAAAAAACAGGGCTTCCCTTCCTTAAAAAAACTCAACAGCTTTGACCTGAACCCCCCAAAAGGGGGTAGATCACCCCCAGTTTTAAACTCTGTGAGTAGATCAGAGTCCCTTGGGAGGTGGCCACCCCTGATATATAATATAATTAAACAAACAAACAAGGTTCAGGTGACCTCATTGGCTGTAAGAAATGCCTTATAGCAGTTTTGGCTGGTAAGAACTTTACCCATTTCTGGTCTAGCATTGCCTGACCACTGTTGCTTTTTTGTACTAAACTTTATTGAGAGTTTTCAACAAAAGATACAATAAAAACCAAACTAAACTAAAGAAGAAGAATATAAACAAAACAGGGAGAAGAGAAAAATAAGAATATGAATAAGAGAGAGAGAAAAACCCTATATGTATATTGAATACCAAGCCCTCTATCACAGCGATATGTTGATTCTTATTCCACATAAAGGTGAACCCTCCCAGCTCTCACCTGGGAGCTTCCCCCTCTTCTGTCAGTCCCACACCTGAAGAAACCTCTCTGGCCCGCCTCTTAGGCAGGTCCCTTCCTCTTCTATCCATATCCTCTCTGTATGCAGCTTCATTTAACCCAAATATCAATCAACAAAGAGCAAAACATACATGTAAATAGAATTAACAGAGAGCTATCAAGGGTTTAAAATAAGAGAAAAGGCAAGATAAGAAGGAAGAAAAAAAAAAGAGAGTCTGTATGTAACAATTATTCAAAGTATTTAGAGTATGCACTAGGATAATTTCTAGCTGTATTGCTATTCAGCTTTTTCTCATTCTTCTAGATGGCATTTTCTCAATGTTCCCTTCTAGGCATCTCAAATTGACCCTTTTCCACACAAAAATTCCAAAATAGCTCTTCAATTATTATTATTATCTTCAGGTGTCAAAATGGTCTTTCTCTGGTTTGTCGTGATGAGTTTCTCCTCTGGAATTCCAACATAACTTAATAATACAACAGTTCATATTTATTTTCCTGTCACATCTTCATTAAATCATATTTAGGGAGCTGGGTATGTTTAGCCTGGAGAAGAGAAGGTTAAGGGGTGATATGATAGCCATGTTCAAATATATAAAAGGATGTCATATAGAGGAGGGTGAAAGGTTGTTTTTCTGCTGCTCCAGAGAAGCGGACACGGAGCAATGGATTCAAACTACAAGAAAGAAGATTCCACCTAAACATTAGGAAGAACTTCCTGACAGTAAGAGCTGTTCGGCAGTGGAATTTGCTACCAGGGAGTGTGGTGGAGTCTCCTTCTTTGGAGGTCTTTAAGCAGAGGCTTGACAGCCATATGTCAAGAATGCTTTGATGGTGGCTTTTTTTTTTGCTTGGATATTAATTTCAATCTCTACCCTCTGCAGTCATCATAATTTGGTAAAAATTTCATTCATCTCTTCTGATGTTACATCAGCTTCCTTTGCTTGCTTTCAAACCTTTACACTGCTGTAAAGCTGTCTCCCATTTGCCGCCTGGTGTTTCTTTGTGTTTAGGTAAAAGTAATTCCAAGTCTTCTTCTGCAGTTTCTGTACATTTTTTCATCTGCTTTATATGTAGTCCAGTCTGCCTGGACATTCCACACAATTCATCTCTTAGCTCTGCTAGCTGTTCTTTGAACAGTCATTGCAAAAGATCAGGAATCAGTTAAGCATTCAATTTTGCCATGTTTGACTGGCTCTCTCTGCTTTCCAGAACGTATGACACTGATCAAATTCAGCTTTTGCTTTCAGTCAACTCAGCACAAACAGAGATGGAGAATTGCGAACAACATAAAGTAAAGGTTATAAGTTACTTCAGAGCTATTAACCGTTTTTCAAGGTAATCAATCAATGTAAGCTTTTTGATACATCTTCCAGGCTGTTATGTAATGTTCTTTTATCACCCAGAAGCTTGCTTCTTTAAAAATCCAATTCATATTCATTTCCAGTCTTAGTAATAGTTAAAAGGAGGTTTGCAGCCCAGCAGCCCTAATTTGAGGGCAATTATGGAGTGTGCAGGCTGAAGATTTTTCCTATTCCCCAACCCCACAGGTTTCTGTTCCCCTGGTGTGGTGATGAAGGCCTTCTGAGCAGGTGAGGCTTTAGCCTTTGTCCTCTCTTAAATAACCTCTCGCCACTGCATGATTATTTCTGCTGGCTGGAGCACCAGCAGTCAATGTCCAGCCTGCCGTTTCCTCCCCAGAAGTCGCCTGTCTACTGTTGTCCATGAGATTTAAGCTCCAGGCTGGATTATGGCAGCGCACTCTGTGGGACTCCCCTGAGGTCCATCCAGAGACTGCAGCTGGTGCAAAATGTGGCTGCTCATTGGGGCAGGGTATCGCCCACACATTACCCTGCATTACCCTGCTGTTGAAAGAATAGCATTGACGATGTCCAATGTGCTGGCTTTGGGGTATAAAGGCCTAAATAGCTCAAGACCAAGATACCTGAAAGATTGTGTCATCCTTTATATACCCACTTGATGGCCTTTTGCAGATACCATCTCATCAGGAGGGCTGTTCCATACCATAATAGCCTTGCACTTTATCACAAAAACCCTACGGTAATGATGCCGGGTTGGTTTCCACAATGTCCATGCCATGATGCTTTGGCAACACGGCAACAGGCCTTTTCTGCAGTGGCTCCCCATTTGTGGGATGCTCTCCCACAAGAGGCTCTCCTGGCACCTTCATTACATATCTTTAGGCACCAGGCAAAATCATTTCTCTGAAAGCAGGCCTTTGGCTGATTAACATTCTATGGCCTTTTAAATGTGTCAGTGGGAGGAGGATTATGGGTTTAGTTTGCTTTTATTATGTAGGCTGTGTTTTCATTTTGTATTTTTATGTTGTGAACTGCCCTGGGATCATTGGATGAAGGATGATGATCATGATCATGATGTCAGTTTGCTCAGAAAAGAGAGGAGACTGGGAACAGCTGTTCTACTCCGTTTAGTTTGTACCTGACCAGCAAGGGCTCAGCATGGGCCACTTGACTCTAGATACACATAATCTCTGAATCTTATGAGGGAGCTACTTGCTCCGGAGAGGAAGACACCTGGTGTTCTGTTTTGAGCCACAGTCTCATGAGTGCAGAGGAAAACTAAGGCTTCAGTGGCAGCCTGGACACTCCACGCAGCGCTCAGCTAGAAGACTTGATAAGAGCAGAGCTCAAAACATTATTTTTCAGCAGCTGCTGCTCTGCCTCAGGCATTGATGGAGCAGGCAAGACGGTGGCTCTGCTAGGGCTGCTGAGCTGGGGTCCTCAGGGGGCAGCGTGGCAAGCATGCGCTGGAGAGGGACAGGCATGGCACACTCCTCTTGTGCAAGTGCTTCTGGGTTGGGATCTACCGTACGTCTGGGGCTGGCCCTGAGGACAATCTTTACTTCCAATCTGACATACACAAAAACCAAGTCATTCATTTAGAATAATATTTGCTGGGGCGCTTAAATAAGATTGGATGCCCTGGCTTTAAATAACATCAGCATTAACACCAACAAAATCTTAACAATGGGGTGGTAAGACTGTATGTTGATGGCATTTCCTTAGGGTTATAGCATTCCGTTTTACTCCCTGGGCCGCCTTTTAACATTGTTGCTCAACCAAGCCACTGAAAAACAATAGGGCTGTCTAAATGTAGAATTTGTAGGTACTGAAAGAAGGGGATTGTTTCAAGAACCATCTTCTGGTAACTCCTTATTAGACCATTCCCCAATAAATTTCTGATCTCAGACTTTGGGCTTCCCAGATTTGTATGTCCCCCAAGAACTGCTTTCCTTCCCATTCTTTGTTATAATAAATTGCTGCGCAAGGTGACATACCAGGGCTTAATTTACACTTATAAATACCTCATGCCCTCGGATCTCCTGTGGTCTAATACCAAAGGATATATTTAAGGTGCGTGGATAGATCCTGTTCCTCCAATCTAGACACTTTGTCTAGACTAGTGAACCATGTCATTGAATGTTTTAACATACCAGCTTGATAATATATTGTCAAACATGGGAATGAAGTGCCTCCATTCTCTTTCTCCCCCAATAGTGCACTGGCTTTAATTCTTGTATTGTTTTGACATTATAACTTGCTCATTTATTATACTTGTTTTAAAATGTTTTACGTATTTTTTAAAATGCATTTTTATCACAGAGCTGTTAGCTGCTCTTTTGTGAGAGCCAGGATATTAATATGAATAATTTTATTCTTGCCCTATTTGCTTTTAGTGACAATACCTCCTGTCGCAAATAATTCCAAAAGGTAGAATTATCCCTTATTTTTAAATTTCCCTTTTATTGTCAGAGGTCCTATTTTTAATCCAATGAATTGCCCTCCCGCAGTATCTCAAACATTTGTTACTCATTGAGGAATTGAGAACTTTAGCCAGGTTCTTTGCTTCACCATCCTGATTTACCTGACTTTGCAATTTGGCTGACATTTTAAGGCAGGGACAATCTGGTGCCTTGCAGACGTTGTTGGACTCCAGCTCCCATCGGCCCCATCTGGTCTGGCCAATGGTCAAGGATGATGGGAGCCAGTGTGGTGTAGTGGTTAAGAGTGGTAGACTCCTAATCTGGGGAACCGGGTTCGCGTCTCCGCTCCTCCACATGCAGCTGCTGGGTGACCTTGGGCTCGCCACACTTCTCTGAAGTTTCTCAACCCCACTCACCTCACAGAGTGTCTGTTGTGGGGGAGGAAGGGAAAGGAGATTGTTAGCCACTTTGAGACTCCTTCGGGTAGTGATAAAGCGGGATATCAAATCCAAACTCTTCTTCCTCTTAACATCTGGAGGGCAACATGTTGGACACCCTCAATTTAAGGAAAGGTGAACCAAAGCAGATATTGAGCCACTTGGCTTTCCTTTCTCGACAGGGCCTGCAGATTTCATTTTCAAGAAGCCAAGTCATACATGTGCTATTTACTCAAATACAAGTCACATGTTGGCATGGTGGGGTTTTTGATTCTGTTTATATTTCAATTATGATTACTGAATTTGGATGATGTGCCCACCCTAAGTATAATTTTCCAAGCTATTACACACCTGTGATTTGTTTTAAGAATTTATTATATGCTTTACAGTTTTTGTGTTCAGATAAGAATGATTATTCGTTTGACAACATACTGTAGCTGAAACGTAGTACTGTGTATGTGAATAACTAATAATAATAAAAAACCAAGCTTCATGGACTGGCAACCTAAGGGGTTAATGAAGATGGGACTGTACATTGTGCTCCCCCTGCACGTTCTTCCTCCCAGCCAAAGCAAACTTGGCTGCTCTGCCAAAAAGAAATCAAATCAAATCTGGTGGCGCTTTAGCTGACTGCTACGTCTGTGTGAAACACAGTTTTTTTTCAGGACTTTGTCCTTGAGGAGGATGCCAACTTTGGCTTGCATTAAAAAATACCTGGGTGGATGAGCTTGCAGGGGTAAAGCTCCCCCTCCCAAGTTATTCTTTTACCATTAGCACAGGTTTGATGGTCAAGTGCCGCTGTACCACAACACACACTCCAGTTTTGTTGTGTTTTTTTAAAAAAATATTAAAGATTTTAGTTTACAAAAATGTGTACATTGTCTCTTTTTCAAGTTGTGTTTTCTACAGATCAGTTTCATTTGTTGTGAGACATTAGTGTTAGGTTAGGAAGAAAAGAGGAGGGGAAGGGGAATGGTGAGTGGGGTGGTTGGTGTCACTTGTGTGGGTTCTTACTATTCGCTTGTTGTAATTCCTTGGTGGTAAGAGAGGTTGGGGTGGCCTAGGGTGTGGTTGGTTGTCTTTGGTTGTTTGTAGTGAGATTTGTTTTTGTGTGGTGGGTTTTGGGGTCAGGCTAGCAAAATTGATTTGTATGTTGACAGTGGATTTTGTTATCTTGTTGGGGTAGGTATGTGATAAACGGAAACCATACCAGGGTGAAGGCATCTTCTTCTATTTGTCCCTGTGTCAGTTTCACTTTATTGGTTAGTTTTTCTAGTAAGGCTGTTTCCCATACTACTTGGTACCATTGGTCCAGGCTTACTCCTGACAGGTCTCTCCAGTGTCTGGCTATGATGCTTCTGGCTGCTGAGAGGAGGTGGGTTATGAGCTCTTTATAACGTGCGTGGGCATTATTATCTTGGAAGATGTTCAGTAGGGCCAGTTCTGGGGTGACCTCTAATATTTGCTTAGTTATTTTGCATATTTCTTATATGACTGATGTCCCAAAGAGTTGGATTTGGGGACATTCCCACCACATGTGGAGGTATGTGACTGTGGAGGTGCAGGCTCTCCAGCATTTTGGTGAGGCTCCTGGGCATATCAGCGCTAGTTTCTGTGGTGTTAGGTACCATCTGTGAGTGAGTTTCAGGGTGAGTTCTTTTCTTTTAGCTGAGATGGTCTCTGTTTGGTTAAGTCCCACTCTGAGTGTCTATACCTGGGACTTGGTATTAGGGAACCGGGACAGAGTAGGGAATCTGCTGGTGTGCCCCAAATAGCATATTTGGCACAAAGCATCTTTCTTCAACTTAGGATATGTGACAGCACGCTGCCCTTTCTGCAGATAGCCTGAACCCTGTTGCCTATGTCCTGGTTAACACCCAGAAGTGACTGGTGCAATGCTCTACATGTGAGATTGCCTTCAAAGACATCTTGGAAACTTCAAATTAGTCTAAAACATGGCAGCAAGATTGTTGACTGGAAGAGGTTGGTCAGAATATATCTCACCAACTCTTAAGCAGATTCTAGTTAGTTTCCAAGTGCAGTTCAAAATGTTGGTTTTGTGCCATGGCTTGGGACTTTGGTATCTAAATTAAAGCACTGACTTATCCCATACAAGACTGATGAGCAGCCTTCGCTGGGCATTCCTGCCACTGAAGTGGCATCCTCAGTTTGGAACTCTCCCCGCAGAATTTTCTTCTGGGCAACACCCGCTTAGCCTAACCTCAGCCATGAAGCTAAAACCTTGTTTTCCCAGGCTTAATATCAACAAATTCTCCTGTTATTGTCACTGACTGTACCTCATTTTACTGCCTCTGCTGCTGTTTTATCTGTTATCTGTGTTAGAATATTGTTTTAATACTGTCACTGTCATCTTGGTATTATTGTAAGCCAAATTGTAACTTTTCAGCTAAAAAGTGAGATATAAAAATGTTCCTGCTGTTGTCGTTGCTACTTCACTACTACAATGCCATGTTTAACTTGTTCTGTGAAATTGCCTTCCTGGTTTTTCCCTCAGACTTTTACTATTCCAACACATTTCTCTAGCACTGTGTCATTTATTCCATCCCTTTGGTGTTAAGACATTCAAGATCAGGTTGCAGAAGTTACCCTGATTTTCCAATTGTAAACCATGTTGCTTGAACCATGTTTCAAAAAGGGTGTCCCTCATCATTTTTCATTTGAAAAATTAGGATGGTATTCCCTTTATTATTGCTATCTTACAACATCATACTACGGGGGAAAAATATTTATTATGTAGAAAAACTAAACTTTACATTGTGCACCTGCCAAATCAGTATCGAAAACTAACAAGAACAGATATTTTTCAGTTGAATTGTTCGTGGAAACAGGATCAGACTTAATCTCTATTGAATATAATTTCAGGAGAATGATGCCAATGCTGCATTACTCCTAAAGGAGAGGATGTAATACTTCATAGGAACTATGGAAAGAAAAGAGAAACGACATCTGGTGCATGATATAGCAGAGTGGGAATCAAGAACAATCCCCAAGAGCTTCTAGTAAAACAGTAGACAGCATTGCAGCAATCATCAGTGTTGGCAGCATTATTTCTGTTGGCAGAAAACAAGGTCACTGAATGTCATAATCCTGTGGAATCTTGCAAGTTATGCTGGCACAGTGGGCATGTAAGGTCATCCATCATGCAGTGTGTTTGCGGGAATCCAATCTCTTGTGCTCTCAAACAGTCCCAGCAATGATGTCAGAATGGCTCTCCCTCCCTCTCCAGCTTCAGTCTTTCGGAAAGATGCTCACCAAGGACTGTCAAAGGGCTAGCTTTGAACAAAGGATCCGATATAGTCTTGTGAAACTGTGCTACTTCCTGCATCCTAGAAAAAAGGGATAAAATGCATCAGATGATATGCTAACATTACAAGAGGCAAGTTAAAAGCACAGTTGTACCTTGGATCCCGAATGCCTTGCGAGTCAAACGTTTTGGCTCCCGAACATTCTTTGGAACCCAAACATCCGATGCGGCTTCTGATTGGCTGCAGGAGCTTCCTGCAGCCAATTGGAAGCTGTGCCTTGGTTTCCGAATGCTTTGGAAGTCAAATGGACTTCTGGAACCGATTCCATTCGATGTCTGAGGTACCACTGTACTACCAGTCTTTGAGTGAAGTAACTCAATGTATTCAGGTGGGGCTAACCTAACCTGGCTCTGACTAAACTTCCAGCACACCCCAGGTACAAAAAGGCATAAACTGGAGGATGTCATCTAGGCACATCTGCTGTGTGACTAATGGGGGTCAGTGTAAGAGACCTCACGAGGAAGAGTCATGTGCCAACAGCAGGACTCCCAACACCTGAAGATGTTCATTTCCAATTGTGTCTTCCATATTCCTTGAACGACTCAAATTTATTCTATGGAAATAGCATAACATACCCACTACAGTCTGAGTTCAATTAGACAGAGCCCTTTCCTTGCAGCTGTGCAGAGCACAGAACCAGGAGTTCACAAATAGGACCTTTCATTATATTCCTTTGAATGTGAATTACTTGATGGAAGACTGTAAACCAGGGCTTTGCTCCTAGGGTGGCTTGAGAAAAGTAAAATAAAATCAGGAGTGTGTCATGTACAGTGGTACCTTGGTTTACAACCATAATCTGTTCTGGAGGTCCTTTTGTAAACCAAAACAGGTTGTAACCCAAGGCGCTCTTTCGCCAATGGGGCTTCCAACAAAAATTTGCTTGTAATAAAAAAAAAATTGAATGGGTTGTAATCCAAAAAAAGTTTGCAAACCAGGACACGCACTTCCAGGTTTGACATGTTTGTAATCTACAACGTATGCAAACCAGAGTGTTTGCAAACCAAGGTACCACTGTATCTGGCAATAGCATTCTTCAGAGAAAAGTAAGAGCAAAAGTGTAGCTATAAATTTACAGGATTGCCCAAAATGTGCATTTGTTAATTTACAGGGAAATGAAGATGGTCTTGGCCAGGGTCTTATCAGCTCTGGGCTCTGCAGTGTGCTTAACTGCCTTATAAGCCAAGAAAAGCTTAACGTTTTAAACTTTTAAAAGGGGGGGGGCAGGAAATTGGGGGCCCTCTAACAATGTCTCTTAGCAGAAGAGCTCTCCAGATTTATTTGAAACACAATCTTATCTCCAGTGCTCTCGTTATAATATCTCACTTGAATTTGCAAGAATCAAAGTTATATTAGCCAGGCACAATGGAATTTAGCTGGTGTATAGTTGCTACATGTGTTTTTGCAAACAACACTACTGGGTGGCTCTACTGAAGATAAGGGCAGTTCCGTAATTCTGCAAGCCTCATAAGGAGTATATGTGCTATCCAGCAGGGGTGTGCACTGAATTCAGACAAATCCTGAATCCAAGATGAAGTGTGGCACCTCAAAAAGGTTTGGGGCTTGTTGTAGGTGAAGTAGGATCTAGAACCCCTGAAGCATTTTGTGGGCCGTGGCAATTTAGATGTCAAAAAGCGACTGAAGACAAGCATATGCTAACAGCAGAACTAAGCTTATCATATAAGGAAAACACCAGAGTGGAATGCTGAGGGAAGGAAGAATAAACACCCACACTGGGAGAGTTATGTGAGAGATCGTTGTGACTAACAGGGCAAAGTTGTCATCAGAGGAACTGATTTTACCTGGAAATCCCCCTTGCCTCCACAAAAATTGGTGGACATGTTTCACTGCAGTTTGCCAGTTTTCTTATCCAGTGATCTCTCTTATGTATGCAGTTTTCAGAACATTTGTTCACAAAACATCAGGGGAGAACATGATTCCTTTTTTACTCATTCCAAAGAACCAAATTGGGGTCTGAACCAACTTTTGTGGTTGGTGCATACCCCTACTGATGCCCTGGCCTTTGGCTAGTGCAATAAAAGTTTATGAACCCTCCTCTTTGGGACCTGGACTGCCTTGTATTTTTCAGTTAACATTTTAGCGTTTATTCCTCTTCCATGCACAACATTTCCCAAATTAGCTGCTTTGGATAAACAGGATGGTGTTGCGTCGGTGAGTACAATCATTTTCTTGACCTGTGGACTTTTCTCTGGCACGAACAGAACTAAGGTTACAGAACTCTGCCAGAAGAGGGAGGGGGGAAGAAGAGAACAGGATATTGGCGCAGCCTTGGCTAAATTCTTAGGAAGTGCCCACCCCTATCCCCTGCAATCCGTGAACAAAAATACCCAAGAGGAACCAGGCAAATTGCCAAATTTTTCATTAGCAAAGCCCACTTATGCAGCAGAGCCCGTGGCCCCCGGCAAGTGAGTCATCAGATCAGTGAGACACAGACTGAGAGCTTCCCAAGGACAAATGGACTTGCCCAAACGTTTTGCTTCTGCAAAAGCACAGCAGGAAGGACTCACTCAGTCCGACATCTAAAGGCATGGAAGGTTCTGAAGAAGCAGATGACATCCCAACACCCAGCAAGAGACCATGGTGTCTCTTCAGAGAAATAGACCAAACAGGAAAGAAGGAGGAGTGGCGTTATATGTCAAGGATGTGTATACCTGTGAAGAGATCCAGGATTTAAAACTTCAAAGCCAAATTGAGAGTATCTGGGTCAAAATTAAGGGAGAGAAAAATAACAGTGATCTCATTGTGGGAGTTTACTATAGACCCCCAAGCCAAACTGAGGACACAGATGATGCCTTCCTGGAACAGATGACCAGGCATTCAAAAGGAGGTGAGATAGTAGTAATGGGGGATTTCAACTATCCTGATATTTGTTGGATGTCAAACTCAGCCAAGAGCATTAGGTCAAACAGATTCCTCACTGGCCTTGCAGACAATTTCATTGTCCAGAAAGTGGGAGAAGCAACAAGAGGATCAGCCATTTTAGATCTGGTACTAACCAATAGTGATGACCTGGTTAGTGGGGTAGAAGTGGCAGGATCATTAGGTGGGAGTTCAAACAAATAGCCAGCATGTGTAGAGGCAAAGTCAGAAAAGCTAAAGCACAGAATGAACGCAGGCTTGCTGGAGAGGTTAAGAGCAACAAAAAAGGTGTTTATGGGTATGTCCGTAGCAAAAGGAAGAACAAGGAAACAGTGGGGTGACTTAGAGGAGAAGATGGTGAAATGCAAATAGGGGACAAAGAAAGAGCAAAACTCCTCAATGCCTTCTTTGCCTCAGTCTTCTCCAAAAAAGAAAACAATGCCCGACCTGAAGAATATGGAGCAGATGATTCAGCAGGGGAAACACAGCCCAGAACAAGTAAGGAGGTAGTACAAGAATACTTGGCTAGTTTAGATGTATTCAAGTCTCCAGCGCCAGATGAACTACACCCAAGAGTATTAAAAGAACTGGCAGAGGTGATTTCAGAACCACTGGCAATAATCTTTGAAAATTCCTGGAGAACAGGCGAAGTCCCAGCTGACTGGAGGAGGGCAAATGTTGACCCTATTTTCAAAAAGGGGAAAAGAGAGGACCCAAACAATTACCGCCCAGTCAGCCTGACATCAATACCAGGAAAGATTCTAGAACAGATCATTGAGCAAATGGTCTGTGAGCACCTAGAAAGGAACGCTGTGATCACTAAAAGTCAGCATGGGTTTCTGAAAAATAAGTCATGTCAGACTAATCTGATCTCATTTTTTGACAGAATTACAAGCCTGGTAGATGAAGGGAATGCTGTGGATATAGCCTATCCTGATTTCAGCAAGGCCTTTGACAAGGTGCCTCATGATATCCTTGTAAAGAAGTTGGTAAAATGCGGGCTAGACAATGCTAACATTCAGTGGATTTGTAACTGGCTGACTGACCGAACCCAAAGGGTGCTCATCAATGGCTCCTCTTCATCCTGGAGAGAAATGACTAGTGGGGTGCCACAGGGTTCTGTCTTGGGCCCAGTCTTATTCAACATCTTTATCAATGACTTGGGTGATGGGCTTGAGGGCATCCTGATCAAGTTTGCAGATGACACCAAATTGGGAGGGGTGGCTAACACCCCAGAGGATAGGATCACACTTCAAAATGACCTTAACAGGTTAGAGAACTGGGCCAAAGCAAACAAGATGAATTTTAACAAGGAGAAATGTAAAGTACTACACTTGGGCAAAAAAATTGAAAGGCACAAATACAGGATGGGTGACACCTGGCTTGAGAGCAAGCAGTACATGTGAAAAGGATCTAGGAGTCTTGGTAGACCACAAACTTGACATGAGTCAGCAGTGTGATGCAGCAGCTAAAAAAGCCAATGCAATTCTGGGCTGCATCAATAGGAGTATAGCATCTAGATCAAGGGAAGTAATAATCCCACTGTATTCCGCTCTGGTCAGACCTCACCTGGAGTACTGTGTCCAGTTCTGGGCACCACAGTTCAAGAAGGATACTGACAAGCTGGAACGTGTCCAGAAGAGGGCAACCAAAATGGTCAAAGGCCTGGAAACGATGCCTTATGAGGAACGGCTTAGGGAGCTGGGTATGTTTAGCCTGGAGAAGAGAAGGTTAAGGGGTGATATGATAGCCATGTTCAAATATATCAAAGGATGTCATATAGAGGAGGTAGAAAGGTTGTTTTCTGTTGCTCCAGAGAACGGACACGGAGCAATGGATTCAAGCTACAAGAAAGAAGATTCCACCTAAACATTAGGAAGAATTTCCTGACAGTAAGAGCTGTTCAGCAGTGGAACTTGCTGCCTAGGAGTGTGGTGGAGTCTCCTTCTTTGGAGGTCTTTAAGCAGAGGCTTGACAGCCATCTGTCAGGAATGCTTTGATGGTGTTTCCTGCTTGGCAGGGGGTTGGACTGGATGACCCTTGTGGTTTCTTCCAGCTCTATGATTCTGATTCAGCTGCTGTTTTCAAAAGGGGAGCTATGATTTAGAGGCCCCGATGATCAACAGAATTGCTTCTGTAATTTTGAAATTCTGAAATTGCTTCTGTAATTCTGAAATTGCTTCTGTAATGAAGTGCTCTCTGCGGGATTTAATTTTCACTTGGTTAGGATGGGAGGCCTTGGATGGGGGATGTGCAGTTGCCTATCTGGAGAAAGAGAAAGAAAGAAAGAAAGAAAGAAAGAAAGAAAGAAAGAAAGAAAGAAAGAAAGAAAGAAAGAGCAAGCAACCCCACACATTTCACCATGCATTGGAGGCACCAACATGGGATGCTGGGATTGTTAAGTGGCAGCAGAGTTTCTCGAAAATTATGGGCTGGTGTCCATACTGCTACTTCAGAGTTTGTGTCTGCTGCTGGTTGAGCAGAGGAGCATGATTTCACGACATGAAAGGCAAGACAGGTTTAAGGCAAGACAGGTTTTGACTTTGCTGCCCAGAAGGGCTTCTTGCGACTGTCCCACCATTACTCACAAGACTTTGCGTTTCTGGGTTGATTTCATCTGACAAAAGTTAGTCAGCAGCATCTTCTTTGCTGGGCTGAAGAAAACAAAAACTAAGTATTAATTGAGAACAATATTGACACCAAAGGCCTGTCAAAAACATTGCCGTGTACAGCACCTTCCGCTTGGGCTTCCAGCCACTCCAGGCCCCCTTCCCTTCTCAAGCCCCCCCCTCCAGCTCCAGGACTTACCTAGTATTCTGTGGCCACAGAGACCTTTGGGGTTTTACAAATGATTTTTTGTCCTTCTACAAACTCTGAATTTTCTATTTCTCTCTCATAAACTACAGCAGCTAACAAAATAGATGTTAAATTATTACAGCAAAACATTTTGGCTTCTGCCAAGGCTGAACCCTTTGATTCATGTCAGAGCAACAGAAGCCAAAATGATTTGTCGTGAGAATGTTGTGTCTTCTGCTTTGTTACGCACTGTTATAAATACATACTTTAGTGATTAACTGCATTCTTTCATGATCTAGCACAAACCTGTCAAAACTACTGTCTGATTATTAAAAAAATGTCTATATTAAAATAGTGCTGAGATGAAATCCTCCACTGAGAACTCCAAAATTGGGGGCACTTTTGCTGCCCCCACCCTTTAAGGTTTCACTGCAAGGAGGCTGCCATCGCCCCTCCCTCCCGCCAGGTATGCTCTGGGATGACTCTGCAGCAAGAGCCTTCTGAGGAAGCCAGCACATCACCCAGGAGAAGATGGCCTACAGTTTCTGAAGAGACAACAGAAAATCTGCAGGCCGTTGCTCCAAACCTTCAAAGCAAATTGCACTGTTCTCGTTACTTCTAGAAACATAAAACATCGGTTCCTAGTGAAGTAATCCCAGGTGAAACACATATTATTCAAGAATAAGACTATATTATTATTATTATTATTATTTATTATATTTATACCCCGCCCTCCCCAGCCAAGGCCGGGCTCAGAGCAATTAACACCAAATATAAAGCAACTAGTTAAAATACAATTCAACAACAAGACTAAATACATTAAAATTAAAAATGCAGCCTCATACAAAAGGGAAAGAGAAAGGGAATCATAGAATCATAAAGTTGGAAGAGACCACAACTGTTGACTCATGTCAAGTTTGTCATCTACCAAGACTCCTAGATCCTTTTAACATGAAATCCACTGAATGGTAGCATAGTCTAGCCTGCATTTTACCAGCTTCTTTACAAGAATATCATGGGGCACCTTGTCAAAGGCCTTGCTGAAATCAGGATAGGCTATATCCACAGCATTCACTTCATCTACCAGGCTTGTAATTCTGTCAAAAATGAGATCAGATTAGTCTGACATGACCTATTTTTCAGAAACCCATTTTCTGAAAATGGGGGAGGGGATCAGGTTGGCTCCAGGCCAAATGCCAGGCTGAACAACTCTGTCTTACAGGCCCTGCGAAAAGAAATCAGGTCCTGCAGGGCGCTGGTTTCAGGAGACAGAGCATTCCACCAGGTCGGGGCCAGTGTTGAGAAGGCCCTGGTTCTGTTGAGGCTAATCTGATTTCCTTTGGGCCCGGGACCTCTAAGGTGTTACTATTTATGGACCTTAAGGTCCTCCGCGGGGCATACCGGGAGAGACGGTCCCGTAAGTACGAGGGTCCTAGGCAGTAAAGGGCTTTAAAGGTCAAAACCAGCACCTTAAATCTGACCCTGTACTCCACCGGGAGCCAATGCAGCTGGAAAAGCACTAGGCAAATATGCTCCCATGGCAGGGTCCCCGTGAGGAGCCTCGCTGCAGCATTCTGCACCCGCTGGAGTTTCTGGGACAGTTTCAAGGGCAGCCCCGCGTAGAGCGAATTACAGTAGTCCAGCCTGGAGGTGACCGTCGCATGGATCACTGTGGCCAGGTCGGGGTGGGAAAGGATTAAATTTAAGACTACTCTCTAAGCTTCTCATTACAGACTTGAATCAATGTATTACCAGACTTCAGGTTAATCCAAAGTTCTCTGTGAGATCAAATGCACGTGACATAATAATAATAATAATAATAATAATAATAATAATAATAATAATAAAAAACAATAATAAACAATAATTTATTATTTATACCCCGCCCATCTGGCTGGGTTTCTCCAGCCACTCTGGGCGGCTTCCAACCGAATATTAAAAACAATACAGCATCAAACATTAAAAACTTCCCTAAACAAATGTGGCCTGTAACTAACCCAAGAAATAAGACTTATTCACATATACAGCTGTCTGTGCCACTTGTGGAAACTTGCCTCAGGTGTCTGTGATGTGCTGCTGGGATGCCCGCCTCCTCATTTTTATTTATTCATCACGAAAGGCACCCTTGTTTCATTACATGTTTCAGACTTCATTCATTATAAATCAGAATAAAACCTCAATTGAATGCACTTATCCCCAGCAGGGGATCACATTTCTGGAGAATCTGATCTTCTGTGACTAAAAGCTGACAAATCATTGGGAGTATAATTCCTCATTTATGCAATAACCGTAATCCTCTAAAAAATTGTGCTGATTAAATAGCACATGCAACAGATTCAGACTGAGCAACCAGAACAGCCCCTGCACAAAGGAGGAACTGCAAAGTGGATTTACCACAAGAAAGAGCAGCAACCATTTCCTAGACTTTGAACTAACTTGTAGCTGCTTCGAAATAAAAGAATTCAATGTGGAATATAAAAATTTTATTTGAGCCTCTAGGCTTGGTTATGAACCTTAAACATCTCTCCCCACCCTTGCCCACATTAAAATGATTCTGACCATTTCATTCTGAAGTTCATTCCTTTTCATGACTGTTTAGCACAATCATTTCTGGAGCATCCTTGAGAAACTGAATAGGGTTTGTGTCAATCTGAAAGGCGGGGGGGGGGGGAGAGTTTCCACCCTTTGAAAAATTAAACCTGTAGTGTTCCTGTCATGCTTTTACCTAGAGTCACTTCCTTGCCACCCCCACCCCCCCGCTAGTGGGTGAGGGACACAAGAGCATTCTCAGCACTCCCAGAGCAGATGTGCCAAGACTTAAAGAATGGCATGCACAGTTAAAACTGCACAAGTCAAGCTCCAATCAAGCCCAAGAGCTTGAGAAATATTTTTGCGCCAGGTCTGCTTGGGTTGCCCTTAGAATCCTGACAAGACAGAAGTACTGTTCTTGGGGGATAGGAGGCGGGCAGGCGTGGAGGACTCCCTGGTCCTGAATGGTCCTGAATGGAACTGTGCACAGCTGTCCATGGAGGCGCAGGTCAATTCTGTGTCCAGGGCAGCTGTCTATCAGCTCCATCTGGTATGCAGGCTGAGACCCTACCTGCCCGCGGACTGTCTCACGAGAGTAGTGCATGCTCTGGTTATCTCCCGCTTGGACTACTGTAATGCGCTCTACGTGGGGCTACCTTTGAAGGTGACCCGGAAACTGCAATTAATCCAGAATGCGGCAGCTAGACTGGTGACTGGGAGTGGCCGCCGAGACCACATAACACCGGTCCTGAAAGACCTACATTGGCTCCCAGTACGTTTCCGAGCACAATTCAAAGTGTTGGTGCTGACCTTTAAAGCCCTAAACGGCCTCGGTCCAGTATACCTGAAGGAGCGTCTCCTCCCCCATCGTTCTGCCCGGACACTGAGATCCAGCGCCGAGGGCCTTCTGGCGGTTCCCTCAATACGAGAAGCCAAGTTACAGGGAACCAGGCAGAGGGCCTTCTCGGTAGTGGTGCCCACCCTGTGGAATGCCCTCTCACCAGAGGTCAAAGAGAATAACAATTACCAGACCTTTAGAAGGCATCTTAAGGCAGCCCTGTTTAGGGAAGCTTTTAATGTTTGATGGATTTCTGTATTTTAATATTTTGTTGGAAGCCACCCAGAGTGGCTGGGGGAACCCGGCCAGATGGGCGGGGTATAAATAATAAAGAATTATTATTATTATTATTATTATTATTATTATTATTATTATTATTATTATTTCCAGCTCCGCTGCCTTGCTTGGAGCTTGACTTGCAGAGTTTTAACCAGCCTGCCTACAGCTGTGCATGGCTGGAATAACACACGTCAAATGCACATTAGAGGAAGGATTGCTGCCGTTCTTTAAGTCCCCACCACAGGGGTGAGGACTCTCTGACTAAGGGGCCAACATGGCTTTCCAGGCTTCTCTAGCTGACCGTGGGGACTCTCCCAAGGCCAGATTGCCCCTCAGCCCCACACCCTCTGGCCTCTCCTGCTTGGGGGTTTCAGCTGCCTGGAATGTGTTCTTGAAATGCAACGGAAGCATTTCGCCTCCTGTGCAAAGATGATGTTTTGCCTCTGGCCCCACCCCCACAGGCATGTGGCCTCTGCAAGGTTGACCAGCAGGGGATGTGGTCCTCAAGCTGAAAGAGGTCTACTGCCCTGAGCCCATGTGCAGTAGTGCTTAACGTGTTGGACTGTGACCTGAGGGACCAGGCTTTAAATCCGCTCTTGGCCAGGAACTCCTTGGGTGGCCTTAAGCCAGTTACTGTTGTAAGGAAGCAACATGTATGGCACTTTGAGATCCTTGGAGAAAAGGCAAAATATAAATGCAATAAATAAAAATAAATTACGATACCCTGGATCTACTGGCTTAAAGTGTCTGAACTGTTTCTAAGTTAGCCAACAGTAACACAATTCCCAGAGGGAATCCAACACAAAGCAGACAAAAAACAAGCAAACTTTTTTTGGTGTAAGTTGACGTCTCAAAAATGAGTTATTTTAGGAAACCAGTTGCTAGGTTTTCTGAGAGACAGTCTTTGTTTATACATTTATCAAACAATAACTTTGAAGACAAGGTCCTGCTACATGTTTTTTCTGTATTATGTTGATGTACATTTTTTCTTGTTTTCTCTTCTTTTTAAGTATTAACATACCATTTTTGTAATATTAACATTGTAATGAAAAGTATAACAAATAACCAAATATAAGAACCTATCCTATTCAAAATAGGTTTTAATCATGAAAGCAAATGAGAGGGGATATAAACAAAATAACTCAGACAGCTGTAAATTGTAAGCAACAATCCATTAGATTTGAAAGGTTTCTGAATTTTTTTCCACTGGGAAAAAAGCTATCAAAAAACATGAGCGAATTCACACAACCACTGAAAATGTCAATACTAAAATGCCTTATTCTGTGGTAAATCAAAGGAAGCAAGACTTTCCCATACCAACAGTGCTTTGGGCAGAAGTCCTAAACATATTTTCAAGCAGGGAAGTAAGTCCTGTTGAGCCCTGTGGGAAACTGGAATTGTTAGACAGAGTGTCTAACACAGGTTTCTTAGACAGAGTATCTCTTAAAGAGTCACAACAGGAAGAAAGCCACACAACTGAAGACTCCAGAACGGCTAAATGCCTAAACCAAGTTTGACAACAAGACATTTTAGAGCAGGGCTGAAGAACCCGTGTCATTCCAGATGTTGCCAGATTTCCACCATCCCTGATCATTGAGCAAGCTCTCTAAGGCTGATGGAGCACAACACCAGGAAGGCAAAAGCCTCTCACACGCCAATTCTAAAGCTTACAATAAAATATGTTCTTAAGAAACATGCATCTGTGACGAGAATTTAATTTTAGCTCCTATTTATAAAGTAAAAAGAATTAGGAACTGAGAGGTCAGTGGAACTCCTGCTCTGAGACAAGATCATAGGCATGTGAACTTTTAATGAAAACCTTGTGTGGATGTAGAGCAACTTCATTGTACCCGCTTGGCACTCACTTGCAAATATTTTCTAAGCATCAAGTTCAGTGCTCAGTGACTGAAAATCTTGCTCTTCAAATACTTATCATCATAACTAATTTTCTTTTCTCCTTTGCCTTCAAAGGTTTCCATGGCTTCCTGGGGCAGTTAATGTGACTATTCAAATAAGAGAAGATTCTCAAATGGCGCAAGAAATCAATCACTAAGACTTTCAGTGTCAGCTAGTAAAAAGTGGAATGGAAGGACTCCACCAGGATTTACTTTGCTATACAATCGTACCTTGGTTTTCAAACGCCTTGGTACTCGTACATTTTGGCTCCCGAACGCCACAAATCTGCGGCCAATCGGAAGCCGTGCCTTGGTTTTTGAACAGTTTCGGGAGTCAAACAATCTCCCGGAATGCATTAAGTTTGAGAACCAAGGCACCACTGTATATAGTAGCCATATTTCTATAACCCTAATGAATATACCTTACAACACCTTCTAGAAATGACACCAAAGAAGGATGTTCTTCTCATTATAGATTAGAATGCTAAAGTAGGGAATCAAGAGATAAAAGGAACAACTGGCAAGTTTGGCCTTGGAGTTCAAAACGAAGCAGGGCAAAGGCTAATCCTATATAATAAAGTCCCTGTGTTTCTGCATCCAGATTCCGTGTGTCCCGTTTTTCACGCTACTGAGCATGTGCCCCAGGGACACAGGGATTGGACGCAGAGACTGCACGCACACGCACACACACACACACACACACACTCCCCACCCCACCCCTCTGCCCTGCATTGGTTCAATAAGCAGTTAAAACAGAGGCCACCAGGTGGAAGGCAGGAGCAGGCAGCAAGGCCCCTAAGCAGGGCAGGCCCTCTCTCAACGTGCCCAAGGGCCTGAGGAGGAAGCCGGGACGACCAAAAAATCGAGGCCCCGGCTTCTCCTCACTAACAGGCCCAAAATTGAGGCCCAAACAGCGCAAGCAACCGGGAGACCCCCGCTGGGCCGGAACGGCCAGGAAAGGCGCGGGGAGGCCACCGAATCCTCAGCGCCAACCGCGGGACCCTCAGAAAGTGCTGGGGCGGGCGCTAGCCCCCCGGAGGGCAAAGCTCCCTCCCGGACGCAGCAGGCGACTGAAAAACAGCCGCGGAGGCCAACAAAAGTAGCGGGAGCCACCACCCCCGAAAAACTGGGCGTACACCCCGGAGCAGCCGCCCGGGCCGTCCAGGAGCCAGAATTCGGCCACTGGTCCCTGGCAGCAGCAGCGCTATTGATGGGGAAAAATTAGGAACCAAACGGCAGGCGCAAAAAGTGCGCGAAAACAGGGTGGGGAGGGATCCGCACTCCAAACACAAGCTTCGGAGGGGGTAAAGGAAGAAATACCCCCCGCACCCCCCAGCCGAGCTGTAAAGGTAAAAAAAGGGGGGGACTTTGGCTTGGGGTTTGGGAATGGGGGGCAGAAAATTAGGGATAAATTAAGGATCAAAGGGAGGGGGGAAGGAACAATCAATTAGACAAGGAATAAAAGCCCCCCACGCGCCACTGCCACTGAAAAAGGCCGAATGTTCTAGCGCCCATTTATTAAGCGGGCTGAATGACACTAGTAGAGAATAAGCTGGTCATCACAAACACTTTCCAAACAACACAAGAGACAACTATACACATGGACATCACCAGATGGGCAGCATCGAAATCAGATTGATTATATTCTCTGCAACCAAAGATGAAGAAGCTCTATACAGTCAGCAAAAACAAGACCTGGAGCTGACTGTAACTCAGATCATCAGCTTCTTATAGCAAAATTCCAGCTTAAACTGAAGAAAGTAGGAAAAACCACTGGGCCAGTAAGACACAATCTAAATCAAATCCCTTATGAATACACAGTGGAAGTGAGGAACAGGTTTAAGGATTTAGATTTGGTGGACAGAGTGCCTGAAGAACTATGGATGGAGGCTTGTAACATTATACAGGAGGCAGCAACGAAAACCATCTCAATTAAAAGGAAATGCAAGAAAGCAAATTGGCTGTCCAATGAGGCCTTACAAATAGCGGGAGAGAGAAGGCAAGCAAAATGCAATGGAGATAGTGAAAGATACAGGAAATTGAATGCAGATTTCAAAAAAAAATAGCAAGGAGAGACAAGAGGGTCTTCTTAAATGAGCAATGCAAAGAAATAGAGGAAAACAACAGAATGGGAAAAACCAGAGATCTGTTCAAGAAAATTGGAGATATGAAAGGAACACTTCGTACAAAGACTACCATAATAAAGGACAAAAGTGGAAAGGACCTAACAGAAGCAGAAGACATCAAGAAGAGGTGGCAAGAATACACAGAGGAATTATACCAGAAAGATATGGAGGTCCCGTACACCCCAGGTAGTGTGGTTGCTGACCTTGAGCCAGACATCTTGGAGAGTGAAGTCAAATGGGCCTTAGAAAGCACTGCTAATAACAAGGCAGGTGGAAGTGATGATATTCCAGCTGAACTATTTAAAATTTTAAAAGATGATGCTGTTAAGGTCAATATGCCAGCATTATGCCAGTCCAATAAAGAAGGCTGATCGCTGAAGAATTGATGCTTTTGAATTATGGTGCTGGAGGAGACTCTTGAGAGTCCCATGGACTGCAAGAAGATCAAACCTATCCATTCTGAAGGAAATCAGCCCTGAGTGCTCACCGGAAGGACAGATTGTGAAGCTGAGGCTCCAATACTTTGGCCACCTCATGAGAAGAGAAGAATCCCTGGAAAAGACCCTGATGTTGGGAAAGATTGAGGGCACTAGGAGAAGGGGACAACAGAAGACGAGATGGTTACGAAGCTACGAACATGAGTTTGACCAAACTGCGGGAGGCAGTGGAAGACAGGAGTGCCTGGCGTGCTCTGGTCCATGGGGTCACAAAGAGTCAGACACGACTAAATGACTAAACAACAACAATGAATCTAAAAAATTAAGATTTAAAATAACTTCATGCTTTTAGACCCTAATTTAACAAGCAAGGGTTCCAATTTCAAAGTCTGTTTACCACCTCAGCTTATCTAAATTGTGTGTGCAGCACTTACACTTACGTTTTAGGATGTCTGCAGAACTTGCTAACAGCTCCCAGGGCTGAGAGCTCAGGCAGAGCGTCCATCAAAGGATGCATATCTCCAACTACCGGGGTAGCTTTTCGCTTTGCTTCTGCTTTTTGCTGTTGTTTTGCTAGCTTGATATTTTCTATTTCTGAAAAACAGGGGCAGGAGGGAGAAACAATTGTTAAGCGAGTATATTTTAAATTCCGTTAATTGAATCTTTAAAATGTCTTTACCACTTTTTAAAGTCCATGTCTATGAAGTCTGTTTCAAGTCCATTTTTATTAACTACAGGGTCCTGTCATAGTTCTATCATTCTTTCTTTAGGAAAAAATATTTTGCTTGACTCATGAGGGTAACTGACTAATTACTAGCTGAAATATTATTTGGGGCAATAACATTATTTCTGCCACAATGCTAGAGTGAAATAGGAGAGGGAGGAATGCAGTGCCCCAGCCTGGTCACTGGAAATATTCAGTCAGCCAGGGTTGGGGCTTGCAGAACTGAACAAAAGGAGTCACATGGCATCGGAGCACCAAAGGGAGCTATCTAGGCTCTGGTATAACTTACCTGAGTGAACAGCATAAAACCAGGAGTTAATGAACTTTACCCGTTCTGCTGTAACATCCAGCAAAGAGAGAGAGAAGGGGGGTGGTTAAGCCAAATATGTCCATTTTGAACCCACTATCATGTAGATTCAAAGAGGTCCCAGTGTTCCTCTGATCTTCTTAGTATGAATGGTTCAGCTCGAAAGTAAGATAAGATTCTACGGATTCAGAAGTGATTCAGAAGATACAATCCTTTCAATGCTGTTAGATCTCTTCAGCCCTTCATTGGACTCTTTGGAGCTGGAATTCACAACATCCTTGGCTCTTTGGGCTGCCCTGTTAACGTTTGCCTTTTCAGACCCTCGTTACTTCACCTCTTGGCTGGAGAGAACATGCATTGTGGATCACCAGTACTCCTTTTTCTGGTCCAGAACTATGAAGTTGCATTACTTCAAAGCTTTCCAAAAATGAAGCTTAGATAGACAGACCCGATTCTGAATTCTTTTCCTAGGAAATCTTTCTAAGGACAGAGCCATTCTACCTGTGATTCTAGTGGCTGAAACTGCATCTTTTTTTTGGCTTTAGTTTGGCAAGTGGGCGGGCTACGTGTCCCCCGCTTGCCTTCCCTGAGAAAGCCGGGCGTAAAAGTCTAAGCATTGAGGGGTTGGTTGTCTTCTATGAAAACAGGATTCATCAAAATTAGACTTACTTTGCAACCACCTCTCTTTTCGCAGCTTCATTTTTTCTTTCTTAGGCAAAAGTACCTTTTCATCTTCACCTGAAAAATCAAACAGATGAAAAAGTAATGCTTTCCCTCGGTCATTTATCCTGTATGTCCCTGAAAGCAAACAGTACCTGCTCATACAGGTAAGAACATTATTTATATATATTTCAAACGTAAAAACAAAACAAAGCAAAACGGTAAGGTGTTGAGGGTAATATAATTCTATGTAACCATAAGTGAATGGCATTCAAAAGAGTAAATCTGTCATCACTATCCTTTATTATTGATAAAGGTAAAGGTAAAGGGGCCCCTGACCATCAGGTCCAGTCGTGTCCGGCTCTGGGGTTGCGGCGCTCATCTTGCTCTATAGGCCGAGGGAGCCGGCGTTTGTCCGCAGACAGCTTCCAGGTCATGTGGCCAGCATGACAAAGCTGCTTCTGGCAAACCAGAGCAGCGCACGGAAACGCCGTTTACCTTCCCGCCGGAGCGGTCCCTATTTATCTACTTGCACTTTGATGTGCTTTCGAACTGCTAGGTGGGCAGGAGCTGGGACTGAGCAACGGGAGCTCACCCCGTCGCGGGGATTCGAACTGCCGACCTTCTGATCAGCAAGCCCTAGGCTCTGTGGTTTAACCCACAGCGCCACCTGGGTCCCTTGTGTAGCACATACAACACCCTTTTAAAAAGAGCTGGGAGTCCAGAAGCCTCTTGTTCAAATATCACTTCTGCTATGAACTGACAGAGGGGCTTCAGGTAATCCACCCAGAGGGGCTTCATCCCCAACAAGGTAATGCATGTTCTAACTTACCTTACCAAAGCACCATAAGGAAGACCAGTTAATGCATGTGAACCACTTTGGAAATTTGAACCTTATTTAAACCTCAGAGAGAATAAAGAGGCTCCCCTTCTCAGTACTTGCCAATTTAGTATTAAATTTCTCTATATATTTAGGCCCAAGTTCATCCAAAAGGTACACAAGGCAATGCACTATGTTTGTGCTATTTTAAACCCAGAACCACTGTGATGGGAACGCACCTGCCACTTTGGTCCACAAGGCAGATCCTGATAAGGATGTGGCCCATAGAGTCAAAATGTCCGTCCCGTCTTCATCCCCAATGAGCCGACCTCTGCAGCCTAGCTAGGGAGAGCCAATTGGGACTGGCCTGCCTCCTGAAAGGTTAGGTTCTACAAGCTTCAAGAAAGGGCATGGTGGTCCACAGGGGAAATATAAAGTCTACACGTTTCTTGATGTATCAGGGCGGAAGTTACCGAAAATTAACCTAGAAGGATAACTTTCTATCTTGTCTTTCACACTGCAAGCTTCTTAAGGGCAAGCAACTGTCCCTTTTTGTAAAACTCTGCAAGATGCCCTGCACGGATGGCATGATGGTACACAGAGAATGTTTTGGGGGCAATCCTATGGCAAGATCTTCTAAGATGAGCAATGCAGCTCCATGACTCCCTACTGGCCAGTGTTGTGTGGTCAGTGGACTAGGGGGACTAGGATAGTCCCCTGAATGTTCCCAGTAAATTGGAGTATTAAAGTATTGCACCTCTTTCCCAAAGCCCTGGAAGCTTCTCCCGGAAGAGAGGAGGAGGAAGGGGTGGCGGCATGATGCTCAGGTACATGATGTTGGTGCGCTTGCCATCCCCCTTGCAAGCTGGCACCTCTGGCCCTGTTTCCCTAGGAAAACTTTCATCACAAATGACTGCTTCTGATGTTAAGTCCCTGGATCAGCGTATGTACCATATGTTGACATGGCTTGCTCATCCCGGCTGAAGCTGGCTGAGCCAGGGCAGGTTGAAGCCTCACCAAAGGGGCACTCCAGTGGCATGGGTGGGTGGGCAGAACCAGAGGTGAGGTCTTCGGTTGAGTCATGTGACCTAGAAACCCAGCACAGAACACTCTTCTGAAGGCTTGTTTTCCCTCTGCCAAACTCAGGCAGAGCAGCAGCTCTGCTGCTGAAGAGAGTTTGGCTCGTGTCTAACTTTGGTGGCTAACAGATTGAGGTTGAATCCTGACAAGACAGAAGTACTGTTCGTGGGGGACAGGAGGCAGGCAGGTGTGGAGGATTCCCTGGTTCTGAACGGGGTAACTGTGCCCCTGAAGGACCAGGTGCGCAGCCTGGGAGTCATTCTGGACTCACAGCTGTCCATGGAGATGCAGGTCAATTCTGTGTCCAGGGCAGCTGTCTATCAACTCCACCTGGTACGCAGGCTGAGACCCTACCTGCCTGCAGACTGTCTAGCAAGAGTGGTGCATGCTCTAGTTATCTCCCGCTTGGACTACTGCAATGCGCTCTATGTGGGGCTACCCTTGAAGGTGACTCGGAAACTACAACTAATCCAGAATGCGGCAGCTAGACTGGTGACTGGGAGCGGCTGCCAAGACCACATAACACCGGTCTTGAAAGATCTACATTGGCTCCCAGTACGTTTCCGAGCACAATTCAAAGTGTTGGTGCTTACCTTTAAAGCCCTAAATGGCCTCGGTCCAGTATACCTGAAGGAGCGTCTCCACCTCCATCATTCTGCCCGGACACTGAGGTCCAGCACCGAGGGCCTTCTGGCAGTTCCCTCGTTGCGAGATGCCAAGTTGCAGGGAAATAGACAGAGGGCATTCTCGGTGGTGGCGCCTGCCCTGTGGAACGCCCTCCCAACAGATGTCAAAGAGGAAAACAACTACCAGACTTTTAGAAGACATCTGAAGGCAGCCCTGTTAAGGGAGGCTTTTAATGTTTTTTAGATTATTGTGTTTTATTTTTCTGTTGGAAGCCGCCCAGAGTGGCTGGGGAAACCCAGCCAGATGGCCGGGGTATAAATGAGAGGTTTGAATGACACACGACAACACATTTCTGCTTTGTAAATTGAACATTGTGGTGTTAGGTTGGTCACAGTGAATGTTGCATGTAAAACACATTTCAGTTAATATCTCATCGCATGTTCTTAATGTTAAGAACGTTAAAGAGGAGAATAAAGTTAAAACATAAAAAATATTTTCATCAGTTGAGGTGGGGGAAAAATACTGTAAACTTTGTTTTGATATGCAAGGAGTTAAGAACTTGTAGTTTGTAACTGTTGGGCAAATGCTGAATGTTTAGTCAATCCAGTAGGATTATTTTATGCAAAGCATCAATGAATACCCCAACAGGCAGGTATTCATTGGCAGGGGGTTGGACTGGATGACCCTTGTGGTCTCTTCCAACTCTATGATTCTATGATTCTATCAGCCAGCTGGGCAGCCAAACAAGGCTTATCCATAAGCAAGAGATGAGTTCTCTTTACTCAGGAGCACCCCATGTGGGCAGAGAAATACAGTGGTGCCTCGCAAGACGAAATTAATTCATGCCGTGAGTCGCTTTGTCTAGCGATAATTTCTTCTTGCGAAGCATGGGTTGCCGCGGCAAAACAAACAAAAAACTGCCGAAAAACTTTGTCTTGCGAAGCATGGCCATTGAAAACTTCGCCTGGCGAGTCACTAGAAACATCGCAAAACGTTTTCGTCTAGCGAGTTGCACGAGGCATTCGTCTTGCAAGGTACCACTGTAATTGTATTTAAAAGGGGAGAGCAAGGCTGGGTGCTAGGGAAGACAGATTATGGCAATGCAACTGAACACCCCAATCCAGTGCAGGGAGAGGGTTAACACACTACCCCAGGGATAAGTAACCTCTGACCTTTGACTCCAGTTCCCATCAGCCCCAACTAGACTGGTCAATGGTTGGTCTGGAAGTTCCTACAAGTTCCCTGCATTGCCCTTTCCAAAACCTAAAAGAGAGAGGGAGACCGAGTAGGATCTCCTGATCCTTTATTCCCCCTGCCCCTGCTATTATTTCTGGATTCTGTGTCTCCCCCCCCCCGCTTTTCCTTATATCTCTTTTTATAACAGCCAGCATGTGCACACAGAGGGCATTTGAGGATTGCTAAGGCTTACCCGTTCTTTCAGTCAATATCTGTGAAAGAGCATTTTCATTAGCAGCATATTGATTTTCCAAGCTGTGCACCTCAGCTATAATCTGCCCCGTTGAAGGCTTTAGCATAGATCCTAATCCAGCATAGTCAGATATTTGTGAAGGGCAAAGTCAGTGTGCTTCACAACAATTGTGCAACAGAATAAAAACCATAGCCTGCTGCAACTAGGAGACTAGAAGTAGTTGTGCTATTCAATATTTGCAAAAGAAACTAATTCTTGTGAAAAGAAAAGAATAAAGAAAAAAAGAATAAAGCAGCCTTGTAAATAAACTCCCCAACGTTACAGCATTTTCTTTTTTTAAAAAAACAAACCTGTTTTTTACTCATTAGCAGGGCACTCCTCACTCCTTTTCCAGGGCCTTTTATGTATCAAAAGCAGGTGAATAAAAAATGTGTTCCATTCCTCCTTTGTACATCTCACTGCCAATGCTGAGCTGGATTTGTGTGAAGACGACACTCCTGCTGCCAGAGTCATATGCCTGTCATGCCTATTTTACAGAAGGAACAGGCATGTGGGATGCTCATTTCTTTAAGTGGCCTGGTGTTTTGAGAAACAATTGAAGTCATTCTCCTCCAGCAACACCTTGCTTAAGTAACATGGCTCTGGAAAAGTCAAATAGCTCCATGTAACAACCTCTTGGCATCTCAGAGAAAAATGCCATCAGCATTTGTGTCAGTTGTAACCATAATAACAACAGACTGGAAGACACGTTATATTGAATGAAACACTTTTCAAATATCTTCTTCAGAAAAATGAGTATGAGAGCACAGGGCAAGACTGTAATGCCATTATTCCTTGCAGAAGCAAGTATATGCCTGGGACCCCAGCCACCCTTAGTACAGGACAATCACAGTGTGCACTTGCACTAAGATGGCTATCAAGTTACAAAACTCCCTGCTCTTTCTGGTTTGAAATTCAAATCTCAGTTTCAAACTCAAAGCTTCACTTTACATAAACTAAATTGTTTTAAAAATAACCAACCTCTTTTGCAAAATGAAGGATTTGCCTTTGGCCAGATTAGTCCTGCACAAGCTAGCCAAGCACAACCTGAAGCCCAATACTTATTGATTCCCTAAACCACATCCCCCAGTCCTCCCGTCCTCTAGTTGGTTGCAATGATGACTCTCTGTGCAGGACAACACTGACAAACACAGGAATAATAATAATAATGATAGTTTATTATTTATACCCCACCCATCTGGCTGGGTTTCCCCAGCCACTCTGGGTGCCTTCCAACCAAATATTAAAAACAATACAGCATCAAACATTAAAAACTTCCCTAAACAGGGCTGCCTTCAGTTGTCTTCTAAAAGTAAAATAGTTACTTATTGCCTTGACATCTGCTGGGAGGGCGTTTCACAGGACGGGTGCCACTACCAAGAAGGCCCTCTGCCTGGTTCCCTGTAACTTGGCTTCTCGCAGCGAGGGAACCGCCAGAAGGCCCTCGGTGCTGGATCTCAGTGTCCGGGCTGAATGGTGGGGTTGGAGACGCTCCTTCAGGTATACAGGACCGAGGCCGTTTAGGGCTTTAAAGGTCAGTACCAACACTTTGAATTTTGCTCGGAAACGTACTGGGAGCCAGTGTAGCTCGCTCAGGACTGGTGTTATGTGGTCCCGGCAGCCACTCCCACTCACCAGTCTAGCTGCCGCATTCTGGATTAATTGCAGTTTCCGGGTCACCTTCAAAGGTAGCCTCACGTAGAGCGCATGGCAGTAGTCCAAGCGGGAGATAACCAGAGCATGCACCACTCTGGCGAGACAGTCTGCGGGCAGGTAGGGTCTCAGCCTGCGTACCAGATGGAGCTGGTAGACAGCCGCCCAGGACACAGAATTAACCTGTGCCTCTATGGACAGCTGTGAGTCCAAAATGACTCCCAGGCTGTGCACCTGGTCCTTCAGGGGCACAGTTACCCCATTCAGGACCAGGGAATCCCCCCTACCCACCCGCCCCCGACCCCCAAAACAGTACTTCTATCTTGTCAGGATTCAACCTCAATCTATTAGCTGCCATCCATCCTCCAACCACCTCCAGGCACTCACACAGGACCTTCACCGCCTTCACTGGTTCTGATTTAAAAGAGAGGTAGAGCTGGGTGTCATCTGCATGCTGATGAACACCCAGCCCCAGCCCCCTGATGATCTCTCCCAGCAGCTTCATACCGGTATAGATATTAAAAAGCATGGGGGAGAGAACGGAACACTGAAGCACCCCACAAGTGAGTGCCCAGGGGCCTGAACACTCATCCCCCACCACCACTTTCTGAACACGGCCCCAGAGAAAGGAGCGGAACCACTGTATGACAGTGCCCCCAGCCCCTCTAGACGGTCCAGAAGGATGTTATGATCAATGGTGTCAAAGGTCGCTGAGAGATCCAGCAGAACTAGGAAACAGCTCTCACCTTTGTCCCTAGCTCGCCGGAGATCATCAACCAGCGGAACAAAGGCAGTTTCAGTCCCATGGTAAGACCTGAATCCCGACTGGAAGGGATCCAAATTGTCCGCTTTTTCCAGGCGTGCTTCGAGTTGTTCAGCAACCACCCGCTCAATCACCTTGCCCAAGAATGGTAAATTTGAGACTGCGTGGTAGTTGGCGATATTGGCCAGGTCTAGAGATGTTTTTTTAAGAAGCGGTTTAATGACCGCCTCTTTCAGCGGGTCTGGGAAGGCTCCCTCACAGAGAGAAGCATTCACCACCCCGCAGAGCCCATCGCCCAGCCCTTCCCGGCTCGCTTTTATTAGCCAGGATGGGCAAGGATCAAGGAGACAGGTGGTCGATTTCACTCGTCCAAGCAGCCTGTCCACATCCTTGGAGGTAACAGATAGGAATTGATCCCATATAACATGACTAGTTTAGATGTATTCAAGTCTCCAGGGCCAGATGAACTACACCCAAGAGTATTAAAAGAACTGGCAGAGGTGATTTCAGAACCACTGGCAGTAATCTTTGAGAATTCCTGGAGAACAGGCGAAGTCCCAGCAGACTTTTCAAAAAGGGGAAAATAGAGGACCCAAACAATTACCGCCCAGTCAGCCTGACATCAATACCAGGAAAGATTCTAGAGCAGATCATTAAGCAAACGGTCTGTGAGCACCTAGAAAGGAACGCTGTGATCACTAAAAGTCAGCATGGGTTTCTGAAAAATAGGTCATGTCAGACTAATCTGACCTCATTTTTTGACAGAATTACAAGCCTGGTAGATGAAGGGAATGCTGTGGATATAGCCTATCTTGATTTCAGCAAGGCCTTTGACAAGGTGCCTCATGATATCCTTGTAAAGAAGCTGGTAAAATGCGGGCTAGACAATGCTACCATTCAGTGGATTTGTAACTAGCTGGCTGACGAAACCCAAAGGGTGCTCATCAATGGCTCCTCTTCATCCTGGAGAGAAATGACTAGTGGGGTGCCACAGGGTTCTGTCTTGGGCCCAGTCTTATTCAACATATTTATCAATGACTTGGATGATGGGCTTGAGGGCATCCTGAGCAAGTTTTCAGATGGCACCAAATTGGGAGGGGTGGCTAATACCCCAGAGGACAGGATCACACTTCAAAATGACCTTAACAGATTAGGGAACTGGGCCAAAGCAAACAAGATGAATTTTAACAGGGAGAAATGTAAAGTACTACACTTGGGCAAAAAAAAATGAAAGGCACAAATACAGGATGGGTAACACCTGGCTTGAGAGCAGTACATGTGAAAAGGATCTAGGAGTCTTGGTAGACCACAAACTTGACATGAGTCAACAGTGTGATGCAGCAGCTTAAAAAGCCAATGCAATTCTGGGCTGCATCAATAGGAGTATAGCATCTAGATCAAGGGAAGTAAGTATTCTGCTCTGGTCAGACTTCACTTGACCATGACACTTCTTTTGTTTCACTTTTGGCTGAGCCCCCCCCCCCCCCCGCACTGTTGGCTTAACTTACCAAAATAATAAAAATAGAAACGAAGCAAGAAACAATTATACTAAAATTTAACCACCCCACGCCACCCCAAACAAAACAAAACAGTATCATAAAAACCACCATTCAAGGTGCAGCAAATTAAGAACACCTAAGCATTTAAAATCATTTTCGCCACTTGCTGCAGAGAGCTGCTCAGAGTACGTGTGAGTGCTGTTTCTTCAACCACCTAAGTGTCTATTTCCTGCAAGTTCCTGTCTGCCTGCTATTTTGTTTACCCTGCCCAGTTTGAAGTTGAAAGAGCATGAATATAAGCCATACCCCGAAAATAAGACATAGTGATAGGCACAGCAGCAATACTGGCCGTGGCAGGAGGAGGAGGAAAAATATAAGACATCCCCTGAAAATAAGCCATAGTGTGTTTTTTTGAGGAAAAATAAATATAAGACGGTGTCTTATTTTCAGAGAAACACGGTATTACCTATTATTATTATTATTATTATTATTATTATTATTATTATTATTATATCATTTACCTGATATAGTATTTCTTATTTTGAAGGCATGACTGAAGTAGGCTGGCAATCTACCACTGGCAGCAACAGGAGTTTGGCTGTGCTTGCAACAAAGAATACTGTATAAACCAGATATAAAATGAGAATTGAAACCGAGCACTTTGTGGTATGTTTGAAAATCATTCCCCACAGCTGACCTTGAGCAGATTTCCTAAATTTTATTAAATGGGATTACACACACACACACACACACACACACACACACACACACACACACACATCTTGCTTCTAATAACCCACCAGATTCACACTAAAATAATAATGAAGGGATGAAAGGTTGTAATCTGGGAATATTATGGCCTTGTGTCTGCCTAAATTGCTCTAAGTAGATTAGCTGACTTGACATGACATTAAGCTGAAATCTGTTCCTATTGCAGCTGCACAGAGAAAGCATCTTCACTTCTGTTATGTGAATACTCACATTAAGTATTAGGCATAGTTTCTTTAGAAGAGAATAGGGACATTTGGTAAATAAAACAATATGGAAAATAACAAAGGGCTAATTTCAAAGTATGAGGAATTCTGTTGGGCATAATATTGAATATGATATGTGGTTGAAATTATGGAATCAAACATTAAAATTTACCGCATGTACCGCCTTGAGAGAGAATATCTGGAAGATGATATATAGATGGTATTTAACTCCAGTAAAATTATCTAAAATGTATAGGATGAGTAATAGAATGTGCTGGAAATGTAAGGAGAAGGAAGGAGATTTTTATCATATGTGGTGGAAATGTGATAAGGTTAAAGAATTTTGGGAAATGATATATAATGAATTGAAGAAGATTTTTAAATATACTTTCCCTAAAAAACCTGAATCATTCTTGTTAGGAATGATAGGTCAAGAAATTAATAAAGAGGACAATGTATTATTTCTGTATGCAACAACCGCGGCTAGAACATTATTAGCCCAAAAATGGAAGGCGCAGGATTTACCGACGATTGGAGAGTGGCAGACAAAAATGATGGATTATGCAGAATTAGCGAGACTGACTAGCGGGATCCGGAACCAGGGGGAAGCAAGGTTCCTAAAAGATTGGAGTAAATATGTGGACTATATGGAAAAGAACTGTAGAAGTTTAAAAACTCTTGCAGGGTTGAAATAAATCCTGCGAATTGACTTTAAAGGGAAGACACAAAGGAACTGCGGGATAAGCTCGGATTAGAAAACCTATTGAGGGGAGGGAGGGAAGTCAAGCTCGGCGGAGCATGGTAAATAGAGGATAGTGAGAAAGGTCAAAAGAGTAATGTATGTTATTGTGAGATTTTGAATGTTTGTATGTTTTGGTTGGATGTTTATAAATGTGTGTTAATTGGAAAATCTATTAAATTGTTTAAAAAAAAACAAAGTATGAGGAATTCTGTTTAACAAAAAGATAAACTAAAATACTACATTAACACACATGTTCATGAAGCCTTTAGTTTGATCAAAGACTTGAGGTTTTGTTTCTTTTTACAAAAATCATTCAAGTACCACAAAGCATAGAAACTGAAATGTTAGGACATTCATTCACTCGACCTTCCTTGCTGTGTAAGCAGCAAACTCATACTGCAGTCTCATACAGGTTGAGTCCTTTAAAAGAGGCCCCATGGATACAGAGTACACATGTTCCACGGGGCCTCTTTTAAAAGACTCACCCTGTTAGCTGCAGTGCACTCACCTCCCCTTTTTAAAGAGCTGTTTTTATGAATTTTTTTCAGACTTAACAAGGGTACATACAACACCTCTGTTTTCAATTCATAGAGTCCATTCCACAGGTCAGTTACATTCAGTGTGAGACACTGCTGCCATAGACATTGTGAGGTTGGGGCAGGGGGAGAGGAAAGCAGCACGTTTTCATGGTCTTTCTGTCCTCAGAAGCTTTGGTCACTGCTTCTGTTTTATACTGTACATTCATGTTTAAAGACCCAAGCATCACCAGACTGCTCCCTCCAAACAGGCATTACCTCCTACTCCACACAAACACACAAAGCAAGCTGTTGTTGGAACATCATAGGATTCTGCTCTTCAGTTTAAAAAGTGGCAAGAGATTGGCTATTTTTTTAAAAAAAATGAATGTAAAAACATATCTTATTAAAACTTCTTTTTTTAAAAAAGGAGTGGGCATTAAAGTATTCTTCGCCTTAGGATTGTCTCATCCCCCTCCACCAGCCTGGCCATTTGGCCCACCTGGACCAAAAGAGATAGAAAAGGCTTTCCATTGGGGTTGGGATTTTGCCTGGGCAATAATGGTATTCCAAGAGAGGCAGTTGAAGAGAACCAACGGCCAGACCTCTTTTGTGTTCACTGAGAAACTGACCATCCATGCTGCCTACCTATAAGTAACCTGAGATCATTGCGCTGTCCTTGGTTGGAAGAGGTGTGGGACTGAGGAGGCTGTTTCTCTGATGGCTCTGTCAAATGGGAAGCAAAGTGTAGGAAGGAGCCTCCACCCCTCCTTAAAGGATGCCTCACGAAAGGGAGGACAATTATGAAGTTGGGAAAGGAAGACAGATGGGGCAAGACAACTTTGCTGGGCTGTGATCAAACCTGTCACAGTGGCCTGGGTGGCCTACTTCAGAGTAACGACTCCACACAGCTCTGCATTTTATCTTTTTATTGGTGCTGCGTATTTACAGTGCTAAAGGCAGTGCTATTTACAGAGACACATCTTATCCACTTGAGTCAGAACCTCCAAATGGGGTTTGGCGCGTCTTTCTCCAACATAACAACTTGGGGAGACCCAACCTCTTCCCCCGATGCTTCCCGCGCAATTCCGGAGTTGGGGGGATCGGCCTTCCCCCCTTGCTTCCCCCTTCCTGTCCCACCTTGGGCGGTGGCTCCGCTACCTTGCCTGAGCCTCGGACACCACTTCCTGCTTCTCCACTCGATTTGGAACTCTCCCTGCTTTCCCCAGCGCTTGGCGATGGGCTGGACCTCAAGATGGGAGGGACTTCCCGATATCCCTTGTCCCTCACAAAACCCAATGGCACTACACCCCAACTGTTTCTACAAATGAGGCAGAGGTTATTTACAACATGTCCGTTTTCCACTAAAAATGAATTCTAACAACAAACTATTGGGTTCTTGTTTGAGCTCGTTATTCTCATTTAAGGCCATAGGCACCTGAAACTGTACACATCGTAGCTACCGGTAGCTGAGAATTAAATATCAGAGATGCAGTATCATTCTTGTTTCACTCCGTCTTGGATATTTAGGGTGACCACATGGCACAAACCACACAGATGGCCTACAATGCCCACAGCTTTCCCCATGGGGGGGGGGGTCAGTCTGACTCTCCAGAACGAAAGCAGTTGCCCACAGCAACTCCACCCGCCTTATTTCATTCCTCTCTTGTGGCTCTCTAAGGAGGCATCCATACATAATTCAAAACCTATCACTTCTATAGTAATTAAGCCAATTGATTTGAACTCTGTTAAACTGACCTTCCTATCCGCTTACCACCTGACCTTCAAACATGCAGCAGTTTCTCTATGCAGGTCAACTGGTATCTCATTTCCTCATGCAGTTACAATGTAGTCAAGAATGACCAGTCCATTCATAACTTCTTCTAAAAAAAACCCAAAACACCTTTTTGCAAACCACTTCTAGATTTTCTTACAGGAAAGTGGAATATAAATCAAGCAGTACCTGTATATAAATTTTGTGAAATAAATACGTAAAATAAATCCCCAAAGAAGATTAGGCACACACCTTAATCTCACTCACAGCACTTGCTTTCCAAATAGAATCTGCACAATCTACCTGAAATCAGATTGGGACACCACCAAAAAGCTTTCACTGAATGCTGCAGAGTCTGCATTTGTCCCATGAAGAGATAAAATCCCACATTGTTTGACTTGAAAGAAAGGCCATTTAGCCTTAGACCACGGGTGTCAGACCCAAGGCCCGCGGGCCAAATGCGGCCCGCGAGACCTCGCCATGCGGCCCGCGAGACCTCGTCATGTGGCCTAGAGCGCCAGAATGCAGGGGGCGCTGAGCAGCCCGCCCGCCGCCCGCTGCCGCCACTGCCACCGCCGCCGCCGCCCTGTGCTGCCTGGGGCCGACTCCCGCGTCTGCAGGGGGGCGTAGTTGGCCCCCTGCACCAGCCCCTCCCCGCCGCCGCATCATACCCTCTGCCAGCCAATAGGGCTCAGGGGGGCGGAGTCCAGCTGCAGCGGGAGAATTTCTCTTTGCTGGGCTTCCGGCGAGGCATCACGGCGCGCGCCACGGAGCTCCTGAGGGCAGCCAGCGTGTTCGCGCTGCCCAAAGGGCTCCTAAGCCACTGAGACCGCCGCCGCGTGAGTGCCGGGGGTTCCTGTTGGACCCCCCCCCCCAGCTGAACAGAGAGAGAGAGAGAGAGATCGACCCTACTGCGCAAGTGCCATTCATTTCCATGGGAGTTCGCCCTGCAAAGCCCCCTGAAATGAATGGCGGCGACAAGAGTGGGTCGTTTCCTGAGCCATTGAGCAAGGTTAGTGGCCGCTGGAGACGCAGGGAGGGAGGGAGGGAGGCTCTCAGAAGCAGCCGGAGCCCACCCGGGCAGATTAACCCTTGGGCTGCTGGGTACCATCAGCTCATTCACCCGCTGCCTTTCTTCCGCTGCTTTCGAGAGAAGTCCGGTTAGGCGGCAAGGCTGGAGTTGCAGGCTGATGCAAAGGAAGGGGCTTGAGGAGCTGGGGACGGGGAAAGAGATCTCTGCTGGCACCAGAGAGGGATGGCTGGTCGGGCAGTTTCAGCTCACGGAGGATTGTTTTCTGTTTGAGAAGTGGGGAGGCTATTGACAGGGAAGCGAGCGCTCACTTTCCCTCTGGAGAGCTCAACAGCTGCTCTCGGGCTGGCAGCGCCTTGAAATCAATTTTAAAGAGAGGGAAAGGGGAGGAGAACAAGCGGGGATGGATGGAAAGAAGGCGGGAGGGAGGGAGGGAGAGAGAGGAGGGAGGGAGGGAGAGAAGGAGGGAGGGAGGGAGGGAGGGAGGGGAGGAGGACAAGCCGGGAGCCTCTGAGGGGGAGAGCGAGAGAGCTAGGAGACAACGGGGAGCAGCCGCTTTGCAGCCGCCTCAAGATCTCACATCTATACACTCTCCGATCGATGGCAAGGAGGGATAATATTTGTCAGCTGCAGTCCTCCCCCACCTTTTCCATTCTAACCCAAGAAGGGAGGGAGCTAATGTCTAAGAGGCATTTCCTCTCGGTTCCAAAAACAAAACAAGAATTAGCCCATTATAAAAGAGGAGAGAAGAACCCCGCAAGCGAGTAAAATCTAGTCAGAAAAGTTTAAAAAAAAGTTAATGCCTTGTGTTTGCCACATGTGTAATAAACAGTGTTTGGCAATATTTGTATGTTTTTTTAAAAAATTACTCTCTGTTACCAAAAATCATTTTTCAATAAATTGTACAATAATTGTACATTTGAATACCTACTTGCCATTATTCTGACTATGTTTTTGCTTTCAGAGCTAGTTATTACTTACATTATTACAAAAAACAGTAATAATTGAATGCAGTGACAATAATTTATAATAATAAAGAGTGGACACATAGTCCTACAGATACAACCGGCCCTTTGAGGGTGAGCAAACTGCTGATGCGGCCCCCCGATGAATTTGAGTTTGACACCCCTGCCTTAGACAATCCACTTCTTTAGAACTGAATGGCAGAGCCTGTGCCAGCCAGGATTTTAAAGAATAGAACAAAATGTGCAGAGTACTCCTTGCACATTGATGTGGCACTGCTTACGTTCAGGGAAGGTGTATTTTCTTTGCAAAACACTAAAGCAAATGGGGTCCGTAGGCAGAACATTTTCTGTTTTCCCCAATGAAATGACTTTGCAGAGCAGTTATTCCTAGTTCACCCCTTCTGCTGACCATCCCCTCAAGGAGTGTTCTTCTTCAGAGCTCCAAGCAGCCTGAAACAGGAGCCTGGGTGGGTTCAGGCCTCTCAACGTTGGAGTTGGAGGGACTAATTTCTCTTTATTCTATTTTCTATTCTGGGGTCTCTATATACGACAAGGGATGTTTTTCATGGCACAGATGGGGACACTTGAGGATATGCTCTGTAATGTAGTAAGAAAGCCATTTCTCTGTCTCCCTCTGCCCATATCAGTCCATCATCTGATACGCTAACATTCTCTGTCTCAAACGGTGCCAACCAGAAACTGATATACATTCTGCCAGACACTGGATTCCTCTCCTCTCACCCCCAACTGCACAAACCTTGGGGTAGAGGTATTCCAAGAGAAAATAAATGACGAAACTCAACATTTCAGCATATCCCCCTGCCCAACATGCCAGAGGTCCCTCAGGAGCAGGCTGTGCATGGCGCAGGAGACTAGGGGGGAAAGGAAGGGGAAATTCATCCATGCAACACTGGATGTCACTCTTTCAGGTTGTATGTCACACGTGGGGCCCTGCAACAACATTCTGCAGTGGATAATGTTGTCTGTTCAATGTTCCAGCCACCCCGTTCCATCCCTGCTTTCTTCCCCGGCCCCCATCAGTGAGCTCTTCAGCTCCACTGAACATGCTCTACAATTGTTGGGCTTCTTCTTTGCCTACTCAACCCAACCTACAATGTGAGGATAAAAGCAATCAACAGCACTGCAGGGATTTATTTAAAAGGTTCATATCATGCTTTAACCAAGAATGTTTTCTGGGCAGCTTACATCATGAACTATATCAGAATAATAAAAAACTAATAAAAACAACAATTAAAACTCACATCAGAATAGAAATTAAGAAAAACAGCAGCAGTTTTCATAAAGGTCCACTCATCCTGTAAAGCAGGCATCCCCAAACTGCGGCCCTCCAGATGTTTTGGCCTACAACTCCCATGATCCCTAGCTAACAGGACCAGTGGTCAGGGATGATGGGAATTGTAGTCCAAAACTTCTGGAGGGCCAAAGTTTGGGGATGCCTGCTGTACAGCTAGAACATCTGGTTTTCCAGGAACGGTTTCAGTTGGTGTGGAGATTGCCATACTGCTGGAGCCAACCAAACCACAGGGAACATGTTCCATAGTCAGGATGCTAACCCAGAAGAGGCTCTTTCTCACACTGCCACCACATGCACCATTCCTTGTGGTGGAACACAGAGAAGGTCTCCACGGTTGATTTTAAAACACAGGTAAATTGGCCAGGAGAGGGCACCAATAGCTTAAAGTTAAAGCTCTCCTCCTGCCAAAGCAAAAATAAACTATAAAAAGGATCTAATGTTCTGAGGAGTGAGAGATAAAAAGGACTAGTGGAGATGCTGTGCTAAAAGGATTGCCTGGAGCAACCAGTCTCCCCTTTTCCAAGTAGCAGAAAATGGTGCAAATGCTCACCACAGTGATGCTAAATAGTCCACTGAAGATGGAGGTCATGGAGGTGCAGACTGAAGCTGAGGGTCTGCAGTTTCCCAGAGCTTGCCCTTGATTTTTTAAGTCTTTCCAATAGATTGCACAGAGAGGAGTATAGCTAAAACACTGATCTATTTATTGCACAACTATACGTCAAGAGTTAAGCCAGCAACCTGCAGCTGTTGTGCAGGGAGCTGAACAGAATTCTTGGTTATGAAATGCTGTGGAACAGAAAGTAGGAACCAGCATCTTTATCTGAGCCAGGTAGACACTCTGGAAATGAAAACAGACGGCTTTCTCTTATCTGATTATCCACTTCACCACTACATGAAAGAAGATAAATTTTAAATCTCTGCACATGCAAACTGATACTGCAATAGAACAGCCGATCTGTTTCACATTTTTTATTTTTACAAGGATATTAGCCAAGCAGGCGCTGGCCAATCTTTAGACCATTCCAAGATTTCACGTGCCTGATTGGGAGCAGTGCTCCAAGCCATGATGCATCCTCATTACAGAGTTACTTTCCCCCCTTTTTATTATGCTCTGGAAGAACAAGCTGCCATGAGTGCAATAACAGATCATGACTGTACATGAAGGAGAGAAACTTTACAGCACTTTGGGAGAGGTGCATAAGTCCGGTACCAAAATAAAATGTTTTTTTCAACAGCACTATGCAGAGATTTATTACCAGTGTAGATGGAGCAGCCCCTTCATGGATCAATGCCTTGTCGTGGCGAAGGGGCTTGAATAACTCAGAGAAGCTATGAGCTATGCTGCGACGAACCCAAGGACTTTGCCACCAATTAATATGCGACAAACCCAGTCCCGGCGTTGTCACTAAACTTTCGGGGATCCTTCTTAATATGAGACGAAATGTCCTCCCTCTCTATTACTAAAACTGACACAGGAATCCAGGGGTGAAACCACCACCCTCCACTTCTGTGAGTTTAGGTACCCAGCTGGAATAACTAAGCACATCCACTAACATTTAAGAAAGCTTTATTACTAGAGGTCTTTTAAACGCGTAATGGTTTCATGTGTACAGGCTCTTAGATCATATTCTTAGTTTCAATCAACAATGGCTAGATAATATAATTCAATTAAACTCCTCAGAACACTTTAAGATCTCCTACGCCTACCCACACTCTCCCTCGCTCCCACAACCCTCTCAACCGAATTAACTCCCTCCCATTCCTTTTAAAACCCTGGCAGTCCCGCCCCTCAGGAATGGAATGTGTCATTTATCCAGGAGGTTGGGGTTTAACTCTCTGCACCCTGGAGTTCTTTTGCCCACCAGGCCAATCCGTCACATATGCCATGCAGGGCCACCCAAGATGGACAGGTCATAGTGGAGAGTTTTGACTAAACGTGATCCACCTGGAGAAGGAACTGGCAAGCCACTCCAGTATCCCTGCCAAGAAAACTCCATGGACAAAGACAACAGGCATATAAAAGTTATGACGCTGGAAGATGAGCCCCTCAGGTCGGAAGGCGTCCAACATGCTACTGAGGAAGAGCGGAGGACAAGTACAAATAGATTCAGAGCTGATGAAGCGGCTGGGCCAAAGCTGAAAGGACGCTCAGTTGCGGATATGCCTGGAAGTGAAAGGAAAGTCCGATGCTGTAAAGAAAAATATTGTATAGGAACCTGGAATGTAAGAACCATGGATGGAGGTAAGCTGGATGTGGTTAAAAATGAGATGACAAGAATAAATATCGACATCCTGGGCATCAGTGAACTAAAATGGAAGGGAATGGGCGAATTCATGAACTATTTAAAATTTTAAAAGATGATGCTGTTAAGGTGCTACACCCAATATGCCAGCAAGTTTGGAAAACTCAGCAATGGCCAGAGGATTGGAGAAGATCAGTCTACATCCCAATTCCAAAGAAGGGCAGTGCCAAAGAATGCTCCAACTACCGCACAATTGCACTCATTTCACACGCTAGCAAGGTTATGCTTAAAATTCTACAAGGCAGGCTTAAGCAGTATGTGGACCGAGAACTCCCAGAAGTGCAAGCTGGATTTCGAAGGGGCAGAGGAACCAGAGACCAAATAGCAAACATGCGCTGGATTATGGAGAAAGCTAGAGAGTTCCAGAAAAACGTCTACTTCTGCTTTATTGACTATGCAAAAACCTTTGACTGTGTCGACCACAGCAAACTATGGCAAGTTCTTAAAGAAATGGGAGTGCCTGATCACCTCATCTGTCTCCTTAGAAATCTCTACGTGGGACAAGAAGCTACAGTTAGAACTGGATATGGAACAACTGATTGGTTCAAAATTGGGAAAGGAGTACGACAAGGCTGTATATTGTCTCCCTGCTTATTTAACTTATATGCAGAATTCATCATGCGAAAGGCTGGACTAGATGAATCCCAAACCGGAATTAAGATTGCCGGAAGAAATATCAACAACCTCAGATATGCAGATGACACAACCTTGATGGCAGAAAGCGAGGAGGAATTAAAGAACCTTTTAATGAGGGTGAAAGAGGAGAGCGCAAAATATGGTCTGAAGCTCAACATCAAAAAAACCAAGATCATGGCCACTGGTCCCATCACCTCCTGGCAAATAGAAGGGGAAGAAATGGAGGCAGTGAGAGATTTTACTTTCGTGGGCTCCTTGATCACTGCAGATGGTGACAGCAGTCACGAAATCAAAAGACGCCTGCTTCTTGGGAGAAAAGCAATGACAAACCCAGACAGCATCTTAAAAAGCAGAGACATCACCTTGCCGACAAAGGTCCGTATAGTTAAAGCTATGGTTTTCCCAGTAGTGATGTATGGAAGTGAGAGCTGGACCATAAAGAAGGCTGATCGCCGAAGAATTGATGCTTTTGAATTATGGTGCTGGAGGAGACTCTTGAGAGTCCCATGGACTGCAAGAAGATCAAACCTATCCATTCTTAAGGAAATCAGCCCTGAGTGCTCCCTGGAAGGACAGATCGTGAAGCTGAGGCTCCAATACTTTGGCCACCTCATGAGAAGAGAAGAATCCTTGGAAAAGACCCTGATGTTGGGAAAGAGTGAGGGCACTAGGAGAAGGGGACGACAGAGGACAAGATGGTTGGACAGTGTTCTCGAAGCTACGAACATGAGTTTGACCAAACTGCGGGAGGCAGTGCAAGACAGGAGTGCCTGGCGTGCTATGGTCCATGGGGTCACGAAGAGTCGGACACGACTAAACGACTAAACAACAGATGGAGCAGAAAGACAGAACTGGAGATAGTTGAGGAAAGCCCACCATTAATCCAATCCTAGACTTCAGATGCTGACACCTTCAGTTTACAGCATCTTAAGAGTTATTTGAATGTCCAAAGTCACTGCCAACTCCACACAATCACGGTTCCAATCTTGATCTTTTAACATACCAGGGAACCAGGCAGAGGGCCTTCTCGGTAGTGGCACCCACCCTGTGGAATGCCCTCCCACCAGAGGTCAAAGAGAACAACAACTACCAGACCTTTAGAAGGCATCTCAAGGCAGCCCTGTTTAGGGAAGCTTTTAATGTTTGATGGATTTCTGTATTTTAATATTTTGTTGGAAGCCGCCCAGGGTGGCTGGGGGAACCCGGCCAGATGGGCGGGGTATAAATAAATTATTATTATTATTATTATTATTATTATTATTATTATTATTATTAACCCCCATGCTGTATGTCAGGGGAAGAAAACCTCAAAGGTTTTCTATCTTCCATGGACCCACATGCTGGAAGTAGCTTTATTTCATATCTGCTGCTTCACAGGCCTGTTTCCACCCATGCCCTAGGTTGCTCTCACCAATATGTAAGATCTTTCAGTGGGCCTCCTTTCCTGGGGTGCCTAGCTCCTGTGCTGTTGGCCGAAGCCCAGGACTCCTGTGCCTGCCTGTGGAGGAAGGGGGCGGAGTAAATCAAAGATGCAGGGATTCCCTCTTTGCCTCCACCCTGTGGGGCTCATTGGGAGAACCTGAAGATAGCCTCAGGCAAGGCAGTAAGAGTCTCATCAAGAGCAATGGCTTGGCTGGTGTTTGGTGACATGGGTCAAGGCGTCCTCCAAGGGCAGGCACTGGTAAACCCATCAAAACCGCATGGACATTTATCTAAACAAGGCTTGCTTCTTCTTTTCCCTTTTTTAAAGGCTTGCTTCTTACCTATGCAGCCCATCATTTATATCACTCTCTCTTCTCTCCAAACAAGGCTTGCCTCATAATAGTATCCAGCAGAAATACAATGGGAAAGTGGATAGGTCTGGGCACAACACTATCTAGTGTGGTTTGAAAATCACACCTAATAAGAGATATAAGCCAGGCTGTAAAAGTTTGCCATGTTTTTTTTCTAACAGTCAAGTTTAATATGATTTATAAACCACTGCCAATAGTAGTTAAACAAAGTTAAACAAAACAGATCCCTACTGAAAGTCTATAATCTAAACACTACAGAAAAAGAAAAACAAAGAGAGGAAAGGAGGGGTTGAACTGGACATAAATCCAATCAAAAGCACTAAAAAATTGCGAACATTCATATAATGACTCCAAATTATTATGAAATGTGCCTCAGATATGGAAGAAGGCATCTGCATGGGCCAAAGCAAGAAGCAGCTAAATGGCACTAATTTACTTTTGAATATTAGTTGTCAAACTGCTGACAATCTTTATTTTGGGGGAAGATTCAACTACAATGGTACCTTGGTTGTCAAAGTTAATCCTTTAAAGCCCTAAATGGTTCCAGCCCTGTATACCTGAAGGAGCATCTCCACCCCCATTATTCAGCTCTGAGGGCCTTGTGGCGGTTCCCTCCCTGCGAGAAATGAGGTTACAGGGAACCAGGCAGAGGGCCTTCTTGGTAGTGGTGCCCGCCCTGTGGAACGCCCTCCCACCAGATGTCAAGGAAATAAACTATATGACTTTCAGGAGGCATCTGAAGGCAGCCCTGTATATGTTCTGCGGCTTTAAAGCGGTCTCCCGGCAGAGCAGCGGCGGCGAGGGCAACGATTCTCTCGCTGCCCGGATCATTGCCCTCGCCGCCGCCGCCGCTCTGCCAGCTTCGCCGAGGGAGACCGCTTTAAAGTCACAGAACAGCTGATCGGCGGTCGCATCTCAGCGCTCCGCTTTTCGCTGCCTGCCGCCGTCGCGCTTCCTGCTTCTTCTGTTCAGGCAAAAGGGTTACCTCTTGGACCTCTTGGCTCAAGACAAAGGGGTAGGCCACCCTCCCCCCCACTTCCTATAAAAGAATTATGGAAAATATTTTAGAAGTTAACTTGATTTTTAGCCTCATGCATAACCTTTCATTGTCTCTAGCTGCACCTTAAAGAGTTTGTATCAGTATGAGTCACACATCACTATATGCAAGCATAACTAGGATGCAATGGTGAATAGGCAGCATGCTGGTGCATGGGGCTAAAACTACACAGGCTTCCTCAGCTCTGGTCTGTCAGGACCTTGTGCTTGCAGGCCAGATGGGGAAAGGCTTGTGAGGCAGGGAGCAGGTCTTCCAGGGCTCACAGCCAAGGCTTTGTGCATAGCAGTGTTCAAACAAGTTATATTTAGCATGTCAAATGTGTACAGTAATTTAAATGTAGGGGGGCTTATCCAGCTTTGCAAATGAATACAAACAGCAACCATTTTTACCAGCCCCTCTGGCACCTACTCATGTGCCAAACGGTGGACACAGACACTCTTCCTTGACAGAGCTGTTACTTGACTATCCTCCTCTCCAGCTGGGGAGTTTGCTTTGCTTCTCCTCCTTCCCAATCCTGTTTCATCACATCTCTTGAGATTGTGCAAGCCTGAAGGGAGGGACTGGATCACTGTAAGCCACTACGGAAGCCTTTTGGGGCTGAAGAATAGGGTAAAAATCCTTCAAAGAAATAAGGAAATCTAGGGCAAATGAGTGGCTAAAAAAAATGCATTATGTAAATTCTATGATGTGTCTCCAAGATCTGAATTGCTAGAATAAACAGCAAGGCTTGAAAATTTTGCTACTGGTATGTAGAATAAATGTTGCCACCTGCCGACAGAAAACAAAGTAGAGGAAGGGCTCATCCACACAGCTGTTTAATGTGCATAGCAGGCGGCATCCTGAACCTCCATTAGTTTTCCATTGTCCATATGAGGTTCTCTTCAGGCTCACTGCTTTCCCACACTTTCTCCTCCCTCAAACTGGATTTTTTCACATCCTCTGTTTTTGGAGTACCCATGGTATGAGAAAATGAAGGCTGAGGGAAGGGAAAGTGTAGGAAGGCACTGAGCTGGAGGAGAACATCACACGGACAACAGAGAATTCATGGTGGTAGAGGAAGAATACTATCCACATTAAACAACAGTATGGCTTGGACTGCAGGGGGTTGGACAAGAGGACCCTCAGGATCCCTTCCATGAGCCTGAAGAGAAAGGGTGTAAACCATACCAAGCACACCAAGACCTATGAACATTGTGAAGACCTGCAATCATGCTGGAAGATACTAATAAAACTTGAAATTCCTTAGTTAATGAGATCATTTAAATTTTTATGCAACACACACACAATCAATCTATTGTGATACTGAGAACCTCCACCAAGGGAACTTCTCATTCCCACATTGAAGCATCCACATTTTCACTCCCCATGGCTGGTGTGCTATTTTGCACTTACCATAGAAAGCCCCAGCCTCCTTCCTAACCCTGCTGCTTCAGATGGGAGCAGGTATTGTCCCAGTAGTTGCACAGCATTGGCTAACACGGAATTGCATTTGCCAGATTAAACGCAGAGTAATCTAGATTAGTGCCTTGCTATATGAAATGTTATCATCACAAACTATAGATGCAACATGAGATCAGGAAAGTAACAGCTGCCACATTCCTTATTCAGCACTTGAACCTCTCTAAGGCCATGAGTATTACCAGGCCATAATTTAAATTAAAATACTGTATACAGTTGTACTTTGGTTTTTGAACAGCTTAGTTCTCAAATGTTTTGGCATGAGTGTTCCAGTTTGCAAACTATTTTTGGAAGCCAAACGTCTGACAGAGCTTCTGCACGTTTTGGAAGTCGAACAGACTTCTGGAACAGATTCCGTTCAACTTCCAAGGTACGACTGTACTTAAAAATCTATTCTCATGAGCTAGAAGCTAGACTCTCAATTGCTAAACTCCTTTCACCAACATTTCAGATTATATGACTATTAATACTAACATTTTTCTTCCTGAAATAAGGAACATTGAGTCCCACTCTCTCCAGCTAAAAAATAGTGCAGGGTCCAGCTCAATAATGCGCTCATCTGCAGCTGGGATCTCCAAGGCCCCTGGCATCCCAGGGAGGAAAAACAGATTACTAAACATAATATTTCAATTTTATATTACCCTACAAAACCACTATGTTAATAATGCAGAGAACAGCTATAACAGCGACCTTTGTGGGCATTTACTAGACAAAAGCTTAATGCATTCTGAACACTGAAATAGAAACTGATTTTATTACATACATCATAAGCTTTCATTCTGAATGAGTTGTTTCTCATGCTTTAGCTTTAATTTTAAATCAGAAATATTTATATCTGAAGAAGAGCTCAGAAGGAACTGTCACTAAGTCACAGAATGTATTTTACTGTACTTCTTGCAAACCTTTAAACACAAGGAAGCATCATTCTGCAAGGCCTGTTGGGTGCTACGTGCCCAAGGAACGGTGACTCTTCGGCTCAAGCCTTCCACCTCCCCTGACCTGCTCTGACATGGCCACAAGCAGATCCAATGTGTGCACTTTTGTTTGCAAACTCACTTGCATTCCCTACTACATCCAAACTCAAGAGAATCTACTTACGGTAGTTTGTAAACAGTTTGCCCCTGACTTGTTTCATCCACCCACTTTTAAACTAATCTGTTTCCCTGACTTTAGATTTAAAAAGTTGGTTTAAAAGTAAATGCTTCCCACACCCTCCTGACAGGGGTGCTAGAGGAGGAGAGGGAACGGGGAAGAGCAGAAAATTGAGGCTTGTGCACACAGCCTAAGAACAGAAGAACAGCCGGCTCCAGGACAGTTCCTCGGCTGCGGCTCCCTCTCACAATACGCTACAATTTAGTGTTATATTGCAAAGGGTCAGGTGATTTGAGAAACCAAGTTACAATGTGCACGGATGCACTGCCTGAAAGGGCAGCACATTATGCAATTTCATTATTGCAAATAATAATAATAATAATAATAATAATAATAATAATAATAATAATAATTAACATTCAAAACATAACGGGAAACCTCTCAAAACAATTCAAAAGCAGAAGCTGCCCATGACGCTGCTTTTGCAAGCTAGAGATGATAAGGGTTCTAACACACCCCACCCCCACCCCCGAAGATGAGAAATGACTCTCCTCTTCTTCTGTCTCCCCTCCCCTCTCCCTTCTGGCTTGGACCATACTCAAGCCTCCCAATTTACACTTGGTGTTTTGCAAGCCCCAAATAGTACATTTGCCCCAGAAATCTTTCATATTTCTTTTCCCCTCAGGTTTGTGAAGTCGAAGCAGACACTTCTGGCTACTTTATGGTGCAATTTGTATGGTTTTCATTGTTTAAGAATAGTTACAAGTAGGTAGCCGTGTTGGTCTGGTATAGTCGAAACAAAATAAAAAAATTCCTTCCAGTAGCACCTTAGAGACCAACTAAGTTTGTCATTGGTATGAGCTTTCTTTTTTTTTAAAAATACATTTTATTCCAATTTTCCAAATTCAACAAATTAACAAAACCAATCTTTTATACAAAATCTTATATTCACATCTTTTACCTTGCTCCGCCGAGCTATGACTTCCCCCCCTCCCTTCATGCGGGTTTCTTGTTAATTCCCTTTTTTGCAGTTCCTTTTTTAACATATTGGTCAATTCGTAAGGTTTATTTTAATCCTGCGAGAGTTTTTAATGATCTACAGTTTTTCTCCATATAGTCCACATATTTACTCGTCCTTTTGAAACCTTGTCTCCCCCTGGTCACGAATCTTGCATGTCAATCTAGCAAGTTCAGCATAGTCCATCATTTTTATCTGCCACTCCACAATTGTAGAAGTGTGCATGCACACGAAAGCTCATACCAATGACAAACTTAGTTGGTCTCTAAGGTGCTACTGGAAGGATTTTTTTTATACAGTATTGTTTAAGAAGTTTAATAAAAATATTGGGGGGTGGGGGTGGTAAGCAGCACATCTACACTTCTTTTGGTGACACATTTATCAGCATCAGCCCACGCTTTAAGCCAGGGGTCCCCAAACTAAGGCCCGGGGGCCAGATGTGGCCCAATCGCCTTCTAAATCCGGCCCGCGGACGGTCCAGGAATCAGCATGTTTTTACATGAGTAGAATGTGTCCTTTTATTTAAAATGCATCTCTGCGTAATTTGTGGGGCATAGGAATTCCTTCATTTCCCCCCCAAAATGTAGCCTGGCCCCCCACAAGGTCTGAGGGACAGTCGACCGGCCCACTGCTGAAAAAGTTTGCTGACCCCTGCTTTAAGCGCTGTGTCAGAGTGATTTTTTCTTCTTGCCCCAGTGCTTTCCCACAAAAATCCACTCTCTGCTGCTGAATCAGAACTGCAATCTGTAGAAAACCCAAACTGCCATTTGGTCAGCATTAGAAAGCAGGTTTGTTGCTGGGGAAGCACAGGGGGGGAGTGCTCAGACACAGCACTTTAAAGCATGGATCTGTGCCTAGAAAGCATGGGACAAAAGGCAAGTGTGGGTGAGCCCAGAACCCAGAGGTGGGCAGTGTACCCTGCTATGTTATTAGAGAAGGGAGTGTCTTGTTCCAGGAAGGGAATTCAAATACAATAGTTCACCAAACCAAAACTATGTCTAGTTTCATACAAAATAAAATAAAAAAATCCTTCCAGTAGCACCTTAGAGACCAACTAAGTTTGTCATTGGTATGAGCTTTCGTGTGCATGCACACTTCTTCAGATGCGCATGAAAGCTCATACCAATGACAAACTTACCGGTAGTTGGTCTCTAAGGTGCTACTGGAAGCATTTTTTAAATTTTGTTTCGACTACGGCAGACCAACACAGCTACCTACCTGTAACTACTTTCATACAAACTGCTTCAAAGGTGTTGCCAGCTTGAGAAAAACCTTACATCTGACTGGTGTTGGCTTAAACCGTATGCAAAAAGGGTTAACATCTTCTGGTGGTCTAATTCAACAGCTAATGAGAAGGCACTTTTTATTGGAAAAAGTTGTAACCCATTCCAAAGAACCTAGCCCATTTACAAATTGTTGAAGCTAGGAAGAGAATAGGTTTGATTCAGTAAGTGAATTTCTGTATTCTTTCTCACTGTGAGGCAGATGTGCTAGCTAGAAGATCCTTAAATCTTACCCTTTATGGCTGAAGAGATGCTTCTAGAATCAATGTCCAATGTCTTCACCAGACTTTTGGGATCAATCTTCACTCCAGCAAAGACGTTTGAGGTAAAAAATACCTGGTCCCAACACAGACAAGAACAACAAAGAGTCTTGTGACATCATGGCATAAGTTCAGGTGGACTACTATACATTTCATAAGATGTGATAAAAAAAACATGTTAAGAATAAAATGTGATGTAACTATTCCCTTTGTCCCATGCACTGTTGTTGTTGCTGGCATCTCTCTGTCTCAGGAGACAACAGAAGAAGGCACCTTTGAGAGTAAAGTCAAACCATTGGAGAGTTACAGTGCCTGCTATAGCTATAGAGAATGATAAAGGACAGACATGTTTTGTTGCAGCTGGGGCAGATGAAGGTGTTCGGTTTTGCTGCTACAAGTGCGACATAGCATTTCTGTTAGGCTGCTATTTCTACTGCACCATCCATGAGCAGGAGAACAAAAGCCATGGGCCTAGCTGGGGGGGGGGGTTAAATAAATAGAAATACTTAACTGGCCAATTGCATCACAGAACTCATTCTGCCCCCTTACAGATTCTGCCCCCCCACCTCAAAAATAAATCCTGGCAATGCCTATGACAAAAGCATTAAATATATTGGCCAGAATATACCAGGTTGGAGAGTTGTTACTTTACTGTATCTCAAGTATAATAGCAAAATTTTGGTCCATTTTTATTCTCAAAGAATTATTTCTGTAATCAGTGGATATTCATTTTTTCTACTTCTACATTTTTTTATTCAAATTGGTGAATAAAAAGTAAAGGTGATAAAACGATTGAAGAAACCACCCCTAAACTGAAGTGGAAGTTACAGGATCCTTTCAAACTTTTACCTTTCAGATTTTGCTATGAATCTGACAAGAGATGGCTCACTCCTCACCTCCTCCTGTCCTAAGAAAGTTTTGCCCTCCAGAAACATGTCCTGTATCACCATCTTGTGGAGAGCCTTGCTCCGAGCTCTGAAGGCGTACACCGCTCATTTTGGTCTACCGCTGTAGGTGCTACCAAGTGCCATGGGCTGGACCAGGGCTTTTTTCCAGCTGGAACTCAGCCCTGGCACTTCTCAGGTGGGCGCCATTGCCATCCAAAGAGAACGAAGGAGGCATTCAGGGTGAGTTCCAGCACCTCTTCTTCTGGAGAAATAGCGCTGAGATTTTGACAAAGGGTTCAAGGGATGTCAACTTTCTCAGGCAACTGCGCAGATGTTGCTCTAGGGGCTGCTGGAAACTGCTGCTCTGCAACATCTGGCGGGCCAGAGGTTCACACACACCTGGCACACGCCCTTCCCCCTGGTGCCATGGGCGCAAACTGGACGTATTTCGGGGGGTGGGCAAGAACCCAGGTATCTGTGGCGCAATGGGTCAGTGAGTTAAGCCCTTCCATTGACTTACTTGCACCTGCGCCCCAAAATGCCTGGTGCTGCAAAAGGAGCGGGAAGGAGGCGATGAAGGGGCGCCTCGCCTCCATGCCACTCTCCACCCCCCGCACAGCCCCTTCCCTCCTTCCAGAGCTCATCCACTCACACAGGTGGGAGGGAGGAACCCCGAGGGCATCTAGTCCACCTGCCGGCAACATAGCTGCCAAGTTATCCCTTTTTTAAAGGGAAATTCCCTTATGCTGAATAGGCTTCCTCGTGAGAAAAAGGAAAACTTGGCAGCTATGCGGCAAGGCAGCCGCGCGAGGAGGGGGCTTCAGTAGCTGGAGCCAGGCAGCCAAACCCCCAAGCGAGGTCGCGGCAATGCCGGACGCCGCCTCCGCCCGCCTCCCCCTCCCTCCTGCGCGGCCTCGTGGAGGAGGCGCAGAGGTCTCACTCACCTCGCCCGCCGCGGCCCTCGCCGCTTGGGCGCCCGTCGGGAGCGGCGTCTCGTTCTCGCCCGGGGTCCAGAGGTCCTTGGCCGGCCTGGGCGCCGCCTGGTGCAGCCGCGGCCGCCTCGCCGCTTTGCCCACCATGGCGGCGGCGGCAGGAGGAGGAGGAAGGAGGCTTGGGAGGGAAGTCGCCCCCTCGCGGCGCCCCGGGGAAGCGCGGAGGCCGCGAACCACGTGCTGCCGCATCGCCCGGCTGCGCTGCTCGGGGGCGCCGCCGTCTCCCTCAGCGCGACGCGGAGAAGGCCTTTCTCCCTGGCGCGGCCTCGAGGCGGCTTACGGAGGCCACCCAGGGCCGGTGGAAACGGGGGAGAGGCCGTCCCGGGGCGGGGAGAGGCAGCCGCGCTAGAACGGAGAGCCCTCCGGTCCGTGGCAGCCCGGTCGCGAAGCCCCGCCGCGGGGGCCCAGGAAGGCCCACCAAGGACCTTCGCCCGGTCGCTGCTGCCTCCGTCAGGCTGCCATTTGTGAGGGGAGGCAGGGGCGTCGCTCGCGGGTCTTCCCTTCGGTCTCGGGCGCCTCCATCGGGGCTTGTGGCCAGGCAAGAAGAGGCCGTGAGGGCGCCCCGGTGTCCAAGATGGGCGCCTGTCTGGTTCCTCCAAGTCCGGCTTTTCTCTCTGTGTGTTCCAGAAAGGGGGGAACCAATGGACGGGGAACGAGCAGCGCCCTTCGAAGCCCCTTTTTCCTTCTCCACCTGTTCTTTGGTTCCATCTGTTCCCCCCACCCTTCTTGCCTCAGCCTCTGTCTCCCCAGGTGAACCCCACTGTCTTCAGCGGGCTTCAAGTTGCTCTCCTGACCCACAGGATGGCTCTCCCCCGGGAGGCTCACCTGCTGCCCCCATGGTACGCCTTTTGAGGCCAGGGGAAAATGTTCCTCTTCGTAGAAAATTGTAGAAGTGGGAGGGACCCCGAGGGTCATCCAGTCCAACCCCCTGCAATACAGGTATCTCAGCTGAAGCATCCATGATGGTGGCCAGCTCTGCTGAGAAACCTCCAAGGTAGGAGAGTCTGCCACCTTCCATCCAAGCACTGTCAAAATAGCTCTTAACTGTCAGAAAGCTCTTCCTCAGGCATCCCCAAACTTCGGCCCTCCAGATGTTTTGGACTACAATCCCCATCATCCCTGACCACTGGTCCTGTTAGCTAGGGATTATGGGAGTTGTAGGCCAAAACATCTGGAGGGCCGCAGTTTGGGGGTGCCTGCTCTTCCTGATGTTTAGCTACAATCAGCTTTCTTCTAACTTGAAGTCATTGGTTTGAGTCCTACCCTCTGGAGCAGGAGAAAACAAGCTTGCTCCATCTTCCCTTGAGATATTTGAAGATGGCTATCATATGGGATAGCTGCATAGTCCTGCCTTGCAGGGGGTTGGACTAAGATGACCCTTAGAATCTCTTCCAACTCTACAATCCTATGGCTTCTATATCTCCTCTCAGTCTCTTCTTTTCAAAGCAAAACCTACCCCGCTCTTTCAACCATTCCTCATAAGGCTTAGTTTCCAGACCTCTTGGTTGCCGCCCTCTGGACACCTTCCAGCTTGTCAACATCGTCCTTAAATTGTGGTGCCCAGAACTGGACACAGTATTGTTTTTATTATGTATGTTGTGTTTTCATTTTGTATTTTTATGCTGTGAATTAGGCTGAGATAAAGGGTGGTTTGCAAAGTTAATAATAAACAATAAGTAAACAAAATCCTTGCTGAGGATTTTGTTTACATATTGTTAGGATGAGGGAGTTAGGATGTCATGGGCGCCCTTGTCCACAGCAGATGGACGGCAGCCATGGAAATTGCGCTGGATTGTTCCCACTGTACCCAGTGAGACCGGCTGGTGCAGGGGGGGGGGGAGCACAGATGCCATTCTCTAGGGAGGGGCTTGATCTGAGCCCTTCAACTTGCATAAGACGAGTTGTGCAACAAACAGTTGTAGAAAACTCACACACACCCATACCATGCATACTATGTGTCCTAGTCAGCGTGAGTCAGCAGAGCTTTGGAAATGGTGGACCCACTGACCTGCTCTGCCACCCAGAGCTTAGGATTCCTCCGTCACTCACTTATGTGCATCCTTAAATCATGGTTGCTTCTGGGATTGAAAAATCACCACACAACCCCCCCCCTTATTATTTGTTGTTGTTGTTTAGTCATTTAGTCGTGTCCGACTCTTCGTGACCCCATGGACCATAGCACGCCAGGCACTCCTGTCTTCCACTGCCTCCCGCAGTTTGGTCAAACTCATGTTGGTAGCTTCGAGAACACTGTCCAACCATCTTGTCCTCTGACGTCCCCTTCTCCTAGTGCCCTCAATCTTTCCCAACATCAGGGTCTTTTCCAAGGATTCTTCTCTTCTCATGAGGTGGCCAAAGTATTGGAGCCTCAGCTTCACGATCTGTCCTTCCAGGGAGCACTCAGGGCTGATTTCCTTAAGAATGGATAGGTTTGATCTTCTAGCAGTCCATGGGACTCTCAAGAGTCTCCTCCAGCACCATAATTCAAAAGCATCAATTCTTCGGCGATCAGCCTTCTTTATGGTCCAGCTCTCACTTCCATACATCACTACTGGGAAAACCATAGCTTTAACTATACGGACCTTTGTCGGCAAGGTGATGTCTCTGCTTTTTATGATGCTGTCTAGGTTTGTCATTGCTTTTCTCCCAAGAAGCAGGCGTCTTTTAATTTTGTGACTGCTGTCACCATCTGCAGTGATCAAGGAGCCCAAGAAGGTAAAATCTCTCACTGCCTCCATTTCTTCCCCTTCTATTTGCCAGGAGGTGATGGGACCAGTGGCCATGATCTTGGTTTTTTTGATGTTGAGCTTCAGACCATAATTTGCGCTCTCCTCTTTCACCCTCATTAAAAGGTTCTTTAATTCCTCCTCGCTTTCTGCCATCAAGGTTGTGTCATCTGCATATCTGAGGTTGTTGATATTTCTTCCGGCAATCTTAATTCCGGCTTGGGATTCATCTAGTCCAGCCTTTCGCATGATGAATTCTGCATATAAGTTAAATAAGCAGGGAGACAATATACAACCTTGTCGTACTCCTTTCCCAATTTTGAACCACTCAGTTGTTCCATATCCAGTTCTAACTGTAGCTTCTTGTCCCACATAGAGATTTCTCAGGAGACAGATGAGGTGATCAGGCACTCCCATTTCTTTAAGAACTTGCCATAGTTTGCTGTGGTCGACACAGTCAAAGGCTTTTGCATAGTCAATGAAGCAGAAGTAGACGTTTTTCTGGAACTCTCTAGCTTTCTCCATAATCCAGCGCATGTTTGCTATTTGGTCTCTGGTTCCTCTGCCCTTTTGAAATCCAGCTTGCACTTCTGGGAGTTCTCGGTCCACATACTGCCTAAGCCTGCCTTGTAGAATTTTAAGCATAACCTTACTAGCGTGTGAAATGAGCGCAATTGTGCGGTAGTTGCAGCATTCTTTGGCACTGCCCTTCTTTGGAATTGGGATGTAGGCTGATCTTCTCCAATCCTCTGGCCATTGCTGAGTTTTCCAAACTTGCTGGCATATTGGGTGTAGCACCTTAACAGCATCATCTTTTAAAATTTTAAATAGTTCAGCTGGAATATCATCACTTCCACTGGCCTTGTTATTAGCATAGAATCTACCAAATCAGTAACAAAACCACAATGTCGTTTTATTTATGCATCAATTACTATTCATTAAACAGCATCTTACAGTATACAAGGACCAGGCTCATTATTCTAATGCAGGGGTCAGCAAACTTTTTCAGCAGGGGGCTGGTCCACTGTCCCTCAGACCTTCTGGGGGGGGGCAGACTATATTTTGGAAAAAAAATATGAACGAATTCCTATGTCCCACAAATAACCCAGAGGTGCATTTTAAATAAAAGGACACATTTTACTCATGTAAAAACACCAGGCCCCAGGGGCGTACCCAGGATCAAAACGGGGGGGGGGGCAATAGAGGGGAAGAGAGGGAAGAAGGGAGGGAGGGAGGGAAGAGAGAGAAGGAAGGAAGGAAAGAAGGGGTGAGAGAGAGAGAAGGTTCCTGTCGCTGGCTGCAGCCGCGGGAGGGGGGGCGGAAACAGCCTGATTTCCATAACCCGCAGCGACTTTTCCCCTTCAGTTTGTGCGGGTTATGGTCCGTAAAATACGGGATTTTTTTGTTTTGCTTCTGGGGGGGGGACAGCTGCCCCCCGCCCCTCCCTGGGTATGCCCATGCCAGGCCCCACAAATAACCCAGAGATGCATTTTAAATAAAAGGGAACATTCTACTCATGTAAAAACACACTGATTCCCAGACCGTCCACGGGCTGAATTTAGAAGGCGATTGGGCCGCATCCGGGCTTTAGTTGGGGACCCCTGTTCTAATGGTGTGACCTGCTTACGGTATATATAGTAATTGTTCCATTATTGGTATGTTTTGAATAAAGAAATCTAAAATAAAATGTTTGTACAATATGAGACAAAAAATGCAAAGTAACATATCAAAGGCAATGATGTAGCCACACATGTTGGTTGGTGTGTTGATTGTGTGCAAGGAAAAAAAGAAATGAAAAGCCAATAAACTTTTCATATGAACGTGCAGGTGTACCATTTAGGTGTTTAGCTAAATGAGATTTATTGTTTTTTGAGTTTTCCCCCTGGATGCACTATTATCCAGCAAATGTTTTTGTAACAATACATATTGTCAGATAGTTATTTTTTACTTTAGAAAGTCTCAGAAAATGACTACGCACATGTGAGGGATCTTTTACTTAACTTCTGATCGGTTGCATCAGAATCAGGATGTGCCTCACCCCCACAGTGGACTAGCAACATTTCACCACAATTGCTACCAATCTGCTTCCTTGTTTAGCAGCTGCAAAAGTCTACACTGTGATGCCAAGAAGCATAGCACTATCATGATGAGGGGAACAGGGGCTTGACCCAATATGTCCTATAATGACCCCTTTAGCCCCTTAGCCTAAAATTGTATGGAATCAGTGGGTCAGACTTGGCAATCCTATTCAGCCCCTGCCCTTACAATTTGAGCACTGAGGATGAAGAAGCATAACTTTTTTCCAAAGTAATACAAGAAGTATAAAAACGGCTGACATATCCTGAGCTAGGGTCTTGATTGTATTCACCGCAACATAAAATACCTTAACCAGTTGGTCACTGCCAGTTCAGGCCCCATCAGCATAAATGTAAATTTTGTCCTACCGTAATGTTTATTTACAATTATTTACATTTATCTGCATTTGCCATTTTTGGAGATCTTCAAAGGCCATTACAATTTTCACCAGCCTAAATACTTGAATGTCATCTGCAAACTTGTTCACCTCATTGCTTACCCTTCCATAGATAATTTATTAAAATTTAAAAATCGCTACACTTTTCAAAAAAATATTTTTTTCATTTTTAATCACCATTTAGATCCTTAGGAACATCAGTTCTTGCTTTATCTCATTTTGAAAATGGGCAAGTTTTTTCATTTTCATTTATATGCTGCCCTTCATACAAATATCTCAGGGCAATTCACAGCATAAAAAATACAATATAAAAGTACAAAATACATAATAAAAACAAGAATGAAACCATAACAAACCAATACACACCCACCCACCAATAATCTCATCTCTGTCTCCTGTTGTTAAACCAGTCAGTAATCTGTGAGAGGACTCCTCCCATTACTGCTAAGTTTACTCAGGAGCCTTTGGCGAGAAGTCAAAAGCTTATTGAACATCCCAAGTATTGTAATGTCTACTGGATCATATCTACATTCTCAAGGAATTCTTTTAAAAAGGTTGGTGAGGCAGAACTTGTTTTGCAGAAGCCACACTGACCCTTGGCAGCAGGATGCATGAAAGAACTCTCTAAGGTGGTTTGCTAGAGGAAGCCAGCAGAGGCAGGCCTCACACGAGCCTCCTTGGCAAAGAGCTTGCTCACGTATTTTTCAAATATTTTTATTTTAGTGTTACAAAATGACATTTACCTTTAGAACAAATCTTGGTTATACACATACAGTAAATCAAATGAAAAGAGCAGCAGATTAAGAAACATCACAACAAATTAAAACCAGAAAAATAACATGCCTCAAAATCAGGATAAATATAAAGTCATCAAGAATGGCACCTGGCGAGCATCGCTGACCAGGGAATTATAAAGTTAGGGTTGCCCAAATGAAAAGGCCCCTCCAGTCACCACCCATCTCACTTAGAAATGAAGGTGGAAGGCACTCCAAGGAATGCTAGCTCATTTGAGAGACCTCTAAAGGACTTTAGGGCAGCCGGCCTGGAAATGACTACGGTGGACACTGTAATGGTTTCCTTCGTAGTGTTTTATGCTGAAGGGAAAAACACCTTCCAAGGGGTCTTTCTCAGGCTTTTGGCCAAGATCAAGATTTTACCAAGGGGTAAAAGTCCTTTTCTGAGAAATATTGGGTTTCCAGTGTTTTAACTGAACACACATTATGGGGGTTTGAGCACAGTTTTGAACTTTGGATGTCTTGAAAATAAGCTTGCCACCCTCCCTCATTTCTCACTTCCTCTACAACCCACAGGGGCAAGATATGCAATATCAATGAAAAAGGAAGAGGCGTGGGCCTTTTTCTGCCCTCGGAGGAGCGGGTTGGCTTTTTCTCACTTGTGCAGAAGGAACTGATCAGAAGAGAGAGAACTTCACAACACACCCAAAAAAATAGCCGAGAAGAAGCCAGAGAGACTGACAACTTGATGTATGTTTTTAAATTCTTTGTTTATTTCCTCTGTGTTTTACTCTTTTCGCAAACTGAGTCTGCAGAGTTTGACATCTGTATTATCTTCTGGTGGGCTTGGTACGTCCAAAATCTTAACTGAAGAACCACTAGCAGCCAATACATGTAACTGTAAAGGTAATTAATTCAATTGAACATCAGTATTTGATGGAGGCACCATACCTTCCAGTTCTCTAGATGCTGGCTCCCCTCAGGTGTGAGTCTAGCACTGAAGGTTAGTTGCATGTTTCCTGTAGATGTCTGTAACGGAGTCCCGACTGTCCCCCACCTCGTTGTTGTTAACTGAAAGGAAAGGATTTGGGGTCAATGCCTTCCCTACCCACTATTTTAAAGCTTGCAGTCGCCCTACATGCACCTTTTCCTCGTGCGGGATTCAAAATGCAAGGCAGTTTCTCTCTTTGAGAAGGAGGAACTGAGAGGAAAACAACAGAAAGAAGGGCCAGAGCTTTCTAGAGTCACCAGGCTGAAGAGAAATACTCCTGAGGAGAAACAGACCTTCTGCATGTGAGGGAGCAGTTGTTCTCTCTGGGGAGTCAATGGAGGATTGCACCTTTGGGGTGAAGTCAAACTTTTGGAAGTGTTAGAAACAGAGATGTGAAAGCTAGGAGCTAAAGGGTACCTTAAACCTAAGTTATGGGCGCAATAATGGAATGTCTTGGCATGCTTTTTTATTACAAGTATACAAAGGTGAAAATGAAGGAACTGCAGCTAACATATTATGTTCATTTTTCACATAGCCTAGTCCTTCTCTTGCCCACCCCCTGTATTCTTAAGAGGGTCTCTTCTCTAGTCTTCAGAGGGTTGCTGAAAGTGGGGAGGCAGAAAAAGGTCCTCCTTTCCTTCCACTCTGCAGTTTTAATCTGAAATCTTAGGCACAGTACACACCCAGAGCTCAGAAACAGTGGCAGAGCTTCATGCTATGGCATGGGGGGGGGGCAGGGGCGGAAGAGAGCAGGCAGGGGAGGGGCTGGTGTGTTTCCCAGGGGTGTGGCACCCAGCGCAGGCGGGGGGGCAGCCACGATGGCCCCCACCAGGATTGTGCCGGCTGGGGCTGTGTGCTCCCCCCGCACTCCTCTTCCTCTGCCAGTGCTCAGAAATGGTTGTACTAATGAAATTCTCTGTCGCAAAATGTGCCTAGAACAATGGGAATTTCAAACACTGGATACAGCACCTGTTGTGGCTGAGCAGACTGATGTAGGAAAGACATGTTCTGTTCCATCTGGGACAGATAAAGGTGTCACACTGCTGATGCAGATGCACCATGGTGGTTTTTTCTCTATGTTCCTCCCAGTGGTCATTCCTATATCCTTAATAAGCCTATTTCTTGTTGGCTATAGTTCAATGTGCAACTTTCATCTCTGCTTCTGTGAAAGCGGTATGCTAGCTATTTTGTGGTATGGCATGTGTAAGTTTGCAGGCCAGCTTGCTTTTCACACTTCGGTGGAATATCTCACGAGAAAGCTACTTTCTGTGGCTTCTGATGAAACCTGGTGTGGAATAGTATTATATGAGCTTGAAATCCTTTTAAAGTGACAGGACTCCAGCAGAACCACAATGGAAGATCCAGTACCCAAGATTTGGTTAAAGTTCTCTTTCCCCCCAGGCAGATATGAGTCTGACCAGGACTGCAATGCTAACCTTGCCTACTCAAAAGTAAGTCCTATTCAATTCAAATATGCTTACTCCCACGTAAGTGGGGTTAGGATTGCAGCCGTACATTGTGTAGTGTGCTCTTCCTTTTGGTACGTTTGTAACAGATTGGTGTAACCTGCATAATTGCTGAGCATCACATAAATGCTAAAGGTACAAGAGGGAAATCATTTGGTCAACTCCAGTGATAAACATTAGTTTTGCCAGCTGGGAAGCTGAATGTTTTCAGTGTGATGCAGCAGCTAAAAAAGCCAATGCAATTCTGGGCTGCATCAATAGGAGTATAGCATCTAGATCTAGGGAAGTAATAGTACCACTGTATTCCGCTCTGGTCAGACCTCACCGGGAATACTGTGTCTAGTTCTGGGCACCACAGTTCAAGAAGGATACTGACAAGTTGGAATGTGTCCAGAAGAGGGCAACCAAAATGGTCAAAGGCCTGGAAACGATGCCTTATTAGGAATGGCTTAGGGAGCTGGGTATGTTTAGCCTGGAGAAGAGAAGGTTAAGGGGTGATATGATAGCCATGTTCAAATATATAAAAGGATGTCATATGGAGGAAGGAGAAAGATTGTTTTCTGCTGCTCCAGAGAAGCGGACACGGAGCAATGGATTCAAACTTCAAGAAAGAAGATTCCACCTAAACATCAGGTAGAACTTCCTGACAGTAAGAGCTGTTCGGCAGTGGAATTTGCTACCAAGGAGTGTGGTGGAGTCTCCTTCTTTGGAGGTCTTTAAGCAGAGGCTTGACAGGCATATGTCAAGAATGTTTTGATGGTGTTTCCTGCTTGGCAGGGGGTTGGACTGGATGGCCCTTGTGGTCTCTTCCAACTCTATGATTCTATGTTTTCCTGGTGTGTGGATGTTAGGCACAGGGCCACATGAGGCTTGGAGTATAACTTGGAATCATAGAATTGTAGAGTTGTAAGGGACCTGAGGCTTATCTAGTCCAACCCCCTGCAATGCAGGAATCACAACTAAAGCATCCCTGACAGAGGGCCAGGCAACCTTTGATCAAAAGCCCTTCATGGAAAGAGAATTCACTACCCTCTAAGGCTCTTACTGTCAGAAAGTTATTCCTGATGTTTTGTCAGAATCTCCTTTTTTTATAACTTTATGAATCCTTCTTTAAGATAAAGGAAGAGAATAACATATAGCATTCTATTATTTCTATAGAGTTTCACCCTGTTTTTTCACACTAGTTCTCCAAAGGCAAATGTTTTTAGAAATGTGCAGCATAAATTTAAGCATATTTTAAGTAGAAAGTGGGAGGGGGGGAGGGAGAGAGAGCTCACCAATGAGATTTGTTCCCTAGTATGCCTAGGATTGTATCTCTATGGTACACAGACAACCAGCCCATAAAATCTGAAATTTGGACTTTTAAAGTCATATTTCAAAAGGTGTCGGACAACATTTATAATTAGTTTCCCTTATAGTGAAGAGAAGAGAGGGAGATGCATTTCCTGCCAGGGCCGTCTTAAACGCCCCTGCCGCTGTGGTGCGCCGGATCTCTCCGGCGCCCTCCCGCCCCGTTTCCCAGCGCGGTGGGCGGGTGGGCGCAGCGGCGGGCGGGCAGGCACAGCGCGATCTCTCTGGCGCCCTCCCGCCCCGTTTCCCAGCGCGGTGGGCGGGTGGGCGCAGTGCGCAGCGCGGCTCCCACAGGCGCAGCTGCGCGGCGGACCGGCGGATCAGCCGGCCAGCGGGTGGGCACAGCTCGCGGCGCCTTTCTGGTGGGCCGGCGCCATGGTGCCCTGCGCCACCGGGGGTCTACCTAGAGCCGGGCCTGTTTCCTGCTTCAAACATACCCAAGACTATTTATGGAAACAGCATTCAGATGAATGTTGTAAGATACAAACACAGGCACAGCATGCTTTTGCCTTTGCTTTCCATATGTCTCCATCAGCAGTGCAAATGCCCCTTGTCCTTCCTTCTTCCACGCTGCAGGGAGAAAGACTCACCAAGAGTTCCCTTTTTCTCAGAGCTCTTTCAACACAGCAACTTGAAAATAAGGAACAGTCATAGTTCTGGGGACAGCCAGAAGCAAGGGAGGAATTCTGCAAAGAGTGAAGCAAATAGGCCCAGTCTTTTCCAGGCTGCTTTCATTTTCCCCAGAGAATTTGGAAGCCAATGGCACAGTCCCAACTTCATGCTACTATTGCTTAGTCCTATATGAATGAGCCTCAGTCTTGTACACTCCCCCTGTCCCCTCCTCCTCTGGCTCATCCACATGGAGGGAATTGAAAGCATTCACTTCCTGCCTTAAATTAATCATAGTTTGTTGTTACATAGTTGAAACTATGGCTTATTGAAACAAGCCAAGGTCAAACCATGCTTTTTCATCCTGGCTTGTTTGAGGAAACAGTTCCTGGCTTGGGCAGCATATATTCCAGTTTATTTAAACCAAGAGAAGACGTCTCCAGTCTCCAAATTGCATCTACAACCGGGGAGAGCAGCAAGGTGTGCACACAAGCCCAAATCTCATCCAGGCTTGTTCACATAGTGCTAAACTATGGTTTAGTGGTATGTAGAAACCAGGCCACTGTCAATAATCTCCATCTTCATACACCAGAGCAAGTTGGCTCCAAGATGTTTTGGAAAATAAAACGCCTGTCTGTCTTAAGTTTGAGCCTGTCTGCTCAAAACTTAAGTAGCATGTTGTAAACACGCCTTGTGGTCCTAACATACCCTTGATTATCCAGGAGCTTTCCCATCATACTTTTAATTAATATTAGATAATTAAATACTTTAATAACCTAAACCAATTCCAAAAATGTTACACAGTTAGAAGGAGATACTAGACCAGCATATTAACACACCATCCATGCCAAGAAACATATTTTACTTCTTAAAACGTCATTGAATATTTAAATAGCCTGAACTTTTTCTGTAAAACCAGGTTTGCCTCCATGGTTTAGGTCTGGTTAATAGCAAAAATGTATTGTAGATGAGAAGAGCTGAATCTGCCCCTGATTCTGTGGCTTTCTTTGCCACAGCCACTCATGAAGGATAAGAGGTTCTCATCAGGAAGGCTATAAATACTCACAGGGTCAGGGGGCAGCCAAAAGCAGGAGAGGGCAATGGTGTGCATGTCTGAACTTGGCTTCCCCATGGGCATCTGACTGAACCCTTTGAGAATAAAATGCTGGACTAGACTGTCTACGGCCTGATCCATCAGGGCTGTCCTCTTTCACTTGTTTCCCTGTCTTGGTGTCTGATTCTGATTGAGAGCAATGTAGCTAGGGTGGGAGACTGAAAGGAGGCAGGAGGCAGAGCAGGGTTCAGCTCCCCTCGCCCACACAGCCCTCTGGCTCTTAAAATTGGCCAGCACTGCAGGCCACTGGATATGCTGCTGCCACATGTAATTTATTCCTGAGGGAGCCTCCTAGGAGGGACATTTTCCATGTTGGACACTGCAATACCCAACTTGAGACATACCTTCAACAACATCATATGAGAAAAGTGACTGGAAGAGTTGTCCTTTATTAGTGTTGTAGCATCATATATATGGAGAGGGAGGATGAAACCTTTCCCACACTCCTGAGTTGCTTAGACAGAGGCCACATCCACATCATACCTTTAAAGCTCTGTGATACCACTTTAAAAAGTCATGGCTTCCCCCAAAGGATCCTGGGAGCTGTAGTTGGTAAAAGGTGCTGAGGGTTGTTAGGTTGTTAGGAGGCTCCTATTCCCACAGCCTAATTTCTGACCTTTTTTGGTTTTTATTTTTCCTCCCCCTCCACCCACTCCTGCCTTGTGTAATACCTTGCCTGATAAAGAATTATAGAGAACTTAAAAGCTTGTCACACTTTTGTGACATAGATCTGTAGCTACACAGCTAGCCAGAAATATGCTTATGTTTGTGGAAACAATGCCTTTTGTTGCTTTGGGGGAGGGCGTTTTTTTTTGTCGAAATATCAGTACAGTAATGCACTTTGCTAGACTCTGCGGCTTTGAGAGGCATCTAGAATGCCCAATTAGGGTTTTGTTTTTACAGAAAGACATAAAAAGCAGTGGAAGTATCTTTTATTTCAGCGCTATTCTTCTGCTAGCCTCCTTGCAGAGCAATGGCAAGAGATGCAGACATGCATTCTGGAGGGGTGCAGGGGGAAGAGGCACCCTGATGCAAGGATGAAGGTGGGTGGGGCAGGAATATATTTGCCCGTTTATTAAAAGAATACCCATGTGGTCCTGAGGTGTGTGCCAGGGCTAGGGTTTCCATGTGTCCTCTTTTTCCAGGACATGTCCTCTTTTTCAGGGGTAAAATTGTTAAATTTGTCAAAATGTCTCTGGCTATACCTTCTGGATGAGACGCAGACATACCTGGTGGTTGAAGACTTGCTTTCCCCTTCTCTTCTCCTGCCCCTCTCAGCAATATATCATAGCTTCTATGGCCTATCGTAGGGGTTTTTTAAATGAGGGCCGTCATAGCGTCTTCTTTTTTGCTTTTCGAAATACGGCAACCCTCAATAAAATGTTCTGTAATGGTGAGACCTTGCTGCAGGGAAGGTGGTGGCACTTTTAAAATGTGGTTAATGGGGCTGAAAATAACTAAAAATTAATAAACCTTTGAAAAGTACCAAATAATGTATGCGAACATGGAAGGTAAGTGTTAACATCAATGATGTCACTGATTCAGCCACTTAATGCATAGCAAGCCTAATCAATTTGTAGACTCCCTTTGCAGTTGGGTAGAAGAATGGCATCATTGCCTCAAACTGCTGTTTGAGTGAATGCAAGCAAATTAGATTTTCTTGGGGAAGCGGCACAGCCTAGAGAAGGGAACACAGCTATACGTCCCAGAAAAGTGGCGTTTATGTGACCATTTACAAGATTGTAATAGTGAGCTATATGAGACAGGCTCAAATCTCCCCTTATCTCTCAGGCTCAGCCCCACCCTTCCGCCATGTGGGCAAGTCTACTTGCCTACTTTACAGAGGTACTTATAAGGATCCCAACAAGAGTGTGAAATGCCAGCCTTTGCAGAGATGAGAATCAAAGAAGAGACAGGCAGTCTCCTTCATGTGCTTTTTCCACCTCTGTCACAGCACATATAGGAGGCTCTTTTTCAGCCTAGGCAGCCTGCAGATGAACATGACTATTTTTAAAGGCAAAGTTAGAGAAATTTGTGTGAGAAAGTTAGATAAATTTAAAGGGTCTGCTCAGCTAGCTCCTTTTGCTTTTTTGAATGGTGATTTTAACCACTGTGTTTAGCTGCTTCCAAAGTGTAAATGACTCCAAACTCACTGCTTTGCCAGAGGGATTCAGAAGTACAACGAAACTTTAATTTTCTGCACTGAAAGTGGATTAAAGCACCTTTTGTGGTTTGAAAAGTGACAGGGAGTTGTGTTGAAAGTGAGGGGCGAATAAATGACTAATGGGTAAACATGTGAGCACCCTGCAAGCAAAGAAGGATGAATGCAGGATATGTGCTCATTGTCATAAAACTGCCTAATAATAATAATAACAACAACAATAATACTTTATTATTTATACCCCTCCATCTGGCTGGGTTTCTTCAGCCACTCTGGGCAGCTTCCAACAAAATATTAAAAATATTTTTATAACTTCCCTAAGCAGAGCTGCCTTCAGATGTCTTCTAAAAGTCAGATAGTTGTTTATTAAATTTTAATTAAAGCCAGGATATCATCTAGCTTCCCAGTAAGCTTTGTGCAAGCAAATTGGGATACCTGACTAGTTTGCCTCTAATATTTTTAGTCTGCAGAGTGCTGGAAGCAGACCAAATTGACTGCTACCAATTGTGCTGCAGCAGAGGCTGCCTTGCCGTCATCCAGCCATGTTTTTGAATCCAGTCATTCAAGTAGTTTCCTGGGGTTATTACCTGGAAAATGCTGCCTTGAATTGCTCTGCAGCTGTTTTAATCTTGTAGAGTGGAATCCTGTTGAGGTCATTGGGGCTTCCTCCTCCTCTTCTTCTTCTTCTTCTTCTTCTTCTTCTTCTTCTTCTTCTTCTTCTTCGGCGATCACTTGTATCCGAGTAAGATTGTCTTCCATAAACACGGTTTTAACAATGGGTCTGTAAGTGACTGTGGAGGCCAATTCTGGATCCGCACGTCCTTCCACAGTGGGGACATTGGTTTCCGGGCGGGAGTTGATCACGGTGTGGATTTGCCAGGCATGCCTTCCTCTTAGCACGTTCCTCCCTTGCATCCTGAGATCGAGTTTCTTCAAAGCCCATGACACCTTTGGTAAAGGCTGTTCTCCAACTGTTCTCAGTGTTTATACTACATTTTTTTAGATTTGCCTTGAGACAGTCTTTAAACCTCTTTTCTTGACCACCAGCATTACGCTTTCCATTTTTAAGTTCGGAATAGAGTAGTTGCTTTGGAAGACGATCATCAGGCATCCACACAACATGACCAGTCCAATGAAGTACATTGATATTAGTTCGCCTGTCTTCTCAAGTGATGTGTAATTTTTTTCGGAGACACTGTTGATGGAGTCTTTCGAGGAGTTGGAGATGGCGTTTATAAGTGGTCCATGTTTCACAAGCATATAGTAAAGTTGGTAGTACCATAGCTTTGTAAACCAGCATTTTGGTTTCCCTGCGAATGTCCCGGTCCTCAAACACTCTGCACTTCAATCGGGAGAAGCTGCACTCACAGAGATCAGGCAATGCTGGATTTCAGCATCAATGTTGGCCCTTGTGGAAAGGTAACTGCCTAGGTAGGAGAAGTGATCAACATTTTCCAATGTTACACCACTGAGTTGGATTTGTGGCGCTGCCGAGAGGTTGTTTTGTACTTGTTGGTGCAGCACTTTGGCTTCATGGTTTTTCATTTGGTTAATAGCTGTACACAACTCTCCCAGATTTGGAGATACTGCAAGCTCATCTCTAACTTGTTTTTGTGGAATTTGTGAGAGGACCTCAGCAGCTACGGGGGAGTTGGGGTTAAAGAGATGTTGGTAATGTTCTTTCCAGCGCCGTGTGGCCCGTGCAATAGCTTCTTTATCATTTAGAAGTGTGTTACCATCTGCTGAGCGTAGGGGGAATATGCCATGATTTATTGGCCCATAGATGGTCTTTGTGGCTTTAAAGAAACAGAAACATCATGAGTGTCTGCTAAGTGCTGGATCTCTTGAGCTTTTTTTATCCGCCAGGTGTTTTTTAGTTCTCTGGTTCTTCTTTGAACCTCAGCCTTAGCATTGGCATAGGTTTTTTTTCTTAGTGGCACAATTTCTACGGTATCTCTTTGCCAGATCTGAAAGGCCTTCCTTTTCTTGTCAATCATGCGTTCAATCTCACTGTCATTCTCATCAAACCAGTCCTGGTGTTTCTTGTTCCTAAGGATGATGTGCTGCGATGTCGTGAGATACCAGAATTAAATTTCATTTTAAGTTAGTCAATGCACTTATAAGCAAATGCTGCATATACTTCTGCTTTCTCCCCAAATTTCCTATCCTACCCCAAAATACCAACCAAGTATCAGCCGTCTTGGTCCATAGGATCAACAGATGAGGTCTGGGTAGTTGTGCTGCCACCGGGGCCTTTTCAGTGGTGGCTCCCCAGACGTGGAATCCCCCCCCCCGGTGCAACTTTTGCCATCCTTGTTAACTTGTTTACTCACACATTTGGTAGATGGAAAGCCTGAGATTATTGGAGAGAATAATGTTTTTAACTGTAAATGCTTTGAGATGTTTTAAACTGTAATTGTATTTAGATTGTTTTAACTACAGTATTTTTGATTGTTTATTATTATTTTTAAAAAAGATTGTAGGATAGGTTTTGTGAGGGACAGGGGATATCGCGAAGTCCCTCCCCTCCTGAGTTCAAGCCCATCCCCGAGCACAGGGGAAAGCAGAGAGAGTTCCGATTCCAGTGGGGAAGCAGGAAGTCGTGTCCGAGGCTCCGGCAAGGTAGCGGAGCCAGGGTCCCAGGTGGGACAGGAAGGGGCAAATAAGGGGGGGAGACCCATCCCCCCAACTCCGGAATTACGCAGAAAGCGGAGAGGAAAGAGGATGGGTCTACCCAGGCTTTTGTGTTGGAGAAAGACGCGCCAAAAGCCATTCGGAGGTTCTGAACCCGACTGAACACAAAGCTCCGTGTAAATAGCAATGACTTCAGCACTGTAAATACGCAGCACCAATAAAAGAATAAAATGCAGAGCTGTGTAGAGTCGTTACTCTGAAGTAGCCCGCTCCGGCCACTGTGACAGCAACCTCCGAATCTTTTTTTTGGGGCTACTTTGGAGTGCCGGGATGAGTGCGTCAGAGGCGGAGAAATGGCGGCAGATCGCGGAGAAAGCCCAACAGGACCTGCAGCAACTGGCGCTGCAGGCACAGGGGGAATTAAAGGCAGCTAAAGAAGAAACCCAGAAGGTCCAGGAGGACCGGCTACAACTTGCGGAACAGGTGAGAGCGCTTCAGGAAAAAGAGCAGCAATTAAGGGCGGTGGCGGTAGAGCTCCAAAACAAGTTGGATGCCGAGAAAAACAAGGCGGGAGGGGCCCCCCAACTCCAAGTGCTGCCAGGAAGGAGAGCGGGGACCCTAGTAAGCAAGTTCAATGGAGACCCGAGGGAATATCATGGCTTTGAGACTGAGATCGTGTATGCTCTTGAGCTGCACCACGATGAGTTCCCTGATGATGAGCACAGGGTAGCGTTTATTGTGGAACACCTTACAGGGGCAGCCAGGGAGTGGCTAAGACCGTTAATAGCGACAAAAAATCCTTGCATGAAGAATGTCAAACTATTTCTAGAGGCTTTGAAAACTATGTATGCGTCCGATAGCCATATGGACCAGACCAAGGAGGAACTGCATAATTTAAGGCAAAGAACAATGACAGTTCGCGAATATTGGGCGAGATTCACCATGCTAGTGCACAGACTGGGGTGGGAACTGCACTCGCCTCCGATGGAAGCGGCGTTCTACCTGGGGTTGAATGAGGATGTGAAAGATGAGCTCTCGAGAGGTCCAAAGCCCAGTAATATGGATCAGCTGAGCAAAGCGGCTCTGGCGGTGGGGGTGAGACAGGAATCCCGGTGGAACGACAAGCAAGCAATGCGCGCAAAGCGGGCTTGGTTCCCACGGTCGCAGGAGAAGCCACTCCCCCAACAACCCTTCCAAGCCACGCCTGGGGCCAGCCAGGACCAGGAACCCATGGAAATTGATAGCGCGCGGGGGGGGCTTTTCAAACCCCAGCGGCGACAAGACGCAAGGAGGGAAGGGGCGGGAATTGCTTTCTCTGCAACTCCCCCCAGCATCTCGTCAGAGACTGCCCACATCGCAGAGAGTGGCAAGGAAAGGCGGGAACGGTTGTGCCCTCCCCCACTGACGCAGCACCACAGCAGGGAAACGGGAAAGCCTGGTTGCAGGAGACAAGGGGCAGCAGCCAGGCGCAGTCAGCAGACAACAGCCCCAGCCCGCCCACCCGCACAGCGCGGAGCAGAGCCAGCCCACCCCTCCCAGAGCAGGAGTGGTTCTAGAAGTGACGCTAACGCTACCAAATGGCTATCCCCTGACGGTCCTCGCCTTAATTGACAGTGGTGCATCAGCCAACTTCTTCTCGAGAAACTTTGCAGAAGAGCACCAGATCCAGCTTCTGCAGCTGGACTTTCCCCTGCACGTAGCCACCATTGACGGCAGGGAGTTGCTGGGAGGGGCCATCACTCATCAACCCCCCCCCATGAGAATGACGGTGGGAAGGCACTCGGAGACACTGGCATTCAACGTCACCACCATCTCAGACCCCCCCATCGTCTTGGGCATGAGCTGGCTGGCGCGCCACGACCCCTCCATCAGTTGGCACCAGAGATGCATCACGTTTGGGTCGGACTTTTGTCTGGAACATTGCATGCAGCACCAACCAGGGGAGGGGCCTCCAATAGCCACGGTGGCCACCATGCACGTCAAAGGGGGTGAGGCGATACCCAAACCATACTGGGACCTGCAGGAGGTCTTCAGCGAAGCGGAGTCCGACCACCTGCCCCCACACAGGTCTTTTGACTGCCAGATCAACCTGGTGCCAGGGGCAACGATACCCCCAGCCAAGCTGTACGCCATGTCAGATCAGGAACTGGAGGATCTACGTGCGTTTATAGACAAGAACCTCAAGAGGGGGTTCATCAGAGAAAGCAAGGCAGCAGGGGGCAGCCCGGTCTTCTGGGTGGACAAGAAAGACACGCAACAGCGCCGCCTGGTGGTAGATTTTAGACGGCTCAATTCAGTGACAGAGCCAGTGGCTTTCCCCATGCCCAGAGTGGACGATCTCCTGACAGCGGCACGCAGGGGCAAGATTTTCACCAAGCTGGACCTGAGGGGGGCGTACAACTTGATCAGGATCCGGGAAGGCGATGAGTGGAAAACCACGATGTTCACGCCTCTGGGCTCTTTCGAATATCTGGTGATGCCCTTCGGGTTGCAAGGGGGCTCAGCATGCTTCCAGGCCTTCATGCACCACGTCCTGGGGTCCCTCCTCTTCAAGAACTGCTTGGTCTTCCTGGATGACATCCTTATCTATTCCAATGACCCAGTGCAACATGTGAAGGATGTCAGGGAGGTGTTGCAGCGCCTGAAGGAGAACCACCTGTATGTGAAGCTGGAGAAGTGCAAGTTTCACACCAGGGAAGTAGACTTCCTAGGCTACAAACTGTCAGACAAGGGGCTGGCGATGGACAAGGACAAGGTGCAGGCCATCCTGGACTGGCACAGCCCCAGGACGCGCAAAGATGCCCAACGCCTCCTAGGCTTCGCCAACTTCTACAGGAAATTCATCAAGAACTTCTCGCGTGTTACAGCTCCCATCACTGCCTGCCTGAGAGGCAAGCAGAAGTTCAGGTGGACACCAGAGGCGCAAGCAGCGTTCGAAAGCCTCAAGAGGGTGTTCGCTTCAGACCAAAACCTGTTCCACGTGGTGCAGGATGCGCCCCTACGCGTTGAGACCGATGCTTCAGACCGGGCTTTGGGAGCGATCCTGTTGCAACTGGACGCCAACAGAGAGTGGAGACCTTGTGCCTTCTTCTCCAGGAAGCTGACCCAGCCGGAACGCAACTACACGGTGTTTGATAGAGAACTTCTTGCGATCCACGCTGCTTTTCAGCACTGGCGACACTTCCTGGTGGGCGCCAAGCACCCCATCCAGGTGTGCACGGACCACAAGAACCTGGAGTTCTGGAGAACAGCCAGGGTGCTCAACCAGCGGCAGATACGGTGGGCAGAGTTCTTCTCGAACTTCAACTTCTCCATCCACTACATCCCGGGGGAGCAGAATGTCAGGGCGGATGCCCTCTCCCGCAAACCAGAGTACATGGAGCAGGAGTTGCCTCCAGCACCCAGGCACATTTTCCCCCCATCAGCATGGTCATGCGGAGCAGCAGTGGTGAGCGAGGCAGAACTCACAGCACTGACAGCAGCTGATGCGTTTGCCACCCGCATCTTCAGAGAACTGAGAGGGGGGAGGGAGCAGGCAAAAGACTTTGCAGAACGCAGGGGGCTGCTTTTCTACAAGGGGGCACTGTACCTGCCCACCACCCAGCTTAGACGTAAGGTCCTCAAGCAGATGCACGACAACCCAACGGCGGGTCATTTTGGAAGGGACAAAACCGCTCACCTAGTCATGAGACACTTCTGGTGGCCAGGGGTGCGGGAAGATGTTAGAGACTATGTACGGGGCTGTGACACCTGCCAGCGGGCAAAGGTAGTCAGAGCAGCGCCAGCAGGCTTGCTGGAGCCCTTAGCCACACCACACAGGCCGTGGGAAGTGGTGTCCATGGACTTCATCACGGACCTGCCTGCGTCCAGGGGCAAGACCGCAGTGTTGGTGGTGGTGGACCTTATGTCCAAAATGTGCCACTTTATACCGTGTGCCAGGGCGGTCTCTGCAGAAGAGACAGCCAAACTGTTTGTTGACCACGTATTCAGACTGCATGGATTACCTTTAAGGGTTATTTCGGATCGTGGCCGCCAATTTGTTTCCAGGTTCTGGAGGCGGCTCATGAACCTCCTGCAGGTGGAGGTCAGCTTATCGACGGCTAGACACCCGCAGACCAACGGACAGGCGGAGAGGGTCAACGCCATTCTGCAGCAGTACCTGAGATGCTACGTCAGCCAGAGACAAACGGACTGGGTGGATCGCCTGCCACTGGCGGAATTTGCCTACAATAATGCAGTGCACGTCTCCACAGGGGTGTCGCCCTTTAAGGCCAATTATGGGCGCGACCTCAGATCTTTCCCGGAGAGGGAGGGGGAGGAGGAGGAGGAGGGCCCACTGGCAGAGGATTGGGCAGAGGAACTGGAGACGGTGCACCAGCAGCTCAGAGAACACTTGGAGAGGGCCAAGGAAGCGTACAAGAAGGGGGCAGATCGCCACAGGCGACAAGGGGAGGTCATCAGGGTGGGGGACAAGGTGTGGTTGTCCTCGGAGGGCCTTCCCATTAGAGGGAGGTGCAAAAAGCTGGTGCCCAGAAGGTTGGGCCCCTTCATGGTCACGCAACAGGTCAATCCGGTGGCCTTCAGATTGGCACTACCAGAGGACATGAGGGTGCACCCAGTGTTTCACAGATCGCTGCTGTCGCCGTACAGGGAAAGCAGCAGGCTCCGAGACGGCGAACAAACCCCCGAGGGAGGGGGGGAGAGGGAAGGCAGGGAGCAACTCAATGAGGCCACGGCCATCCTTGATTCACGGAGAGGGGTGGGGGGCCTGGAGTACCTCATGGCATGGGAGGATGCTCCACCGTCACAGAATGAATGGGTCCCAGCCACTCAGATACGGGAGGAATTCTTGGTGGAAGAATTTCACGCCCTCTTTCCCCACAGACCCAAGCCCTGGCACATGGAAAGGGAGGGGGAGGGGGAGGGGGAGGAAGTACTGGAGAGCAGTTCACCATGGGGATGGGAAGCGGAGTTTGAGGACCCAGAGGAAGAAGTATGGGCGTCGCCGAGATCCACCCAGTCAGAGGAAGAAGCAGACTGGCAGCACACTTTTACCCCCACCAGTTCTGACGCCACGGACTTTTTGGGATTCCAGTCCTCCCAGGCGGAAGGGGGGGGCTCGCAGGACTGGGGGGAGGTGTTCACACCAACGGGCTCGGAAAGTACTGAGTTCTTAGGCTTCCAGTCGTCACCGACACCTGGGGGGGCCCTGGGGAGGGGAGAAGGGGAGCTTGGGAGGGGGGTGGATGTGAGGGACAGGGGATATCGCGAAGTCCCTCCCCTCCTGAGTTCAAGCCCATCCCCGAGCACAGGGGAAAGCAGAGAGAGTTCCGATTCCAGTGGGGAAGCAGGAAGTCGTGTCCGAGGCTCAGGCAAGGTAGCGGAGCCAGGGTCCCAGGTGGGACAGGAAGGGGCAAATAAGGGGGGGAGACCCATCCCCCCAACTCCGGAATTACGCAGAAAGCGGAGAGGAAAGAGGATGGGTCTACCCAGGCTTTTGTGTTGGAGAAAGACGCGCCAAAAGCCATTCGGAGGTTCTGAACCCGACTGAACACAAAGCTCCGTGTAAATAGCAATGACTTCAGCACTGTAAATACGCAGCACCAATAAAAGAATAAGATGCAGAGCTGTGTAGAGTCGTTACTCTGAAGTAGCCCGCTCCGGCCACTGTGACAGGTTTGCTGCCCTGGGCTCTTTCAGGAGGAAAGGCAGAATATAAAGTCAACCAACCAACCAACCAAACAAACAAACAAACAAACAAACAAGGTCATTTAATAGTCTTTTAGTGTAGTCATTTCATGGTATATTATTTCAATTTCACAGGAGATGCTTCACGAGCGCTTCCTTCTGCTGTCTGGCGCTGGACTGCTGATTCTGACATCAGGTACCTGCCAGCATTATCTGCATTTGTAGTGGAGTAACCACCACTGTCTCCTTGTAGAGCTAAGCCTGCTTAAGGGCCTTGAACTTTCTGTTGGATTGTGCCCATTATTCTATCTTCAGTGGGAAATCCTGTTGATCGGTATTCCAAGTTGGTGGTGTTTTCCCGTGAGAGGCCCTCGTCTGAGCTACAGGATCACATGTTCATTTTACCTATAGATGCCATCTACCACACCATATTGCAAAAACATGGGCCATTGGGAGGGGGCAATACGATAAAAACATATTCAAATAGCTACTGGTTACTTTAATAAGTGCCTGTGCAAGTGAAAAGGTGCAGATTCATCCACAAGACACTTACCGGTAGGCTTTGGGTCTGCGGTGCTGATAACCATGTTTTCCTGAAAATAAGACACCGTCTTCTATTTATTTTTCCTCAAAAAACCCCACTATGGCTTATTTTCTGAGGATGTCTTATTTTTTCCTCCTCCTCCTGCTGTGGCTGGCATTGCTGATGTGCCTATCACTATGTCTTATTTTCAGGGTATGGCTTATATTCCTTGAATGCTTAAAAATCCTGCTACGGCTTATTTTATGGCTACGTCTTATTTTCGGAGAAACAGGGTAGCTGTGAAACTGAAGCAGCAACCTCCAGGACTGTTTGCCTGAGGACCCCGTAATGGATCAGGCACACAAATGGTTTGTAATAGAACGTACAGTCAATTCTTCTGCCCCAATCTGCAACAAACGGCAGCCCAGAGCTTGTGAAAAACAAGGTGGACATGGGCCCCATTCTTCCTAACAGCAGCAGAATGTAGGCCTGTCCTTGGAGGGCGTCTGGAGACAGAAAGCAGCAGCAAGATGGGTGTTGTCATGGTGCTGCTCAAGGTGCTGCTTTCAACCGATAGCTGCTTATAAGCTTGGAGCCTCCATATCAGAAGGATCCCTTCAACACCCTCACTTGCTGAGAGATTTTGTACTCCTGGCTACACTGTGAAACCTGGAAACTGCGGGTGCGTGTCTGGGCATTTTTAATAGCAGTGCCCAGACTGTGGGATTCCTTGTCCTGAGATTTCAGCGCTCTGTATCTTTAAGGGGGGGGGAGGGAATATATATAATATAAATACCTCTCTTTCTCTTTTTCTTTCTCTTTCTCTCTCACACCCCACAAGCTTTGCTGTGTTGCCTCGCTCTTAACCTGTTTGTGATTTTGCTGGGGGATGAGGTATAGTGCTTCTTTTTGTATCTCTTGTTGAGGTAAAACTTTTTATGGGTTGCTATTTTAATATTGCATTACATTGTATCATATTCACCTGTGGGCCTGTGCATGGTTGAAGATGCACGATATAAGTAATATTAATAATAAAATAACACTGAAATCCTGTCCACCAGACATATTCCACACAGGGAGGACTCACCCGCTTGTCCCTTCACTTTCCCCCAGAAAAACCTGCTCTTTACAGATGAATTGGAGCAAACATCAACCACTGTCTTCGCCAGCCAGCAGCTGATGGAGACAGGCCGTTGGCCATCATCCCTACCACAGGAGTCCTCCAAGTCTTGTCATCTGGGCAGCCCAGGACCTCCAACCACCCTGCCCAGGCTTGTGCCCTGGGGAGGTCACCTCAGTGCTGCTAACACAGTGGTTTGTTTTCACCCCCGGAGGTGCACTCGAGAGAGACGGATGCCAACCACTGTTTGCTCCGATTCAGCAGTAAAGAGCAGGTTTTCCTGGGGAAAGCAGTGGGACAAAGGAAAACCCACTCAGACCCATGCCTAGAAAGCACAGGGCAAGCAGAAAAGCTCTTGGACCCAAGCTTTTTAGGTGTGGGACAAGCAAAGTGTGGACAAGCCCTGCGTGTCCTTCTGAATCCAGGCTGTTGATAGGTTTGCAACTAAAGTGCCGGATAATGCAGCCCCTTCTCAATGTATATTGAAGTAGAGTCTTGAGGTTGTTTTTGTCCCGTTAATATGCCTGTTTTAATAATGCATTGGTATATTCCAGGCACGTCCAACATGTAGATCGTGATCTACCAGTAGATCACTGGACATCTGTGGAAGATCACTGGTAGATCACTGGCTGCCCCCAAAGAAGCTCAACAATTTTGGCTCCCCTAAAAATTGCTCAACATTTTAGCCCTTCACCCCCAAAGAACAGGACTTTCCCCCTGCCTCAGAAAAGCTCAACAACTCTGACCTGAACCCCTAAAAAATGGGGCTTTCCTCCTCCTGAAAAAAAGCTTAACAATGACCTGAACCCCCCAAAAAAGGGGGTAGATCACTACTCTGTGAGTAGATCGCAGTCTCTTCGGAGTTGGCCACCCCTGGTTCATATATCAACCTTATACATAGTTTGCCATGTACTCAATTTGCAGTAAGTTTTAGCTTCATATGATGTGTAGTTTTCCTCATGTTGATTCCACCCCCCTTTCTTCCTAAGCACTGTCTCTTGAGTGCACCAAATACAATGTGAAAACCTGTCAGGACTGCATCCAGTCTGGCCCGGGGTGCGCCTGGTGTAAGAAGCGGGTAAGTTTTCCATCTCTTGTTTTTCAAGCATATTATTATGTTCCGACAGATACCGTACTTTTCCCTTCAAACCTTTTCACTCTGAACGAAACCTTTTGGTATAAAGCTAATGAAACGTTTTTGGTTTTGGATAGTGGGTGCCCATTTCAAGTCCTAAAAATAATAAACAGAATCTGCTTCTGCTGTTTTCAAAATTGTGAATGCTCTGCTCTAGATCTCCAGGTCCATGGCACCCCTTTCCCTTTTCAGAGGCAGACTTGGGGGTCTCAAATTTCTGTGGTGCCCTGTTGACAGTGCAGTGGTACCTCGGTCTAAGAACAGTCCTGTTAACGAACGATTCGGGCAACGCACTCCGCAAAACCGGAAGTAGGTGTTCCGGCTAGCGAACTTTGCCCTGGAAGATGAACAGAAGCCGATCAGTGGAAGAGCACTGGTAGCAGGAGGCCTAATTGAGAAAAGCACACCTTGGTTTAAGAACGCTTTCAGTGTAAGAACAGACTTCCGGAACGAATTAAGTTTGCAAACGGAGGTACCAGTGTATGTTGACAATAAAAGTCTAGTCCGCCATCTTTCCTCCCCAAAAGTCCCTTTATTAACTTTTCCATGGCAAGGGGAAATATGATTGAAATGTAAGAAAAATACAGACTAGTATTTTAATAACATCATATGAATACTATGACAAAAAAACTTGAAAGCATGAGCAATGTTGGACCAATTCCACAACAGACTGCCATATGGAAGTCCCATGAATGCCTTTCCAGTACAATCCTTTAGAAGAGTAATATTTTAAGCTCCTGAATTCTACTCTGACTGTCTGTAGATGCCCACCACCTCAGGCAAAGGCATTATCAGCCCTGTAGCTGGATATCCTTTTAACTAGAGACACTGGGCATTGGACATTCAAAGTTCTGCAGGCAAAGCATGTTTTTGGAGCTATTGTTCTTCCTCTGTTGTCCAAAATGCATCAGACTTATTTCTGAAACATACTGACCATTTATTCTTTTTGATTTTCATGAAATACAGGATTTCACAAAAGTAGGAGAACAGGATTCCAGTCGCTGTGACACCAGGGAACAACTCCGGCAGAGGGGATGTGGGGATGACATAATTTTTCCAGAAAGCTTTGCCCAGCCAGGTCCACCACCAAGTCAGATAAAGCAAATCCAGCCTGAGATTGTGCACCTGCAGCTCAGACAAGGTACTACTTTGAGTAATCATTAGACAAAAAAAATATGAAATGGATGATTATAGTGACAGGGCAAAGAACAGGTGTGACTTCCTTTGTACAGGTATATAAATAGTTCTCGAATTCTTGGAAGGTGGGTCGCCGCCTCAAGACGCTCACACATTCCAACGGTGAAGAGAAGTTTATTTTAGTAACAAAAAAAAAATACAAACAAGCCACAGGTCTCAAGCACACTGCCCTCACTGACTAACGAATAATCTGATGACTCACCTGAGTCCTTGGCGTTGTTCCACCTCCCTTTAACCCCGTGTGGGAACCACACCTTCTTCCTTCTATTAAGTGATGTCAGCTTCCCCTTCTCTTGTAACCCACCACTGAGTGGAAAGCTGTCTTCTGCTGTTTCTAGGAGCTGGGGATCTCCCCTTCCTCTGCATTCCTCAATTATGGGCTGCCGTCCAAGTGCTGTGAGTGTTCACTTGTTGACACTAGGCTGACATCGCCTGGTTTTAAGAGTGTTGGATTTGATGATTTAAATTCTGTAATGCTTCTTTGGGAGCCTTTGGCTGAAGAACTAGTTATAAAGTGCCTGAAACAAATAAGCAGAGGTAAGATGTAGATGCTGAACATCCAGGGAAATATATGTCACCTGTGTTGTTATACACATGCACCTTGTTCACTTCTTTTTCTGTTTTCTTTCTCGTAGTTGAATTTTTATTAAAGCTTGAAAGAACAGAAAACAGTATGCAGAAATAAACATCAAATATCGAGCGTTTGCCACACCTTGTTCACTTCTAAGTATGGATGTTGTGAGAGATTATCTGAGCCTGACTTGGAAATGAGTCCTAGGTGGTTCCAAAGACCCAACTCAAAATGAGAAGTGTGTCTCCCAAACTCTGCCTCAGAATATGAGTGCTCAGAGGAAATCCCCTTCCCCACCTGCCAGCCCTCAATATCCCACCTCATCTTGGTGAACAGGCAGAATGCAGGAGCGATGAAAGGAGAGGCGGCAGAGGGGATCCCCCTCCCCCAAAAATCTGTCATCGTGAGTGACAGGATGAGAGGGGTAGTTCTCTCAGGGGCTCTTTCAGTTACCAAAGCCACTGAAAGTACTACGTTTCCTGTAGAACATTGCACCCCTTCATGCTATACCTTGGAGAGTTTACCCAACACTACAGGCAACTCCCCATTTATGCAGGGGTTGTGTTCCGAGCCACCATGCATTTAAGTGCAATCAGCGCCATTGGAAAAGCCTGCAAACACCCTCGAAACCTCTGGAAACTCTTGAAAAAACAGTAAAAAAACAAAAAAACAACCAACAGTACTTACCAGACGCCAAACTCCACCACGATCACTCTCTCTAAACCTCCTTGCTCAAACTCCCAATGGCCGGTGCAATGGCTCCTGGAATTGTACTTGCAGAGGCTCATGGGACTGCTAGGCACTGTTTTCATACCACCTTTTGTTTGCCCTTTCTGGGCTCTTTGAGGGCTGTTTTTGCCATTTTTAATTCACTTCTGGGTTCAGTGTGATGCACACAATTGCATGCCAATTGGACATGCACCAATTGGTTGTTGCCTATACTGTACTTCTAAGTATGAGAGGAGCTTAGTAATCTTGGCACAACAAGCACTTCTGCTTCTTGCCCTCAAAAGTTAGTTTCAGGACAACGCGTATGGATATAGAATTACCAGTACACAGGCCATAAGAGCAAGTAAACTTCCCAATAATCTGGCACTTCTTGAAATTGAACCAGTGAGCCATTCAAGGTGGCTTACAACAGCAAACAGACTTTGTTGCTTGTGGTTTTCCAAACATGGCCAAAAAGGCAAAAACATCAAGAATTTAAGGCTGATTGTGGAATACATCGTTGGTGTGTACTATCCACGTCATTTGTTGTTTCAATTGCAACAGCTTAGACTGCAAAACAAGGCTGTAGTAAATGCTGTTTTGCTGACTGTTAAGCGTTCAGCGTGGTATGCATTTAGTGAAATGTTAATTCAGACACTGCTGTGCTCAAATAATAAGGAAGAAAGGAGAGCTGGAATTCAAAAGATCATCAATTTGAGAGGTGGCAATGATGATACATTTGGAGACCTTTCAGTATGTCCAAGGATATAAACACCTCTGCTTCAAACTTATTAGAGTTGATAGACTGGTTTGATGGAGTTTATGAACCTCCACTAACATGCAAAATGACCTTGACAGAAATAAAAGAATTTATTGACAAGCCTATGCAAGTTCCTCAGTGGCCTTGTCATGGTCAAGGGATTGAAAGATGTGTGAAACAAGTCACGGAGGCTGCAGGAAAAGTGTATACACAGGAAAAAAGGGAGGGCTACCTCAGAGGCCAAGAAGCAGGTCCTTGGCTTTTGTCAAGAAATGAATCAAAACAGGACTTGATGAAACTTGTTATTAATTCTAATTAATGTTATTCTTTTTTTCTATAATAAGACATTGTAAGATAAAGTAATGATATGTTGTTACAGCTAGAAACAAAATTTATTTATATTTTCGCTTGTATAAATTGATTAAAAACTTTAACTTCACTTCAAAATGCGATTTTTTGGCTTTTTAAAAGTGTATTTCAAACAAATCTCAATTTACCAAGCTAATCATCAACCAATCATAAAAATAATTGCAGATTTGGATTCCTCATGTGCAATAACATATTTTTAGAACCCCTCATTGAGCAAATTCGCAAAAGAAAATTTTCCATCCTTAAATGACACGCCCTAATGCTCATTATTTTCCCTTTTGCTAACAGATCTACCTGCTGTTTTTAATGTGACATTCCGCCGTGGGGAGGACTACCCTATAGATCTTTACTATTTGATGGACCTCTCATACTCTATGAATGATGATCTGGAAAATGTGAAGAAGCTAGGTGGAGACCTGCTGAATGCTCTCAAAAAGATTACCAAACATGCTCGAATAGGTGCGTACATTTCTGATTATTCCAGTTGTCACCTGGTACTAACAAAATTAGCATCTAGGATTGTTTTCATTCAAAAGAGTAAAACTACACGGAGCACAACTCTTGCATATCAAAAGAGATTTACTGAGATTTAGTGATATTATTTTTGCACTGAAGGCCCTGTCAATGAGGCTGGGTATGGAACTTCTGCTGCTACTTCACAGCAGATAATAGGCAAAATGAAACATGATTTAGGACTCAGCTATATTAGCAAATAAACAATTATTTGAAGGCATTATAAACATGCAACACCAGATGGCGTCAGAGAGCAGGATAGCTTTTATGTGATTTTCAATAGGGTTTTTTGTTATAACAATATGATTTCTGACTTATTTATAGCGTTTTTTGTCTGTGCGTAGATCTACCCTTAATTGCTTCATTTCGTTTATTTGCCTCATTTCTCCAGATGTTTGTGTATAGGATTCTTCTATTTTATTACATGTTCCGTCTAGTTTTCCCTTATTTTGCCTATTTAAGAATCCAAATTATTTTTAATTTCATTAATCTCTAATTTAAGAGATATTGTTTGTTCTACCATCATCTGCTGTAAAATGTCACCAGAGAGCGGGGTATCTAAAGATGCCTTTCTTTCCTCTGCTGCCCTTTTCCTGGTACCCAACATGCTGTGTTGGGACTGTTTTAATCCCACCCCCCTCTGTTTTCTACTTTGCTTTTTGAGACTGTTAGCACATCTGTCTCTTTATGGGGGTGGTGTATAAATAATAAAATGCTTATTATAACTGTTTCTGTAGAAATTTCAGCCGCAGCACAGCTCCTCTAGATCTCTTGTTTTGACAGCAACGCCAATAATAATAATAATAATAATAATAATAATAATAATAATAATAATAATTTATTATTTGTACCCCGCCCATCTGGCTGGGTTTCCCCAGCAACTCTGGGCGGCTTCCCCCCCAAAAATTAAATAATCGATTAAACATTAAAAGCATCCCTAAACAGATGTCTTCTAAAAATCTGGTAGCTGTTTTTCTCTTTGACATCTGATGGGAGGGCGTTCCACAGGGCGGGCACCACCACCGAGAAGGCCCTCTGCCTAGTTCCCTGCAACTTGGCTTCTCGAAACGAGGGAACCGCCAGAAGGCCCTCGGTACTAGACCTCAGTGTCGGGGCAGAACGATGGAGGTGGAGACGCTCCTTCAGGTATACTGGACTGAGGCCATTTAGGGCTTTAAAGGTCAGCACCAACACTTTGAATTGTGCTTGGAAATGTACTGGGAGCCAATGTAGATCTTTCAAGAATGGTGTTACGTGGTCTCGGCAGCCGCTCCCAGTCACCAGTCTATTCTGGATTAGTTGTAATTCTAGACTTTAAGAAAGCCGACTTCGGAAAACTTAGGGAAACACTGGATAAAATCCCATGGACAGAAATACTAAAAGAGAGGGGAGTTCATGGTGGTTGGGAGTTTGTTAAAAGGGAGGTATTAAAAGCACAACTTCAGGCAATACCAATGAGACGGAAACATGGAAGGTGCCTAAAGAAGCCGGGGTGGCTATCTAAAGAACTTTTAACTGAGTTAAGATTTAAAAGGGATATGTACAAAAAATGGAAAAAGGGGGAAACCACCAGAGAGGAATTCAAACAAGTCGTGGCACCGTGTTCAAGTCTCCAGGGCCAGATGAACTACATCCAAGAGTATTAAAAGAACAGGCAGAGGTGATTTCAAAACCACTGGCAGTAATCTTTGAAAATTCCTGGAGAACAGGCGACCCAAACAGAGGACCCAAACAATTACCGCCCAGTCAGCCTGACATCAATACCAGGAAAGATATCAAGAGCAGATCATTAAGCAAACGGTCTATGAGCACCTAGAAAGAAACGCTGTGGTCTCTAAAAGTCAGCTTGCATTTCTGAAAACAAGGTCATGTCAGACTAATCTGAACTCATTTTTGACAGAATTACAAGCCTGGTAGATGAAGGGAATGCTGTGGATATAGCCTATCTTGATTTCAGCAAGGCCTTTGACAAGGTGCCCCATGATATTCTCGTAAAGAAGCTGGTAAAATGCGGGCTAGACAATGCTACCATTCAGTGAATTTGTAACTGGCTGACTGACCGAGCCCAGAGGGTGCTCATCAATGGCTCCTCCTCATCCTGGAGAGTAGTGACTAGTGGGGTGCCACAGGGTTCTGTCTTGGGCCCAGTCTTATTCAACATCTTTATCAATGACTTGGATGATGGGCTTGAGGGCATCCTGAGCAAGTTTGCAGATGACACCAAATTGGGAGGGGTGGCTAATACCCCAGAGGACAGGATCACACTTCAAAATGACCTTAACAGATTAGACAACTGGGCCAAAGCAAACAAGATGAATTTTAACAGGCAGAAATGTAAAGTACAGTACTACACTTGGGCAAAAAAAAAATGAAAGGCACAAATACAGGATGGGTGACACCTGGCTTGAGAGCAGTACATGTGAAAAGGCTCTAGGAGTCTTGGTAGACCACAAACGACATAATTCAACAGTGTGATGCAGCAGCTAAAAAAGCCAATGCTATTCTGGGCTGCATCAATAAGAGTAAAGCATCTAGATCAAGGGAAGTAATAGTACCACTGTATTCCGCTCTGGTCAGACCTCAGCTGGAATACTGTGTCCAGTTCTGGGCACCACGGTTCAAGAAGGATACTGACAAGCTGGAACATGTCCAGAGGAGGGCAACCAAAATGGTCAAAGGCCTGGAAACAATGCCTTATGAGGAATGGCTTAGGGAGCTGGGTATGTTTAGCCTGGAGAAGAGAAGGTTAAGGGGAGATATGCTGCTCCAGAGAAGCGGACACGGAGCAATGGATTCAAGCTACAAGAAAGAAGATCCCACCTAAACATAACTTCCTGACAGTAAGAGCTGTTCGACAGTTGAATTTGCTGCCAAGGAGTGTGGTGGAGTCTCCTTCTCTGGAGATCTTTAAGCGGAGGCTTGACATCCATCTGTCAGGAATGCTTTGATGGTGTTTCCTGCTTGGCAGGGGGTTGGACTGGATGGCCCTTGTGGTCTCTTCCAGCTCTATGATTCTAGTTTCCGGGTCACCTTCAAAGGTAGCCCCACACAGAGCGCATTGCAGTAGTCCAAGCGGGAGAAAACCAGAGCATGCACCACTTTGGCTAGACAGTCTGCAGGCAGGTAGGGTCTCAGCCTGCGTACCAGATGGAGCTGATAGACAGCCCTGGACACAGAATTGACCTGCGCCTCCATGGACAGCTGTGAGTCCAAAATGACTCCCAGGCTGCGCACCTGGTCCTTCAGGGGCACAGTTACCCCATTCAGGACCAGGGAGTCCTCACACCTGCCCGCCTCCTGTCCCCCACAAACAGTACTTCTATCTTGTCAGAATTCAACCTCAATCTGTTAGCAGCCATCCATCCTCCAACCGTAAGCTGAACTCATTTAATATGGAAAAAAAAACCCATTCCTATGGAGGAAGTATCAACTGGCAAAGTAGATTTTATATTCTTATGCACATTTTTGTCAAAATATTGTAATAATAATAATTCCACTTAATAATAAAATAATGCACTTAAACATAGCACAGAAATTCCTTTGTTCATTTAAACTTTTGTTATCTCAGAGCATAAATCAAGCCGTTTGCCTTCATTCTTCACTCAGTGGCTTCCTCCTTCCTAAGTGATAAAAAGTAGCTGACTCACCTGATAAAAGTTCTCATTGGCGGACGAAGAAACTCACTTAAATTGTAAATTATTTTATTCCAAAAATAATTACGGTAAGAAAGGGAGGTGTTTCTGGATCTGCGTGGTTTCTGCAGGATGGGTTTCCCTCAACTTCCAAGTCATGATCCACCCTGCCAGGGACCCCAGAAAGCCCCCTGGCAGCCCCCCCCCCCCCGTCCCTCCCCAGGCAGAATGGCTCTCTGGAAGCTTCAAGAGAGGTCCAACACCTTGGTCCAACTCCTTTTCTGATGCAGCGGTTTGACTTGACCCTGAAGGTGCCCTCCATTGTCTCTTGAGACAGTAGGATGTCAACAGCTGTTTGTTCTGATTCAGTGGCAAAAAGCAGCTATCCCTGGGGGAAGCAGCAGGTCAAATGCAATACCACTCAGACCAGTGCTTTTTAGGCAAAAACAAGTAGAACTGTGGATGAGCCCTTTCTTGAAGGAAATATACCAACAGTTGAGATCTGACCCATAGGAAGGGAAAATATGACATTTATTCTAATTTGGGTGACAGGTGGCATGCAAAGAAAAAGATCTAGCTCTTTCATGGGGGTTAGAGATTTTAAGGTCAGAGAAAAATAGAATTAATATTGTATTCAGTTGTCAAATGATATCCCTTTTGTAATCCCAGCTCTTTCCACTCTATTTAACTTTAACTTTATTTTAAACAATTGCAGGGTATATTGACAGCCCTATCCCCCTCAGTGGTTTAGCGTTCTTCCCTCTCTATATATCTTCAGTGACGATAACCATTTTGGACCCTTCTTTTCAGCGGCACTTCCCTTGTGTTCCTTTAGGGTTTGGCGCCTTTGTGGATAAGACTGTGTTGCCCTTTGTTAACACTCACCCAGAGAAGCTGCAGAACCCTTGTCCAAGCAAGGAGACCAAATGCCAGCCACCATTTGCTTTCAGGCATGTGCTCAGCCTGACAGACAGGGTAGAGAAGTTTAAAGAAGAAGTCGGCAAGCAGGATATATCAGGGAATCTTGACGCCCCAGAGGGAGGACTCGACGCCATGATGCAAGCCGCTGTCTGTGGGGTAAGATTACCATCTGGGAACAGGCGCCATGACAAAGTGCTCTTGGGGAGTGAGGAAGTTGAATTTGGGGGACCAGATTCTTCTCCAAAGTGGAAGAGAGTTTCCCCCCAACAAGCATAATGTCAAGATATGCTGTTGCTTTTAAAGTTGTATTTAGACTCAGTGCTGGAGGCCTAGAGCAGGGGTAGGCAACCTTAGGCCCGTGGGCCAGATGCGGCCCAATCGGCGTCTCAATCCGGCCCACGGACAGTCCGGGAAGCAGCATGTTTTTACATGAGTAGAATGTGCCCTTTTATTTTAATTGCATCTCTGGGTTATTTGTGGGACCTGCCTGTTGTTTTTACATGAGTAGAATGTGTGCTTTTATTTAAAACACATCTCTGGGTTATTTGTGGGGCATAGGAATTCATTCAATTCCACACCCCCCCCCAAAAAAATAGTCCAGCCCACCACATGGTCTGAGGGACGGTAGACCAGCCCACGTCTGAAAAAGGTTGCTGACCCCTGGCCTAGAGATATGCTAGGCAGGGTCTTTATTATTGATGTTGTATTGTTACAAATTAAATTAAATTAAAATAAAATATTACGATAAATAAGATAAGCTAAATCATGGAGGAGGTAAGCTGATCCTGGCTACTCCCCAACTGAAGGCAAGATTTATGCTCTTAATATATTCCCGGGCACCAGCTTACCCGTTTCTCGACCTTCCTCTCCTCAATGCTTCATCAGTGCTACTTTATCAATACTCCTTTCAAAGCTGTGATTAACGGCCTGTTATCGTACCAGCCTAAGCTGGCGGCCGCCGTCTGTAAAGGAAGCCAAGCACTCCTCCAGCCTCCCATGAATGAAAGACACTGCTTAACATAATAAGCCTGTCAACCTCATTGGGTTTAAAGTATCACTCTGAGTGAGGCCCGTCACCCTGCCTCAGGAATAGCTACTGGGAAAATAAACTCCATAGGCGGAGATATCGAGTCCTACGCTGGCAGAGGTCCCGGAGGCAAGGTCATCCATCCAGTGCAGAGGGCCGCTAGTGATTCGTTGAAATCCAATTAAGCCACACCCTATATCCATCCTGGTCCTCATGCGGAAGAAGTGTAAGGACCTGGGACTCACGCCAATGTCACCCCATAAATTAATGGTGCCACGAAAGAGACAAAGTAAGATCACCAACTATTTTTCCCACAAAGTAGAGAATAAGAGAACCCAGAGCGAATGCATTCTTGACGAGGTTATCCCACCACCTATCACAGTGATGGATTGGTCAACACAGCTCAAAGATCAGACCAAGTGAGCAACATCCACCAAATGAGCTTGGCACAAGAAATTGCCTTAGCAGAAAACGTCACAATGACGAAACCAAAAAAACACACCTTTCACACCTAAAATAATGATTAAACACAAAAAGTGGAGCCCAAATTAGACGTCACAACCAGAAGCTCTGAAGACTCCAGCAGCATCCAATAGAAAGGCAGATTGCACGCTGCTGCCTCCAAAGCTGCGCCACCAGATGACATCACAAAATTCCACAGCAACCAACTGAAAACAGTCCTTTTGCAGCAACAAGGCCCAGCTTTTTCAATAGGCCGCAACATTGCCAAGCAGGGAAAAACAAACAGAATAGGGCCTTTCACAACGGGGGGGGGGGGGCACAGAGATGAGGCACAACAAAGGGAGGGGGGAACACATAGCCATGGGGGTGAGGACCCTGAGTCAGCCAAAGCAGTGGGGGGTGGGTTGGGACAGGGAAAACTGAGTAGGCTGACGTCAAAATGGCCATTCCACCTCCAAAGCCCAAACCCAAAGCCTCTCCCGGTGGCTGCATTAATAAATGCCTGGCAGCATTAGGCAGTCGTTCATCATTTCCCCTAACACGCACTTGGGGGCACGGCGAGGGGTTTTTGCTTTTTAATTTAGTGGGTGTTGTGTCACATGCGAGGCTACGGTGGCCATTTTAAATAAGGGCAGTCGTGCCCCTTTTAACCTAGGCTTTATACTATGACTGATTGCCAGCCTCTGCGTCTTTTAAAAAAACAACAACCATGCACTTTCTTTCCCCAGTTTAAATCCTCAAACCAACACCACATCCTACATTCAAAACACCTACTCCAAAATTAGAAAATCCAAATAACCAAAACAAACCAACCAACCACAAAACACACAACAACGCCCAAATCATACAATGCCCACCAAAATAAATGACAACCCCAAAAATAAAATTAAACAATCGTAACTTCTGCTTCTCATGTTCTTATTTCAAAAAAAAAAAATCTATATATATATATAAATATTCACGATGCGTGTGCAGTAGCCAATGTATGGAGATACAGGGGGGAGGGAGCAACACTCCCCAGGGACAACAGAGGGCTCAGCCAAAAGTGCATGTTGGGAAACAGAACCCAGAAGCTGACAGTTCCTTCTCCAAGGGTGGGGTCCAAGGTATGGAGAAACAGGGGGAGGGGCCAACACTCCCCGGAGACAACAGAGGGCTCAGACGGGGATGGGGGAGGAGGGGGCTCGATAGCTCATGAGTCAGGACAGAGTGGGGCCAGTCACATGGATGTGCTGCAGGTGTGGGGGGGAAAGGGGGCTCGATAGCTCATGGGTCGGGACGGGGTGGGGGCAGACACAGGGATGAACCAGGGGGTGGGGGGAGGTGGATGAGGATAAGTCATGTGTCCGGACAGAGAGGGGGGGAATCACAGGAAAGAACCACAGCAACGTGTGGTTGGGCCAGCTAGTAGAGTAATAAAATAAAATCACGACAAATGAGATAAAGCAACAGCACAAAAGATAAAAACAATCTGTCTGTACAAACCTTCATAAAAATAAAGATTGATTAGTCTTCAAAATACAAGAAACAAGGGGTTAATTAATTATACAGTGCCCGTTTTGTGGCAGCTTTAATAAAATGTCCCATAAAATAATGACAGGAGAACAAACTGGTCATAAAGGTGCAAAATGTATGGGTAGATATTTAAACCTATTAAAGCCATTTTAGTATATACATAGGTTATCCTGTCTTAGGACGGAGATCTGGACAGACCTTTTGCCCCTTTCAGCTCTGACTTTATGTAGAATCATAGAATCTTAGAATTGCAGAGTTGGAAGGGGCCACAAGGGTCATCTAGTCCTGCAAAGCAGGAATCTTTCACCCAGTGTGGTTTGCTTTTTTAATCTGCTTGCTTTTTAAATCCAGGCCAAGATTGGTTGGAAAAATGTAACACGCTTACTGGTGTATACGACAGATGATGGCTTCCATTTTGCTGGGGATGGTAAACTTGGAGCCATCTTAACTCCTTATGATGGGAAATGCCACCTGGAGGAAAATATGTATAAAAGGAGCAATGAATATGTAAGTACTCAGAGTAGGCAGCCCACTTTATAAAGTACCTGCCCTTTACCTTTGCCTTACTGGATTTAAGATTTTAGACTGGAGCCGACTGGACAACTCATACAACTGCTATGTTAGGGAAAGTCTTCTTAATTTTCTAAGAACTCTTATCTTAGGCAGAAAGACAAGGGGTCCATGTTTTTTGTTTTAAAGGTTCAATAAATCTGTAAACCAAGCTGTTTGTTAACCTGGTGTGTGTGTGCTTGTGGCATCCAAGGCCAGACCTTGGGAAGCTGAGCTATCAATCGCGATGGGGATACGTTTGTTTCCTGTAGAGAGCCACCTTCCTTTGGTGCCAGCAAGACAGAGGGAACAAATCCAAGAGCACAGTGGGTGAGGAGGACGGGGCTGGGCTCTTCCAGCAGTTTCCCTGCCGCCTTTGCTTCTGTTTTCATCAGTGCCCTCTCTCATCATCTCTGCTGCACAGGAATGAGACCATGTTGAGAGCGCTGCTCTGTTTCTCTGGGGGATGGAGCGCCAGTGAGTTGCTTGTCTGCAGTGAGAATGGGAGGTCAGACTGCAGTGGTGCCTGCCGGTGCTCCTGGCTGCGCTGACAGTCTCTCTGTTTTAACTATGCCAGTGGCCCCGCCCTTAGGCACCAGGGAGGGAGGGGCTAGACTGAAGGGGCGGAGCCAGAGGGATTCTTTGCAGGCCAGATCTAGACTGCAAGATCTCACCAGAATCTTCACTAACTTGGAGAGAGAGCCCTAAATACCGTTTCCTTTGTTACACAGGACTATCCATCTGTCGGTCAGTTGGTTCAAAAACTTGAAGAAAACAATATCCAGCCCATTTTTGCTGTTACCAGTAAAATGGTTGATACATATCGGGTAAGTAAAACTACCAGCAGTAAAGAAGGTTAAGTAAACAATGTCTGCGGAGAAAATAATGATTAGAAGCCCAAGTCTATAATTTGAGCAATATACATGGAACAATTAGGACAGCAGATACTTACTGCTTTGCTCTTGCATTATAATCTGGTAGGCATTCTATTTAACAGAATGCTTTCAATTCATTTGTTCTTTGTTGATAGAAACTCAGTGAGATGATTCCCAAATCTGCTGTGGGAGAGCTGCAAGAAGACTCGAATAATATTATCCAACTCATCCAGCGTGCCTATGATGTAAGTGTTACTGATATTATCATTTTAATCCTTTACAATATATGTTGAAGCCAGCCAGACTTTGCCAGACTTTGCACTTTGTTTACATGAAGCATGTTTGTGTAACTTTCTCACAATTATGCGGATTTGGTTCAGATTTCCAAATCAGTTTTCAGGGGATAGCTGCTCCCCCCCCCTGCTCCACCTTTCCCCCTTCCTTTCTCCATCTCCCCTGTATAAAGCTTCCCTGATTAAAGCGCCCACCAAGCCTAAAAAAGGAATGAAACCAAAGAAAAAGCAGCCATAATAGGAGTTGAGGGAGAAAATGCTCAACAATTGACATGCTTTCCTACTACTGTATTAAACCAGAAACAGGAGAAGGTCATTTGAGCAGTTGCAAATGCTTTCTTCCTTTCTTCTCTGTAAACCACATTTTTGTGGGTTGCATGTTTATAAAGGCAGGGTCTTAATTAGCATGAACAAGTGATCAAATTCACTTTCTCAAAGCTTAACACTAATTGACCTGCATCCCACTGTAATTTCCTTGGTTGAACCAATCCTAAACTTCCTTTCCCAGTAACACATTTCTCTTTCCCTTGCTTAAGCTTCTTAAAACCACTAATTAGCTTTGCTGTGGCACATTGGAAGTGACACACTGGCCAAATATTGTTATCTGCTCTCGGTTACATCTAGCCAGTACATACCCAATAGTAAAGGTTTTTTAGCTTGTCAGCAGGCTATGTCCCCAACATACTCCTTTTGTCCCTTGGGAAATTCCTCTCAAGTCTGTATTGCAGGAAAACCTCTGCCCTCTGCTTCAACATGTTCACTTAAGCATCACTGTGCTGACCTGACAATCCTACAAAGAAAGTGCATAACCGTTAGAGATATTGGCCTTGGCTCCCTTCTTCTCTCAAGGCTCATCTTTTCCAACAGAACAACTGAGGCAGTGGGAATGGAAGTTACAATTCTCATATTTTTCTCCCTCGCTGGAGACTTGGGTTCCTAGTCTCACCTCTTCCTTATTCTCATTTCCTTGCAGAGTTTGTCTTCCAAAATTATTTTGGACCATCATGGCCCTTTGCCAAACTTCATCAAAATCACGTATGATTCCTTCTGCCCTAACCAAATACACACCAAGGATAAACCAAGAGGGGAATGTGACAACGTGAAGATAAATGATCAGGTAGGAGAAGACTTTTCTCTTCCTATCCAAAGCTGTTCTGATTGCTACTGCTCTGTATGTAGAGAGAAAAGAGCAGTGTGCATTTCTTCCAACAGGTTCGCTGCTTGTGAGAAGGGTCTTCACTTATTCTCCTTTCCCAAACCCCTTAAAAGTTGCAGCTGGGTTAAACCTGTTATTTTAAGTACATTTCCAAGCACAATTCAAAGTGTTGATGCTGACCTTTAAACGGCCTCGGCCCTGTATACCTGAAGGAGTGTCTCCACTTCCATCATTCGGCCCGGACACTGAGGTCTAGCTCCGAGGGCCTTCTGGCAGCTCGCTCACTATGAGAAGCAAAGTTACAGGGAACCAGGCAGAGGGCCTTCTCGGTGGTGGCACCCACCCTGTGGAACACCCTCCCATCATATGTCAAGGGGATAAATAACTATTTGACTTTTAGAAGACATCAGAAGGCAGCCCTATGTAGGGAAGCTTTTTAAAATGTTTGATATTTTATTCTGTTTTTATATATATTGGAAGTTGCCCAGAGTGGCTGGGGCAACCCAGTCAGATGCAGGTTATAAATAATAAGTTGTTGTTGTTTCAACCATCACGATCATATCAACCACAGAAAAACAGGTTACACTACTTTAAGTAATATAAATGAATATAAATTTCTGAAAACAACATGCATAAATAAAATATAAAATAAAAAGCAAACAGTATTTTAGGAGGAGGAGTGTCTGCAGAAAGCAGCAACTACACTTTATGGCCATGTGTTTACATGTGGTCTAAACCACAGAGCCTAGGGTTTGCCGATCAGAAGGTCGGCGGTTCGAATCCCCGCGACAGGGTGAGCTCCAGTTGCTCGGTCCCTGCTCCTGCCCACCTAGCAGTTTGAAAGTACGTCAAAGTGCAAGTAGATAAATAGGTACCGCTCCGGCAGGAAAGTAAACGGGGGGGGGGGAGTTGGATTTAGAAGTAAAAGAGGAAAATATAAGGAGATTTGATAATTTTGTGAATCATTTTTGAGGGAAAATTAGAGGCCAATGGGGAATTATAATAGATAAATAAGATTAAGATTTTATGACTAGGGGGGAAAATGGTATTGTTGTAGATTGGAAAATGAATGTAAAAAGAAAAGTTGTATTCTTAAAATGAATTGGAAGTTGCATATTTTGGGGATAAAAAGGGGCTCAGAAAAGAGGGGTCGGGGAAGTCGGAATTGATTATAATCATGGATGATAAATTAGAATGTTTATTCTTTTCTTTTTTCTTATATCTTTTTTTTTCTCGAAGTGTTTTTTTCTGTGGTTTTCTTTTTTTTCTTCTTGTTGGTTTTTTTGTATTGGCTATGTAAAATTGGGTTTTTTTCTATTTTGTATCAAAAAAACCTTTCAATAAATATAATTTAAAAAAACAAACGCCGGCTTTACACTCACTGGTTTGGGTGGAACAAAGTGAGGCATACTGCCCAAATACATGGAATGTCCATTGCAGTTCTATGTGCAGAAGAATAATGTCTTTTTTTTTTTTTTGGTACTTACATCCTTCTGACTGTTAGGATGCCCAGCCTTTTATTTATAAATGCACTCCTTCCTGCTTTCCTAGTGGTTTTTACATTTAATGGAGAATAGACTGATCAGTTCTTTGTTTTCTTACAGATTACTTTCCAGGTGAAAGTTACAGCAACCAAATGCATTGGCAACGAGAAGGTTACTATCCGGGCTCTCGGTTTCACAGACTCCCTTGATGTGCACATGCGCGGTCGATGCAACTGCGAATGTGATGAAGAAATATCAAGTAGCTCTGACTGCAGTGGACATGGGAAAGTAGACTGTGGAATCTGCAGGTAATCAAACCACTTCACCAATATCCTGCCTCCAAATCACATGGGGATATGCCAGCCCTCCTGGGAAAGGTTAACCGTGATCGCCATCTGAATAATTGCTTATGCATGTCCCACATGTTGTACCTGCAGTTTCATGCTGCCTGGGAACAACATCTTTTTTTACAGAATGTGCAAGCTGCTTGAGTATAATTTTTCCTAAAATGAAAAGGAGAATTTGAGAATTTGGCAAGAGGACAATTGGGGGAAAGGCCTTGAGACCCTTTTCCTGCCAAATTCTCAAGCCACTCTGGGTATTGGACTAGGATGAGGGGTGGCAGAGCCCCCAGGTCTCCACATTTGGCCTGTCAGGTCTGGTCTGTGCCTGGATGGGAATATGCTGCCGTGGGTTCTGTAATGGGAAAATGTGGGTTATAATTACAATAAAACAATAAATCTGTGCAAATTCAGGCAAATCAACCCTCCAACACAAACTAGTATTGCTTGGTAAGCCTTTCCTATATTCTGAACATTTATTCTCTCATGTCAGCTGTTTTCCTGGCTTTATTGGAAAGAATTGTGATTGTCAAACTGGAGGCAAATCCAGCAAGGAGCTGGAGAAGAGTTGCCGGAAGGACAATGCCTCCGTCATCTGCTCCGGCCTGGGCGACTGCGTGTGTGGGCAATGTGTTTGCCACACCGATGAAGCCTCCAAAAAGAAGATCTATGGTTCTTTTTGCGAGTGTGACAACATGAACTGTGAGATTCACAATGGTCAACTTTGTGGCGGAGAAAGTGAGTAACTGACGACTGCAGGAATATCCCTGACTCCTTTGCTTTACTTCTCCCAGCTTCCTGTTGCCAGAGTTCCAGCAAGCTACATTTTTTTACTGCAAGCTCTTAAAGGGCACACATTATTAGGTGTCTTAGTAGACCGCAAGCTTAATGTGAGTCAGCAGTGTGATGCAGCAGCAAAAAAAGCTAATTCTGTTCTAGACTGCACCAATTGAAGTCTAGTGTCCAGATCAAGGGAAATCATAGCAGCACTCTCTTCTGCTTTGGTTAGACCCTGCCTGGAGTCCCGTGTCCAGTTCTGGGCACAATTTAAGGAGGATGTTGGCAAGCTGAAACATGTGCAGAGGATACTGTTGCCATATTTCAAAAGGTGAAAATCCGGACACAAAAGTTTTTTGGGCAAAGTTGTTGAGCTGGGTCTGTTTAGCCTGGAAAAGAGGAGACTGAGTGGAGATACGATAGTAATTTTCAAACATCTTAAGGGCTGTCACACAGAAGATGGAGCAAGTTTGTTTTCTGCTGCTCTGGAGGGTAGGATCTAAACCAATAGATTCAAATGACAAGAAAGGAGATTCTGACAAAACATTAGGAAGAGCTTTCTGACGGTAAGAGCTGTGGGACAGTGGAAGAGACTGCCTTGGAAGGTGGTGAACCTTCCTTAGAGCTTTTTAAGCAGAGGTTAAGATACCTGCATTGCAGGGGGTTGGATTAGATGATCCTTTGGGCCCCTCCAAGTCAACCATTTTGTGATTCTATTATTCTTAAAAGGTAAAGGTAAAGAACCTCTGACAGTTAAGTCCAGTCACGAATGACTCTGGGGTTGCAGCGCTCATCTCGCTTTACTGGCCAAGGCAGCCGGCATTTGTCCACAGACAGCTTCTGGGTCATGTGGCCAGCATGACTAAGCTGCTTCTGGCGAAACCAGAGCAGCGCACGGAAACGCTGTTTACCTTCCTGTCGGAGCGGCAGGAGCTGGGACCGAGCAACGGGAGCTCACCCCGTCGCGGGGATTTGAACCGCCGACCTTCTGATCGGCAAGCCCAAGAGACTCAGTGGTTTAGACTACAGTTATTTGAATATCACTCTGACCATACCCTGTTTCTCATATTTTAAGACATACCCATAAAATAAGCCATAGCAGGATTTTTAAGCATTCAAGGAATATAAGCCATACCCCGAAAATAAGACATAGTGATAGGCGCAGCACCAATGCCGGCCACGGCAGGAGGAGGAGGAAAAAAACAAGACATCCCTTGAAAATAATCCATAGTGTGTTTTTTTGAGGAAAAAATAAATATAAGACGTGTCTTATAATATGAGAAACACGGTATAATTTGGAAGCTACCCAAGCTGCTATCAATCTGCATATTGCAAATATGGGGAATGCTTTCTGTTCTAAACTATCTACTTTCTCTTTCTAGTACGAGGACGGTGTGATTGTGGGAAATGCAAATGCAATCCTGGCTATGGAGGCAGTGCCTGCCAATGTGAGACTTCAACAGACGGTTGCTTGAACATCAATGAGAGTGTCTGCAGTGGCCGCGGGGAATGTCTGTGCAACACATGCCAATGTAAACCAGGCTATCAGCTTCCACACTGTGAAGATTGCGAAGGCTGTCCATCACCCTGTCCCAGACACGTGTAAGTGAGATAAGAGGGACCGCGGTGAAAATTACTGCACTTTGGATGTCAGTATTTAAAAGTCTTGCCTTTAGCTAACTCACAACCTGGACTCAGACAAGCCTCTATTTTCCCAGAGGCCCTGTCTCCTTTGCATCTGCAATGTGAGGATGACAATACTGGCTTCTTTTATATCTCTGGTTGTACAGTAACTGCACTGAAAATTAGATATATGTTCTGTAGTATAGATCAATTGTATCTCTGTCTTGCTAAGCAACTCTTCTTGGAGACATGCTTCTTGTTGATTTTCCAGATCATGTGTTGAGTGCCGTTTCTTTAAGAGTGGGCCATTTCAGAAGAATTGCTCTCAAGCTTGTTCACACATTACTCTGAGAGATAATGTGATATCCAAAAGTAAAGAATGCAAGGAGAAAGATTCTCAGAATTGCTGGATCTCCTACTCTATGTTTCAAATGGATGGAGAGGAGACATACTCCGTTAAAGTGGAACCTTTAAAAGGTATGTGGGGGAAGGTGCCACCAGCTGCAACACCAGTTCTGTGCTCTGGTTCCAGCACCAGAAGTCGGGTTGGGTGGCTTAATAACAATAAACAATAAATGTTTTGTACCCCACCCATCTGACTGGGTTGCCCCAGCCACTCTGGGTTGCTTCCAGCAGAATACACAAAAACATCACACATTAAAAGCTTCCCAAAACAGGGCTCCCTTCAGATGTAAATCAAAGGTCATATAATTGTTTGTTTCCTTGACATCTGATGGGAGGGCATGCCACAGAGTGGGATTCACTACTGAGAAAGCCCTCTGTCTGGTTCCCTGTAACCTCACTTCTCGCAATGAGGGAACTGCCGGAAGGCCCTCAAAGGGGGCGGAGATGCTCCTTCAGGTATTCAGGGCCAAAGCCATTTAGGGCTTTAAAGTCAACATCAAAACTTTGAATTTGGGAGAATCACCAGTTTCCCCCATAAAGTTCTATTGCGAGGGGTGGGGTACTGGAACAGGAAGAAAGACTGTGGGTGTCAGCGGTCTGCATCACCCAAGGCTTTAGAGGGAGATGGCCCTCCAAATTGTTAGGTGTGGCAGATAGAGGGGCCCCTAGGAGTGGCTTCCTTTCCAAGCTATCTGAGTGCAGGTGGGGACCCAGCTCCAGGTAAGAGGCAAAGGAAGCAGAGTGGAGGCCACATAGCCCCGCCAGGTGAGCAAGGCTCCCCCGGTGGAAGTATATGTGGCCTTAAAAGAGTTCCTTGCCATTTACGGTATCTGGAGCAGTTTCAGTAGTTTTTTGCATGGTGGAGGGACATAGACACAGGATGTGGAGCTGCCCCCTTCATTGAATCAACTTCCAACCTTTCTTCCCAGCTTTCCTGGATCTGTGGTCCGCTCATTCCTGGCATACAGCACATGCCCCCTTTCCCTCCTCATTCAGATGAGGCACCTTCTCCATTGTTTTTTCTTTTCATAGATTGCCCAGAACCCCCTAATGTCGCAGCCATCGTAGGGGGCACTGTTGCTGGCGTGGCTCTTATCGGCCTCCTCCTCCTCCTGATTTGGAAGCTGGTAACGGAGCTGGTTGATCGCAAGGAATATCACCGATTTGAGAAAGAGAAGTCCAAGGCTAAGTGGAATGATGTAAGACACTCCCCCTTTGGCAGGAGGGGCTGGAAGAAGACTGGCTAAGGCACTGGCTCTTCCCCCTTTCTTCTGAGTTCTTGAGAAACATCAGGGACATAAATTTTGTATCAGTTCCAGTACCTCAGGCAGGCCTGAATCCAGCTGCTCAGGCATGAGAAGCTAAGCTTCTCACATTAGCACACACAGGCTATGATTACACTGTGACCTAACTACCTGAAATAAATAGTATGTGTTCTGCAGGCGAGAACCTCTTGTAGTTACCATCTTATCAGGAGGTCCATTCTGCACTGTGTAGGAATTAGGCCTTTTAGTGTTGTGACACCTGCCCTCTGGAAACCAGCCCCTTGAATACTTGACAGACTCTGCCTCTGTTGTATTTTTGGGTGACTACTGAAGACCTTCTCCTTTCAACAAGGCTTTTAAGCTGAGATCTTTTCCATAATGCATCTGCACTGGAATTGTTTTTAAGGCATTTTGTTGTTTGTTTGCTGTCCTGGGCTTCTTTGGGGGCACAATCATAATTATTGTTAGTATTATTATTACAGTGGTACCTCGCAAGATGAATGCCTCGCACAACGAAAAACTCGCTAGACGAAAGTGTCTTGCGATGTTTTTGGTGACTCGCAAAATGAAGTTTTCTATGGCCGCGCTTCGCAAGACGACGTTTTTCGGCGGATTGTTTTTTTGCCATGGCAACCCACGCTTCGCAATACGAAATTATCGCTAGATGAAGCGACTCGCGGAACGAATTAATTTCGTCTTGCGAGGCACCACTGTACACAATTATTCTGTGGAGGGAGATGTGCCTTCAGAAAGATCCAGAGATGCACTAACCATTGATGGGGTCCTATTTATGTTAGAGTGGCATGGTTGGGTTGCTCCTCTGCATTTCAGCCACACATGGAGTTGTGGTTTGCTACTGTGCTATAATGATCTTCTTTAGCCACATGGATTAAATTTAGATACGTTAGTTGGGTGTAGAATGGAGGAAGTGATGGGAGAGGACCAAGGACCAGCAAGTTCAGCCAAACAACCTCCTCCCTGGGGTCAGTGTTTGATCTACAGTGGAAGCTCTCCTTCTTGAGTAAGGAGTAAACTGTCCCCATTTCCTCAACATTTGCTACTATTTTTAGTTGCCCTGTATATAGACAGTCAGATCATTAAAGGAGACCAAGCTGTAGTGACATTTGTCCACTTGATCTACTTACTTAATGTGGTAGCCTGGGATTGTAATACTACTATTGAACGAGTAAAACAGCAGCACCAGCTACAGACACTTGTGATGTTTTTATTGGCAGGCTGATAACCCTCTTTTCAAGAGTGCCACGACCACTGTTGTGAACCCCAGATTTAATGGCCAGTGAAGTTCAACTGCAGCAACATGGGAAAGCACAAAGAAATTCTTCAGGAGAGAAGCAGAAGATGTTGACTTTATTCTCCACTGTGCTTTACTCCTGTCAACCACTATCCATGTCACATCATGTGTTTTCAATAACCCTTTGTGTGGCTTCCCCCCCCCCCAACATACTTTGATATGGATGATTTTCTTTTCATAAAAAAGGTCTCTCTGTTAAGATTGCTTAAGCACACACTCCATTGAATGATCTCAACTTGCATTTCCACTTATCCTGCGCAAGGCACTCAGAGCAACTTCTCCAGTTATCAGCTGTTAAAGGTCAACACTTGGAACCCAAATAGAAGGGAAAGAGGTGGGGTGGCTATTCAAGGATCTACATAGACAAAGTATTTGTTGCAACAGCAGAGGTTAATACCACAGTGGTAGTAAGCCATGCATTGTAGAAAGGCATAATTTGAAAGAAGTTATCGCTCCTGTGTGACAGAAAAGGGCTAATGCCTCTTAAGACATAACTTTCCAGCTATAGTTTTTATACTGTATGTATGTGCTTCTATAATACACATACCGGTATAAAATAATGATAATAATGATGATGGAATCTACCTAATTGAGAAGCACCTGTTAAATAATCAGTTAAACATTGCAGTGCTACATATTATAGAAGCACACAAAACAATAAGCATGCTCTACACCAGACATCCCCAAACTGCGGCCCTCCAGATGTTTTGGCCTACAACTCCCATGATCCCTAGCTAACAGGACCAGTTGTCAGGGATGATAGGAATTGTAGTCCAAAACATCTGGAGGGCCGAAGTTTGGGGATGCCTGCTCTACACTATTGAATATTAGGTTGATGGGGTCCCCTGTTGTTCACATTGTGCTTCTAGGATGCAAAACCTTGACACACACCCCTGGCCCTTTTCTGCCTTACCAAATGGCATTAGCAGGCGGGGAGAACTGTCACCTTTTGGCTCTGGGTTTCTGGGAAGATAAATCTCATGACAGTGACGTCTACTCAGTGTACACTAGTAAGGTAGGATTCCACACCTTCCTAATTCTGTACAAGGCCATAAGCGCAAAAGAGACCTCAGTCAAATTGAAACATCTTGGAGAAACGGACAAACAATAGACTCATGTGAAGAAATACAGCACTCAGAATCTACAGCCTTCATTCTAGCCTTGTGTATTGAAGTGAAAAAGCTCCCAAGGTGCAAGAAGAATATTGCTTGAGAGCACATAACTGCAAGTGTATAAACGTCTATTGTGTGCCTATGATTTGCAAGTAATAAATCTCAAAACACCATTCCTGAAATGACGTGACGTGTTTGGGAGTGTCATTGTGTCCACTGTTAACATTATCTGCAGTATCTATTGGACTAAACTTAAGAGAGGGAAAGGATTGTATCATCTTTGGTCATAACTTTATTTCCTTTAAGTAGAGAATGGATGGAACCTTCATCTGTTTCAGAGTGATAATAAGAAAATTGAATTGTGACATGTTCAATATATATATGGACATTCTCCATTGTACTGCGGGCAAGCCTCAAGTTTGAAATTATATATATATATTTATTAGTTTCTATGTGACAAAAAAGCACCACACAAACCTGAATTTTATATGCCAAGTTTATTGCTGATTCTGTTTCTCGTTTACATTGTAGTTCAACAGTTCACTTAAGAAACTGGAAAACTGGTTGACACTTTAAAAATTGGATACAGATCTATTGCAAGTTCAGTGCAGCTCATAACTTTTCTAAAACTCACAAAATGCAGTTAATTTATACATGTCCTCTTGTGTGTAAAAGTGGATGCTGGTATTTGGGAAAGTATGGTAGAACAGCTTGGAGGCCCTCAGGCTCTTGAGGGACACATACCATTTCTTTAGGAAGATGACAGCAGGGCACTCAAGTCTATGGCAAGTGTCTTGTGTTGGGTTCAGGCCCGGCTCTAGGTGTAGTCCCGGTGGCGTGGGGCGCCGGTAGGGGGGGCGCTGCACGGCAAAGCCGCGTGGAAAGCCGTGCTGTGCGCTGCGAGGGTGGGGGCGCCGGAGCGATCTCCGCGCATCAGCGCCAGGGCGCCCGACCTGCTTGAGACGGCCCTGGTTGGGTTCCATATGGATGGCATTCTAACACTTGGATCCAGCACCATGTAGCACAATTAGTCTTTTGGGAATACTTTGTCGTTCCGACTTTCCAAGCAGAGGTAAAATTAAAACACTGAATACATTTCTTTCTTTCTCTTGCTTTTAACACTTTTGGGTAACCAGTGGTACATTTCCAAATTTTCTGAGGCTAAGTGTCCATTTCCACAGGTTCTCTACACAGACGTCAATTTGTAGCTTAATGCCATTTCTGAGCAGATAGATGCCACTTACTGCTGTCATAGCCACAGTGAGAAAGAGGCCTCTATTAATTACCTTTTAAGAAGAAATCCAATTTGAGTTAGAAAATGTTGCAGGAGAAAATAGTTTGCAATATTTTTACTAGTCTATAGTTAAATATTTTGGAATATTACACTAACTACATAAGATACCATTCAAAATAAATTTTAGAATCTTTAAAGGCTCACAATAAAAGATATAATATTTGTATACAACAGACAATGCACAAGTTGCTTTGCGGTATGCATAACATATCACTCCATATTTAATTTAATAAATCATATATTAAAAACCATTCTAAAATCACAATGGGCTCCAGGCATAATCATACTCAGAGTAAACCCCTTGAAATCAATGGTACTTATGAATAAATTGGATTCAACCCATTATTTTAATTGTACACTGCCTTTTGTTAAACAGATACTAATATGAGAGAACATAAAACCCAGATAAACAGAGCTTGATAAAGCCAAATAAAACACACATTCCTTTTTTTTCTTTTTCGGAGCAACATTCTGTCTCTTCTGTTGGTTCTCTTTTCTTTCTTAACTCCATTAAGAGTGCATTTGGGTGTATTTTATTCCAAACTCTTAGGTGCCTTGTCACTTGGTTTATGCTATGTGTGTGTATAAGTCGACAGACAAAAGCAAGTTATTTTGGTCTCTGGGGGGAGAGAGGTAAACTGCTCTCTCTGCTTCTCCTTGTATACATGTACAGTGGAACCTCGGTTTATGAACACCTCAGTTTATGAATTTTCGGTTTACGAACGCCGCGGACCCATGTGGAACGGATTAATTCACTTTCCATTACTTTCAATGGGAAAGTTCGCTTCAGTTTATGAACGCTTCAGTTTATGAATAGACTTCCGGAACCAATTACACCCATGCTTCGGGTTAAGTACGCTTCAGGTTGAGTACTCCGCGGACCCGTCTGGAATGGATTAATCCACTTTCTATTACTTTCAATGGGAAAGTTCGCTTCAGTTTATGAATTCTTCAGTTTATGAACAGACTTCCGGAACCAATTTTGTTCATAAACCGAGGTACCACTGTACCTTGGATCCCAGGAAAGCCCTGTCATCCACGGTTAGAGGGACTATGTGGAAGCCTCTGGCATGACTGGTCTACCTAGACGAGCAGTCATCAAAGAAAGGGAGTAAAAGGTGTTTAATCTCCCCTTTCTGTTATAGGATCTACTCTGAGTAGGACTTTGTTGGCTATATCCATGGGTGTAGCTGGGGGGGGGCAGACCAAGTAAAACAATAGAAATAACTAACTGACCAATCATTATTGGTTCTGCCCCTCCTAAGCAAGTCCTGTTCTCTCCCCCCCATACAAAAATCCTGGCTACGCCCATGGCTATATCACTATGCACCCAGCCCAAACATATTAATCTAAGATGCCACTGACCTTATTCTGCCATTTCCATCTTTGCACAGCTTCATGGTATCGAATTCTGGAGAATGTGACCTGCATCAGATTACGAAATCATACAGGTGAAAGTGGAGGGGATGACAACCGGGAATGAAGAAAACAAGGGAAACCCTGCAATATAGTTATTGCTGGTCTTACCATGGTGTACAGAGGGATGATAGTGGAGGGGAAGAGGGTGTGAAGAAAGCTGTCAATGTGCTTTCGGAAAATGAACCACTTTGAATTGACATGCTCCCGCATCTGAAACAACCAAGAGAAACGTCTGGAAACATCTCTCATCATTCAGCTGCCACCCACTCTCTATTTAACTCTATTTAACTTACCTCTATATAATTATACATAGCTAAATCTGAAATTGCATGATCATCAGGTACTCTCAGCTTTGAGAACTCTGGGAGACAAATACCTGGGGAAGAAACAAGGTCATTTCACTCATTACGCTGAAGGTAAGCCTCGGTTTGCACTCAGCAAAGCAGGTGCAGTTAATAATGGCTTCAATTTAGACTGCAAATTATTATTATTTATAGAAAATGGGATGGGCTATATCTTTGTCGCGTGACACTAGGCAAAGAATTGTGTGAAGCAGGCTTGACTCCTCAGTTTTCCGGATTCGCCAAGCAGCAAACACTGACAGAGTCACTGAAGTAAAAAGGTCTGCCTACCTCCTCTCTCCATGGCTCAAAAATCTAAAGGAAGAAATGTGCTAGATATCTGAAAGGCAAGTAAATTATGATCAATAGACTAAACCTTCACTAACAGTGCATCGGAAATGAATGTTGTGTAAAAGAAACCCCTGTAAGGAAGGTTCCTGGGGTGGGCAGGAGGAGCAGATTTGGTGCATGTGCGGGGGGCAGTGGAAGACAGGAGTGCCTGGTGTGGTCTGGTCCATGGGGTCATGAAGTCGGACACGACTAAACAACATGCCCTTTAGAGGGCAACAAGTGATTCAGCTTTGTTTCGTTTTCTTAAGTGGTGGCTCAGCCACAGCCTGGGCTGGCTCCATAATAGTCAGAGAAACATAAGACAAAGAGACAGAGACCCTACACAGCCACAGTCCTGGACTACAAAATATAAGCTCTCAACTCTGTTTGCCACCATGGACCGGGAGGATTGGCAGGATGTTGAATCACCTTTTGCCACACCGTGGACCAGGAGAAAATAGGCCAAGTCCAACTGCCTCAAATACACACAAGCGCCCATCAAGAGGGGCTCCACTCCGTTTGCTGCCAAAGCAACACAGAAAGCAAGAGAAACAAACTGCCAGAAGAGAAAACAAACCCCTTAAATCCACAAACTAAATAGAAAAGGGACAGGAAGAAACCCTGGAGAAAAAACCAGTGGCGTTTGCAAAAAGCCGCCAAAACGCTGCAGGAATAAACAGCATTCCTCATCTTTCCAATCAGTAAAGCTGTGAAGATCCCTCCTCTTCAGAGAGGGGGGAATTTGTGGGCGGGACCCGCTCTACGCAGCAGGCAGGGGGCGGGTTCCGCCCCCTGCTCCACCTTTACCTGCCGCGCTCAGGGCTGGCCAATAGGGCCAGCTGGGGGGGCGGAGCTAACAGGTCTTTAAATTAGCGCAGCAGGCTCCAGATCGCCCCTTCTCGCCCCTGCACCTCATCGGATCTCCCACCCACCCGCCCTTTAGGTCGTCCCTTAGTCAGGTACATTTTGACCTTGCTATGGACTTCGGTTGGTCGCCTTTGGGTCGCCTTTGGTGGCCCAAAGGGTCCGGGTAGGAGTTTTTTCTCCAATTGGCTAATTGGCACCGGCCTCTTGGTTTTTTCGCCTACCTCGTAGCAATTCGTCACAACTTCTTCTTCGGTATTTGGCGGTAGGCATTGGAATATGGAGTTGTCTGGTGTGTTCGAGGACTGGTTGTGGCCATCATCCAACCCTCCTCTTATAGGGGTATCCCCTTAAAGGGATCCGGCGGTCGTGGATCCCGTCCTACGCCCTGCGGGTGGCTAGGGCCATGGCATGACCCCGGTGGCACCAGGGTGAGCTTTCAGTTGTATTTGCATCAACAGGCTCCTCCCTTGGGGTGTTAATCTAATATGACCCCCCTGCCGAGCGGGGTGGAGTCACGCTTGCTAGGGAGTCCAATGCCTAAGCCAATACCTCTCACTTGCTTTAACCAATAAAGTTGTGGCCTTATTCTACCCATTAACCTTAATACCACGTGTCACTGTGTCTTTATTTATTGCGGGGGGCGGGTCCTCGAACCGCAAAAAACAAAGCTGCCTCAGGGCCTGAGAGAGAGGCTGGAAAAGAAGGAAAGAAAGAAAGAAATGTTCACAGGCACCCAGGAAATTTGCAGAATAAAGCAGGGTAAAGATAATAACGCTGATCGGAAGAAAGCAGGAATGGGGTTTGAGGAGAGGTTTTGTTTTGTTTTGTTTTGTTTTGTTTTGTTTTGTTTTGTTAATTCAGAGGAGAGAGGGTTTTGGGAGCGTGAGCGTGTGGGAGGTCGTGGAGTAGGTTACTAGAGTAGGTGTAGATGAAGAATTGGTTAGGTTTGTAATAATATGCTTAACAAGAACAGTTCTATTGAAACCACATGCTTGTACACATGAAACTTGAATGCAACCGTTCAGATTTTAAGACATTAAATGTTAAGTTAAAGTGCCATTTAAACTACCGTTAGTGTGATCTTTCCAGCAGAGGTATCTATTGCTCATCTGGTGGGGATACTCATTAAAAGGACAAAACCCCTATCCCAGGCAGAAAGGATAGTTTGTTGTCCCTGGAGTGCACCAAGAGGGGGAGGAAGAGGGAGACTGGTTCAAGGGAGACACAAAGTTTCCTCGGGAGGGAGGAAAGCTTCACAGTGGGGAAAGCTCAAGTGAGGAGAACCCCTTACTGGTGTGTACACTAAGAATAGTCTCATATTCACCCCAGAGCGTAAGAAGATACCGGGCCACGTTCAGGCTGGAAAAGTACTATCATTTTATTTGTAAAACCCACAAGGGATAGGGGGATTACAACAAGGCTATAGGGAAGAGTGGAGAGGTTTAGTGTTACCTCAAAAATCCCTATTAGTGCTTTTTATAATTTGAGAGGTTTGGAAACAAAAGGCGTAAGGTGGGGACATTGTACGTCGCAACTGCTGTGCCAGGCAGGAGAAAAAAACTGAGGAGTGGAGCCTGCTTCACACAACTCTCTGTGCCTGCCTAGCATCACAAGGACATAGCCTATCCCATTAGCTCCAGCATCTCACAAAGTACATCAAAGAGTTATCCTCCATCTTTATTTCCCCAGAATGCTTTTGGGTGCTATGTTGACTCAGGCTCAGAGGCATTCTTAGAAAATGGCTATGGAGCACCTGATAAACTTGGAGGTAGGTGAGAACTGTGGGAGCAATGGGAGATGTGAAAGTGGGTGAAGCAAGAGGCACAGCAGGGGGGGGGCAGGGTGGTCCAGGAAGAGGAAGGTTGTGCATGTGGTAAGGGGGGAAGGCAGATAACTTGCCCAAGAAGCTAATAACTCAAGCCTGATATCCTTCTGACGAGTCTAACTGGTAAAGGGTTTGGGGACACCATCTTATGGCGCCTCCACTCCTACCCAGCTGGCTATTCTCTGCTGTGCCTCATTTCCTAAAGGAAACACAGATTCTGGTAACTAAGGGCACCCACAACTCCAATGACTCTCGCCCTGCGGTGGAGATTGGGGTGCCATGTAGCAATATTGGGGGCAGCTTTGAATCCTAGCGAGAGGAAGCACCTGCTTGGTGGAGGTTTTCTGTAACCAACTTGCTCGATTTCAAGAGGCCTTCAGAGCAAATGCTGGGTGGCAGGGAGGATGTGAAGAGGGAGCGTTTGAGAAGAGGGCTAACAAGCTGAAATGACTATTACAGCCGCAGTTTTCATTCAGGCTCATGAGGAAAATGGTCTTTCGTGACAGAAACATATACTCACCTATATCGTTTTGGAACTGGTTCATTAACTCATCAAAAACCAGACAGTCTTCAAATCCCTGAAGGAGGAGTTGAAGGAAAAAACCAGCTTAGGATAGGACCTTTGGGCTGGATCAGATGCTTTGCATTCAGAAGGTGCCAGAGTCAAACCCCAGCATCTCCAGAAAACCCGGAAAGCAGCTGCCAGCCAGCATATTTCATTTCATGTTCATTTCACTTTTAATTTGTATACCATATTTCTATATTGCTATACATAAAGCTGTATATATGTGTACACACAAACACACACAAACACACCAAAAATCATGCATCTTATAACAATCCCAATCCAGTGCAAATGTTATAACAAAAAATACAACTTTAAAATAAACAGCTTATATAAAATAAAGTAATAGCCAATAATGCATTTAGGATATAATATTACACAACAAAATTAACATTCAAAGTATCAATATATAAGAATTAAACAGAAATTCACTCCGCAATTACAACAAGTCGTGACTAGACTATAATCTATGGTTACCATATTTTTTTTCAAGGAATCCGAGGACACTTTTTTTTTAATTTCATGCTTTATTATTTTAGGAAAAGGTTGCCCAGAGTTCTTGTCCTTTTTTAATTGGGGTGAACCCCAAAGTTGTTGGGCGTGCACCTCAACACAAGGCAGGCAGTGAAGCCCATCTACAAACACACAAATGCCCCCTCCCAAAAAAAGAGGTTGGGGGAGAGGGATGCTCGCTGGTCTTGGGAAAACACGCATTAAAACGCACACACAAAGCACCGGCTTCGCAAAACCAGGAGACCGCTGGAGGGCGAGTGCAATCTCTATGGAGATTTAACTGGCAGTGGTGGTGTCTCATTACCAGAGGTGGACAAACAGTGGACTTGCGCATCCTCACAAGAGAGGCTGCCGGTGCCAGAGGAAGCGCAGAGGGAGGGAGGCTCCTCTTCCGAGAACATTTCAACCCCCATCGCCTGCACCCCACTCCTGGTGGGAAGGCAGTGCAGCACCACCAGGGACTAGGGGCGCCGCAGCGCCTTCACCTCCCGTTAAACTCACCATCTCCACAGTGGCTGTTGGAGAGAGAGGAGGGAGAGAAAGCAAAGGAGCCTGTCCACCCACCTGCCTTCCTCCCCCTCATTTCGCCTCTGCTGTGCTCTGTCTCTCTGTCTCAGTCTCTCTGTGTGTGTGTCTCGCAACGTGGCACAGCTCTTTTCTATGCTTCTCCTCCTCTTCTTCACTGTCTCAGCGCCTCACTCGCCCCCCCCCACCCCCAACTCAGGCACACAGAGCCCACAGCAGAAGAGCGCTGCGGGCACTTCTGCTGCAGGCGGCTCTGCAGGAGTTGGTTTGAATACATAGCTTCCAAGTTCTCCCCTTTTTTAAGGGAAATTCCCTTATGCTTAATAGGCTTCCTCGCGAGAAAAGGGAAAACTTGGCAGCTATGTAAATAGCCCCCCCCCCAGCCAGTGGATTGGCTGGCTGGAACTTTGACCTGGCCGGACCTCTGGAGCTATTCACTGCCATGGCACCCGCCATGTTGCCTCGCCGGAAGTCCCCAGGCATAAATCTGGGGACATTAATTAAAATCCAGGGAGATTCCGGGGACAGATTTTGTCTGGGAACAAATGGGAGAATCCGGGGACTGTCCCCGGAAACCAGGGACGTCTGGTAACCCTACTGTAATCAACAAAAATAACAGCAGCGTCAGATTATATAAAATATCATAATTCATTTAAAAAAACCATGGGAAAATATTGAACCGAGCAACGAAGTTACAAACCTTATAAAATTACAAAATGCACTAACATAAGTGATCATCCAGTCCAGATCCAGTATGTAATCCACAAGACTCTTCTCGCTGTGGACAACCGGACTGCTTGAGCCACCCACAAGGCCAAAGTTAGACCACAGGGAGCTACCCTGTGAGCAGATGTCAAATGCATAAACAACTCTGTGATTTTCAACAGACATCAGAAGGGAAGTTTTTAGCATGTGTTTTTACTATGTTTTTGTTAGGAACCACACCAGAAAGATTCCTCTAATAGAATGCTCACTAAAGTCTGGCCCTTTTCACATGGAAAAATGGGATGCAACAAACTGACCTGCTAGTTTGGCATGCTTGGGACATTGTGTCTTCGGTTTTTGCTTTACTTTTTTTAGTTGGGGAAGAAGTAGCCTGAAGTGCCACATATCACAAAGCTGTGTTTCAGTTCTAAAAGCCAATAAACTCTACATGGCGATTTTTAAATCTCTTTAAATAAAAAAGAAAAGGATTTTTAATTCCCCAAGAGAGAGGGACAAAGTGTTAGGAATGGCAGAGCTGACTCTCTGACTCACAGCGTTCATGCCTTGTCCGTAGAAGGGCACAACCGCATGGGCCGCATCTCCCATCAGCACACAGCCAGAGCCAAGGTGGAACGAGGAGCATTTCACAGAGACCATGGCCTGGGCTGGCAACAAAAAGTAATCTCGCATCAGTTCTTGCCTGAAATTGAAATAGCAGAGCATGTATCAAATGCTAAATATGGCCATGTTATAAACCTAAGATACAGAAGGAAATGGTACATTAGTACATATTCTACATGAAAGATTTTCTTTCTTTCTTTTAATTTTTTTTAAAAATAAGCTTTATTTAGTTATTAAAAGTTACAAAACTCTCAAAGATGTTTACAAAAAAGAAAAAGAAAAAGGATCGAAAAGCATATAACAAAAGCAAAACATCAGATAACTTAACAGAAAACACATTCACAAAATCATCTTTTCTACATGAAAGATTTTCTGCGGGCAAAAGTGTGGCTGAGGCTTCCCAAGGGTTTCTGTGCCATTTTGAAATCATTCCTTTGCCGATTTTTTTGTAGGCATGAAAGAAACACTGATTAAAGCTTAATCCAGACATGGTAATGGGAATTTAATCAGAGTCACCAGGATTTTATAATTTGGGGTTGGAGGGAGTTCCTCCAGGCTTGTTTTATAGCTGGTCTAGTCTTTCTTGGTAAACACCCAGAGTAAGTTTTATTTATTATTTAACACATTTATATGCCATATTTTATCAATTATTTCAAGGCTGTTTACAAAAAGAGAGATGCATGGGGATGATTTGCTCTGCACTGGAAAGTCCTCAGCTCCCGTCGACTTTTCCCTCACTATCAGCTTAAAAACTGCTCTGCCACCTTTTTGATATGAAGCACCAGCAGTCTGATTCCATCCTGCTTCAAGTGGAGCCCGTCCCTTTTGCACAGGCAAAACTCTCCTGCACAGCACCACTCTCTCACACACACATGGAGACTACACAGCTGTCTGGCTGGCTGGTGTAGAACTGGTAGCCTTTCAGAGAAATCCACCATGAAGGTCCTGACTTTCAGCATCCGAAATAATAAAATATTTATTTGAATTATGCTAATATATGATAATTTCTGTTAATAATTTTAGTAATCATAAAATTCATTTATAAATACTGTGATGATTTGTAAATTCCTGAAAATGAAAGATATTCCTTTCGCGTCCTATTTGAAAAGGTAAGATAAAGGTGACAGATTCATTAATAACTGTTAATGCTGAAGAAGTGTGAAGAAGTGTGCATGCACACGAAAGCTCATACCAAAATAAAAACTTAGTTGGTCTTTAAGGTGCTGCTGGAAGGAATTTTGTTAATGCTGATTCACTAGATATGAAAGCACTTTGTTTTGCCTGGTTCACCTCCAGAGCTATTGTGCCATTCCTCTCCATTTTTATCTCTCCCATTAATTAGAGCGAGCCGCCTGCAGGACTCCATTCATTCTGGGATCTCATGTGTTCATTCAAGGGCTGTAAGTGGCAAACTTACTTTCCTATCAGAGGAACTGTGTCCGGAAAGTACATTTTGAAAAAATCCAGCACTTGGTCTCCTGTTGTGAGTGTTTCAAAATCGTCAAAAGGCATGAAGAGAGTGCATGTGAATGACTTATCCTATGAATTAAAAAGGGTGTGAGAACTTGAAAGAAGAGATATCACTGGTTAGTTTTAAATTTGAAAGTAATTTCCTGAAATATCAGCAAAAAATAAATAAATTCCACTGATTCATTTATGTTAAATGTATTTTTGGAAACAAAGTTTTCAAGTGCTGTGGTAACATACTATCTGCATTTTAGTATATACAGTATACATGTCTGTCTAAAATACTGTACAGATGTACATTACACATATTATTCCAGGTCTTATATTGTTTTCAACACACATTGCAACCACCCTTCTAATACCCTGGGATCCCAGTTGTGGTTGAACAACAACTCTCATCATCCCATAATAACAACATACAGTAATTACAATAAAATAAAATGAAGTTTAAATTGACAGAAAAGCAGTGTTTGAGGGGGGAAATAAAATATGTGCAAAAAATGTTGTTTCTAAATTCTTCAAAAGTTACCTGTGATAAATATTCCCTCCAAAACAAAACAAAACCAAAAACAACTCAGTTGAGCACAGCAGGGTGTCTTGAGTCTTCATCTGGATGTCCAAAATAAAACTGCTATCTTGGTGTTCCAACTCACCTGGCTCTAAACACCCTTCAGCTCAGGTAACTGAGGGGAGAATGTTACAGCAAAGAGGAACAACATGAAGAAGAAAGCACAAAGGTACGAAAAGGAGAGAGATTTTGTTTTTTAAAAGTATTGATACTTGTTATATCTATTCCAGAAATACCCTGGAAAGTGGTGGGATACCTCAGCCTACCCTGAAATTAACCTCTGATCTGAAACCACAACAGGAGCATTCCTCTTCAAGGATGGAGAAACATTGCAACATTATGTTACAGGTCTACTGGTTGCAATTACTTTTAGATGGATGTGGGTTTTGTTGGCCTCTCAAGAGACAATGGAGTGTGCCTCTGGAAGTGAAGACAAATTGTTGTTTTAGCAGCACTGAAGTGCCTCCCTGGGGCGCAACACTGGGCAGTGTGTGTCAAGGTCCTAGGCTGCCCAGATGACAAGATCCCCTGATGGGGCCCAAAAGAAAGCAGAGCAATACATTAGGCACCCGCTTGGCTGCAGGAGTTGCCAGAAGGAAGCATACAAGGCACCGTCCAACAGTCAGCGACTCCACTCTGGAATTGTGTAGGGTTTACTCCTTAGCCTTTTATTCTCCCAAAGACAGCATGTAAGATATGTGTTAATTCTGTCAGTAGATAGAAAATATTGTCCCTGTCTCAACTAGTTACATTAGGTCACTGTAATGATGTATGTATGGAAGTGAGAGCTGGACCATAAAGAAGGCTGATTGCCGAAGAATTGATGCTTTTGAATTATGGTGCTGGAGAAGACTCTTGAGAGTCCCATGGACTGCAAGAAGGTCAAACCTATCCATTCTGAAGGAAATCAGCCCTGAGTGCTCACTGGAAGGACAGATCCTGAAGGTTGAGGCTCCAATACTTTGGCCACCTCACGAGAAGAGAAGACTCCCTGGAAAAGACCCTGATGTTGGGAAAGATGGAGGGCACTAGGAGAAGGGGACGACAGAGGACGAGATGGTTGGACAGTGTTCTTGAAGCTACCAACATGAAGTCTGACCAAACTGCGGGAGGCAGTGGAAGACAGGAGTGCCTGGCGTGCTATGGTCCATGGGGTCACATAGAGTCAGACATGACTAAATAACTAAACAACTACAACAACGTTTGTACTTTGTTGTTATTCTAGTTTCCAGAAATCTAAATCTAAATCTAAACCATCCTGAAATTACATTGACATTTCAAATTATGTGTTACTACTAAAAAGACAGTTTGAAACATGTACTGTTTCTCCTACCAGGTTTGGCAGTGCAATCATCATGAATGTATTCCTGGGCCAGATGTGAAGATAATTTGGTTCCATTGCAAACTGAAAGAGAGGGGCAGAAATATGTTTGTCAATGTTTATGCAGCTGTCAACTTGGAAACCAAGTGAGACTCTGTTACCACTACAGTCGTACCTTGGTTCTCGAACGTAATCCATTCCAGAAGTCTGTTCGACTTCTGAAAACGTTCGAAAACCAAGGCGTGGCTTCAGATTGGCTGCAGGAGCTTCCTGCACTCAATTGGAAGCTGCAAAACCCGCATCAGATATCTGGCTTAAAAAAATAATAATCTGCAAACCACAACATTCACTTTTGGGTTTGCAGCGTTCAGGAGCCAAAACATGTGAGTACCAAGGCGTTTGAGAACCAAGGTATGGCTGCACTTACATTTCCATCCCTTGGGGGTATTTTCAGTTCCATGTATCCATGAGGAATATATACTTGGCTGTAGTCAAAACGTGTTTGTCTCATGAACTGCTTCCTAACTGTAGAAAAGGCTCCGTCACAGCCTACAATTAGGTCACAATTGACTTCTTTTGACATCTGGTCTGATCTAGAAAGGAGAACAGCAGCAGAGAATTTGTACTTCCTCACACTAACTGATAATCAAACATATCTTGCATTTTTTATTTGATATTACTGTATTTTCAGTGGTGGCCAAACCGGACATCTGTTTGCTCGGACCTCTCTTTGTAGCATTACATTTTAAGACCTTAAGGGTTTGCTTTTCTCCCCCTTTCTAAAGTCTGGACTTTATAAAACATATCACACACAAAATCCTCACTGAGTTTTGCTCAAATGGATTTGAGAAAGCAGGGAGAGAGAAGGTTAACTTTCTTTCCACGTTGTGGGCTGGAAATAACCCTAAATACTCCAAAAACAACAGTTGACCCCTGAAATAGTATTAAAAATGCAAGTATATGCAAAACAGATTGTGCAATTTACGCTGTTTAGTCCATTCTTCCACTTATTCAAGCAGCTGCAATCTTTTCAATCTCAGGCCTGTGCATACTGATTTTAAAAATTTTAACACAAAAAGCCGCTCTTGTTAGGCTTGTTCATACAGATACAAGCTGTCTCTGCATATATAACAAGTGTTAGTGTGAAAGAGTATACACTAGTTGATTTATAAAAGTAAACAGTTGTGCAGAGAAGTACACAGACTGTCCACTTGCTAAGGTTACATTTGTAAAACTGTCTGAGCGTACAGTTAAGTAATTTGTGTACATGGACACACAGATTGTACAATTGTTGAATGTAACATGTAAACAATCCTATTGAATGTTTGGGCTCAAAAAATCAACATTTTGCCCTTTATTTTTAAGAAATTATTTATTGAGGAGGAACTGACATCTTCTGATTATGAAGTCATTGCCCAGTATAAGCTACTATGTTATTAGCTCAATGAAAGAGGCAGCTATTATTATATTAGTGATAAAACCTTTCATCAAAGAAAATTACTACCTTAGTGATAAAACTTTTCGTCAAAGAAAATTACTATCATGCTCTTAGACTACAAAACTAAACACATTTACTAGGGTTTAAGCCACTGAACACAGTGAGGCCAGGGGTGGAGGAAGGGGGGGTGTCACCACTGAGGGGGGTGACAAAATGCTGTGCGGCACTCACCACGGGGCCTGCAGTCTGCCCGAGGCACATGTCTCTCTCCTGCCCACTGCTTCCCCCCCCCCAGCTGTAGAGCGGCTGAGTGGGAGGAGGCAGACTCCAGAGGCACCCCTGCGGCTTCCTCCACTGCTGAGTGAGGTGTACTTTCAAATAAACATGCAAAGGATTACATTGTTAATTTATTTAGGTGCCATGTCCTATTGAAAAATCTAATGACTCTTGGAGCAATTGCACCTGGTGGTGCGCACCTTCCCAGACCCCCCCCCCCACCAGACCAAGAGGGATGGAGAGAGTCAACTCGCTGTTTGGGTTCTGATTAATTATCAGCATGTTCAGGAAGGATGGAGATAATGATTACCTTGAAAAGGTCAGTGTCCCCAGTTCCACATTGCAGTGAAGCAGTTTGTGTCCAAAGTATAATTTAGTATTAGGATATTTCTCAGCAGCTGTAGAAAGACACAGTACATATTACATATATTGTACTGAACACAAATATGACCCAAACTGGGAGCTGCATAATGAAATTACATTTTTCCTAATGAATGGCTGAACAGCTATTTGCAAGGTAACGTTCATGTATGGATTTGCAGGGGGCAAGGATCCCCCCAAAACCTTGGGCACCGGGTTCTCCCCAGAATTTCTGAAATTAGTAAATGTGAGGTCTGAAGCCAGCCAGTTTCATCAGGAGTTGGGCTTGAAGAGGTGCCATCCAAGAACAAATGCAGTGGTGGTGACAGAGTCATTACCCTGACAGAAGGTGAGGCATTCCGTATCAGACAAGAAAGGGGGAGGCTGCCAGGATTATAGGGGGCATGAGGTCACCACAGGAAAAAGGGCTGTCTTCTTGCGACATTTGAATCACAGAGAGAGTGAAGAGAGTAGCAGTATTTTAAGTTATTATGAAAGTGGTTTGAACACATTTGCTGTACTGAGAGGTATTTGTTTTCAGGGAAGAATCAATCTAGTTGATTCTAGATCAGGCCATCTGTGAGGGACAAGGGATACAGGGAAGTCCCTCCCATCTTAAGTTCCAGCCCATCACCAAGCGCTGGAGAGAGTAAGGAGAGCTCTGCCTCCAGCGGAGAGTCAGGAAGTGGTGTCCGAGGCTCAGGCAGGGTTGTGGAGCCCATGCCTCAGGTGGGACAGGAAGTTGGACGCACGGGGGGGAGGCCAATCCCCCCAACTCCCGAATTGCGACGCAAACGTAGGGGGAAGAGGTTGGGTCTGCCAAAGTTGTGGTGCTGGAAGAAAACGCGCCAATCGCCATTCGGGAGTTCTGACACCTCACCTTAAGGATGCATTTTTACTGCTCTGAACACTGTAAATAATCAGCACTTAATAAAAGCCTTAAAAGACCATGCTGGAGTCGTTACTCTAGAGTAGCCATACCAGGCCCTCTGACAGCAACTCCCGAATCTTTTTTGGCTACTTTGGAGTGCAGCGATGAGCGCTCAAGAGGCTGAGCATTGGAGGCTGGAGGCTGAAGCAGCGAAGCAGGAGCTACAGACCCTCACAGCGCACGCACAGCAGCAATTGCATGCCGCTCAGGAGGAAGCGCGAGGGGCGCAGGAGGAGCTGAACAAGCTGGTGGACCAGGTGAGGACAAAAGAGGAGACTGAGAAACAGCTAAGGGTGATGGTATTAGACCTGCAGAAAAAGTTGGAAGAGGAGAAAGCCGCTAGAGGTGGGGGGGCACCCCAGCCGCAGCTAGTCCAAGTGAGAAGGGGACAGAGCCTAGTCACCAAGTTCAGCGGAGACCCGAGGGAGTACCTCGGATTCGAGACTGAGATAAATTATGCGCTGGAATTGCATGCAGCAGAATTCCCAGATGACGCGCACAGAGTCTACTTTATCATAGAGCATTTGACGGGGGCCGCCCGGGAATGGGTAAGACCGCTCATCGCGCAAAAAAATCCTTGCATGAAGAACGCAACTTTATTTCTAGAAGCTTTAAAATTAATGTACGCTAGCGACAGTGAAATGGAGGCCACTAAACAGGAGCTTCATGACCTAACACAAGGAAAATCGACAGTTAGAGACTACTGGGCGAAATTCACCATGCTGGTGCACAAACTGGGGTGGGATCTGAACAGTGAGCCAGTGAAATCAGCCTTCTACCTAGGTTTGCATGCAGACGTTAAGGATGAGCTGGCAAGAGGTCCTAGACCGCAGACTATGGATCAGCTCAGCAAAGCGGCGCTAGCGGTGGGGGTGAGGCAGGAATCCAGATGGTATGACAAACAAGCGACGCGCGCAGCAAAACCTTGGTTCCCACGCTCTCAGGACAGACCACATCACCAAAACCCACCCCAGGGACCGCCCCCAGACCCGCCCAGACCAAGCCCAGAGCCGGAACCGATGGAGATCGGGGGAGCGCGCGCGCGGGCTTTTCAAACCCCGGCGGCGCCAAAACGCAAGGAGGGAAGAGGAGGGAATTGCTTTCTCTGCAACTCCCCCCGGCATCGCGTCAGAGACTGCCCTCATCGCAGGGAGTGGCAAGGAAAGGCGGGAACGGTTGTACCTTCCCCCACTGACGTAGCACCACAGCAGGGAAACGAGACAGCCTGGCTGCAGGAGACAAGGGGCAGCAGCCAGGCACAGTCAGCAGTGAACAGCCCCAGCCCGCCCACCCGCACAGAGAGGAGCAGAGCCAGCCCACCCCTCCCAGAGCAGGAGTGGTTCTAGAAGTCACGCTGACGCTCCCAAATGGCTACCCCCTGTCAGTCCTCGCCTTAATTGACAGTGGGGCATCTGCCAACTTCTTCTCGAGAAACTTTGCAGAAGAGCACCAAATCCAACTTCTGCAGCTGGATTTTCCCCTGCATGTGGCCACCATTGATGGCAGAGAGTTGCTGGGAGGGGCCATCACTCATCAAACCCCCCCCATGAGAATGACGGTGGGAAGGCACTCAGAGACACTGGCTTTCAACGTCACGACCATCTCAGACCCCCCCATCGTTTTGGGAATGAGCTGGCTGGCGCGCCACGACCCTTCCATAAGTTGGCACCAGAGATGCATCACGTTTGGGTCGGACTTTTGTCTGGAACATTGCATGCAGCACCAACCAGGGGAGGGGCCTCCGATAGCCACGGTGGCCACCATGCACGTCAAAGGGGGTGAGGCGATACCCAAGCCGTACTGGGACCTGCAGGAGGTCTTCAGCGAAGCGGAGTCCGACCACCTACCCCCACACAGGCCTTTTGACTGCCAGATCAACCTGGTGCCAGGGGCAACTATACCCCCAGCCAAGCTGTACGCCATGTCAGACCAGGAACTGGAGGATCTGCGCGCTTTCATCGACAAGAACCTCAAGCGGGGGTTCATCAGAGAAAGCAAGGCAGCAGGGGGCAGCCCGGTCTTCTGGGTGGACAAGAAAGACACGCAACAGCGCCGCCTGGTGGTGGATTTTAGACGGCTGAATTCGGTGACAGAGCCAGTGGCTTTCCCCATGCCCAGAGTGGATGATCTCCTGACAGCAGCACGCAGGGGCAAGATTTTCACCAAGCTAGACCTGAGGGGGGCGTACAACTTGATCAGGATCCGGGAAGGCGATGAATGGAAGACCACGATGTTCACGCCTCTGGGCTCTTTTGAATATCTGGTGATGCCCTTCGGGTTGCAAGGGGGCTCAGCCTGCTTCCAGGCCTTCATGCACCACGTCCTGGGGTCCCTCCTCTTCAAGAACTGCCTGGTCTTTCTGGATGACATCCTTATCTATTCCAATGACCCAGTGCAGCATGTGAAGGATGTCAGGGAGGTGTTGCAGCGCCTGAAGGACAACCACCTGTATGTGAAGCTGGAGAAGTGCAAGTTTCACACCAAGGAGGTGGACTTCTTGGGCTACAAGCTGTCAGACAAGGGACTGGCAATGGACAAGGACAAGGTGCAGACCATCCTGGACTGGCACAGCCCCAGGACGCGCAAAGATGCCCAACGACTACTAGGCTTCGCTAACTTCTACAGGAAGTTCATCCAGAACTTCTCTCGGGTCACGGCTCCCATCACCGACTGCCTGAGAGGCAAGCAGAAGTTCAGGTGGACACCAGAGGCACAAGCAGCGTTCGAAAGCCTCAAGAGGGTGTTCGCGTCAGACCAGCACCTGTTCCACGTGGTGCAGGATGCGCCCCTACGCCTGGAGACAGATGCTTCTGATAAAGCTGTGGGAGCGATTCTGTTGCAACTGGACGCCAACAGAGAGTGGAGACCCTGTGCCTTCTTCTCCAGGAAGCTGACCCAGCCTGAACGCAACTACACAGTGTTTGATAGGGAACTTCTCGCGATCCACGCGGCGTTCCAGCACTGGCGACACTTCCTGGTGGGCGCCAAGCACCCCATCCAGGTGTGCACAGACCACAAGAACCTGGAGTTCTGGAGAACGGCCAGGGTGCTCAACCAGCGGCAGATACGGTGGGCAGAGTTCTTCTCGAACTTCAACTTCTCCATCCACTACATCCCGGGGGAGCAGAACGTCAGGGCGGATGCCCTCTCCCGCAAGCCAGAGTACATGGAGGAGGAGTTGCCACCAGCACCCAGGCACGTTTTCCCCCCATCTGCATGGTCATGCGGTGCAGCAGTGGTGAGCGAGGCAGAACTCACAGCACTGACGGCAGCGGATGAATTTGCCACCCGCATCTTCAGAGACCTGAGAGGGGGGAGGGAGCAGGCCAAAGACTTTGAGGAGAAGAGGGGTTTGCTTTTTTACAGGGGAGCCCTGTACCTCCCGACCAAACAGCTGAGAGGTAAGGTTCTCAAGCAGATGCACGACAACCCAACGGCGGGTCATTTCGGAAGGGACAAAACCACTCACCTAGTCATGAGACACTTCTGGTGGCCAGGGGTGCGGGAGGATGTTCGGGATTATGTCAGGGGATGTGACACCTGCCAGCGAGCAAAGGTGGTCAGAGCGCCACCAGCAGGTTTGCTGGAGCCATTAGCCACACCGCACAGGCCGTGGGAAGTAGTGTCCATGGACTTCATCACAGACCTGCCGTCGTCCAGGGGCAAGACCGCAGTGTTGGTGGTGGTGGACCTCATGTCCAAAATGTGCCACTTTATACCGTGTGCCAGGGCGGTCTCGGCAGAAGAGACGGCCAAACTGTTTGTGGACCACGTATTCCGACTGCATGGATTGCCTTTAAGAGTTATTTCGGATCGTGGCCGCCAATTTGTTTCCAGGTTCTGGCGACGGCTCATGAACCTCCTGCAGGTGGAGGTCAGCTTGTCGACGGCTCGGCACCCGCAGACCAATGGACAGGCGGAGCGGGTCAACGCCATTCTGCAGCAGTACCTGAGATGTTACGTCAGCCAGAGGCAAACGGACTGGGTGGATCGCCTGCCACTGGCAGAATTTGCCTACAACAATGCGGTGCACGTCTCCACAGGGGTGTCGCCCTTTAAGGCCAACTATGGGCGCGACCTCAGATCTTTCCCGGAGAGGGAGGGGGAGGAGGAGGAAGAGGGCCCACAGGCCGAGGAGTGGGCAGAGGACCTGGAGACGGTGCACCAACAGCTCAGAGAACACTTGGAGAGGGCCAAGGAAGCGTATAAGAAGGGGGCAGATCGCCACAGGCGGCCGGGAGAGGTCATAAGGGTGGGGGACAAGGTTTGGTTATCCTCGGAAGGTCTTCCCACCAGGGGGCGATGCAGAAAGTTAGCACACAGGAGGCTGGGCCCCTTCACGGTCACGCAACAGGTCAACCCGGTAGCCTTCAGGCTAGCACTGCCGGAGGACATGAGAGTGCACCCAGTGTTTCATAGATCACTGCTGTCGCCGTACAGGGAAAGTACCAGGTTCAGGGACAGCGATCAGCCTCCAGAGGGAGGGGGGGAGACGGGAAACGCCCGACAGCTCAATGAGGCAACTGAGATTTTAGACTCAAGGAGAGGGGTGAGAGGACTGGAGTACCTGATAGCATGGGAGGACACTCCGCCATCCCACAATGAGTGGATACCGGCCACGGAAGTACCTGAGGAATTTTTAGTGGAAGAATTCCACGCCCTGTTCCCCCACAGGCCCAAGCCCTGGCACATGGAAAGGGAGGGAGAGGGGGAGGAGCAGGAGGAAGGGATAGCAGGCAGCAGCTCCCCATGGAGATGGGAAGCGGAATTTGAGGACACGGAAGAAGAGGTGTGGGTTTCACCGAGGTCAACGACGTCAGAGGCAGGAGAGGACTGGCAGAACATTTTTACTCCCACCAGCTCTGATGCCACTGACTTCTTGGGATTTCCGTCTTCTCAGGGGGAAGGAGAGAGATCGCAGGATTGGGGGGAAATTTTCACACCCACAGGCTCGGATGCCACAGACTTCTTGGGATTTCACTCGTCCCCAGCAAGCAGAGAGCCACTGGGGAGGAGGAGAGAGGAGCCTGGGAGGGGGGTGGATGTGAGGGACAAGGGATACAGGGAAGTCCCTCCCATCTTAAGTTCCAGCCCATCACCAAGCGCTGGAGAGAGTAAGGAGAGCTCTGCCTCCAGCGGAGAGTCAGGAAGTGGTGTCCGAGGCTCAGGCAGGGTTGTGGAGCCCATGCCTCAGGTGGGACAGGAAGTTGGACGCACGGGGGGGGGAGGCCAATCCCCCCAACTCCCGAATTGCGACGCAAACGTAGGGGGAAGAGGTTGGGTCTGCCAAAGTTGTGGTGCTGGAAGAAAACGCGCCAATCGCCATTCGGGAGTTCTGACACCTCACCTTAAGGATGCATTTTTACTGCTCTGAACACTGTAAATAATCAGCACTTAATAAAAGCCTTAAAAGACCATGCTGGAGTCGTTACTCTAGAGTAGCCATACCAGGCCCTCTGACACCATCCATAATAGTGGGTGGGTTTACCTGATTAGCATTTGAAACCCCTAGATTAGGTTATCCATGTCTTTCCCTCTCTGCACCTACCCCAGCTGAAAGAGGAGGGAAATGGTTATAACCTTCTTGTTCTATGCTCCCCTTGGCATATGTGTGGATACACAAACACTCCCATTGCCAAGACCACTGGCATCTGTCCTTACATGGACACACTGTAAGGTAATGCAAAAGCTATTTGCAATGAGCTTTTATTTTCAGAATACAACCAGTTTCTCAAGAAGTGCATTCAGGGGCAAAAAATATGCACTAGATCCAGATTGTGGATGAGCTACATAGAAAAAACATGTACTTCTGTCTCCATTGATTCTAGAACAATCTGTCATATGTGCGCAGCCAATGCATATTTAAACCCAGGTGTCCCCATACTTACCGCGCTTTGGGCCAGTGCCCAAAGCACCGATCGTGTGGTGGGCTGGAGGGCGGGGGAGCGCGCGCCCATACACGTGCGCACACGCTATTTCTGGCGCACTCTGGGTCGCAGGAGCACCAGAAATAGCTTGCCTCCTCCGACCCAAAAGTGCGCCAAAAATGACGCTTGCACGTGTGCGCAGGCTATTTCCAGTCCTCTTTTGACCCGGAAGTGGGCAACCACGCCGGGAACAGCGGGTGGTAGCAGCAGGCGGCAGAGCCGGATAAATGAGGCCTTCAAGCCATATCCGGCCCCCGGGCCATAGTCTGGGGACCCCTGTCTAAACCACTTCTCCTATAATTAGAACCATGGCTTAGCTTTGGGTAGCGCAGCAGCAGAACTGGGGAGGAGTGAAGCAGCCATGAATTTTACTGTAAGTTTCTGTCTGCTAGTAGTGCATTCACACCAGCCATGGTTTGGGTTAGGAATATGTACACAGTCAGCCAGTGAGTAGCACTGCGCTCAGTCTTTCTTATATCTCATTTTTGATTGAGTAATTACAGTCTCCATCATCTGAGTCTTTAAGAGGTAAAAAATGACAGAAAATGGGGGCGGGCAGGAATCATACTTACCAGTTAGCAGATCTTTGTTTAAATCTGCTCTATCCACAGAGAGAATGTACTGCATGGGGGGGAAACCCATAAGACACAGAGTAAGTTTGAATGTCTTGTAACATATATGAAAGGTCACAATTAAGTCCCTAAATTTCCATGCATCACAAACCTAGGATACAGCGGTCCTGCGATTTATCACTACCCCAAACTGGGTCTTCAGTTGCTGGAAGCTGTGTGTCTTTACTGCTCTCCTGAATGGAAGTGTGCTGGGACTGATCAATCAAGTAGCTGTTGCTTTTATGGTGATTGGCACGCAATAGAAACCCCAAGATGATCTCCCGCCATTATCAGCAGAAGCCGCGCTCTTGCTGTGCCACTGGGAAAATAGCCCAAGTGGCTTGTCATGACATCCAGATCCTGACTTCTGTTTGTTTTCCCAAAACAAATCACAATCAGGAATCCATGAACAAACCTTGAATATCGCTCATGGTTTGTTTGGAGAGAAATAAGTTGTAAGGCTGGGTTTGGACATCATGAGAATAAAGGTGTGCTGGCCTGTTTTCCAGAGTTGTTTTGCAGATGACTCAGTTTTCAATAAGAAGGATTCTGAAGGGAGAGCAATGTGGGAAGATGCCCAGTGCAGCCCCTCATGTGTGCTTGCAGTATAATAATCAGCGGAATAGTAGGAATTGGGTATTATACACAAAAAGACACCATTAAAGACTAAAAACTATTTTATAAAGGGACTAGCTGCACCCTGCCACGCATTGAAGTGAGGGGTTGTTGGGGTGGTCCGGTCTGTTTGGTGGTAGGGGAGGAGGCGGGTATCCTGGCCTCCGTTGTGTTGGCGGTGGTGTCCGTTATGTGGTCTGCCCTGGCCCCCGGGATCTCCGGGGGTGTGGGGGTTCTGGAGTGGGCTGGTCTCGGGGAGGGCTGGAGGTTGTCGTCGGGAGATCTGTGGAGCGGGCTGGTCTCAGGGTGGGTCCGTGGTGGTGGTGGCGTGATCTCCGGGGGGTATGGGAGCTCTGGGGTGGTCTGGTCTCAGGGCGGTGTGGTCCCTGTTGGCGGCGGTGGAAGGATCTCCAGGGTGTGCGTGAGTCCGGCTCGGCCTGGTCTCAGGGTAGACTGTTCTGTGGTATCGGCACAATCTCTGGGGTGGGCAGGGGATGGGGATCGGCCTGGTCTCAGGGCGGCCTGCTCCGTGACATTGGCGTGATCTTTGGGGTGGGAGGGGGTTGGTGAGGTGGGTGGCCTCGGGTTGGTCTGGTCCTTTGTGGGGATGTGATTTCCAGTACGGGCGAGGGCTTTACAGCAGTCTATTCCATGGACGGTCCAGGATGGGGCTCGGCCTGGTCTCGGGGTAGGTCTTTGGGGCAGGTTGTGTGTCGGGGTGGTGGGGGTTGATGGGTAGTGGGCGGAATTGTGGAAGTATTTTTGTCGTGTGTGAGTTAGATGTCCACAGGAGGGTGCAATTCTTTCTTTCTTTTTTACAAAAATCCAGGTTTTTTACCTGTCCTAGGTGAGTTCTATTCAATGTAAGTGTATGGAAACACTCCCGTAGGGGAATGTGAGGATGTGGCCAAATTTGAGAACGATCGATCGGGTAAGCAGTTTCGGATAACATTGTGCTTTAACAAACATGGGCCTTCTACATTTATATATATATATATATATATATATATATATATATATATATATATACTTAAAATAATACCTGGCTCTTTGTCCCATATGGAATTGAATATTGTTTGCCTGAGAGCGTGTGAATTCTCCTTGCTCTCATAGGTATGCCTTTAGACACAATCTGGAATCAGAAAAGAGAAACATTTGCATCCTAAGAGATAGGGCATCTTTAAAAGTAGCAAGCAACAGGCTGGAGTTCCCAAAGGTTCTAAATCTTTACAGCTTTTGTTGTATTTTAAGTTGTATAAAAAAGGTAAAGGTACCCCTGACCATTAGGTCCAGTAGCGGACGACTCTGGGGTTGCAGCGCTCATCTCTCTCTATAGGCCAAGGGAGCCGGCATTTGTCCATAGACAGCTTCTGGGTCATGTGGCCTGCATGACTAAGCTGCTTCTGACAAACCAGAGCAGCGCACGGAAACGCCATTTACCTTCCCGCTTTGAGTGGTACCTATTTATCTACTTGCACTTTGATGTGCTTTCAAACTGCTAGGTTGGCAGGAGCTGGGACCAAGCAACAGGAGCTCACCCCATCGCGGGGATTCGAACTGCAGACCTTCTGATCGGCAAGCCCTAGGCTCTGTGGTTTAGACCACAGCGCCACCCACGTCCTTCTTAAGTTGTGTAGAACATTACTTTAATTTTTAAATCATTACTTATATGGTTATAAAAGCACTGATTTTAAACCATTACTTATGGCCCACCAAGAGGTTGTTGTTGTTGTTGTTGTTGTTGTTTGTTTGTTTGGAAGGGGGCAATACCCCTCGTCCAAAAATAATTTTCTCTCTCTCTCTCTCTCTCTCTCTCTCTCTCTCTCTCTCTCTCTCTCTCTCTCACACACACACACACACACACACACACAAACAATATAATAATACATTACATTGACTGTTTCCATAGGCCCCCTGATGTCGTTCAGGTGCCAAAATATTTTTGTGACTTCTAAAATGTGTCCCCCCTGCTGATCTCTCCACAGCACTTTGATTTCTCTGTTGCACTTTGGCCCTTGGAGAGTTGACCATGGGTCAACGCAGCCCTTGCCCCACAAAAGCTTAGTCACTGTGTGTCTGTGGGGGGGGGACGACGACGACACACACAATATTTTCCCCTAAGTTCCCTTCCCTGCACCACCATCGGTTTCTCAAGTGTACACAGAACACATCTCTCCTGTGCTTAAATAGTTGCAATGCACTGTTTGCTTATCTATTTCCAGGCATAATTAAAAGGGCTGGTAGTTACCTATAAAGCAGTAAAGAACAGGGGGCCCAGCCATTATTTCTCTCCCCCCCCCCCAACTCTACTCTCTATGTCCCTGGAGATACCAGGGAGTTAATTTGGGTCTTTCTGCATGCAAAGGATGCATTTTATCACTGGGAAATGGCTCTGACCACTTAAGCTGTATACTGAAACTGGAATGATGAATCTCATAAGTAACTTTCTGTCTGGCATTGAAAACATCTGTATTAAAAACCTGTCCCAGACTGCAGTCTTTCCTTGGAAGGAGGTAGATTAATTTTTTAAAAAGATGTATTGCTCAACAACTAAAAAAACAATGTTGGTGATTTCCTATGAAAAGCTCAACAATTCAGCAGTCTTCCTATAAAAAAAGAACTTTCAGGGTGTCCTGGTTTTAAGCTCTTCTTAAAACCCTTGGTTCCTTCAAACTACCCAGCAGTCCAATACAGTACTGAAAAACCAAACACAAAGGTATTACATTTTGTTTCATCCTTTAAATGTACGGTCACCTGCTTTTCCAGTCCAACAGCCTTGAGAGCTTGCCGTCCCCTGTGAGACAAGGCCAAATTAATGCTCCTGCCACGAGCTGTATTGGAATCACGGATATCTGAAATAATAATAATAATAATAATAATTTTATTTATACCCCGCCCCTCCCAGTCAAGACCGGACTCAGGGCGGCTAACAACAAAAATATCAACGCAAGTATAAAAGAAACAATTCAATTAAAATGCAGATTAATACAATGTTAAAATTCAATTTTAAAATTAAAAATCTACAAGTAAGATAAAACCATTATAAGATAAAACCTTAGGGGATGAAACGAGGTGGCACTTTCGTCATGTGTGTGACACTATTGCAATGGATGACCACATTAATTTAGAAAGAGCTTCAACAGCCACTGCTGTTAGGTCTATTATGGTACACGCTCACTTTCCTTAGGCAATGTCAGGAACCATGCTGAGGAGGGCTGCACTGAGGAAGAATGGTGGGAGCCTCCCCCTCCCCCTGAATCTTTCCAGGAGCAGGAGGACAATATAGATTTAGGAAAGTGGCTTGCAGAGGGACATAGTTCAGAAGGCAGAAGCTGGGAAATACTGGATGGGGAACAGCATGGAGAAGAAGCACTGGGGGAGAGAGAGAGTTAGTAGATTCGCTGTCTCTGGAAAGCATTCATCCACTCTCCCCAAGGTCAAGAAGAGCTGATAAAGTGGCAGAACAGAAAGCACAGAGGGTACGAGCTCAGGTTACAAGACTCAGTAGTGACGTGGGTGACTAGGGAGGAAGGGTGTGGAACTCTTAATTGGGAGCACCGCCATTCCTAGGAAATGGATTCTTTGTTCTCTCACTATGATCATTAAAGTTTTAACAGGTAAGAAACAATTCAAAGAATTCCAAAGTAAACTCCAATAAAGGGACAGGCAAGCAGGAAACAAGAGTTGGGAATCCCATCAGCCACTGCAGTGCCCCTGGGAGAGTGTTTGGGCATGGTGATAGAGTTAGCATTGGGGTGTGTGAATGGGCCTAGCATGAACATGAAGAGCAAGTGAAGGTGATCTGAGAGCAAGGGGAAGGAGTGCATGGCCCCCAAACACAAGGCAGCTTCTTCCTCAGTGTGGGAAAGCTAAAAAGCAGAATGTGTTCCCACAAAGCAAGAGAAACTGGCTGTGCTGGACTTCTTGAGAGGCGGCACGACTGTCTGTACTGGCACGGGGATCTGGCCTGAATGAGTCCAGCATCCGTGCCATCAAGGTGTGCAAAGAAGGAGATCCATGGGGCTGTGGCATCAAGTGCTTCATTACCTGCCAAGGTGACCAGCCAGGGGTGTGACAAGGCTTTAGTCAAGACTGAGAAGACATTAAACCTGTGACTGTAAAAGCTGAGTCAGAAACGGGTGCCTGTTGATGGACCTCAGTGACACCAAAAGGCTCTCTCCCTCTGTGCAAACGGCAAACCTTCCAGAGGGTGAGCAGCCTGGAAAAAGGAATTCAAAGCCAGCTTCACACTTTTAAGAACCGCTTCAACCTCAAGAACATGCATATTTCCGGGGAGGGTGCACTGGCAGACAAGGAGGCGGCAAAAGCATTCCCCAAAGACAACAAGGGATATGTGCCCCAGGAAGGTTTTGATGCAGATGAGACAGGACTTTTTTGGGGGTGGGGTGGGGGGAGAAACAGAAAACCAAGCCCCTAGCTTCAAAGCAGCTAAGGACCCTGTGGTTGGTCTGTTCTGTGACAATGTGGTTGGGCATTTGATAAACCCAGGATTTTTGTACAGGTCTGAAACCACCCATGCCCAAAAAGCAGAGTTTGAAACTCCCATTGTTCTAATCTAGGCACTAATGACAGGGAATTTCATTAGTGTGAGTAGTTTCTGAGCTCTGGGTCCAGTACTGTGCCTAAGATTTCAGAGTAAAACTGCAGAGTGGAAGGGAAGGAGGACCTTATTCTGCTTCCCCACTTTCAGGTACTCTCTGAAGACCGGAGAAGAAACCCTCTTAAGAATATTAGGGAGTGGGCAGAGGAAGGACTAGACCATGTGAAAATTGAACCTAATATTTTATCTGCAGTTCCTTCATTTCCAGCTTTGTATTCTTGTTATTAAAAAAAGTACACCTAGACATTCTGTTGTTGTGCCCATAACTTAGGTTTAAGGTGCCATTTAGCTCCTAGCTTTCATATCTCAGTTTTTACACTGCCTAAAAGGCAAGAATAAGAACATCCTGTCTGTGTTTTGGCAATCTAGAGAAAAGGCCTGGGCGATGGCAGCATGCTTTCTGGGCGGATTTCCTTTGGATGAGATTTGCCAGGTCTTATTCTTTAAGGGCTTGCCCACCCATGAGGCAAGGTAAGGCGACCACCTCAGGCGGCAGGATCCACAGGGGCAGCAGATCCCGATGTAGCTCTTTATTCCTGAGGGAGCCATTTTGTGGTTTGCCTCAGGTGCCAAAATGTATTGGGCAGCCCTTGTCTTATACAATGACAGAAAACACCCACCTAGAACTATCTAAGGATGTCTTGTCCCAAGGGGAGGAGAAATGTAGTTTTCAAAAAGTTGTTTCTGCCGTGTGGGTTATAAATGTAATACTGTAAACAGACGACAACAACATAACAGCCAGGGTCGCCATATTTTGAAGAGCAAAAAAGAGGACACATTTGCTGACTTCTGCTTTTAACTATGGATCGCTATGGCGACTCTGCCCATGATAAAGAGGACCTGTCATGGAAAAATAGGACATATATCTACCCTACTAGATGGGTATTTATTGAAGTGTTTTTGGATTATTATTGTTCCGGGTTGTTCTGCATTCTTTTTTGGAGTCTCATCCCTACTTACAATATTTGTTGTGTATTCACAGAGGTTCCCACTGCAAAAATATAGAACTTATGACTTCAAAATATAGTTTTACTCCACTCTAAAAAGACAAGCAGATGGCAATAAATAAAAGGCTAATAGACAATATAGAGAATATCAACAGACAAATTCATGGATAAGACCATCAGTGGCTCCTTGTCATCATGGCAATGTTCTCCTGTGGCAGCAGGCCTATAAATGCCAGCTGCTTTTGCTCTCATGTCATGTATGTTGGCTTTCCATCCGCTGCTATGAGGACAAGATGCAGCAGGCCTCTTATGCTCACAAGCAAGCAACCTCCACATACGTCAATGGGATGTGCATGCATTTGGGAAAAGATTGCAACCCTGCAAATATCAAAATGTACATACCTGGTCTGGTTTCATATATTTCCACTATAAAGCCCCTTCTTGCAAAGAAGCAAGCATTTAAAGAACCCACCTGCAAGAAAAGCATTAGAAGAATTTTAGAGTCGAATAGTAATACCACCCTATAATGTTCAAAACACCTTAACCCTTTTCAACAAAAGAGAATAAAGAAACATTAGTACATGGTACTGTGACAGCAGGTGGCACTGTGGGTTAAACCACTGAGTCTAGGGCTTGCCGATCAGAAGGTTGGCGGTTCAAATCCCCATGATGGAGTGAGCTCACGTTGTTCGGTCCCAGCTCCTGCCAACCTAGCAGTTTGAAAGCACGTCAAAGTGCAAGTAGATAAATAGGTACTGCTCTGGTGGGAAGGTAAACGGCGTTTCCATGTGCTGCTCTGGTTCGCCAGAAGCGGCTTTGTCATGCTGGCCACATGACCTGGGAGCTGTACGCCGGCTCCCTCGGCCAATAACACAAGATGAGCGCCGCAACCCCAGAGTCGGTCACGACTGGACCTAATGGTCAGGGGTCCCTTTACCCTTTACCTAGAACATGGAAAGGGTATGTTATGTGTTGAATGCAAAACATTCTTATATCATCAGATATATTCATCAGATGTTTCTTGCATGAATGTAGTCCTGACATTGAGCCACCACACAGGATTCACTAAACAAAAAGGAAAACCCGTCTACACTTCTTAATAGCTCATTTCTGTTATTCAGTGAAGAAGAGAAGCAGCATTTGTGCCTATATCTTTTTTGAAGCGACCCTCACACTTTGCTGGCATAAAGGTTCTCTTGGCAACACTGTAAAGCAGGCACGTCCAACAAGTAGATCGTGATCTACCGGTAGATCACTGGACATCTGTGGTAGATCACTGGGGGCCCCCAAGAAGCTCAACAAGTTTGGCTCCCCAAAAAAAAGCTCAACATTTTTGCCCTGGACCCCTAAAAACATGGCTTTTCCCTCCCTCCCTATAAAAAGTTCAACAATTTCAACCTGAACCCCCCAAGAATGGGCCTTCCTTATTCCAAAAAAAAGCAAAAAAAGCTCATCAACTTTGACCTGAACCCCCAAAAAGGGGGTAGATCACTACCAGTTTTTAACTCTGTGAGTAGATCGCTATCTCTTGGAAGTTGGCCACCCCTGCTGTAAAGTGAACAGGTGCTGCTGCTGATATATACAGTGCCTGTAGGCTGATGTAATGCTGGATCGTCAAGCTCTTGTGCATTGCGCTTCTGTGAACTTGTGCTCTTCAGCCACTGTCCACCTCTCCCCAAAGTCTGCATCTGTGAACAGGGCGGTTTGGGGAGAATTGTGAGGCAGCTTCTGTGTAAACTGAAGGCACATCCTAAAATGCATCAGACATGCCATGGGAGCTGCAAATTGTAGGAAATACAGATGTTGATGCAAAACCCCAAGGTTCCTATGAGCAGTTTGAGAAGCACTAATCTAGTCAGCTAGTTCATAGACCCAGTTAAGGGGAAGCAAACAAGTGTTAAAGCATTAACTGTATAAGCAAAGATCTATGAGAGCAAAACCCCTAAATTTAAGCCCAGGTGCAATTCTTTGCTATCTCAGAAACTGTAGCTTATACCAATTTTACAGCTACCGGTACATGTTTGCTATATGCACAGAGTTAAGACACTGGCTCAGCAAACTATAAGTTAAGTATGAGTTGACCTACGTAGCGTGTTTTTCCAAAATTTGGTTTATTTTCCAGCAGCTCTTGTCTTGTACCTTTGTATCTTTGTGAGTATCTGGAGTAGGATGGATGAACAAGCCATGGTTTAAGGAAGCATGATGGGGGTGCACATAATACTAAGCCACAGCTAAAGCAAACAAAGGTTTGTAAGCCTGCAAAAACCAAGTCTTCAAACCCTAGTTTACTGGCAGTAAACAACCATAGTTAAGTTGTTGCAGAGAGCTTGCATAGCTGCCAAGTCTCCCGTTTTCCCTGGGAAACCCCCGTAGAATCATAGAGTTGGAAGAGATCACAAGGGCCATCCAGTCCAACCCCCTGCCAAGCAGGAAACACCATCAAAGCATTCTTGACATATGCCTGTCAAGCCTCTGCTTAAAGACCTCCAAAGAGGGAGACTCCACCACACTTCTTGGCAGCAAATTCCACTGTCGAACAGCTCTTACTGTCAGGAAGTTCTTCCTAATGTTTAGGTGGAATCTTCTTTCTTGTAGTTTGAATCCATTGCTCCGTGTCCACTTCTCTGGAGCAGCAGAAAACAACCTTTCACCCTCCTCTATATGACATCCTTTTATATATTTGAACATGGCTATCATATCAGCCCAGAAGGACAGATCGTGAAGCTGAGGCTCCAATACTTTGGCCACCTCATGAGAAGAGAAGAATCCTTGGAAAAGACCCTGATGTTGGGAAAGATTGTGGGCACTAGGAGAAGGGGACGTCAGAGGACAAGATGGTTGGACAGTGTTCTCGAAGCTACGAACATGAGTTTGACCAAACTGCGGGAGGCAGTGGAAGACAGGAGTGCCTGGCGTGCTATGGTCCATGGGGTCACGAAGAGTCGGACACGACTAAACAACTAAACAACAACAATCATATCACCCCTTACAAACATGAGTTTGACCAAACTGCGGGAGGCAGTGCAAGACAGGAGTGCCTGGCGTGCTATGGTCCATGGGGTCATGAAGAGTCGGACACGACTAAACGACTAAACAACAACAATCACCCCTTAACCTTCTCTTCTCCAGGCTAAACATACCCAGCTCCCTAAGCAGTTCCTCATAAGGCATTGTTTCCAGGCCTTTGACCATTTTGGTTGCCCTCCTCTGGACACGTTCCAGCTTGTCAGTATCCTTCTTGAACTGTGGTGCCCAGAACTGGACACAGTACTCCAGGTGAATAGCAGTGGTACTCTTACTTCCCTTGATCTAGACGCTATACTCCTATTGATGCAGCCCAGAATTGCATTGGCTTTTTTAGCTGCTGCATCACACTGCTGGCTCATGTCAAGTCTGTGGTCTACCAGGACTCCTAGATCCTTTTCACATGTACTGCTCTCAAGCCAGGTGTCTCCCTTCCTGTATTTGTGTCTTTCATTTTTTTTTTGCCCAAGTGTAGTACTTTACATGTCTCCTTGTTAAAATTCATCTTGTTTGCTTTGGTCCAGTTGTCTAATCTGTTAAGGTCATTCTGAAGTGTGATCCTGTCCTCTTTTCGTTTTTAAAGCTGTTTCCCGCTGTCATCCCGAATGGCGAAATATCCTGTAATTCCCCCGGATTTATTCCGGTGCCGCTCTGCCCATGTCTGGGCACTGGAAATTGGGCAGCGCCGGCAGAGCTGCTGATCCCGTATTTTTCTAACCGGGACTTGGCAGCTATGGCAGAGAGTTCACACACAGCACGAAGAAATTATTTATTAAACTATGGCTTAGCATTATGTGTGAACCCACAGTGATGGATCTTTCTATATATAAAAATAGTCAGCATTTTATTATTTCAGTAAATCATTAGAGAACAAAATAAAAGTGTCTTACCAAACCTCCTCCAATGATAGCCACTTTTTCCCTCTGCGGAGCTGAAAGATCCATGGTACCTTTTTCTCCAGGCAAAGTGCATTTATATCTCTCCTGCTCAACAGAAAATGTTTTAAGGGAAGGAGAAGCTGGCAGTTCATTCTACAGCATAAATAGAATACTTCTGAACATTTGACAGGGAGCACTCAAGTGGGATTCACACAACCTGCTGTTTCTTCCATCCCAAAAACTTCACATTGGTCAGTGTCAATCTAACCAATATTGAATACATTCCTGAATATCACATGCTTAATCAAAATCCTAGAGACCAACTTCTTTTATCCACCCCTGCTGATTAAGGACCTAGAAGCCTCCTGCAGAGTTGGACAAAAGGAAAACACGCTCCTACCTACCTGTGAGACGTGTTTCCCACTGTCTTTCCTGTTTGATCACTTACTCCCATTCCAGGCCACTAAAAGCAGCATGATGGTGGGGGGGGACGGGACCCATGGAAAGGAAGCATGTGGGTTTTAAGAAAATTGATTCTAAGCTCCCTGGGGTTGTGGAGTACCTTAGCTCCTCAGGCTGTTACTGGCTGCCGCAGTCTGGTCACATTGTCCCACCTGAGCTCTGTCCTCAAAGGTGCTGCTGTGCCTGGGTCCAAAGGGCAGGTCAGCGATGGATGATGTAAGTGAAGTTGACTCACTTTTCCTGATTGATCTGCTGTGTGTATGTTTTGATGGACATCTCTGTCAATGATTTACTCGCTATCCTTGGAACTAATCCATGTCTTATATACACTTTTCGGCACTCCTTAGAAAGTCTGGTGGCTGTGTGGCATTCCCTTGAGTCACTGCTCGCTCGCTCTCTCCCTCCCCTGAACTGGATTTTCCCTGTGGTCCACAAATTCAAAAATAAGGGCAAAAAGTGCTTCTAGGAGCTAGTGGGTGTATGATTCTCCTGTATGGAGCTTGGACTCCACTCCCCCCCCATTGGAGCCAACTCCTAGGGGCTGAGGTCCCTTCAGGAACCCCCCCCCCAAAATTTTTTTTGGAGAGGGCACAAGTTTGCATAAAACTTGCATACCCTTTGTGTCCTGCAAATTTGCCAAAGTATTGGAGCCTCAGCTTCAGGATCTGTCCTTCCAGTGAGTACTCAGGGCTGATTTCCTTCAGAATGGATAGGTTTGATCTCCTTGCTGTCCATGGGACTCTCAAGAGTCTCCTCCAACACCATAATTCAAGAGCATCAATTCTTTGGCGATCAGCCTTCTTTATGGTCCAGCTCTCATTTTCATACATCACTACTGGGAAAACCATAGCTTCTCTGAGTTATCCAAGCCCCTTCGCCACGACAAGGCAGTGATCCATGAAGGAGATTTAGACTGTAGTATAGTTTAAAACCGATGCATAATGAAACCTTTGTATAATGAATGTATTCCTTGGATGTACGTAACCAATTGTGTAACCATAACCACATACTATGAGAATGAAACAAATAGCTATGCATCAAAGATTCTAAAACTTTATTGAAGCAAACTGTAAATGGATACAACTCTTCCCTTAAGCCAACATTGCCCATGCCCAATGTAATCTTCATTTACTGCATTCCTTCCTTATTTCAGGTCTCAAGATTGCTGTCTGCTTGCCTTCCAAGGAGGGGTTCACCGCACTCTTAATCTCATTTCATGCTGTAAAGAAAAGACTCCATGCTAAATAGTTCTCACCACAACTTCGAATGCCAGTTGTAGCAGATCCACCGCATACCACCAATTAATAAAGCGGCAGACTCACCCTGCTTACTGCCCCAATTAAACATTGCATGCACACCTCATGGTAAGCCCCTTAAAGGATTTTCTACCTTTTAGCACAGTTCATCTTGTGGGGGTGTCTTGTGTGAGGGAAAATTTAGGGATTAGATTTAGTCTTAGGCAGGAGTAGGTCAAACAAACAAGAAAAGTTTTATTAAAAAGGAGTTTGTGAAATAAAGTTGGTTCAGGAAATGCATTCTTTCAAGTAGAAGTTAACTTAACACTTAAACTAAATATAAAGATGTCGCTGGTTTCTAGAATAGGTGGTAAAAGGCTTAACCCAGTTTCTGCTAATTAGTTGTGACTGGTGTTATAAGTAGTTAAAAACTTTTTGCACAGCACAGCTTCCTTCACAGATTAATTCTTTGGTTCACAAGTGAGGGGCACTTTTCCTCAATTCCCCTCTTTCTTAACAATCCCACTCCTGAGGTATAACAGACCCAGGGGATCCCCTCACCCCTTGTAACTGGCTTGGGAGTCTTCTCTTTCTAGAAGAACCCTCCCCTCCTGACTGGAATAAGACCCAGGGAGTCCATATTCCCACATCTTCTCCCTCTCCTGCCTCATACTCAGCCCTCCAGGTAACTCCTGTCTGTCTATCTTCCCCAGACCCTCAACTCACTCTCCCTATTTAAGTGGCAAGGCTCCTTCCTCTGGCTATGGATAGTCTCCTCACAGCGGATGTTCCACTCAGATCAGAAACCGTTCTCCCTCAGACAAATCCTCTCCTGAGGATGTGGGCAGCTAAAGCATCTCTGGGACTTTAGAGTAGATAGCTTAAGATGCAGGAAGGAGATCTCTATCCAGAACGGCCCGTTTCAGCCATTTACTGCCAGTGAAACAGCCAAGTACCCCCTTCTGGTGGGGTCAGAAAGATGATCCCAAACAATGTCAGTCAGATTGGACAGTTCTGAATGATGCACACTATCCTTGAACACATACAGCTTCTTTCACCCATTTACCTTCTGATGTAATTATCTTCCCAAGAAAGGGGTGGGCCGCCTGTCACCCACTAGATGCCCCAATCATTGCTCATAAGGCTGACTGCTTTAGAAACAGCATAACTTTGATCATCCTGAGACTTATTATGACGTGGGCTCCTGGACTACGAGGCCAATTTCACATGGAGAGAAGGACCAAATACGAACACAGGAAGACTGTGTTCTGGTTACCTTTGCTAGTCAGGCACTGTAGAAGTCTACAAACCCGGGGGCAATCCAAGCAGTCCATTGGTAGGTACACTTGGAAGACAGAACAAGCCATTAGAAATATGCATTCATTGCAAGGAATTAATTCATACATGCATCCTTGCTTTATCATTTATCAAAGGCATTTATATAACACTTAAAAACTGCAGCATCCTATATATGAGTTTGCAGAGGGCTGGGAGCTCATATGAGGCCTTGACAATTGAGCCAAAGTAGCCTGAATCGCTTACTTTCTTACTTCTCAAAATAATGTTAGGTATTGTACAGTGGGACCTCAGTTTTTGAAAGTCTCTGTTGGTGAACATTTCTGTTTTTGAACGCCGTAAACCTGTAAGTACATGCTTCGGTTTTCGAACACGCCTCGGAAGTTGAACAGGCTTCCGCTGAGTGCAATATCCTGAGAGCTAGCGGTCGGCTATTGAGTTTTTGGTTTTTGGATGTTTCAGATCTTGAACGGTCTTCCTGGAATGGATTACATTCAAAAACCAAAAACTCTATCTTTGTGCCTCTGTTACAGCCAGTAACAACATTGAAATAAAACTGAATTGGGAATACTGTAAGAAACCAGTTGCCTTTCTGATGAAACCATGTTCCTAGCATGGCAGCCTGTTGACTTACATATATTGACTTACACATACGATGCAGATGTTGGGATGGGCAGATGATGTAAATCAGATGGGAATCCGCCCAGTGGTGTGCCAAGGCCAGGTTGCATCACGGAAGGGCCCATGGAAAAGCCAAGTTGAGATGGGATGGCTGGCATCCCTGAAGGTGTGTAGTGGTGATGGTGCACTGTTGGGGGTCGTGACTTCTCTGTTCTTACTAGAAGCGGAGCAGTGAACTGCAGGTAGTTAAGAAAAGGAAGGGGTGTTACACATTCACCCAGCTGTTGGGACAGGCAAGAACAAGGTTCAGATCTTGAAGCTGATCCAGTTTGTAGCTTTTTGGCTTAAGATCCCTCTATGTTTAAGCCCCGCAAACAATTTCAATGAACCACCGGCCTGTTTCCTCTGCAAGAAATGTCAGGTAAAATTATAATATTTCTTGTTGCAAGGTATGCAGTATATTCCTTTTTCACATGTTTTATTTTTTTTTGGATCAAAGATCTTAGTAAAATCAATACTTCTGCATATTAAGAAATGTTTTCCAAACAGTTGGTGGCTAATTTCTGCCTGTTTCAATAAAACACATCTTGCTTGTCTTTCCTTCCATGCTCTGATTGGCAAGGGAGCAGATCAAGTTGAACACATTAGAGGAGGGATGGGGAACCTCCAGCACGTGCGCCAAACCTAGCCTGCCAGGGGTTCAACTTTGACCTGTGAGGCAGTTTCCCCCAAACCACGCCCACCTGCCCCACACCTTAGATGTGGGGAAAGGAGGGATGAAGCTGCCTGTGCACTCCCAACTAACTCTGCATTGGAAGGGAAAGCAGGATTCGGCTCTGTTGCTTATCAGCTGGTGGGCAGTAAAGCCAAAGTCTCCTGGAGTTTCCTCATGGAGAATTCACTCACACAGCAAGTGCCTACAGAAAGCAAACTGTTTGCTATCAAACAGATGAGCAGTCTGAAGCCCAGGTGATTTAAAGCACTGTGCAAGGGGCTTACTTGGCCTGTAAGGCTGGGATCTGAGAAGAATTTGGCCTTCAGAGCCAAAAATGCTTTCCCCTCCTGCCTTAGAGATTAGCGTGGCTGCTCTACTCATCTCTGCCCAAATGCCCAGGAAAACAAAAGTCTTCGCCTAGTACCAAAATGATGACAATGTTGATGCCAGGTGGGTCTCCCTGGGTGGGAATAGCATTCCATAGATGGGGAGGCTACTACATAAAAGGCCTCTCCTTTCATCACAAACTTCTGGATCTTTCCTTGGAGATGGCATGCAGAGAAGGGTCTCAGAGAACGATCTCAGGATCTGGGCAGGTTAATATGGGTAAAGGTGGTCCTTTATGTGTCAGGTCATGAGCTGCATAAGACTTTAAAGGTCAAAACCATCTCTTTGAATTCAGTATATAAACCAGGGGTACTCAACCTTTTTCTACCTACCACCCACCAATGCATCTTTCTTGATGGTAAAATTTCCTTACCACCCACCAATGCTCGATGGAAGGAGGATTCAGCTTGTGCCATAGAACCCCCTACTGCCCACCTAGAATCCTGAAACGCCCACTAGCGGGCGGTAGGGACCAGGTTGACAACCTCCGATTTAAACAATTGACAGCCAGTGCTGCCAGGTCAGAGCTGGTGCTATATCTTCATGCCTCTCTCAAAGAGCCATAAAGCACCTCCTTGGCACAGCCTGTGGTCGCCTCCCTGCTAAACATTAGCATCTCAGCTCCAGGAGTTTCTGAATGAGATGGATTACCTAGATCCATTTCAATCTGATTTTAGTCTATATGTGGTAATAAAATCATGATGTCTTCCAAATTTTATACAACCGTAGAGTTGGAAGGAAACCCAAGGACCATCTAGTCCAACCCCCTGCAATGAAGGAATCTCAACTAGATCAACCTCTGCTTCAAAACCTCCACTACCTTCCAAGAGAGACTGTTCCACTGTCAAACAACTCTTACTATCTGAAAGTTATTCCTCATATTTAGTCAGAATCTCGTTTCTTGGAACTTGATCCCATTGCTTTGAGTCCTAACCTCCAGAGCAAAAGAAAATCAAACTTGCTCCATCTTCCATGTGACAGCCCTTTAAATATTTGAAGATGGTTATCCTACCTCCTCTCAGTCTCCTCAATACAAATCTTTATGATGGTCATAGACCAGCATCTCAAAGGTTTCACCTTTTAAGTTGCATTACTGAAATAAATGCACTTTTCGACGATATTCTAATTTTCCGAGTTTCACCTGTACATGCCACATGGCATGGAGGGGAGAAAGAGCTTCTGTGGAGCTCATAAGCTCTCTTTTCAAATGTACACTTTTTTATGTTATCCCCCCCCCCAGTTGCTGAGCTCATTGGCCCTGAGCTGTTTTGTTTTTCTGAATAAAGATTTAACTTCCGCCTTGGCAATCAGTCAACATTTAGTGTCCTTTAAAAACAAGTTTACCTGTTGTCCATGGTGAAGCACAGGAGCTCCAGGCCCACCAGCTGGTGAATAAGCAGGTGGTGGCAGAGATTTCAACATCATGTTCTGCATAATGATCTGATGCATCTGTGCATTTTGCATTAGCATCATTTCCACCATATCTACGAAAACATGAAGATCAGGATCAAGAGACAACACTCTGCTTACTACAGAGATCACAACAGAATGCTAGGAGGGAGAAGCAGCCTTCATCTTTTCAGCTCAGAAGCCTTTGAACAAAACCAGCCCAGCAGCAGCAACTCTTGTCTGTGTTCTTTGTATTCTAAACGATGAAAGATCGGCAATATAAGTAACTTGGAGTGATTATTTGCAAACTAGTAAACAGGAAGGAAGAAATAAAGATGCCTCTAGAATTCCTTCGACCTGTGGAATGACACATACTGTGTTGTTGTAGGCAACAGGTCTGCCAGAGGTTGGGATAATGCACCCAGGGTATATGCAAATGTGTGGCAAGCAGTGCTTCTTCTTTTTTCCTTTTTTAAAAAAAGGTGCCAGTACTGTATACCTTTGCGTATCCCCAGGAAAAAAGCACCGGTGGCAAGACCAGTCCTTCACTATGCAGGAAAACAGATGCGAAGAGCTTTAACTGTATTATCTTGTAACTGAAGTATGATGCTGAAAATCGATGAAGCATCTCCTGATCTTTTCTGTCCTCGTGGGGAACACCCCAAATATCCAATTTTCCCAACTTCCATACTTGGAAAGAAGCTAGGACGGATTATTCTGAAGGCAGCCCATCCCTTCTAGTCCAATAAAATTTAGACTGCCCCACCAGCTGCATAAAGGTTTTTTCAAAGTTGGGAGCTCCTTCAAGTATCTGCTAAGTTACACCTGGTTTGGCCCTAGAAGTACATTCCTAAAATGGAGATGAAGTAATTGGCAGAGGAGGAAAGGGACTAGCCATCAATGTCTTTCTGCTCATTAGGCATAAAAGGTTGAAGGTAAAGGACCATTGGAGGGTTAAGTCCAGTCAAAGATGACTATGGGGTGTGGGGCTAGTCTTGCTTCAGGCCAAGGGAGCTGGCATTTGTCCGCAGACAGCTTTCCAGGTCATGACTAAACTGCTTCTGTCACAATGAGACCCTGTGACAGAAGTCAGAGTGCATGGCAATGCCGTTTACCTTTCCGCTGCAGCAGTACCTATTTATCTACTTGCACTGGTATGCTTTCAAATTGCTAGGTTGGCAGAAGCTGGGACACAGCAAGGGGAGCTCACACCATCACACAAATTTGAACCACCAACCTTCCAACTGGCAAGCCCGAGAGGCTCGGTGGTTTAGACCACAGCATCACCCGCATCCTGCGTCAAAGGGATGCGTCAAAGGAAGAGATCCTGGCTCTCCCCTTACTATGATTTGGCTTTCCTACAGACTTCAAGGGTTCACTCTCTGCTTTCCTTGCATGGAAGCATTCAGCATACGGTGCAGTTAAATAAACTCAGAAATAAGTTTGGTTCTATGTGGGCAGTTTGTAGCAAGGCACACCTTAGTTCACACAGGCATCTCTCCATGCTATGCTGTACATGCAGGAGGGACGATGTGAGATGAAAAAAATGCTAGGCGAATCTGAAAAGGGCCTCACAGCCTGATTCCAAGCCTCTTTACTCATAAGTAAATCCCACTTAATCCAGTGGTTCTTAATCCTAATTATGCACAAGGTTTTAAGATGTGCTGTAATTCTCTGCACATTTAACCTACATCTACCCAGAAAAAGCCCCCCCCCCATTTTCAATGTATCCAGAAAAAGTCCCCCCATTTTCAATGCATATGGGATTGCCCACCTTCCTTAATACTGCCAGAGCGAGGGCCTGGGCAAGGCTGTGGAGATGGAATCTGGGTAATGAGCGGTGGATGCTGAGGAATTTGCTGAATGATGGTTGCTGGCTGCTGAGGTAACTTGGAAAAGAAAGGAAGCAAAAACAAAATAATAATTGATCAAAGTGTAGCCAAAATCCTAGACTTTGATTAAGTCCTGTCAGTACTCAATACACTAAGCAGCAAATACTGTAAACTGATACATATTTTGTTTTCAGTTCATTATTGGACTAATCAAGGATTATTATTTTTTACAGTTTATTCTATGTCTGGTTTGGACGACACATTAAATCACAATTAAACTTAGAGGCATCATCAACTGCTAGAGAAGTTTGTCTTTTTCCAAGGATTCCTTTTTTGGTGTGTAGACAAGACAAAATTGGTGTGTCTAAGTTACAACAAAACTGAGCCTTCCTAAACTTACACACATTTAACTTGTGTGCATTCTTGTGTAGTAGAAAAATTAAAAAACCACAGAACAAATATGAAGGAGTCTTCTTACCAGTTAAAACTTTAATGATCACAGTGAGAGAACAAAGAATCCATTTCCTAGGAATGGCGGTGCTCCCAATTAAGAGTTCCACACCCTTCCTCCCTAGTCACCCACGTCACTACTGAGTCTTGTAACCTGAGCTCGTACCCTCTGTGCTTTCTGTTCTGCCACTTTATCAGCTCTTCTTGACCTTGGGGAGAGTGGATGAATGCTTTCCAGAGACAGTGAATCTATTAACTCTCTCTCTCCCCCAGTGCTTCTTCTCCTAGCTGTTCCCCATCCAGTATTTCCCAGCTTCTGCCTTCTGAACTATGTCCCTCTTCAAACCACTTTTCCAAATCTATACAGTGGTACCTCGGGTTACAAACACTTTGGGTTACAAACACTTTGGGTTACAAACACTTAGGGTTACAAACTCCGCTAACCCAGAAGTAGTACATCCGGGTTGAGAACTTTGTCCCAGGATGAGAACGGAAATCGCGGCAGCAGGAGGCCCATTAGCAGAAGCGTGCCTCAGGTTAAGAACGGTTTCGGGTTAAGTACGGACCTCCAGAACAAATTAAGTTTGTAACCCGAGGTACCACTGTACTGTCCTCCTGCTCCTGGGAAGATTCAGGATCCTGATCAGGAGCAAGGGGAGGGGGAGGCTCCCACCATTCCTCCTCAGTGCCGCCCTCCTCAGCACAGTCCCTGAAACTATGTTAGATAAACTGAAAGTGAAAAGTTTTTTTAAAATATTCTGCTATAGATTTCCCAAGCCAATTCTAAGTTTTACATTTATATATTAGTTAGAGGTTTTGAATCAAACAAAGTTGATCTAAACCTTTCATGTGAAAAATCTCCATTATTACACCTGTGTGTGTATAATGCTTTCACACACACAGTGCTGGAGCTTCCATCTGTTAATAGGAATGATCAACATCAGGAAATTCGGGCCAGGAATTAGGACAGGATTATCCACTGCCAGGTATTTGTTAATGAAAAAATGCATCATTCATCTATGCATCCATCATTTGCAGTTCTTTTTTATAATAAGGTACTCACTGTCTGCTGGATAATCCTTGGCTGTTCAGGTGGAGGAGGAGGAGGAAGAGGAATTTGGTAGAAATGTTCTGGTTCTGGTCTGAAGTGCTTCCTTTGGAGTCTTGGCAAGCCACATGGTAATGACAATTCTTCCAGAACATTTTGCTCCTACAATACCAAATATATATGCTTTCCTCAAGAGGAAAAACGAGTTATGTTTCATTTTTTTCTAATTCACAAACCTTGTTGTGCCAAGTGTATCAGTGAGAAATCAAAGATTTAACTATTTACAAAAAGTATTTAAATTTTTCATGACATAGGAGACCAGTGACCGCACTTCCCAATTCCATTAAACATTAAAGCTGGTACAGGAGATTCTGGATTTGATAGGAGCCAACAATATTTGTGTCTACTGGGAGACACAAACCACTGAGATTTCATCCAATGCATGCAATGCCATCAAGAATGAGAAGCCCAATGGGTTTAACATAAGCCAAATGTGAAAAGCAAAATTAACTATTTATTCAAAGAAACAACAAAGCTCAGGTCCAGTGAGCCCAGTAACTCTCCCCAGTAGATCTTGCCCCAATGAGGCAGTTGCGAGGACTGAACATCCCCGTCTTCCCACAGCTCCCTAAGATTCCTCCTCCCCTGCGTCCTTCCCAAACAACCTCTCTGTCTTTGCTCTGTCCTCTTCATACTTCTGTGGGTTCTGGCTCTGGGAGACCAGGGAGGAGGGGAACTAGTTACTGTAGGAGGTGGAGACCTCTGGCTTCTTCAGCAGCCTGCCTGGTCTCTGCCTCTTACCCCCCCCCCCCAGCCTCCTCCTCTGCCTCTGCTTCTGGACTGCTCTCTGCCAGCCTCTTCCTGCTCACTAAACCCTGTTGCCTCTTCAGCTTCCTCCTCCCAGTCTGCTCCCTCATCTCCCTGACTCTGAGCCTTCTTTCCTTGGGGGTCCCATCCACTCCTCCCACCACTCCACTGCATCCAGTCAATCCATGGCAGGCAGTAGCAGGAGACATAGCTAACTTGAACCACATAGGTTTTACAGCTATGTGCTTTGCCCAGACTGAGGGGTAACATGTTGCTGCTGCCTGCCACTCCAGCCTCCAAGTGGTGCACGATTCCAGGGGTTCCAGGCACTCACACAGGGTTCATGTTTCCTTTTGGGAATGAGGCACAAAAATATCTTTTATTTACACATATTTACAACCTGAACCTATGGTGGAGGGGTTCACAGCATTGACACCCCAAGAAGGTCTTGTTTCTCCCATAGCACAGCCTTGGATTCAAGCAGAATTCAGCTACGGCTTTCTCTCTGCCTTTTCCAGCCAGCAACTTTTTTGCACCTAGCTCCTAGCTCACTCAACAGCAAACTCTCAACTCTGGACTTTTGTCGTTCTATCTAGCAGACAGTTTGGGAGGGAGCCCCCCCCCCATCTCCCCTCCCTGGCATAGAGCTACTCCTTTGTTTCCTTAAGAACCCATCTTTAGCTAGCTATTACCAGGCTGGTCTGGCTATTCCATGCTGGATCCAAGAATTTCTTCCTCCAAAGAAAACTCATAACAGCATCCTTAAACAGAGACTTCCAAGAGTTTAACAATCTGACCTTATATATATGTGTCTCCTCAGAAGTATGATCAAGTTCAATAGCACTTACTCTTAGGTACTCTCAGTTAGGACTGCAGGACTGCAGCCTTCATGTGTTGAAAAAACTTCATAGCACTGAATCATGGAAATGTAGAATTGTACAGATGGAAGGGACCCTGAGGGTCATCTAGTCCAACCCCCTGCCTGAGACATACCCTGAGCTGCTGCAGAAGATCCTTTCTTCGTCTCAATGCATTTTGCAATGCGTAGCCATGGCTGCCATAATTCCCTGCAAAAACAGTTGGAAATAGTCTGCCATCTCTAGTTTTACAATTTTTCAGTAATTTACAAAACAAAGGGGGGGGTAGATAAAGGAGGGGGAAGAAGGCAATTAGTTGCTGGTTCATTTATGGATCCAATTCAAGGCACTCACACTAGTAAAGCCCTAAATGATTCAGGTCCCAAATATCCTTCCCTACAGGCCCTTCTGGGAGTTCCGCCACCCTCAGAAATTTGGGAAGCAGCAGCCTGGGAAAGGGCAATAACAGTGGGAGCCCCTCTGTTCTTTTTAGTATTGTATTTTAAAGTTGTTCAAACATGTCCTGGGAACACATGGTGAAGGTAAATAATCTAAAAAATAATGATAATATAGGGTGGGTTTTCATTGCCTTCCTCACCATCAGAAGTCCTATTGGCCCATGGATCTGTAGAGGATGGAATGCAGAGAAAGGTTGCCACAATCCATACCTATCCCATAGTAAATGTGGAGAAATCCTGTTTAATGCATTTTCCCTCAAACCAACATTACAAATTGATTCATACGGAGATACGAGTGAGCTTTAACTGCTTACTTGCTGCAGAAAAGGAAGATTCCAAATCATCAATGTTTTCACGTTCATTTTCTAGTTTCTGTGGATCAAAGCAGCATGAGGATTAACAAGAAACTCAGAACCTCAGCTTTGACTGTCAACAAGTAATTGAACGTCACAAAACCTACAAAGATTTGTACAATCTGTGCGCTGTGAAAGTGGGAGTTGTTAGCACTAGTTTATGTTGGGTCATAAAAAGGTAAAGGTAAAAGTTCCCCTGACCGTTAAGTCCAGTCACGAATGACTCTGGGGCTGCGGTGCTCATATCGCTTTACTGGCTGAGGGAGCCGGCGTTTGTCCGCAGACAGCTTCTGGGTCATGTGGCCAGCATGACTAAGCCGCTTCTGGCAAAACCAGAGCAGTGTGCAAAGACACCGTTTACCTTCCCGCCAGAGCAATGGGAGTTCACCCCGTCGCGGGGAATCGAACCGCCAACTTTCCCTTGTTGAGTCATAATTAGTACTTTAAGAATGTTTTTGACAGAAACAGAAAGCCCTCTCCTGTAGCTCCTTCTTGTCCTAAGACTGTTCTTTGCAGCATGCTTGCATTCCTTCTTAGGACTTCAGTTGATTAGAGTGGTTAGAGTGCTGGTGTAGGACCCCAGAAACCAGGTTCAAATCCCCAATGGGGAACTGTGGGCCGGTCACTGCCTAACCTACTTCACAGGTTGTTGCGATAATAAAATGGAGAGGGGGAGTTCTGTAGAGAAAAGGTGGGATATAAATATATTGATAATTTATTTTCTATTTCATACAATTTTTGTACTGCTGGATTGTAAAAAACAACCTTTGTTTATGAAAATACATTTAGACCTCACTTTTCCTCCAAGGAGCTCCAGGTGGAATACCTGGTTCTCCTCCTGCCCGCTTGATCCTCACAACCCTCTCAGGTGGGTGAGGTGGAGAGAGAGAGAGAATGACTGGCCCAACTTGGTCATCCACTGAGCTTCATGGCTGCGCAGGGATTTGAAGCCTGATCTCTGTGGTCCTATCCTATTCCAGCACTTCATTCACTAGACCAGAGCTTTCCCAACTTTTCATGGTGGTGACACGATTTCGACATGCATCATTTCACAACACAGTAATTCAGTTTCACTAGCAAACCAGAGGTTAAACCAACCCCTTTCCAGCTACAGTGTCACACAAACGCTTCCAGAGCGGGGAGTATTTGTGTGACACACCTACACACTGCAGCCAACACACTTACGTGCCGCGACACACAATTTGGAAAGCTCGGCACTAAATATAACCAAGGAAGGTTAGTATGTTCAACTAGGCATATATTAACTTTTATATTAGAAAGTTGGGAAGTTGATGCATCATGAATAAGGGTAGACTGTCGAAATATATATAAAAAAACCTGTCCAGTAGCACCTTAGAGACCAACTAAGTTTGTTCAGGGTATAAGCTTCCGTGTGCATGCACACTTTTTCAGATACACACACAAGGGAAGACGATATATACCTTGAAAACCTGCTGAGTTTCTCATGGTGGTGAGTTTATAAACTCCTTTGCTGATCAGCATAGATGGATACAGGGCAGAAGAGTTAACTAGTTAAAAATCCCACTTTGGAAATTTTTGCTTTGCCCACTACCAATTTAGTGCTAGTTTGTAAAAACAATAGTGTTGGAAGTTATAACCTAGATATGACCTTAGAAAAAATTACCTTACCTTCTCAAGAAGTTTGAGTTTGAGTCGAGTCATGTGATCAGCCACATCTGAGTCTGTCATCCTGACAAAATTTCAGGGCAACAGGCTCTTCAAATCACAAAGGAGAGTAGTTTGTTTTTTTAATGCATGTTGCTTCTTTCTTCCGCCAGGCTCTTGGTTGAAATTTTCCATAAAGTCTCTGTGATCATTTCAGTCAGAAATTACAACGGAAAACAGAATCCTTTCAAATACAGAGAGTCTCTTGCAGTGTGCACATTGTGGTTACTAAGATGGCTTTCCCCATACAAAGTCACTAAGCCCAGCCCTGTGCGTTGCTAACATGCTCCTATGAATAACTTTCTTAAGCTCAGGTAACTTTGTAGCTGTTTGCATTGTCTGTGACCTAAACAAACTCAGGCACTAACCTGGTTCATATGAAGTTTGGTCATCTGAGAGAAACAAAAAATAAAAATTCAACTGGGTGAGGCTGTTCTTGATTCTATCAAATCAAGTGAGGGTGTCAAACCAAGCATTTCCCAACAACCATCACTTAAAAGTACCTTAATCTAGGAAAGCCTCAAGGAAAGCCCAAACAGACAATGAATATTGAGATAGCTCAGTCAGAAAAGCATGAGACTCTTTATCTCAAGGGTCATGGGTTCGAGCCCAACGTTGGACATAAGATTCCTGCACTGCAAAGGGTTGGACTAGATGACCCCCATGGTCCTTTCCAACTCCACAATTCTATGATTCTGTGCATTAGAGCCATCAGATTTTTCACTTTGCCAGATCTCCCTCTTCCTTCAAATTTCCTTTCACATGAAGTCACTGTACAATACAGAAAACACTTGTTTTGTGTGGAGTTTCTGTTCTAGACCCCCACCTGCGTCAGCAGAGCCTAAGTCCATTCTGCCCGTTTTCATGTCATCTTTACGACATTTTGGGGTTATTTCCGAGTTCAGTGCTATGCGCATGTGCATGATTGCGTTTCATTCGGACGCACCTAAATTTGTCCTTGCCTGTACAGAGAAAATAATGCATACCTTTTGATTCATTAATTAATTGTTACAAACTGAATAAAATCAAACAGTAAAAGAGGCCCCAGCAGATTATCTCGAGCTAGCTGTTTCCATCTGGCAATACAGGAGCAAATATAGAACTTCACGCTGTGCATAGAATACAGTGGTACCTTGGTTCTCAAATGCCTTGGTTTGTGAACTTTTTCTGGAAGCGAACATGCTCCATTTTGAGTATTACACCATCAATTTGAGTGCCACATTTCCATTTTGAGTGTTATGCTGAGGTCTGTCTGTTTTTGCTATTTATTTTGCGTTTAGTTTTTGCAGCTTTTTTGCAGCTTTTTTGTTTTTGTGACTGTGTGGAACCCAGTTAAGCTACCGATTGATTTTGTGACTGCAGTACATTGTTTACTGCTTTCATTTTATGAATCAATGGTCTCGTTAGATAGTAAAATTCATGTTAAATTGCTGTTTTAGGGTTGTTTTTACAAGTCTGGGATGGATTAATCCATTTTGCATTACTTTCTATGGGAAAGCACGCCTTGGTTTTGGAACGGACTTCTGGAACGGATTAAGTTTGAGAACCAAGGGACCACTGTAGTGTTTTTGCACATGACATGAGCCTTAATTTGCCTTTATAACTGTAGAATTCAGAAGACAAAGGGAATGCACACTGCATCTTACAGTAATTTTAGAAAGCAAATTAACCAATGTAGATTTTGAGCATGACATGTGAAAACACCTACAATTGGATTCAGAACTCAGTGGGACTGAGTTTTAGCATTTATTTCAGTTAAACCACAGAGCCTAGGGCTTGCCGATCAGAAGGTCGGTGATTCAAATCCCCGCGGCGGGGTGAGCTCCCGTTGATCGGTCCCTGCTCCTGCCAACCTAGCAGTTCGAAAGCACATCAAAGTGCAAGTAGATAAATAAGTTCCGCTACAGCGGGAAGGTAAACAACGTTTCCGTGTGCTGCTCTGGTTCGCCAGATTAGAAGATTTCCTTTTATTTAAAACTAGGTGGTCCGGGCACGCGTTGATGTGGTCCAGTGAGGGGTCAGATATCCCAGCGGAGGAGGGTAGGATAGTCCCCCCTCTGTTGTCTCCAGGGATTGTTGGGGCTCCCCCCTGTATCTCCACACCTTGGTCCCCACCCTTGGGGTGGTCTGGGTCTTTGGGTGGTGTGGGTTTTTGGGGGGTGGAGGGGAGGGTCGATGAGAGGGCAGGGGTTCCTGGTCCTGGTAGTGTGTGGGGGGGGGGACGACGGATGAGGTGTGTGATGGGTTTGTGGAGGGTTGTGGTCTGGGGTGGGGGGTGGCGAGGGATGTGGAGGGTGTTTTGTCTCTGGGTGGTGTGGGGTTTTGGGGGGGTGGAGGGGAGGGGTGAGGAGAGGGTAGGAGTTATGGGGGGTCCTGGTATTGGTGGGTGGTGGGGAGGGAAGAGGTTTGAGGTGGGTTTGTGGAGAGTTGTGGTCTGGGGTAGGGGTTGGGGAGGGATGAGGAGGGTGTTTGGTCCGTGGATGGGCCTGATGTGGGTCGGAGGGGAGCGGTAGACAGAGGCCTGGGTCCATTTCCGTCGGGGGTCTTGGGTGGTGGTGGGGTCTCTTCAAAGGTGTAAGTCCGTGTGTGGTCCAGATTTACAGCGGAGTCGCAGTCTGTTGAACGATCCGGGGAGTGGACAGTTCTGTTCTCAGGCAGGGTAGTGGGATATGGACCGGGATGGGTTCGTGAGGGTCGGGAGTTTGGGGCAGTAGTGAGGGTTGTGTCGGGGGGTGATGCAGTGTCTGAGAGAGTGGGCTTGTTTCCGAGGAGGGGGACGCGGTGGTGTCGGGGCTGTCGGGTGGTGGGGCAGTGTCTGAGGGAGGGGTCTTGATCCCGAGGACGTGGTATTGTTCCCGAGGTGGCGATCGAGGTGGTGTCGGGGCTGTCGGGTGGTGTGATACCGTCAGGGAAGGGGTCTTGCTCCCGAGGAGGCGGACGGGCTGTTGTCGGGGTCTGTTGGGCTGTGCGGGAGGGTCGGAGGGAGTAGTCTTGCTCCCGAGGAGGCGGCGGTGTTGGTGTCGACTATGTCCGATACTGTTGGTGGATGGATCTCCCTGGCTAGTGTAGCTCGCGGTGGAGGCGGTGTCTTTGGGGTGTGGGCTATTTAATATGTTAGCTGTCTTGAGTCTCTGTCAGGGGAAAATATAAATCTCTGTGACACCCCCGTGGGGGGGCTCCGGCCATTCCGGGCCAAAAGAGACGGCGCCCGCCCCGGGTGCAGAGCTCGGAAAAGGCGCTTTCCAACCTCCGGGGCAACAGCCCCGCCCCCCGCGCGGTCACATGGGCGGCCTGGGTGCCGCTTCCGGAGGAAAGGGCGGGACACAAAGTTGAATCGGAGGAAGAAACGCTTAACGTCCGCGCATCCGAGGTCCCATTGGCTACTGGAGCTGCTAATCTGCCGTTAGCAAGCGCGCCCGGCGGGCGGCTGCAGCAGGTTAGCCGCCTCTCAGCGCTCGCCTCGCCATTGGACAGCGGAGTTCGGAGCGAGGCAGCCCATTGGCTGAAAGTTTTTTTCCGGCTCCGGCGGTTGCGCGGCGGTTGAAGCGGAGCCTGAGAAGCAGCGTCCTGAGGGGAACAGCGACTGGACGTGGAAATGGAGCGAGAGGCCGGTGGCGGCGCAGAGGTGTTTCCTTTCTCCTCTCGAGGGTCTGGGGCGTTTTGGGGTTCTCGCGTTGCGGGGCGGCGGTGGCGCAGTTCCAGCGCCCGCCTCTCGCTGAGGCCAAGCGCCTCACAGCAGCGGGCGGGCCGGAGACTGGGAGCCCACAAGTGCGACAGCAGTCTGTAGATGGGAGCTGAAGTCCAGCACTAACTGTTTCCTTCTATTTATATGTTTCTGTGAATTTTTGCCAGCTAGACTCATTGTTGGAGTTGCTAGAAGGATGAGGGTGAGATCTGGACATTATACTCCAGATTTTTCTGACACAACAGTTTCAAGAGAATCCCAGGTTCTAAGATGTTGTTGTTTAGTCGTGTCCGACTCTTTGAGACCCCATGGACCATAATGGCACGCCACAGTTTGGTCAAACTCATGTTGGTATCTCGTCCTCTGTCGTCCCCTTCTCCTAGTGCCCTCCATCTTTCCCAACATCAGGGTCTTTTCCAGGGAGTCTTCTCATGAGGTGGCCAAAGTATTGGAGCCTCAGCTTCAGGATCTGTCCTTCCAGTGAGCACTCGGGGCTGATTTCCTTCAGAATGGATAGTTTGATCTTCTTGCAGTCCATGGGACTCTCAAGAGTCTCCTCCAGCACCATAATTCAAATACTTTGATCCTAATACTGTACATTCAACCAAAAGAACTGTATATGTGTATTTTAAGATTGCCCAATTCAGAAAATTTACACTGGATTTAGGTGTCCAATATTTAGCATTTCATATTAAATAAACTTGGTGATATAATCCAAAGTTTGGAAAACCAAATCCTCCTTTAATTTGTGCTTGCATTTTAATAAAGATATTATTGGTATAGAAGAACTCCCAAGAAATTTTCCTAAACAAAGAATTATGTTTTTAAAAAAAATATTTTCCAAGTACAGTATACAAACTGGAATTCCTTTTGGAATATAGATTGATTTGGGAATAATGCTTGTTTTGAGAGTATTCACCTTTCCCCAAAGGGTAAGGTTTAATGACCCGTCTATTAATATCTAAAGAAACCTGTTAAATTATTTTATTCATTTACATGCTACTAACTGAATTATATCTTTTGATATTAAGATACCTAAATATTGAATAGTTTCAAAATAAGGAGTTGTTAATTATTAAATAACTAAGTAAGCAAATTTCCACCTATCGGCATTAATTCTGATTTAGCCAAGCTAATAGGGTATCCGGATATTTCACCAAAGGCATCTATTGTTTGCATTAATGTGGGGATACTAATACGAAATTCTGAAATAAACAGAACTATATCATCCACAAATAGAACCAATTTATTTTCAATTGAATTGTGAACTGCTCTGTAAATATTGCTATGTTGTCTTAACCAATAGTTCTAATCAGATAATAAAAAACATGGGTGATAATGGGCATTCCTGTATTATCTATCTATCTATATATAAATGTAAACTGGTCATGTCCATTAGTATCCACGTTTCACCAAAACGGCTTGACCGATTGTATTCAAATTTTGACACAATGCCGCATTGGAATATGAGAGCAAGCCCATACCATTTTCAAAGACGGATGTCACACCTGTGCCTGGTAAAACCCCAAAAACCCTGTGTTTCAAAACACACCACTCAGACGAAAATGCATTCTGGAAAAGAACCAGGTTGCAAACCAGCGCCCTCTAGCAGCGGCTACACTGGTACTATACCTATAGAACCTTACCTCTCAACAGCACCTCGGCTCCTGTTTACATACTAGGCCGAAGCCTTTACAGACTAGGCGGAATGGAGGTACTGACTCGACTGGGGGGGGGGAAGGGGACGGGATAGGTCAGGACACGGTGAGACCAGTCACAGGGATGAGCCGGGGGGTGGGGGGAACAGGGGGCATGATACGTCATGGGTTGGGACAGTGGGGGAAATCACAGGGATAAGGCGGGTGGGGGGGAAGAGGGGGCGGGATACGTTATGGATCGGCACAGGGTGGGGGCGGTCACAGGGATTAGCCACAGCAACTCGTGGCAGGGCCAGCTAATAGTAGCACTACTACTACTAATAATAATAATATTTATACCCTTCCTATCTGACTGCGTTTCCCCCAGCCACTCTGGACAGAGTGTTTTACAAATGTCATCTCATCCTCTGTCATCCCCTTCTACTTGTGCCCTCCATCTTTCCCAACATCAGGGTCTTTTCCAGGGAGTCTTCTCTTCTCATGAGGTGGCCAAAGTATTGGAGCCTCAGCTTCAGGATCTGTCCCTCCAGTGAGCACTCAGGGCTGATTTCCTTCAGAATGGATAGGTTTGATCTTCTTGTAGTCCATGGGTCCTCCAGCATCATAATTCAAAAGCATCAATTCTTCGGCGATCAGCCTTCTTCATGGTCCAGCTCTCACTTCCATACATCACTACTGGGAAAACCATAGCTTTAACTATACGGACCTTAGTCGGCAAGGTGATGTCTCTGTTTTTTAAGATGCTGTCTAGGTTTGTCATTGCTTTTCTCCCATATGCTCTGAAACATACTGGGAGCCAATGTAGGTCTTTGAAGACTGGTGTTACGGTGGTACCTCGCTAGACGAACACCTCGCGGCACGAAAAAATAGCAAGACAACAACATTTTGCGATTTTTTGGCAGACTCTGAAGACGACGTTTTCTATGGCCGTGCCATAGAAAACTTCGCAAGATGAAGCAGGGCTTCCGTCATTGCCCGGAGCCCGGCTGCCTTGTGCTGCCGCCGCCGCCGCCATCCGGAGCCCGGCCACCTTGCGCTTCTGCCGCCCGCCACTGCCCGGCTTCTGCAGCAGCCGGATCCCCCCTCACTCACCTTAAGCTTGCCTGCCTGCGCGCGAACGGGCTGTCTGTCTGGTTGGGTGCGAGGGTCCGGCTGCTGGGGAAGGAGGTAGGGAGCCTCTCCCTGGCCCTCCTCCTGCTTCCCCCTCCCCAGAGCCTCAAAAACATCCGGAGCGGCCATGGCGGGTGAGTCGGCGCCTTTTTTGCACTCCCCCCCCAATAGGAACGCATTGATTAAATTTCAGTTCCTTCCTATGGGAAACCGCACTTCGCAAGACAAAATTATCGCAACACGAAACGACTTGTGGAACGAATTAATTTCGTCTTGCGAGGTACCACTGTATATGGTCTTGGCGGCCACTCCCAGTCACCAGTTTGGCTGCTGCATTCTGGATTAGTTGTAGTTTCCAAGTCACCTTCAAAGGTAGAGTGCATTGCAGTAGTCTAGTTCCTCTGAGTAGAGGGAAAGTTTCAGCCATAATACAATTTACTTTAACTCTAGATGTGGATGAGCCATTTAATATCTTAATCCATTTAAATTTTAAAACTAAAACCTGTGACCTTTGCTGTGTTTAATAGCTTATTCTGAACAGATGGTGATGCATTCGTTAATGATACTTTAAGAAAGGTCTTTAATGATATTTTCTTCTCCCTAGGTTCATGAACAAGAACATTATTGTGAAATACGTCAACTAATTGTTCAGCATGAGGAAGAAATCAAAGAGTTGCACACTAAATTAAAGGAGCAACAACAGTTGCTACAAAAAATGGAAGTTACACACAAAGAAGAGATGCAGCGAGCAGAGGTACAATATTAACTACAGCAATAATTCAAGGGTCCTTTGCTGCTGCAAATACATATGAAACAGGTCATTTGAAATAAGTGAACACAGGGAAGATTATAAACTGTATTCCAAACCAATACAGTGGTACCTCGAGTTACAAATGCATCAGGTTACAAACACTTCAGGTTACAAACTCCACTAACCTGGAAGAGTTCCCTTGAGTTGAAAACTTTGCCCCAGGATGAGAACAGAAATCGTGTGCCGGCGGCACAGCGGCTGCAAGAGGCCCCATTAGCGAAAGCACACCTCTAGTAAAGAACAGTTTCAGAATGCACCTCTGAAATGAATTAAGTTCGTAACTAGAGGTACCACTGTATCATTTTTTAAAAAATAATCTCTCAAATGTTCACAGTTATTTGTATATAGAATCAGAAATGCACAGTTGGAAGGAAATCTGAGGATCACCTAGTCCAACCCGCTGCAATGTAGGAATCTCAACTAAAGCATCCATGACATATGGCCATCCAACCTCTGCATAAAAAACTTCCAATGAAGCAGAGTCAATCACTTTCCAAGGGATTCCATTCCAGTCTCTCGAGCAGGGGAAAACAAGCTTGCTCCATCTTCCATGTAACAACCCTTTAGTATTTGAAGATGGCTAGCATACTTCTTCTCAGTGTCCTCTTGTCCAGGCTAAACATATCCAACTCCTTCAACCATTTCTCTTAAGGCTTGGTTTCTAGACCCTTGAACATCTTGGTTACCTGTCTCTGCACCCATTCCAGCTCATCAATATCCTTCTTAAAGTGACCCAGATGTGACCCAAGGTAGTGACCCAAGGTAGAATAGAGTGGTACTATGACTTCCCTTAATCGGGACACTATGCTTCTGTTGATGCAGCCCAGAATAGCATTAGCCATTCTGGGTATACTGGGCCGAGGCTGTTTAGGGCTTTAAAGGTCAGCACCAACACTTAGAATTGTGCTTGGAAACGTACTGGGAGCCAATGTAGGTTTTTCAGGACCATGGTCTTGGCGCCACTCCCAGTCTAGCTGCCGCATTTGGATTAGTTATAGTTTCTGGGTCACCTTCAAAGGTAGCCCCATGTAGAGCGCATTGCAGTAGTCCAAGCGGGATATAACTAGAGCATGCACCACTTTGGTGAGACAGTCTGCAGGCAGGTAGGGTCTCAGCCTGCGTACCAGATGGAGCCTGCGTACCAGTCTCAGCCTGCGTACCAGATGAAGCTGGTAAATAGCTGTCCTGGACAAAGAATTGATCCGTGCCTCTGTGGAACAGCTGTGAGTCCAAAATGAATCCCAGGCTGTTCATCTGGTCCTTCAGGGGCACAGTTACCCTATTCAGGACCAGGGAGTCCCCTTCACCTGGCTGTCCTGTCTCCCAGAAACAGTATTTCTATCTTATTGGGATTCAACCTCAATCCATTAGCCACCATCAATCCTTCAACTGCCTCTAGACACTCACATAGAACGTTCACCACCTTCACTGTTTCTGATTTAAATTGGAGGTAGAGCTGGGTATCAGTCACATACTGGTGAACACCCAGCCCCAACCCCCCTGATTATGTCTCCCAGCAGCTTCATATACATGTTAAAACTACTTCTTTTAAAAAGTAGTTTTTCCATGGGGAAAATGATGGAGCCCCAAGGAATCCTCAGGTGTCTGTATCCTCATCCCTCAACACCACTTTCTGGACACGGCTCAGGGGAAGGAATGGAACCATTGCATAACAGTGCCCCCAGCTCCCAGTCCCCCTAAACATTCCAAAAGGATACCATGGTTGATGGTATCAAAAGTGGCTGAGAGATCAAGCGGAACCAGGAAACTGCTTACACCTCTGAACCTAGCCTGCCGAAGATTATTGACCAATGCAACCAAGGTGGTCTCAGTCCCATTGGTAGGGCTGGAATCCCAATTGGAAGAGATCCACATGGTCCGCATCTTCTGGGCGTGCTTGGAGCTCTTCAACGACCATCTGCTCAAACAACTTGCCCAGGAATGAATACTGGGTGATAATTGGCCATAATGGCCAGGTCTAAAGATGGTGTTTTTTTTTTTAAAGAAGTAGTTTAATAACCACTTCTTTAAGGGGATCCAGGAAGACTCCCTCACAGAGGGAAGCCTTCACCACCCTACAGTGCCCATTGCCCCACCATGTCTGGCTTGCTTTTATGAGCCAGAATGGGCAAGGGTCCAGGAGACAGGTGATCAGTTTCACTTGTCAAAGAAGCCTGTCCACATCCTTAGAGGTAATTATTAATAAGCTGAAGAAATATATCTTCCTTACTGTCTAGTAAAAGTCGCCATCATTGTGATTTGGGAAAGGTGCTTTAACATTAACTTGCAGTACCTCACTTGTCACCATCACTTTGCCCTGTTGTTAAAAGTGGAATCAAGGTTTGAGGGAAATTGGGGTACTAACTAAGCCTGGCCCCTTTCCTTGATGCTCACCTTTTTTGGTTCCTGCAACAACATAAATCAGTGCCATGAGACATCCCTGGTGCAAGGATGTCCAGCTGGCAAAAGTGAGCCATAGGATTGCACTGTAAGAAACTGAAAGTAATTGCAAGCAGGGTTATGGGTTTCAATTATTGTCTTTCTTGACTACAGGCTCTTCATAATCTTAAACTGGAAGCTTTAAGGCTAAGTTCAAATAACATACACACATCCCAGTTGGAACTGATGCAGACTAACCTGAGAAAAGAGAAAGAAACTGCCCTCATGGAGTTGCGTGAGATGCTCAACGATAAACATGCTCAAGAAGTAGCAGTTCTACAAGGTCAATACCATTTTGAGCTGGAGCGTATTAAAGAACAGAGTGATAAGGAAAAAGAAGAAATGGCTGTGAAACATCTAGATGCCATGGATGTTTCAGATAAACAGAAGAAGGAAATAGCTCTGGAAATGGAGAAGACACACACCCAGTTCTTAGAGGTATTGTGTATAATTTATTGTGTTTAAATATTTTCTTTTTAAAGCTACTAGATTTTTATATAATGAAAATTCTTTGATTTACATTACAGTTCTTCAGAATTATATATATATAATATATATAAGGGAAGGTTCTATAGGTGAGAGCCAGTGTAGTGTAGTGGTTAAGAGCGGTAGACTTGTAATCTGGGGAACCGGGTTCGCGTCTCCGCTCCTCCACATGCAGCTGCTGGGTGACCTTGGGCTAGTCACACTTCTCTGACGTCTCTCAGCCCCACTCACCTCACAGAGTGTTTGTTGTGGGGGAGGAAAGGAAAGGAGATTGTTAGCCACTTTCAGAATCCTTCGGGTAGTGATAAAGCGGGATATCAAATCCAAAAACTCTATAGGTGTAGTACCAGTGTAGCCGCTGCTAGAGGGCGCTGGTTTGCAACCTGGTTCTTTTCCCAGAATGCATTTTCATCTGAGTGGTGTGTTTTGAAACATGGGGTTTTACCAGGCACAGGTGTGTCATCTGTCTTTGAAAACCGTATGGGCTTGCTCTCATATTCGCATGAGGCATTGTGTCAAAATTTGAACGCAATCGGTCAAGCGGTTTTGGTGAAACATGGATACTAAATATATATAAATACACACACACACACACTAAAGTGCCCTTTCTTAAAATATAGGAATTATGTGTACATGCAATCTTGCATGGCTAACTATCCAAACATGCTAATACAAATGCACTAACAAACTATTGAGCATGCATCTTTAAAATAAGATCCTAAAAGTGAATGTAAAGGCTAATCTAGTGGTGGCATCCAGTGCTCTTGCTGACTGTGCTAAAGAGATCATGAGATAAAAGCAGAGATGTTAGTTAGTTTCCTTCTGAAAAAAGAGTTGCTTGAACACACATGGGCTGTTGGGTAGGTCCTGTCTAGGAAACCCACTTCATTTTTTGCAAAGGCTCAACAAGTAGCAGCTGGGACTGACAAGTAACTAAAGTTACAAGTATTTAAAGTATTGCTCCTTTAATTAAAAAAGCTATGGATTTTTCAGGATACTGTGTGGCAATTTTCAATGTTAGACTTCATTTTCTTTTAGAATCTTAAAAGAGGATGTGCATCAAATACAGACCTCATTTTAAAAAACTTGCATGAAGAGTTATCTGTGAAACATCAGATTGAATTAAATGAGATGGAAAGAACCCTGAATGCAGAAATTGAAGAAGTAAAAGGAATGTTGAAGAGTCTTTCTCTTGAAAAAGAGCAGGTTGAAAGTAGGTATTATATTCTGAGAAGAGTTATTATCATTGTAATATACTTTTGTGCGCAAGAAGCAGTATTTCATCTACTAGAAAAGTAGGTGCTTTCCCACTCTTGCCAATAGAATGACAGCTGCATCAATTCTTGAGGTATGTTGCTATTAAAAATGAGAGGCAGGTAGGGGAAGTATTGGTCAGCTGCTAGAGGTCTGCACTTCGGTTCATCTCCAAGTCTTCTCCACCTTCCAAAAGTCTGTGGCTACCCTCTATGCTCCTTTGTATTTTATTTCATTTAGCATTTTCCCACCTCTAGACTTCTAAAAGTATAGATTAGCAGTACTGACATCACTTCTGTCATCCAACTCTCATGATTTTTTTATTTAATGAAATTATACTTGGCTTTTTGAGGAAACCCTCCACAGAGCAGCTTACTTTATTTTAAAATACAAATCCATTTCATGAAACCTTTTACAGTGGAACCTCCATTTACAAACGCTGCGGACCTGGAAGTGTTTACATCCGGGTTCCGCGGCGTCGGATGCGCAGACACGATCTGTACAGCGTGTGCGTGCACAGAAGTGCTCTATCGGTGCTTCGCGCATCCGCAGAAGCGTGCCTTCGGCGAGTGAATGCCTTGGGGAGCGAACACCTCCGCGGAACGGATTGCGTTCGCAAACCAAGGTACCACTGTAAAGCATATAGGTGGAACCAATAAATGACAATAACTTAAAAATCACCAATATAAAAAATAACACAATCATATCTCGGTTAACTACTTTCATCCTAACACCCCATCAAAACCTTTTGAGAAAAGCCTTTTAAAAAATAAGAGATATGGAGCCTGCCTAATTTCATTGAATTCTGTAATTACAAGAAAGCCCTATTACATGTCTTTACTGGTGGGCACTGAACTTGGCCCTTTGTACTGGTTGTTAAGGTATAGGCAGAACTATATAGGTACAAGCAGTGCTATTTCTCTAGAAAATGAGGTGCTGGAACTCACCTTGAACGCCTCCCTTGTTCTCTTAACATGGCAATGGCGCCCACCTGAGAGATGCTGGAACTGAGTTTCATCGTGTTTCAGCTGAAAAAAAGTCCTGCATACAAGTGGTCCTTTAAATAATCTGGTTCCAAACCAGTCAGGGTTTTAATGGTAATAACTAGCACCCTGAATTAGATCCAGAAGTGCAGTGGTAAACAGTACAACTGATGCAAAAATCACAGTAGCATATTGGGACTGCTTGGCTTTCATCAATAATGAGGTGACTATATTCTGTACCATTTGAAGATTCTGGACCATCTTCAAAGGCAGCTCTTTGTAAAATGCATTTAGTAGTCTGGTCTGTGACAAGTGAATGTATTACTGATTTACTGGGTAGGATTACAGTTGGTGTACCTGTTTTAAGCTGGTAAAAAGCACTCCTTGCCACCTCAGCTTCCCCAGTCAGCAATGAATCATTTAGTGCCCCTGAACTATGAATGTGATCATTCAAGGGTGTGCAGCTCCCTGAAACAGAACACCTCTTCCCAGAGTTAATGGTTCTCTCATGCGCATAAACTCCCATCTTGTTTGGAGAATTAATTTGGTGTAGTATTTAGAGTATTGGAAATTGACCTGGGAAACAAGTACAGTGGTGCCTCGCTAGACGAAATTAATTCGTTCCACAGGTCAATTCGTGTAATGAATTTTTCGTCTAGCGAGTCCCAGTTTCCCATAGGAATGCACTGAAACTTAATCAATGCATTCCTATGGGCTCTGGGGGACTGGTGGCGGCATGCAACGGCACTTCGGAGAAGGTCTCCGAAGCCTCGCCTGATGCCGGCTGTGTGCGAGGCGGCGGGGAGAAGCTCTCTTCTCCCAGCCACCACCTCGCCTGCCTTCCCTGACATGGAGCACAGCTTCAGAGACCTTGAAGCTGCGCTCCATGCCGGCTGCATGCTGCGAGAGGAGGCGGCGGGAGAAGAGCTCCTGCCGCCGCCTCCCGCCTGCCTCCCCTGACATAGGGCGCAGCTTCGAAGGTCTCTGAAGCTGCGCTCCATGCCAGCTGTACGCGGCGAGAGGCGGCGGCAGTAGAAGCTCTTCCCCTCGCCGCCGCCTCCCGCCTGGATCAGACACGCGGCGGGGGAAGACCGTTGCCTTATTCCCGCGCTAGTGTTCCACTGGTCTCTGCCGGTTGCCCCTCACTGCTCGGGGCAACTGGCAGAGACCAGCGGAACACAAAAGTGAACCAGCTGCAGCGGGGAAGAAGGCAAAGGAAGATCATCTGAGAGGCGCTGACAGCTTTTCTAGACGAATGCCTTTTGCAAATAGGTTTTATGATCGGAGGTTTTTATGGCCACGCTTCGCAAGACGAAGCGGCGGCCATAGAAAACCTCGTCGTCTTGCGAGGCAACCTCCGATAGCAAAACCTATTCGTTAAACAAAAAAAATCGTCTTACAGGGCATTCGTCTAGCGAGGCAACACTGTATTCAAATCACCACTCAGTCATGAAGCTCACTGGGCCAGATATTGGGCAGGAGTGAACAAATGAGCCCCATCAGTGGAAGCTCTGCACAAGAACTAGCACAATGGAACTTTAAACCTCTTTCCTCCCACTGCCCACACTGAAATTGGCTCATGTGGCTGGGCGGTGAGGGTGGTAAGTGTTGGAAGAGCCCCAAAACAATGCACAGGATTAGAGGGGCCATCATTCTCTCTGGGAAGCCATAGTGCTTGTCATGACGGAACGGTCACCTTTGTGCAATATTGAATTCCTCCCAATGTATCTTAACCTAATCTACCTAATGGTTTGTTTGTTTTTAAGGATACAATGGAAAGAGGGAGAACTATGTACACCACTTAAACTCCTTAGAGGAAAGGTGGAATATAAATGTTACAAATAATAAATTAAGCTTCAGCTTGTTTCTCCTTATCCATCTGAGACCAATCCTCCAGGAAGAACCGCAGCTACCAGGAGGATACCATGGTTGATGGTGTTAAATAGTTCTCTGTCTATTCTCCCTTGTAAATCATTTACAAGGGTGAGTGACCAAGGCTGTTTCCATCCCATACCTTGGCCGTCTGCAATCACACTTTACACTAAATCCACATTTACCAAGGTTTTCAGTTCTTTGTCCTTTAGTCTTTTTGATTTTGCTAGTCTTATTTAAGGGGGCGATGCGGGTGGCGCTGTGGTCTAAACCAAAGAGCCTAGGGCTTGCCAATCAGAAGCTTCGTGGTTCAAATCCCCACGACGGGGTGAGCTGTTGTTCGGTCCCAGCTCCTGCCCACCTACCGGTAGCAGTTTGAAAGCACGTCAAAGTGCAAGTAGATTACTGCTCTGGCGGGAAGGTAAACGGCGTTTCCGTGTGCTGCTCTGGTTCACCAGAAGCGGCTTAGTCATGCTGGCCACATGACCCAGAAGCTGTCTGTGGACAAACGCCAGCTCCCTCAACCTATAGAGCGAGGGGAGCACACAACCCCAGAGTCGTCCGTGACTGGACTAATGGTCAGGGGTACCTTTCCCTTTAGTCTTATTTAACAATGTCTATCATTTTGTTCTCCTCTTTGTGACATGATGCTATCTTGTTTTTTAGATAGCTTCTGCATTCTCTCATCTTTGGATTTCCAGCCTTTCTCTCCCTGAGGTGGCTTGTAGGTCTTATGTTTTATCTCATATTCTTCTCACTCATATTGATTTTCTGTTCAGAGCAAAATGACTTTTATGTATCACCCTCTCTAGGTGTCCTTATTCATTGTTTCTCATTCTCTGATTTTTGTGTTCTATCCAGAATGGCTCTGAAATAACATATTTTATATTCTAAACCTTTTCCTTTCTACACTTCTCTTTATCTTCTTTTTAATACTCTTGTTTCCCGGGCATGTAAACCTGGGATACGTTTCCTTAATGGAGAACAAAAAGGAAGTCTGCAATTGTAGACTCTTCATAGTGGAATTCTACTCCTCTTTTGCTTCCCAGTTATGGGGAGACTAAGGCTGCAGTCTTATGCATCCTTACCTGAGGGTAAGCCCTGTTGAACATAGTTAGACTTACTTCTGAGTAAACAGGCACACAAGGCTACCAACTTGTTTAAGATAAGCAGGTCTGGGTCTGGTCAGTTCTTGGATGGGTGCCCATTTGTGAACCACATATACAGGGTCTTGGGTTCCATGATGGAAGAAAGGTGGGATATAAATGTTAAAATTAAAATAAAACTTGTAAAGATTGCATTGTAATATCATCTCTTTTAGACAGCGTATAGCATCTGGCATTGCTTTGCTGATTTCACATTTCACATTATCATACTTTTCTGTCAGAAATATTGCTACAAAGATTGTGGAATTTATTAGAAAACTTAACAGAATTGTATGTATGAAGTAGAATTTAAATTCACTGCTGACCTTATATGCAGACATTTGGACTGTTGTGATGCCAGAAACTTTGTGTGCATTTTGACAGCTGATAAGAAAATTATTTTTATAACAGAACACAATGTTATTTTGTAGTGGAGCATGACATCCTGAAAAACCAGTATGATCTGGCCATGACAAAGCTGCAGGCTGAAATTGAACAAAAGTTGGAAGGTATGAAAGAGCAAAGCAAGAAAGAAGGAGAATTACAGCAGGAGGTAAATAAGCACATTTATGTTGATTCTTTGCAATGCTCTTTATTTTGGAAGCAACAAAGTTGATAGATGTATATATGTTGATTAAGATCTGCCTGAATATGAGAGTGAAATGGCAGAGTGGGAAACAACAGAAGATAAAATGGAGAGGATCTCCACACAGGTGATTGGAGGACTGAAACATGCAAATGAGGGTGTTGGGATGCTGGAAGAGAGGGGTGGAATTATGGACAGAGATATTAAGAAACATCTGGAGATGGCAGTGATAGACATAAGAAAGAAAGGATCTTCTGTACAAGTTGAACACAGAAGAAAACACCATCAAGCTGCTGGCAATCTTTGGAAAAAGAATGGAAGAAATAGAAATGGAAGGACTTATTTTCTTTAAATTAAGATGGGAAAGCATGGCCAAGAGGAAATGGGACTGGAAAATATGGAATTGGGTAAGAATTAATGAAGATACAAGTAAATAGTTACGGACTATTACTCCAATAAGAGTTCTTGGAATTTCTTGGAGAGGAAGTTGTTATACTGTGTTAGGGGGACTCCCTACAGGGAACCTTCCCCCATCATCCTGACCAGCACTTCGCCCAGCAGCAGCGCCAGCAGCGGGTCAGGGGGAAGTGGGATGGAGGAGGGAAGGCTCAGCGAGGCATCAGAGCCCTGGCAACGCTCTGGGGAAGAGACGGCGGAGGGAGGGCTCAGTGAGGCATCAGAGCCCCTGCACCACACTGACCAACAAGTGGAGGAGGGACGGCTCAGGGAGGCGTCGGAGCCCAGGCACTGCCCAAGCCAGCAAGGGGAAGAAGGGGCACAGCTCCTGGCAGCCGAATTGAGGCGTGCACCCAAATGCAGGGTTAGGGGGTGGCGTTTTGGGGTGCCCAGGCTATTATGCTGGCCCTGAAGCAGAAGGGCGCCATTGCCGGATTCTGAGAGTGACTGGGATGTCATGTTTTCTGCTATCTCTGCACTGTAAATAGTATGCACAATAAAACCTTTAAAGACAGAACGGACTGGAGCATCTTTACTCGGGAGTAGCCGCAACAACTCCCTGACATAATGGACTGAAGAAAGACTATTTTTGGCCTTTAGCTATAATAACAATCAAAGAGCCCCTTTGGGACTTTTTGTGTGGAAAGAAGAGTATCTTGAGGTGTCTGGGGTTGAAGATTGGAAAAACACCTAGCAGATTGAGGACGTTATCCTGGAATACAACTAGATACTAACTATTCTGGAATGAATGTTTTCAATGTTTTGAATAATCTTTATATACACAATTGGCAGATGGAGAACTAGAAGTCCTCCTTCTCTCATCTCCTTATTTTTTATGATTTCTAGCTTTTGTCTTCTTCTGTAAACTCTACTATACTTATGTTTTGTTCTTTTTTTTTTGGTGTCCTCTTGTTGTTGTTTAGTCGTTTAGTCGTGTCCGACTCTTCGTGACCCCATGGACCATAGCACGCCAGGCACTCCTGTCTTGCACTGCCTCCCGCAGTTTGGTCAAACTCATGTTCGTAGCTTCGAGAACACTGTCCAACCATCTTGTCCTCTGACGTCCCCTTCTCCTAGTGCCCTCAATCTTTCCCAACATCAGGGTCTTTTCCAAGGATTCTTCTCTTCTCATGAGGTGGCCAAAGTATTGGAGCCTCAGCTTCACGATCTGTCCTTCCAGGGAGCACTCAGGGCTGATTTCCTTAAGAATGGATAGGTTTGATCTTCTTGCAGTCCATGGGACTCTCAAGAGTCTCCTCCAGCACCATAATTCAAAAGCATCAATTCTTCGGCGATCAGCCTTCTTTATGGTCCAGCTCTCACTTCCATACATCACTACTGGAAAAACCATAGCTTTAACTATACGGACCTTTGTCGGCAAGGTGATGTCTCTGCTTTTTAAGATGCTGTCTAGGTTTGTCATTGCTTTTCTCCCAAGAAGCAGGCGTCTTTTAATTTCGTGACTGCTGTCACCATCTGCAGTGATCAAGGAGCCCAAGAAGGTAAAATCTCTCACTGCCTCCATTTCTTCCCCTTCTATTTGCCAGGAGGTGATGGGACCAGTGGCCATGATCTTGGTTTTTTTGATGTTGAGCTTCAGACCATATTTTGCGCTCTCCTCTTTCACCCTCATTAAAAGGTTCTTTAATTCCTCCTCGCTTTCTGCCATCAAGGTTGTGTCATCTGCATATCTGAGGTTGTTGATATTTCTTCCGGCAATCTTAATTCCGGCTTGGGATTCATCTAGTCCAGCCTTTCGCATGATGAATTCTGCATATAAGTTAAATAAGCAGGGAGACAATATACAACCTTGTCGTACTCCTTTCCCAATTTTGAACCAATCAGTTGTTCCATATCCAGTTCTAACTGTAGCTTCTTGTCCCACATAGAGATTTCTCAGGAGACAGATGAGGTGATCAGGCACTCCCATTTCTTTAAGAACTTGCCATAGTTTGCTGTGGTCGACACAGTCAAAGGCTTTTGCATAGTCAATGAAGCAGAAGTAGACGTTTTTCTGGAACTCTCTAGCTTTCTCCATAATCCAGCGCATGTTTGCTATTTGGTCTCTGGTTCCTCTGCCCTTTCGAAATCCAGCTTGCACTTCTGGGAGTTCTCGGTCCACATACTGCCTAAGCCTGCCTTGTAGAATTTTAAGCATAACCTTGGTAGCGTGTGAAATGAGCGCAATTGTGCGGTAGTTGGAGCATTCTTTGGCACTGCCCTTCTTTGGAATTGGGATGTAGACTGATCTTCTCCAATCCTCTGGCCATTGCTGAGTTTTCCAAACTTGCTGGCATATTGGGTGTAGCACCTTAACAGCATCATCTTTTAAAATTTTAAATAGTTCAGCTGGAATATCATCACTTCCACTGGCCTTGTTATTAGCAGTGCTTTCTAAGGCCCATTTGACTTCACTCTCCAAGATGTCTGGCTCAAGGTCAGCAACCACACTACCTGGGGTGTATGAGACCTCCATATCTTTCTGGTATAATTCCTCTGTGTATTCTTGCCACCTCTTCTTGATGTCTTCTGCTTCTGTTAGGTCCTTACCACTTTTGTCCTTGATTATGGTAATCTTTGTACGAAATGTTCCTTTCATATCTCCAATTTTCTTGAACAGATCTCTGGTTTTCCCCTTTCTATTGTTTTCCTCTATTTCTTTGCATTGCTCATTTAAGAAGACCCTCTTGTCTCTCCTTGCTGTTTTTTGGAAATCTGCATTCAGTTTCCTGTATCTTTCCCTATCTCCCTTGCATTTTGCTTGCCTCCTCTCCTCCGCTATTTGTAAGGCCTCGTTGGACAGCCATTTTGCTTTCTTGCATTTCCTTTTCCTTGGGATGGTTTTCGTTGCTGCCTCCTGTATAATGTTATGAGCCTCCATCCATAGTTCTTCAGGTACTCTGTCCACCAAATCTAAATCCTTAAACCTGTTCCTCACTTCCACTGTGTATTCATAAGGGATTTGATTCAGATTGTATCTTACTGGCCCAGTGGTTTTTCCTACTTTCTTCAGTTTAAGCTGGAATTTTGCTATAAGAAGCTGATGATCTGAGTTACAGTCAGCTCCAGGTCTTGTTTTTGCTGATTGTATAGAGCTTCTCCATCTTTGGCTGCAGAGAATATAATCAATCTGATTTCGATGCTGCCCATTTGGTGATATCCATGTGTAGAGTCGTCTCTTGTGTTGTTGGAAGAGAGTGTTTGTGATGACCAGCTTGTTCTCTTGACAGAACTCTATTAGCCTTTGCCCTGCTTCATTTTGAACTCCAAGGCCAAACTTGCCAGTTGTTCCTTTTATCTCTTGATTCCCTACTTTAGCATTCCAATCCCCTGTAATGAGAAGAACATCCTTCTTTGGTGTCATTTCTAGAAGGTGTTGTAGGTCTTCATAGAATTGGTCAATTTCACTTTCTTCAGCTCCGGTAGTTGGTGCATAAACTTGGATTACTGTGATGTTAAAAGGTCTGCCTTGGATTCGTATCGAGATCATTCTGTCATTTTTGAGATTGCATCCCATTACAGCTTTTGCCACTCTTTTGTTGACTATGAGGGCCACTCCATTTCTACTACAGGATTCTTGCCCACAGTAGTAGATATGATAGTCACCCGAACTGAATTCGCCCATTCCCTTCCATTTTAGTTCACTGATGCCCAGGATTCCGATATTTATTCTTGTCATCTCATTTTTGACCACATCCAGCTTACCTCCATTCATGGTTCTTACATTCCAGGTTCCTATGCAATATTTTTCTTTACAGCATCAGACTTTCCTTTCGCTTCCAGGCATATCCGCAACTGAGCGTCCTTTTGGCTTTGGCCCAGCCGCTTCATCAGCTCTGAATCTACTTGTACTTGTCCTCCGCTCTTCCTCAGTAGCATGTTGGACGCCTTCCGACCTGAGGGGCTCATCTTCCAGCGTCATAACTTTTATATGCCTGTTGTCTTTGTCCATGGAGTTTTCTTGGCAGGGATACTGGAGTGGCTTGCCAGTTCCTTCTCCAGATGGATCACGTTTAGTCAAAACTCTCCACTATGACCTGTCCAACTTGGGTGGCCCTGCATGGCATAGCTCATAGCTTCTCTGAGTTATTCAAGCCCCTTCGCCACGACAAGGCATTGATCCATGAAGGGGTTGGTGTCCTCTACTCTGAGTTAATGAGGATACACAAATGAAGGTGGTGGATGGATGATGAAGAACTCTGTGTGAGATGCAGAGAAGGGAAGATCTCCCAGATTGGGAGGCTGTGGGACAAGGGATGAGATGCACCTCTGATAGAGGGCATTGCATTTTCCTTTCTTCCTCCCACTTTATTTTTGTGTTCTTTCTTTCTTTCTTGTACGTATGTACATTTGCTTTCCCGTTTTCTTTCTATTTTCATTTGGATTAGTTTGGCTTTTATTCTATTGTACATTGGTCCCTCGTTTTGAGTCCGCCCTGTTTAGGGTCCATTTCGTTTAACGTCCGCGGCAAACCCGGAAGTATTGGAACGGGTTACTTCCGGGTTTGCTGCACATGCAGAAGCACAAAATCACGCTATGCGCAGAGTGGCGCTTTGTCGAGTGGCGCTTTCGTCGAGTGTCTGGGGCTCCGGAACGGATCCCGGATGCAAAAGGGGTATGACTGTATGTTGAAAAGTTTCAATAATAAAAAAGAGAGAAAGAACTCACTGGTGCACCTGAACCCTATTGAAAGCAAGATTGATGTCCCCATGCATCAGCTGATGCACAAGGAGTTTAATTCTGCTTGGTTCAGGTGTACAAACTAGTTCCTCACAGTGAACTACAGTAGTTGGCACACTGAAGCCCTGAAGAAAACTGGAACTTTGTGCACATCGCCTGATAATGTCATAATGACATCACCTGACTGACAAGTGGGTGGTGCTGTCCATCTGTCAGGGGTGCAGTGGGGGCCAAAAAGGTTCCCCATCCCATTCAAAATCTTACCAGTCAGTTGCAAACGATGTAGAGTTAAAATGAAAGAACAGGCAGCATCTGAGCACATTCTAAGCCTAGGAATGTGTTTTAGTATCAGAATTGAACAAAGCAAAGAGTCCTTTCATGCAGATATGCACTACTGGTTAGCTTCCTTAAATTTCAACAATCTAATTTATAAAGTGGTTTTATTGTTGCTGCTGTTAAGAAATTCGGAGCCAGAAATTGGCCAAAAATTCTATCACTCCTGGTTAGAAGATTTTGAAAACTTTTTTAAAAATTAAAATTTGTAGGTGTACTAACTTATTGTACTTCTTGTAGATAGAAAAGCTAACGGCTATGCAAGAAAAACTAAAGGCAGAGTCAGAAGAAGAAATCAAGCGACTTTTGTCTCAACTGGATAGTGCTTGGGCAAGTCGCCAAGAATTAAGTGGTACGTTTGAGGATTTGACATAGGAGCATTGTAACCTGTAACTTGCTTTCTGTTCATTTTTAAATTTTAGGGTCTGATTCTCTATCATTCAGTGAAGCATTTTATTTTACGCTATTAAGTAATGACATATAAAGGAACAATATTTTACAACTTCTTAATGACTGATTAGCTGAGGACCTGTTAACGCATGTTTGTGAAACTCTCAGTTTTAATTTCAGGATTTTAGGTTACTTTCTCAGATTTGAGGATTGACATAATTTACATTTTATCCTGTTCAAATATAATATTAAGTTTCTAAAAATATTTTTATTATTTCAGGTATAACATACAAGCTAAATTTATGGCACAAATAATCCTGATGCCATTCATTTTGAATCTTAACAATGAATTTGAAAAATTAACTCAGTGATTTGTATTTATATAGTAGCTCTTGAATTATTATTATTATTATTATTATTATTATTATTATTATTATTATTATTTCCTCCTTTTTCCACTTCAGGTATGCAGTTTAAGGAATAAAATATAATGATATATTGAGTAGTTAACATTCATAAATGAGCTCTAAGATTTGTAATACTAATCTTCAGACTTGGCAGTGTTTATATTTACTTTCTTCATTTTATTATGCATTTAACCTGGCCAATATTAATAGATCACAAGCCTTTTGGGGTTTTTATGCAAATCTTGGAAAATGTAAATATAGGTGGAGTTGCTAGCTATCCAATGTTTTCATACAGAATAAGCTTTCCTATCCTCCCGCTGCACCCTCTGATGTGTTCTGAAGGGTCCCCCAAACGTACATGATCAGACTGAGGGATGGCAAGGGGAAGGAGATCAAGTCGCATTACACAAGCAACCTCAGAACTTGTAATAAGTTCTGTTCACGTTAATAAAGTGCTTCTTAGCATCTAAGGCACTTAAGGTCAAATGTTAAGCCTAGTCTTCTTAATGGCGTCCTGTGTGTGTTGTACGTCTTCAGAAGCTTGTTTTATTTTAATATACTTTATTAAAATAAGAGAGTACTATCTTGGTCTTCCACCAGAGTTGAAAGAACAGCTGCTTGCTCGCCCGTCACACATCGAAGAAATGGAATACCTGAAGAAGGATTTTCAACTTAAATGGGATAAAAAGAAAAGTGAACATGAAAATGAACTGGAACAATTAAGACTTTATTTTGAACAGAAATTAAAGTCTGTGGAAGAAAACTACAGAGAAGAATTAACAATGCTGCATCAGAGGCTTCGGGAAATGAAAGATTATTCCCTATCAGAGGTGGAGAACAGCCAAGATCTACATGTGGAATTTGGGTGATGCTAATAATTTAGTAACTTGATCTGTAACATCAGATTTTTAAAGAGCTGATTACTAAGTATTACATTCTGAATAAGGGGGGAATGTGTAATGAAAACTACACAGAAGTCCGTTCTTAAACCAAAGCATTCTTAAACCAAGGCATGCTTTCTCATAGCAGCGGGGGACTCAGTTTACAAATGGAACACACTCAACAGGAAGCAGAACATGTTCTGCTTCAAAGGCAGAGTTCACAAACCAAAACACCTACTTCAGGGTTTAAAAGGTAAATGTAAAGGGACCCCTGACCATTAGGTCCAGTCGTGACCGACTCTGGGGTTGCGCGCTCATCTCGCATTTTTGGCCGAGGGAGCCGGCGTATAGCTTCCAGGTCATGTGGCCAGCATGACAAAGCCGCTTCTGGCAAACCAGAGCAGCACACGGAAACGCCGTTTACCTTCCCTATTTATCTACTTGCATTTTGACGTGCTTTCGAACTGCTAGGTTGGCAGGAGCTGGGACCAAGCAACGGGAGCTCACCCCGTCACAGGGATTCGAACCGCCGACCTTCTGATCGGCAAGCCCTAGGCTCAGTGGTTTAACCACAGCGCCACTTCAGGGTTTGCAGCATTTTTAATCCAAGTTGTTTATAAATTATGCTGTTCTTAAACCAAGGTACCACTGTATTTGTAATTGTAGTTTCCTCTGGCAGTCAGGACAGCTGGTCATGTTGGAGAACTTTCCTGAAGCCCTTGTGCTCCTGGCTAGGGGATAATTTTTGTTACTACCACACTTTGATACTCAGGAGCATCTAGCAGCTGTAGGATGCACTAGATTTCTGTTTGTCACAGTTAGGATTGGGTTAGCTTGATTGTCATGTATCCATTAAAAAAGAGAGAGTTAATGTTGTTTTGAAGAGTCAAGAAAATTAGACCCTTTATGCCTTTCACAACTTTGCCACTGACTAGCCTTTCAAGGAAGTGTTGTGCAATTGCCTGCCCTCATGTTTTGTCTCTGGAAAGGCTATTATTTGTTACCAATGCTAATATTTATTACCAGGCAGACATTAGTTGCCTAAGTTGGTTTTCACAAGCTCAGTCTTGCATTCTGTGAGCGACTTGTAAAATATTGGTTAGTTCACACCACTTGAAGAATGGGAATCCTTTGCTAATCCTGATTTAGATTTTTTTTTTCAAGAGGCAAGCTGCCAGTGTCTTTCATTTACTGTTTTCGTTTGTATGGATTCTAGTGAATGCTTAAGATCTGTCTGCAGCTGCTTCAAGTTGAGGGTGGCTTAGGAAACATGTGGTTGGTGTTTCTTACTGGGAACGTGGCAGTGGGCAGCCAGTGTAAGATTACACTCTGTCCTCCAGCCTGTCAGCTGATGCTACCAGGGAGTTCAGTTGATAGGCGGGTGGGTGTGGGTCAAGGAAAATTCACTACCTCATGTTGTACTTCCAGTGGAAATTTTAGGTACCCTAAATGCTTACAAACTAAAGAGAGAGCCTGTTGATAAAAGCTGATAATAGTTTTTGTGGGATTTGTATATTTAATTGGAATTTAAGATCTATTTAAGGTAAAATCCTGAATGACTGCAGAGTCCCAAACAGCTGTTTCTTCTCACACCAAAGCAGCTATAGCTAGAGAGAAAACGGAAGGCAGCTAAAACAGTGATTTTACTGTTTTCATGGGCAATGCAAAGCAACATGGTGCTGTGAATTTCTGTGGATTAGCCATGCACCATTTAGTACCTCTGTGAAGGCTGGAGCCTTAAATATGTGTACCTGTCTGTGCCTGACCCTTCCCTGTCTGGGGAACATTTGGGAAGGCCTGAGCTGCATTATCCAGGCTGTAGCAGCATGGCAGGCCTGCCTGCTGAACAATGGAAAATGCTTCTCCTGTAGCAAAATCTCTGCTAAGATGCCTTTCACCTACATGAGCTCCAGATCCTTACTGCAACCAATTAGAAAAGATGAGAGAGAGAGAGAGGGAGAGAGATGCACACCACAACTGTTAATGATGTGGTGGTGGGGAACCCTGAGGTTTAGAACTAGTGTGATAGAGTTAAGTGAAGTGTGAACCGGCTTGCATATGGATACAGGAATCTTAATCTCATGATTGTGGTAACTGAAAAATGTGAATCCGTGGTTGTAGAAATGAATACCATTTCATGCTAACATTTTCTTACAGTATTATATTACCATGGTTGCTTCTGTGTGACTTTAAATCACCCCCAAATTTACAGTTCAGTACATAGAATGATGGAGTTGGGTGATCTACTGTCTGCTGCTGCAGGAAATCCACTGTTGTAGTATTCCTCATAGGTGGCCATTCAGCCTCTCCTTTAAAACATCTAATGTGGGATAGTTCATCACTTTCTGAGGCATTCTGTTCTACCACATCTTATACCATTAGGGTCTTCCAAATATTTCAGTGAAATAATCTTTCTTGTAATGTGAACCCCTTATTTTTGGGTCCTACTCTGGAGCAGTTAAAAACAAATGTGCTCCAGCATCTTACATGATAGTCATTTGAATATTTAAAGAAGGCTATCATATTGCCTTCTTCATATGAATCTCTTCATATGAATCTCTTCTTCATGCTAAACATACCCATTGTTAAATATACTGAAAACTACTTTATTACTTTATTAGAGTTATTGCTTTATTAAATTATAATATAGTAAAGCATATACCCAGTATATATAATGCTATAATAAAGTAATGCTATAATAAAACATTATTAAAGTTATTAAGGCCATGTTACTTACTCTTTTGAAATTTCCCCCCATACAGTTCATCTGCCATATTTTTAGAAGAGATGACCGAAAAGGAGAGACATGATCTATTTGAGCAGCTAACTCAGCAACTGGAACGCCACAAGGTAAATTACTAGCTAGTAATAAAAAGGCATATTTGGCTTGCCAGACAAAATGACACCCCCCACCCCCCAACTCCATGTGCTGTTCTGGGGATTGTTGCTGAGGGTAACCAAAAAAGGCCTTATGGGCCGCATGCAGCCCTTGGGATGTACATTGAGCAATCCTGCTGCAGTGGATAGTCTAGTGCAGGCATCCCCAAACTTCGGCCCTCCAGATGTTTTGGACTACAATTCCCATCATGGCTGACCACTGGTCCTGCTAGCTAGGGATCATGGGAGTTGTAGGCCAAAATATCTGGAGGGCCGCAGTTTGGGGATGCCTGGTCTAGTGCAGAGCTTTCCAAACTTTTCATGTTGGTGACGCACTTTTTAGACATGCATCTTTTTGTGACACAGTAATTCAGTTTTACTAGCAAACTGGAGGTTATACTAACCCCTTTCCTGCCCTGGGAGGAGTGTGGGGAGCATTCACATGACACACCTACACCCTGCAGCTGACACACTAACGTGTTGCGACACACAGTTTGGAAAGCTCTGGTCTAGAGTAAGTGTCACGACCCCTAAGTTCAGCGGTCGCTACAGTGAGCTAAGGTTCCAGATTGGGTTCCGCCTCCAAGCCTGATGCTGGTGTTGAAGGACAACTGATCCTGCCGCTGCCAGGGAGGAGACAACTGAACCAGTTGCCACCACACCAAAGCCTGTAGAACCAAGCCAGAATCCTCATGAGTGGCTTCCCATGTGCTTACGGAAACAACTGCCTCCCCCCTCCCCCCCCCCACCAGTCGAGGCTGTGGAATGCAGAAATGTCTGTCTTTTAAGATTATCGACAGAGGCTTTGAGATTACATCTGATATTGCTGCATCAAACTGTTGACTCACGTCAAGCTTGTCTACTAAGACCCCTAGATCCTTTTCACACGTACTGCTAGTAAGGCAGGTGTCCCCATCTTATATTCGTGCAGCTGGTTCTTCCTGCTTAACATTTGTCCCTATTGAAATTCATCTTGTTGGTTTGGGCTCAGTTTTCCAATCTGTTAAGATCATTTAGAATCCCAATTCTGTCTTCTGCAGCATTAGCTGCTCCTACCAGTTTGGTGTCATCTGCAAATTTGATGAGCATCCCCTCAATTCCTTCATCCAAATCCACCTAACAGTTACCTCAATCAACCCACATTTTACCAGCTTCTTCACAAGAATATCATAGGGGACTTCGCCAGACGTTTCACTGAAATCAAAATACACTATGTCCACAGCATTCCCCCAATCCAGCAAGTTTTAAACTCCGTCAAAAAGAGAAATGAGATTTGTCTGACATGACTGGGATTTTGGGAAACCCTGGCTGGGTCTTCATAATCACCGCATCCTTTTCTAAGTGCCCACAGACCAACTGTTGCATTATCTGTTCTAGGACCTTTCCTGGTATTGATGTCAAGCTCACTGGTCAGTAGTTACATGGGTCTTCTCCCCCCCCCCCACTTTTGAAGATGGGGATAACATTTGCCTGTCTCCAGTCTGCAGGGATTTCACCTGTTCTCCAAGAATTCTCAAAGATTAGAGGCTCTGAGATTACATCCACAAGCTCCCTTGGGTGCAACTAATCAGGCCCTGCAGATTTGAGTTCATTTAAAGTAGCTAGGTGTTCCCTTACCACTCTTTTCCTATCTTGGGCTTCAGCTCTCTCCTTGCATTATTTATTCTGTTATCACTAGATTGGGCACTGCTTTCCTTTTGGGTGAAGACAGAGGCAAAGTAGGTGTCTAACAGTTCCTCCCTGTTGTTGAGAATCAGGTACAAGATAGATGATCCCCTTGTAGCTTCCTTCACCTTCAGGAAAATGAAATTGTCTATGAGGCAACTGAGGAATTTGTTGGCAGAGTTCTTGTTGCAATAGATATTGGGGTAGTTGAAGTCTCCCATGACTACTGTATCTCTCCTTTTTGAATGTTTGGCTATCTGCTCTAGGAAGGCATCATCCAAGTCTTCAGTCTGGCTTGGAGGTCTATAGCCAGGGCTGGCCCTCCCATGAGGTAAGGTGAGGCATTCCATTCATTCTAATGGACCAGTCTCCATAGCATAGTAGTGTTGCTGTTGCAGTCCACCTTGGGTAAGGCTGCAACCCATTAGTGGATATCAATGCACATGAAGACCAGTGCTACTTATGGCTTATGATCAATCCTAATTCTATTTATTAATACATTAGCATTCAGTTTTCCATCCTGATTGTGGCTGTACTAGAAGGCAGATCTACTTGTTGCATTTTATTGCTGATGACCGCCAAAGGGCTGTGAAGAATTTGCTCCATGTACAGTGGACACTCGGGTTGCGAATGTGATCCATGCGGGAGGCACGTTCGCAACCTGCAGTGCCACGTCTGCGCGGGTTGCAATTCGGCGCTTCTGCGCATGTGCAAAGCGCAATCTAGCGCTTCTGCGCATGCACGAGTGGCGAAACCCGAAAGTAACCCATTCTGGTACTTCCAGGTTCGGTGCGGTGTGCAACCCGAAACCACACAACCTGAAGTGTCTGTAACCTGAGGTACGACTAAATTGCTTGTGCTAATTTTAGTTGTTGGCATCTGTCTGTCTCAAGAGATAATGGAGTGCACCTCTGGGGTGAAGTCAAACTGCTGCGTTGGCAGCACTGAAGTAACGTCCTCGGCACAAGCCTGTGCAGTGTGTGTGGAGGTTCTAGGCTGTCTAGGCGACAAGATCCCTCTCTTGGCCTCACTGATGTGGGCCCAAAGGAAAGCAGAGCAAAACATTTGGCACCAGCTTGGCTGCAGGAGTTGTTGGAAGGAGGTGTACAAGGCGCCATCCAACTGTCTTAGGGGCTCCACTTTGGATTTGTGCAGGATTTACTGCTTAGCCTTTTCTTCTTGTGAAGTATAGTTTAGTAAAACAAGTGTTTTGCATGGAAAATTTAAAATGGATATGTTTAATAAATCTTACCATTGTTTTTCTTTTGCATGTTGGCTTCAGGAAGAACTCTCTTGTTTACGGTTGCATTTGGATAATAAACACAGAAGTGAGGTGGAATTATTAAGGTCTTCACTAACGCTTCAGTATGAAGAGACCCTAAAGAAGATGAGGATGGATCTTTCAGATAGATTCACTTATGAAATGGAGCAACTGAAAAGAAAACATTGTTTAAGTCTTGAACAGCTCCGTGCCAAAATGTCAGAAGAGCACCTCAGAGGTAAGAAGTTGCAGGTCATAAGAATAACATGTAAAATTTCAATTTCCAAAATTACATTTATATGGAAAATGCTAGCTCAGTGTTCTAAACCAGTGAAATACATTGCTTTACTATAGTGCTCAGGCTATCACTTTCTAAGAATGGTTTTAGTTGATTTACCCTGTGAAACTAATATAAGCCACTCCTAGCCACAGAGGCCACCTATACATCAATTGATAAGGATGGTTCAAGAAGTTCCCCCGAACAACGGACCTGTTCCTTCAGAGGGAATGCAATCACATCATCTCTCTCCTGCATCTGAGAACCATTCACCCACAAAGGTTCTGCCTCCCCAGGATTCATACTCAGCTTATTAGCCTTCATTAGTCCACCACTGCATGCAGGCATCTGTCCAGGTCTTTCACCGTCTCTCCTGAATGAAATGTAACAGAGAAATAGAGCTGGGTATCATCAGCATACTGATTACACCTTGACCTCAAACTCCTAGTGACTGCTCCCAAAGGCTTCATATAGCTGGGGACAAAATAGAGACCTGTGCAGATGTTTAAAATAACTTTTGTTAAAAAACCAGAAGCCTTTTTTGTTAGGCGTTGTAGGACAGGAATTGCCAAAAGAGCGAAAGAAGCTATTCATGTATTCTACAACGGTGGCTAGGATTCTATTAGCTCAAAAATGGAAAGATGATAAGATACCAACAAAAGAAGAATGACAAGTCAAACTTACAGAATACACAGAAATGGTGGAACTCACAGGAAGACTCAGAGACAATGACAATGAAGACTTTAAAAAAGACAGAACCGTTCATGTTGTATCTACAGAAATATTGTTAAGAAATGGACTCACTAGCAGGGTTTGAGTAAACACAACTAAGAAAGTTAAGAAACAACAATATGGAAATTAATCAAGTGTAAGATGTAACTGGAAAGAAAATTTGGTATAAAAATGATAAGAATATAAGAGCATTTAGCTAAAAGATCAGAAAAATAAGAAAAATTAAGCAGAAGTAGCAAATATTTAAAGAACCAGTGGGGAAGTTGAGGGAAGTCATGGGGGGGGGAGTTTCGTTTTCTTTTATTTTTTCTCTTTTATATGGTAAATGTGTTGAATATTAAATTGTAAAATCTAATAATTTTTTTAAAAAAATAATAATAAAAAATAGAGACCTGTGCAATCCCATAGCATAACTGCCATGGGCCAGAGGAGCAGCCTCCGAGTGCTGGGGACACAACCCTGCAAATAGGAATGGAACCCGTGTAATAGCCGTGTTAATAATCTTCTAATAGTGTTAATATTCTAATCTAAATTAAGATTATAGCAATGAAACACTAAATATGACTTGTTCAGTTTTTTGTTATAATTTTGGTTTTCTTCTGTTGCAATTATGAAAACTGATGAGAAAATATTTTAAACTTTTATTATTTTCAGAAATTGCTAAACTTGGTCTACAAAGTGCTCAAGATGCTGCGCGTCAAGTAGAAATGGAAGTGGCTGAGCGATGCTTGGCACTAGAAAATGAGTACAAAGCTAAACTTTGTGTTCTTCAGGTTGAGACCCAAAAAGAAGACATAGAAGAATTGAGGAAAGAAAATACAAAATTAAAGGAAATTAGTGTGTGTCAAGAAATGCATTGGAAGGAGGAGCTGGAGCAGGTAAAATATGGAGGGATGTTGAAATATTGTGTTTCTGAGAAATAATTAAGGATTTTAATTAATACATATGTGTATAAACAATTTTTCAAAATGAGACAACATAAATTATGTTCTATATTATATTTTCAAGAATAAATAGTTCATTTGGACACATCTTAAGATATTGTAACTAAATTTGGCACAGATCTCAGTAGTTCCTGAGATCAAGGAACAGGGTTTTGTTTTGTTTTGTTTTGCTATGTTTGAATACTGTTGGATGGCATGTTGAGTCAAGCTGGCAGATTGAACCATTCAGAATTGCATTTATTGTCAGTGAGGACTGCTGTTCGCTTCTTTGAATTCCCAAACACTATTATTATTATTTGTGATCCTCCTTTTTATAGTGCTATCCTGTATATGTTTATGTGGAAGAAAATTCATAGCAGCAAAATGTTCTGTTCCCTTCTCTGGCTACTATTGCCTACACCCTCTTTACATGTCTTTGTAGAAGGATAGGGGGCTTCATGCACAAGGTGGAGAAGGACATGTTGGGCTGCTGGGAGAAGGGTTTTTTGTTTCTTAACACATGTTAAGTAAAGGAGGCTTTACAAAAGGAACATTTCCCATCCCCTTCTCTCAACAATGGCTTCCACCCCATCAGCTCCTTCAGGAGGGATCTCCTTGATCCTCTCCAGTGGTGGCTGTGGTGGGGAGGGCTGGGGAAAGAAACTTGGTTTCTCTGAACAGCTTCAGAAGAGCCGTTTCAGAAGTGCTTTGATATGCTTGGAAAAGGGACTTAATATGAAGGTTTCTTCTAGTCAATGGATGAGGTTATCCCGAGGGCTCCTCAGTTTGGGAATAAAGTACAGCTGGGGCAAGCAAAAAATACAGTTACAGTTTGTGTCACATTTTTTTACATTGTTTCTTGAACAAATGGAGGAGGAAGAAAAGGATACAAGTGCCTTCCCCAGAATTCAAACTAAGCCTAACAATGCTCTGGGAACTCCAAGGAACTGTGAGAGCGCTTGAAAGGTGGAGGTGGATGTCCTCCATCTGTTGATAAGAAGAAAAGTTATTGACAAGTCCAATGTTCTTACCTTGGTCAGCAATGAAGGCTATCCAGAGCAGGTTGTTCAATAGTAGTAGTGGATTGGAGATGGGAACGCTTGAGGGGGAAACGGAAAAATTTGAAGAAGAAAAAAGCAGCCCAGCCCCTCCCGGCCCCCCCCCAAAAAAGTTGTTTGGAAAAAAATGGGGGGGGGACCTGTCTTTTCCCCAATTTTTTCTGGGGTTTTCCCACGCCTTCCAATCTTTAGTACTGGTATCTGTGGTTGATTCCCTTTGCTGTTCAGAATTAAGGGGAAATAATCCGTTGGATCCCCTTCTGATGACCTCATTGGCAGATGTAATGCCTAATGAATGAGCAGACTGGGGGCCAGATGACTCGTCTCAATGTCTTCCAGTGGAGCATTGGTATTGAAAGCTGCTAAGGTAGCACTCACTTGCCAAAGGAGCCATGTTCCTAGAGGGGGAAAATTAAGAGCTAGGCAGGCTAGACAGGTGTAGGCCTATGCTTTGACTTGGAAACTAGGATGATCAAGGGTCTAGAAGCCAAGCCTTATGAGGAACGGTTGAAGGAGCTGGGTATGTTTAGCCTGGGAAAGAGGAGACTGAGAGGAGATATGATAGCCATCTTCAAATATCTTAAGGGCTGTCACATGGAAGGTGGAGCAAGCTTGTTTTCTCCTGCTCTGGAAGGTAGGACTCAAACCAATGGCTTCAAGTTACAAGAAAGGAGATTCCAACTAAACATACGGAAACACTTTCTGACAGTAAGAGCTGTTTCACAGTGGAATGGTTTCCATTGGAAGGTTGTGAATTCTCCTTCCTTGGAGGTTTCTAAGCAGAGGTTGGGTAGCCATCGTTTCATGGATGCTTGAGCTGAGATTCCTGCATTGCAGGGAGTTGGACTAGGTGACCCTTGAGGTCCATTCCAACTCTATGCTTCTATTATTCTAACCTCATCCATAGAAGGCAAGTATCTTGGGAAAAGGGTTGATATATCCAAGTGGGGGCTGCAACAAAACACTGCTTCTATTCAAGGTTTCAGCCATTTCACACCTCCCCTCCTTCCCAAACATTCACCTGCATTCTGTACACTCATTGGGCTGTTTGAGCGGGATTGTACCTTGAAATCTGGATTTTTTTCATTGATTTCTATGGGAAGTTCTCATTTCTGGGAACATTTGAAAATTCTATCCCCTTCAAAATTTGGTCTGCATTGGTTTCATTTAAAAAGAGACTTTATGGATCACATTATGCTGCATTCAGTGCAGTCCCATACATGTCTACTCTGAAGTAAGTCCCATTGACATAAATGGGACATACTCCCAGTTAACTGGATATTGGATTAGTGTCTAATTTACTGGTACTTTCTATATTTGCTTTTTCCTGTATTAGCTTTCAGCAATTCCATGTGCGCTAGAAAATTGCTGAAAGCGTAAAATGCATAAAGTTAAAATGTATCTTGGGCTACAATCCTGTGCACATTTATGGGAGGGTAAGTCCCATAGAAAACAGTGGGATTGCTTCTGAGCAACTGTTTAGATGATAGTGCATGTTCATTTCTTAATATCATATAAAATAAGATATTTTTAATAAAGTTACTAAAAATGCAGAAGACTGGTAGTTCATAATATAAATTCAAGCAATTTGATATTGAGAGTTTATATGATTGAAACTTCAACTGATTATTTTTTTTAATTCACAGATTAAATGCAAACTCATTGAAGATCATGCAAATGAATTAAGCAAAGCTAGAGAGGAGTTGCAGGAAATGGAACAGACTCATAAAACAAAAGCTGAAGAATGGAAACGAGAACAGGAGGAATCGAGAAGAAAGGCTGAAGAGAAACTATTATTGCTGTGTAAAGAGCTTGAAAGCAAGGCAGAATACGAGAAGCAAGCCTTGCAAAAGCAGTTCGAATTTCGTGAAGCTGAAATGATTTGGCTTCAGCAGCAGCAGGCTGCTAGAATTGTAGAACTGGAGAAATCCTTAAAGGAGCAGCAAAATTGCGTCCGGCAGCTGGAGGACACTTTAGTAAATACACAGAAGACTTTGGCTCAATATGACAGTGAACTAACTTCCACTAAGACTCTCATTACTGAAGAGTTAGAAAAAGCCCAAGAAGTGTTACAAGAAGAATGGAAAGATGCACAGAGCAGGTTTGTAATTTACTATATTATCATTGCGATTATGATTTAAAACATTTCTTACCAGCTCTTCATTACAGAGCAATTTCAGAATAGGTTATCAAAAGTTTCAAATGCACAATATACCGTAGTTATTGAAAATGTCAAGTAAATCGCAAACAGCTAACTAAAAACATCCATACTGACATCAAATTCCACTAAAAGTGGGTAACTCTATACAGGAGAAGGTATTCTTTGGAGTATCCCAGCCCCAAGTTGTACAGGGCTATGTAAGTCTGTACATAATCAAGGTGTACGGTAGTAAAAGACTGGGAAGGACAGGCAAACATTTGTTTATGAATTACAATTAAAATGTAATTTCCCTATCTCATGGATGCTCAGAGCCTTCTTTTGAAAAGAAGTGGGCAGAAGACCCAAATTGAAAGGGTTTGTATGGAGGTGAACCAGGTTTCCTGTTTCAGAAACCAATTGGGGGGCGGGGAATGGTCCTGTGGGTGTTGAGTTGAGAAGAGAAATCTCTTAGGGTTCTTAATACAGTCTTCCTTAGGAGAAAGCTGGTCTTATTCTTTAGAGGTGTGTGTTTCAGCAGACTTGCCTTATTAATGCTTGCTCCCAATGACTGACAGATACCTTCTCATATGGAAATGTGTGTTTTTAAGCCAAGACACTTCCCATTTTCTTTTGGTAAATGACTGTTTCTGTGGGTAAGGGAGCTCTCCATTGTTAATATGGGATAGAAAGTGGAAGAGTTACATTTAAAAAATACGTAGTGAAATTTGTACGCCTTGCATTTTCTGTGCCTGTAATGGGAACGTATCTAGCACTTCTAGAATAATATGCAACAATGCTCTGAGAGTAAAATTGTGCTGTGGGGTAAAAATGAAATTGTCTTGTATGATATCAGTTCTGACATTTGATGAGGCTTTTGATAGCCGCAGGTCAATTCTGTGTCCAGGGCAGCTGTCTATCAGCTCCATCTGGTACACTGGCTGAAACCCTACCTGCCCACAGACTGTCTCGCCAGAGTGGTGCATGCTCTAGTTACCTCCCGCTTGGACTACTGCAATGCGCTCTACGTGGGGCTACCTTTGAAGGTGACCCGGAAACTACAACTAATCCAGAATGCGGCAGCTAGACTGATGACTGGGAGCGGCCGCCGAGACCACATAAGACTGGTCTTGAAAGACCTACATTGGCTCCCAGTATGTTTCGGAGCACAATTCAAAGTGTTGGTGCTGACCTTTAAAGCCCTAAATGGCCTCGGTCCAGTATACCTGAAGGAGTGTTTCCACCCCCACCGTTCTGCCATTGATGTCCAGTGCCGAGGGCCTTCTGGCGGTTCTCTCGCTCCAAGAAGCCAAGTTACAGGGAACCAGGCAGAGGGCCTTTTCGGTAGTGGCGCCCACCCTGTGGAACACCCTCCCATCAAATGTCAAGAGAATAAACAACTATCCCAACTTCTAGAAGACATCTGAAGGCAGCCCTGTTTAGGGAAGATTTTAATGTTTAATGCTGTATCATGTTTTTAATATTTGGTTGGGAGCCACCCAGAATGGCTGGGAAACCCAGCCAGATGGGTGGGGTATAAATAATAAATTGTTAGTGTTGGTCGTGCTGGTGTTGGTGTTGTGTTACTGTTTTTACTTCCTTGTAAATCTAGATCGGTGGAAGAGTATGAAGCTATTACTAAAAAAAATACGAGAGAACATGAGATTCTCTTTCAGGAGCTGAGGGAAAAACACACTCAGGAGCTCAGTCTCCAAAGGACAGAATTGCAGCATAAGCATAAGGAGCATATTTCGTCCCTGACATCCATTCTACAGACAAAGCACCAAGCTGACATTGAAACTCTCAAGTCTGTATTTGAGAGCAAGCAGCAGGCTCTAGAAACTCAGATAGCAGACCTGCAGAATAATCATCAAGCACAAATTACAGAACTGGAAACTAAGCATTTATCAAATTTGGATTCTCTAGAGTCTACATATATATCTGAAATTCAGCTCCTGCAAGATGAGCACAGGCAAGCTCTTGAAGATTTGTGGGTAGATTTCAGAGACCAGTTGCTTCAGAAAGATAAGGAAAATCAAATGTTTTTGGCTCAAGTAGATGAGATGAAACTTCAACATATTGAAGAGCTGCAGATTTGCCAAGACAATCTGAAAATAGAGTTGACTACACTTCACATGGGAAAACTTAAAACAATGGCAGCAGAACTAGAAGAAGCACATAACGTGAGTGAGGCTAACCATTAATTACTCTTGGGTTTTAGTGATGCAGGTTGAACCAGATTATCACAGGTGCTGCAGGTTTCTGGTGTCTTTTTTCCTTGCACATATGGATTCCCCCCTACTTCTTGATTTGTAATAGCTATATAGTAGTTTACTGTGTTTTCTGAATCTATCAAACTATGGTTAATCCTATCCACAGTTTCTCTCTGCACTAGAACAGAAGCAAACTTCCAGATGAATTTCTGGCTCTTGAATGTAAACTGTTGTAGGCAGCAAATATAGTTTATCCATTCTGGACACCACGGCAAAATAGATTTACTGTGGAAGGGGAGGAGGGAGTCATCAAGAGAGGAGGGAGCATGTTGGCATGCAACATTTTCACAGACAGCCAAATCATGATTTGGCCAGCTATTGTATAGGCTTTGCTTTTGCTCTCTTTTAGTTTCTCTTTTGCCCTTTAAGTTTCTCCTTTTATTAGATTTTTATCTGTGACCAGAAACATGTATATTTTATTTGTGCACTGCACCTGCTGCATATGGTATCGGTATAGGGGAGGGCAAGATGGAGTAACTGACGTTAGTGCAGCAGAAAGTTTGTAACCCTTAAAGTTAGGGAATTTTACATTCTATAGCTGCCTAGGGAAACTGCTTAAAATCCTTATAATCTGTAAGTAAAGCAGCAAAATGAGCTACAACAGTTATATTTTTCTGGTACAAATGTCTCCCTTTGCTTTATTGTTTTGTAAAGGTATAAAGGTAAAGGTAAAGGAGCCCCTGACCTTCAGGTCCAGTCGTGTCCGACTCTGGGGTTGCGGCGCTCATCTCGCTCTATAGGCCGAGGGAGCCGGCGTTTGTCCGCAGACAGCTTCTGGGTCTGTGTGTAATTTGGGATTCCTGTTTTTAACTTTTCATTATGTATAGGAAGATTTGACCATAGTGCTAGGAAAACAACGATGTTTGTTGAAAGATGACTATCATAACGCCCTGGATGTGCAGCGGGAAGAAATCCTCCATATAGAGGAGCAGCATAAAAAAGCAATACAGGAACTTCAAGATATTCATATGGTGGAAGTTAATCAAGAAAAAGAAAGTGGCCAGCATCTTCAGACAGAGGTAAAACAACAAACAACAAGTGAGGATCTGCATTGATTTCTAAGAAAAGCAAAAATATTTTAACTTTGTTTCTGTAGGTTGCCTTCATTTGAAGCTGTCTTATTTGAGGAACAATATCAAGTGACACCTTTCTCTAGTTCTGCTGCAGCTGTAAATTAAATCATACATTAAGTGCATAAATGCATTTAACATACTGTATTACCTAATTAGTTTTGATAAAACTTTGTAAGCAAGTGCAGCAAAGGTGCCAAAGGCGGTTTCCCTCCCAGGGCAGTTAGCTGTGGAGGGGGAACTTGTTATTTAGATCATGATACAGAAGGAAATACTCCTTCCCTCCATCTATTTTCTTTTAACCATTAAAGGCAATTCATGCATTTGACATCTCTCTAATTTGACCCTTGCTGGGAAAACATATGATATAGAAATTTTCTTTTTCTGGCGTTAGTCAAATAAGCCAGTCTGTGGGACCAGCTATTGGAACTGACTCATTCCAAGGACTATACTAGCATTAATTACTAAATAAATTGCATTTCAAAGGTTTTAGATATTTCATTCCTTAGCCAGGTATGAAAGACATAGATATGATTACATTCTAAGGTAAGGTAAACTAGTCTGCAAGTTTCTAGAAAAACAATTCTTGGGCCAATTCTGAATTTGTTTTAGCAATGCCCAATCTGAAGGTCTTTGAAATTTAAGTACTGTACTGATAGTATAGAGGCATTCACATTCATACTACTATAAAATTTCAGTGAGGCTTAGATGCCTAGCTGTTTTTTATTTCTTTACTTTGCTCTCTAGTATAACGAAACAGGGTTAGCATGGGGCAATTGCAGAAAGTAGAGATTGTATCATTAATACAAGCTTATATTCCTGTATGTGTATGACAGTCGTTGTCAAATCTTCTTTAAACAGGAAGAAGATCAGTTATTTCACATGCAGTACTCTCCATCCTGCTGTCCACTGTCATCCTGGGCTATCCTGGATTGTATTCACAGTGATACTGGAGTCTCCCAGGCTTTTGTTTACGGAGGGAGGGAATGCAACATTAAATCTGAGAGTGACTCAGGACTTCATGGTCTCTGTGGGAACCATGCCTCTGCTACAATTTTAACAATGAACTTAGCTATCAAAGTGCAGTAAAAGTTGCATTGTAGTATTTAGCATATTGAAAAATGAATTTTCCACCAAAACCTCTATATGCTGCTTTTGCAAAACCTTTTAGCTCATTGTTACATTTTCTACAGATGGAGGAGAAAGTCAAATTCCTAGAACTAGAAGATGCTGATGCTGAACTGAGAAACCTCCAGCAAGAAGATAGAGAGAATCAGGAAGGAGAGACTCTAATGGCCTTATTGAGATCTGATATGGACATTTGTAGTATTGAATGGTTAGTACATGATATTTAAAATATTTTTTTGGTTTTAATATAAATTACGTAAGCAGTATAAATTGAGGTTCAGAAAAGATAATACCATTGAAGCAGATAATGCTAGTAATCAGTATTAGAGAATAAGAACAAGATTGACATTAGACAAATGATTCTGGCTTGTTGACAGCTGCTCTGTGTTTTTTCCTCCATAGAGTTTGATGGGGGTTTGTTCTGGGAAAAAATGTCCATTTGTGCTGTTGTGTGATTTGTTATGTTAATTCAAGGGAAGCGTTGTGTATGTGGCTTTTCGTAGTAGTTTTAAAAATGTACTTTTGTGACGAATGTTAGTCAAGCCAGGGGGATTTATGAATGTGTCCTTCACACATGCTGAAGATTAACTTGTAAAAAGAAGTTACAGGTAGGTAGCCATGTTGGTCTGAGTCGAAGCAAAATAAAAAAATTCCTTCAGTAGCACCTTAAAGACCAACTAAGTTTTTATTTTGGTATGAGCTTTCATGTGCATGCACACTTCTTCAGATACACTTGAAACAGGTGTATCTGAAAAAGTGTGCATGCACACGAAAGCTCATACCAAAATAAAACTTAGTTGGTCTTTAAGGTGCTACTGAAGGAATTTTTTTATTTTGTAAAAGAAGGTTGAGGGGAGGGGAGAGTTTGAATGGGAATGTTGGATAGAGGGAGGGTCAGAGGGGAAATGACAAGAGTGTGCAATTAGGGACAGAAAAGCCCCGAGGGAAGAGGAGGGAGTGAGACAGAGACAGGGGAAAGTATATTTGATGGATTTATTTATTTTATTGTTAAGATTGAGTTACTGAATCTCATTCCGCTGTTATAATGATAAATTGGGGGCTTATACAACTTATAGTTTGAAAATAGCTCAGCTAATTTATTTGAAATTTGGCAGTGTAGGAGAGTAAGGTTTGAGTATGGTTAATGCCAGAATTGAGGAGGAAAAGTTAATGCATGATATATCTCCAGGTAGCATGGCAGTAGGGGGATGGGGGAAGGAGGGAGGTGGCTGAGATTTTCTCTCTGGATCCCTGCATGCTTGCTCCTTCTCACTAAGCCACGGTTAGGCATGGTAAGACACCCCCCTTTTATTGTTCAGAGACGGAATTAAACTTTTTATTTCATTTGCAGATAGACCCTAGAACTTTTGCGCTCTGGAAAACTCAGGGGAGAAGTGTAGCTGATGTCCCTTTAGGTTTTTCACAGCCTTCCAGTTGTCTTGCAAACACATTCTATCCCAGCATATATATATTTTCAAAGCAAAAGCTATTTTCACACTTTGTTTTGTGTGCTGTGTTACATTTGCTATGCTTCCCATTGATGTTTTACCCAGTCAAAAAGATGTGAAGGCTTGAAAAACCAGAGGTCCCCCCCCTCATTTTTCTAGGGTTCCCCCATTCCCCCCCAAATGGAGGGATGAACCCTCCCCCCCTGCAGTTTTCCAATCTTTTTTCCATGCTTTCCTATGTCTACCCATCCTCTTCTCAAACAATGATATCTTTCTCATCCTTGTTATTTTTTTTAAAAAAATATTTTATTGCATTTCTATGCCAGCCTTTTCTCCAAGGAACACAAGCTGGTGTGCATGATTCTTCCCCTCCTTATTTACCGTAACCCCCACAACAAGCCTGTGAGTTAGGTTAGGCTGAATGGCAGGAACTGGCCCAAGAACACCCAGTGAACTTCATGCCCAAGTGGGGATTTGTGACCTGGTCTCCCAGGTCCAAGTCTGACGTTAACCACTACTCTACACTGGCTTATCAACCAGGGTGCCAAAGTCTCTATTACAATACTTTTGTTTCAATGCAATAGGTAAAGGAGTCTGAGAGAGAGAGAGAGAGAGAGAGAGAGAGAGAGAGAGAGAGAGAGAGAGAGATTATGTGATTGAGAGGAGAGAGCATTAGGAAATGAATTTAAAATAAAACTGTTGATATCATAACATACAAATCTGTGGTGTGACTGAATTTGGAATACTGGGAATACTGGTTGCCTCATCTCAAAAAGGACCTTGTACAGCTGGAGTAGGTTCAGAAAAGAGAAACCAAAATGATTAAGGGGATATACATAAGAGAGCAATACCTTTTTCTATAACATTTTAATTAACAAGCTTTTATGGATAAGTGGAATGCACTGTAGATTCCTTCTGTTTCCCACCCTGAGTACAAATAACTCCAGCTAAAATCTTACATTCATTTTTCATCTGGTGCTGAACTATACCTCAGCCCTTGCTGGGAAAGAAAGAAGTTTCTCTGCTTCTCACAGATCAGCTGGAGAAGTTAGGCACTGTCAGGGGATTGTTGCGGCTACTCTCGAGTAAAGACGCTCCAGTCCGCACTGTCTTTCAGAGTTTTATTGTGCATACTATTTACAGTGCAGAGATAACAGAAAACATGACCGCCTAGTCCGATTCAGAACCCGGCAGTGGCTGCCACCTGCTTTTCGGCCAGCATAAAAGCCTGGGCACCCCAAAATGCCGCCCCTTCGCCCTACGTGTGGGCGCGCGCCTCAATTCGGGCGCCGGAAGGAGAGGTTTCCCCTCTTGCTGGCTGGGGCGGTCCCTCATCCACTGACCCTCGACCAGAGCAGTGCCAGGGCTCTGACACGTCTCTTAGCCCTTCCTGCACTCCCTGTTCTCCATAGCGTTGCCAGGGCTCAGACACCTCACTGAGCCCTCTCTCCAAACCGCTCAATTCCTCATTCCCTTCTCCTGACCCGCTGCTAGTGCTGTCTCTGGGCGAAGTGCTGGTCAGGATGACTGGGGAAGGCTCCCTGTAGGGAGTCCCCCTGACAGGCACCAACCAAGTGACAATAAATATTGGCTTGATCGTGATTGGATGGTTCCCAAACACTAAATGCACTTGGGGAATTTTGAACATTGCTTAGGTGCATTAGTGTATGAAGGAAGATAGCCAATGGAAGGAGTGTGGCAGGCTGAGGATGAGAGTGAAAAGTTCATAGGGAGAATGGGTCAAGAGTCCAGAGAGCAGGCAAGGTGGCAGCAAAGCTGCTGAGAAAACAGCAATGTCTATGCAGACATTGGATCAATGACTGCCTAGAAAGTGCAGAAGGCAGATCATTGGGAGGGTAGATTTTGTTCAGTATTGAAGGAGATGTGCTAGTGATCATACAGAGGGAAATCTTTGGCAGAACAGAGACAGAACAGCTCAATTATATATGTTTTATTCTAGGAAAAAGTTGCAAGAGTCTTATCAGCATGCTTTGAAATTGCTTCTGAAAATGGTGAAGGCTACAAAAGATACTGAAGACCTCATCTACAAGAAGATTGGTCTTCGTCTTGATGAGAGCCTAGCATCTGGAGATTCAGGAGAGAGTCGGAGTATCATTGGAGAAATAGTACTTGCACAAAATCGTAAAGCTGTGGAGAAATGGGGCATAGAGAAAAGCAGTAGAGGTAATTGTGCGCAGAGAAAAACTAAAACTACCATGGGTTTCAAATACATTGTCTTCAAATAACTTTCCTCATGTGTTTAATCTCTACTGTTGAAAGTGCTTGACTTTGGATGTATCATGCCATAAGTCTTTCCAATATCTATTCCTCTTTTCCATCTTTAAGTATTTCCGAGACCCTGTTCAGATGTTACTTGTCTGGGTTCTACTCAGGTTATGATGGGGATCAGACCTTGGGCTGACTTTTACTCTTTTTACTCTCCTTTGTTCCTCCTTCACCATATATAGAAACTGATTAATAAGCTGGAGGTTTCAAGCTACCATATTTTTCGCTCCATAAGACGCACCTGACCAAAATACGCACCTGATTTTTAGAGGAGGAAAGGGGGAAAGCCCCATTTTTTTGAACATCAGCTCAAAGTTGTGCAGCCTCTTTTGCAAATGGGAAAAGCCCCCTTTTTGGGTGGATCAGCTCACAGTTGTGCAGCTTTTTTGCAAAGGGAGAAAGCTCCATTTTTTTCAGGATCAGCTTAAAGTTGTGCAGCTTCTTTTGCAAAGGGGAAAAGCTCCATTTTTTTGAGGATCAGCTCAAAGTTGTTGAGCTTACCTTGCAAAGGGAAAAAAATCCTGTTTTTATGGGGTTCAACTCACAGTTCTGCAGCTTCTTTAGGAAAGAAAAGGGAGCCATTTCTACAGTTTCCAGACAGATAATCTAACCAGCCAGTCACATGTTGCTGGGGAAACACAACAATGGAGGCCTGGGCAAGGGGGCAGGCCAGGAAGGGAGCTAGCGTCTCTGATCTCCCACCCCGATCTCTTGCAGTCAGCTGCTGAGCGGGTTCCTTTCAACACCATCTTTCCCTCTTGTTAGCCTTTAGCTCATTCTTAAAAAAACACAACACGATCTGCTTTTCGCCCCTGGCAAATTCGGCCCAGGGACCATGCATTCGCTCCATAAGACGCATAGACATTTCCTCTTACTTCTTTTAGGAGGACAGAAGTGTGTCTTATGGAGCAAAAAATATTTGAATTTTAATTGGGGGGGGGGTTAAATGTTCAAATAGGAAGAAATGAAGAAACATTCTTTATACTTAGCACTACCTGTTAATAGTCATGAACGACTCTGGGGTTGCGCGCTCATCTCGCATTATTGGCCGAGGGAGCCGGCGTATAGCTTCCAGGTCATGTGGCCAGCATGACAAAGCCGCTTCTGGCAAACCAGAGCAGCACATGGAAACGCTGTTTACCTTCCTGCTGTAGCAGTTCCTATTTATCTACTTGCATTTTTGACGTGCTTTCGAACTGCTAGGTTGGCAGGAGCTGGGACCAAGCAACAGGAGCTCACCCCGTCACAGGGATTCGAACCACCGACCTTCTGATCAGCAAGCCCTAGGCTCAGTGGTTTAACCACAGCGCCACCTGGGTCCCTTACCTGTTAATAAATACTACTAATAATAATTTAATATTTATACCATGCCCACCTGTCTGGGTTGCCGCAGCCACTCTGGGTGACTTCCAACAGAATATTAAAAAACATAACAAAGTACAATTACATAATTCTACTATACAGATTATTGTTTAGTGGTTCCCACTAAACAGTGGTTCCCAAACAATTTTTTGGGCCAACCCCCCCCCCCCCGGTTCCCTAAACCAGGCATCCCCAAACTGCGGCCCTCCAGATGTTTTTGCCTACAACTCCCATGATCCCTGGCTAACAGGACTAGTGGTCAGGGATGATGGGAATTGTAGTCCAAAACATCTGGAGGGCCGAAGTTTGGGGATACCTGCCCTAAACTGATCCCAGTGCCCCCACCCTACTCTGTAAAAAACATTCAGAATAGCAATTTGCACATCCAGTTAAGGAAGATAATAACACAAAAAATCAAGAGTATCAATTTATTCAAACTATTGTTAAAGTGATTTAGTTTAATTAATTCAACAAAATTGATGAAATTGATGAACTTGATCCTGTGAAACCAGTTTTCCAAAGTCTGAGATACCACATTGTTTTTAATGCAATGGATGGGATTGATCAAGTGATACCACTTCCTCAATGTCAGGTTTAAAGTCTCTTAACAGAAGTCTTATATCACCATGTTTAGTAATCTGGAGTAGATTTATTTGCTTAAACAGAAGTAGGATGACCGAACTAAAACGGCCTTCCACTAAATGTGATGTTAGAAATTCAACAAGGAGCTTCTTAACAACCTGCTGATTGTGTAGGAGAGTGACCAGAAATTTCCTTCTGTAACCAAATCTCACTGTAAAATTTCTTAAACATTTGCTTCAGCTCAAATTAGTTTTTTCTTCACTACCTCTGTTCCACAGTACAGTCGTACCTTGGAAGCTGAACAGAATCCATTCCGGAAGTCCATTCAACTTCCAAAACGTTTGACTTCCAAGGCGGGGCTTCCGATTGGTTGCAGGAGCTTCCGCTGGACGTTCAGCTTCCAAAAGAACATTTGCAAACCAGAACACTCACTTCCAGGTTTGCAGTGTTCAGGAGCCAAAACATTCAACTGCTAGTCAACCAAGGTACGACTATATCTGAAAATGGATTTATCATCCAATCTGAAATTTAAATACACAGCAAGGAATGTGCTTTGCTCTGGGCTCTAGCCTGGTCAATCATACATAAGTGATCAGTGCATTCAGAGGGGCTCACCTCCAGAGCCCGCCTGCTTGACTCTTAGCACCCCCATAGGTAACACTACCTTTCCCCAGAGGGCAGTACTGCCCACTTTGGGAATCACACTGGTATAACAAGTTATTTTGTTGTCTCTGTTTTTGTTTTTAAATCTGTGACATTTTAATTTCTTGAATTCTTGATCAAACTCTGCCAGAACACAGCTTTGATTCTTCGTTGCCTGATGAAGTATCTGAACTGAGTGAGCATTTATGTGAAAGTATTTTTGAAAACCCAAACCTGGTGTTCGAAAATGAAGAATGGATTCATAAAATTTGTCATTGTTTGCACATTGCTGTGGAAAAGCTTCTAGAGCTGGTTGCTGAATCAACTAAACAGGTAAACTTATATTAATGTTTACTTAATTTTGAAGTGTAACCATATACTGTATATTAATAGTGTGATGTTGAGCATTACTGAGGATCTGTATCTTCTAATATACAGTCATACCTCGGTTGGGACCCAGGTGGCGCTGTGGTTAACAGGGAACAGGGAAGAGGGACACAGCCGTATGGAGAGATGAATGTGTGCAAGGTCGCATCCGCACCATAGCACTATTGCACCACTTTAGCAGTCATGGATAATCCCGGGAAATTTAGTTTATGGGTGCTGGGAACTGTAGCTCTGTGAGGTCAGCACCCTTAACAAGAGTGGTTTCATTAAACTGCATAAGTAGACATGTCAGAGATTTAAGATTGTGTGAAGGGGGAAATGTCTGTGAAGGGGGAAATCACTACTGTTCGGAATAGTGATTCAAAAGTTATGTCAGAGGATTTTGGTAGCATAAGGATAAGGTAGCTTCTTAATACAAACAGTGATTTGTTGTATGTTACTTAGTTAGCAAAGCCTAAAATAAATAATCATTTAAGAAGTCTAAAATATTAGAAATACAGCCTAGCCTTTTATTTAGTGTCTTAAACATTTCATTCTTTGAAGCTGGAGGAAACTCATAAAACTCATATTCACTATGAAGAGGAATTAAAGCGTAGGAACTGGGAAGCATGTCAGGTGGTTCACGAACGCCACAAGCTAATGGACTGTCTTAATGAAGAAAGTGAGGCAAAGAATAATCTGGTACTGGAACTTCACAAAGCAAGAGGTATGGAAAGAAAAAATGAAATTTCTTGTGTGGTGCTAAAACTTTGCGGGGATCTAATGCAGTTCTAAAGTGTGGTCTGCATGGGTAATTTTCTCCTACGCCTGAGCAGCCTGTTCAGCCTGTGAGCATGACCACAATTGCATGGTGAAACAAAAGTCTACATATAGACACAGTGACACCCTAGTTATCATGGCACCCTTTTTCCAGTTGCCATAATGATAGTTTCCGTTGAGGCTATATCTGTTAACAGTTCGGTTTCTGCTACTGTCTTTCTGTCCACCATCTTATCTGAAAGACTGTCACATATAGAACAAAAAATGCACACAGACTGCAATCCTATGCATACTTGACTGGGGTTACAGGTGGCGCTGTGGGTTAAACCACAGAGCCTAGGGCTTGCCGATCAGAAGGTAGGCGGTTTGAATCCCTGCGACGTCCCTGCTCCTGCCAACCTAGCAGTTTGAAAGCACGTCAAAGTGTAAGTAAATAGGTATCGCTCCGGCAGGAAGGTAAATGGTGTTTCCATGCACTGCTCTGATTCGCCATAAGCGGCTCAGTCATGCTGGCCACATGACCCGGAAACTGTCTGCGGACAAACGCCAGCTCCCTCGGCCAATAACGCGAGATGAGCACCGCAACCCCAGAGTCTTCCACGACTGGACCTAATGGTCAGGGGTCCCTTTACCTTTTACTTGTTTTCTAGAAAACATGTAATAGGTTGCATTTACCCAAATAGAAGCCACACTTTTTTTTCGAAATTCCAGCTATGAAAAGTTAAAGTGCGGCTTATATTCATGACCTTACAAATCGGAGGTGGGATGGAGAGCAGCTGGCGTTGAGGCTTGCCGGGCTGCCTCTTCGATGGAGATGAGTGGAGCACTATGCATGTATGGGCCCACTCCCCTCTTGCGTTCGCTTTGGACAGCAGGCGGCTCACAGCGCCGCCCCTCCTGGCCCTGCGCGCCGTTACAAGGACATCCCGTCGGGTATGGATTGCAAGCTGGAGGCGCAGCACATAGTCAGCATCTTGGTGGGCAAGATGTACAGTGTGTGGGGCCAGCGCAGCGGTGGCAAGCTGCATAGGAACCGCCTGGTGTTGCTTATCTTGCACAGCACCTGGCAGGTCTACCTGAGTGAGTAATCTCATGGTCAATGGTATCAACGGCCACTGAGAGATCCAGCAGAACAGATTTCACTTTTGTCCCTAGCCTGCCAGAGATCATTGACCCGTGCAACCAAGGCAATTTCAGTCCCACGATGAAGCCTGAATCCCAATTGGAAGGGATCCAATTGGTCTGTATCCTCCAGGCGTGCTTTGAGTTGTTCAGCAACCACCTGCTCAGTCACCTTGCCCAGGAGTGGAAGATTTTAGACTGGGCGATAGTTGGCCATATGGGCCGGTCTAAAGATTTTTTTTTAAGAAGAGGTTTAATAACTGCCTCTTTCAGCATGTCAGGGAAGGCTCCCTCACAGAGGGAAGGACAAAAATGTGTGGTTAAGAGGGTGAAGACGGGGGGGGGGGGGAGGTGCTGGAAGCTGAAGAGGCAATAGGGCTCAGTGAGCTGAGAGAATCGGTGGCGGAGAAAAGTCCAGAATCAGAGGTGGAAACGGAAGCAGGAGAGTGGGAGGAGGGAGGCCAAGAGGCAGAGATGTCAGGCTGGCGAAGAGTCACACATGTCTCCCTCTGCTGCTACAACAAACTTCCCTCCCCTACCTCCCAGAACCAGAAGAGGCATGCAATGGGTGGAGGAGAGGTTGGCTGCATGCAGGCACAGCCTTTGATTGCTTGGGGAAAGCCCTGGAGAGGAGGGAATTTGGACAGCGGTGGGGAGGCAGGGACTTTTGGTCTCAGCAACTGATTTATGGGGTAAGACTTATGGGGATGAGCCACTGTGCTTATTGGGTCTGACACTCAGTGAAGTTTGTGAAGATCATGGTTTTGCTAAGACCACTTAGTTGGTCTTTAAGGTGCTACTGAAGGAATTTTTTTATTTTGCTAATAAAGAGTTAGCTCCAACTTTGAATGGTGCAATTTACTGCCAGCTAGCTCTGTGACACTTTACTTGGACATTATTTTTATTGGAGTATCTGTAAATCTATAAGTCATGGCAACTTAAGTAACATATATTTTGCTTACATTATTTAGAGTTTGGGGGAGTGGGGACAAAGCCAATAAAAAAATATTACATACTAATTTGGCATACCTGAAGAGCTATTTACATAAATTTGGCCAGGTTCGCATGTCACATATAACCATTGCTTAAAACAAACTGTGGTTTAATGTGAATTAGCAGCATGTTGGTTGATGCTGTTCAAAAGTTCCTTGACACTCCTCCCGCACTCCTGCTACTGCCACTACACAGACAACACAAGCCAGAGTGTGGCTTATTGTGTCCAAAGGTGATTCTTCATTTCTCCCAAACAAACCCTGAGCAGTAGCCAAGCTCTGTTCTTATACAGAGTTAGCTTAATATAAACAAAATATGTCAGGAACAGGCTGTGTTTGGGGAACATAGGGTTTATTTTCTCTGTTCTTTAACATCTTATTCTTTTCATAGTAAGTTTTCAATGAAAATAGATGTGTAACTGTTAATCTATTTTGGTATATTTATATACTCTTTGCAATGTCAGTATAGTTATACTTAGGTACTCCTACCTTCAGTGCCTGATCATTATGCTTTCATACAATGTTTGGATTTCAGGCCTCATTGAAGGCTATTCAACAGAAAGACATGCCTTGGAAGAAGCCTTGAAACTGAAAGAGGAGTCTGAATGCCATCTTGTTTCAGAGTTGGAGAACTTAAAAGCAAAGCTCCAAGAGTTAACTCAGGAACATGCAAGATCTCTTGAGGAGCAGAAGCTGCTAATAAGTCAAAAGAAAGCATTGGCTGCCAATGTAGGGGAGAGAGAAGATGGTAAGGAATTGACGGATATGTTAAAATATTAAACACGCAAAAATCCTGAACTGCTAAATTGTTTGAAAATTTTGCTAGGCAGAAAATTTCCACTGACTTAAAATATTTTAAAATGGATTGCAGTTTTTAAGTATGTAAAGCAAAAGTAGGTATTATTTATTTAAGAAATTTACACCCTATTTTCACCTTCTGCCTCAAAGCAGCTTACAACCAAAAGCACAGAAAAAAATGTAATAGGTAACAGATTTCTGTTGGGTTAAAACACAGGGCAAACTATATGATAAGCAGAAAAGATTCAGAGGCCTGGGTAAATAAGAATGTTTTTTCCCCCTGGTGCCGGGCGTGCTTACTTGGCAAAAGCATTCCCTTGACGGAGAGCCACCACTGAGAAGCTGCAGTTTTGTGTGGCTACCCTTGGAGGGGCCTCAGATGAAGAATGCAAAGTGGAGGGAGGCAGTTCTCGGTATTGTGGTCCTGAGCTGCAAACAGGTTTATGAGTTAAAATCCACACTTTGAACAGGGCCCAGAAACTAATTGTTAGCCACTGCAGCCATGCCAGAATCAGTATTATGTGATACTCAGTTATGCTACTGAATTATACACCAGCTGTAGTTTCTGAAGAATCTTCAAAGACAGCCCCCCATATAACACATTGCAGTAATCTACTCCAGTGGTTTCCAGAGCATAGACAACCAAAGTTAAGGGTATAGCTAGGTCACCAAATGAAGCTGATGGAAAACAGGTCGCACCACTGAGGCCAATTGAACCTTGATGGATCCAGAACGTACCCCAAGTCTGCACACCTTCTTCAGAGGGAGTGTAATTCTACCTGGAACAAGCCATGTCCCACCCATCCAATATAGGGAACCACCCACCCATGTTCTTATCTAGTTTAAGCTTCAGTTTATTAGTTCTCATCCAGTCCATTAGTGAGGCCAGACATTGGTTTTGTACACCCACTGTCACAACTGCAGATGCAAGGGAGAAAAAGAGCTGTGCGTCATAAGCATATTACTGACAATGCATACCAAAACTACAGATGACCACTCAGCAGTTTCATGTAGGTGTTAAACAACATGGGGCATAAAACCAAAGCACAGAAGGCCCATCGGGCCGAAGAAAACTCCATAAGCACCACCCTCTGATGCTGGTCATCCAAGTAGGACTGGAGTCAGCACAAAGCAATGCCCCCTTTTCAATTCAGATAGCCTCTCAGAAGAATACAGTACCATGGTTAATGCTATTGAAAGCTTCTGAGTGACAGAGACACCCTTCTCTTCTGACAAAGGTCATCTTACAGGCCAAGGCTTCTTCTGCACTTTTGTTCTAGCTTGCCATGGGCAGGACTGAGGAGGGTGCTAAAGCAAGGAGAGTAAGATCAATCATATTTCTCTGACTTGAATGAATTTCAAGACACAACTCATCACATAGATGTATTCTGATCCCAGCCAATAAGTTCCAATCATGATAAATGATCAGTGTTACTTTTTAATTTTAAAATAACGTGTGATACTCATATCTTTGGTAATGCTATTTTTTATGTACTAGTTTTACTCAAGGAAATCGAACATCTAGCAAAAGAAAAATTAGAACTGCAATGTCAAGTAGAAAAGGACTGTTCCACCTTGAATTCTCAAATGAAAATCTTGGAGATGGAACTTGAAGAACAACTAAACAAAAATCAGAAGATAACAGCCATGTCATTAGAGGTTACTGACCTGAGGCAACAGATTCAAGCCCTTGAAAGACAGCTTAAAAACCAGCGAGATTTCATGGATGTAAGAAACCAATGCATTCTTTGCAATCTGTGGACAAAATAGCACTAAATCTTTCAGTTCAAATTCTCAGTAGCCTTAAAACAGTTCTTGTAAATTCTAAGATCTGGAAACACAACTCTTATTTTCTTGACAGAAACAAGCTGTGGAACGGGAACATGAACGTGATGAATTTCAGGAAGAAATTCATAAACTTGAAATGCAGTTAAAAGTGACAAGAAAATCCCAGACTTCTGAGCAGTCCATAGTGTATGAGGTAGGTAAAACATACATTCTTCAAGGATGGATCAACTGAACTAGGGCAACTTTGAAAACGCTGATTATTTTTCAACATTACATTGACCAGCCCAACCCAGAAAAAGTATTACAATCTTAAGACCCCACCAAGCTGGCAGTTAGCTTGTGTCAATGTACTGTGTCAATGTATCCTGGACAACATCCTGTGTACATCCCATAATAAATCTCCAAGCCACTTTCCCTGCAGCCATGGCAACACTGCTTAATGCATCCACACCGTCATGCATGGACTGAGCCAATCCAAACATAGCAGGAAAGAGCCTTCATGGCATCAACGCACTATATTCCCCCCACACACACACACACACCCCACTAGACACAAGGCCATAATATATTGGACATCAGCAGAGCCCAGTAACAGAGAGCTTTCTGGAATCCCAACATAATGGATTTTGAATCCCCAAAGGCTACTAATGACACACAGATTGCTAATGAACATTTTGCTAACTTGACCATCTAAAGGGAAGGAATGGTGGTGGTATAGCAAATTATCACCATAGCTCTCTTGGAAGGAGATCTTCACAGGAAATACAAAGTTCTTGGTGTGGCAAGGATTCAAAGCCACTGAAGTGTGCAACCGGGTCCATCGGAGGGGTGGGCAACAAGGGAAACTAACTTACACGGTTAGTCCATATATTATTTGCTCATCATACTGTTTTTCAGTATTGGCAAGGAGTTGCTGGGGCAATTCTTAGTTTATTATTATTTATTAAATTTCTGTACTACCCTTCATCTGGGGATCAGAGGGGAGTTTACAATATTAAATCACAAAAATACATACCATAGAGACAAACCAAAATAAGGACACACACCCGGTTTAAAAAGCCACAGGTTGTTTAATTAGCCAAAGGCCTGGAAGAAGAGGAATGTTTTTGCCTTGCGTCTAAATATATGTAATGAAGGCAACAAGCAAGTCTCTTTGGGGAGGGCATTCTACAAGTATGCAGCCATCGCAGAAAAGGCCCGTTCTCATGTTGCTTCCCTCTGGACTTCTCATGGAAGGGGCACATAAAGACAGGCCTCTGATGAGGATCGCAGGGTCCAACTCACTTCATATGAGGATAGATGGTTCTTGTGGTATTGCGGTCCTGAGCAATTTAAGGCTTTATAGTTCAAAACCAGCACTTTGAATTGGGCTCAGAAACTAATTGACAGCCAGTGCAGTCAGGCCAGGATTGGTGTGATATGCTCAAACCATCTTGCCCAATTGAGCAACCTGCCTGCTGAATTCTGCACCACCTGAAGTTTCCGAACCATCTTCAGAAGCAGCCTCATGTATAACACATTGCAATAATCTAATCTAGAGGTTACGAGAGCATAGACAACAGAAGTTAGGCTATCCCTGTCCAGATAGGAGCTTTGAAGTAAATTATAATGATTTCTTACATAAATGTGTTAGGGGTGTAGTAACTATTAGATTAACTCGCTTATTTTTCAAACAATATGAAATCTTTTTGTTTGTCCATTCTTATAGGTAGAGAGTCTCCACAATGAAATAAAAGAGAAAACAGAGGATTATAATATGCTTTTCTTAGATAAAGAGCAGCTACAGAAAAACCTTGCTGTTCAAAAAGAAGAAATAGAAAAGCTGGAATCACGAGTCAGAGAACTGGAGTTTATGAACAGGGAAGAGGCAAAGAGTGTAAATAAACTCACGCAAGAGCTGCAAAAAATGAAAAAAACGGAAGCGGAACTAAAACAAGTAAATTTATATAAATTACGCTCTTTAACAGAAAGAAGAATTTAGGCATTACTCAGGAGTAATAGATGACATTTTTGTGTTGTGAGTTTCTAATGATTTTGGATTCTGTAGTCATAAAGACTACAAGGGACGTGAGTGGTGCTGTGGTCTAAACCAGTGCTCCCCAACCTTTTTATCGCCACGGACCAGTCAACATTTGATAATTTTACTGCGGCCTGCTGAGGGGGGGACGTTGATTGTTTATATTTTATTTAGATTGTTTGGTCTAAACCACAGAGCCTAGGGCTTGTCGATCGGAAGGTCGTCAGTTCGAATCCCCATGACAGGGTGAGCTCCCGTTGCTCAGTCTCTGCTCCTGCCCACCTAGCACTTCAAAAGCACATCAAGTGCAAGTAGATAAATAGGTGGAAAGGTAAATGACATTTCCGTGCACTGCTCTGGTTCACCAGAAGCAGCTTAGTCATGCAGGCCACATGACCCGGAAGCTGTCTGCAGACAAACGCCGGCTCCCTTGGCCTATAGAGCAAGATGAGCGTGCAACCCCAGACTCGTCCACGACTGGACCTAACAGTCAGGGGTACCTTTACCTTTGCCTTTAGTCGTAACGGCACTAGGGCATTCTGCACCAGAAGTATATTTTCTCTAAAAGATTTGGCTATACTGGGATGCACCTTCCATGTCCTCTCTGTGTCTTTTTTTCTGCCTCCCGACTGAGCAGTCTCAGGTCTCTGATCTGCTTAGTTGGTTTAATCCTGTTCAAGTGAAGTTTGAAGGCCAGGCTCTTGCCCTTGGCTCTTAGGTGCCCATAAGAAAGCTGTCTTAGCCGCTTGGCTGCCAGAATGCTAAGAAGATGGAGTAGGGTGAGTAATGTCTTGGGCTCAGCACCATGACTATAGCTGAGACCTGAGGGATGGTTCAGCCTGCAGTGCAAGTTCTAAACCTTTAGCTGCTCATTCACAGGTTGTGTGATTGAACCCTTTCCTGTTTTCCCCACAGTGATTTACCCTCTTGTATATGGCCTCCCTCCTTTAGCCTAGTGGCCATTTGTGAAATCTAGCTGCTGGAAGAGATGTGCTGAGGTGGTAGGAATTGTCACCATGGACCTCTGGGGGTCAACTTTTCAGATGGCACTGGGTGCTAAGGCTATGGCAGCTGTGTGTGGTTGCTCCACTCACGGTCCTCTGCCCTACCTTAAATCTCATTCTCAACTTTCTTTGCTGTCTTTGGAGATTGTGAAAATGTCCTGTCTTATCTTCATCTGTTCCCGCTGCTGGGTTTGCTGCTGCCTCTGCTGGCCTCTTCACCGATTGCCTGATAATGCAGCCTGGGGCTGAATTTTCAGACTGCCCCTGCATACAGGCTATCTTCTTCTACCAGTGTCTGATCTAGAGAGGTATGGTAGTCTGGATTGATCCTGGCTACATCCCGACAATGTGGTTTTTACCTGCTGTGATTGATTGACAAGTAAAAAAAAATTCCCTCTAGAAGCTGATGATTCATTTTCTTAAACATTATTAATTTTCTTGTAAAGGATTATTTGATCTTCTGAAGGCTTACTGTGCTTTTTGCTGCCTCTTCTATTTCTGATCTTTTTCTCCTTTCATGGGACCTATTTCTCCCCAAAAGGGCAAGTTGTATCCAAAGGTCACACAAGCAGAAGGGGGCCTGTGTAATATTTCCCTATTACTATGGCCACTGAAAGGCCTATCTGAAGGCTGTATATCTCCATCTGTGCAGAATTGAGCTGATGGTCCACTGCAATAGGGAGTTTTTTTTATATTTGTTGGAAGCCACCCAGAGTGGCTGGGGTAACCCTGTCAGATGGGCAGTGCTAAAAGCACCTTACATTTTGGTCAGCCAAAAGTTTCTAGCCCTGGCCTTGCTTTGATCTCTGCCACAGTGACTTTTCAAAGCCACAGCTGTGCCTGTACAGTGGTGCTTAGCCCCTAGTATCTACATGTTGCTAAATAGCAGGGGTGCACTGAAGTCCTACCCTGCTTTACTGGTTGTAGGGAGACTGTCTCTGTCCTTCATAGTTTTAGAGGCGGCGGCAGCTTTACTCTGGCTTCTAGAAGAAAAGGCTTGCACAGGAAGAGGTCCTGAAACGTGACTTCCTTTGATTTAACATCAAAGAAACCATGGATGAATTGGAATATTAGTAACATTTTTTGTTTCAGGGCCAGTGATATAAATGGAGATTGCAGAACAGCAAAGACAGCCTGTGGTAAATTCAAATGATTAAAAAACTAATCTCGCCATTGATTTATAATAGGCTTTGGCACATGTTAGCAATCAAAATAGTCTGAAGGTACTATTACTTAAAGGTAAAGGGACCCCTGACCATTATCTAAAAATTTGCAAGTCGGAAAATCCCTAAATAAAACCACCGCGGGTTTTTCCCGGATGTCGAGACATTCGTAAGCAGGCGGCCATTACCCCCATTCGTAAGTCGAGGTACCACTGTACTTAACATATATGATTTTTGTGTTTATATTAACAGGATAAAGAAGCATTACAGCAGCAACAGTATGATAATTTAATTCAGATTTCTACACTGCAATCCAAATTGGATGAAATCAGGCACAAAGTGCCTAGGGAAGACAGCTTGGATCATATACTGATGGAACAATTGAAAACACAAGAGGAACTTTTATCAAAAAATAGAAATGTAAGTTGCAATGAGAATAATAAAAGGGCCAATTGGTTTTTAAAAATCCTGATCCTCATATTGACTGTTTCTGGGTTGAAACTATAATAGAAGTTCAAAACCCTATTTTAAGAATGTAGATTATAAATGAATAGTTACCTCTACTGATTCCCCCCCCCCCTTAACCTTTATGGTCTTTGAAATCTTACAGTGTTTTTGAATGAAAGCTGCAGGATAGGTGTCAGGCTCAGAAAATTCTATCCCTCCCCTGGCGGCAGCTCGAAGCAGGAAAAAACCAAAGAGTTCTTAGTGATGAGTTTATTCAAACATCATGGTGAGAGACAAAGAAATCTCCCATACTGTAATGGCATTGTTCCAACTGAGCTCATCCCTTCCTAGCAACAGCACTTCCCCTTATGGTGGCAGCCAAGGGCTAATTGTCTCTGCAAGGGCTAATTGCTCTTGCACCCTCAATGAGCGAAGAGTTCTAGGAGAAGGGGGGGGGTCAAATACTCTCCAGTGATAACATGTCAGTTGGCTCCCCTGGCTCTGGCTCCCCCCTCTCTTCTCCCAACTTTTCTGTTCATCTGTCTCTGCACTGTGTCCTTCCTCAAACCACTTCTGTAATTCAATACTCCCTTTCTTTTCTCTGGGAGCATCAGGAGAAGCGGGGGGAGGGGTGATCTCCACCATTCCTCCTCCCCTTCAGTCCAGTCCCTGACAATAGCACTTGCTAGTTGCATTGAATTCCCAGTTCAACGCTATGAGTTCCATACGATTACTGCAGGTGCTGGAAAATGCTTGTATAGTTGCAACAGGCTCCTTGGGCCATTTTATGTTGAATATAAATTCCTCTCAAATTCTTGGCATTTTTATGCTCTCCAGTAATACATACTGTAATGGCTATTCATCTGATCCTCACCCATCCCCACATTATTTATATATGTGTAGTTTATTCTCCCATTAACTGGAAAGTATGTGGGGCTCTAATGAATTCCTATACTGAACCAATCTTTTTATACTCAAGATACCAACAGACTGACGAAGACCATGCTCAGGGTATCCTGGGCTCTAGCCTTATTGGCAGATGATGTATTATATGTAGTTCAGTTCTCTTCTAGATCCCTGGTAGCCAGTTCCTTTGTTCGCCACTCTCTTTAGTTGGAGGATGGATGGCGGCTAACAGATTGAGGTTGAATCCTGACTAGACAGAAGTACTGTTTGTGGGGGACAGGAGGGATGAGCAGGTGTAGAGGATTCCCTGGTTCTGAATGGGGTAACTGTGCCCCTGAAGGACCAGGTGCGCAGCCTGGGAGTCATTTTGAACTCACAGCTGTCCATGGAGGCGCAGGTCAATTCTGTGTCCAGGGCAGCTGTCTATCAGCTCCATCTGGTACGCAGGCTGAGACCCTACCTGCCTGCAGACTGTCTAGCCAGAGTGGTGCATGCTCTAGTTATCTCCCTCTTGGACTACTGCAATGCGCTCTACGTGGGGCTACCTTTGAATGTGACTCAGAAACTACAACTAATCCAGAATGCGGCAGCTAGACTGGGAGCGGCCGCCGAGACCACATAACACCGGTCTTGAAAGATCTACATTGGCTCCCAGTATGTTTCCGAGCACAATTCAAAGTATTTAAAGCCCTAAATGGCCTCGGTCCAGTATACCTGAAGGAGAGTCTCCACCCCCATCATTCTGCCCAGACACTGAGGTCCAGCATCGAGGGCCTTCTGGTGGTTCCCTCGTTGCGAGAAGCCAAGTTGCAGGGAACTAGGGAGAGGGTGGTGGGGCTTGCCCTGTGGAACGCCCTCCCAACAGATGTCAGAGAGGAAAACAACTACCAGACTTTTAGAAGACATCTGGAGGCAGCCCTGTTCAGGGAGGCTTTTGTGTTGGGGGAAACTATCTGGTGATGAAGCTGTGAAGGACGTCCTATCCTAGTATAATCTAAGCCAAAAATAAGTATGCCTATTAAAAAGCAAAACAGAGTTCCTTTCATCCTTCGCAGTCCTTTTGGGTTCCTAGGCCTGGTGGTGGGGAGAGAGAGTTTTGGTCCAAGGTCCCTCCTGAAATTGTTCATGAGGTGGAGGACAAGGGCAACAGCAGTCTGCTTCTTTCCTTCTGCAATCAATTCTGCTGCCACCCTGCCATGGGATGGTCTTTCATGCACTTCACCTTGAGTTGTCAGAGGTTCCCCCTCACATATGTTTCCTGCCTCCCATTTTCAAGAATCCAGTAAAGAAGGCTGGTGTGAAGCAAGCAACCCAACAGTTCCAGGACATTGAAGCAGTAGAGCTAGTTCCACTCAGGGATCTCTGTTCTGGCATTTATTCTTCTTTACTGTGCCCAAGAAAGATGGCTATCTCTGGGTAGTATTGGATCTCAAGCATATCAACTTGTTCATTTGTTACCAATCAAAACCATTTGGTTCTTAAGATCAGCCATCATAATAATCTCATGTGATTACATATAACCTTTTTTAAGTGTCTTTCCTTATTAAGACTTTGGTTAGTTTCCCTGTTCATTAAATGTCTCCTAATATCCTCTTTCATCTGTCTATGCAATGCAAGAATAAACTGTTAGAATCTACGGTGGCCACTGTATGCATGAAAAGAGAATTGGAAAGGTACAGCAATTATCATAAAATTGTTGTACCTTTCCAATTCTCTTTTCATGCATACAGTGGCCACCATAGATTCTAACAGTTTATTCTTTTCAGTGTCTGGAATGGACATTTACTATGTACAATACTAGTTATGTATTGTAAAAAAAAAAGTAGGCAGGCACAGGCCTATTCAGTTTAGATAGGCTGTAGGTTCAAAAGGAAATGGAATCATCAATGATAAAGTTTTATGAAATTATTATATCTCCATCACAGGTACTTGAAATTGAAGACTTGAAGTCTGTTATAGAGCATCTTCATGATGACAAGGAACAATTGCTAAAGGATAAAACAGAAGAAATAGAGCAGCTGTACAAAGTAATTGAGAAGCTTCAAAATGAATTGACTCTTCATGAAATTAGCTATAGCCCAGACAGTCTTAATAATGTTGCTCTAGTAGAGCAGGAGGAGAACCTTCATAATAAATTGAAGAAAGGATCACCACATCATCTGGAGAGCAGAGATGAGGGTGACAGCTGTCTGTTACTTAATTCCAGCCAGAAACAGATTCTGGGACAACTAGAAAGTCTTTTGGCAGACAGAGAAACCTGGCAACAGCTGCTTGAAGAAAAAGAATGTCAGTTTAAAGCAGAGATAAAAAACCTGGAGCAAAATGTTCAAGAGTCCTCTAGACAGCACTTCACTGAGCTAACCACTTTACAGCTACAGTATAAAGAATTACAGGAAGAACATAAGCTCCTCAACATGTGCTTGACTCAAAAAGAAAGTGACATGACTGTGACTGCTTCTCGCATTCAGGAACTTAAAGATAAGCTGCAAGACAGCGAAATAAAGCTTGCAGAGACAGAAAAACAGTTCCAAGCAGTGTCAGAGCAGAAAATAGAGCTGATAGTTGAAGTAGAGAACATACAAGGAAAGGTGGTGGTGCTTGAAAATGAACGATATGTCTTGGCACAAACACTGCATGACAAAGAGGCCACTTATCAGAGGGAGATTAGTGAACTTCAAACTGCTGCTGCAGAACTCAAATCTCAGATTGAGAAAATGACAGGAGAACTGGAAACTGTGAGATCTGAGAAAGATTTTTTTCACTCACAGTTGAAATCCTACAGGGAAAATGGTCAAGATAATGATAATAAGGAATTATCACTTTGTGAGCTGGTGCCAGAAACCGTTCCCTACATCTCTTCTGAAGAAATAGAGGAAGGGGGAGAAGAGAGGGAACCAAATAACAAGCCCTCAGGATCACTGGAATTTTCTTACAGAGATGAAATGGTATGTGACAACCCTAATATTATAAATACCCAAATAATGGTTGAAATTAATAATCAGGATATTAAAATGAGTCTGTTTAAGAGATGTCAAGATGTGTCACCGTCAATAAATTCTTGGTTTTCTCCAGATAAGCCATTTTAAGTTGTCCTGTTTTGTTCTCCTAAAGAGCAGGGCTGACCCGTCTCGGGCAGGACCTCCTGGTCTCTTAGCTGACCACACCAGCCGGGGTATGTGGGAGTCCTTGCTGCAGCAGGCTGGCCCCATCTTCCTAACTAGGTATTTGGTGAGCCGTAATAATTCAGGCTGAGCCTGAATCCAAAAGGGAGAAATAGTGGAAATCAGGTGGGAGAACCTTCTGCAAACCTGGGGAAATAAGAAAGATACCATTGGAGATACTCTTCTTGTCTGTGTGTGCAAAAACAAAGTGGGATAACAAGGTACTGATGAGCATAACGTGCCACTGCCGCCTGGCATGCATGGGATGGGGGTAGGGGGAGTTCGCCCCACCGGTCCAGCCCTTGCTGCCAACACTGCTGCTTCAGGGTGCACTCATGCTGCCCAGAAATGTAAGCAGTTAACATTCAAAGCCTGTTTTCAGTAAGTGAGCAGGGAGGAAAGCAGCAACACAGGAATGGGCCTTTTCTGCAGTGGCTCCCCACTTGTGGAAGGCTTTAAGCACCAGGCAAAAACTTACCTCTTCTCCCAGGGCTTTGAATAATTAAACTATGGCCTTTTTAACCAGGGTGGGGGCTATTGTTTTTGTTTGTTATTATGGTATATATATTTGTGGTTTTATATTGGAAACCACCTTGTGATAGTTGGATGAAGGGCAAATAATTTAATATATAATAATAATAGTCTGGACTAAAGCTAATGCAGAAGGAACAGCTGAGCAAAGCTGCAAAGAGGCTCACTTTGGAGTGCTATTGCCAGTACCTAAATGCTAGGGAAGGGTTCACTGATGGGATGTGTGTTGGGAGGTATGCAAACATTTTTGACCCACTTAGAGCATGCCCCCCCCAACAGATAAAAAGGATGGACTTTTATTAGCAGCAAAAATGTTTGCGAGAAACACCCTCCCTCTGTTTTGTCTCAGCCTTAAGGTTCAGTGGTTTCATGTTATGGCAGGTTACTAAATGTTTGTGCTTCTTTGCAGGAAAAATATATTACTGTGACTAATCTGAAGTCTTCCAGTAAAAATCTTACTATTCAGGATACACATCTTCAAGGAATGGTTCTGGTTCATGAAGCAGAAATAACAAATGCTATTAAAGAACATCAAGATCCACAGCTAGTTTTTCAACAAATGTTGCAACTTAATCATGTTTTTCAAAGCACACAATTCAGTCAAAAGATATCAGAAAACTTTGAAAGCAGGGTCACAGATAAGACTTCATGGGACTCACCTGAGATGATGCGAGAACAGAATAACAGCATGGAGCTCCAAATAAGTGTTCCTTTAACACCCTTTTCAGAAGTTGATAGCAGAGGCTCTGCAAGCCTGTGCTCAGATTCCTCAGTCCTCCAGGGAGACATCGCAGGGTTGTTGGGGTGCCCAATTTCCTATTCTAATGGCAGTGAAAAAACAGCAGCATATCTCCTTCAGTCTCCACATTCCAGTCTCCACATTGCAGCCTCGGCATTCCTAGAAGCAACTGACTACAATGGTGTGCAAGAAAATATTTCAGTAAGTGATTATTCTGTAAACACATATTATTTTATTGCTGAGTCATGTGCCCTCAGCCATTCCCATGGAAACAAAAGGAGCAAAGAATAATAGGTACTGTGTCATAGTAGCCAGATTTGATCATTTCATCATGAACTCCAGGCAGTAAAGTAAAGGTAATTGTGGTCAACGTTGCAGTGCCCTTTTAATAATCAATTATATGTAAGTGACTAGTTTTTTGAAAAGTAAATGAGGTTCCTTTGAAGTGAACAATGGATTATTCTTAGAGAGATCTCACCCGCTGTGAGAAATATTTTAGTATCGTATTTTAACATAAGACCACTTTTTCAGGGATTAATGCAATGGTGGCAGTTCAGAGGTCTCATCTAGGCCCTCCAAGATCCTGCCAATCCTGGTGACCAAAGAGAAAAACTAAAGTAGACACAATGCAGGCGTAGGCAGAGTGCAGCGCCCTGAGGAGGACGCAAATCAACTCCCTCCAGTCATCAGATTGAGCGTTTGAGCAGAGAAGGGTTGATAACTTCTTCTTTGGCAATCACTCGTAGCCGAGTAAGATTGTCTTCCATGAACATGATCTTAACAGTGAGTCCATAAGTGACTGTGGAAGCCAATTCTGGATCCATACGTCCTTCCATAGTGGGGACATAGGTTTCTGGGTGGGAGTTGATCACGGTGAGGGGTTTGCCAAACATGCCTTCCTCTTAGCAAATTTCTCCCTTTCATCCTGAGTTCGAGTATCTTCAAAGTCCATGATACTTTGGTAAGGCTGTTGTCCAATTGGAGCACCCGCAGGCAAGTGTTTCCCAATTGTCGGTGTTTATACTACATTTTTTTTAGATTTGCCTTGAGAGAGTCTTTAAACCTCTTTTGTTGACCACCAACATTACACTTTCCATTTTGAAGTTTGGAATAGAGTAGTTGCTTTGGAAGACGATCTGGCATCCACATAACATGACCAGTCTAACGAAGCTGGTGATATTTGCTTCCAGTTAATTCCAGTACACTGGCATTTGTTCGACTGTCTTCCCGAGTGATATGTAAAAAATTGTAGAGACACGGTTAATGGAATCTTTCGAGGAGTTGGAGATGGCATTTATAAGTGGTTCATGTTTAACACAGTGTTTCTCAACCTTTTTTGGGCCACGGCACACTTGTTCCGTGGAAAAAATCACGAGGCACACCACCATTAAAAAAGTTAAAAAATTTAACTCTGTGCTGCCCTATATTGACTATAATTATGACTGTAAGAAACACTTGCCAATTGCTGTGTTGGTTGCAATCTCCTGTAATAAGGCTTCACAAGCCGTCCGGCGGGTCAGCGTTGTTTATTGGCGGCCGCCAGGCTCGTTTGCACTGAGCTTTGGGAAAGAGGAGGAGAAATATTGCTTTCCGGTGGGTCAGTGTTGGCTATTGGCGGCCACCAGGCACATGACAATGCAAATCGCCCTTCTCGTCGCCGCACGTCGCGGCACACCAGCCAGCGTCTCGCGGCACACTAGTGTGCCGCGGAACAGCAGTTGAGAAACGCTGGTTTAACAAGCATACAGTAAGGTAGTACAATAGCTTTCTTCCCCTTCTATTTGCCAGGAGGTGATAGGACCAGTGGCCATGATCTTAGTTTTTTTGATGTTGAGCTTCAGACCATATTTTGCATTCTCCTATTTCACCCTCATTAAGAGGTTCTTTAATTCCTCATCACTTTCTGCCATCAAGGATGTGTCATCAGCATATCTGAGGTTGTTGATATTTCTTCCGGCAATGTTAATTCCGACTTGGGATTCATCCAGTCCAGCCTTTCGCATGATGAATTCTGCATATAAGTTAAATAAGCAGGGAGACACTATACAGCCTTGTCGTACTTCTTTCCCAATTTTGAACCAATCAGTTGTTCCATATCTAGTTCTAACTGTAGCTTCTTGTCCCACAAGGGGGCTTATACCATAGTTTATTGGCCCATAGATGGTATTTGTGGCTTTAAAGAAACACTGTGCATCATGTGTGTCGGCTAAGTGCTGGATCTCTTGAGCTTTTTTTATTCACCAGTTCTTTAGTTCTCTGGTTCTTTGAATCTCAGCCTTAGCGTTGGCATAGCACACCCTCCTCAACTGATCTGTACTGCCCGCTATGTGTCTGTGTTTGTGTGTGCACACATGTTGAGTGTGTGTGTGTGAGAAAGTGTGCGTGGCACCACCCACATTTGGCCACACCCACCACTTATTATGGCCCCTGGGTGGATGCAGCGCTTGAACCAAAAAAGGGCTAGCCACATATTTATTGAGGGATGATGTGGAGAAAGCATGTGGGTCATAAGAGCATCGCTGACAGAGCAAACCAGCACTTCAATTGATCCAGCTTTGTGTTTTCCACAGTGACCATACCAAACCAAACCTGTTAGCAGTCAGTATACCTTTCTGAATGGTTCTCCCTTGGAGGAGTAGAGGAGCAGGAAGGCATGGAAATAAAACATTTCACTGCTGCTTGCTAAATCTCTTACTTGCTCTAAGGCAGGCACCGCCAAACTCGGCCCTCCAGCTGTTTTGGGACTACAGTTCCCATCATCCCTGACCACTGGTCCTATTAGCTAGGGATGATGGCTGTTGTAGTCCCAAAACAGCTGGAGGGCCGAGTCTGAGGATGCCTGCTCTTAAGGGGTTGAGTGACCAAGAAAGCCACGGATATATTAGTGATTTAAAACTAAGCATGACTTGGGAAAGGAAACTTGCTCTCAGCATTTCCCACAAGGAAAGGCCAGTGATTCTCTCCCATCTGTTAAGAGCCCCGGGGTGCTCAGGGATGCTGGAGAAACTTACTGACCTAGTATTTCCTTATGATGCAGACCCATTTCTCCCCCAATCAGACTTGTCTAGCATCATATTTTTCCATCTCTGCTATGCTGTCCACTGTCAAGCAGAGATACAATAAGCACTAAGAAAAAGAGGCTTATTTTCCTATTCTAGGACTGCAGAACCCAGATAACCAAACACAGGACAGGTTGGGCAGAGAATGTTCTTTGTTCTTTTGCTCTTGTTCTTTTTGTTTTTGGCCATGTGGGCAAGGGTGCTGTATAGTTCTGTATATTCTGCATATTTTTGTGTTTGCTATCAAACTTAATAAAATAATTATTTAAAAAAGGAATGTTTCCCCCACCACATTGAAGACAGGGCTCTGCGCTATTACCCTTCCCTAGATTTCTGTGTGGCTGGGCTTCTTCCTGATCAGGAGGGTATCATTTGCGAATCCATGATGCCCAAACATACTTTCAAATTGATTTATTCTGCAATTAATATCAAATTCAGTAACTTTTTTGTATGTGGTATATATTCAAGTGTGCGTATGGCCTCCTATACATACGTGGGGCTCATTTTAGTGGAAAACTCAGTGTGATAGGATTTGTTGTGCCTGGTTTGTCATCTGGTGGTAATCACAGTGGGAAAAACGAAATCTGTGTTTTGGTGGGCACCAGAATGGGGGCAAACCTGTTCCCTCAGCACTGATGCTGGGATCACCTATCTCAGTCGTGTCCTTGAAGGGGCTGGGGGTTTGTTTGAACAGCAATGCTTTCCTTCAAAATACTAAATGGTGTGGGATTTGTTCATTCCTGAGCACTGGTAATATTTTTAAAATATAAGCTGCACTTATATTTATGATTCAGTATTCATAACTAATGTAATAGTTGTACAAAATGTATTGTGAGGTGTAACCCTAAAAGAATTACCACACTTTTCCATGTATTAGACGAGGGTGGTTTTTTTTACTGTAAAAGAATTTTAAAAATTGGGGGGGGGTATTCTTGTACACGGGTAGTGATTTCTGGGGGCTGGCGATTGATTGTCAGCTGCAATTGGGTGGGAGAATGGAGTCTGCTACAAGTGTTGCTGTGGATTTGCTGCTGCTGCTGCAGTCAGGCATGCAAATGCCGGCTGCTGTTGGCTTGCTGGCAGACACTCTGTTGCGTCTTCTGCACATGCGTTTTGTAGCGTTTGTCAGTCGGGTGAATGTTTTTCAGCATTCCCCCTCCAAAATACGTCAATAAGCATCCCACCCCCAAAAAAGCTCAACAACTCTGGGCCATCTCCTCCCATTTTCTAAAATTGTAGTCCCCAAAAATAGGGGGCGTGTTATATGGGTGGGTGTGTTATACACGGAAAAATACGGTACTGTTATTCATTCCTGTGGAAAACGTAAAGCAGAATATGTACGTCCATTGTTGCTGTAGGGGACTTGTTAATGAAGCTAGGACTTCATTGTATTTTTGTATATTCATTTCTATATAGGTTAGAGATGCTGAAGGCTTCACTCTGTCGCAATCCAAGCTGCAAGATGATCTAAAATCAACGATGTCCAGACGTGAGGGTGCAAGCACTGAGTATGGCAGCAGTGAGTTAATGAATTCATGCTATAAGTGATTTCAGTGGGCATGCTCCAGTGTGGCTTGGCTTCTGGGATTTACCTCGGGTCACGTGGGGAGCAAGTCTTAGGCATGCAGACTCCCCCAGGAGGTAGAGATTAACTACTAAATTGGGGGTATCCTGTACTTATTTCTGTAGGAGACTTCCCTGGTCCCATGAAATAGAGCCACTCTCAAGCCTTGTCACTTGCAGGCTAAGTGATTTTGAACAAATTTTAGTCTTAGAAACTGAAACAATTAAAAAAACAAGCTAAAATGATAGCTTGAGCAATGAAAGCTGGCTGACCAATAACTTTTTTCTGTAATATAAAATCTTTGAGCTTGCCTACTAAAGGTGGGAAAAGTCATTATTAGGTTGAAGAACTCATCAGGAGCATTATTTAGCATTATTTCTTGAAGCTAAATAGAGTTTGTATACAGTGGTACCTTGGTTCAAGAACAGCTTAGTTTATGAACAAATTGGATTAAGAATGCTGCAAACCCGGTAGTAGGTGTTTCGGTTTGTGAATTTTGCCTTGGAAGCAGAACATGTTCTGCTTCCTGTTGAGTGTGTTCCATTTGTAAATTTAGTCCCCCACTACTATGGGAAAGCACGCCGAACGCTTTGGTTTAAGAACGGACTTATGGAACGGATTAAGTTCGTAAACCAAGGTACCACTTGCACTTTATCTTTTGTCCTGTTCTCTTCACCCATAGTATTCATGATCCTGGTAGCCCTAGTTGCACTGATCAGATATGTGAGAATGAGCATCTACCCATAGTCTTGAACCCTTTGGATCTAGTACCCTCCCTGCCCCCCATTGCCTCCTGGACACAGCCAGGGCAATCCAGACTCTATGGTTTCTACTCCACCTAGCAGAAGTCCTCAGTGCACTGTTGAACAAGGTCATCATCTCTGGATTGGTAAAGTGCAGTACACAGCCTGGTATCTTACCTTAAGAAGAAGATAGGGTGTGCCAAAAGTATCTAGCCATTCTTCTGGGAATGTGATAAGTTAATGCTAGGCTAGATCAGGCATCCCCAAACTTCGGCCCTCCAGATGTTTTGGACTACAATTCCCATCATCCCTGACCACTCTTAGCTAGGGATCATGGGAGTTGTAGGCCAAAACATCTGGAGGGTCGCAGTTTGGGGATGCCTGGGCTAGATGATGTTACAGTTAAGTAGATTTGTAGCTGGTTGACTGACCGAACCCTAGTCATATGAGCGTTCTTGCCGTTTTGTTTGTCAGATACTAGTTCAGATTTAGTTCTTCAGATTAATCAAGAAGATCCAGAAACTATTTTACACCACGATAGCAAGGTCATGACTTATCTGCAGTGCTTTGGAATTGCTCCAGATATCACGGAACCAGCAAGAAAAGAAAGAGAGGTGTTTTCACAACAGTTGAAGGTAATGTGGGTAAGGAAATTGTTGGGCAACTTGAAGCTCACCCAGGCTTCCTTTTGTGCCGTGTTTCAGGCTTTAAAGCTCAATGTCTGAGCAATGGGGATTTTTTGTCCCAGCACTTCTCTTGGAAAACTCTACGTTTTATCGCTGAATCAGAGAAAACAGCAATCGGGTTTTCCACAGATTGCCATTCGATCCACTTTAGCAGCAAAATGTGGGTTTTCCTAGGGAAAGCGCAGAGACAAAAACAACTGCTAAGACATAGAGCTTTAAGGCATAGACCTGTGCCTGGAAAGCCCAGCACAAAAGGAAGTCTGGATGAGATTGTGTACCACAATTTTAAATTGAAATAGCAATATTTAAAATACTGTATGACATATTCCTTAGTTGATTTGAATAAATGACAGAAAATATCTCCTTTTTTTCTGGCAGACTAGCCCTACAGTCACTGCTGGGCAACCCCTGAAAGGAAGCTCTATGATTCATTTGAATGCTCCTCCTTCCTTCTTTCTCAGCATCTTATCGGTTCTGTTTTTCCTGACAGCTCATTCAGCTCATTCAGATGTCCTTCTCTCCGCTATGTAACATGTTAGCTTTCTGCTGAAAAATTTCCTTTCAGAATTTCAGCTTCTCTGTGTGTGTGTGTGTGTGTGCGCACACACACACACACGCTATATAGAGAGTGGAAAATAGTTTGTTCATTTTGTTCTCTGTGTTTGGATGCTGCTCAAGATATCATTGCAAAACTTGGCACAAGGGTTCCTGGGGTGGGGAATTTTGTCAATATTTTGAATCAGCTATTTGGATTCAAGCTTGTTTTACTCTTCCAGTTAGAGAGAAAAGAGTCACAGTGCCAAGCCCCTCGCTCTCTCTGGTGCATGTCCATTTGATTCTCTTCATCTCTTCACAAGCTGGAGTGCTAAATTTGGAAACAGGGTACCAGTAAAACTGGAATTTTGAGAGATTCCGTGCTTTAGCAAAATTTGTCTTCCAAAGAGGTATTGAAGTAGTTGAAATTTCACATTACTAATAACTCTTCCTTGCATGAAAAATCTGATATTTGTTTCAGGAAAGCATCATCCACATCCTCTCCTTATTTTGGTGGTTTGTGCTAGACTGTGACTGTCATTTTATACTTCTTTTTCCTGTTTAGTTTTGCCCAGATGCTCTCTACAGTAATGGATTTCTGTCCTGCTCCTTGGTTTTTTGGCCTATTGTAGAATGTTGTCCAATTATCCAATTGGTAAACAACAATAAACGCAGCTTTGTGAGGCAGAAGGATAGCAGAGAATCGATCTGCCTACGACAACTATTAGCTGTGTTGTAGAAGCGTTGCAAATACTCAGCCCAGTACGCTTCCAAATATCAAGTCTTGTTTCTAAATGGTCCATGAATTTTCCTTCCCAGTTTAGATAACAGTCCGTAGCAGCGAAAGTCTTATCCAGCTTTCTATGCCTGTGAAAAATAACTCACGTTGACTCCTTGTTCATTAAAACAAAGAAGATTTATTAAGGCAACTCCAGCCGGGGGAGTTCAGGTCCATCTCGGCTGGAAACTGCAACACGAACAAAAAGAACAGAAACATATGGTGTCATATATTACAGATACAACAGCAATCACACAGATACTTCCTGTTTCCTGTTTACATGACACGTCACAGACCCCATGATCCAGGACGACTGCTGAGCTATTAACTCTCTCAGCTCACATGGTTTTTGGTTTTTTGGCCTATATTGCTACTCTGTCTCACTTCCTCTTGCATTTATACTTTTGGATCAAGCTGTTTCCTTCACTTGCTACATTCCAGTCATGGAGATCATCCCATCAAGTCTCTATCAAGTCATATTTACCTTTCTGTAACAGATTTTCAAGGATTTATTTCCTACTTTCTCTGTATTAGTGTGTAATCAAAAGCCACATATGGTCCTAGAAAACCAATAGTCATTCACGAAGGTGCCTTGCCGAAATGTTGGTGGGACTGTTCTCTATTCGGTACTACCTACATATGTGGTAGGATTGTGCTAAGATCCATCTTGGATAATTGGTCTACTAAATCCAGTTGATTGTGTATTGGATTCTATGTTTCTTATGTAATATTTGCCAGTTGCAGGATGGATTTTGTTTCCTTTGAAGAACTTTGCCTGCAGTGTCTATATTATTTTCAAACTGCAGAACAGTTTCAAGTGGTAAATGTCTTGAGGACTGTGGGCTACCTGCTATCATCAGCTTGAAGTATTTTGCTTCCTTCTCAGAATGTGTTGAAGATGGTATCTGAAGAGAGCTACAAAATACTGGTTTTGTCAGAAAAATCTCCGCCTCATGATGATAAAAAAAATGTACAGAAATCTCCATCAAAGGAGGGGTGGCAAAAAGAAAGACTAGCCTTGCTTGATAAAGTTCAGTCACTGAAGAATTACCTCAACAAAGTACCAGATAAAGAAGACAAGGTATACAGATATCTTTATAATTTTACTTGAGTTAGAGACCATTAACAACAGCTGCAACTACAGTCATACCTTGGTTTTCGTACAGCTTAGTTCGTGAACATTTTGGCTCCTGAACGCCACAAACCTGGAAGTGAGTGTTCCTGTTTGCGAACTCTTTTTTAGAAGCTGAATGTCCGATGGGGCTTCCGATTGGCTGCAGAAGCTTCCTGCAGCCAATCAGAAGCCGCACTTTGGTTTCCGAACATTTTGGAAGTCGAATGGACTTCCAGAATGAATTCCATTCGACATTTGAGATACAACTGTATTATCTCTTCTTGGTGATTTCTAAAAAGCTGAGCGCTTGCATCCCAGTCAGTTCAGAATGAGTCTGGCAAAGGAAGATTCTGTAGAGACAGATGGGAACATCTAGTCCTTCTAAGGCAAACAGTGCTAGTGCAATTCCTCCCTGATTCAGTTTAGAGGTCAATTGTGGGACTAACTGGTTTTTATTATGACTGTTCAATATTAATAGCTATTTGCTTTTTTCTCTTTTTGATGTATTTTTGTTTAGATTAGTTTGTTTTTTATTGTAATGTATTTTTATTGTTTTTTATTGTAATGTATTTTTATTGTAATGTATAAGTTTTCCAATCTTGTGAGAAATGGGAATTGTGATTTATTGTTGATTATCCATCCTGTCTTGTAGGAAAATACATCTGCTTTTTTTGACTGGAGAGGAGACCTACTTCAAGCAGTCCAGTGTGTATTGGAAAAGGAGCGAAACATGTTACAAAGCTACTTACAGACACATTTTTGCAATCCTGGATCTGGAGACAAAGAATCATTAATAGAAAAGCTGGAACATATAGTGGAACAACAAGTATGATAATTTTCTATTGGTTTACTATGTAATATTCGCCTTCTGAAATCTGGACAAGAAATGCATCCTGTTAGTTATTATTATTATTATTACTACTACTACCACCACCACTCTGGGCAGCTCCCAACAAAATACAGTCATACCTCGGGTTAAGTACGTTTCAGGTTGAGTACTTTCAATTTAAGTACTGGAACGGATTAATCCACTTTCCATTACTTTCAATGGGAAAGTACGCTTCAGGTTAAGTACAAACTCCCAGAACCAATTAAGTACTTAACCTGAGGTACCACTGTACATTGATTATTGTCTTCATTTTATGGATCAATGGTCTCATTAGACAGTAGAATTCGTGTTAAATTGCTGTTTTAGGGGGTGTTTTTCATCGTCTGGAACGGATTAATCCACTTTCCATTACTTTCAATGGGAAAGTTTGCTTCAGGTTAAGTACGCTTCAGGATAAGTATGGACTTCCGGAACCAATTAAGTACTTAACCTTAGGTACCACTATTAAAAACACAATAAAACATCAACCATTTAAAACTTCCCTGTACTTCAGATGTCTTCTAAAGTCAAATAGTAGTTTATCTGTTTTGATACCTGATAGGAGGGACACCTCTACAGAGAAGGCCCTCTGCCTGGTTCTGTGTAGCTCCATGTCTTGCAGTGAGGGAACCTTCATAAGTACCCCGGAGCCGGACCCTAGTGTTTAGGCTAGACGATGGAGGTGGAGACGCTCCTTCAAGGCTATAACCAGCACTTTGAATTGTGCTCGGAAATGTAGTGGGAGGTAGTGTAGCTCCTTTAGCACCAGTGTTATATGGTCCTGGCGGCTGCTCCCAGTCACCAGTCTGGCTGCTGCCTACTGGATTAGTTGTAGTTTCCGAGTAACCTTCAAAGGTCGCTCCATGTAGAGCACATTGCAGTAGACCAATTGGAAGATAACCAGAGCATATACCACCCTGGCAAGATAGTGTGCAGGCAGGTAGGGTTGCAGCTGGCATACCAGATGGAGATGGCAGACAGCTGTCCTGGATGCAGAACTAACCTGCACCTCCATGTAGAGCTGTGAGTCCAACATGACCCCCAGGCTGTGCAGCTGGTCCTTTAAGGGCACTGTTCAGGACCAGGGAGTCCCCCCCCCCACCTGCCCGCCCCCTGTCCCCCAGAAACAGTACTTCTGTCTTGTCAGGATTCAACTTCAATCCATTAACTGCCACCCATGATTTACAAGGAATCCCTTTAAATCCAAGACACTCCTTCTAGCCCCTCAGCTGCACATGGGATTCCTGGGGTCAGCTGCAACTCCCTTGTGCAGCTGACCCCACCTGAGGAGGCTTGCAGAGATAGATCCCTGTGCTAAAAATCGGCTGGTTGTAAGGGCATCAATGCATCATGCAAAGGGTTTTGCAGCTGCCACCAATCAGTTCACCACATTTTGGCCCAGCGGCAATTTTACCTGCCGCATACTTAGCATCATATATGATATCAGGTGTAGGGTAGGTGGGCCTAGCTAGCCAATTTGACCACCAAAATGGGGAGACTTGGCAAGCTTAATTAGACCCACAAGCCAGGGGTTCCCCACTCCTGATTCAAATAATTTCACGCAGCACGTTATCTGAAAAGGTTCTTAGAATAGCTTACAAAACTGTTAGTCTCTGCCCTTAGGCAGACGAAAAGGCATGACACATAAGGAAAAGGAAAGGTGAGGAAGGAGGAAAAAAGCAAGCATCCATTATTATTATTATTATTATTATTATTATTATTATTATTATTATTATTTAATGATTGAATTTATATACCGCCCTATACCTGGAGGTCTCAGGGTGGTTCACAGAAAAGATCAACATAAAAACCGCAATATATATAATCAAAATAAAAACGAGGCAATAACCCCCCTTCAAAGAACCACATTTTAAAAGGGCATAGGATGTCGAGCAGATCAGTCAAAGGCCTGGTTAAAGAGGAACGTTTTCCCCTGGCGCCTAAAGGTGTATAATGAAGGCGCCAGGTGAACTTCCCTGGGGAGAGCAGATGGAATCTGCAGAGAAGAACCATTATTATGTTGTCACCCTGCGGACCTCTTGTGGAAGCGACACATGAAAAAGGGCCCCAGAAGATGATCTTAGGGTCTTTCATATGGAACAAGGCGGTCCTTGAGATATTGCGGTCCTGAGCCATTTAAGGCTTTATAGGCCAAAACCAGCAGTTTGAATTGGGCCCGGAAACTAATTGGTAGCCAGTGCAGCCGGACCAGGATCAGTGTAATATGCTCAAGACCGTCTTGCTCCGGGGAGCAACCTGACCCCTGAATTCTGCTCTAGCTGAAGTTTCCGAACCATTTTCAGAGGCAGCCCTATGTATAATGCATTGCAATAATCTAACCTTGATGTTACCAGAGCAGGTTACCAGGTTACCAGAAGTTAGACGTTCCCTGTCTACATAGGGGTGCAGCCGGGCCACCAGATGAAGCCGATGGAAGGCACTCCACGCCACCGAGGCCACCTGAGCCTCTAGTAACAGCAAAGGATCCAGTAGTTAGGCTATCCTTTTAAGCTACAATAACCAATTTCCAACCTAAGATAACAAGCTAGGTTGGAAATTGGTTATGTAGCTTAAAGGATTGGTTGTAAGAATTTACATCCTCAAAGAAACTGAAATAGGTTGTTTAATGTGTAAAATGGACTTGTTTTCATTTCAGGAACAACAGCAAAAGCTAGTTCTGGAGCATCTTCTTTCTTCAGATAGAAACAGCTTGCTTACTGAAATACAGGACCTTGAAGCAGAGTTGCGACTGATGCATCTTCAAAGTCAGGAGAAGCTGCAACAACTCCAAGAAACACTTATAAATACGGAGAATCATCAGAGTAAACAAGAACATCAACTTCGAAGGCAAGGTAGTACCTTGTGGAAGTTTACAAAATGTTACTTCCTTTTTACCATTCCTTCATTTGACTGAGAAACAGGATGCAAGGAGTTATATCTTTAATCTTTATTTTGCAAACACTTTTATCATGGAATAATAGAATTGTAGAGGTGGAAGGGACCCCAAGGGTCATTTAGGCCAACCAACTACAGTGCAGGAAACACAACCAAAGGATCCATGCCAGATAACCATCCAACCTCTGCTTAGAGATCTCTGAGGAAGAAGAGACCACCACCTCCCGAGAGAGTCTGTTCCATGTTGAACAGCTCTTACTGCCAGAAAGTTCTTCCTGGTGTTTAGTTGGACTCTCCTTTCTTGTAACTTGAAGCCATTGGTTTGAGTCCTATCCTCTGGAGCAGAAGAAAATAAGTTTGCTCCATGTGACAGTCCTTGAGATATGTGAAGATGGCTATCATATCTTATCTCAGTCTCATCTTCCTCTTCATTGCTGTTAAAATTTATATACCATCCTTCATGTGTAAATCTCAGGGTAGTTCACAAGATAAAAGTACAGGACAGAAGCACGAAATAAATACAATGGCCATCTGTCTTCCACTCATGAAGAATCAAGTATGGTTACTGCACTGTGACAGTAAATCCCTCCGCAACAGACGCAGTGCATCTGGGGGATGAACTCCCACTCGCCTGTATGTAAGAACAGGTAGGTAGCCGTGTTGGTCTGAGTCGAAGCAAAATAAAAAAATTCCTTCAGTAGCACCTTAAAGACCAACTAAGTTTATATTTTGGTATGAGCTTTCGTGTGCATGCACCGTGTATCTGAAGAAGTGTGCATGCACACGAAAGCTCATACCAAAATATAAACTTAGTTGGTCTTTAAGGTGCTACTGAAGGAATTTTTTTATTCTGTATGTAAGAAGAAAAGGAAGTACCAACACAATTACCCTGTGTGGTCCCCCCCCCTTCATTTTTTGCCTTATGGGTTTGGTATGCCAGATGTTCTGACACCACTATCGTGCATATGCCTGAGAACACTTCAGGGAGTTAGAAGCTTCTCCAAAGAAGTTTCTACCCTCTTTAACCTAAGTGCCAGATACATTGTCAGAATTATACCACATTAGAATGCAGAATTACCAGCCATTTGGTTTTCTGTCATTGGCTTGTCATAGAGCCGTTCCTGTATCTCCCCACTGAAAGATTCTTGCTAAGCTTCTTCAGGAAGACACTGGTAGAATTCTATGCATGCTCTAACAAAGTATTCTACATCACTGCTAAGAATGGCCATAAAAGATAAGGCAAGCACTGTTGGTACCGAAGGTCACTTGTTGGAGAATGTTCATACCTGTTTAACTTCACCAGTAAAAGCATGGGTCAAATGTTCTTGCTGGGTTTCTGTGAAAAACGAGTTCCGAAACTGATAATTTGTCTCTTACACATAATTGTGAAGGATGATGGTGATGTCATACAGACTTGCATAAATCCTTCATATATTATTATTTCATTTGGTCAAGTGAAATTTCATATAGCTAAAAATCTACATGAGCAGTGCACTGAATCTGGTTTATTGAATCGGCCTTCTAAATTAAATGTGCCTTGGATAGCTGAAATCTGAAAGTAATGAATGGCAGCCTTTTTACAGCCTAATGTGAAGTAAGTATGGGAAAACAGAAAGTGAAGCAAAGTGTTGCCAACAGATCCTTTCATCCAGAAATGTCACAATACATACTGCATTTATTTGCCTTTAAAAATCCACTTCATTTGTCATTTTTAAAAAGTTATATTGGGGGGAAATTACTTTAAGTTATTGGAATGGATTTAATTTTTTAATTTTGTTGTAACTTCATATTTGTTCTCAGTTGAATTACTGGAATATAAACTTCAGCAGGAGAAATCCATTACAAGTGACTTGCAGGCCTCTCTAAAAAGTGAACAAGAGAAAGCCTCTGAGATGCATGAACTACTGAAACAGGAACACAGTGCAATATCGAACTTGAAATCAGATCTCTGTGAAAGCAAGCAAACAAATGAGAGGCTCCAAAAATCCCTACAGGACCTCCAGAAAGACATAGTTAAGTACAGGTAAGGACTTCTAAGGGCAGTTTGGTTTGCGTTTAGAACAATCTACAGCTACAATTTCCATGTAAATGTGAAGTTCTTCCTGTTCTCAGTTTGTATCATACTGGAGACATTCAGTTAAGTTCTGGGGTGCCTTTGGACCCCAATCCTCCTGTATTACAAACAGTCCTCTTCTAACAACTTTTTGCATTTCAGTATTTGCCTAAATGTACCTAAACCACTGAGCCGATTGGAAGGTCGGTGGTTTGAATCCCCACAACGGGGTGAGCTCCCGTTGCTCAGTCCCAGCTCCTGCCAACCTAGCAGTTCGAAAGCACATCAAGTGCAAGTAGATAAATACGTACTGCTCCGGCGGGGAGATAAATGGCATTTCCGTGTGCTGCTCTGGTTCTCCAGAAGCAGCTCAGTCATGTTGGCCACATGACTCAGAAGCTGTCTGCGGACAAACGTCGGCTCCCTCGGCCCATAGAGCAAGATGAGCGTGCAACCCCAGAGTCGTCCGCGACTGGACCTAACGGTCAGGGGTACCTTTACCTACCCATTACCTCTAGTTGTGGTTTTTAATGCTAGAGCATTAAAAATCATAATTGTTGCCACAAATTTCTTATTCCAGTTCCCCTTTCCACCTGTCCCTGGGGTTTCAACTGCAGAGTCCCTTCCTGATTTTTGTTTCTAGGACTCTAGTATAGGAAGTGTTTCAGCTTGAGAATTCACTGTTTATACCAACCTGTGCTGAAATGTTAAAAGTTAAGAAGTGTTGTTCCTGACATAATAAAAAGCACTATATGAAGTGTTTTATTCATTCATTTATTCGTATTCCCACAAAAAGCCTGCCCAAAGAGGCCCACAACAAAGAAACAGATGCATTGCAAACAATTTCATAATGACATAGCAAAACAAAAATATAATAACATATAGAACAATACGTTTTAATACTATAAATATAACAAGATTACTTTGAACAACATCCAGCATTCAATAGCAAAAATAACAAGGGAGCATTACAGTTTCACCTTAGTCCTAGAAACCATGACACTTGATTGTTTTTTCTTCTTGCTCAGTTACTAAAGGCATTGAGTTGTGTCCAGGTGTTCGTTTTACCTGGAGCAGATCCATTGAAATAAATGGGGGTGGCTAACTAGGTCTGTTAATTTTAGTGGATTATTCTCAGTAGAACTTAGTTGGATACAGCTGCATGTCTGCTGAAAAAACAGAAAGATGCAAGTTAGCAGATTTTTTTCAAAAGAAAAATGCATAGAACTTTTGTATGTTGCAGTTCTGCACTGGAAAATAAGGAGAAAGATATGACAGCTGTTCTTCAAGATTTCCAGAATGAACAAGTTAAAGAAAAAGAACTACAGCACATGTTAGATGAACAACAACATCAGCACAAGTTAAAAGAGGAAGAGAAGTCAAAAGCAATAGAGGTAAAATCTTGTGGGGTAATTATAGCCTTTCTTGGTACTCAAGCTTATGTTTTCTGTTTTACCATGCCTCTAAATCCTGCTTTCAGGAAACCATAAGTAACATTTAAACACTTACATCTAATTCTGCCCCCCCCTCCCCTGGTCTCGGAATCTCCCAGAAGGTTCAGCAAGTTCCATAGAGCAATCCAGTTTCGGTCCATCTTAGCCAATCAGAAAATAATCCATTATTACTTCTCACCCCACTCCCACTCTGTCACAACCTAACAACCACACTTCCTCTTCATTATCCCTCAAATATTCCTAGCCTATAATCATCAATTATTCTTAACCTATAATCATCAAATATTCATAACCTTTAATTAATTTCTCAATTAATTAAATGCTGGAAATCGCTTCTGCGCAGGCATGATTTTTGGCTTCCGGGCATGCGCAGAAGCGATTTCTGGCGCCCCAGACATGTGCAGCGCGGCGCCGGAAATCACTTCTGCGCATGTCCATCCCACTGATGATCGTCCGTGGGAATGATCCGGCCCACGGCCGGAAAACATTGCCGGCGCCTGCTCTATATGAACCAACCCAGACCCAGGGATTATCATCAGAGGCCCTTCCATGGTTGCCTCCTCCATGACAGGTCCGGAGGATGGCAACACGAGAACTGGTGGCTCCCCCTTGTGGGATGCTCTCCATAGCTGCCAAGTTCTCCCTTTTTCCCAGGGATTTCCCCTTCTGCTGAATAGGCTTCCTCGCCAGCTATGATGCTCTCCCCAGGGAGGCTTTTCTGGCATCTTGCAAAGGATTGCCTTGCAAATGAATTGGCCTTTTAACTATTTTTTTTTAAATGATATTTATTTATTTTTTCCCATCACCAGACCTGAACATTGTTCTTCATGCTTGTATACATATACATACACATATACATTTATGTTTGTTTGTTACAGTTTTTCGTATTGTATTTCTAATCCTCCTTTCCCAGAGGAAAAAAGGGAAAGGAGAAAAAAAAGAAAAGAAAGTAAATTTTATCTTTGGACTTCCTGTTATCTCCATCAGCATACTCTCCTCTTTTTGTCGCAGAGTGTATATTCAATCCATGCTATCTCTGTTTTTACATATCGTTTGACACTCCTATTTCTTAAGGAAACTGATTTCTGCAAATCCAAACAGATTTTTTCCCTTTGTGGAGTTAACGCCCTCTTTCATATGCGTCGGCCTTTTAACTATTAGTGGCCTTTTAGAAGTGGTTGGGATGTTTTTATTGTATTTCTCTTTCCTCATGGTTTTAATGTATCTATGTGTTTTATTGCCTATTTGTTTCATTGTAAGTCACTTTTGGTTGCCCTGGGCAAGACAAAGCGACTGAGAAATATTATGAACAAAATAAACGAATAAAATTATTGACAGATGGGTGGGGCTGTCCACCTGTCAATATCCCTTGCTCAGCTTTGCAATCTCAGCCCTCCCCCTTTAAACTCCAGTGTTGGAGGCTGGAAAAGGGAGGGCAGGGACAGCGGAGGAGCTTCATGCTCCGCCACCGGGGGTGGAGAGCAGGCGCGCTGCCCCCGGTGACGTGGCGCACGTTCTGGAGGCGGGGCGGGCGTTTTGGGGCGGGGCGGGCAGCGGCGATGGCGCCCATGGGATCGCCTCGGGGCGTGCCGCCCCCACCACCCCTATCTTCCTACGCTCCTGGGCAGGGATCTTTGCAAAGGGTTTAAAATAGCCTCCAGAGGACTGTCTTAAAGCCCTTTGAAAAGTGGTCTTTGAAGCAGCGTTCCCCCCTGCTTCTGCTTAAACTTTGGGCTGAGTAGAGGAGTTCCTTCCCACTTGCCTGATCACTCAGATCGCTCTCCTACCTGCCTGATCACTCAGATCACTCAGGAGAAGACTGTTTTTGCAAAGGACTTGCCCTTTGATGCAGCTCTGCTTCTGTAAGTAAGGCAGCAGTGAGACTCCTTCACCCCACCTGCTTGAAGGAGAAGTACACAGGGGGAACAGCCAATCCAGAATTAAACCTTGTCCTTCCACTGCCTCACCAGTAATATTGCTTGATAGGTGGGTGGCAGTCATGGCTAGTAACATTTTAACTTTGTAGAGCTGCAATGTGGGGGGGCTGCAATTTTTAATGTTGCTGTTTTATCATAATAGGACTTGTACAAAGCTTTTTTTGGTGGCACAGTACATGTGTGGAGAGTGCCACTGTCTCTACACAAACACACACACAGAGAATTATTTTTTCTCCACACTTGTATGGACAGGGAAAGAGCTTCTGTGTATGATTTTCATGTATGATTTTCAAACAAGATGGACCACATACCTCTTACTTAGAAAGACATACCACACAACATAAGTTTTTGAATTAGGGTATTGATTATACCTACACACCTATTGCCAAAAAACTGAACAAACACACAAAAACATTTCAAATGTGAATAAAACTTACTTCCAATTGCATGCAGTTTTCCTCTCCCAAAATATCAATTTAACTTTCAATAATCCAAAACATATTTTTCTCTAAATTAAAAGTATTCAAACTGATGGACAACAAATGATGGCCAGGGTACAACAGAACATGCATATTTGCAGTGCATGGCTCATTCCTGAAAATGTGAAGTACCATGCTATTTTGCGAATGTCAACATATAATTAATGTCAAGAAGAATTGTCCATGATTCACAGCCTGGTCTTGGAAGTCCCAGGTTTTCTGCACAGAGTTGATATATACACATTGTTTAAAAGGCTATGGGTGACCTGCTGAGTTTGAGGCATCAAGCTCCACCCTAGACAGAAATTTGATTTGTCGCTGGTCATGTCCATGACTTAAGGAAAAATCAAATTACCAATAATTTAGTTAGAATTAGCAAGTTGTGGGCTTTTGGATCAGAATCTGCTTTTTAATTTTAATTTACAAACTGGAATTCCTCTCAGACATTGAAAGTCTTGTGTAATTGTAGTGATTTTTTCCTTCTTCTGTACAGGAGTTGCAAGCTGCCTTGGAACTACAGTGCATTCAAAACAACCAACTGTCTGTGGCTTTAGAGCATGAACAGTCAGCAAACAGTAATCTCCGTAAAGAAATTGAGATTGAACATTCTCGCTGTGAAGCTTTATTGTCCCAATATAAAAATAAACTCTTGGAACTGCAGAAAAATGAAGATGTTGAGAAGAATCGCAGTTTAGAACTTTTAAGTGCTTTGAAACATGAACGTATTTTGACAGAACAGCTGAGCATGAGAATAAATGAATGTGGGTCTTGTACGCATAACGATTCATTGCAGGAACTGAAAGCTCAGTTGTACAAAGAGAGGTCCCATGCTAGGAATCTTTTAGCCATAATTGAGAAGACGCGGCAGCAAGTACTTGATTCAAAGAAGCAAATGGGTGAAATGCAGGTGCCCTCTGAACAACCTCCGAAAGAACAAGAGCTCCACACCTCTTTACAGGCCGCACAGGCTGCTCTGCAAAGTCAAAAAGAGGACATTATCCATGCCTTGAAGATACAGACAGAGAAAGATATACAAATGAGAAAGAAATGGGATCAATTGCAGTCTATTCTCAGATTACTGAGGGAGCAGGAAAGAGGGACAGAGCAAAGAAGAGAAATAAAGCAAGAACAACAAACAGAATTTGGCAAACTACAGGAAGCTGGAGAAAGTCTGGTAAGAACATGTGGTTTCTTTTTACTTTTTTCAGCCCTGGCTTTAAAAAATTCAGAGGCCTTTTTACTTATTTATAGCCATGGATTTGTTATCTCAATAATCTGCCCTATGATACAATAAAAACATCACAAAGATTATTTTTTTACCAGTACAGTGGTACCTCTACTTACGAATTTAATGCGTTCCGAACACACATTTGTAAGTCGAAAAAACTTGTAAGTTGAATCCCATAGGAATGCATTGGGAGAAAAAAATTGTAAGTAGAAGCAACCCTATCTAAAAATTCGTAAGTAGAAAAAATCCTATCTAAACCGCATCCAAGATGGCGGACGGAGCTCCATTCGTAACTAGAAACATTCGTAAGTAGAGTTATTTGTAAGTAGAGGTACCACTGTATGCTTTCCTAATTTGGATTGTTCACATTGGGTGTTTGTGGAGAATGTTGCACCTTACTCAGCTTTGCGTATCAATAGTAAGTACAGTTCACATGATTACTCATCCCAGGATAAATGTGGGGCAAGTCAGGACCACACTGGTTTTACCAGGATGCCTTCCCCCTTTTCAGATTTTTTTAGCCTTTTATACTTTGAATGTATAAATGGGAGAACCTGAAATGAGGGTTCAGGTGAGTTAAGGAATTATTTAATAGTGAACACATAGAAAAGTGTGTTTCAGAGAACCAGTAGCGGCCCAGAGGGAAGGATAGCCCTGTGGACCTGGCCTCCTGACAGTACCACATATCAGGGGACAAGAAGGGTGGTGTGGGTGCCCTGGAAAAGCTAACCCACTACTCTCACTGTTGCTCACTGCAGCAGCACCCTTCCCACCAAACACTTCCATAAATAACATTCCTCTCCCCCCCCCAACTGCATCTTGTTAGTAACGAATTTCATGGCATGGAAGAGCTTAGATACTAACTTCTTCCTACAGCTTGTGAATTATTTCCTGTGTGCATTGCAAAGTGCTACTTAATTTTTAAATATTTCAAATAGCTATGCTTCTATTCCCATAGCATGAGTTGGAATTGCAACGTTGGCAGAACACTGGAAGAATAAAGGATTTGCAACAGATTCTAGAACACTTGGAGAAACAGGAAAGATACCTTAATTGTCATAAAAATCAAGATGAACTTCCTCCATGTTCTTCAAAAAACCATTACACCAACTTCACAACTGACACAGTAATGCTCCATGTGGAGCAGCAGAAATTAGAAAACATCAGAGAACAGTTGCTCATTGCTGCAGGTTATCTTTCTGAGTTCATATATAAAACTACAAAGCGGTGAGTATTTTACATTGATCTTAATTGAAACCAATTTTGTATTTCTCATGTTTGAAATACCTTATCAAAACTGAGGGACCACCACAGCTATGAGTCCTGGTTTCTGTAATTTGTTACTAATGTCTTAACCATTCCTAGTACGGTAATTGGACATTTTATCTGCACCAACTAGAAACATTAGTTTCCTTGGATAAAATCCTAAAACTGTTGCATGTCAACAAGAGTCTTGACCCTAAGGCCCAATTCAAATGTAATGCACCTAAACTATTATTACCGTACATTTTAAAAAATTCATTTTTCTGCTTTACCTTCAATAAGGAATATGAATACACACACACACACGCTTGTATCCGCACACGTGATGCAAAGCAGCTCAAAGTTTGCACCTGCTGGTGCTGATGTAACACTAAACAATGGTCTGAATCAGGCCTGAATGGCAGTTCATGACACTTTCAGGCCCCAGCTTATCCTATATGCTCAGTCTACATGAGCGTGAAAAATAAGGTGTGCCTGAAAAAAGTGATGCCTTCATTACTTTCATCAAAACACATTAGTACTTTTTTACTGGTGAAATGTTATTCCTTATACAGTTGGTGAATTACTTCTGTTTTATATGCTGCCTTAATGTCAAATGGCTCAGGCTTTGTATATACAGAGACAGGTCTGTTCCATGGGACAACAATGGAGTCTACAATTACTTGGATTATTTCTTTTTTTCCTACCCTTTATTTAACAGAACAGTTAACTGGCCTCCTTCAAATGATGAAGCAGTTGCAGCCTTGTTGCATATAATTGAGGAACTTAAAGGAGAGTTACTGGCTTCCTCCAAATCTCCGGTAAGAGGGTTCATTTTATTTTCATAAGCCATTGTTCATACTTCAGTTAATGGTTATAAGCATTTTTTTTTAAAGAAAAAAGGCGGGTAACCCATTTCACCTTTTGAGGGGGTTGAAGGAAGAGTTCCTCCTAAATATCTGTGAGCTATTTTCCTGGCAGACAAGAGCTACGTAGCAGCCATGCTTAGTCCTAGCTGCTCTAGCAACTCAAGAAGGAATGCTCTAGGATTCTTTTGACTGCTCTGCCTCATTTTCCTATCAGCATCTCTAGTTTTGTCTTCCTGCCAGCTCAAGCAGATGTCCTTGCTCCTTTTCTTTAGGCTTGCTTTTTGAGCTATCTTTAACTTTCCCTTCTCTTTATACCTTTTTACTTTTATCCTGCTCCCTCCGGACTCTTCTAGCGGTTTCCGAGCTGGAGAGTCGCCCCCAAACGCAGCTGAGTCCCCTGGTCTCCAAGGATTTTATCCTTGGGTTTCGAGGTCCGTGGAGCCCTAGCGAGACTTCTTTTTACCCTCGCAAAGCTCAGGATCGCTCAGCAGAAACGATCCCGCACTCCATTTTGATCCGTGAGCAAACCGGAAGCCCCCACACAACCTGTATCAGGCCATCAGACATTTACTCCTCATTTGCTCCTTATAGAAGCCATATGAGGAATCAGACTTTTAAAGGCTATATATATGTTCATTTCAAATTTCTGGTGCATGTTCAAATGCTTTAAATCCACCCCAGTGAGATTTCATTATATTTAAATGTTGCTGAATTTCATTGCCTATATTGTATTGAAGTTTGAAGTTTTGAACCAGTCTTTAAATGTCATGCTTAGATCAAACCTACATGTGTTATTAACTCCCTGCAAAAATCGGAAGGGACTGCTTATCAGGAGGAGAAACCTATTTTGCACAATGGCTTGCGAACAACAGAGCATGAAGAAACAAAAACTAATTTTGTGGCAGAAAATAAGCCAGCAATGTCATCTTCCAATCCGAAGGTAAAAATTTCTCTGCATATGATCTCTTCATTTGAGCTGTTCTCATGCATATCAACATTAATATATGAAGCAAAATTTAGCTGGCAATAGGAAGGGTGCTCAGAGCAGGGGTTAAGGGAATCTTGTGTTGAAAATCTTAAACTCCCAAAATGAGTATTTATTTATGTACAGATTACAACATTTAAATCCAAATAAAACATAAGATGTTTAAAATATATTTTATTAAGAAACTGGAAGCATTTCTCCTGGGCTTAATCACAAACGATATTCTTGCACATTCCTATGACAGGTTTATATGAGGGAAGGGCCCCAACCAAACAAAGGCTTTAAAGTTATTGCTAACACTTTGAGTTGGCCTACAAGCCAGTGCAGCAGATGCAGAATAGGTATAATGTAGTCTGAGCGTTTCGCTACCTTCAGCACCTAGGCTGCTGCATTCTTCATCTGCTGAAGCTTCTAAAGGAGATTCCAACTCAACATCAGGAAGAACTTTCTGATGGTAAGAGCTGTTCAACAGTGGGACGGTGTCCCTCAGAAGATGGTAGACTCTCCTTCCTTGGAGGTTTCGCAGCAGAGGTAGGATACTGTCATGGATGCTTCAGTTGAGATTCTCTTGGGTCCCTTCCAACTCTGCAATTCTTTGATTCTATGAAGTAGTTTACAAAGGTGGACCCACATAGAATGCATTGCAATAATGCATCCTGGATATAATAATATGGTCATGGATTACTGCATAGATTTGTTATGCACAGATAGGATTGCAGCTGGTGAATCACACCAAACTGATAAAATCCCAAATCTTCCCAAACTGAGAAATGGCAAAGTTGAGGGAGAATCAGCTGTTTTACCAAAAAACTGAGTTATGGCTGATCAGACCAGGGTGAGGATTGTGTAAAGTGGCATCCAAGAAGCATAGCAAAGGATAAGTTTAAAAGCTTTATTAAACAAAACACAGCAGTGGACCCTCTTAAAACTTCAAGACAACCAAGAAACAACTAAATAGTAAGTGCCATTACAACACTGAGGCACTCAAGGGGGAAGAGGAACCATTAATGAATTAGGCTGCAAGCATTCATTCATACTCACACACGATGTGTAAACATTTAACTGCTAAGAGCACATAGTCCAGAGCTTTCCAAACTTTTCATGTTGGTGACATGTTTTTTAGACATGCATTATTTCGTGACATAGTAATTCAGTTTTCCTAGCAAACCGGAGGTAAAACCAACCCCTTTCCAGTCCTGGGAGGAGAGCGGGGAGCCTTTGTGCGACACACAGTTTGGAAAGCTCTCTGTCATAGACAAATGGATTGCAGGGAGATATTGTTGAGGTAGGTACCTTTTGTAATTGGTTTCTAAATTTTCTGTAAGCTCAATGTTCTTCTCTCTTTAAAATTTAGATGCAAAAGTTATACAGGAAGTATTTGAGAGCTGAGAGCTTTAGGAAAGCTCTGGTTTATCAGAAAAAATACCTTCTGCTGCTTCTGGGTGGATTCCAAGAATGCGAGCAAGCAACCCTGTCTCTCATAGCGCGCATGGGCATCTATCCTTCTCCTGATCTCGCCGTCTCTGAATTACGGAGCCGTTCGTTTACAAAGTTCAGGTCTGCCATTAGAGTGGTGATTGCAATATCAAGGTAACCAAACACTTTTCTTCAAATATCACCAAATTGTTCCCTATTTCTACATTTCACTACACGTTATCTATTTTTTTCTTTTTAAAGAGGAATGAATAGTTCCCACTGAAACAAAAGAATTTAAATCCTCACTCAGTTGGCAAGCCATGTGTCCTAATGGAAGTGAAGATGGCATATATCCATAGTCACTCACCCAATTCCCACTGCTGAAGGCCTTTCCTTGGCATACCTGAAGCAACCAGGGGCACCTGCCAATCAAAGTGCCTTGTGAAGTGTTTAAGACTTTATATCAGATTTTCCAGGGTTTATTCCCCAGGGCCTTCACATTTGTTACCTGCTGGCCACTTTGGCCTGGCAGTGGGCACTTGCTGAGGTGGGTGGAAAGAACAAAAGAGATCAACCCATTTTCTCAGCTGTTTCACGCCCACCAGCCATGTAGAGCTGGCAGTGGGCACTGAACCAGGGGGGGGACTTTGGTAACCTTTTGTAGTACAGCACCCTGAGCAAGGCCAAAATGAATCATTTCAACGATGGGTCTTCTCAGTTTTGTGCCCCTTTGGCTCAACCTTCTAAATCTACCCACACTGCCCTAAATTCAGCGATGATGTAATGGCTTTTTTAAAAGAGAGAGAGAGAGAGAGAGAGAGAGAGAGAGAGAGAGAGAGAGAGAGAGAGAGAGAGAAAGAGAGAGATCATCTCTGTTGTTGAGCAGAGGGACTTTACTGACTTGGTGGTAGGTGGTGGGCATTCCAGTATAGTGTGTATATGACAGGGGAGGTATGTTATTTGATTGTTTGTTTGTTTGGCAAAATTGATATGTGTGGCCTGTGAAATGTAGAAATGCCCTTGATTGAGGGTGGGATGTATGTGATGTTAGTGGGGGGGAGCGTGTGGCCACCTTGTATGTTTTTCCTGGAATTTTCACAGTAAGTGTGGTGGGTAGCATTTGTACAGATTTGTGAGATCTTGCAAGTACTATGGAAACTATTTTTCACACTGATTCATGTCTTTTTGCCTCAAGGTTAAAGTTTCTGGTGAAAAAATGGCACAAAGTTGGCAGGAAAGAGATGCCGTCGGAATCTGTTTCTCCTAGCGTTAGACACAATTCATGTGAGAACTCCAAAAGAATCCTGCGGATTGATTACAAGTTATTATTTGTATATATATATTTGTGCAGAACTCAACAAACTAAACTCCTATCATAATTGTGTATACTTGTGTTCCTCTTATTTCTGAATAACCTATTATTATGCCACATATCTTTCGAAAAATATGGCTGCTTCCCTCTTGTGCAAGCAGCCACACAAACTAATGGAAATCTCTTGATTCTGGATATATGGGTGGTGATGTGGAAAGCAGGAGGTGGGAAGCCATAGGGAACGCTCAGGACTTGGGTTTGCTCATAGCAGCTCATAGTTAATAAGCTTTTAAATGTTTGGCTGCTGCAGTTGATGCACAGCTTTTACAGTAAAAGTTTTTGCTGTAGCTATATCTTACTTTTTAAAATGCACACATTCCTTCCTTCCTGCATTATAGAATTGTCTTCATTGACCATAGGTTCAGGTCTAAATGAATCACTGTATACTGTTCAACCTAGGTACCAGGGCTAGAATCGAGGTGCTAAAGCAGCACGAGGTGTTCCCAGGTGATGGAACTCAGGAAGGGAGGCACAGCGGCAGAAGCAGTCTCTCGAGTCTTGGGAACTGCTCACCTAAACCACCGCAGCAGCTGCATAACAGGTTGGTGTAGAATTTGTTTCAAATGTGGGTGTCATCCACACTCTACTTTTTTCTAACTAATGTACCATTCTGAATCATTATATAAATAAAAACTCCATTTAAGGCTTGAATTATCTATGACAGAAGCAGGGAATTTGCGGTCCTTCAGCTGCTGTTGGACTGTCTCTCACAGCATGGCCGATGGTTAGAAATGATGGGGGTTGTGATCCAACAGCACCTGGAAGACCACAAGGGGCCAATCCAAAGCTGTGAATATACTGCTCAGCTCCCTTTTATAATTAGAGTTGTACCTATCCACAAGACTGAAATACTTTTTTTCTGTTTTGGGGGGCGTGTGCGTTGCAAACAGCATTTAATACCTGCACTTCATGTTGCATCTTCCAATTATTGCTATGCTTCATGGTTTTAAAAAAAATCTAGTCTGTTGGTCAGCCAAGGAAGTTTAACCTGAATATAGCTGCAATTACTTTTTAGCATGAAAACCAGGATCTCTCAAACTTCATAGGAAAGCTGGAAAGCAGCTGGCACACACCCCCAGGCTTCGCATGGAGGGGGGTGATAGTCAGGGCCTCCCAAGTCTGTTTTGCCCTTTGTGCTTATGTCAATGTGTTTGGCTACTTTATGTACTGAGAATTTTGTGTATTGGGGAGGCTTAATGATTTTTCTATTTATGTCCTATAGCACTTACAACAGTTCTTCAGCTTCATCTAAAGATCCTGAACATTCACTAACTGAATATATTGCTCACCTGGAGGCCATTCAGCAGAGACTGGGAATTATTATGCCAGGTAAGGTAGTTTTGATTAATTTCGAGGTGTGCATTTGGCTTTCAGTCTTAAATCATGCCCAGCAACCCACATAGAGACAAAGAGCCCTTTTTTGTCGCCATGTCAAAGAAACAAACAGAGATGGCCCAAAATACTTTCAAACAGGAAATGAAAATGTAGAACTTTTTTTTTATAAAAAAAAAAGAGAGGCTGAAATGCTACACACTTATTTGGGAGTAAACCAACCTAAACTCAATAAACCTTACTTCAGAGTAAATGTGCATCATATTGCATTTGTATGTGTCCACAGCGCTAGCTCAAAGCATTGCTGCCTGAGACAAAGGAACAAGTGGTGTCTCACCATTCCATGGATTAGCTGTTCAATGCCATAAACATGACAGCATCTTCCGCTGTACCTGAGGCCAGCAGGCTAGTTTGGGGCAGATCACACGCCTCTGCCTTCCAGCACTTCCACTGCTCCCTGTTCTGAAGCAGCTGCCCCACTTCCTATTGAGAGGGAGGGCTGCACCTGCATGTCTAACTTGCTCTTGTATAGGTTTATATTTATATTTTAGATTATTTAAGCTTAGCTGGGAGGGATGGAGGAGTGAAGTGTCCACTGCTTCAGCAGCTTGTACCAGCACCATAGCTTTGATAAATAGTTTAACTATGATTTAAAGTGGTGTTTGAATTAACTTGAATTTGTGTTAATTTAGGACAATCTCAACAAGAGAAACTTTGAAAGTATTGAGATCACATCTTTGACATGAACTACAGAAACTTTCAGCTATTGCTTTCTTCTCCAGTGAGCAGCTTACGCAAGCAACATGTCTGCATGTACAGAATCTGTCAACACTTTTGCTCAGTTGAATAAAAGAGCCTGTGTTTGCTGTAATTTTGCATCATGTTTTTATACAAAGTATTTTTTTATAAATTTTAGTGCACTTTGGGTCTAATGCATCACGGTTTTTTATTTGGATTTATTAGGAAGTTGAGAACTGAATGTGCCATGCTGTGTTATTATTAAGACAAGTGCTTCTTTTTACTAAAATTCTAAAATAATTCAGTTGGATTTCTCACAAACCATTATTAAAAAAAACTCCTAAATCCTTACTTAGAACTATTGTGTTTGTGTTTCTTTCATCTTTATAATTTCAGTGTATTATATGTGAAACTGCATATAATCTTAGAATTGTAGAGTTGGAAGGGACCCTGAGAGTCAGTCAGTATGTTCCACTAGCAGAATCTCTCCTGATGTTGAAGTCACTGTAAACCTTTCCAATCAAGAGCCATCTTATTTGATCAACAGATTTGAGATGCATCCATTTTGTTTGTTGTCCTTTTGAGAAACTGTAATGACGTCTGTGGTATTAAGTGATATAACTGGAAGCCTGGAGTGCCCTTCCATCCCCTGCACTGCTCTTTCAGTAAATCAAACTCTGAAGTTTCCAGTCTGCCTGGTGCCAGGGCAATTCATGCCACAGATGCCTTGCAATAATATATAGATTGCAGCCAGTAATTAGCCATGCATGGCAATGGAGCAGACAGCCTTGGCAAAAGAAAATATCTATGAGGCCATGAAGTTTTCTGGATAGTACAAGGGAAGGAAACCTCTAGACATACACAGAGGGTTGTATCCCAATGACAGTCATACTCAGAGTAGACCTACTGAAATTAATAGGCATGGTGAACAGGAGCATTAATTGGGTCTACTCTTGAGTAGACATTAGTTGGGTACAACCCAGAATGCCTCCCCACACAGACACACCGAGGAGAAATGAAGTTGCCTACATGGTACAACGGAAGGAAAGCCCTTGGCATGCACAGAGTGCAATATAACTGTCGGTGCTACTGGACTTAAGTATATCAGTAAAACTGCAGTTTTTTGTCTTCCGTGATGTGATGAGAGAGCCTCACGGTGTGATCCTGGGCCTTCTGTCGTGGAAGAGGATTCCTCTTGGGAGACCTTTGTGCTGGGGTCCATCCTGGCTGGCCTTCCCTGCTAGGAGTCTGCTGCCACCTTGGAATAAAAAATGAAGAAGTTTTGACATTTGAAGTGTCCTGCTTCTTCTGGCCCTGAAGGTTTGAAGAAAAGAAGCATAAGGACAAGACAAGGTTCCTACCCAAGCTCACTCTGCCTGCATTGGACCAGTACTGGCAGTACTTGTGTATTGTGCACAACTCTTCTCACACCTTTGATGCCAATCGTGGAAAAGTTCTCTTTCTCCTTGCCCATCTATGGATTTGGTATCACTGGCACTTATCCTTGAACCCAGAGCTCCAGATGTTTGATCAGTGCTGGACAAGGATATTATTGACCTCACCTCAGAGGTCCTTTTTATTGAAGGCCTAGAGTGGATACCATTCCCCCCTCCCAATCAGACCATCTAATCTCTCCAGCACAGCTTGCCCAGGGGCTTAAGGGCATCAGTAATGTCTAGAGGTTCTTCACAATGGTTATCTGACAAGAGAGGAAGACAAAGAGATTCCTCCCAAGGTCAGGAGTCCAAGTCTCAACATTTGTGATGCCGTCATTGGGACCAGAGATCCCCACCATATACTGTACAAGGTGAGAATACTCTTCCTTTTTTAGGAGTCTATTCTTGTAAAAAAGGGGCCTGCCAGCAAAATGGGCAAGGAACTGAATCAACCCTTGCATATGAGGAGAGGACACAATGTTTGGGCTGTTCAGCTTATTTTAGACAAAAAGTGTGTAAGAAGTGAATGATAGAGGTGCATAAACTTGAATTCCCCAAATAATACTAGAACCCAAGGTCATTCAAGTAAGTTGGGCAGACAAGTTAAACAATGGGATTCACTGTCGTAAGATGCAGTTATGGCCACCAACTTGGATGGCTCTAAGTGTCAAATTAATGCCCGATGAGGTTATGTATGGCTCCTAGTTATGATGGCTGTACTACCTCATGATCATGGGCAGAAGGCTTGCAAATTAAAAGTGACTGAGGAGAGCTTGGCCTCAAGCAAGTGTGCAAATGCAGGTATTTGGTCAAGGAGCAAAGGCCAGCAAAGACAAACACCTGGTCCATGTGTCTGGGAAGGGATGGGAGCTACATCCTCTTAAATGTAACACTGAGATTTAATGCCAGGACATTATCTGTTTGGAAAATGTGAACACTGCTAGAGGCACTTGGGCATCATTTAATCCTCACAGAGTGGATTTCCGTTTAATCTGGATGTCAGATTCAAGCTTTAGGAATTACAGGCTGTTTTGTGGGGGTGGGGGGTGGAAGCAACTTCCTCAGTTGGATGACAAATGAAGCTGAATACTTCTGCATTGTGCAAGAAAAAGTAAGTGATTATTTTTCCTGATACTACCATCAATTTATTCACCCTTACTAGATTTCATATTTCAGATACTTTAGGGGAAATAATCATTTTATACAAAAACAAGCACAAAATGATTTAGACTCAATTATTATATATTAATTGAATATCTGTTGACTACAAGATACTGTACTGCAATAGAGGAGCCAAAGGACTATGGCAGTGATGGGGGAACCTGTAGCCCCCCACCAGTTGCTGGACTCCAGCTCCCACCCCCTCTGACCCCTGGAGGACCACAGGGGATCGCTGCATATAATCTTCCATATGACACAGAAGAGTTGGTCCAGCAGGAACACATGAAGGAGGGAAGTGGCCAGGAGCAGCGGAGTGCCGGCCTAGTGCTCAGCTCCCCTTCTGCCCTGTGCTCCTTCCTGTTTCTGCCAGACTGACTCTCCATCCTCATTTGCCAGCAGCAGCACGGGGACATCTAAGCCTTTTGCAATCTCCCCTGCCTTTCTCCTTTGGACATTGGAGGGGGGGGGTTGTAAAAGGGTTTGGGCGAGCGTTAAAGGGATGGGGTGCAGAAGAAAAGCAGAGTGGGAAGTCTCACTGCCAAGTGCATGGAGGGAGTCAACCAGTGGAGAGGAGGGTAGCTTATTCCTTGACGCCATTAGCTTCTGATTGGAGAGCTGATGGTGGCTCTGTTGATTTATGGCTCCTTGATTTTTAAGATTTGCTTTGAGATTTCCCAGTGCAGTTTCCCAACTTTATTCAGCATCATTCAGTACCAGATATTTTGAACTGTGGTAACATCATCCCTATGGATTTCTGTGTCTCCCCCAGCCTGTCTGGGACATGGGCTGCTGCTGTGCATTTTATACATACACACACACACACACACACACACACACACACACACACACACACACACACACATTCTGCCATCCTTTCATATGTGTTAACAGATCATTTTGAATACATTTTATTTATTTCACAAAATTTATACACATTGATGGGGGGGCTCAAAGCAGTTTACAAAACAGTTAAATCAACAAAAAAAAATACAGCCCTGATTTAAAACATACAAAAGTTAAAATATTAAAACAGAATAAAATTACTTCAGTTTTCTAAGCATCTGGGTATGTTTGTCTAAACAAAATCCCTACATTTAAGCCCAGGTGCAATTCTTTGCTATCTCGTAAACTGTGGCATATACAAATTTAACAGATAAGCTTTCACATCAATATACCCATCTGAGTAACTACAAAGAGTCGCAAGCAAGAATCCCCAGTACATATGCCAATATATGTATACTGGTTCACCTCTGTGTGATTTTTCTGTACTCCAGTTCCTTAAAAGCTAGATGTCACACTATGGTTTGACCCAAATGTGCCTCTTTATACACATTTCAGATCTCAACACTCTTCCCAAGTGACTGCAGCTATAAGCAGGTGGCCAGCATAATTTTGCAACTGCTTCCATTATTAATGCTTCCTCGCTCCCTATCCTCCCGCCTTGCATGAGGCTTTCAACCTGTCTTTCTCAGCACATTGACAGCCAACCCTTTCATCCCCATCTCCGTACTTTTCCATCCGCCACTATCCATGTCCAAAGGACATTTGAAGGGGGAATCCTGGCAAGAGCCTTGGGCTGCAGCAAAGGTAAGGATGATCTGAGTGTTCAGAATTAAAAGTGAATGTTGCTGAAAGGCACTTACAGACAATTAGATAAAAACACACGCGATTGTTCCTTCAGATAACAGATATTTTCACCTGTGCTGGTGCAGTTAGTAGTTGCTAAAACACTTTAAATAATCAGCATGCATATTTGTTTCTGCTTTGTGAAGAGTTTATTGTGTTCAACATGGATATCATGGTTTTGGCCAACCGGGAAATATTTCAACTTTTAAGGACACTTGCAGACATTATTGCAATTACTGTCTACTCTCACTGAGTTTTATATAGTAAGAAACACATGCCTAAAGAACTTGCAGTTTTTATTACATTCCTCCCCCTCCTGCCACTCCTAGGTGGAGTCTGTGGTCTTGGTAGTGACAGTGCTCATTTTCTAAAGTTGACCGCAGATATTTTAAATTTATTTTGAAGCAGCTGTCAGTACCAAAGTATCATGTCTAGCCATGAAAAGGGTGGCATTAGAATCTGCAGTAGCACGGTTGTTGCTTTTATTGATGTTGTAAATAGGAGAGTGCACCAAAAGGCTATTCTACAGTGGAAAGGGTGCATGGAGCTACTGCTTTCACAGAATGTATAAAACAAACATATATGACACTTTTTCTAAAGAACTGGAGCAATGAGAGTTTGGGAAATCAGATTAATAGCCATGCAGCTCAGACCTTTACTCAGAAGTAAATCCCACTAGGGTCAATGGGACATCCAGATACATGTGCATGGAACTGCAGCCTTGATCTTTATGGTGTGAAGCAGCAGAAATAAGAGTGAGAAGCATTTGTAAATTTCTTTACAATCAGAAAACTTTGAAATGTGTTCTGCAGTTTTGATTTCAAGTACAGTATTCCATAATTCACTTGCATTTAACCAGCACATTTCTAATCAAATATGTTTCACAGTAAAGGTAAAGGGACCCCTGACCATTAGGTCCAGTTGTGACCGACTCTGGGGTTGCGGCGCTCATCTCGTGTTATTGGCCGAGGGAGCCGGCGTACAGCTTCCAGGTCATGTGGCCAGCATGACAAAGCCGCTTCTGGCAAAACCAGAGCAGCACATGGAAACGCTGTTTACATTCCCGCTGCAGCGGTACCTATTTATCTACTTACACTTTGACGTGCTTTTAAACTGCTGGGTTGGCAGGAGCTGGGACCGAGCAACGGGAGCTCACCCCATCGGGGGATTCGAACCGCTGACCTTCTGATCAACAAGCCCTAGGCTCAGTGGTTTAACCCACAGCACCACCCGCGTCACAGTAGGATAACAATAATCCTTCCAGAAAGTCTGGGAAATGCCCACCATGGCTGTCAATAGCAAGAAACATAATTGCATGAAACAGCGATAATTAAGCAAATTGTGGTTTTAGAAACAAGACCCTGTCCACTTCAGTGGGATTGTAAATATGTTTAAACAATGGTATTAAACTCCATTTATGCTGCAACTTGGTTTAATTTTCAGTGATCTTTTATGGGGCTTGAAGGAGATGATGTTGACTGGCCCAAGGTCATCCAGTGAGCTCCATATATGATGCCGGGATTTGAACCCTGATCTCACTGTTCAAAATCCAAAACTCTACACATTATCCCACACTGGCTTTCTCTCTTAAGATGGATCGTTCATCCTTTTAAGCTACATCCTCATCATCACTGTTTATTACAACAGTTTAATTCTAAAATAAGCTTCTAAGCCGTATAAAAACCAATTACACAAACCTCAAAATTTAAACGTCTACAGTAAAAAATATGCAATAAAACAATCCCATTAGAACAACATGGCAATTGAAACAGAAGATAGGTCACGAAATCAAGGAAATGCTTGTGTAAACGAGTGTGTCTTCAAAAGTCGGCAAAATGCAAGAACAGCTGAGGCCTCGTGAATTTCCGCAGGGTTGCATCGCACAACTGTGGTGCCAGCAGGGAAAAGGCTGCCTCCATGTTGCCACAAGTCAATAATCACACAACCAGGCTGTTCTCAGATACGTATCTGCTTTATATAAGACCCATAGTCTTGGGATAAAGCACATTTTCTGTTTGATTGTTTTAAAAGCTTTGAGGAGTGCTAGGATGTCTACTTATGCAAGAGAACTTGAGTTCTCCCTCTCCTTCCTTTGTGCTGTACACCCTCCCCAAATCTACTCTCGAGCACGGATGCCATATAGGGGAAGCCGGGGGGGGGGGGCCGTCAAATTTCTGTGGCAACTGCGTGCACCTTGTGCATGCACGCCACATGGTGTGTGCACGTCTCGTGTGCAAGCATGAATGATGTCAGTATGTTGCAAGGTGTCAGCCCCCTCAATTGTGGGGGAAAGTCTGTGCTCTTGCTCCCAAGGGTTGGGGAAACACCTAGAACAGATTTAGGGAACATGTGGGGGAAGGGAGGGAGAATGTTTCGCTGAGCAAACAGAAATCTTTGCATTGACAGAACGATCATTGGATCCCACTCTTTACAGACCCTCCAAGTGTCCCTATTTTCCTTTTTTTTAAAATAATACTTTATTAAGGTTTAAAATTAAAATACAGTCCACGCATACTCAAAGATCACAATCATACCAAACATAAATTCAAATATACAAAATCATATAAATCATAACGTACAGAATCATACAAAATCATATAAATTATAATATACAAAATCATATAAATTATATGATAGTAAAGAAAAGAAAGAAGGAGGGAGGGAAGGGGGGAAGGGTGTATTGGGAAGAGAGGGGGAAAAGAAGAAAGGGGAGGAAAAAGGAGAAGAAAGACAAATGAAGAAAGAAGAAAAGAGAAAGAGGGAAGAGAGAAAGAGGGGAAACATACATTCATCTCATCATTCTCATCCAGAAATAATCCGTAGCGATGTTATCTAAACTCCCACTAAAGACTCCCACTTATCCCTATTCTCAGATTTCTCTAGATATTATTTCCTATTACCGCATTCCCCATTGGATATAATTCAATACACATGTCCAATATCCATTTCATAAGGTATCAGATTAATAGCATTAATAACATTTAAATTGTAAAAAAAAAAGTATAATAAGATAATAAATTTCTCCTTTCCCTCATCTCCATATGTTTTATTTTCTTTTGGCTCAATACGGGATGCTAGAAGTAGACCCAAGACTTTACCATGGGGCACTGTCCCTTCATGTACTCCCCAAATTTGTCCCAATTTTGCTGAATTTTTTTTTAAGAGTGTCCTCTAATTGAATTAGTCAGGTTGTCTAAATCCAAATAACTTAATTTCTCCTGCCATTCCAATATGCTGGGTATTTCTTTCTGTTTCCAATAGGATGTGATCAGAGTTCTCGCCGCTGCTGTTGCGTACAAGAACAATGTCTCATCCTGTGGCTTAATTTTACTATCTGTAATCCCCAGCAGAAAGGATTCAGGGCTTTTCTTTATATTATATTTAAGTATTTTTTTGATTTCTTCAATAACTTGATTCCAAAAATTTTTAATTCCCTCACAGTGCCACCATGCATGTATGTATGTCCCCGTTTCCCCCCTGCACTTCCAACATAAATTATCTTTGGTCTTATACATCTTGTGAATTTTGACAGGGGTTAAGTGCCACCTATAGAACATTTTGACCATGTTCTCTCTGACTCCCTCTGAGGCTGTAAATTTCCATGTTGTTTTCCATAAACGTTCCCATTGATCAACATGTATACTTTTCCCTATGTCAATACAGTGGTACCTCGGTTTATGAACACAATTGGTTCCGGAAGTCTGTTCATAAACTGAAGCGTTCATAAACTGAAGCGAACTTTCCCATTGAAAGTAATGGAAAGTGGATTAATCCGTTCCAGACGGTCCGCGGAGTAACCGTTCATAAACTGAAGCGAACTTTCCCATTGAAAGTAATGGAAAGTGGATTAATCCATTCCAGACGGGTCCGCGGAGTACTTAAACTGAAGCGTTCATAAACTGAAACATGGGTGTAATTGGTTCGGGAAGTCTGTTCATAAACTGAAGCGTTCATAAACTGAAGCAAACTTTCCCATTAAAAGTAATAGAAAGTGAATTAATCCGTTCCAGATGGGTCCGCAGCGTTCATAAACCGAAAATTCATAAACCGAGGTGTTCATAAACCGAGGTTCCACTGTAGCCCATTTTGTCATCACCTCCTTGCCCATTTCATCTTTGGTTTCCCATTCTAGCAGCACATTATACATCTTTGAAATGATTTTGATTTCCGGTTGTATTAAATTCTTTTCCAATAAAGAGGGTTCTTCCAGAAAGCCTAATTTTTGTTTGTGTTCTTTAAATTTACTATGAATTTGGTGATATTGATACCATCCGTTTAATTGGTGTTTTATCTCCCCGTATTCTTTTAATTTAATTTCTCCTTCTCTGTCCTCTAATAGGTCCCTATAACTTCCCCTCTTTCCCCCAGAATTTAATTTTTTAACTGTGATTATTTCTATTGGTGATGCCCACCTGGGAGTTTTAGGCTCCAACAATCTTTTATATTTAGTCCAGATTTTTAAGAGAGATCTTTTGATTACATGGTTGTTGAAGTCCTTATGCACTCTGACCTTATCCTCTACCAGGTAGGCATGTCATCCAAATTTGTTCCCCACCCCTTCCAAATCTAATAATTTGTTATTTTCCAATTTAATCCATTCTTTTAACCACGCAAGGCCTGCCGCATCATGGTAGAGATTGAGGTCGGGCAATGCCAGGCCTCCTCTTGCTTTAGTATCAATCAAGAGTTTATACTTTATTCTAGCAGGTTTGTGTTTCCATATAAATTTCGTCAAATCTTTCTTCCATTGTTGGAAAATATTATTTCCTGTGCCTAAGATAGGGATCATTTGAAAAAGAAAAATCATTTTAGGGAGTATATTCATCTTTACGGCCGCGATTCTACCAAGCAGTGACAAATTTAATCGTTCCCAATTTCCCAAATCCTTTTTTATTTCTTTCCAAATTCTACAATAATTATCCTTTATTAAATTATTTGTATTGTTGGTTATCCAAATCCCAAGATATTTTGCTTTTCCACCACCTTTAGCCCCACTTTCCCTTCTAGTTGGTTAATCTCTTGTTTTGTTAGGTTTTTGGTTAACATATTTGTCTTATTGATATTTAATTTGAAACCCGATAATTTCCCGTAATCATTTATTACTTTCAATACATGGGGGATGCTTTCTATCGGTTCCTCAATTGTAATGATAATATCATCTGCGAATGCTTTTGTTTTATAAACATTTTCTCCAATTCTAATTCCTTTGGCTTCTTCCTCCTTTCTTAAATTTTCCAATAGAAACTCAAGACTCAATATGAACAAAAGTGGAGATAGAGGACAGCCTTGCCTAGTACCTCTTTGGATGTTTATCTCTCCCGAGATTTCACTATTTATTATTAATTTAGCTGTTTGGGTCTTATAAATTGCCTCTATTCCGTTGTTTATTTTTTCTCCAAATCCGAGGAAGTTCACACATTTTTTCATAAAGGTCCACGATACTCTGTCGAAGGCCTTTTCGGCGTCCAACAGTAAAAATGCAGCTTTTTTATCGATTTTTACACTAAGATATTCTAATAGGTTAATAACATTTCTTAAATTTTCATGCATGTATCTTTTCGGTAAAAAGCCCGACTGATCTTTATTTATTACATTCCCTAATACCTGCTTCATTCTGTTAGCCAATAGGTTCGCAAATATTTTGTAATCGTTGTTAAGTAAAGAAATCGGTCTGAAATTTTTAATTTGGGTATTATCTGTTCCTTGCTTAGGTATTACCGCTATATAAACCTCTTCCCATGTTTTGGGGATTTCACCATGATCAATGATTTTATTCACCAATATTCTCATAGGATCTAACAAAAAATTTTCAAACTTTTTGTAGAAGAGAGCTGGGAGCCCATCTGTTCCCGGTGATTTTCCTGATTTTGCTGTCCGAATTACCTTTTGTATTTCCAAAGATGAAAAGGGTTCATTCAACGAATTTGGTCTTTCTTTATCTATTTTTTTTTTTAATTTTGATTCCTGTAAATATCTTTCTACTTCTTGTTGATCTAACTCTTCTTCCTTGTATAGTTTTGCGTAAAATTGGACAAAAGAATCCCTGATTTCCTTAGGTTCTATTATTGCCTTCCCTTCATGTGTTAATTTGTCTATCACTCTTTATTTCTGTTTTTTCTTCAGTTGCCATGCTACATATCGGCCTGCCTTGTTCGAGAGTTCAAAATTTCTTTGTCTTAAAAATCTTATTTTATTCTCGATTTCCTTATCCAATAATTTAGAAATTTGATCTTTCAATAATTTTATGGCTCTTTTTATTTCCTCCTTCTTTTGTGTCTTAGCCTTTCCTAGTTCTGCTTCCTTCTTTGTTAATTCTTTTTCTTTTCTTTTCCAACTACCTTGGCTGATGAAAAAGCCCCTAATTACCGCCTTTCCAGCATCCCACACTACATTTGCTGATGTTCCTCGGTTTAAATTTTCATCAAAGTACTCTTTTAATACCCTTTCTGCCTTTTTTATTATATCTTCATCTTCTAATAAGAGTTCATTTAATCTCCACCGTCTGATTATCCGGTCATTCCCTTTTAATTCCATTAAAATTGGATTATGATCCGATAGACATTTTGGCAGAATTTCAATTTTTTTACATCTCATTGCTAATTCTCTAGAGGTCCAGATTAAATCAATTGTGCTTTCAGTATCATTTGGGTGGGAATAATATGTAAATTGTTTCTCAAGGGGGTGTTTATATCTCCACATGTCTCGTAAATCCAATTTTTCAATCATATTGAAATTTTTGGGGGGTAATTTCCCTTCTTTTTTCCCTACACCTTTACTCAATTTATCCATCTCTGGGGAGACCACCCCATTAAAATCTCCAAGTAGGATGATTTTTTGGTCTATAAAATCCAGTAATATTTCTTCTAATTTTTGGTAGAATTCTATTTTATTTTCATTGGGTGTGTAAAGTCCCACCACTATTATCTTTTCTGCTTTCCCTTGTATTTTCACCATAATAATTCTTCCTTCACTATCTTTATAAATTTGTTCCGGATTCAATTTCGAATTCACATATAATACGACCCCTCTTTTTTTAACTACATCCGAAGATATAAACTCCTCCCCCAGATTTTTCTTCACTAGTAGTCTGCGGTGCCTTTTGGTGATATGCGTTTCTTGTAAGCAAATTACGTCAGGTTTCCTTTTGCCCAGTAGGTGTTCAACTCTGTTTCTTTTCGTCTTATTATTAAGGCCATTAACATTCCATGTAATAAATCTTAAATCCATTTTTGAACTGGTTAAATCTTTATTCTGTCTTTATTAAATCTCCTCGTTTGGGAGTAAGAGAAATTTTAAATTAACGGGCAAAACAACGAAGAGCGAGGGAGAGAGAGTTAACTAAAAAAAACAGAACAATAAAGAGGAAAAGGAATTAGAAAAAAAATATCAATAATGGTCACAAATTTCTGCATACAATTTTAAAAATCTCTTACTATACTAGAGCTAATTGTGCCTTAAACAGAGTAGGTATCTTCCTTGTTAAATTTCCTTATTCTTCTTCACTTTCCGAACTATGTTTGTCCCCCTTAGCTTCTTTCTTATCTCCAGATTTCCCTCCCCCCCCAGGAACTTTTCATATTTCCTCCAGAACTTGTCAGCGTCTAGTTCTGTAGTCAGCTTTCTCTTACTTTGCTTGTAGGTGAAAGTAATTCCTTCAGGAAATTCCCATTTGAAGTAGATGTCATTCTTCTTTAGTGCCTCAGTCAGGAAGTTATATTTTGACCTTTTTTTCAAAAGTCTTGGTGGTATCTCTCTCATAATTGCTATTTCTTTATCATCTATTTTTAATTTTTGGGTTTTCTTGCGTATCATGATTTTGTCTCTCAGAATCCTTGAGTTTAAAAAGACTAAGCAGTCACCTGGCCAGTTGTTCGCGCGGGCTTGTTTCGACTTCAGCCTGAATGCTTTATCCAAACAAATGGAAATGTCTTCCTCCTGCAGGTCCATCCACTGCGCCAGGGCTGTAATGATGACATTCTCTATATTTTCGTCTGCTTTCTCCTTCAGTCCCCTGAACCTCAGGGTCAAATCATTTTGTTTAAGTTCTTGCATCGCGAGAGCGTCCAGTAGTGCTTCCTGACTGTTTTTTAGTCTTTGTATTTCTTCCCTCATTTTTTCTTGATTTCTCCTATATTCTCTACCTTCCTCTGCGTACTTTTTAGCCGCTTCTTCCTGCTTGTTTAACCTTGCTGTTAAGTTCTGGATATCCTTTTCCATTTCTTTATTTTTTTCTTGTAAATCCATGACGTGTTTATCCAAGTTCTCAATCGCTTTGGTATTCTCTTCTGTCTTTTTCCAGTTTTCTTCAATTCTGTTCCCCATCTTATCCATTTTATCATTCAGTGAGTCCATCTTTTCTGTAAGATCTGTCTTTAGCCCAAGAATCAGTTCCTTTATATCCAGCGTGTCCGTGTCCATGTTTGAACCTCTTCTTTGGGTACCAGCCGGTGTAATAGCAAATTGGTTCTTGATTCTTTTATTCTCACCCATTCTTGGGTGGTATATATCCCCAAAGCTTAGAATTTCAAATTATAAAAGTCCGTTATCCTCACCTTTAAAGTGGAAAGAAGTTTATTTTCAACCTTAACTCTGGGGGGGGGGGAGGTAGGTTTTTACGCTGATGTCATATCTCTACCACTTAAGTCAAGAGGGAGACAGAAAGCAAGTCAGAGAAGGGTTAAATCCACTTTCCCATGTAGGGCAGGAGTCTGGAAAGTATGGGCTGGTATAGGCTGTCACTAGGTGTCACTCTTTCCTTATTCTTTCTCCCCTTCTCCCAGCCTTTTTCTTATAATCTGCCACTCCTCACTCTCTTCTTCCTGCTTCTTTTATCACCAGCTTCCGTTTCTCAGTGGATCAGCAATTTCTCGCCGCCATTAATCTCTTTTAGTCCCGTTTTTTTTATTGGGGTATCCCCTTTCCGGCAGCGATACTTTCTTCAGCCTCCAATCTCCCTCTCAGTGGTTCAAAGTTTAACTTTCCTTCCCTCCCCTTTTATCAGTTCAGTCCTTGTTTTGTGGTCCCTTTTATTGTTCTACTCTGTCCAGCTCTTTTTCCTTCTCACTCCTTGTCTATTCTCTCCGCCCCTCGTTCTGCCTTCTTGCTTCTTTGTATCTCTCTTAGTGTCTCTTTGTATCTCTTTGTAGCAGTTCGTATAGGAAAAACCACCCCTCGCGCTCCCTTATTAACTCAGTACTCACAGTCTTTGCGTTTGTCACCTCGTCCTTCCCCCAGAAAGTGGGTACTTCCAGACCAGGCGTTGTGGGGGGGGGGGTCGGTTCCTCTTTTCTTAGGGCTCTGTGTTGTTTTATAGTCCCATATCGCTTTTTAAAGCAGTTCACAAGTCCTCTAAGGATAGGGGTAAGCTCCGTTTGCGCTCCTCCCCAGTTTCCGCTTGCCAGTCGTTTTGAGTTCGTTCAGCAGAGAACTTGGCAAAATAAGTTTGATTAAAAAAAAACTATAAGAATAAAAACTGTACTTCCTCTGCTCTTAGGGTGCTTTTCCTTGCGTTGAAGTGCTGTCGCTATTCCGTGCTCCGTCCTGAGGCAGCTTTTAGAGGGGCGGACATTTTCTAAGCGCCGGGGCTTGAGTTTTCTTTCAAATTTTAAGCGTTTTCTTGCCCCTTCTTCTAGCGCCGCTTCTCGTCCCAGGACCCTGAAATTTTCCTTCGAGGGTTTTGAGGCTCCGTTGCCTTCGGAGACCCCCTGAACCCCTCTAAAATTGGATCGCCACAAGCGCCTGCAGCGATCCCGACGCAGCTCCGGCAGCGAGCAACCCGGAAGTCACCCCAAGTGTCCCTATTTTCCAGGGACATCCTTGATTTAGAGAAGCCGCCCCAGTTTCTTTGATTCCAGAATGTCCCACTTTTCCTTAGGATGTCCCTATTTTCATTGAAGAACTTTTGGAGGGTATGGAATTATCCACACCCCAAGCCATCTGAAGGCAGTGTTGTATAGGGAAGGTTTTTAAAATGTTTAATGTTTTATTATGCTTTTATATATGTTGGACCCAGGTGGCGCTGTGGTTAAACCACTGAGCCTAGGGCTTGCTGATCAGAAGGTCGGCGGTTCGAATCCCTGTGATGGGGTGAGCTCCCGTTGCTTGGTCCCAGCTCCTGCCAACCTAGCAGTTCGAAAGCACGTCAAATTGCAAGTAGATAAATAGGAACCGCTACAGCGGGAAGGTAAACGGCGTTTTCATGTGCTGCTCTGGTTTGCCAGAAGTGGCTTTGTCATGCTGGCCACATGACCTGGAAAATGTACGCCGGCTCCCTCGGCCAATAATGCGAGATGAGCGCACAACCCCAGAGTCGGTCACGACTGGACCTAATGGTCAGGGGTCCCTTTACCTTTATATATGTTGGAAGCCACCCACAGTGGCTGGGGCAACCCAGTAAGAAGTGTGGGGTATAAATAGTAAAATTATTATTATGAAATAGAACTTCCGTATTTCCCTATCAGATAAATGTTGGAGGGTATGCCTTAATTTTTTTTTTATTTGGAAATTTGTTGAACAAATATGTACTCATTCAGAAAAATGTGAGGGTTCGTACATTTATGTGAATATAAGTGGGCTATTGAATAGGAAGACAATTTTTATTATTTCTTTTTCTTGCCTAAAAGGCCAGGACAGGATATGCAAATCACTCTGAATGTTCATAGAAATTGTTGAGCTGAGTTAGGACATCACACTAAACTGTTATTTGCTGTTACATGCATGGACATGGGTAGCACTGTGGTCTAAACCACCGAGCCTCTTGGGCTTAGAATCATAGAATCTTAGAGTTGGAAGGGCCACAAGGGTCATCTAGTCCAGCCCCTGCAATGCAGGAATCTCAGCTAAAGCATCCATGCCAAAAACCTTCAAGGAAGGCTTTCTGATTGTAAGGTCGGCAGTTCAAGTCTGCGTGATGGGGTGAGCTCCTGCTGCTCTGTCCCAGCTCCTGCCACAACCTAGCAGTTCAAAAGCATACCAGTGCATGTAGATAAATAGGTATTGCTGTAGCGGGAAGGTAAACAGCATTTCTGTGCACTTTGGTTTCTGTCACTGTGTTCTGTTGCACCAGAAGTGGTTTTGTCTGGCTTATTTGGCCTGAAGTGACATGAGTGCTGCAACCCCATAATCACCTTTGTTTGGACTTAACCATCCAGGAGTCCTTTACCTTTACCTGCATGAGCATCAGGTTCACACACTCCAGCAGTTCCTCTTTTGCCTAAATCATCATTTGCCATTACTTCCAAACCAGGCGTTATTTGAAACAGAGATACCTGAGCCTTGGCCCCTTCACATGTTGCTGAGTTGTCCTCTGCCCCACACAGCCTGGTCAGGGATGGTAGGAGTTGTATTTCAACAATATCTGAAGGGCCACAGGTTAGCCACCTCTGGTCTGAAATTTAGTCATCTTTTTTTTTTTACTTTCTTTTTATCCTATAATGAAAATTATGCATAGAATGAAGTGACTTTTGTTTTGTTTAGTCGTTTAGTCGTGTCCGACTCTTCGTGACCCCATGGACCATAGCACGCCAGGCACTCCTGTCTTGCACTGCCTCCCGTAGTTTGGTCAAACTTTATATGTTCCAATAAGTACACAGTCAGAAAGTTCTCAATGACTTCATCACATGAGAATCCGAGAAGAGAGCTGGTAACTGGAGAGTCAGGCAGGGTCGTGGCTGAAGCTCTAGTGTGTGAACAAACCAGATAGCCAACCTTTTCTCACTTCTGTCATTCCATAAACTAAGTTTTCAAGGTTAATAATTCATTTGTGTTTCTATCATATACCAAAAATTATAGGTATTTTTCTAAAATGTGCTTTTAAAAATATATATTTCTGTTGTACAACAGGAACTAAAGAACATACAGGACAAGACTGAAGATGTATTTTCATTACTTAATCTGCCTCTGGATTCCGCTCTCCTTTAGTGTCTCTGAAATCCATAACCCATGCCATAAAATCTGCTTCTGCACAGAAGGGGCAATGTTTGTGAACTGTTCAGGAGTCAATGTCAGCTCCAATCTCATTTTTCCTCCGGAGGCAGAACACTTGGATCTGTCAAACAGTCAGTTACATTTTGTTCCAAGCAAAGGTCTCAGATCCCTGTGGAAGTTACGGGTTCTCCTTCTGAGTGACAACTACATCAGGAGAGTTGAAGAGAGAGCGTTCATCTCCCTGGAGAGACTCCATAAGCTTGATATTGGTAGAAATGAGATCTCCTTTCTTGGAAACAGCTTTTCATTGGGTCTCGTTAGTCTCTATGAACTCACTTTGGCCTACAATAGGCTGCAGGAGCTACAGTACAAGAACTTCAAGCACTTTGAAAGTCTTCAGAAGCTCAATTTGCAAAATAATAATATATCATTGATAGAAACGGGTGCATTCCGCAGTCTCACCTGCTTGAGGCAACTTTGTCTTCAGAATAATCACCTTCGTAACCTCAACAATGGAGATTTTTCTATGCTGCAACACTTAGAAGTTTTGAACTTGGAGGGCAACAGAATCAAAACCATTGGCCCTGGAGTCTTTACTTCTTTAAGCAGCCTCACAACACTTAACCTGGTGCACAACCAAATTGAACATATTCGATTCAAGACATTGTTATCTCTCCAGACCTCTGGAACTCACATCTTGCTCTCGGACAATCCATGGTTTTGTGACTGTGACCTTCAGAGGGTTTTTGCTAAGCTGCACAGTGTCAGGAGGCTGATCCTAGATGACTATCACAATGTGAGGTGCATGGAGCCCCATATCCTGAGAAACCGTCCTCTGTCATCTGTGGACAGCCAGCTGTGCATTGCAGAGACAGTGACGGTTCTTGTCATAACTTTCACAGTCTTTGTTACTGTGGTAGCTGCCATTGTCATGGCTGAAAGGAACAGAAAGAAGAGGACAGGCAAGCACTGGAGTGAGGACAGCAAAGTCTCCTATGATGCTCATAACTGAAGCAGCACATATTGAGGGTACCTTTTCGTCTACTTAGAGTTATGAGGTTTAGTAATTCCCTTCAGATTTTGCATTCTCTCTTTCCTTCCGAGAAGTTTTTGATTATTTCCAAAGCATAGTTCACCATCACAAGAAGGAGCAGAAAATGTAGGCATGTAGCTATAAATATGTACTTTAACAGAGAAAACTGCTCTAGCAATTCCAGGTTACTATAAAAAAATGAAAGTATGCTACCGTAATTATATTCCTGCTTCCTCCATTGGAAGAATGACCCTCGGGGTCCCTTCCATCTCTATAATTCTGTTTCTGGGCTACTTTCAATAACAGAAGGTGGGCCTAGAGAAACTAGGCGTGTTTAACTAGATGTGTTAAATCTCTTCCCTTAAAGAGACTTTTAATATTCCAGTGCCTGGCATATGTTATTCTCATGGATGCTAGCGTATTTTACATTACATCTTGGTTACAGATGGAGGAGAATTCTGCTTGATTTGCATTTTTAAGCAAAGGAATCCAATTCAAAGATTCTGATTGCAATACAGTCCAGTAATGCAAATACACCTCCTTGAATTTTTATTGGCATTAAAATTACAAAAATGCATGAAAATGTGTATTTTAGGATACATAGGTACATTCTTTTTAAAAATATATATTATATATATTTTTTCCATGATATAGTAACAACACAGTATAACATCATATGATGACCATGTTGCCTCCAGAGCCATCAATTATTAATGTCCTAGATTTATTTAGGACATATAATTTAGCTATATTTTATCCCACAAATATCTGGCAGAGTTAAACTGGAGTCTTGATTATCTGCATAGATGATAAAGCAGAGCCTATTTTTGTTCTCTTTGTGCTTTCAGTTGAGTACGAGGTCATCTTTTCCATGAGGGAAATTTGTCACGTTGAGGAACAGATCAGTAGAACAATTTGTGTGCTGAGGCCCTTCCAGCAGAAATTATATGTACACTGAGATTAAATACTTATTTAAAAGTTGTGCAGTTCTGATTTATATATATATATATATGAATACTAATTTTTATAGAGTTTAAAACGAAACACTGCAGTTTAAAGTAGAAATGAGATGGGATTGTGAGAAGAACAAGCACAAGGGATTTGTGAGCACATTAGTATTTAAAGCCATTAATAACTTAGGCCCCAAATATCTGAAAAACAGCCTCCTTCCCTACTGACCTTCTTGCATATCAACCATCTCTTTGTAGTTTGCCACCCTTGGAAGCGCAGAGAATGGGGGTCCTTTATTTGTGGCAGCCCCTAAATTATGGGACTCCACCCCCCCCCCAGAAATGCACCTAGCACCTGAGTTTTTGCCACATGCTGAAGACAGACCTCTTCATCTTAGCCTTTGACAATTAAGGCATTTTGTTTGGTGGGACCCAGTGTGGCGTAATGGTCAACAAGTCTTGGACTAGGACCTGGGAGAGCAAGGTTTGCATCCCCACTCAGCTGTGAAGCTCACTGGGGGGCCTTGGACCACTCAGTCCCCATCTCTTAGCCTAACCTACCTCACAGGGTTGTTGTAAGGGTGAAATGGGGAGGAGCCGAGGAGAACCATGTGCAACACCTTGAGATCCTTAAAAGATGAAGGTGGTGTATAAATGTAATAAATAATAATAAAATATATTTGGCTGGATTTTTACTGCTCTCGTACATTTGGAATAGTTTCACGTGTTTTTTAATCGCAATAGGCTTTTCTGTTTTTATGACTGGATGCTGAACTTTTGTAGCCTTCTTTGGGACCTGATGGTGATGGGTGGGTGATGAATATTACAAATAAATAACAATCATATAGGAAGCTAGTTCTGTACTTTTTTTGAAGATTGTATTGAAATTTTTGGTTTATCAACAATCTGAATCAAAATGCCACTAATTAACCAGTTTCAGGGCACAATACATCTTGAATTGTGTATCTCATCTCAATGTCCGTACAGGGAATGAATCATTAAGACAGTTGAGCTGCAGGTGCAAGAACCGTTTTATCCCTTCAATAAATTGGTATCAAACTTCAGAGACTTTGTTTGCATTTCTACCCTTGAGCTTTTACTTTGCTTATCTAAATCCAACTGCCCAACCCTGTTGCACCAGCTTCGGATAAAGAGAATTAGTGAGATCTTTCCAGCCGCACCAGATGCAAGTGCAGTAATTTATGTACCAGTAACAGTGTTTACTGTGCCAAGAAGGACAATAAAGTGGCTTTACCAGGTCTTGATTGCTTTCTTTTCCTACAACATCCATCTAATGGGACTTGTCATTTATTCAAAAACAGGTCAGGGGTGTGGAGAATTCCAGACCTTTTGTCCTTTTCTTCCTCCTACACATCTATAAAAATGATTTTCACCTATTCTCTACCTTCCATTGAAGCCGAAGCTGAGCTTTTCTGCCAATAACATCTGAGTCACTGTGACATTGATTTGTGGATTTTACTTAGAAAATAAACCAAAGAGGCATCCTAGGTATAGGACTGCCAAACCACCCATAATTTAAGTCATCAATTCACTTTTATGATGGAAATTGGCATAAGGATATGCTAAATATATTTAATCCTCTAGAGACCCATGTGTGTGGTTTAACAAAGGGGGGACCAGCTGGTGTCTGTTTTTAAAACGTGGGACTAACACACAGAGAGCCCCAATAGCAGAGTACGAAGTCCCATCATTAGGCTGATTAAGGAAGCCTAGGAATATGCTATTAAGTCTGCTATGAAGCAGCTGAACCCCATTTACCACTTTTTTAAAAAATAAAAAAGAGCACACAGTGCAAAGTAAGTTTAAAATGCTTTACTTGTGAGTTTCCTAGGACTCAAAAATGCATTTTCCTTTAAGCAAGAGCAATAAATTAATGGAGGTAAAATATTCTTAGTAATACAGCACAGCGGCCTCAGACATGTGCTGAATTAAAAAATATAAGCTGCCAATTGTTTTGCTTAGTGGTTGGTCTCTATCCTTGAAGATGGCCACCACTTTTCCCATTTTTTGTTACTGTGCATTTTGAAATGTTTCGTGGCTACCTCTACAAGGATTACTGTGAAATTATTTTATAATTTGTTCATAAAAGTTAGGTTTTGTTTTATAAATTTATGAGCTTCCAAGTCCTGAGGCTGAAAATCCTTCATACATTTGTTTCTACCCTGAACTTCCAGTGTGGCAATTTCTTTGTCGAGGAAAGAGAATTGCAAGTACAGTATGATCGATGTGCAGCAAAGGCGCTCCTGGATCCTTGTGCCGGGGACCGAAGAACCTCCGGATCCGATTCCTCGGGCCTCGTGCAGGCGCCTCCCCCTCCCCCTCCCCGGCAGGACACTCGGCTCCGGGGCCGCCGGTCGGACGGAGCAGCCAGAGGGGACGCCGAGGCCTAGAGCTGCGCCGCCGCGGAAGAGCCCGGCGCCCGAGGGCGAGGCCAGGCGGGCAGCGGAGGGAGGGAGGGAGCGAGCGCCGGGAGGACGACGACGAGGAGGAGGAGGAGGAGGAGGAGGAGGAGGCGCCTCTCGGGTGAGGCGGGGGGGGCGGTGCGGGTGGTCCCTCTGCGCCCCTCGGGGGGGGGGAGGGCGGCCGGGCGGGGCTGCGCGCAAACCGCGCCCGGGACGAGGGAGCCCCGCAGGTGGTGGTGCTTGTTTGGCGGGCCGGCCGGCGAGGCCTCCCTTGTCAGCGGCGCCCCAAGTCGAGCGAGGCCCTCGCCGCGTCCCTTCCGGCGCCCCCGAAAGCGGGCGCAGGAAGAGTCCCATCCCTAGACAGCCCTGGGTGGAAGGATGCTGCGCTTGAAAGCCACAGACCGGCCTGCTCCCCCGGCTCTGGGCTTGGGGTGGGGCCGGGATTCGGGGTGGGGTGGCGGCAGGGGGGGGGCTGGAAAAGCGCCCCTCTGTTGGGGAGAAGGAGGCACCACCCTGCCTTGCCTTCGTAGAGAGCCACTGCCGGCAACAAGGGAAAAGGTCAAGGGGTAACCCCAGTCAAAGGCAACTCTGGGGTGCGGCGCTCATCTGGCTTCCAGGCCGAGGGAGCCGGCGTTTCTCCACAGACAGCTCTTCCATGTGGCCAGCAGGACTAAACCGCTTCTGGCCTGGATCAGATACAAAATAAAAGAACAAAATTTCAGCAGCTGCCTTGGCTATCTGTCGGGTCCATAATGCACAGAGTCAGAGCATAACTGTAGATTTCTGCAAGATTGTGCGCAGTCAGGACATAGAAGCTGTATTTAAAATTTTATTTGTACTATTTTCTTCTTATGCAATGTTGGCATTGGTGTGTTTTATATGTGCATAAATTTTATAAGTTGCTTTTGTTTGTTCTTAGAATTGCTAGTTTGTGTCAACTGTAAGCCAGCCTGAGCTCTTGGAGATGGGCCGGATAGAGAGGAATTTTGATGGGTCAGCTCATTATGTCTATTATCATCAGAACTGTTTAAGATGTTCATGCATCTGCAGAGGGACATTGGTTGTGCACTAAAGAACTACAGCCAATTAGTTTATCTGATGGTGCACAGAGTGGATTTATTAGTGTTCGTTGAAAGACACCCTGGAGATATGTTTGCTGCATAAAGCCACAGTCCTGTATGGACTCTAAAAGCAACATTTCAAAAACTGTATGCACAGGTTATTGTTCACAGCTATAATGGGGAAAATGTCCCAGAGGGTGGCTTTAATCTTGAGATGTTGCCAGACAGAGCTTCAGAGATTGCCCTAATCACTTCTTCCTCTTATTTTTCTAGGCTACAGAAATGGCATAGACTTTCATCTCTAAATGATCTAAACTAAGACTTGTTGATGTTGAAAAGGTAAGATTGGTTCTTCACAGTAAAGCAGGGTGGTCCAACCCCAGACCAAGTGGGCCGCAAGAGTTCTGTGACACAGAACCTGTGAGCCACAAACTGAACTGAATTAAATTTCCATATCGTAAATTAAAGTGTTTGCAATAAATAGTAATAGTAATATATTTAATTGAAAATATATCATTAAAACACATTTATTATATTAATTTATTATGCAAAAAATATTGTAGAAGGCTATGAGCTTCCTCCCCTCCTCATAGGACCACCGGTGCCACCACAGTACATGTGGCCATTACGGAAAGACTAGAAGAAGGGGAACCAGCAGCAGTGGCGGCTGCCCCACAGTTAACTTCACACACATGCCCCCCAGCAAGGGCGCTGTGGACAGTGTGGGCAGTGGGCTGCAGCCCACCCCTTCTCTCATCCGACCTCAACCTCCCAACCTCCACAACAAACACAGACCATAGGTGGGTGTGACAGACCATCAACATTTGGGGGGCCACAGATTCCCCGTCCTTGTTGTAAAGGTTACCTATTGAACTTGTGCACATTTCCTCGGGAGTAAGTCCCCTTTATTTCAGTGGTTCTTACTCCAGAGTAATGGTGTCTTGGATTGCAGCCTGTGAGCCTATAACATACATGGTACACTATGCTACACGGCGTTCGAGAAGCAGCCTGAATGTCTGTGTGAGCCCAAACAGCCAACTTGCCTGCCTGCCTTTTTTTAAAAAAAGCTGCACTGTCAACTGCCCCTTGAGGCTGCAAAGGACAGGCGACAGCTATACTGGTACTTAGCTGTGTGCAGTTGCAACTAGGACCCTTGAAATATGGAGCCAGAGGACAGAGCCTGAGCAGCAGAAGCGTGAAGAGAACAGGCAGCTTGGGGCATCCATTCCCCCTCCCCCCTCCCAAGGCTGCCTCAGTGAAGGTTGGGTGCCGTGCCATGAACCTCAAGCCAAGGCTCACCTGCTGCGCTCTCTGCACTTAGCTGAGCCGCCCTGGATTCAGAGATGAAAATTGCCAAGAAACCACCCGTCACGGAGCCACGAGTGAAGTCTACTGGGGTGTGAGTCATATACAAGGAACCTTGGTTGTTGTACAGCACTTTGCTAGAAAGGGGAAGAGGGGAAATGCCACCCTTCACAGGCCATAGCGATTCGGTCTTTAGTATGCCTACATCACAGTCAGTCCATGAGAGAACTGCTCTCTGAGTATACTTGTGCTGCTGCAGTCCCAACAGAATTCCGGGAACAGGAAACCCAGATTTCAGTCTCTGTTTTGTGAATCTTCTTCTGTTCAGCCCCAAAAGGAACTAAATTACATGTAACATGTTTATAAGAACCTCATTCAATGGGCTGTGGGTTGGACCACCCCACAGTAAAGTATTGTGATGTTTTGTAGGGTTGGAAATGAATGCTTTTCTCTGTGTGTATTGACTGACATGCAGTAAACAGGAGCTGGCTCCCAAGGAGTTGATTATGTGAACGAAGCATGTATTGCTAAAGGAGAACCTACAAATCATAGTGCAATGGTACCTCGGTTGTTGAATGTAATCCATTCTGGAAGACCGTTCAACTTCCAAAACGTTTGGCAACTGAGCCGCAATGGGCGGTTGGCAAATTCCAAAGAGAAAATGGAGAAACACACCTCGGAAGCCCTTTGACTTCTGAGGCGCTTGCAAAAACAGAACCATTCACTTCCAGGGTTTCGGCGTTCGAAAACTGAAACGTTGGGCTTTCGAAGCATTCGACAACCGAGGTAACACTGTACCAGATACAGTGGTACCTCTACTTACGAATAACTCTACTTATGAATGTTTCTACTTACGAATGGAGCTCTATACGCCATCTTGGATGCGGTTTAGATAGGTTTTTTTCTACTTACTGTACAAATTTTTAGAGAGGGTTGCTTCTACTTACGAATTTTTTCTCCCAATGCATTCCTATGGGATTTGACTTACCATTTTTTTTGACTTACGAATGTGCGTTCGGAATGCATTAAATTCGTAAGTAGAGGTACCACTGTACATGCATTTAAATACCTATAAAGTGGAAGGAAGTAGTTTTAAAGTGATATGTGTGTGTGTGTGTGTGTGTGTGTATATATATATACAGTATATATACAGTGTATATATATATATATGTATGTATGTATGTATGTATGTATGTATGTATATATACAGTGGTATATATACATAAACTGAAGCGTTCATAAACTGAAGCGAACTTTCCCATTGAAAGTAATGGAAAATGAATTAATCCGTTCCAGATGGGTGCGCGGCGTTCATAAACCGAAAATTCATAAACCGAGGTGTTCATAAACCGAGGTTCCACTGTGTGTGTGTGTGTGTGTATATATATATATATATATATATATATATATATATATATATATATATATATATATAACTTTATTGTCATTGTACATAGTACAACAAATTTGAATGCCGTCCCATGGAAACAACAACAATAAAAACCATACAAAACGCTGAAAGAGAAAAGGAGAGCACTGTGCGCTGTTCCATCTTGTGGAACAACGTTGGGATTAGGTTCATAATTTGCTATCCTATTTGTTTTTCATTTGTCATTTGGCTGCCTTTTCTTACTTAGTTTATATTCACTTTTATCTTTAGTGAAATGAACAGGACAACTGTTTCAAAACAATGTAATACTTGTGAATTTTTTTTAAAAAAAACAATATGAAAAGAAGCATTTAACCTATTTAGACTGATCTACAATATTTTGCTTTTATTGAAACAGATGCTGGATGTTGGGAAATGGCCAATATTTGCTCTCCGCTCTCAAGAGGAGTTGAAGTTAATTCGCCAGGCCTGTGTATTTGGCAGTGCAGGCAATGAAGTACTTTATGCAACTGAGAATGATGAGGTAACTTTTGGAGATACAACAATTAATAACTGTTTGCCTCTACATCATGTTTGTCTAAACAGGCATTGGATGAAGACTTCCAGGGCACAAGACTTCAAGGTCATGCCTGATGCCTGGCTTCTTCCCATTGCAAGCACAGTAAATGGTACACTAGGCGTGGATGTCACAATTTTTTACTGTGCCCAAACAGTTATCCTTGCTGCAGAATTCTGATTTTCTTTAACAAATATCTGACAAAATCTTAAAAAGTGTAACTATTTTATTAAACTTTCAGACTGAAATTCTATGATAGTAAATATTTTCTGTACTAACAGTATCACTGTGTGACAGGTTTTTGTGCTTGGCACTAACTGCAGTGGTTGTTTGGGAATCGGTGACACACAGAGCAGCATTGAACCTCGAAGGTTAGATACTTTGTGTGGCAAAAAACTAGCCTGCCTCAGCTATGGAAGTGGCCCCCATGTTGTTGCTGCTACCACTGGTACGTTGTGTGCTTTTCATTGTGGTTAGTCTACTCTGTTAGTCTACTCTGACAGGGATATTTAATTTTCAACTGTAAGAGAAAAGCAGTATACTGTATACGGTACTGTTAGTCTACTCTGACAGGGATATTTAATTTTCAACTGTAAGAGAAAAGCAGTATACTGTATACGGTACTCTTTACACTGATAAGAAAGAACATTTTAAGTTTTCGATTATGGGGTGATTGTTGAGTCTAGTTCCTTATTTTTTCATGGGCATATTACCACCTGGATGGTCCAGATCTTGGGACTCTTATGATAATAAATGAAAATGGTCTGTGTTAATAATGTTTTGCCTATTAGAGATTCAAAAGCAGATAATGAAGGAACAACCATATTTTGCTGGTGAAGCCAAGCTCAGATTCAGAAACACCAAGGGACAACATGTGGAAACGCTAAGGAAAAGAGCAAGGCTTTCCTAACTCTTAGAATATATCCATGTTACCCTTTCTGTGCTCTTGATTCAGTGCTCTCAAGCCTGTAAAGGCTATGGGGCACTTTCCTCCTAGAGGTGTGCCTTTCTGCCCCCTAAGAAGCCCTATGCTTAAAATACAAAAAAAGAAAACAATTTTTTTTCTAAGTATTTATATATTGCTTTTCACCAGAAAAGACTGCAAAGCTGTTTAGAAAGGGAAAAATTGAAGATACTACATAGAACAAATGAAATAATATAGTATATAAGACATCAGCATCCATAAAATAGGATTCAACTCATTCAGTACACCCACTGAAAAGCAAGTTGAAAAGCAAATTCAGTATCCAAGTTGAAAAGCAAATTCAGTATCCATTTATTTATTTAATAAAATGTATATACTACTTGACTGTAAAAACCAAACAAATCCTTAATTACTAACACATGCACATGAGAATCTGTGTTTGTGCATCCTTAAACAGAAGCATTTTAGATCTTAACTAGCCTTGCTGTGGCTAATCCCTGTGACTGCCCCCACCCTGTCCCGATCCATGACCTATTATGTTCCCTCCCCCCCCCCCCGATCATATTAGTGCGAGGAAAAGCTGAACATCCTCCTCCAGTGACTGTAGAAGCCTTCAAAATCCCAGAAGAGGGTTGAGCAGACTTTTCTGCTGACAGCTGCTGTGTGTGACTGATTTGTGCAAAGCTGGGCAAAGTTGAAAAGCTTTGTGTAGCTGCTGCCTCCAGTCCCAGACCGAACTGGTTCCAGCAGGCCTTTCCCTGTAGATTCAGTTCTACAAGGGTGGGTGGTAGAGAGGATGTGAATCTGGATCAATGCACTGTAGAGATAAATGAGATTTTATTTTATTTTAGCAATGAGAGATTGCAACACTAAACCTAAGAGATCTGCCTCGTGTCACATTACAGGAGAAAGTTCCAGTAGGAGAGAATATTATACTTTGAGATGCATAGTAAGCATGGAGATTTTACTTTGCCAAAAATATAACCTCGCACATTCTCTTCAAGATTTAAATTGTTTCATTTGAAGGCTTGACAATACATGGAATGCTAATAGAGCACAACCCATCCCTTTTACTTATTTGAACCATTATTGTCTCCATTAATGCTTGCTAATGCTTGAATGGACATTTGCCCTTAATCGTGTTCTGTGTACATAGTGGTTAAATCACAGCAGAGGACAATATATGGAACAAAAAGCTTCAGTCATTGTTTATTTTTTCTCTTTACTTGGGAAAAAGATAGCTTTAATGTTTTCAAAGTTATTTTCTTCTTATGTTGTAGAAGGAGAAGTATATACTTGGGGACATAATGCTTATAGTCAACTGGGAAATGGAACAACCAACCATAGTTTAGTTCCTTGCCAAATCTCCACCAACTTGTTAAACAAAAAAGTGATTGAAGTTGCCTGTGGCTCACATCATTCAATGGTTTTAACATCTGATGGAGAGGTAAGAAAATCTATCGGAATCTTGTTCAAGTAACTTTGGAATTTTATATCTGAAACAAAAAGGGGCAAGCACTCTGGATTGGATAAAACTGGGGTGTAAATTGTATGCTGATAGCCACCTGAAAGTTCACTGGGCTACTACATTAGTAGCCCTTTTGGGCTACAGAACCACTGCAACAAAGTCTCTTTCCTTAGTTTCTGAGGTTAGACAAGGGATTGTGTGGTGTTTTTAAATGTACTATATTATATTATTGTTAATATCTGCTCTGGGAATCCCAGATATGGTGGGATACTAGCTCAGATACATGAATACTCACATTGCTGTCCTAGTAGTTGCTTCCACAAACAAGAGCCAATCTTATCTAGTATCAAGAAACCAAAAAGGAAAGAGCTCTTTTTGAGATGTAACTTCCAAATAATATTTGCTTCTATTTGTTTGCTTTTGGGATGATTTCTTCACAGACCTATCAGTGACATGAGTTTTCCAGAAAATTTTGAGTCACAAAAATTTCCATCGGCCTAAATCAACTGAGATTTAATTTAGCATTTGTCTTTGACATAAGTGCAATCTTAAACATGTTTGTTGGAAGTGAGTCCCTTTAATTTAAATGGACCTGGCATTTCTCTCAATATGGGATTATAACCATATAATATAGTTTGTTTCTTTACAGGTTTATACATGGGGCTACAACAATTCAGGGCAAGTTGGATCTGGCTCAACAGCCAACCAGCCAATACCACGGAGAGTCACTAGCTGCTTACAAAGCAAGATTGCAACTAACATTGCTTGTGGCCAGATGTGCTCAATGGCGGTGGTAGAAAATGGGGAGGTAAGAGAATTCTTCAGAATTAAAAGGGCCGTTTTTCTTTATGGTGTGTAATATTGGGGTTTAAGTCGTTGACTGTGTCCCCCTACAGTAGACAATGCTGCTAATTAAGACAGATATTTAATTATAATAAGTCTGGTTAGATAGATTCTGATAGAATATTCCCTCCTGGTGTCTGGAGAACAACTCTCTCTTAACATTCAGAATAGTGCTTCCTCCTGGCATAAAGGCTCAATTTCTGATTTCACCAGTGTAAACTCCTCCCTCCAAGCTAGGCACAGTTTTGAGCAGAGAAGCTTGTGAGTCCTTCTTGTCCTCTGTGCCTCCTCTTACACAGCATTTGAATGAAAGTCCATTGTGCTGCAAGGAAGAGTGTTTCAGAAGGGATGAGGAGAGGCCCCTGGTGAAGATAATTGGGTATCCATTCTCCTTCCCCCATGCTGGGTAGTGCAAGTATGTTGTGCTGTGCGGCAGAGCTGTGGGAATGCTCTGCCCCCATCTTCACAAGGAAGTACCAATCTCAGTGACTAGAGACTCTGCATTGGAGGTGCCCAAGAGGCAGTGCAGGTGGCAGGCCGGTCTGCCCATGAGCCGAACTGAAGCAGCCATCTCAGGTAGCAGAATCCTGCCCCCCACCCCACCCTGGTGCTGCCACTGGGGTCACGCAATGACAGCCTCTGGTGAGATCTCCTTTCCCAGTTCACCTTAGGTGACAAAATGAAGCAAAGGAGCAATTCTGTATTGGAAGTTTGGAGTGTTAGGTCTGTATGTGGACAGAGTGCAGCTCTGTTTTTCATGCTCCTCATGAAGTCTGTTAACAGCTGTCTAGAGACTGTCAACAGGTTGAATCCAGTTGAATCCAGAAAACAGATTTTGATGGTTAAACTGGGGGATAGGGTGTTTGTCAGTACCAGATTGGTAGCTATGTAGATTTGGGCTACCTTCTGTCACAACTTTTAAGTGTTCTTCCAAGGGAACCTCTCTGACCGGGTTCTTTCTGAGCTGTCCAAGTTAGTGAAGGCTCTTTTTTTTGTTCCCTTGAGCTTTTAACAACTGCAAATCCACTTCCCCATTTCTTAATTCACTCTGTGGACCAGATCCAACAAAATAGTTGCAGCAGCTGGAGGCAGCACAAGGAGTCCCACTAAAACGGTGAGGCTTCCTCACGTCCCAGCCCCACACATTCCCTCCTCCAAATCAGCTCTGGGGTGCATGGGTCACGTCAACATGTGGGGGGAAGGAGCGGAGATTGTTTTGTCTGGCAAGAAATGCTTGCGGTGATGGGACAATTGTAATAGCACAGGGTTGAGTGCCACCCCCCCCCACTGCTGCTTGCATGGTAAAGTAGAGGAAATGGCCATCATCCTCTTTGCTCTAAAAATCAAATTTGTGGGTGAAAGGGAGTAGTAAAACTGCAGATTTTGTTTAGGTCTAATTTGGGGGCAGTTCCTCAGGTAATTTCCTATCCACAGCACATAAGCATTAAAGGGCCTGATAAGTTGAAAGCTGCTGAAGGGGAAGGGGCAGAGGCTAGAGAAAGAACTGTGAGTGGAGGGACCCCCTGGGAGACTCACCAGGAACTGGGTGTGGACCAAGGGACCAGTTACATTATGTTGCACTTTTATAAGCTATGTGACTTTGTTGCTTAGTTTGATCTTCATTTATGTATTGTAGTATTCTAAGTTTTCTGGCTTTTATTTTTATTGATTATAGTCTAGTAATGATCTATTGTTATTGTTTGAGAGTGAATTTCTCTTTAATTATTATTTGCTGATATGTAGGGAGTAAATTTAATAGTGTAATACAGTATACCCTAAATGGATCGTTGCATATTGCTTTATTTTACACACCAGTAAGTTGTTTATTTTAAGGTCATATTCTTTATTATGGCTTATTTGCCTTGGATTGGATTGTTATATGATGTGTGACCTTTGTTGTATATTTTGTTGTCGTCTCTACAGCTTATAACCTGCCTTATAGAAAGGCGGTATACAAATTAGAAGTGAGATGAAAAGAAAAGCCAGGTGCTCTAGCCGCTCATGGGATCAGTTTAGGGACAAATGCTGGAAACCATTGAACAGCGCTGCCTCTGCAACCTGAGAAGTCTAGCTAGTGTGTGCTCTAAGCTAATGCTAAGGTTAGAAGGCAGCATCTACCCAAGCAAATTGGAGCATTCAGATATTTCCCTGATCAAGCGGGTCATTTCATCACTCCTGTACACATAGATATATTGGACAGGGCAGGATCTTTTCTTGTTAGATGCATCTCAGGTGAACGCTAAGGTCCCATGGAGTACATAACTGGTTCTAGCATTTAAAACTTTTTGTTTTAAGTGTCATTAATGAATTACACAAAGATTATAGGGGATTCTGTTTCCCTCTTCTTTGCTCTTATTCCTGCAAACTAATTGGAATTATCTTCCTTTCTAAGGTTTATGTCTGGGGATACAATGGCAATGGCCAGCTTGGATTGGGCAATAGCGGCAATCAACCAACACCTTGCAGAATAGCAGCTCTGCAAGGCATCCATGTGCAGCGGGTAGGTTTCATTTGTTGCCAGGCCTTCGTTAAAATGGGCTAAAATAGGCTATGTATTTCATCTTATATACTGATAAGCAAGCCTGTCCTCCCAAGTGTGGATACTGATGCAGCCAATGCAGGAGGGAAGGTGGCAACATGCCTAGGGGAAGCTGCAGGTTTACAGAAGCCCAAAATATATTTAGGAAAGGCATTCAAAGGGGGAAGGACCCTAAAAACAGCTCTGTGAGCCATGCCCAGTTGGCATTTAGTGCTGATTGGCTTTTGTTGGGCTGAACTGGTGTGTGGGAGACAGGGAAGGAGCAAAGTATTTGGAAGAGGGTCTGCTTTACTGGAGTCTCAAAAAGGAGCACTCTGCACTACAATATATCGTCAAAGAAATTAATGTTTTAACAAAGATACTGTCAAAAGTGACTTGCGTTATCAGTACAATACCATTATCCTGAAATGGACAGCCCACCTGCCTTTTTCTGTTTCCTTGGCTGTTCCTAATCCTGCATAAGGTCATGATAGCCTTCTGTCAGTTCTGAATTTACACATTGCCTGAGTGTCGATCTGTATTCACTCTATGTCCTGCCACATGCAGACAGAAGATTCTGTGATATGTTGGAAGCTGATATTTCTAACAAACTCAGAGAGGTCAGCATCTCGAATTCTGTTTGTGAATCTTGAATGGTGATAAATGATTCAACTGTCTTTCGCATTTGGTTTTTTTCAATAAATACTTCTCCAGAAATGCTTTTAAAAGCTTCAGTAAATCTTCTGGTATGTAAAATGCAAAAATGTAAGAATACAAATTATTTTAGGTACTTTTTTCTAGGTTGCCTGTGGCTATGCACATACCTTAGTGCTAACGGACAAAGGTCAGCTGTATGCCTGGGGAGCAAATTCCTACGGCCAGTTAGGCACTGGGAATAGAGGGAACCAGTCCTACCCTGCTCCTGTGCCTGTGGATAAAGACAGGTAGGATCCTGCTAATAATCAAGCAATAAGCAGAATTTGTAGCATGTACTGCAGTAACTGTGGGATTTTATATATGTACCCCACCCCCCACTTTTCCCCGACAGGGCTCAAGGTTGCTTACAGGTAAAAACAAGAATTGCTAAAACAATGTGCAGTGTTTACGCAGCCTGACCAAAGATTTTTAGGACAAGGAAGCAGAGTCTAAAGAGAGTTTGTTTATAACTGATACGTGTGCCTAGAAATGCAAGTCTGGCCATCAGAAATACAGCCGAGGCAAGGGATAGAAACGGGCATTAGGTTCCAAATATGCATTTTATCCACCAAAGTGAACAATGGCCACCGGCACCTAGGACCTCTGAGCTTTGTCACTGCATGTTGTCCTTATGCCACTGTTTTTTATGTTTGCTTTTAAATATAGAGTCGTAGAGATTGCTGCATGTCACTCTGCTCATACTTCTGCTGCTAAAACCCAGGGTGGCCAAGTGTACATGTGGGGTCAGTGCCGGGGACAGTCTCTCACTCTGCCGCATCTCACCCACTTTGTCTGCACAGATGATGTGTTTGCTTGTTTTGCTACTCCTGCAGTGACTTGGCGTCTCCTCTCAGTAGGTGAGCTTCAGACATTTTTTTTCTGTTTGCATTGCTGTATATTACTTATTTCTTGAAGATATGTAAATACCATTCTTTTTAGTGGTATAGTTTGGATCACAGCTTGGTGGAAGAAATAAGCTCCACGTCCTTGTCAGGGATGGCTCTATCTCCACCAACATGGCTTCTCTTGAGGGGAAAGGCAGGCCTTCTGCCCTAATGATCCTAAGGGGCACCTGCCTCCTTAACTTAACTGCCTCCTTAAGCCGTTTCTGAACGGCTGCCCCACCCTGTTGTGATTGACCTTTGGGGTTGTGCTGGAAGCCTCCAACACCATCCAGAGAAAGAGTGTTACATGGCACCCCAGACTCCACAGCACTGCAGCATTCCAAGAGTCTCGCCACTTAGCCTGAGTTTGTGGAAATGAGGCACAGAAGAGACACTGGTGTCTTTAGGATATATGGTTTATTTGCACACACACACACACACACACACACACACACACACACACACACACAACTTGAGCCTATGATGGAGGGGCTCACAGCAAGGGATGGAGTCGTTTTCCTTCTTTGCTCAATGCAGTTCTGTGTTAGCACTTTGGTTTGGCATTCATAATCAGATCCATCATCGCTGGTATTCAGCTCAGCCAGGGCTCAGAATTGGCGGCAGAGCTGGAGGAAGTGCTCTGCAGGTCCTTGGTCACTTAACTGCCTGCCCCTGGCCAGCGGTGGGAGCCTTAGACCCCTGGTTGCACTGGAGTCTGCTCCATTCTGCTCTTCATCTTTTTAGGTTGGGGCCTGGGGCCGTGGGTGTAAATTGTGGGAACTTCAGCTGATTACGTGACAAATGAGGATGTGGTTACCATCTCGGTCTCAAGCCAAGATAGACAATTCCTGTTCTGCAAAGAACTCCCGATGTGGCTAGAATGGCTGAAAGGCTGTCCCCTCTCTCCCTTGGTTGCCTGCATTATTGTCAGTTTCCTTTTCCTTGAAATGCTCTTGCCTGCTGGTTTTGCATTGGTTCATGTGAACAGAGGGCTGAAGGGAGAGGCAGTGTGTTTTAAATGTATTCATTGGTGTCTTGTTTAGAGCCTGATGACCACTTAACAGTAGCTCAGTCAATAAAGAAGGAATTTGACAGTCCAGATAATGCAGATGTGAGATTTCAAGTGGATGGAAAATACATTCATGTTCATAAAGTCCTTCTCAAAATTAGGTATGGAACTAATATTCCCACCCTTTTTTTCTCCCTTTTTGTTAGCTTCTACTTTGCTTCTCCCTTGGCATTAAAATCTTTGTGGTGCTACATAATTTCTTAGTCCATGTTTTGTTAGCACTTCTTCTGCCAAGCGAACAATCATTTCTCTCTGGTTGGGCCACCTTGATGCTGAGTCAGGTGAGCCTGGCTGCTAACAGTTGGCATCCTGCTAGAGTTTGTGGAGTTCTAGAACCTGCAAAATTGGTGGAGCTCTGATACATCTGGTAACCCAGGATAACATTTTGTACATCTGAGGAAGTGCGTGGGAACTTGTGCCATTGTTGTTCTGTTTTACAACCAGAATCAAGCTGCTTGCCAGTAACAAAACTTATTTTCCTTTTGTATGTAATTCTTCAGGTGTGAGCACTTCCGTTCAGTACTAAACAACAACAACGATGAAATTATAGAAATAAGTGAATTCTCATATCCCGTTTACCGAGCCTTTCTGGAATACCTGTACACAGACAGCATCAGTCTTCCTCCTGAAGATGCAGTAGGTAATTGGAAGAAATGGGCTCATTGGGAAGAGCTGGAGTTCATTTCAGCAGGGCTTAAAATGTGAAGTAGTTGAATGTATTGAAAAGCCTGTGATGCTCTTTAATGCTTCATATATTTTGAGAATAGCCCTTTTTTATTCTGATCATTCGTTTGTTTATATAGGCGTACCCCCCCCCCCATTTACATGTGATCGATTTGTGCACCGTCATGTATACACGTGGCATTGAGAAATCAATATTTTAAACTTGGAAATTGTGTGAAGAGAGCTAGAGAGTCCTTGTAGCTGGAGCCCGAAGAGAGTGAGGACAGAGGAAGCCCTGAAGAGACCTGAGGCACAGCGGGGCTTTTTTCAGCTGCTCCATCTCCCTGCCTAACAGCTGGTGCATGGGGGTAGTGCAGCAGCAGCCAGCCCCAGACCTTCAACTCCAGATATTTTAGTCTGGATTGGGGAGAGAGCTAGAGACCAGGAAAAAAGGGGTTTGGAAGCCTTTTAGAGGGTGCTCCCCACCCTCTGTTCCCTTTTGTCTTTTATTCTCTTTAGCAGTACAGAATTCCTACCCTCCAGATGAGGCAGCCAGAGGGCCACCTGCCCCAGGTGGGGGCAGGAGGAGCCCCAGGTGTACTGCTCAACTAACCTGCAGGTCAGCTAAGAGGCTTTGCCCCTATTTGATTATTTTCAGCATCCCTACTTTTCCTACTGTACCATTTGCATACTTGAGCAAAATTAAATCACTGTCGTTCCTCACAGCTTCTCCCCAGGCTGCAGTTTTGATTAAAAAATTATCACAGTTATGCTGGTGTTCAGCATAATTGCTCAATTGATAATATGACCGTTGACGTTGAAGACCCAATAGTATTTTCACATCTTCTGTAAAAGAAGAAGTGAAAGCTCAATTATTTCCCTTTTCATTTTCAAAAAGGAACACTGCATAAACATTACATCACAAAACTCACCACAACACAGAATTTATATAACGGTAACATGCAATGCATAGCAGTTGCCAGACTCTGTTTGGGGGGGGGGGGGTGCAGGCTGTTGTCACGCAAGTCTGTGTGATGAAAAGGGAATGAGGAAATGGTTGCTTTCACAACACACATAGCCTGCCTTACTTTTTCTGCTAAGAGGCTCTTAGGCCTCAGGAATCAGGGTGGGGGTTGCTCAGTCCTGACTGATCACAGGCAGACCAAGTCAAGTTTGTCCTGGCTGCAACCTCAGATCTTCACCCATTGAGTAGGAAGGTCTGAAGGGGGCAACTGCTGCACATTCAGCTGAATGCCTGGGCAACCAGGATTCCGGAAATTGGAAGCATGTTAAATGGTTCCCCCAAGAAGCAACTATGCAGCTTGTTAAGCTATAAAGCTGTGGTCTACCCATTTTGATCCAAGAAATACAGGACTATAGCATTTTTCCTGCCTTATTCCCCTTCTGGACAGTTATACTGTATTAAGATCCAGAGTTTCTGTTTTGGGAAAACCTCAGAAAAATAGGGATGAGTTAAAATTGTGGAATGCAAATAGCAAGCATGTTGTCTGTCCAAAACATCCCTAAAAGCTTGGGTGTTTGTGTGCCACTGGAAATATGAACTATTACCGTAAATGTTTCCTTTCCTTCTAACCTGTGTTTCCCCTGCCCCTCTTTTCTCCTGGCAGGTCTGCTGGACCTCGCAACCTTCTACCGTGAAAATAGACTGAAAAAGCTTTGCCAGCAAACAATCAAGCAGGGAATTTCCGAGGAGAATGCAATCGCCCTTCTTTCCGCTGCAGTCAAGTATGAAGCAAAGGTAGGAACGAGGCTTACCATGAGGCTTAATAGTTTCCTGCAGAGACAGGCTGCTTGTGATGTTTGAGACCCCTTGGTATTGAAAATAATCTGGTAACTAAGAGACTAATCTGGGAAACTCAGCCAGATGGTGGGGTATAAATAATAAGATTATTATTAAAATTAAAATGATGATTATTAATCAGGAGGGGCCCAGTTTGAATTTTGCTTTTGTAATATACCTTCCAGGTGGCTGTCAGAGGTGCTTCCCAGTCCAAGGAATGCACATGGCAGAGTTAACTCTTCATTGTCAAAGATCACACAGTCGCCTCTATAGCTCAGGATACCTAAGCACATGTATCTAGTATCTTCTAGGCAGCTGTTCCCAGGTCTGGACTCTATGGAGCAGTTGCAGCAACTGCAGAGCACTCTCCCTCCACCAGGTTCTGCCCCTTCTCCCCACAGCCTGTGCAAACATAGCTGGCACCTGCGTGGAAGCCGCCTCTGTCCTTCCCCCTTCCATCCTCTCCTGCTTCTGGGAGACAGTGGGGCAGGGGAGGGTGGGAAGCATTTGGCTGTCCTTCCTCCTCTTCCTCCAGCTCTGAAGCTTCTCCTGCCTCTGATTCTTACCTCCTGGTTGGTACAGGTACCCACAAACCACTGCCCTCCTCTCCCCAGTCAGATGACAGCCCCCTTCCAGCAGGGCACACTTATCCGCGTCCTGCCAGGGGCAAAGGGCCATTTTCTGAGCCTCGGCTTCCCATCTACAATCTGGAGAGAATACTCCTGGCCTATCTTCCTTGGCTGTCCTAAGGATGAGAAGAAGACACAGTATGCAAAGAAGTTTGAACATTTGAAAGTACAGCACAAATATTAATCAGAAGGTCACAGGGGTTTTTTGGTTTACAAGATATCCAATAGCTATCAAAAAGGTCAGAGAGCTGCAGACATTCCCCTTCCCCTCTTCCTTCTAGACTAGCTTTCGTGGGTGTCTTCATGGGACCAGGCACTAGTGACCTGCCCTTTCTGTTCATAGCCACTACAACACATCATCTGCACTGAAATATGCTAAATAAAGGAAAACTGTAGCTCAGCCACAAGCTGCATTTTCAGCAGAACTTGTACACTTAAAAATATCTTGAACAGTCCCTTTGTGAGAGCTGTTTTTGTGTATTCATGGTGCACGGTACATTATTATTGAAGAACTTTTAAGTGGTGATTCTTAAATAGCAAGGGTTGGATCTATACTAACTCCTGTAACTAAGGGATGGACTCCTTCCATTTACAGAGAGGAGCAAGTTCCTTCCTTTTGTATGGAGGCAATTTTCACCCATTCCTCATTCTTCCTGCAGCTCCCAGCTCTACCTTCTTTGTTGTTCCGAATGCCCCACCCCCACCCCCAACTTCTGGGGGAATGGAAAGGGGAAGGGGCCACCAGAGAAACTCACTTCTCTTCTGCCTTTTATTAGGAAGAGCTCTGCTCCTGGGTGGCCAGGATCCAGCCTTCATAGTTCTGTTGTAACAATTTCTTTTCAAATACTTTTTCTTTTCTTATTCAGGTTGCTGAGTATGGTTCATATTACTGGAGCCAACTTTCTTTTCAATATTAGCTGCATTTGCAAATACTGAACTGTGGCTTAGTGCTAATGGGCTCAGATGCTTTAGCTGAGATTTTGGCATTGCAGGGGATTGGACTAGATGACCCATGGGGTCCCTTTCAACTCTGCAGTCCTACGGTATGATCCAGTGACTGTTTGAAATGAAGTACTAACAAGGATTCTTTCAAAGCGTTAATTCTGTCATGCAACAGCAAGCTATCACTCGGCTTTGAAACACATTTTTAAAAGCCTGACTAGCTTTTCAGGTACCTTTTAACTGAATAACTTTCTAAAGAAATGCCTGAAGTAACTGATATTATAGTTTGAAGTCTTGTTTATTCTGCTATATTTTACTCCAAGACGACCTATTTTTCCTAAATAGAACCCAATAAGGTAGACATGTATGTAAAAAAATTTTTTTAAAAAATGTGATCCCATTGAGATCCCAAGATGAAATTTTGCAGGTAACGCTTACAAATATTAAATAATACATATTTGGTAAATTTGTAATCATATTAATTTTTAAATCACTTTATAAAATTTAAAATTTTATAACTTTACAATTTAAACTAAGCCCATCATGTGACATAGCATATTAAAGGTTCTGAAGAGATCAGTATTTTTAGTTTTGAAATATCTCAATTCTGGGCTGAGCTTTCAAGGTTTTTGTGTAGTCTGGCAAGGCCAAAATTGTCATTTTTAAAAAAATTCAAACCCACATAACTCAAAAATGGGATGAGATAAAAAAATAAAATTTTAGATTTAAACTTAGTAGTTTTGTTCATTGAACAAGTGTACAAAATATTAAGAATATTGGATTCCACGAGGTAAAAAAACCTGCATCACTTGATTTGGATGACCCACAGTTGGAGTTACCAGCCCATGGGTGGCAGCTGCCATCAAGAGTTTACTTTGAATTTAGCCCAATGTCAGCATAGGGGCTGCAGCAGCAGCAGCTGGAAAATGTATCCGCCATGTCGCTTCACTTTGGGTGGTCCCATTTCTGCTAACATATGTAATACTTATTTCCTTCCTAGGAATTAGAGGAATTTTGCTTTCGGTTTTGCATAAACCACTTGACTGTAGTTACTCAGACATCAGGCTTTGCAGAAATGGACCATGACCTTCTGAAGAACTTCATTAGCAAAGCCAGCCAAGTGGGAGCATTTAAAAACTGAAGGAAGGGCAGTGGCAGAAAATCAAGGCATTTTCAGAAGGGAGACACGCAAAGTAAGTGCTGAAATGTAGTTTGGCTCGCAAAACATAGCCACTAACTTCATGGAGCAAAAAAGGCAGCGGGACTCTCATAGCCACTCCCCCCCGGGGGGGGGGGGATATTGTTGCGTCTTCCGTTGTCACTTGTTCAGCTTTGAAAAACCTTGCAGAAATGCTGTTTGGAGTTTGCATTGGCAGCATTCAAGAATCAATGTGCTGCCCCAATAAGGGACTCTTAGTACTCATGGAAACCTAGGAAAGGACACAGCACCCCTTGGTCTATTCACTTCACTATGTTCTACTCTCTTTGCAGAGGATGCCATCTCTTGGCTTTAGCTTGGACATGGAAATAATTAATCCTTCAAAGCAATATATTATCCTAAGTGAAATTCAAATGGTGTCACTACATCAGTCTCTCTGCTGCAACAATGGTGCAAGCTTTTGTGGGCCATAGCCCACTTTTGACAGGGAATTAAAAATTACTCCCTGATTTAAGTCTAGGCTAGTTTTCAGAAATCTAAACCCACTTAAAAGCAAGTGTCATAAAAGCGCCACCGCTATTAGCCGTCTACAAAAGTGACTGCAGTGGTACGTAGCCTCGTGCATTGAGATGCACCAAGCAACCAGAACCTACAGTATTTTTTCAGCAACTGGTGTTTTCCTCATTTGCAGGTAAATTTGGTTATTATACCAACCTCTGCTGTGGTTGTTATTTCTAGCCTGTCACACCCTATAATCCTCAGAGGCAAGAGGAGCAGCATTGTAAACCTCTTTTGTACTCCAAGCTACAGTGACCGCCTTTTGCAGCAGAAATGACTTCTCTACTTCCATCCACCCAAAGGTGGGTGGTGGAGGACGATAAATATTTTACATTAATAAGTCAGAACATCAATACAGTCATACCTCGGTTTAAGTACGCTTCGGTTTGAGTACTTTCAGTTTAAGTACCCCGCAGACCCGTCTGGAACAGATTAATCCACTTTCCATTACTTTCAATGGGAAAGTTCGCTTCAGGTTAAGTACAGACTTCCAGAACCAATTGTGTACTTAAACCGAGGTACCACTGTAAAAGAAGGAGGCAGTGGAGCTGCCCTATGGAAAAGAAGTTGGCTGGGGGAGAAAACAAGTGGATTTTTGAAGAGATTCTGTTCACTTACCTTTTTTAACTCTGGTTTGAAATTCTGCCAACCTGTATAAATTATGTATAATTTATCCTGCAGATCTTGGGGGGGCACTGAGCTCTTGCCCCTTAACTACTAAACTTTGCTTAACTCTTCTTCCTCCACTCCCACTTCTACGGCTTCAGATATCTAAATTTAACCTTCTCTAATCACACGCTCTTACAGGGAAATCTCAACAGGAGCTAGTTCCTTCACTGTTACAACTGGTAGAAAATACTCATGTGTGTTTGACTAAGGTGTATTTTTAGAACTAGTCTTCTAAAGATCTTCCATGTATGTGGGAACTTGAAAACTGCTTCAAAATCTGATACATACGTGTGCCTATTTTAGGTCAAAGAAAGGCCACAGTACTGTTTTGTCTTTGTCACCAAAGTGAAATGGGGTGCAAAGAAAAATGGTGTTTCTAGTCTACAAGAGCTTTTAAACTTTCCATTGGTAGAAAGTACGACTGGTATTTTACCTGAAAAGTAGATCTGTAAGGGTGTCATGCGGTCACTGGGTTGGGTGGCGTCCTGGTGAAGAAGGCAGGAGTGATAAGCTCTTCCCACAGTGGGTATCCTCCCAGACTTGCTGAGCTAAAGTTCTGCTGTAGAAAGTACTGCTGACTGTAGAAGGAGCGAAAGGGGAGCAAAGCACAGGCAAGAGCAGGAAACGGGGGAGCACCCACTTCTTGAAGAGCTCCCCTGCCTTCCTCACCAGGACAACTCCACCCAACCCAGTGACACCATGACACAAGTGTTACTGCCAAGTAAACCTTGTGTAAGATAATGCTATAAAAGTTGCTTATTTAATCATCATTGCTGAAAATCAACATCCTTGTGTACTATTCAAACCAAATTAAGGAGTTTTTGCATGATACTGTGGCTGTAATCCTGTGATGCTTGGAAAGACGTCATGTGGCCACAGAATGCATCAGCTCTCCCTTTCTGAGGCTGAAGAGAGATCTATTGTTTGATCCCTTGGTCCTGCTTCTGCCACAACTGCCCTGACCGGACCAGCCTTGGAGATCCAATGTCTCTAGGGCCGAAAAGGGACCTGCTGGCTGGCCAGCAACCATGGCAAAGTGACCCAAAGGAGCTAGCACATTTGCTGTCCCTGAACATGTCCACCAGCTGAGTGCTCCTCCACCCTCATTTCCAGTGCTGGCGAGAGCTTGGCAGAGCATCAGAAAAAGAGGAAGACAACAACACTCATTGAAATACCTTGGGTGATTGGAAAACTATAGATAGATTTGGCACCTCACTAGGTAGTACTGTATGTCACCTTTAATAACCACTCCATTGGGAAGTGTGGAAAGCTGGATCCAAGACCACACAGGGGAACAAATTCTGCTCTGTAAACTGCATAAAAAGGGAAATGTTCAAGGGCTGTGAATGATATTTTTGGAGCTGCAAACCTTTCCAGCCTATTTGTATCTGGAACGCAGAGCACTGACCCTCTTTTACCCTAACCCTTATCTGAACATGCAAACCTGAACACTTCTGCTGAACAACTGAAGAGGAAATGTAACAACAACAAAAGGGCGTGAGGGCAGAGGGAGGGAGGAAGGGACCAGGACGGCAAGTGAATATGAAACTGTATTGTAATAATACTAAAACCCTAATAAACTGCAGGTGAAAAAGCCCTAAAAATAGTTACACCACTAGTATTTTGCTAGCAATCTGACTGCATTGAAGTCACTATTAACATTAAACAACCAATGTTTGTAAATGTTTATTGTACTGAAATAAAAATGTCAAGAATGTAGTTTTTTCCTATAAGCCCATATATCATGCAGCATGAAAATAATCCATACTTGGAGACAAAGGTGAGAAAAAAAATCCATTTTTATAGTTCACCTCTAAGCCATCCTAGGACCAAAATCAAATGCACGTGGTTATGAGAATTCAAGGACATAACTACAAGGAAAACTATAAACTGCTGCTTACATGAAGACCATCCCTGCTTACATGAAAAAGTGAAATTAATCCTTGAAGCAGTAATATTTATCTGTATAAAGAATAATACTTTCAATGAACAGTGGTCACCTTTGCTTCAATACATAATTATAATAGGATAGTTAAACTTTGGTAGCCAAAATCTTAAACTTATTGCTAGTAAAACCCCTGGGTTTCATTTTCATAGCCTAGTTAAGCTTTAAAATCCAACTACCTATTTGCATGAAAGCTTTTAACATCTTTTTTTGTTCAAGATATGGATGGAAAAGAGCACATTTAGTATTTTGTACTGCAGAAAAGAAAATGGTGAATATGCCTATCAGTACATTTCAGTAAAATTCCAGAAGCCTACCAGATTACAAAAAGCAAATAAGTGCTTGAAAACAAAAGGAATGAAGGTGGAAATATTAATGAGGTACAGCATCTTTGTTTCAGTAGTATGGCTACACAGTGAGCTGGATCCAGTCCCACTCAAGTACAATCAGCTTTTACACCTCATGTTCAAGTTATACATATCATTGTAGATCTTAGCCCTTGCATGTGTAATTAAATTATGTACAAACTGCTTTTTTGTTCGCATGTTTGTTTCTAATGCATAAAATAGGTAAATAGTGCTTGCAAGTCTAAAACTGAAATGACATTTCTTAAAACACAAGTGCATTTTGACTGTCTACTTAAATCTCAGATGCCTTTTCTCTAAGGAATTTGTATAAATAAAAGAGTATTAAACACCAATGCTGCATTTGGAAGCAAGGAATTTTTTTTCTTAAAAAAACCCATATATATGGCAATTAAGTAGCTAATATTGCATACTGCTATAAAACATTGGCTATAAAGCCCAACTATTTCAAATTAGCAAATGGCAAGATAAAGATACAGCAAAACACACAATTCACATAATGTGGAAGTTCACTTTTGATCAGTGGTTGAAGTATCAGCTCCATCATTCAGTTTCTGGTTTTGTATTCTGGTTTGAGTAGATTCTAAAAAAACAAGCACAACAGTTTTACTTTGGGCATTAAATGAGAAAAATAAGTGGAAGGCAAATACAGGTGAAACTCGGAAAATTAGATATTGTTGAAAAGTGCATTTATTTCAGTAATGCAACTTATTATTTTTTATTTTTCTTTTAATTTTTACAAATGCTTTCTTTTGAAAATTCCACAGTATTAAAACAAATAGTTACAATAATACAAAAATAAACATCACTATTACATTTCATTAATTACATTCCATTTATAATTGACCTGCCCAACTACAAATAATTACAATTACAACAAATAAAGGCTTGACATATCTTGCTTTGCATGTCATGCATCTATCTCATATATTGGTTTCACCTTTTAAGTTGCATTACTGAAATAAACACTTTTCGACGATATTCTAATTTTCCGAGTTTCACCTGTAAGCAGCTGATCTGGCCTTTGTTCTACAAATGCGGTACTCATTACAATGGACATGTGAACAGAATGAATAAAAACAGTATCAAGAGGAATAATGAAAAGTTGGCACAGAAAAACCCGGGACTGCATCAGTTATTAAAAGGACCTGACTTAAGAGCACAAGGGGGGACAAAACCCATCTGAGTCCAAGAATGCCACCACCGGAGACTATCACAGTCAAAATCAAGAAACCCAGACTTAGAAAACTGCTAAGCTACTTTGTGCATGGCCAACACCCCATTTGTGTGAATGTTTTGCTTTAAACTGCTCCCAGACTTTGGATCCCCCTCCCTATACAGCAGGCTTCCTCAAACTTGGCCCTCCAGATGTTTTTGGCCTACAACTCCCATGATCCCTAGCTAGCAGGACTAGTGGTCAGGGATGATGGGAATTGTAGTCTCAAAACATCTGGAGGGCAGAGTTTGAGGAAACCTGCTATACAGGCTAAACTGGCTTCCTTCTGCCAGCTTGTGAAGAATCTATTGTTCCAACAGGCTTTTGGGAACTGACTGTTTTTAAGGAAAAGGCTGGTGCTATGTGGGTGGCGCTGTGGTCTAAACCACAGAGCCCAGGGCTTGCCGAACAGAAGGTCGGCGGTTTGAATCCCCGCGACAGGGTGAGCTCCCGTTGCTTGGTCCCTGCTCCTGCCAACCTAGCAGTTTGAAAGCACATCCAAGTGCAAGTAGATAAATAGGTACCACTCCGGCGGCAAGGTAAATGGCGTTTCCGTGCGCTGCTCTGGTTCACCAGAAGCGGCTTTGTCATGCTGACCACATGACCTGGAAGATGTACGCTGGCTCCCTTGGCCATTAAACTGAGATGAGTGCCGCAACCCCAGAGTCGTCCGCGATTGGACCTAATGGTGCTTTTATTGTAACGATCTCTGTGTTTTAACAGATCTTATATACATACACACCTTTTAATTCTATTAATGTTTAACTGTTTTTAATGACACCCCCCCAAATGTTTTAAGCTATTTCTATTTTATCTTTAAGCTGCCTTGATTCCCTTTCAGGCGAAAAGGTGTCCTGGGTGCCACTTAAGATTAAGTTCTCTGGTCAGTTCCATGAACACAGTAGAGTCATTCAGTGCATCAAAAATTCTACCTCTTCGTTTTGACTGGAGCACACATATACCCTGTCCATATGAGGGTATGGAAATCACCTATTACTACAATCTATCTCAATATCCTGAGCAATTTGGTCAGGGGGCTGATGGCACATCCCCCAGCACTAAGTTAGCTTTGGGATGCAGTATCATCATGTGTAGCATTCCTATGGAGAAATCTTCCCCTTTGGGGATTTCCAGCTTGCTGGACTCTGTGCCCTATCTGATATACCGAGTGATTCCCCCTCCAGTGCTTCCTTCCCTGCCTTTACTATGGATTTTGTATTCAGAGCTTACTGTATCCCGCTGGTGTTCTCCATATGCCCCTTATATCAATGCTCTCCTCTAAGACCAAGCACGCAAGCTCACACTTGCAGACTCAGAAGCGTCTAGCATTGGCATATAAACATTTCACAGAGGGACAGAATCTAGGCATTGAAAGTGCAGTGGTGCATGGCAGCAGTTCAAAGAGATCAAAGCACCACAGTCTAAAACCAAGTGCCAAAGACATTTGAACAAAATTTCACCTTCATCTCGGGGGAAAGATTTATTCTGAACTGGACCCTCCTCGGTTCCTATCAACTTTCCCCCAACAATCTGTTTTAAAGCTGCTTTGCCACCTTTATATTTTACGTGTCAATAGTTTGGTTCCATGCTGATTCAAGGGCAGCTTGCCTCTCATAGAATCACAGAATCATAGAGTTGGAAGAGACCACAAGGGCCATCCAGTCCAACCCCCTGCCAAGCAGGAAACACCATCAAAGCATTCTTGATATATGCCTGTCAAGCCTCTGCTTAAAGACCTCCAAAGAAGGAGACTCCACCACACTCCCTGGTAGCAAATTCCACTGTCTAACAGCTCTTACTGTCAGGAAGTTCTTCCTAATGTTTAGGTGGAATCTTCTTTCTTGTAGTTTGAATCCATTGCTCCGTGTCCGCTTCTCTGGAGCAGCAGAAAACAACCTTTCTCCCTCCTCCATATGACATCATTTTATATATTTGAACATGGCTATCATATCACCCCTTAACCTTCTCTTCTCCAGGCTAAACATACAAGCTTGTACAGGCTTGGCTTGTCCCCAAATATTCCCCAGTGCCAAATAAGTCCAAACGTCCTCCTTGCAATACAGTCTCATCCACACATGGAGACCATGCTGTCAAGCATCTCAGGCACCAATCTTTTATCCCCATCACAGGTGGCTTTTTTTTGCTAATGACTGACTCCCCCACGACCAAGATCCCTCCACTCCCCCAGAGGCCTGAGAGGACAATTGCTCATGCCTTAAGGAATGGGTCCTTCTAAGGGATTGTTCCCCTCTTCCTCCTTTCCTGAGAAGGTCACTCCATTATATTGAGAACTATTTTTTCCTGGCGGCAAGAACTTACTCATTTCTACAAGCTTTTGTTGGAACTTGGAATCTCTAGAGAGGTGTTCCCTGTAGAGAGAGAAAAACCCAGTCACACAGTTACACAATACTCTGATCCAAAAAGCATGGTTGGTTGACGAGTGCCCCAGGGCAGCAAACGCGTATGTGCTTTCCCACTGCAAATCAGATGAGAACATGGATACATGTTTGGCAAACGGCACCGAATGACTTCCAGTGTACATTGCACCTAATCTCTGTGTGGAATTTCCAAGGGAGTGAAGGAATCTCCTTTGGCAGATCAGAACATAATTTAATAATTTAAACCAGACATAGTTTCTCATTCAAGTTTAATGTGTGTGTGTACACACAGAGAGAAATATACAGTCTACACCGCACTTTAGGCATTTGCATAATTTCATTTACTATATGAAATCAGTTATATAACCATCAAAACACACAGAGGCTTCACCAAAAATTTCCAGTGTCATTTGTAGAAGAAACAAGCGGCATTTCAATACAGCAAGACTTATGAGTTACAAGCAGCTGCTTTGGAAAATTGAGAAACTTCCTTATCACTTTGAATAAAAAATAAAACATGTTAATTGCCATAATTATACATACGTACACTTAACCAAACGTTCCATTCTCCTTTTAGAAAGTTATATCAATATAGACAATTGAATCCAACCACTTTAAAAACAAGCTCACCTTCCATCTGCTTCATCTTGTCCAATATCTAAGTGCAGCTTCTTCCTTAGAGGTTTGGGCGCTGTGCTCACTTCGGCATGGCGTTTTAGATTATGATCTCTGTTGCACACCATCTGGTTTATCTTCTGAAACTTTTCAGAAGTCTAGAATGCCAGAGAACCACACAAAAGTTGAAATCCATCAATTTATCTGAGAAATACAGTACTATGGGTTTGATTCAGTTACCCTTCTGTTTGTGGAGGGAGCAGATCCATCACAAGCTGCCATGGTGCTCCAAAGGTCTTTCCACCTTTCAGAGGGCGAAGGAGAAACGGGGGTAGATCGCTTCTCCTTCCCTTCCTCCAGTTGAACTTCATAGGAATGGACCTCTACCAAGCACAAGACTGGATTAACTCATCAAAGTCTCAGTAGGGAAAATACATCTTTCTTCCCTTCCGTATTCCTGAAACAGCCTCACATAGATTAGGATAGGGAGCTGGTGTTTATTTGCTTTTATTTTTTAATATCATAGCACTTACTCTCCAAACTCTAACCATCACTCCTTCTGGGATACTGTACTATAAGCTGCTGAGTGTTAATGGAGGGAGGAAACACAAAAAAACCTGAGCCCAAGGAGAGAATGGAAGTTTGAAGGTCCAACCAGCCTAGCGCAGGTGCACTGTAGTCCTTGTTCAAGCTTAGCTCAGGGGGCAGGGAGGCCACCCTTCCTTGCTACCCTTCACTATGCTAAAAGGTTCATGTAGGAACTGAGGTGGCAGATCCCTGCCTGAGACCCTGGAAACTCGCTGGGATAGAGGGGCCAGGTGTCTGGCTGGCTGGCAGGCAGATTCCTGTGATCTCACCTTTGCATGGTTGGAATGCAGCCAATGGGGCAAAAGTAAGGTCCCAGTCCATTTGCCTCTAGCCCCACTCACCCCTGGTGTGTGGCCCTTGGAAGGCTGCCCATGAGGGAATCCAGACCTCAGGATGAAAGAGGGTTCCAACCCAGATGGTCCACTCAATACTGTATGTAGAAACCACTAGTCCAAACGCCTTGGTACTCGTATGTTTCGGCTCCCAAACGATCGAAACCTGAAAGTGAGTGTTCCGGTTTTCGAACATTATTTTGGAAGCCAAACGGCCAATGCAGCTTCCGCTATTGTTTCCGGTACACCCGCACAATCAGGAGCCAATCAGAAGCTGTGCTTTGGTTTTCAAACATTTTGGAAGTCGAATGGACTTCCGGAATGCATTCTGTTCGAAAACCAAAGTACGACTTTATCTCATTTTTGTGTGGCTCTGCTCACTTCCAAACTAACTGAAATTCAACCACTTTAGTTTGCTATTAATGATGGAGCTGAAATCAGAAGGGCAGAAAGATGACCGGGGGGGGGATGTTTAACCCTTTCCATGTTGGTAAATTTCCGCTCATAATTGCCCTCCTCAGGCTGCTCCTGTCTCACCTCAGTACAGGGGAATAAAAACAGATTCTTGTATCTTTTCGCCTGAAGAGAGACATGTAGCTTGATGGGTGCAAATTGTGAGGGGAAAGAGCCAACCACAAAACTCCTTCACACACACTCCTTCCAGATGTTCTTTATTTAAAAAGATGTAAGGGACATGCTGTAGCTCTGTAACGTGCATCTTTACCATAATACTCTAAAGCAATTATCATTTCAAACACAAAACTCACCCCAAAGGATTCTCCAATTGAGACCAATATTCTGCAAGAACAAGAATGGGATAAAAACATAACTTTCATTTTTCTATTAAACTAATGCCAAAAGATTACAGGCAACTTGCATCTTCTGCTTGTTTTACTTCTGCGATGGCAGCTTTGCATGTATGGGTGGGAAATAAATGAATAAATGGAAATTGAAGGAAACCCACTTTCCATTTATTTATTTTTGGCTTCACCTGCCTAAAGCTACGATCGTGGGAAGGAGGCACAAGGACTCTAGGACCCTGCCTGAGCTCTCACTCCTCTTTCCTGAAGCCAGACTTGGGCTTTGAGAAGGCACCAGCAGGGCTCTGGGACCCTTGTGGAGGGAGCGATTACGGGGTCTCCTGGCTTCACATATTTAACCAAACTGTTGCATAAGATGAGAGTTACCTCATATACAAGGCGTGACATGTGAAAACCGTCACATCCACAAGAGAACGTTGCACAATACTCCCCATAATGCTCAACTTGCTCCTTTTCACCCAGATTTAGGAAGTGCCAAGTCGTATCAGCTAGACATATCTTGTTCAAAGGAAAGAAATCAAAACCCATTTTCTTAACTCCCTAAACTACAACACAAACTACTCCTGAGGGGGAGGGGAGAGAATGCTACAGACAAGGATTGATAACCAATGATATCCATATGTTCAACCAGTCAGAGTGACGTTCCTAGTCTGGGCATAATTCTAATAGGCTGTTTGGAGGTGGTTCATTTATTTGACCCAACTAAACGAATTTTCTTGCTTCCCCTGCCCCTTCCCCCAGCTGCTTTTCTTCAGATCGCTGAAGTTCCTGTGTCAATAGCCCAAGTCAGAGGCTTCATTTGGCTAAACAAGTTCTAGATGAGATAATCATGACATAGCTAAAGTAGAAACTGAAAATCCAGGTTAAAAACATCAGACTTTTAATCCTTAATACTTTTTAAGGTTATCAATAATACTTCCACATTATCTTGAAAAAGTTTTCATATAAATCAGTAAATGACATAGCAAAAAAGTAAGTATTGCTTATAGTATAGTATAGTATTGCTTATGGTTAGTTTACTAGTTACTAGTACCGGTAGCACAATATAATATAATATAATATAATATAATATAATATAATATAATATAATATAATATAATATACCCCCTATCTCCTGTAGCAGATATGGGGAAGGGGGATGAGATGACAGAGCCCCCCAAGCATTCACATAATGAAGATGTATAGCAAGAGTCTGATCCTTTCAGCCCAGAAACATTCTATCTAGCTCGTTTTTGTGTCTGATTCAGTTATTTGCTTAAAGAAACAGGTTACCTACTTTGACCTGGGTGTCATTTTAGTGGGGGACAACAGCCCCTCAGAGAATTTGTAGGGACTCTTCAAAGGTGAGATATAAATGTTGTTTCCCGCAGGGACACGCAAAGGGGAATGAGAAAACTTGTAAGGGCTGTGAGGAAGGTGTGGCAGGGACGATAATGTTGGAGGCTGTTAACATGAAAACATATGATTATTAACAACAACATAATCAATTAAACAGGCTAGTTCCTTGTTACACAAAAAAGGCCTTCAAGCTACTTGCAGCGTATTTAAAAACATAAGGGTAAGTAAGACTAGATTATAACCTTATTCTTTGGTGATCACTCGTAGCCGAGTAAGATTGTCTTCCATCAATGTGGTCTTAACAGTGTCAGTTTATAATATAGATACATTCACATAAAAACTAATGTTGTTGGTTTAAAAATGCACAAAATAATCTACCTAACAGCAGCAGAAAGCTTTGACAGAGCATCAGTAGTGAAACATCAGCATCACAGTCCATCAAAAGCCTGGAGGAAAGAGGACGTTTTTATCTGGCACCAAAAAGATGTCAGCAAAGGTGCCAGGCAGACCAACCTGTAGAGAACATCCCCCCCCCCTTGCAACGAGGATCCCCAGCTGAAAAGGCCCCCTCCCTGGTCCTCATCCTCAGAGCTTCCCTGACAGAAGGGACGTGGAGAAAGGCATGAGATGAAGAGCTAATGTGGTTTCATATCAGGATAGGCATTCTGTAATCCATCCAATTAATTTTTGCTCATTTCTCTTAATTTACACTAGACTCAGGACAGGAGCACAACTACTTACCTTATTGGAAGCATATTGCAAAATGTTAGTTTTCAGCTTCTGCATGAATATTGAGTTGTAGAAGACTATAATGGAATCATATCTTCCTTCCCCAACCAAAACACACTTGAAAGTCTGGACAGGAATAGAAAGTTATATATAAGCTCTCTTTAGTATTTGCATTTTCTTCTATTCTACTCCATAGCACAGTCCTAATGGAAAGATGTCCCTCTGTGGTGGTTGGCTTAGCTTTAAAATTGCCTTTAGATAGGGCATTCCTGGATCTAACTCAGGAACTGCAAAAGTTCAAGACATCATTTAAGTAACTAATGCATCCACACTGTTCAGCGTATGCTATCATTTTCTTTCCCCCCTTCTTATTGATACTTTCCCACATACAATACAATAAAAAACAAACAAATCTAAATAAAAAATGGAAAGGAGACAAAAGGAAAAGGAAACAAAATGAGAAACAGAAAATAGATTTATTTTATACAAAGCCCTCTCTCAAAGGTAGATCTTTACCCTTGCCTTAAACAAAAGGGGGTGGACCCTCCTAGCTCTCACCTGGGAGCTTCCCTTTCCCCTCCCAGCCCCCACCCCAGGAGGTTTTCCCTTCCCTGCCTTTCAGACAGAGTCCTTTGTCAACCATCACCTTCCTGTGTGTATTAACCCAGAATCGAGAACATCAAAAAGCAAAACAGGACATAAGCAAGAATAAAGTGAACAGAAGAAAAAGAATGAAAATAGGAGATCAAAATAATAAAAAAGAAAAAGAGGAAGAAATAAAAAAGGACTTCTGATTCTTCATCTGTCAATTGTGTATATAAAGGTTATTCAGAATATTCAAAGTGTTCACTCCAGGGTGCTATCCAACTGTCCCGTGGGCAATGTCCCGTGGTTCCTCCCCAATCTTTCAATCCCAGACACCTCAGGTTCATTCATTTTCCTTTCCACACAAAAAATCCAAAAGGGGCTCTTCAATTGTTATTATAACACCTTTATCTCCAAGAAATTCCAACATCTCTAATTAGAAAAATAACCCATAATTATTTACTTGTTGTACAGTGGTACCTCTACTTACGAATTTAATGCGTTCCGAACGCACATTTGTAAGTCGAAAAAAATTGTACGTCGAATCCCATAGGAATGCATGGGAGAAAAAATTTGTAAGTCGAAGCAACCCTATCTAAAAATTCGTAAGTAGAAAAAATCCTATCTAAACAGCATCCAAGATGGCGGACGGAGCTCCGTTTGCAAGTAGAAACATTCATAAGTAGAGGTACCACTGTATATTCATTAATTCATTCCCTGTCTTCCAATCCCTTTTCCTGCTGGCCATGATTTCCCATCCTATTTTAGAAAGAAAAGTTCCTTCCATTTCTGTTTCTTCCATTCTTTTCCCATAAGAATCACCAGTAGCTTCCTCTGAATTCACTTCCACTTGTACACAGGATCCTTTCCCTCTCAGTTCTGTCTCTGCCACCTCAATATGTTTAATGTCTCTATCAATAGTCCCATTCCTTTCCTCCAGCACCACAACTCCATCATTTACCTGTTTCACTCCTCTAGACACCTGTTTGGGTCTCTGTTTCACCATCTGCTGTCTCTTGCTTTACCATTCCACTCTCATATTCAGGCAGATCCTGATCAGTATTTTCCCCCCAAAGTATTCTTTGGTCTGCTCTTTTTCTAATCTAATTTCTTTCACCATTCTATGCATCTCAGCTCTCAGCTCTTTCAGTTGCTCATCTAATAATTGCCGCATGATATCAATAATCAGTGGGGTGTTCAACAGTGTCTTTGCTATATTGGGTTCTGTTATTCTCCCCGTTAACCATCTCTGTCTTGAAAACTTGTATCTGTCTCTTTAAGTAAGCAGTGTGTTTCTTTCCAGCGCTAAAGAATCCAGTTTTACTTTTGCAGCCAGCACCTTCTAAACATGACAGAGAGTTAAAAGCAATATAAAATGAAGATTTTTTTAAAGCAACCAGAGTGTCCTTATCTTTCTTAATGCTACCATTTTCTTATCATGATATTCAAATGTTTTTGACAATGGAGAAAGTCTTTTTCTCTTTTGTTTCAATTGCCTATCTCTGCTGGGACAAAATGGGATGGCAACACATTTTCACAATGCCATAATGTTTCAAAGAAATGTTAGACCCAACTAGCAGCTATAATTAAAAGAGCTATATAGAAAACTGATGCTGAAAGGTTTCCCATACCTCTTGATTTGCATTAGTGAGTTCCTTATATGCTGTCACAATAGTTTTAAACCTGAGATCAATGTTCTTCACCTTGCAGATGCCATACATGGAGCACATCATTATCTATGGAAAAACAGAGAGTGCCTGTCAGAACTGGACATCAATGAAGCCCCTCACTTCCATTTTGCTCCTTCACAGAGGTGAACTCTAAGCAATAAAGATGAGATCTAAGCAGCCACTCAACAAATGGAACTACACACAATTTGGAATTACCTAAAAGTTTAATTAATTTTATTTAAGATTCCTATGTTGCTTTTCTATTAAAAGCAGCTATACAAATAATAAAAAAACACACAAACACAATTATAACACAAGCACAAAAACCAGCAAGCACTTGAATACTCCACTTGTTAAAAAAAGGGGGGGAGATATCAATTTTAATATGCAACAAAATTTTAGAAAAACTGCACCAAATCAACCACTAAATGTTTGGGAGAATAAAAAAGTTCTTAACTTGTCACGGAAACAACAACAGTATTTGTACCTCCCGCATGTGTTTGGGAAAGACGTTTCATAAAACCTGGGGCCATTACTGACAATGTATTCTATCTGGTCTCCACCCACCTAATGTTCACTAGTGCAAACATCTGAAGGAATAAAAAAAATTCCTTCAGTAGCACCTTAAAGACCAACTAAGTTTTTATTTTGGTATGAGCTTTCGTGTGCATGTCCAAGGTGGACAGCCTACAAACGGCAAAATATGTGGAGGGGGGACAATCTATTGCTTTGGTATCCTGGATTTCCTGTCTGGGATGATGGCATTTATTACAGAGGTTCTGCTCTTACTTGGGGGGTAAATCCTAGAGGATAGTGCTGAGGGGCACACTCAGCTTAAGGCATATGTACCACGATGTTCCTGAGTGCTCTGTTTCTCACCAATGTTATTCAACAACTGCATGAAGCTGTTGGGGGAGGGGAGTTGCAGGGTGACAGTCAGGCTAAAACACAGAATGAGCTCAGACTTGCAAGGAAGGTAAAAAATAATAATAAATGTTTATTTGGCGATGTCTGAAGCAAGAGGAAGAACAAGCAATTGGTATGTTCTCTGTGTGGAGAAGATTGAGAAAGGCTACTGGGTTTCTCAAAAATACACACTTACTTCGCAAATTTAGCATGTTTCTGAACCATGGAGAAGCTAAAAGAAGAAAGAAGCATAGGCTACACAAGACCGAAATCAGCTCACACCCGCCAGATTCCTTACCTGGTCTAAGTGCCGGTCTTTCATAAGTTCATATTCATTTTGCAGTGTGTGATGAAAGAGTGTCCAGATCAAATGTTCAAGTTCAGGGTGCTCAGACAGAAGACGCGAACATAAGTTTTTCAATCGCATATAAGCCAGCCAATGCACTAGAGAGGAGAGAGGAGAATCGTCTTCAAATCACTGCTTGACACATAATATTTAGTGTTGCAGAAATTTAAAGCAAAGCACTGTGATTTTAAATAGAACCAAGTTCCAGCCAACAGCCTATTTGGCAACAGAACAGCATTTCTCAAATGCATTGTTGCATTTTGCACTTTTGAGCTGAGCATGGTATGTACAGAAGTGAACTGCTCAGAAAAATAGATATGCTTTTGATGAATCTACTCTTGTTTTAAAGAAATTATGCAGCTTTCGTTTAAGAATATATACTGTATTAAAATGCATGTGTGTTATAGAGTTAATTAAAATGGTTGTTTCCCAGCTATTAACCAGCCAGTCGGATATTTGCAGGTTTAAATCTAATTCCCAGTATTTGGCAATATGGTTTTGCCCCTGAAAATAATGTAGGAACTAGCTATAAATCATTTAATTCTATTTCTCCTTTTAAATCACCTAGTAGGATCTCTTTCAGATACAGGGGGAAAGTGGTATTATATAATTTGCCAAATATCAGTCCAGTCCAGTGGTACCTCGGAACTCGAATGTAATCCATTCTGGAAGTCCGTTCGACTTCAGAGGCATGACTTCCGATTGCCCGGCAGCTAGGTTTTTGCACAGCGGAAGCCATGTTGGACATTTGTGTTCCAAGTAACGTTCCAAACCCGGAGCACTTACTCCCGGGCTTTTGGCATTCGGGAGCCGAAACATTCGAGAATGGACATAATAATTAGCCATTATCAGAAGTATAAACCATACTGAATTTATGCAGATTTAGATGCCTTTGGTATACAGTGGTGCCTCGCAAGACGAATTTAATTTGTTCCAGGACTCAATTCGTCCTATGAAAAATTCGTCTTGCGAGTCGCGGTTTCCCATAGGAATGCATTGAAACTTAATCAATGCGTTCCTATGGGCTCCGGAGGAATGGCGGCAGCATGGGACGGGGCTTCGGAGAAGGCGCAGCTCTTCTCCGAAGCCCCGTCCCATGCCGGCTGTGTACGAGGCAGGGGGGGAGGGCTTCTCCCGCCCCACCGCCCCGCACACAGCCGGCATCGGACGGGGCTTCGGAGAAGGTCTCCGAAGCCCTGTCTGATGCTGGCTGTAAACGAGGTGGCGGGGGGGGGGAAGAGAGAAGCGCTTCTCCCCCCCCCGCCTGTCTTCCCCGGCATGGGACGGAGCTTTGGAGAAGGTCTCCGAAGCCCCGTCCAATGCCGGCTGTGTGTGGCAATGCGGTAGCTGCACCTGCCTGTCTTCCCCGGCATGGGACGGGGCGTTATTTATTTCTCCATTATTATGAATTGGCAATCTTCCTCAAATGTTCAGGACTGAAACTCATTCCCTCCCCTCCCTGCTCCAGACTGCATTCCTTCCCTTTCTCTTGATTATGTCTGTCATGGAATACAGAGGATCCAAGGGAGGCAGCCAATGCTGCTGCCCATGTGTGAGCAGAACAGAACTCCGCTCCTGCCGCTTTCTTGCTCTCCCCCTTGCAGCGCTTTACAAGCTCATGGAAGGAAGACCTTCTTGGAGCAGCTTTTTGGGGTGCAATGGTGGCAGTCATGGGAGGGAAAGAAAGGTAGAATCCTGTCGCAGTGGATTCTGCCCACTGCCTGAAAATAAAAATGTGTTACACACACACACACACCACCAACCTTTTTTGTAGAACAGTGAGAGAGAAGTAGATTTATAAGGTTTTTGAGGATGGTTTGCCAATGCGTGCTGACCATCTGGAGGAGGATATACTGAAGCGGAAGAAACCTTTTTCTTGGGAGATTGTGTTGGGGACAGGTACCTATGGAAACAATGCAAAATCAACAAGAATGGAACACTGGATGCTAACCATGAATGGGACATTTATCGCAGAATAAGCGAGTGAGCCTACTGGGGGCTAACAATATCCTTCCACTTGCTCTAGGCAGGAAACGTGGCTAAACTTCATCATTTCCTCCACTGCTCCTCCCCAGGCTTACTGTCACGCCCAGGCCTAGATGGAAGCTCCTCCAAGATCACAGATAACGTGTGGAAATAATACATATACAGAGTATAGCATGGAAAAGCTAGTCAAAAAACAGGGCCTCTAATGTTCTTAAGGGTAGGAATGCCCCACCCTTCAGTAACTGCTGCATGAGGCTTGGAGCAGTTTGTATGCAGGGTCTGCTGGTGGTTATCACACTTATTCTGCTGGATAAGTTGCATTCACAGTAACTTGGGAGCCAGCACCTAGGGACCAAGGTTCCTTCAGCCCCTCCCTAAATATTTGAGGGGGATAGGATCCCCCAAAGTTGATGGGCATCACCATTCGAATGGTGTGTATGCACCATGTCTTGTGATCAGTTATGCGGGGCGGGGCTTCCCTGAGTCTCCCAAAATTTTATTCAAGTTGGCCCCCCTGCATTGTAAGTACCATTTGGTGAGTGCATGGTAAGTGTTCCATTTTCCTAGCAAAATGCGACTGTGCAATGTACCAGGGCCTGTAGGGACATAGGGTGGGAATCAAAACACCGCTCACTGAGGCAGAAAAACAAAGACCACCACAACTGATGCATGTAGATCCACTCTGTAGTGTCTCGTAAATGTGGGCACTGGAAATGTCCTGAATATCAGTATTGGTAATGAAGGCTGCAGTTGCAGCTGCTGCTTTGTGGAATGTGCTGTGAGCCTGAGACAAGGAGCCTGGCACGCCACAGCTTCCCAAGCAGCCCCTTCAAGGCCTTTGCCCCAGAGCGAGGATGGAAATGTGAAATGACTGTGTGCGCGCACAGAGTTCTACAGACATCTAAGGTGCCCCATGCCTGCTCAGGGGAGAGAGCATGGAGGCATTAGGAAGGCAGCACTGGCTCCTGTTCTCTGTGGAAAACAGTAATAATAATAATAATAATTATTATTATTATTATTATTATTATTATTATTATTATTATTATTATTATTATTATCATCTTGAAGCAAATCCTTAGGGTCACAGTCGCTGTGGACTATACATAGATCTTTACTGATGGATAACACACTGAATGCAGAGGCTCCTTGTGCCAATGCACAGCAGTTCCACAGAGTGATTCAAATAAGTTTAGTAAAATACATGGACATAGCCGGAGAGGCAGCCCTGCTAAGTCAAGCAAATAAATAAAAATAACTAACTGGCAAATTGTGTCACAGGTAACTCAGTTCTGCTCCCCCCACATAATGCCTGCCCCCCCCCATGGTGAAAGTGTTGAGTATTGTGTGTAATTGCCATTTAGGGGATCTGTGTACTCTTAGTGGAGAAATAAGTGTAGCTTCTCCAAGTAATCTTTGACATGTGGGTGGGCACTGAGGCTAGACAGACACCCTGGACTGAAGAAACTGGAGGAGCTTCCCTACTCCTGCCTGAAGACAGAGGAAGACCTGGAGACACTGCTCAATGGAGGCTCTCAGAGAACCAACTCCCTGGGCCAATGAGGCACTAACAGAACGAGTGAGGGACACACACTCCCCCCCCCATAAAACTGTATTAAAGCTCTTTCACAATACAACAAGGTACCCCAGATCTCACATGTAACTGCAAGCACTTGGCAGTCATTTTTATTATTTCTGTGCAATTTTACACACATTTTACTTACTGAGCAAAACTAAATTATATTAATTTAACAAACATATCTTTTGAATCCCCAAGTCACGTTACAACTTTTTGTTGTTGTTTAGTCGTTTAGTCGTGTCCGACTCTTCGTGACCCCATGGACCATAGCACGCCAGGCACTCCTGTCTTGCACTGCCTCCCGCAGTTTGGTCAAACTCATGTTCATAGCTTCGAGAACACTGTCCAACCATCTCGTCCTCTGTCGTCCCCTTCTCCTAGTGCCCTCAATCTTTCCCAACATCAGGGTCTTTTCCAAGGATTCTTCTCTTCTCATGAGGTGGCCAAAGTATTGGAGCCTCAGCTTCATGATCTGTCCTTCCAGGGAGCACTCAGGGCTGATTTCCTGAAGAATGGATAGGTTTGATCTTCTTGCAGTCCATGGGACTCTCAAGAGTCTCCTCCAGCACCATAATTCAAAAGCATCAATTCTTCGGCGATCAGCCTTCTTTATGGTCCAGCTCTCACTTCCATACATCACTACTGGGAAAACCATAGCTTTAACTATACGGACCTTTGTCGGCAAGGTGATGTCTCTGCTTTTTAAGATGCTGTCTAGGTTTGTCATTGCTTTTCTCCCAAGAAGCAGGCGTCTTTTAATTTCGTGACTGCTGTCACCATCTGCAGTGATCAAGGAGCCCAAGAAGGTGAAATCTCTCACTGCCTCCATTTCTTCCCCTTCTATTTGCCAGGAGGTGATGGGACCAGTGGCCATGATCTTGGTTTTTTTGATGTTGAGCTTCAGACCATATTTTGCGCTCTCCTCTTTCACCCTCATTAAAAGGTTCTTTAATTCCTCCTCGCTTTCTGCCATCAAGGTTGTGTCATCTGCATATCTGAGGTTGTTGATATTTCTTCCAGCAATCTTAATTCCGGTTTGGGATTCATCTAGTCCAGCCTTTCGCATGATGAATTCTGCATATAAGTTAAATAAGCAGGGAGACAATATACAACCTTGTCGTACTCCTTTCCCAATTTTGAACCACTCAGTTGTTCCATATCCAGTTCTGACTGTAGCTTCTTGTCCCACATAGAGATTTCTCAGGAGACAGATGAGGTGATCAGGCACTCCCATTTCTTTAAGAACTTGCCATAGTTTGCTGTGGTCGACACAGTCAAAGGCTTTTGCATAGTCAATGAAGCAGAAGTAGACGTTTTTCTGGAACTCTCTAGCTTTCTCCATAGTCCAGCGCATGTTTGCTATTTGGTCTCTGGTTCCTCTGCCTTTTCGAAATCCAGCTTGCACTTCTGGGAGTTCTCGGTCCACATACTGCCTAAGCCTGCCTTGTAGAATTTTAAGCATAACCTTGCTAGCGTGTGAAATGAGCGCAATTGTGCGGTAGTTGGAGCATTCTTTGGCACTGCCCTTCTTTGGAATTGGGATGTAGACTGATCTTCTCCAATCCTCTGGCCATTGCTGAGTTTTCCAAACTTGCTGGCATATTGGGTGTAGCACCTTAACAGCATCATCTTTTAAAATTTTAAATAGTTCAGCTGGAATATCATCACTTCCACTGGCCTTGTTATTAGCAGTGCTTTCTAAGGCCCATTTGACTTCACTCTCCAAGATGTCTGGCTCAAGGTCAGCAACCACACTATCTGGGGTGTACCATATCTTTCTGGTATAATTCCTCTGTGTATTCTTGCCACCTCTTCTTGATGTCTTCTGCTTCTGTTAGGTCCTTACCACTTTTGTCCTTGATTATGGTAATCTTTGTACGAAATGTTCCTTTCATGTCTCCAATTTTCTTGAACAGATCTCTGGTTTTCCCCATTCTATTGTTTTCCTCTATTTCTTTGCATTGCTCATTTAAGAAGACCCTCTTGTCTCTCCTTGCTGTTTTTTGGAAATCTGCATTCAGTTTCCTGTATCTTTCCCTATCTCCCTTGCATTTTGCTTGCCTCCTCTCCTCCGCTATTTGTAAGGCCTCGTTGGACAGCCATTTTGCTTTCTTGCATTTCCTTTTCCTTGGGATGGTTTTCGTTGCTGCCTCCTGTATAATGTTACGAGCCTCCATCCATAGTTCTTCAGGCACTCTGTCCACCAAATCTAAATCCTTAAACCTGTTCCTCACTTCCACTGTGTATTCATAAGGGATTTGATTCAGATTGTATCTTACTGGCCCAGTGGTTTTTCCTACTTTCTTCAGTTTAAGCTGGAATTTTGCTATAAGAAGCTGATGATCTGAGTTACAGTCAGCTCCAGGTCTTGTTTTTGCTGACTGTATAGAGCTTCTCCATCTTTGGCTGCAGAGAATATAATCAATCTGATTTCGATGCTGCCCATTTGGTGATATCCATGTGTAGAGTCGTCTCTTGTGTTGTTGGAAGAGAGTGTTTGTGATGACCAGCTTGTTCTCTTGACAGAACTCTATTAGCCTCTGCCCTGCTTCATTTTGAACTCCAAGGCCAAACTTGCCAGTTGTTCCTTTTATCTCTTGATTCCCTACTTTAGCATTCCAATCCCCTGTAATGAGAAGAACATCCTTCTTTGGTGTCATTTCTAGAAGGTGTTGTAGGTCTTCATAAAATTGGTCAATTTCACTTTCTTCAGCTCCGGTAGTTGGTGCATAAACTTGGATTACTGTGATGTTAAAAGGTCTGCCTTGGATTCGTATCGAGATCATTCTGTCATTTTTGAGATTGCATCCCATTACAGCTTTTGCCACTCTTTTGTTGACTATGAGGGCCACTCCATTTCTACTACGGGATTCTTGCCCACAGTAGTAGATATGATAGTCACCCGAACTGAATTCGCCCATTCCCTTCCATTTTAGTTCACTGATGCCCAGGATGTCGATATTTATTCTTGTCATCTCATTTTTGACCACATCCAGCTTACCTCCACTCATGGTTCTTACATTCCAGGTTCCTATGCAATATTTTTCTTTACAGCATCGGACTTTCCTTTCGCTTCCAGGCATATCCGCAACTGAGCGTCCTTTCGGCTTTGGCCCAGCCGCTTCATCAGCTCTGAATCTACTTGTACTTGTCCTCCGCTCTTCCTCAGTAGCATGTTGGACGCCTTCCGACCTGAGGGGCTCATCTTCCAGCGTCATAACTTTTATATGCCTGTTGTCTTTGTCCATGGAGTTTTCTTGGCAGGGATACTGGAGTGGCTTGCCAGTTCCTTCTCCAGGTGGATCACGTTTAGTCAAAACTCTCCACTATGACCTGTCCATCTTGGGTGGCCCTGCATGGCATAGCTCATAGCTTCTCTGAGTTATTCAAGCCCCTTCGCCACGACAAGGCATTGATCCATCAATACAACTTTTTAGCACCCCTCAATTTTTAACTTTGAAAGTTGGAAAATTCAACATGCCCTACTGCTACAGTAATGCAATCTCAAGGTTGTCAATGTGTGGAACCCCTTGGTCAGAAGGTAGTGGCAGGTTGGCCAGCTCAGTTGGAAAAAGATGCTCCCCACGGTAATCCTATACAGATGCTATCTCATCTGTGATCACTGCCTATGTCTGTAAACTTAAATGGAGTAGATGAATTGCTTCCAGTCAGAGTAGGTAGAGTCAAATGGACCAACTGAGTATCTTTATATTCTCATAGGAATCTGCCCATCCTTTTACTTACAGGTCTGCAGCAGTGTGGTTATGCTGAAGAGGCTGAGTGAAACAGTTGGGAGGTTCAGGTTGGTCAGGCTGCCCACCTCGCTCCTTAGACTGCTTTATAAGCTCAAATAATGGTGAATCCTAAAACAAAAGCCAGCAACATAAGAATCTGATTAGTTACTGGAGTTCTCTTAAGTTTTTAAATAGCTAAAAATAACCAGAAAAGAAAAAGCCTACTACAATAGTAATCTCAGGTGGAAGAAATCACTCCTTATCTGTTAGCCTCGCCCTTCTATCGCTTTCTGAAATCATTATTTGCATAAGCAAGCAGCTACACCTCAGCATAAAGGGTTGAGTTTGAGTGACAATAATGGCTTTGTAATACACAGAGCAGCTGTCTTTGCACGAGCTGCAAAACAAATCAGGAAAAACGCTTTTGATAAAATAGCTGTATGTTGTTTGAGGGATTGTGGGGGGGTTGATCTGAAATTAATCTTGTTTGTGTCTCGGGTATCTTCTCTCTTTCATCATGGATGTTGGCTTCTATTATGGCTATATGTTCTGTATTATTGCTAGAGTTTTGTCATGGCCTTGGCTAGATCAATACACTTACGAACTTGGAACCTGATAGAACTTGGCGATTTCACTAAACTCTAATTGGTCTGGCTGCCCATCACAAATACAGAATTACTGGAAGCATTCCAGTTTTCTCAAGCTGCTCCCTTCCGACCTTTAAGTTAAGAACCAAGACAGGTAAATACTAAAAACTATTTCCAAACAATTCTCTATTTCTTTGTAATGGTGGACTGGTGGTTCAATGTAGGTAAACCAGTATGTGACGAAGACAGAAGAATGCTGTATCTGAAAAGAACCGGGCTCAATGTTTTAGCTATTTTAAAATGCACCATTAATTTCCTGTTAAAGGAGGAACTGTTCAAGCAGGAACTTCTGAAAGGAAATCACAAGCCAGGCTCACTTCATGATGGCGAGACCCTGGCTTGTGACTCTGAATGGGCAACGCAGCTTATTTCTGTAGCAGTCAGAGAGGTTCAACAGTGAAAGTATTGCCTCTCCATGCAGCCTCTAATGTTACCTGGAAGTAACTTCCATTGAAATATGATTTACTTCTGATTAATAAAGGTGAAGTAAGTAAGTAAGTAATTTAGTTAAGTAAGTAAATAATTCCACCAAGGGTTGCAGACAGAAACCCTTTCTCAGCTACCTAGAGACAAAAGGGACTGAACCAGAGACCTTTTGCATACCTTTTGTAGTTTGAAGAAAAGCCTTTTAGAGGAATAATGCAGAGTCCACTATCACACCCATAAAACAGGACTTTGTACACCCATTCTACAGAAACTACAGAAAATATTACTTGATTGGGGTTTTTGTGTAAACTTCATTATCTTAAATTTCTTTTAGATAAGGAATTTCAAAGCTTTTAAGTGACACTTTAGGGTGCCAAATTACACATTATTTTAAACATGATTTATTTTAAAGAAATTATTTAAGTTATGGGATATTTTTGCTAAACCTTCTGTTACAGGACAACATTTGACTGCAAAGTAGTCCAATTCAGAGTTCCACTTGAGTCAACCTGTAAGCCTCAGCTCAGTTAGGTAAATATAGCCAGAGTTAATAGATAAGGAAACTACAGATTAGTAAGTAGCTTTGCCAGGACACACACAGGAGGAGGAAAACCCACATCTTACTTGCATGCCCCTCTTCTTCACTCTTCTAACCCATGAAGTCCTTTCAAAAGACAAAAAGAATCCAAACAATGCACTTTAAGTTACCACTGCCTATGCCTGCAAGTAAGATTGCCAAACTGTTGACAAGAAACGTTCAGTTCCAAAGGCCCAAGGAACAAGACTGAGTATTTTATTCTGTCCTCTAAATCAAACAATTCCTACTGAAAGAAAGGCCTCGGGATGTCAGCTGAGAACATCAGGAAGAGTCTTCCCAATTAGGTTCAGGAAGAAAATACAAAAAGGAATAAATGATCATTATATTTTGCATACTTTACATTTTTCTGATGCTGAAATGCAAGCCCTTCTGTCTACTCACACAGCACAAGTGGACAGCGCAATCAGTCTATGAATGTCTACCCATAAAAATGTCACTCAAAGGTCAGTGGGTATAGTCTTAAGATTGCAAGCATATGCAAATTTACCTGGCAATAAATCCCACAGAACTCTGTGGCATTTCCTTCTGAGTAGGCACAAAAGATTACACCATTAAGGTAGTTCATAGAAGGAAAAAGCTGAACTGTCTTTCCATGAACTTGGCTTCACAGAAGGCACTTACTGGTACTTCAGAAATTTATCTTAGGATACAAGTCAAACTCCTCACAAAATACGGTAAAAATCTCCAAAAAGTTTTTTTTTTAAGTACATCACTAAGTCCTGTGTTTTGAGGACATTCTTCACACCAACAAGGAGTTATGGAAGTAGGATTAGAAGGACCAAGAACACAGTTTAAGCAATTTTTTGCACCCCTCTTCAGCTGAAAAAAATGCTTTCAAAATAGTTTACTACTCCTATTAGTAATCCAGGGTTCCAACTTGCCACTTGAGTCTTCTGTGGCTGGGAGTGCTTAGGCCCAAGCGCAGGCTGGTTTGCCAGCTCCAGCCACTCCTGGACTGAGACAGCTTGACCTCTGGAGTCATGCTCTAGGGGTCTCCCGTTGAGCCTGCAATGTGCTCCAGGTGGGGCTGCCATTGAAGACACAGCTAGTGCAGAATGTGGCTACCAGGCTGGTAAATGGGGCAGCCGGATGGAGCCATCAGCCACCAGTCCTGCAGGCTCTACACTAGTCCAATTCAAGGTGCTAGTCCTAGCATACAAAGCCAAATGGTTTGGGACCAAGTACTTAAAGGACTCCCCCCCCCCAAAAAAACCCAGCCATCTTGGGCCCTATGGTTGGTAGGGGAGGCCCTGTTGGTGGTGCCACCTCTGGTTGTTGTCCAGTTGGACTGACCCATGGCACGACCTTCTCTGTAGTGGTTCCCTGTTTGCGTAATGACCTCCCTGGTGAGGTGTGTCTATCGTGATCATTATAGCTTTTTAGAAGAAATTTAAAAACATTTTTTATCACCTTGCCATTAGATGCTTGACAGCCTTGAAATTAGCAACTGTGAAGGTACGTGGTTGTTTTTAGGTGTTTCTAAATAGGATGTTGTAGAGCTCTGTTTTGTGGTCTGCCACCCTGAGCTCACTTGGGAGGAACATTGGGACAGAAATTTACTAAAGAAATAAATAATGAAAACTCAGTTCCTGCCATAAATTATGACACAAAAGAAACAGGCGTTGGTAAGGAGGGGGAAGAAAGCAAGCTCAGGCACTACAGTACTTCTAAACTACAGAATTACTGTATTGACCAGCTGGAATGGGGAAAAAAATCAAAGAGCGGAAGAGCCAAAAGTTGCTGGCCTCTTAGGTTAGCCGATGCAGAAGCTCTGCAGTCCCACTTCTTTGCTGAAGTCTGTAGAGCAGTTGCTGCTAAATTACATTGGAGGGATAATACTGACGAAGTTGTTCTCTTATTAAACATCCCATTCAAATATCATCACCAATTTTCACTAATGCATTCTGTTTTTAGAGTCACCAAAGATTAATTTCACTGAAAGTTAAACAGAGCATATTAAAATCACAATACACATATATAGGGTTAAATTTAGTCAGCCTTTCACACATGCCCTTTTTAGAGTCGACAAATCCCAGAAACAGGAATCATTTCCCAAAAAATCACACTTGAAATTAGGGTGCAAAGCAGCAGAGATATTTGTCTATTATGAGCAATTCCTACACTTGTCAAACCATCCATTAATTTAGTGGTGAGATAGTGGTGAGAAAGGCATGTAAGGTATTTAAGGGCTGGGTGAGTTCACAATGGGAAAATGCTTTCTAAAGGTCCCTTGCATATTACAGTGACATACATTTATGTAGCTTTGTAACTGTGTTCTATCAGGCACTGACAACTTGTCTTTAAGACCAGAACCTCAGAGTGATCACTTCTCAAAAGTGGATGCTTTCTGAACTATCTTCTAATGCTTGTTTTGCACTTTGGATTGTGGAGGGTTACCTATGCTAGCCTGATTCATTTTATGAATGCACTCTCTGATAGCAAGGGACTGAAAGCATGTAGAACAGCTGGACACCTCAGAGGAATACAGCGCTTTCTGTTTCTCTATTACTGGGCCCCCTCTGAAAGGAAATGCTGCAATTCCCTTTACTGTCAAGAGGTAAGAAAAAGATATGGCATTTCAGTGTAATCTAAAAAAAGAGAGAGAGAAAATGACTATTTTGATTTTTGAGTTACTATAACAGAGAATAGAAAAAGAAAACATTAAAGATGACTTCTAAGCAACTTTGCAAGTTCTTACATTTCTTGCAATGTCCCCCAACACCTACACTGAGCATTTAAAGTAGAAATTCACTTATATTTAAACCTAATAACAGATCAATCAACAGAATGATTAATTAAAATGGTTTGACAGCCATAGAAATAAAAATGAAATGTAACTACGGTAAAAACTGCTTGCTTAATTATACTTTCCTAAGGCAAACCTAGGTTGGCAGGAGCTGGGACTGAGCAACGGGAGCTCACCCCGTCACAGGGATTCAAACCGCCAACCTTCTGATCGGCAAGCCCTAGGCTCTGTGGTTTAACCCACAGTGCCACCCACTACAGTAGGTAAACGGCGGGAAGGTAAACGGCGATTCCGTGTGCTGCTCTGGTTCGCCAGAAGCGACTTTGTCATGCTGGCCACATGACCCGGAAGCTGTGCGCCAGCTCCCTTGGCCAATAAAGTGAGATGAGCGCCGCAACCCCAGAATTGGTCACGACTGGACCTAATGGTCAGGGGTCCCTTTACCTTTACCTTTACCAAGTATTAATAAGGTTTTGATCTGCCACTCTGAGCCAGGTAGTCATCGTCTGCGTGGCTCTCAGTTCAAATATATATCTGGCATGGAAGGTTAAAAATATACTTTTGCTAAACAATTTGTAGCTGAGCTGAAACCTTCCTTTCCGAAGCCCAGCCTCCTCTTCCTGCCATGTCATTTAGCAAGCTGAGTAAGCACGGGTGGGGCTTGGGTTTGCGTGCTCTTTAGTTTGCCTTCTCTGAACAAGCAAACACACCATTTAATTGGCAGCTGTGGGGAGAGCTTAAGAGCAGCAAGAAAATACATGCTTAGGAATTTTATTCTTTGGCTTGCTTTCTACCCTGTGGGGTCAGAACTTACTCAACAGCACAAAGGCAAGAAAAATGCTAGCATAGTGCTAACACAACGAAGTCTGTTCCCACGTAAATCGGAACGTAATTTGAAACGGATTTTTTTGAAGTAACTTTCTACAGCACCACAGGAAGTATCAACCTCTACGGAAATATGTGAAGAAGTTAAGCTTAATTACACCTTCATTGTGGATAAGGAGATGCTCCCTGTCACCCAGAACTACTATGGCATTTGGAAGAAAATAATTATTTGCCAGTGACCAGCAGAATGGTATCTTCTCTGTTTAATACTGAAATTCAGCTGTGAAGTTTCAAAGTCAAGCTGGACCCATATGAAATCACTCAAGGACTGGTTTTACGCACCATCTGAGGATTTCACGGCGACTACAACCAAATACAAGGTACGGCTTGACTGAAGCGGCAGCTAGTTTTAGCAGTTCATTGCATCGCAATGCTAAGCTCTAACTGTTCTGCTGAAGACTCCTTCAAGTATACTTTGTACGGATGCATGTTTAGTATGGTATTTGTTCTTGGTTTAATATCCAACTGCGTTGCTATATACATTTTCACCTGCGTATTAAAAGTACGAAATGAAACCACCACTTATATGCTTAACTTAGCAATATCAGACCTACTTTTCGTTTTCACCTTGCCCTTCAGGATTTATTACTTTGCATCCAAAGACTGGCCATTTGGAGACATACTCTGCCGGATTTCGGTCACACTCTTCTATATAAACATGTATGGAAGCATTTTCTTTTTGACTGGCATAAGCATGGACCGTTTTCTAGCTATCGTACACCCCTTTCGATCTAAGGCTATTCGAACAAGAAGAAACGCCAGGATCATCTGTGCTGCTGTCTGGATAATTGTGATAGGAGGGAGCATCCCAGCAAGCTTTTTCCAGTCCACCAATGTTCAGGTCAGCATGGAAGGACTCCCCCAAAAGACATGTTTTGAAAACTTTCCTGAAAAAATTTGGAAAACCTATCTTTCAAGGATTATAATTTTCATTGAAATTGTAGGATTTTTAATTCCGCTGATATTGAATGTTACTTGCTCCACAATGGTTTTAAGAACTTTAAATAAGCCAGTTACACTAAGTCGGAATAAATTAAGCAAAAAGAAAGTCCTTAAAATGATTTTTGTTCATTTGCTGATTTTCTGTTTCTGTTTTGTGCCATATAACATCACCCTAATACTCTATTCCCTGATCAGAACACAAACGTGGATTAACTGTTCAGTAGTTGCTGCTGTCAGGACTATGTATCCAATCACTCTATGTATTGCAGTTTCAAACTGTTGCTTTGACCCCATAGTTTATTATTTCACTTCAGAGACTATTCAAAATTCAATAAAAATGAAGAGCTGGTCAAATAGAAGATATGATAATAGATTCACTGAAACTAAGGGTTCTGACAAATTCGTTCAACATGGCCTCCAAACCATAAAAACAAGAATATTTGACAGTGAATCTGCAATATGAATGGACACGAGAGAATGGGAGAGACAGAATGAACCTTTAAAAAAAAATCTGTGGGTTTTTTGTTTCTTTGTATAAGGAGTTGCTTGTATGCTTGTAAATATAACGATGAAAATTATATTGATTAAAGCAATTATTTAAAACTAGCCTCTCACAATTTATAAATTATGTTCTGATGAGAAAAAGCTTCACATATTATCCCTATCGGAATAACAAACATGAAAAGTGATTCTCACCCACCTTGCATTATTTTTTCTATTTTGTACATAACATTGGCTGCACTGCAAGTTTAAAACCTAAATTGGCAAGATTATCAATCCCATTTATTTTCAATGTTCTTGTAGCAAATTTGTGTACACCAGAGGCTCAAAGAATCTTGTGAAGATTAATACCTACAATACTCCTACCTATTGTAAGATCCCACCCCCCAGACAAAAAAAGACTGATCCTTGTGACGGGAATGGCCTGATCACAAGCAATCTAATGCTAAATTAATTATCCAGGTTAGTCTTCACTTCTTTCCAAATGACATTTACATAATTACACTTTGAGTGTACAGATTAATGTTGCTTGAAATTTTTGCCATAAATCCTGCCTTGCATTATGCAGTCAGAGAGGGGAAAATGTAGATAATTTAGCCCTGTGAGAGTGATTCTATGAATTCATCCGTGTAATGTAAATAGTTTACTGTTTACATTGTGTACTTCCATTGAGAAAGCTCTGTTAATTGGCCTAAACAGAAAACAGTGCACTGGGTACAATAACTGCTTGTAAACGTTTTTAGAGCGAAGCTGAGAAATATAAGTATTTCAGAACGTATACTACACACACATAGCCTGCTATTACAATGATTACAATTAGCTCAGTGAAGTTTGGTTTTGCCAGCCACCATCTGATACTTTACAGGCAAGGCCAGAATTGCAAAGGCAGCTAGAAATTGCACCTTCTTCCCCTCCAGCCTTTACCCTCAGATAGGACAACTGGGGAAGAGTCTGGCAATGCCTTCTGGAGGTGTGCAGAGTACTGTACACTAAATCAGTGGCTATTAGCACATGCTTCCTTTTAGATCTTCCCTTGTTGGAGAAAAGCAAATACATTTCCTTCTCTTGAGTTAGTAGCTAATGCAGGTCTTGTTTTAAACCACATGAGGACACAGCTTGTTTACAACTCCATCCCTAAATGCTGAGCCATTTTGTTGTTCTTTTCAGACAAAATGACTGCTATTCCTCTCCACTCATTCTGTAAATAGTTCCTGAGTGAAAAAATACTCTGAACTCTAGAAATTTTAAGTGATTATTCCAATCTCATTCACTCAAGCTGCAAGGTTTGGTAACATCTCTCAGGAAGGAGTGTATGGGGGAAATGATCAAATGACGCTTCCCATAGGTGCCCAGCGCCCAAAAGAACAGTATTTGTTCTCCTGCCTAGCCTTTCCCTCCTGCGCAAAAAGTTGTTGACATTTGATTATAATGTACGTTACTAGTGGCCTCCACAGTCTGAATCATATACCACTAACACACACATTTTAATACCGGCTTCTATTTCAGGGCCTCAGTTTTATTTTCCCTTTGCAAGCTATGTTATGATCAAGAATATTTATCAAAAGATACCAAGACTGAAGTTATGAGAATTTTACTGCAACATGCTCATCTACCAAACCACCATGATTTTTTAACCATGGCTAATTTAATAGCCTCATATGAACTTCCCAGAACATGTCCATTTGCAAGAAGCTCCATTCTTAATGGCATGCCCCTTTAAGGACGAGATAGAGGGCCTCACCAGCACAGCCAGTTACGCAACCCCAAGTTTAAAAAAGAAAGAAAGAAACTAATACTTTTTCATATCCCAAGGACAGTTGGGGGTGGTGGGGGGTGGTATGTAATCCAAGAGTGGCTGAACGAGGGCAGTGAAAAACAATGTAAGGCCAAATTCATTCCCAGCCGTGATGCTCCCAGGGAAGCCTCGTGCAAAGAACTTGTTTTTAGCTTAATGACCTCACAGGTTTGTTGTAGAAAAAATAGTAATAGAAAAGATCGAAGAAACAGTCAGTAAAGGAGAAAGCAAGTGAAAGTTAGATGTGAGGTATCTCAGCTGTGCCACATCTGCCATGTGGAGAAGGAAGGATACAACCAAGGTTAGCTGTAATGTCTACAAAGGAAGAGAGAAAGAGTGTGTTTTTATGCCTGCAACTATGAAGTGTAAGATGGAAAAGCCTGACATCTACTGGGCAGAATAATTTTGCAGTCAAGAGAAGCCAACTTAAACAATACAGTATAGGTAACATTCTACAGAACAGGTTTTGTTTCTATTGGGGGGAGGGGGGATGAAGATGATCCTGTAAGCAACTGTTGATAACTCAATGTTCCACAATGTTGGATAAATGTGGACTGATACCTGACAGAAACAGAACTGTAGGGTTGGAAATATCATTGGAGACAGAGGAGAACACTGACTTGTAACTTTCTCCAAAAAACGGATCAAAAATAATTCCATTTGTCTTTACTTAAGATTTAGGAAGTTGGTATAAAATTCTAATCCGTTTTATAAGTTCTTGAGGAAATCCAAACGTTTCCAAAGTAACAAACATAAACTGCCAATATATTTTGTCAAATGCTTTGATAGCACCCAAAGAAGTTAAGTGCAGCCAGACCCATTCAAAGACTACCCTATATCTAGCCACTAAATTGGTTTCCCATCTTAGATGGTCAACTCTCTGCTGAATGAAACACACTGTTGAAGAAGTGTGCATGCACTTGAAAGCTCATACCAAAATAAAAAACTTAGTTGGTCTTTAAGGTGCTGCTGGAAGGAATTTTTTTATTTTGTTGAAATCACTGATCAAGATACTAGCCAGAATTGCTGCCGGCATTTTAGCACCAACATTAATTAAAGAGGTTGGTCTATATTTTCACCATTAGTATGCTCTCTGCCAGGTTTCAGAGAAATATGTGCTTCATACATTGACATTGACGTTGACAGGGTACCTGCTTCAAAAGCATTTTGATAAACAGAAAGAAGCTTAGCGGGCAAGAAATCTAGATAGGCATCGTACCCCCCCCCCCACAGGAAAGCCATCTGGCCCCAGTGCTTTACAGGAATTAATTTTAAGAATAACAGTCCTAATTTATTCCATCTGTAATGGCTTGATAGAATTTCCTTTTGCTCCCCACCCTACAGCGAAATAACCAACTGTGAAGAAGCCCATCTCAACGACAAAAATTCATATATCCTGAAGAGAAGGCCCATCTGGAAGCAACACGGGGAGAGGAGAAGGGCGTATTGCCACTTTCGCGGCTCTAGGGAAGGTGCGACTGATGGCTAGGCCTGGGCGATATATCAATTTATTGCCCAGGACCAGTATGAGGAGCAGACCGTGCTGTTCCTGGGTCCCTCTGCTAGAGTTCCTTCCTCCAGGGGTACTGCTAGCAGAAGGACTCGGGAGCGGTAGGAGTTTCACCAGCGATATAATGCAGGGTGAAACCGCCATCGCACTCTGCCCTCCTCTGATGCAGAAGGATCTTTAACCTGCTTGACTGAGGAGTGTGCAGCTGCCATTACCTCAGCCGGATGATGTGATCAACAAAAGGCAACACGTGGGCTAATAATGTATTGGCAATATTTATGAAACACAATCAATTGTTTCTTAATTCCATATAATACGTGCAAGAGGTCACGGACTAATAGAAGTCAAATAAATATTCCATCTACAGGAATGCTTAGAATGGTGTTTAACCCCAAAGAAACACTGAAGTTGAGGCAGAAAGCTTTCCCACAGTTCCTATCGATATCAGAGCTTGGTGGAGAATGAACTGGAGCCGGGTGAACAAACAGGCACGCACCAGGGCTGACTCAGCTGGGGGAGGGGAACCTTCTCCATTCCCAGCTGAGCTGCGCAAACAAGCTGCATTTTTCGAGCCTGTGAGCGCCTGGGTGAAACTGCCACGGTTCCTGAGTTGAGAGCTGGAGCAGCTTCACCAGGTGCCTCGTGGGCAGAGGCCAATGCAGCTTGTTTTTTCAACATGGTGGAATATCGCCAAACTGTGATGTTTGGCTGGCAATATACCGTAATGTTGAAAAGCTGGTAACGCCCAGCCCAACTGATAGGCAGGAGTGGCTGCCCAGAGCAGCCTCCTCTCCCCCCCCCCCCCAAGAAGAGGTCACTTAGCAGAAGCAACCAGTAGGTTGAAGATGGGGCTGCTGCGTACCAAAGGGAGTGGGCAAGGCACAGGGAGATCCATGGGGTGGGGGGGGGCAGCAGCAGGGTGGCCAGATTGGCTCTGCTGCCGTGCCTGCATGACACTGAGATCCCTCTACCTCCCCCCCCCCTACCCATCTGGCAAGAATCAGCACTTGGTGTCAGAAGCCAGGTACACAATGTCCCCACCCCCACCCTTTGCAGTTCCAACCACCACTACTGCCAGCGGCTGCTCCCCTCACCCAACCGTAAGCCAATGGCCATGGGCACCAGGGCAGCTGAGGGGTTCTTGGGCTTTAACTTGAGAGGACATGCACAAATATAGGACAGAGAGATCAAATGGTGGCATTTCTTAAATAACATCTATTTTATGTATCTATACTCCTGTGATACACTACATTTTTATGTTTAGAAAACAATGGACCAGTGCCTAAGGCCATAGCCCCCTGAACACGCCTGAAGTCACAAGCTAAGCAGGTTTAGACCTTGCTAGTATTTGGATGGAGAAGACAACTTACTGATTGCCAGGCCAGGGATTCCATTATACGGTGTTCACAGCATTCCAGGTGTTTTATCATCTCTCTGGTCAAGTTTGGTTCTGCTTTAATGAAGCTTTCAATAACCTTGTATAAGTCAAAGGCTTTTAAGTCAAATATGTTGATAATCCATGGGAAAGATAAATCTGTTTCCATATTCATACTTTCACTTTGTGAAGCATTCCTTGAGGCTAAAGAGAATACAACTGATTAGTCTTTTGTTGAATAACACAAGTCCTCAATAAATTGTTTCTACACACTGAGATGTGCCATTTATCATGTCCCTATTCTCCAAGTTCCAGATCCAAGGAAGTCCTGTTGAAAACAAGTTTTGCTCCAGCGTTTAAGTTCTGAGATCGGACAACAAATCTGCACACAAACTATGGTTCTAGAGCAGGCTCCCCCAAACTAAGGCCCGGGGGCCGGATGCGGCCCGCGAGGCTCTTTTATGTGGCCCCCGGCGACCCCACTGCCACCGCCCGCTCTTAACGGCACACTGCAGCTGCCCACTTCCAGGTCCCCAGAGCGTCGGAAATAGCTTGTGCGGATGCGCAGGCCTCATTTCCGGCGTGCTTCCAGGCCGGAGGAAGTGCATGCGCACAAACTATTTCTGGTGTTCTGGCGACCCGGAAGTGCGCTGGAAATCGCGTGTGCGCATGCGTATGGGCGCACACTCCTGCGCGCTCCGGCCTGCAGCACGATCAGCGCTGGAGGCACCGGCCCTCGGCGAGATAAGTTTGGGGACCCCTGTTCTAGAGCATGTCATTTTAGGGGGGTTAAACTTACTTTTTGGGGGGGGGGAAATTCAGTGAGGGGTCTGGTCTTAAAAATAATTTTGGGTGTGAGGAATTCAAATCTGCTATTTTTTGGTAACTGGACCACATTTAGCTTGGTAAGTCTACATTTACTGTTTTCAGAAAATCTAAGAATAATGTTTTCAGAAAATCTAAGAATTTTAATTTTACCTCTTGAAAATATAGCATAATGCCAAATGATATTAAATATTATTATTAATAATAATTTTAATATAGAATATTATTGCAAATACTTGGCAATCATTTTTTTATGATTTCCATGCAATTTTACACACATTTTACTTACCAAGCAAAACTAAATTATATTAATTTAACTGAAATATATTTTGAATTCCCAAGCCGTGTTTCAGCACCTCTCATTCTAAGGAATCTGAAAAATTCAACACGCCTAATGCTTCAGTGTGTTAACTTGAGACTGGGGAAGGAATCCTATACAAAAGGTGGCAATTTTATAACAGTTTAGGAAATTGGGTACATTAACACACACACACCCCAATCCTTCTGGTATTAATCTGCCTGGTGTTCCTTTTGCAAATAATGCAGTAATCAGTATTTCAAATGTAAATAACTCAGTTTTAATAATTTGATATTAAAAGCATTGTCCCAAGGATAAAGCTCACACACAAAACACCACAACGGACTCTTACCAGCATTAGGTGAAACAAAGTAAATACTAGGGAAGTCATGGCTGTGTGGGAAAAGGCAAGCGGGGCATTGGGGGGGGGGGAATCATGACTGATCTCTATGGATGAAACAGCCCCTTCTGTAATATGGCATAGATATACAACTTACGGCCATAAGTAGCTATGACAACTTCAAGAGCACAGGCCAATAGAGATGTATGAAAGATGTTGTTATTCAAAAGTTTGCTGTAAAAAAAGAAAAAAGACAGTCTTTCAGCATTTCAACATTAACATTTTTAGATGCATTTAAAATATAACTTTGAAGTAGGTTTGCCAAACATACCTAAAATTATGAATTGATAGGCGTTTTTCTTCCTAAGATAAACGAATAAATGAAGATAAACTTTAGCCCATTAAAAAGGGAATATAAATATTAAGAATTCTGTATGTTGAAAACCTACCGACTTTAAGATGGATTCCATCACCCTGTAGTATAACCGTACTCCAAGCCTATACCTCTAGGGGAAAAACAATTTAAAAGCTGATGTAATAAGTTGTAACAATACTTTGCTTTAAGAGAATGACCTTCTGTAATACACTTCAGTTTATTTGTGATTAATGGGTTTGAGAAAGGGTGCTAGATACCTATTGGCAAGACATTATGGCCCTGCAACTCAACCCAATCTTGTGGCTACAGGCCTGTACCGGGGGGGGGGGGGCAGGTACACCACTTGCCCCAGACCTTGCGGGGGCCTTCCAGGGAACAGCTGCTTTTTTTGTCTGAGTTCATAACTTTTATTGTAACAAGACTTGTATGGCTCACTAAGCATAATGTAGTATTTTTGCATAATATCCATTCAATTAAACATTCCTAGAAACAGAATTAGAAGCAAATGATACATCAAGAAAGAATGAAATGAAAAGTTGCGAGTTTGCCTCTGGAAAACAACTTTAGCTTCATAATTGCAGTAAACTCTACTGAGCAGATTATAGTGTACACTCCCCACCCTAGCCCTGGGATATTCAGATAGAAGCTTCCTGCTGGATACCAAATGTACAGTCCAGAGAGTGGCACGGGTCCTGGAGAAATCAAATCAGCACAGCCTGCACTGGCCAGGCCCTGGTCTATCTCAGCTACCGGTATGTGCAAAGAGCATAAGCAAAAGCGCTCTACATTTGGACTGGGAGCACCAGCAGCAGTAGCAGAGCCTCCTGGAGTCCTGCAAGAAGGGCAGTTTGAACGTGATGCGTTCAAATGCAGCCTGGGAGGATGCCTGCGCCCCCACGGAGAACCCCACCTGTGATCCAATTTCAGCACATCCTTGCCCAACTGCTTTAGCAAATTTCTGTCTGAAGACATGGCTCAGGTTTTCTGTTCTTTCCAATATGCTTTGCATGGGATTTGCAGTGCAGTTCTGTAATGAGATGGGGGAAGCTTCCCCTTAGATGAACAGATATAATATATTGGATAAACAAGAAATAAATATACATAACAAGAAAGAAAGAAAGAAAGAAAGAAAGAAAGAAAGAAAGAAAGAAAGAAAGAAAGAAAGAAAGAAAGAAAGAAAGAAAGAAAGAAAGAAAGAAAGAAAGACTGCCAACTATCAAGGAAGTTTGAGAGCAGAAAATGGGCTAAGATTTTTCCTGGCAGCAAAAAAGGCTTCTCTGAAATCCTCGAAGGTCTGAATACATAAATCCAATTACTTTACCACAATTCAGGAGACTACCACCTAACAAGGAGGTTCTAAGTAAACCCTTCAAAAAAGGGTTTTCTCACTACAATATCTGTGCTCACAAATGCCTCTCCATTATTCAAAAGACATTAAAGTCTACTTAGTAAGCGTGTTTGTGATGGAATCATTCTATCATCTCTGGGAACAAACACCACCCCTGCTACATCCTCATTCCACTCTTGCCCAAATCTGTATGTCCTGCCTAGGAATTAAAAGTTACATTGCTGGCAAAACAAACGTACTAGGATACTTGGTAGGGCTTTAATATGATCCTTAAAAGTTACCATCTATTCCTTCTACTACTTTAGAATATTCTGAGTTAGAAAAAGGCAGAGACTGGCACTGGCGGAGCAAGGGGGTGCGGTGAGTGCGGCCCACCCCAGGTGTCATCCCTGGGGGGGGAGACATCGCTGTGCCCCCCCCACCCCTGGAACGCTCGCTGCTTTCAGTGCCCCCGCAGGCGGTTCACCCCTCCCCCAGGTGCACAGAGCTCCAGTTGCCAGAGCAGCTAGCTCCACCTCTGGAGACTGGGAGATAAACAGGGCTATACTCCCTGAAGCCAGGGTGGGGTGGGGAAATAGCATGAAAAGAGCATGTTAGAACATGCAACATTTGTGAAGCATAAAATAACATTAAATTCTGATTTTTTTATACTGCATTCAAACCAGTTCCTTTGGTTAAAATGATGCTACTTACGTTAAAATATGAAATAAGGTTATCTGATGGTTTATCACTTGCAGAGTTTAAAATCATCATTAATTGTTGGATAGTATTCATCGCAGCACTACAGAGGGTGAAAGTATTTTTATTAGTATTTTTTGAAATGAATAAACTGCCTTTGAACAAAAAAAAAATCACCACATAAAATGATACATGAGCCACATCTGGACATCAAATATCTACATAACGAACAGCAATACAAACAGGCTTCCTACACCTGCATGCTTAGTTCCTTCCTTCCTTCCTTTCAACAGAAGGGAAGTGACCTGGAAAGCAGGAGAAATTGTAGTTGTTGGAACTGGCTGGACGCTGAGGAGTGGGCACTGGGAGAAGGGGGCTTGGGACTGACTTGGAAGAAGGGATCTGAGGGAGCATGTAGGGAGAGAAGGAAGAGGCTGGGGGAGAGCCCAGGGCTTCCACACTGCTTCCTCCTGCCCGCAGGTCCCCTGCTCCCCAGGTCCAGAAGAGGACTGCAGAGGGAGGAGCAGAAGCAGGTTAGACACAGGCAGAGTCTGCACCTGCTTTATTTTTTATTATTATTATTATTATTATTATTATTTGTACCCCGCCCATCTGTGCTTGCACACAGCTCAGATCGGTGCCAGGACTGTCGTGACAGTAGTTTCCTGTTACATCAACATTGGAAACTATGGTTAATGGCTTCCAAACAAACCAAGATATGCAACCAATGTTGAACTATCCCTTTATATTCAGGATTGCTTGGAAGTCATTAACCATAGCTTCCTAGCTTGTGTGCAAGGGCTTTATTTATTAATTAAATTAGTTACAGTATATAATGCCTATTATAACCAGGAAATTAAACTGATATATATATATATAAAGCAATATATCAATAAAATCACCATAATATAAATAAAATGCAAAGGGCAGCATTAAGTAATGCATTGTGCTTTGTCCACACCAAAATCCATCCTAGGGATCATACTAGAAAAGGGATCTAAAATAGATCTGCTAATATGAAAATGCCTCTGCTCAATGTGGATGCTGTAGATCTAGGCAAGTTTCAGAGTAGAGCCACCCAAATTATCAGGGGTCTGGAGCACCCCCTGCATGAGGAAAGGTTAAAAGAGGCTTCTCACAAATTCTCCCTTCAGGACACACTAGAGACAGCTTAACTCACTGAAACTCATCAATCACAAAATGGTGCTGCAGAGGAAGAAGTCACCAAATGGCAGCAGAAGGAGGCAGAGTTTGGTATTTTCCTGGTAGCAAGGTGTTCCACAGCTCAGTTTTCCTCAACGTAAGTACAGATGCTTGCTCTAGAAGTATTGTGACTCCCCAATTTAATCAGAATTTACTGACCCAGAGATTTGATCAGCTGAACACAACTACCAGAAATAACCTTCTTTGGAACATTATTAAAAACAGAGCTGGTACTTCCTTACATTCATATCACTAGTATCCTCAGCAACATTTCATACAGTCTATGAGCTTAATTTTGCGGCAGCTGTGGAAGTTCTGATTAAGCTTCTGGGCAGCAGTGGCTGAACTGATTTAAAGCTATGCAATGTTGACACGCATTCTAACTGCGGAGAGAAGTTGTCAGCCAGAAGACATTGACTACTGTCTACGTTTGTGAGCTGAACTTGAAGGCTGGTTTTCCTGGAAAGACCAGTCATACCATTCGAGTTGTCTGTAGGGAATCTGAAAATGCTTTTTTATGCAGAAGCATTCAATCAGGATTGAAGCACTTGCAGGACAAACAGAATTTCAGATAAACTCACTGTATTTACTATACCTGTAGAAATACTTTTCTAAACCTTTCAACTAAATTCAAAATTAGGACAATTATTCTTACCGAACTGGGGTCTGTGGAAGGACAACAGGAGGATCATAACCTGGGATATTCTTGGTTGGTGTTCTCTCCAACTGTAAACTTAACATGAGAAAAATGTTAGCTTGTCTACATAAAAACCTGGTGTATTCCAGCAAAGATGCCTACATTTGGACAATAAACTCTTGGCTTGGTAGGTAGGTATGAATGAGCATTTAGATCTTGCACAAAACCTCCGTGCTTTACCCTTTATGCCCATGAGCAAAGAAACCAGGAAGTCTTCTCATTAGCTATGCTCTCCCATTTTGTTCAAACCAGGAAATTACAGTGAACTGCTTCCAAACAAGCCAGGAGATGAAGCCATGGTTTCATAGAATCATACAAGAGCTTGTGGTTTGCTCACTTCTGCTCCAGTGAAGAGGTGGCTCCCCGTTTGTGGAAGGCTCTTCCCAGGGAGGTTTGTGCGGCACCTTCATTAGACGCCTTTAGGCACCAGGCAAAAATGTTCCTCTTCTCCCAGGCCTTTATCTAATTTATCTAATCCAGTGTTTCCCAACCTTGTGCCTCCAGATGTTTTGGGACTACAACTCCCATCATTCCTGACCACTGGTCTTGCTAGCTAGGGATGATGGGAGTTGTAGTCCCAAAACATCTGGAGGCACAAGGTTGGGAAACACTGATCTAATCTATGCCCTTTTAAACTGTGAGTGTATGTGGTGTGTGTGTGTGTGTGTTGTCTGTTATTACGGTGTGTATTTTTGTCTTTTTATATTGTAAACTGCCCTGGATGAAGGGGTGGGTGGGTGGGTGGATAGACAGATAGACGGGAGGGGCAATATCCATGCCAAAACAAAGCCTAAACCTCAACATGGATCTAGAAAATCAAGTCTCTTCCAAGAGAGCCTGGAGCTGGTTAGCAACTGCCTGCTCAAAAACCTTGCCTAGGAAGGGGACATTTGCAACTTGGTGATAGTTATTTAAGTCTTTGGGACCCAGGGAAGATTTCTTGACAGCCATCTGTCAGGAATGCTTTGATGGTGTTTCCTGCTTGGCAGGGGGTTGGACTGGGTGGCCCTTGTGGTCTCTTCCAACTCTATGATTCTATGATTCTTTAAAAGTGGCCTTTCCACTTGTAATGGAGCTACAAACTGTGTTGCGACACGTTAGTGTGTTGGCCGTGTTGGTGTGTCGTGCAAATGCTCCCACTTTCCCCCTGGGGCTGGAAAGGGGTTAGTTTATCCTCCAGTTTTGTAGTAAATCTCAATTGCTATGTTGCGAAATGATGCATATTTAAAAAGTGTGCCACCGACATGAAAAAATTTTAAAGCTCTGGTTTATGGCCTTAACTTCCCCGAAAGTCAAGCCAGATGGGACATCAAGCAATCGTCCACAGGGGAAGGGAAGGCTTTTCCCTGCTGGCCAGTGCTGAGAAAAGGCCAGTTTCCTTGGGCACACAGGGATGGAGCGCTCACTTGCTGCCATGACAGACTCCAGTTGCAACTCCAAGAAAGTAACATCAGGCCTCCAGCTCAGGTCCATGATGACAACAACTCAGTGAAGAGAAGCTCGTTATCAGTATTAGAGAATCTCAGCTCTAAACATATAAATTAAAGCAAGTGGAAATATGACAGGACATTTTGGAAGAAGGAGGATGATTAGAAAGAACTCATACAGATATTATTATCCATAGAAGCCATATTCTACTGCAGCGATTTTAAAGCCTTATTATTTATTCTCACATAGCACTTCTCATAGAATTTTATCATTTATCATTGGAAAAATCCCACAAGATAGATTAGTTAAGAAACATTCCCCCAGGTTTCCACTTTGCTTCAAGAATTAGTAGAATTTCAATGCAAAACAAAAGCAATTAAAAAAATTACCATTCAGTGTGATCATATTGCAAAGTTTCATCTTTCTCTAAAAATAATCTGGCATCAATATCCTTGTTTTTCAGATACATTTCTTCATATTTGCTCGACATATTCTCAACCTTGGGTTTCAACAAAAAGGGGACAAAAGGAAAAAACTAAGACTGAGAGACATAGGCTCACAATTATCTAACTATTCATATGCAAGCTATTTATTTGCAATTCAATTCATTCCTGAAAGTAATTAGAGGACTGTGCAGTTAGAGGACTCTACTCCACCAACCCACTGCTGATGAACAAAATCTACTGTTACAGCATCCAAGAGCCTATACAGTGGTACCTTGGTTCTCAAACTCAATTCGTTCCGGAAGTCTGTTCCAAAACAAAGGCGTGCTTTGCCATAGAAAGTAATGCAAAATGGATTAATTCGTTCCAGACTTCTAAAAACAACCGCTAAAAGAGCAATTTAACATGAATTTTACTATCTAACTAGACCAGGCATAGGCAACCTTGGCTCTCCAGATGTTTTGGAACTACAACTCCCATGATCCCTGACCCACTGGCCCTGTTAGCTAGGGATCATGGGAGTTGTAGTTCCAAAACATCTGGAGAGCCAAGGTTGCCTATGCCTGAACTAGACCATTGATCCATAAAATGAAAGCAGTAAACAATGTACTGCAGTCACACAGCCAATTAATCAGTAGCTGAACTGTGTTCTACACAGTCACAACAACAAAACGAGCTGCAAAAAATGCAAAAATGCAAAAACAGACAGACCTCAGTGTAATACTCAAAACGGAAGCGAACACTCAAAACGATAGTGTGGCACTCAAATCGGAAGCATAACACTCAAAATTGGAGCATGTTTGGCTTCCAAAAAAGGTTCGCAAAGTGGAACACTTACTTCCGGGTTTGCAGTGTTTGGGTTCCAAGTTGTTTGAGTACCAAAGCATTTGAGAACCAAAGTACAGTGAAGGGAGAAAGTATTTGATCCCCTGCTAAATGTGCCCATTTCTGGGGGTTTTCCTGTTGTTATTCTGTCTCTCACAGCTACAATAAACCTACCATAAAAATTATGGACTGGTCATTTCTTTGTCAGAGGGCGAACGGGCAAATTTAGCAGGGGATCAAATACTTTTCCCCCCTCACTGTACCACTGTACTTCAAAACTTTCAACAGTCTAGCTTTCTGCAAGGTATTCTGCTGGTGTATACAATTGGGAGGTTCTTCCCGATGTTTAGTCTTAAGTCCTTTTTTCTGTAACTGAACTCACTGGTTTGAGCCATACCCTCTGGCACAACAGGAAATAAATTTGCTCCATCATCTATATGACAACCCTTTGATTGTCAGTTTAAAGTTCTTCTTAATCTCTTTAATCTGACAGTTCCAAGGACCTATCATATCAAAAAGCTGTGAAGTAGGTACTCCTATATAAACTATTTATAAGAATTAGACAGAATAAAACTAACAAAAACAGAACTAGGATTCACTGTGACAACCTTTAATTAAAGATTTTAAAATTACACTAATGTTACCTCTGGAAGTCCACTGGAAGGTGTAATACCCAAAGTGTTCAGGAATGGAATAAAACTAGTGAAGTAAACATTTTTCACCTTAAAAAGGTTAAAAAAACAAAACAAAGTGTCACTATTAGGTGGCCTCTTAGTTTCATGCATAATATAGCAAAACAAGCTTATTGGAAAAACTATGATGTACCGGTATTTGCTGGTATTTCCAGGTCTGAGCAGTTGCCCACATGCAGACATTAGATTTTTAAATTACTTTATGAAGTATCTTCAATTGCTTTAACTTTTGAGAGCTAAATTCAGGACATTGTTCAAAGGCACTCTTCCTGACCCCACTACACTGAAAACAAGGCAAAGGTTTCAATCTCCAAAGAAGAAAGAAAGGGAATCCTTCAGTGCCGAATGCTATTATGTCATTAGGAGTAGATACCGTACATCAGATGAAACTGTAATAGATAAATAACAGATTGTTGCTCCTGCACTTCAACCCATACTTATAGACTGACTGGGGGGTTATGAAGCTATGGGACTTTCACTGCTGAGGTCAAGATGTGAGGGAGAACAGAAGTTCGTGGCATGCTAGCAACAGGGCAAGGCAGCTACTCTAAGCGGTGTGAAAAATCTGTTTTACCAGGGCAAAAATAAAAGGGCTCAGAAGGCATTAGATCACATAGAGAGGGACACAAGCAATAACAGACTGAGAAACTAGTAAGACAAGTGGGAGATTGTAGGCAAATGTGGAAGGGAGTGGGTCACCTGGGGGGGCAGGGGAGGACATTGCAGAAAACTGTTTGTTTTTTATAACAACAACAACAACAACAACAACCTGGTTTTACCTCATCCAAATTACAATCATGTTCTTTACAAAGCTCTTCAATAACCTTTATTTCTGTATCTGTTTTTGAAGTACGTATACTCCTGTTCTGAGTTCGCCTGTAAGTTCGAGCTGAGCTATTGATCGACATTGCACTCAGGGATTCTATGGGAAGAAGGCAAGTATTTCTTCATCATTAATCATTAAGTCAAAGCAAAATTCAAAAAAGCAATATTTTAAGCATATGAAAATAAGTTTTTAAAAGCTCTATTTGTATATCTGAAAAGGAAATGAGAACATCTATTAAACAAGAATAACTCTCACTATGCATAACCCTCTGAAGACTCCTGTTTTCTTAAAATATCCTTGAAACTTTGGCTCAAGCCCTTAATCCTCAACACTCAACTGCATTCACATATATCCCTTGGCTTTTCTCCCTTTTCTCTCTCTCTCTCTAAATCACATAGAAAGAAGCACAATGATCAGTTCGAGATCTATCTAAAATGCAACACAGATATTTCTAATACTGGTTTTATGTTTTAATATTTCTTGCAAAACCCCTAAAAGGGAAAAAAGTGTGTGTGTGTTTTTTTTTTTACAGTGCAATCAGAAAATGATGTCCCTAATTTTAAAGATCTGGATATCTATATTATTTGTCCCTTTTAGAGGTTTTGCAAGAAATATTAAAACATAAAACCAGTATTAGAAATATCTGTGTTGCATTTTAGATAGTTCTAGAACTGATCATTGTGTTTCTATGTCATTCTCCAAATAGGAACACTATTTTAGTCGTACACTTAGGAATTAATAGAATTTAGTATTTCTGAATCAAATGTGTCTTGTTTTTCAGCCACCAACCAAAACAATTTTGTCTCATCCTGAAATCTAAAACTATTCTGCAACTGGCACTATTTCAGGATTTTCTTTCAACAGTAATGAAGAACAGCATGAAGCAATAGCCTTATAGACTTGGGCCTTTTGCCTACTGTGAGAATCACCAGTTTGGTGCCCTTGGGTTCCATGACTCTCACCAAGGCCTTCCCTGGCATACACAGGCACCTGCGCTCAAAGGTGCCCAGTCCAGGTAACCCACAAAAAATTAAATAACTGGAAATGGCAAAAGTGTGGAGTGGTTGCTAGAACTGGAAGGCCCCCCACCACATTCTGGCTGGTTTGGAAAAATTTGAGGTGGGGGGAGAAGAGGCGGGGATGCTTCCAATTTGCTTGCTCATTGCCCACTGAAGGAAGGGGCCGTTTGTGTGACTGAGAGTCATGTACTTGGGGAGAGGGGAGAGAAATGTGTGCAGTGTGAGAAGGGGGGCATGACTGTGTGGTCAAAGAGAGAGGGGGGGGAGATGCATTTGGTCAGAGAGGGGAGGGGAAGGGTGGCACATGTGGCTGTGTACCTGAAAGGGGTGTGAACGCAAGAGAAAGAGAGGCCTGTGTGTCTGTGGTCTGCATATGTGGCATGAGTGTGAGGGAGAGAGTGATTGCGGCTACTGTGTACATTTTTCCTGGTACTGGGGAAGGCTTTCTGTTGTGATTGGGCAGCAATTGCATTGGTTGACTTTCTGAAGTGAGCTGCAATGATGTGCCACTCCCCCATGGTAGCCATTCTGTTCCTGCAAAACAGCACTCTTTCAAAACCTCAAACGTGCCCACTGGTCCAAAAAGGCTGGCGTCCCCTGGCCTATGGAGTCTGACTTGGATCAGTACAAAATTGAGAGTGCACATTCACATGACATGTACATTTATAGTATATGCATCACCATATATTTTTGATGCCAGAATATCAGTTTATACAGAGCTCAAGGACAAATTCACAAAACAATTTTATTTAAAAAACCTTTTTAAACATGGCATAGCTCTCTGAAAGATTTCAGGGATGGTTTAAACCAAAATCTAACATATATTCAAGCATCCACCAGGCCAGTTAGTAAAGTAGGTGAATATTTATTATTTACCTTAAAAAAAGATTTGTAAACAATATTTTAAGCAGCATGCAAAAATACTCAGATTAAACAGATGTTTCAATTTTCTTTGTGTCATTTTCAGCAGAAACCTTCTTTGGGTTTGGAATGTACAACTGGAATGTACTTTATGCATTTCTATTTCAAAGTCCTGTCTATGACCACAGAGAATATGGGGAAATGATTCTAAAGGGCATTGCAGCAATACAAAAGTTTTGCAAGTACTGTATTATAAAATGCAAATATTGCCGTTATTGTTTTCAATGCTCAAGCATGATTCCCAAATATTATTACAGTGGTACCTCTGGTTAAGAACTTAATTCGTTCTGGAGGTCCGTTCTTAACCAGAAACTGTTCTTAACCTGAAGAACCACTTTAGCTAATGGGGCCTCCCGCTGCCGCTGTGCCGCTGAAGCAAAGTTCTTAATCCGAGGTACTATTTCTGGGTTAGCGGAGTTTGTAACCTGAAGCGTTTGTAATCCGAGGTACTATTTCTGGGTTAGCGGAGTTTGTAACCTGAAGCGTTTGTAACCCGAGGTACCTCTGTAATGTGTAAGATTTTACATTTTTGCTGCTCCATTGTAGCAACATATATGTGCATGGCTGAACAGTCGCTCTGGTACAGAATGCACTAAGGGGCACAAAATATAAGCAACACAGTAAATGAAAGTAGGGTCAGTTTAAACAACTTATGAAATTCTCTTTCAAGGCCTGACAGTTTCAGGACAGAACACACAATCTCTTATGTGGACTACAAACATGTTTACTGTTGTGTTCAATGAAAAGCTTAAATCCTTACTGTATGGTTCATTGAGGATTGCTGGGGGCACCAGTTTGATAAAATAATCAAGGACACAAAGCAGCAACTGGAAGGAAATAACCAAATCTTCTTCAACCTGCAGTATTTTTCCTGAAAACGTTAGAAAAATGAGAGTACCTTTTCAATTGACACCTCTTTAAACCATAAGTGAAAATTTTATCACATTGTATGGGGACCACCAGGGGTCAGCGGAGAGTCCCGGAAGGGGGGGGACAAAGGCTCTCCTATGCTGCCAGAGCCCTGGATGGCAGTGAGGTGGAGCCGTCCACTGGAGATGGTGCTGAACCTCAGGAAGCGGTGCAGACCCTTGAGGATGCTGAGGAGGGAAGGTCCTCAGAGGGAAGGCAGGCGCACACACATTTAGCATTTCCAGCCCATTCCGCTTAAGCCCTGGGGTGGAGATTCCTCTGCTTGCTTTTTCCAGAGGACTGAGCACCACAGGAATAGGAACAAGAGCAAAAAACAGCATTTCCACAAACCTCTCCCTTAAGCTGGCAGCTTCTCTCTGATCTGACCACTGTGGTGCTTAGAATAGATAAGCGATCTCATTGCTACCTTTTCCTCATTGAACGCTTCCCTCCAACCTTAGTGCTATGGTGCTTATGTAGATTTGAAATAAAGAGATCCCCTTAACTCTCTTGCGCCTGACATCATGACATCAGGTCACGGGCAGGTCATCACGGTTTATCCCAAATGGCCCCTGCTGCTTTAGGATATGCCCACGCTTTTTTCTTTTTCGATTCGGGTTTTTTTTTTTTTAGATGAGGAGCATTGTTGTTAAGGAACACTATGTAAGTTTTGTTGTGTTGTGTTTTGTGTTGTTTTGTTTTGAAATAAAAATTTATTTATTTTTTAAAAAGGATATGCCCACGCTAAACAACAGTAGCAGACCAAGGTATTATACAAAGGGCTCCACTATACAAGATCAGGTGGTTTATTTCAAGTGATCCCTTTTTGTACAAATGCAGCACTGAATTCAGCTTGGTAATATGATTGCTTAGCTTGGCAACTTTATGGTAAAATTGACAGGAAGATTCTCTAACTAAGCAACATGGCTAGAAAACAATTTTAGCTGATAGTTGATAAGTATCTTCCTCTGCTATTTTTCTTTCAATTGTATTCCTGAGATAAGCTTTGCCATCACATTACCAGTTGAATATCGCCCAATTCTCTCTCTCTCTCTCTCTCTCTCTCTCTCTCTCTCTCTCTCTCTCTCACACACACACACACACACACACACCGGCTAGGAACCACCCCTATGACTGCTTTTCTCAGATTTCAAATATTTTACTGATTGACTGATCTACCTACAACATTTATATGGTCCCAATAACAGCATTTTCCAGGTGGCAAATATTAATATTAATGCAAAGCTTAGAGTCAAAATAGTCAAACCAATTTGAAGGATACTACTACTTACCTTTTGCCAAAAGAAACATGATCCAGCATAGTTTTAGAACTAGTGAAGAACTTAGTTCAGCACAAGCTCTACAAATAGAAGAGAAAAACATTACAGTGATTATTCTACATTTCCTGCTTTAAAACACTTTTTAAAAGGTATGCAACTGAAGTGATTTAAACCAGGGGATCAATGTTTTGTGTGGCTGTGAGTTTTTAAGCCAAAAAATACAGTTATACTTGGAGCTGCTTGAACTGCTTGCTCTGGGACATGGAGGATGACAGAGCAGTTTACAATAGAAAAATACATAACATAGTAACAAACAAAAACAGCACCACCACACCCCCAACACAGTTTATTAAAATAATAATAATAATAATAATAATAATAATAATAATAATAATATTTTATTATTTATACCCCATCCATCTGGTTGGGTTTTCCCAGCCACTCTGGGAGGCTTACAACAAAACATTAAAATACAATGGTCTGTTACACATTAAACACTTCCCTAAACAATATACCTTCACATTATAATGGTGAAACATACTCATACCCTTTCTATGCACTAGCTAGCAGCTCACATATCAACATTTCATGAAACAGGCAAACTTACTGATCATCAGGATGCTGAACATAGATAAGTCCACAAGTTCTTTTAAAAAGAAAAAGAAAAAAGGTGTATCAGTGCACTCTAAAACTTAAGATTTCAACTCAGCATACCCAGAGTATTCTAAAGTCACAGCTGCTTTGAAGAGAATGTGTTTTCTGGGAGTGGGCTAGATCCTAGATGGTTTTTAGCAGGAGCCACAGGGGTGCAAAATGAAATTCTGCAGGGGTTTTTCCAATTATGCTGAAACTTATACTATCATATGAATGCTAAAATATGTCTACTATTATTTCTATACTCTATAGCAAGGATCCCCAAACTTCGGCCCTCCAGATGTTTTGGACTACAATTCCCATCTTCCCCGACCACTGGTCCTGTTAGCTAGGGATCATGGGAGTTGTAGGCCAAAACATCTGGCGGGCCGCAGTTTGGGGATGCCTGCTCTATAGTATTATACTATACACAATTATTTTATATATACTGCATGTACCATTTAGCAAGCACCAGAAAAGCCGATGGCGTCGGGTTACGTTCCGCAACAAGGAATTTTATGAGTGCGAGCAGTTTCTGAAGTCTTGTCGCATTATGCCTCGCCTAAGTCTTCAGATCCAACTTGTCGCTGCTTGCGCTGAGGCCGTGGGAGGAGAAATGCCTCCCAAGGCTGGAGGGAGCTGGGGAAGGGAAGGGAAGGAAGCCAGGGAACGGACCTCTCCTGCAGGAAGCCCCCTGCATTAAATCCCCTCAGGCTAAGGGGGGCAGAGGAGGTGCAGGTGGGCAGGGAGAGCTTTGTGAAGGTCCAGGAACCCTCCAAGAGCTCAGTGTGGATGTGGAGCTCCTCTGGGCTGTGGAAGGAGGGAGATCCCTTGCACACAAAACACAACATGTCCAGTAACTTGGGGCGCGTCTTTTCAGGGTTACCTGGATATTCTTGAAAAACACTACTTAGTTGTGAAAGCCCCAAATAGGAATGATACCAGGGTTTTGTTTTTACTTTGTGTTTGTATAGTAGAGTTGCTTATTCCTCTCCCTTTTCCAAACTCTTCAGCTCAGCTTGAGAGACATGCTAGTAACTGGCAGCTGGCGGGAACTGTTCTGTTCCCTTGATGTACTGTAGTATGCTGATACCGTGCTCCCTGCAGTATTTTACAGAGTGACTTAACAGGAAGTTTTAAACTCCTCCTCCTTGTTTCCTTTCACACCATTCAAACTCCCCCTCCCAGCCTGGAAGATTTCAATGCTGCAAATCTGTGGTGGAAGGATGTTGCTAAAGGACATGTTAGAAACATAGAATAGTAGAGTTGGAAGGAACCCAAGGGTCCTCTAGTCCAACCCCCTGCAGTGCAGGAATCTCACTCAGCTAAAGGATCCATGACAGATGGCCATTCAAGAGCAATAAAGAGTAGAATATTTTGAAATCTTAAGTATGGTACCAGTATCTTTCTTGTATGAACAAATTTAAACATGCAAGTTCAAATGTAGCACAATAATTTACATAATTATAGAGTGCACACACACACACACACACACACACAATTTACATGCCAGTATTTGCAAATATTCAAAAGACTTATGGTTTTGTCCTCTGTTGCTGAGACCCATTTATGTTTGTGCTGCCCTATTAACAATTGCTATTAAAAATGTGATATTAACAGTGTGTCACTGATGTGAACTGTTTACGACTGCTGAAGAAAGAGTGATTCTTGCCAATCTCCCCTTCTCACAGCAGCCCTCTATCCCCCCCTCCCCCGTTTTGGAGGGCCCTAGTGGGAAAGGAGAATGGACACCCCTGCCTTCCTCCAGGCGAGTGTCCCATGGGTGGAGTTCTGGCTCTGTAAACATTAGCCAACAAATATCACCACACACACAAACACACAAGAGACAAAAACAACAACTTTTGCCATGTTCTCCTGCCTGGTCATCTGGAAGGGATTCTAACTGACTATTGAAAACCAACATATGAATCTGCATTAAAACTATGTTTTGGCCCATCAGGTATTTAATTTAGAAATGGAGAATTGGCACCCAACTATTCAGTAGAGAGAAGGGGGAAATCCTACATTAAAATTGTGTCACATCAGACCCAACCAGCTCTTTAACATACTTTGCTACAAACATAGACACAGTGAGACCATCCCTATCTATTGCCACACCCTTTGATCCAGCCGCTGTCTGTGTCAGAGAGCCAAGTGTTCGGGATTGTGGGTTGTATCTCACACAGCCCTCGCACAAACAGAGCAGACCTCTGCTCACGCCATGGGACTCCCCTCCCTCCCCTCTTCCCCCCTGCCCCTCCTTGCAGGCTGGAAGACCCCACAGAGAAGACAGGAGGACAGAAAGGATGATTCCTGCTGTGTTAGTGGAACTTGGTTGGATACAACCCTGTATTACTTTCCCCCTAGAATATTAAACATTAATCTCAACTTTCATCCAGAAAGTGCCTCTCAAGAGGCCATCCCTGATGGAGACTAAATTATTCTTGTTTAAGCTTTTGCAGCCATAGAAAGCACACTTGGCTACAGGGCAATCCTCAAAGAGAACATCAAGTCTTTCATCTTCCATTATGGAAAGTTCTTTGAACAGGTCAGACTTACTTTCCTTTGTATAAAAACAAGCCCGAAGGAGGCCCCCAACCGCACACAGGTCCTTGTATGCTCAGTGGAAACAGTTGGTCCTGGCAAGTATTAACCACTCTCAACTCCAACCTGATAATTGCCACCTGCCCAGATTTTAACTTGTCTGAATTAATTTTAAGATGTATTTTAATTAATTGATTTCTGTTTTCATGCCTCCTCCTCGGCCAGGGAGGGCGGAATACAAATAAAAAATTAGTAGTAGTAGTAGTACATGATCCAGACAAACTTAAGCACTGTTGTACTATCAATTTTCAACAGACACTGTGTGTGTAATTTTGAATTAATTTGGCTGAACTGTAAACATTTTTTTTCAATTTTTTAAAAAAATCAATTTTATTTGCTTTTCTGTTTTATATTATCATTGCATACTGCGTTACAGTCAAACACAGGATAATAAAGATATCACCCCCCCCCGAATTGTTTATATTGCCCTTACAATGAAATAAAAGAGATAAGCTAAGCTAAGATCATAAACATGTTACCTGTATCAAGCCTCTTCATTTATGAGAAACTAAACCTCTCCGCAGTGAGATTTAAGCAATTGTAGGTATAACATTTAGGTTGTTAACTTAACTTTAAAAGGTGAACCAGACAGGTTCAAAACAATCTTTCTTAGGGGTGCTTTGAATAATTTTGGCACGGTGAGACATTCAGGAAGCCTAATAAACCGTATTCTGTTCATTTATCTGTGTGATTTGGGATTGTGCTGCTATAAACAGAAAGACTGTCAATTCTTTGGACCTTGGGGGAGGGAATATGTCATTAAATAATAGCAAGACTAAGCTGGAGGTTGCGGGGATATATTGACCTATCATTTCTGAGAGACAGTGACTGGCCCAAGGTCACCCAATGAGCTTCATGGCTGAGTGGGTTCTAGAACATCAGTCTCGCAGGTCATAGACCAACACTTCAGCCACTACACCATTCTTAATCCCCAAACACAATGTTCATTTTAACACTGTAATTCCCTCAAAACAGTAAAATTTTGAAAGTAAGGACTCGGAAAGCCTTGAGTAAGCAAAGACCAAATTTCTTTAAACTAGGTTTTAGAATGCAGCAAAGAATAAGCAGTTTACCTTTCCAACTTGTGGTATAGCGCAAGCAGAACATCATATTTTTTCTTCAGGTGTGATATAGTACTTTCCACTTTAGTGCTAATGGTGTCCATGTTGACATCCATTTCTTTAACCATGTACACAAATTTGCAAACGCTGCAAGAAAAACATAACAGTCAATAATCAAATATTTCCATAAGGCTCAAAGCACATATTAAAAGCCAATTTCTCAAAAAGGACCAAACTTTCCTTGAGCAATGCTACAGGGTTTAAGCTTTGCTTGGCTAACAGAGCAGTGAAGCTCTCCAGGGCCTTTAAAATATTTGCTTTATCCCCAAGCCAGGCACAGGAGGAGGCAAACTGGCCCCAGGCAGCCTAACCAGCACCTCACCCTGGAGCCCCAAAGGGAAAAAAACACCTGCATCTCATCGCACTTCAACCTTCAGCCAACTCACACCACTCTCTTTCCCTGGCCTAAAACAGACATGAGATGGAAAAGCTGCTATCATGATTCCCTACTCCACCAGCTGCAATGCATGGAGGGCTTGATAAAAGTTATCAGGGTAGTAGCACAGCAATTCCCTGACCAAAAGTGCAGACCCACCAAGCTGCTATAAAGCTTTGCAGCAGGGAGGAAATGCTGGGATTTGTATTCTTCCACAGCAGGGTAGGATTCGATATGGGAAATTGGGGGGGGGGGGAGGTTAACAGTCCCTACCCATTCTCAAGTACAATCTGACAAAAACTGATCCCAGGCCCCTCTTCATGCAAGTGAAATGAGGAAACATTTATCTTGTTAAATCCTAGACCCCGAGGTTAGACATTGCTTTAGGCAAAACCACAGCAATAGACCCATTCACAGTAGCTGGGAAAGAAGCTTCCGACAAAATACACACACAGAATTATTCCATACCTGTTGAATTATATCAAACTCAGCTGATACAACAAACCTACCTAATACCTAAGCATTTCAGGAGCTCTGTAAAAGTGAATGTCACCTCATCCAGGTCAATGGCTGCTGTAAAAATACAGATCCCCCACCATTCTTTTTTAAGATGGCCCTCCTAGAAAAAACAAATAGTAGTTTTCATGTTCATTGTAAATCAGAAGCCGAACTGAGTAGTCAATGTTGTTTCTTAAGACAAAACTGAGTGTTTTCTTAGGAATATGCATTTGCTAGTAAGATTAGGAAATTGATACCAAGAAGCAAATGTCAAATGGATATGATTGATATAAAAATAGCTGAGGTTCTCCTGCACCCCCTCAGAATCAGTGGAATTCGTTTTTAAATTAGGATACTGAAACCCCATTCATGTCAATGTGAAAGAATTAAGCACATCCCAGGCTCTCCCATGGACATCAATAGGAAACAGCAGCACTCAAACCGGCCGGGCAACACTTCAGAGGGGGATTGTGTCCCATGCTTGTGGCCTATCAGGGCACACCAGAGCCCAGGTTTCCCTCCTCAGGGTGCGCAGGACATATCTAGACACGGTCAGAAAGAAAAACATTTCCCACGTGCCCATACAGCTTCTCCTCTCCACCTTATTCAATAATGTGAGCCTGGAACATCTGCATGGGAATGGCAGGAGGCCTAGGATTCCCATTCGTAGACCTGCCTGGTCTGCTGAGGGCCCAACTGCACATAGCAGCAAGTGGAGAGGGGGAAAGGTCTTTCTGCACATGAGTGTTGTGCTTATACAGGAAAGAACTGAACCCCGTTTCAAAGTTACTGGTCATAAATGCCTGCATTTGATTAATGCAATTTCGGAAATATCTAAGGTTCACACTAAATTTTTAAGAAGACCGTTACATATGCATGATTTGTACCAATACTGTTTGTTTGCAAACCAACTCAACTGCACAAGATATATGAAATAGAAACAAAGGCAGAAAAAAATGTTTTGAGTATAAAGAGGGGCTAGTAAATTTTTGGTTTGGTGTTATTGTCTCAATCTTCTTAACTATTTTATATCTTGAGCACATTCTAACATAAGGTAAAGGTACCCCTGACCATTAGGTCCAGTCGTGACCGACTCTGGGGTTGCGCGCTCATCTCGCATTATTGGCCGAGGGAGCCGGCGTACAGCTTCCAGGTCATGTGGCCAGCATGACAAAGCCGCTTCTGGCGAACCAGAGCAGCACATGGAAACGCTGTTTACCTTCCCGCTGTAGCGGTTCCTATTTATCTACTTACATTTTGACGTGCTTTCGAACTGCTAGGTTGGCAGGAGCTGGGACCGAGCAACGGGAGCTCACCCCGTCACAGGGATTCGAACTGCCGACCTTCTGATCAGCAAGCCCTAGGCTCAGTGGTTTAACCCACCGCACCACCTGGGTCCCTATTATTCTGTTAAGAAACAAATCATATACTTACTACAACTCCATCCAGAGACACTTTTTCATATGTCTTCCAAGCGGTTACTCGCACATTGTCTGTCACATGCAAAGCATCACATAGGACAAAAAAGGCTGTTTCAGCAAATGGAAGCCTAAGGAAGAAAAATGTATCAAAATCTGACTGATTTTCACCCGTCCCCTCCAATCCTTCACTGAGACATGCTGTGGTTTGCAAACAAGCTTGTGGGGCTTCTGCTGCTGATTCCTGTGCTGGCTGATGATTTAAGGGGCTTCTAATTGTGATCTTGTTTCTCAAAAACAAATGGTTCTAGCAGTAAAGCAATCCCTCTTGCTTTGCCTTACATTTCTTCTCATAATAATATTTTTGCTGGCTTGCTTGGAAGACTAAAGGTTTGCTCCCTTTATTTGGATCTGTTGCATCTTCTCTTTCTAGGAATGCAGGCTGTGTCTGGGTGTAAGTTTAAGGTGGGTTATGGATTATTCTTCATTTATCAGGATGAAGAGTATCAGGATTCTTTGGCCAATCATAAAGTTCATTCTTCAGACCATGCAGTATTGCAGAAACTTCAGCACATAATGAACCAGCTTTTATCAACAGTATTCGTACTCTACACCAGAACAAGAAACACAAATTATATACTGCAGCTGAACTGCACTATTGCTTAGAGCTATGGATTCGAGAGTTCCGTGGGAAGGATTAACTGTTAAACCACTACAGTTCCCAGGATGATGAGGATGGGGATTATTTATTTATTTACTTATATGCCACCCATCTGACTGGGTTGCCCCAGCTACTTTAGACGACTTCCAACAAATGATAAAACTACGGTAAAGCACCACACATTAAAAGCTTCCCTATTTCGGGCTGCCTTCAGATGTCTTCTAAGAGTCAGATAGTTGTTTATTTCCTTGACATCTGATTGGAGCGTGTACCACAGGGAGGGTGCGACTACCGAGAAGGCCCTCTGCAACCTCACTTCCCTGTAACCTCACTTCTTGCAATAACCACCAGAAGGCCCTCGGAACTGGTGGTGGAAATGCTCTTTCAGGTACTGTATACAGGATTCTTTGGGAGACACCATGCCTGTTTAAAGTGGTATGATACTGCTTTAAATGTACAGTGCAGATGAGCCTGCAACAGATACTGAAACCTGGGAAATATTACTGAATGTTATCAAGTTATTGCACCGTACCAGGGCCAGATGGTTTGACAGAAGAATATTACAAAACATTTATTAAGGGATTATCATATGATTTGTTAGAATAAATTAAGTAATGCAATATTTTCTCCTCAAAAAGGGATTAAGTCAAACAGAAGGTTAAAAAAACAAAAACCCACTATTTCTCTAGAATAGAGTATTATTAACCCACTGCTTTCCTAAACCAATATTACAAAATGTGGACCACGATTTTGACTAAAAGTTTAAATACAATTATTGGTAAATACATTAAAGAACATCAGCTGCAGTTTATTAAAATCTACAAATACGTATCAGAAACCATTTGATTGTAATTAGTTTTTGGATGTTTTTTGGGGTTTTTTTGGGGGGGGGTGTTTTATTGGGACAACACTCTACTGTACTCATTTTGTAAATCTTTCCACGAATAGAACAAGCAGTCATCTAAAGAAAGGTCTTGCACAGAGAGCTGCCATTAAGTCTGGCTACCTTTTGAAGTAAGCGTGCAAATTCCTTGCAAACATTTGCAGATGCAACTAAGGTCTCAATGATCCCAAAACCAAATTAGTAACTTTTGTGCAAAATGATAGCTATAATAAACAAAAAGTACTATTGGATCACAAGAAAGCTTCTAACCCGATTTTTGAAATTTAGATGTATCAATGACTGATGCAGCGCCAAGTGAGATTTCCAATGCTTCATCACATCACGCTTTATGGGATTCATTTCAGTTTCTGAGAAGGTGCTTGTGACTATGCACCTAACAATGTGCTGTTGCAAGCCTTGCCCTTCATGTCTGATTAAACCAAGCCAAAGGAGAACGATAGAAAAAGATAAAAGTCCTGGAGGTTATGCTCAGGACAAGGCACAGATCCTCAGCCAGTGGGCTGGTACCCAAGGTGGGTTGTGACAAAAATATGGCTGCCATGTTGGACTCCCCCTGAAGCACTACATGTGTTGCCTGGGCCAGAACATGCTTTTCTGATTAGACACTAATTTTATCCATTTCCATTTGGTGGGAGAAAGGCATGAGACGTCATTCATAAGATCTGTATTTCTGGCCAACTGTACGTCCCATCTTCCTCTAACTAAACCTCTAGTGATGGAGCAAGGGCACTCTATTCGTTTTCTAACCCATCTCTATGACATTCCAGACGTCACCAGGATCAAAAGGAATGCAGGTGTCAGCTATAGTGGGGAAGTGAATAGTTGCCAGGATGGTGATGGCAGCAGCAGTTGGGGGCCCAGGAAGAGACAGCTGGAGTCTGGTGGAGGTGGAAGTGGGAGCTGGAGGGAGCAGGGATGCCAGGTGAATCCTCACCTCACTCCCTAGGGCAGGACTGGGTCAGAATAAAAGTTCCTTGCCGGACAGAGAGAGAGGAGAGAGATCCACTTGCCAAGTTCCTGATGCCTGGTGTCCCTGTTGCCGTTTCCTTTCTCTGTTTCACCTACTTCGTCCTCCTTTTCAGGACACCTGCTCAGGCTGCAGGGCCACTTCCATCAGCCTCAAGAGACTTACGAGGGAACAGCGCTGTCCTCTCTCTCTCTCTCTCTGCGGTTCTCCTGGTCGCTCGCAGGTGAGCCTCCGTGAGTCCCGCCAGAGGAGCGGGCGGGCGAAGGAGGGAGACGGGCGGGCATCCTCCACGCTTCGCCCCCCGGACCCCGCGCAGCCCCGCCTGACTCCTCCTGCCGCGGAAGGGACCCTTTCGCCACAACGGAGAGGCTCGGCCGGAGAGAAAACGCCGCGCGCCCCGCCTCTCGCTGTCCTCGGAGAGGGAGAGACCGAGACCGAGAGAGAGCAGCCAAGGCGAGCCTCCCTCCCTCCCTCCCGCGCCCTCCCCGCCAGCCTCACCTGTCCCTCTCCGGCGGCGCCTGGCTTGCGGGCGGCGCCTCCGTCTTCCTGGGGGTCGCCATCCCGGGCGCCGCCACCGCCCACAGCGAGACCAGCGCAGACGAGGTTCCGACCGGCGCCCGCGGCTCCCGCCCCTTCTTCCGGCAGATTCCCGCCCCCTGCGTCACTTCCGGGGCAGAAAGACACCGCCCAGGCGCTGCCGCTTGCAAAGCATGCCGGGCTCCCCAGGACCGGGGCGGCCCGGGAGCCTCGGGAGGTCGTGGGCTCCGGCTCCCGTCCGGCGGCTCTGAGCGGGGAAGCGCGTGGCACCGAGAGCCTGGTTCGGCGTGCCTTTGGCCAGCGGGAAGAAGCGGGTCCTCGAGTCGGACGCTGCGCCAAGAGACACTTTATTCCTTCTGCCCCGAATCTTCCCACATTCAGCTTCATTGGATGTACCTTTTGAAGTGACGTGGGGCCAGAACTGTGCATCAGTTTCATTTTCAACTCCTTGATCACAAACATGGAACTTGCCATTTTAACAGCTGCTGCTGCTGCACACCATCAAGCTATCCACCATCACTCCAAGGTCTCATTCCTGATCCATCACCACCAGTTCAGACACCACATCTGTAACATTAATTACCACCCGCCAAAATGCATCATTTTGCACTTGTTTTTACCGCCCACTCAGTTTGGAGAAATCGTTTTTTGAACGCTTCACTCCCCCTTTGTCCTCACCAATAAGGAGGAACTGACTGATGAAGTTGAGGAAGTAAAGGTGGCAATCATTTTGTGTGCACCCCATTGATGTGTGACCACCAACATGTGGGTACTTTTGGACCAGGAAGAAGGCAGAACAGGGGCAGGGTAGAGCATGCAGGGGCCAGGAGCAGAATCCCTGCACTCTATTCAGAAACTTAGAAGGGAGTGATAAAGTCCTGGGTTTCATTATTCAGAAGCAAGGGAGAGCTGCATTTAGTCACACATGCAATCTGGACTTTAAGGCGGCAAATTTCAAAAAGCTTAAGGAGCTACTGAGTGAGATCTCATGGTCAGAAATACTCAAAGAGAAGGGAGTTCAAGAAGGATGGGAGTTTCTTAAAGGTGAAATACTGAAGCCTCAAATGACAACAAGAAAGAAAAGTGGGAGGCATCTAAAGCTGAGATTTAAAAAGGGCATGTATAAAAATGGAAGAAAGGGGAAATCACACGAGTAGCCAACAGTTGCAGGGTGACGGTCAGCCAGACTAAAGCTCAGAATGAGCTCACGCTTGAAAGAGATGTAAAAAATAAAAAAGGTTTCTTTGCCTGTGTTCGAAGCAAGAGGGTGAACAAGAAAGTGGTAAGTCATTTGTATGGCGAAGACAAAGAAATGCTATTGGGTGACAGAAGGCAGAAATGCTCAACACTTAGGACTCAGCTATACAGCTGCAAATAAAAAACATTTTAAGTGTGTTTTAAGTGCAATATACAATGTGACACTAGATGGCGATAATGAGCCTTATGGAAAATTCCATGTATTTTAAAGAACTTTTTTTAAAAAAAGCATTTTCAGAGCAGTTTTTGTGTGTGTAGATTCCACCCTTCTTTGCCTCCATCCAAAAAGAAAATAATGCCCATCCTGGTGATAACATAATAAATGATATCAGGAGGGAGCTGCAACCCAAGACAGAAAACAAGGTGGTAAGGAAAAACCTAGACAATCTCAACAGTTAGTCTGTGGGCACAGACAAATCTCATTTCTTTTTTGGATAGTTACAAGTTTGGTGGATCAGGGGAATGCTGTGGACACAGACTACTTTGACATGGGCGTAGCCACAGGACAGCTGCCCTCCCCAATCAAGTAAATGAATAAAAATACTTAAATAGAAATAATCAGAATATTTTAAATTGAAATGCTCACTGAGGTCACTTGGATGATTTTGGAGCACATTCTAGCAACACAACTGGCAACCCTGCAAGGCCCTTTCACTGGGGCAACTGTGGTAAAGTAACTAACTGTGGTAGAAAAAGGACAAACAAAATTGAGAACATGAAGCAATTTTCTATGTTTACTTGTTAGGAATTCCCATTTAATAATGGTTCCTATTGTTAATCTATACAGTGATTTATAGTACTTTAGTCTCAAGTCTGCTCTAAAATATTATTAGCATTCAAATCCTGCAATTCAAACATTCCCAGAGATACTGTCCACATAAAGAAAATCGCATAAAGTTACAAAAACATTTAGACAAACAGGTTTGTAATATTTATTTTCACAGCACATACAGAGCATATATACACGTCGGTAACATTCTGTTACTGCTTAACTTAGTTACAGCGGATGCTTATACTAGAACAGCGACTTGGAAATCAAATTTAAATGAGTTTTAAAAAAGAAAATGAATTGCACTTTTGTTACAAATTGTTTTCCCAATGCTTCCCCAACATTGCAAGTAATATGCTATTAAAAATCTCAAGAGTTGCAGTCCATTTGTGCATGTATTCTTTATTATAAATTCAGATGAATTATTCTCCAATTTTACTCTAAGATGGGATAAATCATTGACCTGGTATTACTTAAAGGTTTTTTACATGAGATGCACTAACAACTAAGACTTTATATAGCAGCTATTCAAACATATAAAAAGGGCACCATGCTTCAAAGATGGGAAAACATTAAAAAGGTTTATTGTAAGATAAAAAGTGTTGGCATTCAGCTATAAAGCCTTGTCCACTACTTACATAAATGACTTAAAATAAAGATCACTGCACATAATATAAAGGGCGGAGTCAATGTGTGTATTTTCAGTCACAACAGTATGTCTATTCTTCACAGATGAGTGTTTCCATGACAAACCTGTTCTCAAAGTGTCGAATCTTTCGGCAATTACTTGCTTCACGCTTCTGTATTCCTGTCGTGGAAAAGTGAATAGAATGTAAAGATTTTTTTTTTTCATTAAGATAGCTGCCTTTTGTTTCCTGTGAAAACTGTTGTGAGGGATTCTGTCAAACTGGAGACTCTGTAGATCAGGGGTCCCCAAACTACGGCCCCCGGGCCGGATGCGGCCCAATCGGCCTCCCAATCCGGCCCGCGACGACCCCCGCCGCCCGCTGCCGCCGCCCGCTCTTACGGCGCGCGGCGCGGCGACGATCAGAAAAATGGGCAAAAAATCGCCGAAAATCCATTTTGCGCATGCGTATGGGCCTCTCCCGACCCAGAAGAGGTCATTTCCGATGCACTTCCGGGTCGGGGGAGGCCCATACGCATGCGCACAAGCGATTTTCGGCGATTTCCCCCCCCGCCCGTGTGCGTGTGCGCATGCGCACGGGCGCGCACTCCCCCCGCCCTCCGGCCCGCTGCGCGCGCACTCCCCTCCCCTCCGGCCCGTCGCGCGGTCGGCGCGGCGGGCACCGGCCCACTGCGCGGTAAGTCTGGGGACCCCTGCTGTAGATCATTAATAGGGAACTGGGTCTGGCCAGCAGGCCAGCTCCTTATCTCCCCCACACCCAACTTTGAGAGGGTGGGAACTTTGGCATACACCTGACATCACAATGACGTGCCAGGTGTATGCCAAAGTTCAAAGGAGGTACCGTAACTGGAACTGTTACAGTAACCTCCTTTAGAGCTGCTCCCAGCTGATGGATGCTGGGCCTTCAAAGAGGCTCCCTGTGACTTTTTATTAGCTGATAGTCAGTTATAGGCAGCCCTCTGCTCAGAAAGCATTGTTGTAAAATCTTATGCAAAGTGCTTGGTGCATAAAAGTAGCATGATTCAAACTGGCAAACTGGTTAAACTAAATAATCAAGTAGCATGTGAAATAGGTTTTATGTATTTGGTCCATGAGTTTACCATTCCACTTATACGTTTATTATTACAGTTCTTAGTGAAGCATATTCTCTGAATCAGACCAGTGCTAAACATGCAATTACTGATATTAAAACAACGCACAAGGCATGAGGTTAAACCAGTGTTTCTCAACCTTTTTTGGGCAAAGGCACACTTGTTTCATGAAAAAAATCACGAGGCACACCACCATTAGAAAATGTTTAAAAAATTAACTCTGTGCCTATATTGACTATATATAAAGTAATTCTCCCACGGCACACCAGGCAACATCTCGCGGCACACTAGTGTGCCGCGGAACAGTGGTTGAGAAACACTGGGTTAAACATATTCAATGGCACCAAAAAAAAACTGCCTTCAATGCTAAGAGTTGCCGTGTGAGAATGTAACTGTTTAGCATGAGGGCCAACAAATGCATGCAAGTCCACTTGAACTGCAGCAAAGTTGCACTGATGTCTCAGACTATCACAATATGAATACAGAGCACTGGGACGCTACACTTTCACTATTTTATATGGCACTTAACAGGAGGGCCATCACCCTTAACAGAGCTGAGGTACCTTTCTTTTTCCCATCCACATGCCAACCATACCTTTCAGCATTTCCTTGCGCTGCAATTTGTAGGTCTCTTTGCCACGACAGAGGCGATAGATGAAGAAGCCCAGCTGATCCACATTTTCTATACGATCAGTAACTATCATCTGCTCATGAACCAAGTAGGACTGAGGCAAGTATGTTCCCGCCTACATCAACCCAAATAAAAGTGCAACAGTATAGTCTCAATAATGTTAATGATGCCAGATGAGTCGTTTTTACAATTGCTGTGTGAAAAAGAAAATTCAGTTCTGCAGAATGTGTGTTGGAGGGGAGGGACTTTTTTGCAGAAGGTAAAAGGAAATTGCTTTAAAAAAAATACTCAACAATTTTGCACATTTTAGAAAACAATGAAACATAATAGAGGAGAAATGGTGAATCAAATTTTGATGAACAGTAGATATAAATAATAATAGATAACTATTGTATCATATATTTCTGCCAACACTAATGTTAAGGAGTGTGGCACTTTTGCCCCGTTAATATATTCAATAAGATCTCTCAAAGCTGCCGAAAGGTTTTTGGCTTAATGCTACCACTATAACACTATTTTTGAAAATAACCATAGCTAGGGATGCCATATTTCAAACAGTGAAAATCCAGACAGCAAAGTTGTTCTGCTTTGGTTTGGCCAATTTTGTTGAGCTTTCTACGTAATTCTTTTTAAAGAAAATAAGCAAAAATGGCACTACCGACAAGGTCTGCCATACATCCGGATTTTCCCAGACCTTTGACCGATTTCCACCCAGACACAGCTAGAGACAGGAGTATTCCGGATATTTGCAGGAAATTCCGGACGTATGGAAACCCTTCCATGGCTAAAGTTAACTGCAGTTCTCTCAATTTGGACATAATGAGGAACTCTAGTTTAAATTGAAAGGTTTGGGCTACTAGCAAAAATGGCCCTCAGGACAAGATTACTTTAAAAAACTAATATTAATAATCTGTATTAAGATTCAGAGACCCCCTTATCTCTTATCTACTCAGTAAGTCACTGTGTTCTGCAAGGCAGTTTTTCTCCTTAATATATCAAATATATCAGAAGCCTAGTCAACCATAGCTCCAAGCATTGCTTTCAGTGTGACTACCCCTATTCTGTGAAACAGCATTCTTGTTGATACATCAGGCATCCACTATTTGTACTTTACAAAAACAACTGAAGACTTTTTGTTCTGACCAGCCTTGACAGGCTAGGTGAGAAAGTTACTGCCTTAGATGCTCATTTTATATTGTTTTAAAATTATTTTAAGCTGTATTTATGGTATCTTCAATATGTGCACCTACCATATTTTTCGCTCCATACGACACACTTCTTCCCTCCCAAAAAGGAAGGGGGAAAGTCCGTGCGTCCTATGGAGTGAATACGAGAGCCAGAGCCCTGCCAAAAGCCAGAGCCCGCCCAGAGCCTAAGACAATTAAAGAAAGAAAAATATTTTTTTCTTGTTTTCCTCCTCTAAAAAACTAGGTGCATCCTATGGTCAGGTGCGTCCTATGGGACAAAAAAAATATGGTAGGTGCACATATTGAAGATGATTCATAAATTAAATAATTAAGAATATAGAGGGGAAATGAGCTATAGCAATTCTACATCTTCATCTATTATATATGATCGAGACTTTAATTCTAGTGATATACTTAGATCTTTTATACACTAGAAGGCAAGCAATGTTCATTGTTATGCTTCATTACTGGTAAATAGTCGGGTTTGGTCTCATATGAACGACAATGTACATGTCAAAATTCACAATGGTATTAATATTTACAGATAAGGGATAAAGGACTGGACCTTGAGTTGTCCTTCCATAAACGGATGGGGCTTTGATCCAGAGGAGGCTCCCACTGGAGGAAGGGGAGGAGGGGTATTTTTTGCTGATTCCATTTCAGCCTCAAGAACCACCTCTTATGCTATTTCAGGCGATTCCCCTAACCTCCCAAAACAACTTCTTAAGAGGGACAGGGGGGAGGTTGCAGAAGGAATCAGTGAAAATTGCCTCCCCTTCCTGCAGCAGAGCACCGCATAAGCAAAACTCAGCTGAGTGCACTCCATCCACATGGCCTGGTTAACATACGTTAGTCATAGTTTGCGTAGCTGATCTATAGCTTATGTGATCAACTGAAACCTGCCCAGCAAATTAACCATGCTTTGTTTTCTGCCAACAAACCATAATCTGAAGCCATGGTTTGTTGTTCACTTGGAGTTATGTCCCAACCTGGCTGAGCCATGTTTGTTTGTCTGCTACTTTCAAAATGCTTGCCAACCTACAAAGTCACGAGACAAGAGCAGTTGGAAAGTCAACTGCTTGCAGGACTCCGTGGCCTTTGCTGGTGCATTCCCCAAAGACCACCTCACTCCCAACTGTGCTTGGCAACAGGATCCTTTCCCCACACCACTCTTCCCTGGCAACTCCTCCCTTGCAAGATAGACACCTTCACATTTCAGTTGCTCCCGTGAGGAGATAAAATTTTAAAGGGATAGCACTCCACTCAGTAAACATCTATAAAGAGAGGAATGGAAAAGCAGCCATGTCAACAGAACAGCATCACATAGAATAGTTGCTGAACAATATGCTAGAAGCTGTTAACAACATTCAATTGGTTTGAATGCATAAACAAATGTAAAAATTAACTAATTATAGACCACATATAAACCACATTCTTCAAACAATGTAATTTATGCTTTTGAATTGTGTACAGTGTAATTATTATTTTTTAGATTCTCAAAATGACTTTATAGTAAAAGAAATGAAAAACTTTATAAATAAAAATTTAGCTAAAGAAGTTACAACATTCTGCTGTCCTGTAGTACATTAAGTGCTCTTTCATGTTTACATACACTTATATCTCCAGTATGAAAGTTTAATGTTCTAGCCTGATTATATTCAAAAACAAAAATGAATTTTAATCATACCTTGATGTTGATCAACAACTCCAAAAAGTTTTTAGGCGGCATAACAACCGATGTGTTTAGAGGAATAACATAGCATTTATCCAGGCTGAGGTCAAGGTAAGCTGTAAGTCTCTGATGAGAAGATGTCACAAATAGCATGTTAATAATTTTAAACATACAAAATTATGTATGAGTAATCATTCTAACTGGCTACTTCATTTTCCTGCTGAATGCCTGCCTTTGTATATTATTTGTAATGTCCTTTCAGATAAAACAAAACTAGCACTAAGAAAAGTCCAGCCTTCTGGACTTCATTAAACCGAGGTACCACTGTAGTTGAAATCCCCCATTACTACTATCTCACTTCCTTTTGAATGGTTGGCCATCTGTTCCAGGAAGGCACCATTTGTGTCCTCAGTTTGGCTCGGGGGTCTATAGCAAACTCCCACAATGAGATCACTGTTATTTTTCTCTCCTTAATTTTGACCCAGATACTCTCAATTTGGCTTTGAAGTTTTAAATCCTGGATCTCTTCACAGGTATACACATCTCTGATATATAATGCCACTCCTCCTCCTTTCCTGTTTGGTCCATCATTTCCTGTTTGGGATCCATCATTTCCTTGTCTGGGACATGAATTAGGGAAGAAAATCGGGACTTTTGTTAAGGACTGAAAATTCCTATTTCCATACCTGCCACATTCCAAACCCCAGGTTCCTAAAAAGCCTGTTGTTGACAGGCTTTAGAACATGTTCAGTGGTTGCAGTTATTGCAACTATGTTATTGCACAGGAACATAGGAAGCTGTATTAAACTGAATCGTATCATCAGTCCAGCTATCTCAAATATTCTCTACTACACAAGGATGATGAACGGCCTGAGCATTTTTATCTGGGCTCGAGACACTCCCTGATTTTGAATGCATTGTGGCATTGGCAATAGAATCAAATATACAACAAGTTCTGTCAACTGTCAGTAGCTAGTGGTCCTCCTCTGGCTTCACCTGCCCCATGCTGGCCTCTCTCCAATTTCAGAATAGAACTTCTGCGCCAGAACGTTCAGCAATCAGTGTCAGTATCGGAGCATTATTGGAAAAGGGCATCATTTCCAATACAGCCTGAGCACTGGATCTTCAATGAACTCATCAGGAGTGGCAGTTCCATCATGAAAGGGTAGAGAAGACAGCTGGAGTGTTTTACAATAACTCCTGGTATGAAACTGCCATCTCAAAGCTGGTAGGTGTGTGCTGCTTGAGTGTCTGCATCGCTTTTGTGTCACTTGTGGATGCATGTGAGCAGTGGCCTTGTTCCTGATGGCACTGCCCTCTCCTGGCATGCAGCCTCAAGGACTGGTCAGGAACAAATATGATCCTCAGGTGAAAATACGTTGCCCACCCTCGTCTATGCCGACTGGCAGCAGCTCTCCAGGTCTCAGGTGCAAGCCTTTCCCAGCCCTGTTGGAGATGTCAGGGACTGAACTACAGCCCTGCAGCCCACTTTTGAAAGTCAACACAAACAATCAATGGCTACAAACAAGCATATGGCAAGAAATTACCATGAGACTGTCCTTACCCGGTGAAAATCATGAACAATATCAGCTGGATCACTGTCAGCAAATTCTGGAACAGGCACACTGATGAACTCAACCTCCTGCTCCTTGAGGATTTGAATGTTCTCTTCAATTATCTGGTAACGGGGAGCTGGGGCACCTGAATCCGGCTCACTTAATGTTAAGCCATCCTCAATGTACTTTATTCCACAGAAGTAAACGCCATTTTCCTAAAAGGCAAAGTTAAAAGTGAAGCAAATATTATGCAAGCTTTCAGGCACTCATAATCACCTTTAAACCGTTAATATGTACCAGGCCCCTTCCTTATGCACTAAAGTGCTATTTCCACTTTCCTCTCAAAGCTATTTCAAGAAGGATAGTGGAGGGGAAGCGGAGTGTGAAGAGCAGGTGTAACCCAGGCAGGTTCATGTGTCCAGCTAGAGACAGGAAATTTCTGGGGAGAAATCAATTAAAATATCTGGAAGTTTTAAAGTCAATTAAAAACACTGTGGGAGTGGTTTGGGAAAATAGAGAGACATACATTATGGATTTTCTTCTCAAACCTAGACTTACAGGTAAAACTCGGAAAATTAGAATATCGTCGAAAAGTGCATTTATTTCAGTAATGCAACTTATTATTTTTACTTTAATTTTTACAAATGCTTTCTTTTGGAAATTCCACAGCAATAAAACAAATAGTTACAACAATACAAGAATAAACAAAAATAAACATCGCTATTACATTTCATTAATTACATTCCATTTATAATTGGCCTGCCTAACAACAAATAATTACAATTACAACAAATAAAGGCTTGACATACCGTGTTTCCCCTTTTTTAAGACGTAGTCATTATATAAGCCATAGCAGGATTTCTAAGCAATTGCGCGATACAAGCCATACCCCGAAAATAAGACATACTGATAGACCCTTCACCCACTAGCAATAACCCCCCTCCTGCCAGCCAACTCCCCCCTTAAAAATCTCTCCCCATTTTGCTGTCGCTCCACAGACACGTATTTCCTTTAAAAGCTTGTAAAAATGCACCGAACAGCCGTAGCTGCTGGCTGCCGAAGCCTTGTGATTTCTCTTCCCCGTTTCTGAGAGCATTTTTTTAAATAAAAAGATCCAAAAATAATTTTTTTAGCCAAGCTGTGTAAGCTCTACTTGGTGAAGGGGAGAAAAGTGGGGTGGGGAGGAGATGAAGGCACGAGGAAGAAAAGAGGGGCGATTGAAGAATGCAAAGGCTGTTTTCCCTTTTAGGGAGAGACCTCCGTGCGCGCGTCTGTCTCTCTCCCCCCCCCCTGCGTCTCTCTCTCTCTCTCTCTCTCTCTCTCTCTCTCACACACACACACACACACACACACAGCCCACCTCTCGCTTCCCCCCACCTTTCCCTAAATTCCCTTCCATTCAATGCACGTTGATTTCCTCTTAACGGGAATCTCCCGTGTCTGATTGTTGTCTCATTGCTTTTACCGGGCATAAAGCAGCCTTTTAAAAATCCTGCTGCAGTTTTCTTTCTACCTTATGCTGCTTGGTTGTCTGTGGAGCTGCCCCTTTAAGGATTTGTAAGTAGTCTGGATCGCAGTCCTTGCCTTGGGGACTTTTATTTATTTATTAAGGACTTTTTCCTTCGCTGTTTGCGAGCTGCTAAAAGGAGCTGCTAAACGCTGCTTTACACAAAAGTTAAACTGCCGGTCCTAACAACACGTGCTTCCTCACCTCGCTGGCTCAATTGCTTCTCAATTGCTACCATTTACCAAGTCAGCAATCTTAATTGCTGCTTAGCTGGCTTCTTTGTTCTCAGCAGGTAGCTTCTTTGCTATCAGTGATAGCACTGCAAAGTGCTATGTTGTTGGAACTTCAGACAGTCTTGCAGTCTTGGGCAGCTGGCTGGTAGAGATCCTTACTTGCTTTAGGTATAGGCTACTGCTAGGACTGTATCACACAGATAGATTCCATTATACTGGTTTAGATTTAAGAAGCTCCAGTGTAGCAGATTGCTATTAAGTGAGTCCCCACCTTGGAGGAGAGAGAGAGCAGCCCTTCGCGAACATCCCAGGGCCGGGGAGAGAGGGCTGCACCAGGGACGCACACACCTCCCTTCCCTCAGACTCGTAATAAAAATACCGGTACCAGTAAGACATCCCACCAAAAATAAGCCACCCTGTGGTTTTTTGAGAAAAAAAAGTAATAAGACGGTGTCTTAAAAAGGGGGAAACACGGTATCTTGCTTTGCATGTCATGCATCTATCTCATATATTGGTTTCACCTTTTAAGTTGCATTACTGAAATAAATGCACTTTTCGACGATATTCTAATTTTCCGAGTTTCACCTGTACATCTCCTGAGCTTACATTTTTAATGTTTGATTTTTATTATGCTTTTATGAATTGGAAGCCACCCAGAGTGGCTGGGACAACCCAGCAAAATGGGTGGGGTAAAATTATTATTCTTGCATGTTCTTAAATCTTAAGTAATAAAATATCACATTTAACTTAACTGTGTTTTAGCAAAATGCCCTGAAAGCTTTGCTATAAATATTTATTACCTTTTATATCCTATTTTCTTAACAGGAAAATTTAGATTAAAAATAAAATTTAACAGTTTAAAAATGAAACTATGAACAGTGTAGAAAATAAAGGAAAGTTTATTTCGCAGGCTCCGAAATGGTGGACGCGCCGAGGCTGGAAGAGCGCATCCACCATTTCGGAGCTGGCAAGCGGGAAGCGGCGGTGGCGGCACAGGCATGCCCAGCCCCAATGGGGTTAAAGGGACATGCTTCCCTTGCTCGCTCTTTGCTTTGCCCTGCATGGGTGGCGCTTCCATTCCCGGCTAGAGCGCGACAGGTGGGGGCAGCGAGCAGGGAGGAGCGAGGAGGGACGGGCGGGAGCTATGGCTCCGGCGGCGGGGACATCCGTCAGCTCCCGACTGCAGCGACAGCTGAGGGATCCCGCTGCCGGAGCCATGGCATTCGCTCCATAACACGCACAGAGATTTCTCCTTACTCTTGAGGAGGAAAAAACTGTGTGTTATGGAGCGAAAAATACGGTACATAGGCTTGCATCTGTGCCTGACAGTGTCTCAACTCTCCCAGTTCTGAGCTTGAAGCACCTATCCGTAGCTGAGCTTGCAGCAGCCATTAGCCGGAGATGCAGGAGAAACCTCTAGCCTCCCTCTATCTCTAATTTGTTGGGGGAAGATTTCTTTCAGCTCTCAATTCCAAGCTTGAAGCTGGAAAGAGGAGCAGATTTATTATCCTGGAGCTCATGCAAAGTTTCAGAGACCTAGCTTTGGGGGAAAAAGTGTCCTAACAACAACTGATTTGGGGCTGGCAAGTAAAACCAGTCCCCCAAAACTGATGGTCCCTGGCCATACATGTTAAATGCAAGAACTTTCCTTATGAAAAGATTAAAATTACCATGTGAATTAACTCTAAGTATACAAGGGACCCGGGTGGCGCTGTGGGTTAAACCACAGAGCCTAGGGCTTGCCAATCAGAAGGTCGGCGGTTCGAATCCCCATGACGGGGTGAGCTCCCATCCCTTGGTCCCAGCTCCTGCAACCTAGCAGTTCGAAAGCACATCAAAGTGCAAGTAGATAAATAGGGACCGCCCCGGCGGGAAGGTAAACAGTGTTTCCGTGCGCTGCTCTGGTTCGCCAGAAGCACCTTTGTCATGCTGGCCACATGACCAGCTGTCTGCGGACAAACACTCGGCCTATAGAGTGAGATGAGCGCCGCAACCCCAGAGTCGGTCACGACTGGACCTAATGGTCAGGGGTCCCGTTACCTTTACCTTTACACAAGGGATAGCAGTTGGGGATTTTCCCTTCACCTTTTTTAAAAAAGAGTTAAAGTTGGGTAACCAGCAGAAAATTGTCAAAACACTACCAAGAGAACAATTAAAGTATTTACTCATTTAAGTACAGTGGTACCTCTACTTACAAATAATATATTCAACCTACCTGGAATGCAAAATACTTGTACAGATAGGCACCCCCAAGTATCACCACAGCAAGCATAAAAGCTAATCCAAAACACATACACCAACACCAAGCCCTCCTTTGTGCGATAGGGACCACGCCCTCTGGATCCTATAAATATAGAAAGGGAAACAGTAAGCAGTTGTGTCCATCAAGCTTTATAAGGCCATATAGATGCATGGATTGGTGGTTCTTTGTAAAGGGTGATACCAAACTAAATCACAATCAGAGAGTAGTACACTCATTGAAATCAAAGTATATACATTGTTTACTTCTAAGTAAAAGTGATTAGTATGAGAGCTTTGAATTGTTATCATGTATATTTTTTAATATTGAAATTGCTATATAACGGGGGGGGGAAGGACTTCTGGGGAGGATCATGGCAAATTGACCAACTTTTGTCAGCAGCTCACCAACAGAGATAATTATGTGGTATGTCCCTGCGCTCCTTAAATTCCAGAAACCTGAGGTGCACTTTGGGCATGCTTGCAAGTATCTGAGAAAGAGAAAGAGACAGGCCCTGCTTTGTCTTGCAGATCAAGTAACTGAAAATTGGTCACATCTCTGTAAGCAGTATAATCATTGCCAAGGTAGCCCACCCCCCACTTCCAAGCTTGTGCTACGAAGACATTTGCTCACATGCACAAAGCTATGCTGGCTGCATCACTGGTCCTGTAGGGATAAATCTAGCTAGAGAGCAAGGGTACTCAAACATTTACTTTTTTTATATACACACTTTTCAATAGACAGTACCAGATTTGCAAAGGTATGTGCGTGTAGTGAGGTGAGGTGAGAATATTCTCTGCTAGAAAGTTATCCAGAAAATATTCTCCACAAACTGTAAATTCTAATGTAAGAACCAGTTTTACAACTCACATTTTTTAAAAAAATCTAGTAAATAATACAGTGGTACCTCTGGTTAAGAACTTAATTCGTTCTGGAGGTCCGTTCTTAACCTGAAACTGTTCTTAACCTGAAGCACCACTTTAACTAATGGGGCCTCCTGCTGCCGCTGCGCCGCCGTGCCGCGATTTCTGTTCTCCTCCTGAAGCAAAGTTCTTAACCCGAGGTACTATTTCTGGGTTAGCGGAGTCTGTAACCTGAAGCGTCTGTAACCTGAAGCGTTTATAACCCAAGGTAGCACTGTAAGTCAAGCTGTGATATTGCCAGTGTAAGTAATGAATAATGATTGGGCAGTGTCCTTCACCATTGACAGTTCTGAAATGTGAGCTACAGAAAACTTCTTTTTTTTAAGTTTTAGTTTTAGTTTTAAAAATGCTATTCATTTAACCTGATGAACATTTGAATTTGTATGTATTTCAACTATATGCAATAGCCTTTTTTCTATTTTGGTGTGTATTCTTAGCAATTCTATACCCTTGGCCATACAGTGTGATTTTTTTTACAGAAAGTAGCTTTAATATACACTTTAATATACACTTAAAGTACCCAGGCCTATACAATTACGTGTAACGGCATGTGAGGTGGCCTTGATTTAAACAGCTGGCATTTCTATACAGTGGTACCTCGGGTTACAAACGCTTCAGGTTACAAACTCTGCTAACCCAGAAGTAGTACCTTGGGTTACAAACTTTGTCCCAGGATGAGAACAAAAATTGCGCACTGATGGCACGGTGGCAGCGGGGGGCCCCATTAGTGGCAGTACAGTCATACCTCAGGTTACGGACGCTTCAGGTTGCGTCCCACGCCGAACCCGGAAGTACTCGAATGGGTTACTTCCGGGTTTCAGCAGAAGAGCTAAATTGTGCTTTGTGCACGCGCAGAAGCGCCAAGTCGCAACCAGCGTGTGCGCAGGCGCAGCGCAGCGGGTTGCGAACACTGTGGGTTGCAAACGTGCCTCCCGCATGGATCATGTTTGCAACCTGAGCGTCCACTCCAACTGGTTTTTGCAGTGCCATTCAATGGTACAAGGTGCCATTTACCTGAGATTGGCATACTGAAATATAATATAATGATAATATATTTAATGTTAATGGCTTTTTTATCTGTATACATATAGTTTTGTTTATCAAGGTGTGTTTTTGTCACCAAAACTGTTATTAAGTGTTAGAGCTATTAGAAGCACAAGATAGCATATTACTGAATTTACTTGTATCAAACATGCCAACTGTATTTTTTGACTTGTCCTATAACATGTACATGTTCTAATGGAATAATAAAATATGATTTAACTACTGAGTTTCCTTATACCAAACCTTACTGGTGCCATCACCTTAGAATGGTGAATTCTCCTATTTTAAATGAAAATTCTCTAATATTCTCATTAATTGAAAATATTCTCCAAAAGATTATTCTCAAGAATTTAACATCACTCTCTCTCTCTGTGTGTGTGTGTGTGCACGTGTGTTACTCCAAAGCAGCCAAGAACTTGGCGTTACTTGCAGAATAGTCTGTCACTTCCTTGCACCCCTTATTTTCCTTTCCTGACTCCATTTCCTGCAATTTTTAAAATAAAAAAAAATACAGTTGTTTCATGCAAGAGCAGTTCTGTGCAAAAGAGATTTTAAAAACCAACAACAATCGCTATGAATGTGCCTTCAGCAACAGCCAGTATAAAAAGAGCAAGCTGCATCCTTTCTGTTGGATTGGTGAAACCCAAATGGGAGGAGAGGGTGAGACCAACGGAATACCACCACATATGAAAAAGAACCCGCCAATACTATATGTTCCAGGGTCTCTACTATCAGACAACGTTCAACTTTATATTTGATTTTCTTCCCATATCAGATTATCTTCAGACTGGGAAAATCTGAATTTAGTGAGGGAAATGTACTGTTGTGTGCCACTCCAATCTCTAAGCAGTGAGAGAATCCAGGGGTTCCTGCGCTTACCCAAAGCTTGGTTTTCTTTGAATGACGCTCAGCATTAGCTCTGCAGTAAATCTTATTTATATTCACTTTTTTAATAAAATTCATACATTGCTTGATTGCGAAACCCTAAAAGTGGTTTACAAAAAGGTAACACAGTAAAGTGGTTTACAAAAAGGACACAGGTTAAACCACTGAGCCTAGGGCTTGCTGATCAGAAGGTTAGCGGTTCGAATCCCTGTGGCGGGGTGAGCTCCCATTGCTTGGTCCCAGCTCCTGCCAACCTAGCAGTTCGAAAGCACGTCAAAATGCAAGTAGATAAATAGCGGGAAGGTAAACGGCGTTTCCATGTGCTGCTCTGGTTTGCCAGAAGCGGCTTTGTCATGCTGGCCACATGACCTGGAAACTATACGCCGGCTCCCTCGGCCAATAATGCGAGATGAGCGCGCAACCCCAGAGTCGGTCACGACTGGACCTAATGGTCAGGGGTCCCTTTACCTTTAACACAGTAAAATCAAGAAAAAAATCACAACCCTACTTTAAAACAAACAAAAGTTAACATACTGAAGCAGATTAAAATTACCTAGCTCTTGCTTCCCCATTGGTTTCCAAGGGAGTCCCCAAAATCCAGCACAGAGCAAACATTTTTATGTGTCTCCAGCTGCCAGCCGGCCTCCAATACAAACACCTCGGGTTACAAACACTTCAGGTTACAGACTCCGCTAACCCAGAAGTAGTACCTCGGGTTAAGAACCGTTTCAGGTTAAGAACGGACCTCCTGAACAAATTAACCAGAGCTACTACTTCTATCTTCTAGCCAGGTGGGGTGTTGACACCCACCCATTTATTTCTATGGCAACCTCTTTAGACTGGTAGATTGCAGTACTTAAATAGGCAGCCAAACCTTAAAAAAGGAACTGGTTTGGCTTGTTTCCTCTTACATATTCTGCCCCATACACAGGATCACAGGTGTGGAAGGAGCACAGCACATCATTCAAACTAGTCCCCACCCAAAGAAACCCCTTGGTTTTCAAACAGCTTAGTTCTCAAACATTTTGGCTCCTGAATGCTGCAAACCCAGAAGAGAGTGTTACAGTTTGTGAGCTCTTTTTGGAAGCCGAACGTCTGACGGGCCTTCTTCCACAGCTTCCGATTGGCTGCAGGAGCTTCCTGCAGCCAATCAGAAGTCACGCTTTGGTTTTTCGAACTACTTGGAACCCGAATGCTGAAAACCCAGAAGTGAGTGTTCCAGTTTTCAAACTTTGTTCTGGAAGCTGAACATGCTCCGCTTTGAATCCTGAGCTTCCGTTTTTAGTGTTGCACTGCTAATTTGCACCCTACTATTCCAAAAGAAGTATTCTGTTCTGAGGTGATATTTGGATCTTATATTTGGTGCTTTTGTTTTTGCTATTTTTTGTGTTTTCGTTTTTGTAGTTTTTTCATTTTTGTGACTGTGACTTCGTTTTTGTGACTTGCTTTTGTGACTGTGTGGAACCCAGTTCGGCTACTGATTGATTGATTGATTGATTGTGCGACTGCGGAAATAAATAAAAGCAGCCAAGGCAAGAGAACCATTAACAGTGTTTATTGCTTTCATTTTATGGATCAATAGTCTCGTTAGATACTAAAGCAGGCATCCCCAAACTACAGCCCGGGGTCCGCATACGGCCCGAAGGCCTCTTTTATCCGGCCCACGATGACCACGACGACCCCCGCTGCCCGCTCTTACCTGTGCGGCTGCCCACTCCTGGGCTTGAAAAAGCGCTGGAAATAGCTTGCGCACATGCGCTAGCATCATTTCCGGCATACTTCCTCCCACTTTTGGGCCTGAAATGGCCTGTGCGCATGCGCTAGTGTCATTTCCAGATCTGAGGAGGCCCATGAGCATGCACACAAGGCGCGTGCTCCCCGTCCTCCGCGCGATCGGCGCTGCAGGCACTGTACCGAAGCCGGGTAAGTTTGGGGACCCCTGTGAACCTCATGAGAAGAGAAGACTCCCTGGAAAAGACCCTGATGTTGGGAAAGATTGAGGGCACTAGGAGAAGGGGACGGCAGAGGATGAGATGGTTGGACAATGTTCTTGAAGTGACTAACATGAGTTTGACCAAACTGCGGGAGGCAGTGGAAGACAGGAGTGCCTGGCGTGCTCTGGTCCATGGGGTCACGAAGAGTCGGACACGACTAAACGACTAAACAATAAGATACTAAAATTAATGTTAAATTGCTGTTTTAGGGGTTGTTTATAAAAGTCTGGAATGGACTAATCCATCTTGCATTACTTCCTATGGCAAAGCGCGCCTTGGTTTTGGAATGCTTTTTGTTTTGGAATGGACTTCTGGAACAGATTAAGTCTGAGAACCAAGGTACCACTGTACTGAATAAATTAACAGCAAATGGGTCAAAATCTACTTGCTATGCCACTGTACTCCTAGTCTACTTCCTGGCAGCAATCATATGTGTCGGGGGACTCCCTACAGGGACCCTCCCCCAGGCATCCTGACCAGCACTTTGCCCAGTGACAGCGCAAGCAGCGGGTCAGGAGGAGGGAATGAGGAATGGAGCGGAATGGCGCGTCAGAGCCCCTGCACCGACCCAGCTCGCCAGAGGAAGGGCAGCGCAGCAAGGTGTTGGAGACTGCAACGCTCCAGCCAAAGGACGGGAGAAGGAACGCAGCCCCTTCCGGCGCCCACGTTGGATCATGCACCCAGACGTAGGGCAAGGGGGTGGCGTTTTGGGGTCACCAGACTATTATGCTGGCGCAAAAACAGAGAAGCGCCATTGCCGGGTTCTGAATCAGACTAGGCAGTCATGTTTTCTGATGTCTCTGCACTGTAAATGGTATGCACAATAAAGCTCTTAAAGACAGAGCAGACTGGAGCGTCTTTACTCGAGAGCAGCCGCAACAATCCCCTGGCAATATGTAAATACCTAATTGAGACCAGTGAATCTGAGCCATGCTATGGCAATGATAGGGTCACTTGTTAGCCTGCCCAGTCAAGGTAATCCATCATTTAGCTTGTGCTAATAAAAATGTATTTTGGTATTGATTGTGATTGATGTTTTAATGAATCAAGCCTCTCTCTGTAGTTTGCATGTTATCTGGAGTAAGTTTTACACAGCTAAGACTCCATCCCCCAGGAAAAATCTCTGAAACAGCTGAACCTTTTTAAAAGTATTGTTCTGGAATAGAGAGCAGAAATCCTTCAGCCACCTTCCCAAAGCCCAGTAAACAGTCTCCAGACTTTACGAATGAGGTGCCAGGACTCTGGAACAAGGCTGGAGCCCTCATGCCTCCTTCCCTCAGTGACCCGACTTTGGTGAAGGCAGAGCGAGTGCTTTGGGAATGTCCCAAAGCCCAGTAAAGGAGGCACCACCTCACTTACTGGGGTCTGTGGAAGTCCTGGGAGGGCCCTGGAAAGCTCTCAGGACCCTCCCAGGACTTCCACAGACTCCAGTATGCAGCTTCCTACCTCACAGGAGGGCAGTTCTGGAGGTTGCCTTTGTGCACGGACCCCTATAACCAAACTCTTGTGTAAGTGGCAGGCCCACTCTACAGAAGTGTAGGCATCCAATCTGCTCATTTTCCAGGTAATGTTCCAGGCAAGGCAGACAGTGAAAGGTTTTGGGCAAAGGGGATTGCTTTTGGCTGAGTCCAGCTGATTGCATTGCCCAGTTGATTCTGTAGCTCTTGTTATGAAGCAAGATTAAATTGAGTCAGAGAGGAAGGGTGAAACAACATCAACATAGCCGAAAAGTTTGTATGCTTGATTTCCTCTTTTAATTACCTTAATGCTAGACGCTTGCTGGATAACACAAACCAACAACTCAAGGGAAATAAAAAAGGGTCACCCCTACCTCAACCCCACAATAAACTGTTTAGATCTTGGATCCCATGTAAGGAATGGTGGGGGGGGGGAACAGCAGCTCCTTGAACAGCTATTACAAAGACCAAACTAACCCCCCCCCCTTTTCCACATCAAATGATAGCACCAACTTTGCAAAATATCTACTGCAGCAGAAATATTAGAGGAGCTGAAGATAGACAGTTGGACACAGTATACTGAGCAGATCTAACTGTGCCAATTGATAGGGAAAACTTTTTTTAAAAAAACCCTCACTAATCTCATAATTTTCCCCTCCGTTTTGATGAACAATTGTCTATCAGTTTTCTAAACTGCTTAAACCCAAAGCTAGGAATACCAAATTTGGAACCATGGCGAAAGTTTCAGTAGCTTCATGTTGATGAATCCTCTTTGCTGTAGATACATGTATGCTGTACTGTACATACTTGCAGTTGCAGCTTAGAGAACTATAAAGTGTAAATACGAACTTTTTAGTCTTTAGAAAGTCAGAAAACGCCAGACTATTTTAACTACCATGTCCCATCATGATAAACTAACCAGGATGCTGCAAGACAGTTTTAGCTTGACTGGGAATAAGGAAATAAAATGGCTCATCCACTGCCTTATTGGAGATTAAATTCATTGCATAAAACTAATGATTTATTAGATGTCGTCACAATTTGGTACAATATGACCATCATGTGGCAACGTGAAGACCAATCTATCAATTTTAACATTGGTTTTCCTTGATTATAGACTACAGTACTTCATTAGCTACATTAAATGTGCTTTTTAGCAGGCAGAAATATAGGTGTAAAGAAAACCGGTTGCACTTGGAGGAAATGCCTGCCATGAAGCGGCCTCCTGCCGAGAAAAGCTTCCGACACAATAGATCTGTTTTTGCTGTTTTTCCGGCAACACACTACCCATCTGGGAACCTTCCTCCCTCTTGCTGCAAAAGACGCGTCGACCTGAGCATTATGCATCTGCCCACGCCCGTCTTTCCTTCCCTGCTAGCGATGCAGGAGCGGACCAGGCCCACTAAGCATCCCCGTGGGCCCCGCCGCCCCCCGGGACTCAAGAGGCAGCTCCGCACCGGGAAGGCGGCGTCCGAAAGGCGCCGCTGGGGCAGCTCCAAGCGCGGCCGGGCGAAAACAACGCCGCGACAGAAAAGGGGGCGAAGCTCGGAAGGCTCTTCCCGAGTCAGCCATTTTAGATCCGCCCCGAGCTCTTCCTTCGTCTCTCCGGGAACCAGGCGCCGCTCTCTGCCAGGGCCGCCAGGCAGCGCAGGCCTCCCGAAGCGGCCTTGCGGACGGAGCCGCCGCCCCGGAGCCCAGCAGGCCGACCGCCTCGCCCGCTCACCTTGGCGCCGGGGGGCAAGATCAGCACTTGGCTGCAGCTGCCTTCCTTGCTCTCGTCCTCCTCCTTCCTGCCCGCGGAGTCCTTCTGCGCCAACGCAGAGTTGAACGACACCTTCACCATGGCGGCGGCGGCGGCGGCTGAGCGGCGATCTCGGGAGCTTCCGGCTCTTCGCTGGGCAGGCGGCGGCGGAGGGTGCGGCTGGGGCTTGCTTGGTGCGCGCCGCTCCTGCTCCTGCGCCTCTGCCTCCCTTCCCTTCCCTTCGCTCTCCGCCGCCGCCTCCTCCTCGCTCAGGCGCCCAACCAGCCCGGCAACCGCGGAAGAGGGAGGGGCGAGGGAGGAGCCAGGGCCGCGCCGCCCGCTCCGACGAAGCCCTGCGGCTGGACCGGGCCGAGGGGGAGCCGCCGGGCGGGCGCAGCGCCGGAGCTCGCCGTCGCTATGCAGAGGCGGACGGCGCCCGGAGAGAGCGCGCGCGAAGCTGCCTCAGGAGCGACCCGCAAGAGAGGGGGCAGGCCGGAGGACAACTGGCCGGGCCCCGTTGGGGCAGCCGCGGGAGGGAGGGAAATCCCCCCGCGCCGAGCCCTGCGACGAAGAAGTGCGCCTGGGCGCAGCGCGGCCCCTTGCCCAAGGGCGCTCGGGGAGACGATGGGCAGCGGCAGCCCAGGCTCCCTGGGCAGCTGCAGGGCGAACCAAGGGAGGTGCGACGAGGAGGGCCGCGGAGAAGACAGCTCGCCCGGCTGCCTCCCCCCAAACCTGCACCTTGGCATCGGAAAAAGAAACGACAGTCTTTCTCCCTAGCCTGCATATAGGGCAGGTCCAGGGCTTTCAAAGTGAACCATTCACAGGGGGATCAGGTGTTAAACAGGATTGTGCTGTCACCCCAACTCTTATTTATTGTTTTCATGGCCATGATCCTACACATTGTCAAAGTGAAACTCCCCACCGGGGTAGAAATCATATATCAAACAGATGGAAACCTCTTTAATTTGAGTGGGCTGAATACCATAACTTCCGTCATGGAGCTTCAATATGCTGATGACAACGTAGGGTGGATGACCTCCGAACCATCCTAAATATATTTGCAGAAGCCTATGAAAAGTTAGGCCTATCGCTCAACATCCACAAAAACAAAGTGCTGCACCAACAAGCACAAAACAACCCCTCTGCAGCGCCACAAAATCCAACTCAATGGTGTAATGTTGGAAAGCATCAATCACTTCTACCGGTACCTAGGTACCGGTACCTACCTTTCCACAAGGGCTGACATGCTGAAATCCAGCATCACCTGAGCTCTGCGAGTGCAGCTTTCTCCCGACTGAGGACTGGGAGATTCGCAGGAAAACCAAAATGCTTGTTTACAAAGCTATTGTACTACCACCAACCTTACTGTAGGCTTGTGAAACATGGATCACTTATAAATTCCATCTCCAACTTCTCAAAAGATTCCCTCAACGGTATCTCTGAAAATAGATACACATCACTTGGGAACAGGTAGGTAGCCGTGTTGGTCTGGGTTGAAGTAAAATAAAAAAATTACTTCAGTAGCCATCTCATGCTTTTTCATGCAAAACCATTTGCAGTCATTTTCGGTCATCAACAGCTACCAGTCAGTCAATCACCCATTTCCACCACCCTTCTGAGTGATCCCCCCTCCCCTCCCCCTCCCCACCCCCTCCCCACCCCTTCTCTACATAAGTGCCTGGGGACTCCTATTTCACTGTATCTGAAGAAGTGTGCATGCACACGAAAGCTCATACCAAAATAAAAACTTAGTTGGTCTTTAAGGTGCTACTGAAGGAATTTTTTTATCACTTGGGAAGGCAGGCGAACTAATGCCAGTGTACTGGAAAAAGCAAAGATAAGTAGCAAAGCAATGATTATTCAATATCAACTTTCTTGAACTGGTCATGTTGTGTGGGTACCCCATATGTGACTTTGGGGTATTCAGGCTAAAGCATAAACAATGCATAGATTTATATCCTAACAAAACCTCTGACAAAGGAAAGTTTCCAGAGCTTACAAGGAAAACTGGGACTTTGTGTAGTAAAGTTGTTTAGTTTATTAATGTTATACAGTGGTACCTCGGTTTAAGTACACAATTGGTTCTGGAAGTCCGTACTTAACCTGAAGCGAACTTTCCCATTGAAAGTAATAGAAAGTGGATTAATCCGTTCCAGACAGATCCGCGGAGTACTTAAACTGAAAGTACTCAAACCGAAGCGTACTTAAACCGAGGTATTACTGTATTGCCTGAGAAGGGGTTTGTGGGATATGTCAGTCAAATCCAACATTCTAAGAGAGGACCAACTGCCACTAAGTGTCAGTTAGTTTGGTCCATTGGTCAGTTAGGCTGCTGCTTATAGAAGTGTTAAGAAGTAAATGCTCTGATGGAGTCTTTTAGGACTCACTAATATCTTATATATTGTTTATATCTATTGTAACCTAAGTATGTACTCAATGAATCTGACAGTAAACTAGTTTATATTGTTATCATTCAGATTCTTATGTATTCTCTCAAGAGGGACAAAAGGGATTAACAACCAAGAAGGCAGGAAGGACTCTAATGAGTCAGCAATCCACTTGCTGCTGTGTAAATTGCTGTGTAAATTCAATAAGGAAACATTTAACCCTGCTATATTATATATGAGGGACCCAGGTGGCTCTGTGGGTTAAACCGCAGAGTCTAAAGCTTGCTGATCAGAAGGTCGGCAGTTCGAATCCCTGCAACGGGGTGAGCTCCTGTTGCTCGGTCCCAGCTCCTGCCCACCTAGCAGTTCGAAAGCACATCAAAGTGCAAGTAGATAAATAGGGACCGCTCCGGCGGGAAGGTAAACGGCGTTTCCGTGCGCTGCTCTGGTTCGCTAGAAGCAGCTTTGTCATGCTGGCCACATGACCCGGAAGCTGTCTGCGGACAAACGCTGGCGTCCTCGGCCTATAGAGCGAGATGAGCGCCGCAACCCCAGAGTCGGACACGACTGGACCTGATGGTCAGGGGCCCCTTTATATTATATATAAACGTTCCTACATAAATGGTATCTCATTCTTGCAGAACTGATGTTGGTCTGAAAAGATGGTCTTCCTATAGCTCTCATGGCATTTGGCCTTTCATGTCACAGAGCAGGAGACCCCCCTTGTTTTGTACAGGTCCTCCATAAATAATCTGCTTTGTCAATACAGTACTGCAGCCTAACCTGTGGCTTCAGGGCAGCTTCCCACAAGAAAACCCCTCTCCAGGTGCCTCGTTTCCCTAATCTCCGTGCCACTTTGTGACACAACAGTAGGTTAATCACCCTGTTCAGTCTGACTTCAATCCATGTCTTCTGAATCTGCATGAGACACTGAAACACAGGTGCTCCCTTTACAGGTAGGTAGCCGTGTTGGTCTGAGTCGAAACAAAATAAAAAAATTCCTTCAGTAGCACCTTAAAGACCAACTAAGTTTTTTATTTTGGTATAAGCTTTCGTGTGCATGCACACTTCGTCAGTGCTCCCTGGCACTATTGCACCTAGACCCACATAGAGGCTAGTTCTTGGTCCTTGCTGAACCTTGCCCTTCCTTTCACTGAAGTCTCAGATGGTGTATTGGTTTGGGAATAAGGAAAGGATCCATTCTGACACTGAACTCCCCATAGATTACAATTTGAGAAGCCTTCTTTGAGACAGAGGGCTGGTTCTTGCATTGACTCAGACAGTCCATTCTCATGGCAGAAGTAATTTAAGTAGCTCTAAAATTAAATCATCCCTGCTAGGCAATGTCAAGTCTGATTCTGAATATATTCAGAGTTGGTAAATTATCTTGTTTCATGTTGTCTCTTTATCACTTGTTCCAACATTTAATTGCTCTTTTTGCCAGAGACTTTATTGAAAGCATTTTTATATTCCTACATTGTATCTCTGGAATTAGTGGCTGGAGACTCTTCCCATCTCAGGTTGCCCTGCAAAGGACATGGAGCCTCCACCTGCTGCTACACCAGTTCAAGAGCTAGGCCTGATTATATGCTGAAGCCAGACCCACATTCTGGCTACGGTAGTTCCTGTCCAGGTGTGCCACATTCCCATCACCTGGGCCAAGTGTGGCACGCAGCACAAGAGAGGACAAGGTTAAATGAAGCAGACAGGTAACGGTGCTCTTTCCTTTTATTCCTTTTCAGCCTGTTCTCCACTGGCTCCACCAGCCCGTCCAAGACGAGTAAGTAGGAACAAATTCAAATGTTAGAATCATAGAGTTGGAAAGGATCCAGCTTACATCCAGCGGTTTGAATCTGTGGCAATGTATCTGTGCATGTTTGCACCCCCACCTCATAAGGTCCTTCTGGGAACATTTGGGGAACATTGTTCTTAAAGTCATTTTGTAGGAAATATCTTGTGTAGAATCACAGAACACCCTCTTGGAAGACAGCCTATGACAGGCATCCCCAAACTGCGGCCCTCCAGATGTTTTGGCCTACAATTCCCATGATCCCTAGCTAACAGGACCCGTGGTTGGGGAAGATGGGAATTGTAGTCCAAAACATCTGGAGGGCCGAAGTTTGGGGATGCCTGGCCTATGACCTCTTCCATCTGCCCCAGCCTTCTCATTCGAGGACAGTAATAAACAAGGAAACCTCATTGTACAATGCTACATGGGGATACAATCCCACAAACACACACCCTGCCTTTTCCTTTAACATTTTGGTTGCATTTTCAGCTCCTTTCTCACCATACTAGCTGAAAGGTTGCTGAATGGATTGGCTCATTGGCCTTGTGTGGGACAAGGCTTGTGTTACAGTATTTGCTAATACAACAGAATGAGTTAAGAGAGGCCATTACTGCAAGAAGGCTGGGATGGACAATTCCCTGTCCACCTCTACTGAGGGTTTGCATGCCTGTGGTGAACAAAGCCAGTGTGGTTTTTGAAGATTAAATGAGGTGGAAGAAGTTAGGGTACCTGTTTACATACCTTCTCTTCGGGCTCAACCACCACCAGGTTTAACACTAGCCAAGGGCCCTAGATCACATAAGCGGCCTTTACCAGCTTGACTTCCTACCTGCTCACCACTGAGTGGAGGTGTGCAGGCACCAGTTGGGAGCCAAACCTGGCTCCTAACTGGTGGCTCTCTTCCTTGGTTCTTTCAGTTGCTCTGAAGCTATATACCAGTCCATGGGGGATCCTTTTAAATGAGGTGAAGTTCATTTTCCTAGGCATTTCACCCAGTTCAAACTACACTTTGGCCTTTTCTCAGAGTCTAGCAAATATATTTTTTTTTAAGAGTTGGGATGGGGATAGTGCAGCTTCCATAAGAGGACAAGGCACTGGGCAGGGATTTGGCTGCTGGGATGCTGGTGGCAGGGACCAAGTGCTGGACCATACTGAGGTGCAGCTCTGTGGTATGTGAGGAAGGGCTGGGTGGCCCTGCCCACCCGTGGGGTTCCTGGAAGACTGGCTACAAGGGAAGGGAAGCTTCAATACTACAGGTCCTGCAATATGGACAGTTGCGAGTAACATACCGTACTGCGTGAATTAAGTGATGTTAGTCCTCCCAATCAGTGCTTTTTCTTTCAAAATCACCCACTACTACCTCCCCCCACCCCAAGCAACACACCTAACCTTCAAAGGCTAAATAAAAAAACTAAGCATATATATACTGCAAGCAACCTGAGGTTGCAATCCATATCCATGGCTGGCAGCAGTGGAGGTTGGAACTGTGTAGCCACTGCCACATCCATAGCTGTCTCTGGCACAGGAAAAATGTCTCTGCTATGTGATCCCCAGGCTGGCACAGTAGAGAGGCTGAAAACAAATTCATTACCCTCATAGCGTGACCCAGCTCAGGATCCAGTACTGGCCAACGCCAACTCCCAAAATGCCATGGCAGGGATACTACCACCCACCATTTATATGGTGACATTCAGGCACTCACCAGAAGGGTTCCTTTGCCACATCCAAACCCCTTCCAGTCGGTTGGAAGTTAGGATAGCTCTGTGAATAGTACAGCAATCCTCAATATTGCATGTACAATAGAACTCTTAGCACTGTATCCACGGTTTGCATAAATGGAAAGCAGCTTGCATAACCTAGAGCTTCCCTGTAAAACCTCCAGAGGGCGGTAAGGCCCTCCTGGATAATGTGCACTGTGTTTGTGGGTACCAGGAGGGTAGAATAATGCAAAGTAGCAGAGGCACTTTGTGTGCGCATCCACCTGATTTTAGGTAATTTCCCCCCATGCTGGCAGCAGCTGCCAGCCCAGCCCTTGATGTTGAGAAGGGTCTTCAGCCCAATGAAGAGGCTTTTTAGAAAGATTGTTGTGGGGTGGGAGTGGGTTGAGCTGAGGAAGACTGGTTGGATCAGCTTTATTTCCTGCAACAACAAGTGGATACAACTTTATGCCCTCCTATTGCATGGTTTTCGGAAAAAAAAGATGACTAGTGGTATGCTTTTGTTTGAGGGAAAGCTGTCCATAATACACTAAAGTTAGTTGAAGCTTATATTCTATATACTGGTCATAAGCTGAATCCAGCACTTCTAATATCTGTATAAGTTTAACTGTTTTCACATTGCACATTCGCTCTGAAAAGTTAGAGAGATTAATCCAGAGATTCTGTGAGTGAAATTCACTCCAAATAATATTTCTGTTCATGGAAATGCAGATACTTTCCCCAAATTCCTTCATGGCCTCCAACTATCTATTCTAACTATCTATTCAACTATCTATTCTATTAGGGGAATTAGTGAAAATATCCTCAGTCTGTTTGCTGTCACCACCATTAGAAAAAACAGCCCCTTCCACAAATTAAAGGATGATCAGCTACCACTCCCTATAGTTGTTCTTTCTATTTCTTCTTCCAGAATTTGTTTTATCTACACACTGAAATAAATTGTGTTACAACTGCTGGAAACAAGCTTCACTTTCTCCAAGACACTTTCCAGCCATAGCTGGGTTATTCTGAATGAGCAGCAATTCAAATGTCCAAGTTGTAGGCAGTTTTTCCCCTTACACTGTGGTTCTCTGGATTGCAGAGCAGGTGTTCATGATGTAAATAATGTGCACCAAACAGACTGAGTCAGTCTCAGTCCCTAATCCGAGTCACTACTGCTGGTTGAGGAATCTGTTGACATGACTTCCACATCGTCTTCATTCTCCTTATTGTGTCCAGGAGGTTCCAGCATAAAGTCATTGCTGTGATTAGGCGGTAGCATGTTCATTGACATGTCGCTTGATTGCCAGGGATACTGAGGTGCGAGTACATCTAAAGGAAAAAAGAAATGATACAAAATCACACATCCAGTTATTTTCATAGCAATGTATTTTAATACCTTGCAGTCCATTGTTTTGCACAGTCTAGAAGTTTCATGGGACTATGCAGTTCTTTATTTCTAACTACAGTCGTACCTCAGTCTACGAACAGCCTAGTTCACGAACTATTTGGAACACGAACACTTCAAAACCGAAGGTGTTCCGGTTAGCGAACTTTTTTTGGAATCCGAACATACTCCGGGGTGCACTTCCGTTTTGAGTGCCACATTTCCATTGTCCGGCAGCGGAGAAGGGGGTTGTCATGGCGTTTCCTGCAGCAGCGAGGGAGGGAAGCTGTGTGCCCGCCAGCCAGTTGGTTGGCAGGCGTGCAACTCCCCCCCCCCATGCCGCTGGAGCATTTCCTGCAGCAGAGTGGAGGGGTGGATCTGTGTGGATCCTAGTTCAGCTACTGATTGATTGATTGATTGTGTGACTGCGAAAATGGATAAAAGCCCCCCCCCCATCCAAACAATGACTCATCCGTGCAGGTAAGAAATTTTTTTACTTTTAATTTTTATCATCTACAATACTGTTTATTTTAATAAATAATCAATTTAGCTGTTGGCTAACTAAAGCACATGTATTTTCTCTATCTCTGAAATAATATACTGTATTTGAAACAGGTCAAATGATTTGATTCAGTCACTGGCCAATGGAGAAGTTTAATTTCTCTCATTTCCCATTACCTGGCAGTCTGCCTGCTGCAAGTGCATCGCCTGGTAAGTGTCCGTTGACACCATTTGCTGATGGGTTGTTCATCTGACCCAGCAAACCACTCCTCATCTCCAGATCAGTTGGGTATGGCCTCCTCGGGTCGCCTTAAAAATAAACAATTGGTTTGCAATTCTTTCTTTTTAAAAAATAGATTTTTATGAAAGATTTATTGGTTTACAAAAGTATGTGCAATGTCTCTTTTTTCAAGTTGCGTTTTCTACAGATCAGTTTCAATTGTTGTGAGACATTAGTGTTACATTAGGAAGAAAAGGGGGAAAGAGGTGGAGGGAGGTTGGTTTGCAATTCTGAATACACACACACACAGCAAGACAACTATTCAATAATAATAATAATAATAATAATTTATTATTTATACCCCACCCATCTGGCGGGGGAAAGAGGTGGAGGTTGGTTGGTTTGCAATTCTGAACACACACACACACACACAGAGCAAGACAACTATTCAATAATAATAATAGTAATAATAATAATAATAATAATAATAATAATAATAATAATTTATTATTTATACCCCACCCACTCTGGGCGGCTTCCAACCGAATATTAAAAACAGTACAGCATCAAACATTAAAAACTTGCCTAAACAGGGCTGCCTTCAGTTGTCTTCTAAAAGTAAAATAGTTGCTTATTGCCTTGACATCTGCTGGGAGGGTGTTCCACAGGGCAGGTGCCGCTACTGAGAAGGCCCTATGTCTGGTTCCCTGCAACCTCACTTCTCGCAATGAGGGAACTGCCAGAAGGCCCTCGGCACTGGACCTGTGTCCGGGCTGAATGATGGGGGTGGAGACGCTCCTTCAGGTATACAGGACCGAGGCCGTTTAGGGCTTTAAAGGTCAGTACCAACACTTTGAATTGTGCTTGGAAACGTACTGGGAGCCCGTGTATATCTCTCAGGACCAGTGTTATGTGGTCCCGGCAGCCACTCCCAGTCACCAGTCTAGCTGCCGCATTTTGGATTAATTGCAGTTTCCGGGTCACCTTCAAAGGTAGCCCCACATAGAGCGCATTGCAGTAGTCCAAGCAGGAGATAACCACTCTGGCGAGACAGCCTGCGGGCAATCTCCATCAATCACCTTTCCTTTTAACCACTGTTCACCTAGCAGCATATAGCATATTTTCTACATACAAAATTGTGTCTTGCTCCATCTGCCTGTGAAATTCAGCCAAAACTTGTACACAAAGTATACGCAGAGATAAAACATTTTTAGATCCATTTTCCAGTGAAAATATGTCAAATGTTTAATTGTGAAACCTGTTACCTGGCACCCATGTCAGAGGAGCACAAACAGCATTGCTGGCACTAATTCTATGAGCATATTTAATTATTTCTTCAGATGAGACTGCCCCTATGAGAAGTGGAGAAAAAAAGATGCAGTAGGTAAAAAGCCTCATCTCTGCATTACAAGATTCAAAAGCCAGTGTTAAAACAATTCCTTCCTGTTTATTAAACCATTCTGTTCTGCACTCTTATGCAGATACCATGAACACATGGGTGTAACTAAATTTATGTGTGCTGCTGGCAGTGATGAACAACCAAGCGAGTTTCTAATTGTTGCATGGTTTGTAATCAAAAACCTAGCTGAAGAAATGTGTGTGTGTGTGTGAGAGTGTGTTGCATCTAGATGCCAACTACATGCTTTTTTCCTATTTTGGATACTATCAGGGTCATAGAGTCAGGAAGGGGGTCTTGTAGAACATCTAGTAGTTCAAGAAGAGCCACTATTCTTTTACTGTAAATAATTGGCAGTATTGTCAAACTATTCTTATCCAGTAAGCAGTTTCTCCTAATGTTCAAATGAAACCTACTCCTCTGTAACTTAAGCCCATTAGATCTCAGAGCAGCTGAGTACAACTCTTTGCCGCCTTCAAATATCTATAGAAGAGTGTCATCATGTCCAGGATGCTAAACTGAAAATATATTTTAGGAAATTATGTCTACAGGAATGTTTGTGTGTTAGCATATATCTGTAACTGTTGATCTAACTGCCATATATGGCTTGGGAGATGTAACTTTATAAAACTGAAAAAGCATTATATACATTTCACACTCTCTCTCACACACACATATTATATAATTTATATAAAAAATTTTTTGGGGGGGTGGCCAAAGTTTTATTTTTAAAAGAAAACAAGATTGTTGAGCTTTTTTTTTTGGGACATTACTGACCACCCTTGCCTACGTGAGACATTTACTTGAGACAATTAAAAGGTTTTAGATATGTGAAGATATAAATGCTAGAAGAGCAGATTGAATAAAATCCAATAGCGAGTTGAATTGGATTTCTTTGGAAATTAATCCAAAAATTTGTTTAACATTTGTAAAGATACAATACTATACATATATTTTCCATGTAATAAGATCATTAGTTGAGATTTAAATGCTTATTTTCTTATTTTTAGATGATAATAGCAGTTTTTCACTGGAAAGCTATTACATAAGAGATATAATCATCACACGTCAAATGTAGTTGTGGAAACTGACCGTAGAACTTCCTAAAATACACATAAATTATAATACTCACCTTTTCTTGCCTTTTCTATTGTTTTCAGTTTTTCTTTAGCTTGATAAACAGCTGTGGCCTATATATAAAAAAATATTTGTTGGTGAACAAATATGTAACCAGAGTTTAGTACAAGAGAATTCCCCTACGAGTTGAACTAAATGTTTTGCAAGTTGACCAAACATTTGACAGTATCTTAAGAATACCTTTCACTGATTGACAACACATACTTCTAGCTTTTGTTGTTGCAGAGAAAATATTAAAACAGCATACCCTCACAGGGATATATCAACGACAAAGCTTGTCCACATATCCACTATGGTTGTAAATGATCACCAGTTAGAATTTCTGTGGCACCTGTAATTATTGCCAGGTGCTTGACTTCAGGAAACAGGAAACATTACTACATGGAACTGAGGGAAGAGAGAAATTTAGGGACGCCAATACCAGTAAAGTGTGAAATGCAAGAGTGGGAGAAGAAATGGCCTATTAGAAATAGAGGTCCTGGGGTTAAAAGGGAACAGAACAATTCAAATGAATGGGATGATTGAAGTGGAAGAGTCTGAGAACCTAGACTTCTCAAGAGAGTTGAAGGAAACCTGGACCTTGGGTTGAGGGTGCCATAGTAACTGGAGTAAGGCACCCAAAGGCTGAACTATTAGTAAAGTAATGTGCAGTGTATCTTATTATGACTGAGACATGTAAACCCCTAACTGTGTTTAGAAGACTAATTAAAACATTCACCCTTCACTGCATGGCAGATTTATTAGACATGGGTGTCATGCCAATCTTCCGACAGGCCATTTTATTCACAGACTCACCAATATATGCTCTGCTTCTTTCAGTTGTTTCTGAAGCTGCTGGATATCATTGTCCCTCTTCTCCATCACTTTTTCCAATAGCTGCATCTCATGATGTATTTTCCCTTGATCAAGGGCCAATTTCATTAATTCTTGGAACTCTTTATCCCTCTGAATCAACAGCTCCAGGATCTGTCCAAAAACCAATGTGAATTGCAATTTTTGATTGCTAAGTAGAAATTCAAAGCTGAATTGGAAGGTATATATACTGTCAATTTCTGAGCAGTTTCCTGAAACAATTCTGCTCTGAATCAGCATTTCCTAAACAGTGGGTCATCACCTGCAAGTAGGTTATGAATCCTGTGTATTTGAATTGCAGGCTTTATGGATGAACCCAAAACAATTATTGCTTTAAATCCTTAACTTTTTGTTTTGTTGGCCAAATGTCAGAACGGCTTGAGTGTTACATTTTAACACTTGGGAACCACTCTCTGGTGACAGATCTGGAGACAGTTCACTGCACGGTCCTTATACAGGGTGTAGATTTGAGTGACTATTACAACCTGTCTCTGATGTGCAGCTCCAAAGGCAGCAGCTACACACAGGAGGCAAGGTGTACAAGTCACTCAGAACGACTCCCTGTACAAGCACCTTGTGGCAAAGTTAAGCCAAGGCTGATCTGAAGTTTGCTTATTCGAAATAAGAAATAACATCCGTATCCTACGAATCAACTAAGTCTGAAAACCATCAAACAAGTCACTTCAGTGGCAAAATGCAGGCTGAGATATCTCACGGATACTTTCCAAAATAGACTTTCTTATGAATACTGTTTACAATATTCATTGTTGGTTACAGCTAACACTGCTTGTGTAACTGCACACAACAAACAAACAAAAATAATTCTGAACATAACAAAGGAGGTTGATTCCAACTTGTTTAAGATTCCGTATGCTAGTAATGGATTCAAGCTACAAGGAAGAAGATTCCACCTAAACATTAGGAAGAACTCCCTGACAGTAAGAGCTGTTCGACAGTGGAATTTGCTGCCAAGGTGTGTGGTGGAGTCTCCTTCTTTGGAGGTCTTTAAGCAGAGGCTTGACAGCCATCTGTCAGGAATGCTTTGATGGTGTTTCCTGCTTGGCAGGGGGTTGGACTGGATGGCCCTTGTGGTCTCTTCCAACTCTATGATTCTACCCAGTGTTTGAAATTAGCCAGGCACATTTTGCACCTGACTATCTGCCACTTGTGACCAAGTGAAGATGCCTGGGTGACAGTATAGCGCCTGACACCTCCACCATCTGGAGGTGCATGCCTGGGGGTTACTGGATCTTGACTGTTTTCACACACTAATACCACATCCTGTAGAACTCTATCCATTATATTGTATATTGTATCTGCACAATCAGAATGAATTTCGGGAACCAAAATGCTTTTTCTGGGCAGCCTGGGCAGCACCAGTGAACGATGTTATAGTTAATTGTAGCTTGTCTTCACTTACCCCACCCCACTGCCCTCCTGACAGTCTGATTGTTAAACTTCCGGTGGCTGTTATGGGGGTGTTTCTGTTCTGTTTTTGTGGTATAATGTAAGTTGCTGAGGCCTTCAGGTAACAAGTGACAAACAGGTCTAATAAATCGTAATAATACCAATAATACTAGTATTTCAAGGAGCTGGTTTTAACATGTACAGTGGTACCTCGGGCTGCGGACCCAATCCGTTCCAGGGTGCCGTTTGCACCCCGAAAAGTCTGCAACCCAAGCAGCACTTTCATGCATGCATGAAAGAGCGCTTCTGTGCAGGCGGAAAGTGCGCAAAATGCTTCTGTGCATGCACGTGGGGCAGAACCCGGAAGTAAACACTTTCGGGTCCACCGCGTTTGTATCCTGAAAAAATGCAACCTGCAGCGGACGCAACCCGAGGTATGACTGTAAAGCCTTATACAGCTTGCATCTTATACAGGCCTCTCCCAACAAAAATATACCCGGACCTTATGAGCTCTTTATCAGTTTGCTTACCTGCCTTTCTTCACCAGGTTGTACAAGTTTCTGATTTCTTGAAATGGCCAACATTTCAATCAGTTCCCTGAAGCAAAGTTTCCACACAATGGAAAAAGTCAGTTGCAGTTTCTGAAAATTGAGTTACATCCTTCACTCCTCCAGAGTAAATAACACGTCTAAGTAGAAAGATCCACAGAAACACTACAGTACCATGTCCATGCCACTTACTTTGGCAAAGTCATGCCAAAAGTATAAATGAAACACTGTCGTCTATATTATGATAATCCTCGTAATGTTCAGTTGTTATGGAAAGCAAGTATATTAGAACTGTATCAGTTAGTAGTCTTTCAGAGTAAAAGAACTAGATCCATATTTCTTGACTAGAAAAAGATGGGTTGCCCCAAGACCCAATTTTCTAGGATTTGCTTGCATCTCTTTGGGCTAATAACTGGCCTGAATTTCCAGCTTTCAATTTCCTGGCTTGTTACATGTTCACTCTGTTAATCCGCATCTCTAAAAACTTGATTTTGTGTGGAAAAAGCATCTGAAATACATTATGATTGCATATAGTGCACAATTAACCTGTGCTATTTCAACTTTGCACAGTTGAAAGCCTGCTCATTGAAACTGCACAAATTAAATACAGTACACACAAGGTGCAGGTGTGGCAAAAACCTAATAGTAAATTGTCCTCCCCCCTTCTGGTGCAAGTCAACAGGGCTTCAGATGCAGAGGATTCACCATCCTCATCCTCATCCCTGGTTTGGATCACTTATTTATTTACTTAAAGCATTTATACCATGTCCTTTAATCAAAAAGATGTCTCTTAAAATTTTCTGTTTGGGGTACATATTTCTACTCCATTTCTCCATGCAGCCACCACCAAGATGGCCGTCGGACCTGTGTAGAAGCGACTTCCGGTGCTGCTCTGCCCAATTTCCGGTGCCCACACATGGGAAGAACGGCACCCAAAATGGAGGCTCCTTGGCAGGTAGGAAATCCAGGGGATTTCCAGGATTTTTCTCCATTTGGGAGAACAGCGGAGAACGGATTAAAATCCGGGGGTTTCCTGCGAAAAACAGGATACTTGGCAGCTAAGCTTGGTGGTGGCTGCATGGCGGCAGATGGCCGCCGCCATGCGGCTACCAAGATGGCCACCGGTCTTCCATAGAAGCGACTTCTGGTGCCGCTCTGCCTGATTTCCAGTGCCCACACATGGGAAGAGCGGCGCCGGAAATTGCTCCTACGCAACTTCCGGTGCCGCGCCGCTGCTGATCCCACTTTTTTCAGCAGGAGACTGGGCAGGTATGGTGCTAATAAATAATTGATAATAATCATTTAAGATTCTGCAGATTGGTAACAAGGTGCTTTTGATAAAAATCTAAACTATGCAGCAGTTGTTTACATTTGTCTATTTACCAATTTACCTTCCTGGCAACCTCAGAGCGACCCAGTGTGCATGGCTGTTTCGCAGCTGCCTTCTACTTAACATACCGGTATAATAGTTTTATATGTTTAACTGGATTTTTTTTTTAAAAAAGTATTTTCCCCCATTCCCCCTTCCCATGTTTTTGTTTAAACTTGTAAGCCACCTTGAGCCACTGTCGGGGGAAATAATAAATAAATAAGTTCCTTTAAACCTGCAATAAAATCCTAATAATGATAATAAACAGTAACCGCTCCTTTAAACCTGCAATGTAATTCCTAAGGGAGCACAGACAGGAGCATCGCCTTTGCCGACAGGCGGGCGAGGGAAGCCGCCGCCGCCTGAGAGACGCTGCCCGCGGCTGACCTTCCCTTGGCGGCGGCGATGGCGACCCACCTGGCAAGAAGCTCCAGGTCGTCCAGCGCAGCCAAAAGCCGCTCGCGGGTGCTGCCCCGTCCTCCGCCGCCAGCCGCCGCCGCCATAGCCCCCACTGAGCGTGCCGCCGACAAGAAGGAGCGAGTGAGCGAGCGACCGGAAGGAAGGAAGGGAGCTAAGGAGGAAGGCAGCTGGAAGGGGAGGTTGGGAGGCAGCGCCACCTGCTGGCCCCTCGGCGCAGCACGGCTTCCCTGCCAAGCGCGCGCGAGGTTCCCGCTCCAAGCTCCCTTTTCTGTTCTGCCGGCGGAGCAAACCGGGGCTGCAGCCCGACGGAATCGATGGGGGGCGGGAGAGAAAGGGGGTTCCTGTTTTTCTGCGTCGCCCTGAGTTTCGTATTACATACTGCAACATTTTATATGCAGCTGTTGTTGTTGTTGTTTTGTAAAATTGGTAACTGCTTAAGTTGCTTTAGTTTTCTCTACGGTACGTACATCGTACGTATATTTTTATATTACGTGTATGGAAATGGAATAACAAAAATGAATGGGCAGCAGTCACGGACGTAGCCAGGATTTATGTTGGGGAGGGCAAGTTTCATGTTGGGGACATATGGGGATCAAACCAGCAACCATAGCACCACCCTCTAACCAACCGAGATAGTAGTAGCATTTTATGTACAGTATATTTATACCCCGCTTTTCCAACTTACATATAAAAATAGGGGAGGCGGGTAACATTCATAAAAAATACAGTTTGCTGCACAATTACAGTTACACTAAGATGTCGCATAGTGTACCTGTACTGCAAATAATCTCTTCCCTTTATACAGAGTAATAATCTACTAGCAAGACAACACATTTTGCATAGCCATTTTGCCATGATTCAGACCAAACGAGGAGCATACATTAAATATAATTTAATAAATAATAATAAACTATGAACTATGGAAGGAGGCTCATAACATTATACAGGAGGCAGCAACGAAAACCATTCCAAGGAAAAGGAAATGCAAGAAAGCAAAGTGGCTGTCCAACGAGGCCTTACAAATAGCGGGGGAGAGAAGGAAAGCAAAATGCAAGGGAGATAGTGAAAGCTACAATAAATTGAATGCAGATTTCCAAAAAATAGCAAGGAGAGACAAGACGGCCTTCTTAAACGAGCAATGCAAAGAAATAGAAGAAAACAATAGAATGGGGAAAACCAGAGATCTGTTCAAGAAAATTGGAGATATAAAAGGAACATTTCGTACAAATATTACCATAATAAAGGACAAAAGTGGTAAGGACCTCACAGAAGCAGAAGACATCAAGAAGAGGTGGCAAGAATACACAGAGGAATTATACCAAAAAGATATGGATGTCTCGTACACCCCAGGTAGTGTGGTTGCTGACCTTGAGCCAGACATCCTGGAGAGTGAAGTCAAATGGGCCTTAGAAAGCACTGCTAATAACAAGGCCAATGGAAGTAATGATATTTCAGCTGAACTATTTAAAATTTTAAAAGATGATGCTGTTAAGGTGCTACACTCAATATGCCAGCAACTTTGGAAGACTCAGCAGTGGCCAGAGGATTGGAGAAGATCAGTCTACATCCCAATCCCAAAGAAGGGCAGTGCCAAAGAATGCTCCAACTACTGCACAATTGCGCTTATTTCACACACACGCTAGCAAGGTTATGCTCAAAATTCTACAAGGCCGGCTTAGGCGGTATGTGGACCGAGAACTCACAGAAGTGCAAGCTGGATTTCGAAGGGGTAGAAGAACCAGAGACCAAATTGCAAACATGCGCTGGATTATGGAGAAAGCTAGAGAGTTCCAGAAAGACATCTACTTCTGCTTCATTGACTATGCAAAAGCCTTTGATTGTGTTGACCACAGCAAACTATGGCAAGTTCTTAAAGAAATGGGAGTGCCTGATCATCTCATCTGTCTCCTGAGAAATCTCTATGTGGGACAAGAAGCTACAGTTAGAACTGGATATGGAACAACTGATTGGTTCAAAATTGGGATAGGAGCAAGGGCGTACCCACCATGGGGCAAGTTAGGGCAGCTGCCCTACTCTAGAAGCAGGGCTGGTGGGCAGAGGTGGAGCACAGCCCGGCGGAGCGCGAGTTCGCCATTCCCGCCGCGCCGCACCCTCCCTCCAGCTCCCCGGCGCGCCCTCAGGCAAGGCCAAGCGCGGCGGGCGGGAACGCCGAACTCGCACTCCGCTGGGCTGGGCTCCGCCTCCGCCCACCAGCCCTGCTTCTAGGGAGGGGCACAGCCCAGCGGAGCGCGAGTTCGCTGTTCCCACCCGCCGCGCTGCGCCCTCCCTCCAGCTCCCCATCGCGCCCTCTGGCAAGGCCAAGCACGGCGGGGAACCAGAGAGTGCGGCGCGGCGGGCGGGAACGCTGAACTCGCGCTCCGCTGGGCTGGGCTCCGCCTCCGCCCACCAGCCCTGCTTCTAGGGAGGGGCACAGCCCAGCGGAGCGCGAGTTCGCCGTTCCCGCCCGCCGCGCTGCGCCCTCCCTCCAGCTCCCCGTCGCGCCCTCTGGCAAGGCCAAGCATGGCGGGGAACCAGAGAGCGCGGCGCGGCGGGCGGGAACGCTGAACTCGCGCTCCGCTGGGCTGGGCTCCGCCTCCGCCCACCAGCCCTGCTTCTAGGGAGGGGCACAGCCCGGCGGAGCGCGAGTTCGCCGTTCCCGCCCACTTTGTGGCCCCTCCCCTTCCGTGCCTTGGCCCCTCCCCTTGCCCCCCCTAGTTTTGATCCTGGGTACGCCCATGGATAGGAGTATGACAAGGTTGTATATCGTCTCCCTGATTATTAAACTTATATGCAGAATTCATCATGCGGAAGGCTGGACTGGATGAATCCCAAACTGGAATTAAGATTGCCGGAAGAAATATCAAGAACCTCAGATATGCAGATGACACAACCTTGATGGCAGAAAGTGAGGAGGAATTAAAAAACTTTTTTAATGAGGGTGAAAGAGGAGAGCGCAAAATACAGTCTGAAGCTCAACATAAAAAAAACCAAGATCATGGTCACTGGTCCCATCACCTCCTGGCAAGTAGAAGGGGAAGAAATGGAGGCAGTGAGATATTTTACTTTTTTGGGCTCCATGATCACTGCAGATGGTGACAGCAGTCATGAAATTAAAAGACGCCTGCTTATTGGGAGAAAAGCAATGACAAACCTAGACAGCATCTTAAAAAGCAGAGACATCACCTTGCCGACAAAGGTCCGTATAGTTAAAGCTATGGTTTTCCCAGTAGTGATGTATGGAAGTGAGAGCTGGACCATAAAGAAGGCTGATCGCCGAAGAATTGATGCTTTTGAATTATGGTGCTGGAGGAGACTCTTGAGAGTCCCATGGACTGCAAGAAGATCAAACCTATCAATTCTGAAGGAAATCAGCCCTGAGTGCTCACTGGAAGGACAGATCCTGATGCTGAGGCTCCAATACTTTGGCCACCTCATGAGAAGAGAAGGGGACGACAGAGGATGAGATGGTTGGACAGTGTTCTCGAAGCTCCGAACATGAGTTTGACCAAACTGCGGGAGGCAGTGGAAGACAGGAGTGCCTGGCGTGCTCTGGTCCATGGGGTCACAAAGAGTCACAGGACTAAACGACTAAACAAACAACAACAACAAATCTATGGCCTTCAAAATGTGTTTGAAGGGGGGTTGGGTTTTTTATATGTATTTTGTGTTCTCATTTTGTATTTTTATGTTGTGAACCACCCTGTGATCTTTGGCTGAAGGGTAGTATACGTACAAATTTAATAAATAACAAAAATTAACAAAATCAGATGTCAGGATGCTTCTAGATGTCCTGCCTAATGTTTGTGGAGAGATCATCCTGATTTGTTTGTGCAAAGTAAGGCAGTTACATCAAACAAGTGTGATCCTACACTTTCCAATGCATTTCCCTGTCACTTTCTTTATCGCAAAAGGTCTCATAATCTTTTGGGGAAATGGGTTTTTTTTTAAGAGTTCCAAAGCAGCTTTAATTATGCAGCCTCAATTTGCCAGCATGTGATTGAACCCTTTCTGAAAACAGCGACCCTCTGGAAGCGGTCTCAGCTTTGAAGCAGCCCTACGGCAATGGGAAAAAGCAACTGGAAATGCCAGAAAAGTGCGGACTGGCTTTCTGCTGGCGCCGGTGTTGCTGTGTGGACGCTGCAGCAGATGCGTCGGGGAGCAAAGCCAAGGCCACGGCTCCCTCCCCTCTGGAAGGGCGCACACACCCCGCCTGCAGCCGGGGGGGGGGGAGCTGCTCCCATCCAAGAACGGAGCAGGATCCCTGCCGGATGAGGCCGGGGCTGGAGCTTCCGACCAGATGCTGCGGGGAACCAGCGAGCAGACCGGGAGCCTCCGAGCCCCTCTCCCCTCCCTCGCGTGGCTCTCGACTACCGGGATCGGGAGCATCGGCGCCTCCGACCGTGGAGGGCGGAGCCTAATGGCCCCGCCACAGCCCCGCCCCCGCCATGCATTTGCCGCCTCCTCTTTGACAGCCGTCCCTCGGCGCCTCCTGTGGCAGAGAGTTCCGCTGGCTGACTAGGACTCGAAAGGCGGAGCTGCGCACGAAGCAAGGCCTGGTTCAGGGAGGCGGCGGCGGCGGCGGGCGGTGCCTAGACACGGCTGAGCCCGGGGAGCCTGGGCTGGGCTGCAGCGGGGAGAGAAGCGGCCCGCCGGACCCAGCGCGTCTGTGGCTCCCCCCCCCCCGCCGCCTGGTGCCGCGCAAGCGCACTGCCGGCGAGGCCAGGCCTGAGGGAGGAGGTGGATCATGGCCGCCTCCATGATGGGCGCCCGGGCGGCGGCGGCTGCGGCGGCGAAACAGGTGCTGGGCTGGGGCTGCGCGGAGCGGAGTGCCGCTGCCAAGGTGAGCGGGGCTCGACCTCCCCCTGCTCGCCGCGCCCGCGGAGGGACGGAGCGAGGGAGGCAGAGACGGGGGCAGGGAGGGAGGGAAGGTCACCGGCCGCCCCACCGACAGGCCTCCGGGGCGGAGCCAGCGGGGCGAACGGGAGGGCGCCGGGTGCGGGGCAGGCGACGCCGGGTGCGCCCTTCAGTCGTCCGCGGGGGAAGCCGGTCAGGAGAGAAAGGGAGAAGCCTGCGGAAATGGCGAGCGCGGGTGGATGGTGAGGGCGAGGATCGGGACGGGCCTTGTCTGGACAGGCCCAGCAGAACACCCCCCTCCCCGAGGCGCCCGGCCCGCGCAGGAACCGCGCCTCGCCTCCCATTCAGGGCCAGTGACAGGGAAAGGGGGCTTCGTCACCCTTCCACCCCCCCAAACTCAAAGAGGTTGTCAGCCAAGGCTGACATAGTTGCAGAAGAAGAAAGCAGTACCTTGGATTTCCTTTGCTTTCTTAGTGTTCGTGCTTCACCTTTAGAGCTTGTGTTTCTGAGGGCCTCACATAAAATACACAGTAGTCAGATGAAACTACGATTTCTGTCGGAAGCATTTACTTCACACATCTCAGCCTCCCACCATCCTGCCTGTGTAATATTTATTTATTTAGAGCAGGCACGTTCAACAGTGATCTACCGGTATGGATGTCTGTGGTAGATGACTGGTAGATCACTGGCTCCCCTCAAAGAAGCGCAACAAGTTTGGTTCCCCTAAAAAGTCAACATTTTTGCCCTTTGCCCCCCCAAACAGGGCTTTCCTCCCTAAATAAAGCTCAACAACTTTGACCTGAACCCCCCAGACTGTAGATCACTGACAGTCTTTAACTCTGTGAGTAGATCACAGTCTCTTGGGAGTTGGCCACCCCTGATATAGAGCATTTGCTCCCTGGTCCTCAGCCAAAAAGGTTCCTAGCATGGTTTACATACAAAGAACAAAGCAGTTTCTATCTGTAGACTTAAGAATCTAAAAAAAAAAAAAGACACAAGAGAAAAGGATCAGTGAGGGAAGAGGAAATGCAACATGAGAACTCAGGCACCAGTTTCTAAAGAGTTGTTCCCTGTCATGACCACCTGGCCCAGTTCAAGGGGCAGGAGGTGCCTGAGGGAGCTGGGCCTCTAGCAAAGTGGGTGGAATGAGCCCTGGGGAGACCTGATGGGCTGGGCTGTCACACCAGAGCCATGGCACGAACTCTGACTCTCAGCTCTCCCACTGCTGGAATGTACGGCACTGTGGTGTGTCATGAGCTAGTACTGTACCTTGAGGTGCTGTTCCTTCTGTTTGTAGCAACTTTCTGGAGGCTTTTTACTTTCTCCATTTTTGCTTTATTTTGATTTAATAAATATTGACACAGTGTAATATGTTGTGTGTTGTTCATCTGAGGTTCTATTTACCTATTTTAAAGATCTGTTAAGGAACAGATGGTTGTTATTACATCCTGATATGTAAAACCACAGAATTCAAAGAGGTTGTACTATACCTGTTGTGCAGGCTGTTGAGTAATACCCCTCCCCACCCTCTCACTATATATAAGGGTCTGGTGACTTCTGTTTCAGTGTATCTGAAGAAGTGTGCATGCACACGAAAGCTCATACCAATGATAAACTTAGTTGGTCTCTAAGGTGCTATTGGAAGAAATCTTTTTTATTTTAAAATAAAATGTGTTAGCCTTGGTCACAAACTTTGAAGTATAATTTATGTTCTTAATATCAGAGTTACTGTTTTCTATGTGGCTGTATCTTTTTATTAACTACTATACCTGTGTGACTTTTGGTGGTTCTTTTTCCCCTTAATGAATTTTTTGCATTAAATGAATTTTTTGCATTATAAACAGATCCAATACAATGGGACCTATGTAGTAAGCATATCATAAATACAGTTTGTATCTGAAGAAGTATCTGAAGTATGTGTATCTGAAGAAGTGTGCATGCACACGAAAGCTCATACCAAAATATAAACTTAGTTGGTCTTTAAGGTGCTACTGAAGGAATTTTTTTATTTTGCTTCGACTCAGACCAACACGGCTACCTACCTGTAACTATAAATACAGTTTGCGTAGCTGCTGCTAAAAGCTGTAAATGAAAGCGGCAACCAAAATGTTTTCTTTGCCTGTGTGGTTTCTTCTGTTGGATTCTGATACCAGTCAGTGCATATAGATGTTGCTGGACTCCAGTTCCCAACAGTCCTGTCTGTGGGCGATGCTGGCTGGACTGTGTTGCCCAGGCCTGATGGGAGTTGGAGTCCAACAGGCTCTGGATGGCAGCATGTTAGCTATCCCCAGTAATATGGAGTGGAAGCTATTCAGGTGATTTGTTTTCCCACTGAATATATGCCATTTGATTAATACCGGTAGGAATGGGGCTCATTAGGGCTTCCGGTTCAGCACCAGCGCCGATCGGCGGGGTTTCGTCTCGTCTCCGAGACGACCCGTCTCCGCTAGGAGTGGGGAGGGCAGCGAGAGCGACGCTGCGCCCCTTAGAACCCCGGGAAGAGCGTCCTGGGGGCGAATTTTGTTCGGCGGTGCCCAAATCCGGACTCCCCAACTCTCTGGTAAGCTCTAACAAGAGCCCCGGAGTGAGGAGGGTAGAAGTCGCGGGGGCCATCTTGAACAACAGCGTTAACCTAGCGGAGAGAAGCTTCAAGCCGAAGGCGGAGAGCGCTGGATTCTTTTGAAAAAACGATTTGGAAAAGACTGTAAGTAACCTTAAAAGATTGGATTATGAATTAATTTGGATTTGGGAGAGAGGGGTAAAAATGGAAGCCACCCCCCCCACCGGCAACTCAAGAAACAGTAAACAAAAAACCCGAACCCGAAGTCTTCCTTAAAGACATTGAAAGAGAAAAAGAAGATACAGGGTAAAAGGGGAGAAGGACTGTGGATATAAGGATTTAGAAAGACCTTTCCTCCCCACGGGAGCCGGCAGCCCAGACAGCCCAGCGAGCAGATTTGGATTTATAAGTGGAATTTTATTTTTTTATTTTTTTGGCCTATATGTTTTGGAAGTATTAGTTTGGATTTTTAGGATTTAAGAATTGGAGAATGCAGCCAGCTTGTTAAAATGGGGTCGAGAAAATACCTGTGACCAGCTTCCATCCCATGTGATAAGTTTTGACCTTGACAGGATTGAACTATGTCAACAAAAAGGTATCCGCCTGAGTTCCAGCGGAATGTTGTGAGAATTATGTGGGAAACAAGAATAGGACTATGTCAAGATGAGACACAACAGCAAGAGTTAAGGGAACAATTCCAGATGGTGATTGCGGAATACGATCTCTTAGAGGATGAAGCCACTGAAACTGAGGAGGAAGAGTTTGAAAATGATAGTGACAGTGATTTGGAGGATTTTGACAATGATGGCGATTGTGATTTGGAACGTATAGAGGATGACGACGACTGTGACAATATAATGCAAAATGAAGCTCACCAAGAAGGAAAAGATGACTTTTTGCTACAAAAAGACATGTGGAGTGCTCCTCTTTTGAGGAGGGTACGACTGGATATACTGGAACTTCAGAATGCCCACAGGGAAGAAGAAAAAAAGAATCAAAGGAGGGGTGAAACTCAGGGGGGTTGTATGGAGGTTTGGACGGTAAAACACTGGAAAAAGGGGGTGGGATGAAGGGAGAGTGGGGTTGTGATTAATAGGATGGATAACCAGGACGATTAGGATTAAAACTGGACTGCTGACTACGGAACTTGCTGGATTGGGGGGGTTGTAGCTGGAAACCGGGGAAGAAAGGTTAGAGTGGGAATAGTTATAGTTTAAATGAGAATTGATTTTAGAAAAAGTTGAAATTAAGGAGGTCTATAGGGGGGGCAAAAAATTAGGCACGGGTAGAAAAATTGGAGTTCGATTTATAATGCTTAAGACAATTGGTGAAAATGATATTAGTCAATGTTTATAATTGTATGAGGTATAAAGGTAATTATTTGATAGATTAAGAAACTGTGGAAGAGGGAAAAAAAGGGATGAAAACCGGGGAAGGGGGGAGGTTGGGGAAGCCCACAAAATATGGTTTATCAATGTTGAATGGAAAAAGATTATTTTTGTTTTGCTTTTTTCCCTTTTTTCTTTTGTTTTTTCTTTTGTTTTTTCCCTTTTTGGTATGAGAATGGATGGTTGGATGGATGCCTTCCTGCTCCCTGCCCTGATTTCCTGGAGCCCTCTGGTGGCAGGGGGGGGGGCTCGGGGGGGAGGACAGAAAACCCAATCATAAAATGGACCATCCTTGACTGCTCACCTGCATGGGATACTCCAGTGGCAGGGGAGGACCCATGGGGGGGTGGGAAGAAGGGGGAAATGTGTCTATGTATGTACCGTTTTTTTTCTTGTTTTTTTTGTAATTTGTAAAACTAATAAAAATATGTTCAAAAAAAAAAGGAATGGGGCTCATTATGTCTGTACCTGTTTAGCGCTCATGGCTCTTTTCACACTGATTCTATTTGTGCTAATTCTTGGTCCACTTTAGCAGTGCAAGCTCAACCATGAACTCAACCATGCTATTGGGCTTTAGTTGAACATCTTGTGACCAGTGTTCAAAATTAGCCAGGTGCCAGGCATATTTTGCACCTGATGATCAGCCACTTGTGACCAAGAGAAGCTGCCCTTCCTGGGTACCAGGATGGTTCCTGACATCTCCACCATCTGGAGGTGCATGCCTGGGGGTCATTGGATCTTGATAGTTTTCACACACTAATACCACATCCTGTAGAATTCTATCAGTTATATTTTATCTTCACAATCAGATTAAATTTCAGGAACCAAAATGCTTGAGCAGGAGCAGTGAACAATGTTATAGTTAATTGATGTAGCTTGTCTTCACTTACCCCACTGCCCTGCTCACAGTTGTGAAGAATATACTTGCGTTATGAATAGTCTGTGTCACCATTAAGAAACAGAGGTTGGAATAGGCTGATATATATGTGGACTGTCCCTGGATCAAGTGACTTTTCTTCTTTAAGTTTTCAAAGTTCTTATCCTAGCTCAAGATTGTCATCTGAACTAGCCATATGTTTAACAGAGTTGTCTTGCCCCAAAATAGACAGTATGTTTTGGTTTAAGGAGCCATTTGGCACCTAGCTTATATATCTGACTTTCTAACACTGATTGTGACCGATTTAGACTCTAAACCAGATAACCTGCCCCCAGGCACACAGTGACAGAAAAGAATGGCATTCTAAAACATATTCATAGAATCTTGGATTGGATGGGACCCCGAGTGCCATCTAGTCTAGCCTCCTACAATGCAGGAATCTCAGCTAAGGCATCCATGACTGATGGCCATGCACCTTCTACTTAAAAACCTCCAATGAAAGAGAGTCCACAACCTCCCATGGGAGTATTTTCCACTGTCAAACAGCTCTTGCTGCCAGAAAGTTCTTCCTGATGTTTAGTTGGACTCTTTTCTTGTAACTTGAAGCCATTGGTTCAGGTCCTACCCTCCAGAGCAGGAGAAAACAAGCTTGCTCCATGTGAAAGCCCTTGGGATATTTGAAGACAGCTATCATATCTTCTCACAGTCTCCTCTCTTCCAGGCTAAGCAAACCCAGCTCCTTCAACCATTCCTCATGAGGCTTGGTTTTCAGACCCTTGATCATCTTGGTTGCCCTCCTCTGCACACATTCCATCTTGTCAATACCCTTCTTAAATTGTAGTGTCCTGAATTGGTGGTCTGACCAGGCAGAATAGAGCAGTACTATTACTTCCCTTGATCTTGTCACTAGGCTTCTATTGAATGCAGCCTAGAATAGTATTAGATTTTTTTTTTGCTGCTGCATGATACTGTTGACTCATGTTAAGCTTATTTCTATCTTGTACAGTATATTCTAAAATATGATTTGCAATTGCTTTAAGATTGTTAATGTCTCCTCAACATAATAAACAGTATTGCTTTGACATTTTTCTCTCTGTTTGATATATTACATTATTATTTACATACCCCCCCATCCCCTTCATCTCAACCAGAGGGTGAAGTTGCTGTTTATCCCTTGGTTGTGTCACTGTAAAAAGATCACAGTTTGGTTATTTATTTAGTAAAGTAGGTAAACTATGTTAATAAATGAATACTTGTTAAACTGAAAGTTGTGTTCCTATTTTCCTAGGTATTCAGTGGAAGACAAGGTTTGTTTCCTAGCTATATGTTCCAAGTGCAGCAGCGAAGGAGCTTGTCGCTGCATGAATACTTAAGTATGGAACTATTAAAAGAAGCTGGCATTTCTGTTCCATATGGATTGGTTGCAAAGACACCAGAGGAAGCCTACAAAATTGCAAAAGAAATAGGTATAGAACTGAAGTCTATAGATGTAGTAAATGTTTTCTTTTTGTTGTTTTTCCCCAGGTAATGCTCCATGCACAAAGTTTTAGAGACTTAATAGGTAGTGGTAAAACTACTTACATTTTTCAAATTCTTTCTTCTTTCTCAATTCCTGAGATCCTACAAAATCACTGTAGGAGAGATAATACCATTCAGAGATTTGTCAACTGTGAAGTACTTAGATGTACTTTTTGACATTAGTTATGTTACTGACACTTTCCAAAACCCAATTGTCTATACTACTAGTCATGCTAATTTATGGCCTGTTGCATTGCTAATTTATGGCCTGTTGCATTGCTAATTTATGGCCTGTTGCATTGCAAGGCTCCCTGAATTAAAGAAATAGCATTTTGTCCTCCTTGCTTTGGGGCTACCCCTTGTTCCGGTTTCATCAGGTCAGGGCGTCAAGAGGATGCCACAAGAGCCAGTGTGGTGTAGTGGTTAAGAGCGGTAGACTGGGGAACCGGGTTCGCGTCTCCGCTCCTCCACATGCAGCTGCTGGGTGACCTTGGGCTAGTCACACTTCTCTGAAGTCTCTCAGCCCCACCTACCTCACAGGGTGTCTGTTGTGGGGGAGGAAGGGAAAGGAGAATGTTAAACGCTTTGAGACTCCTTCGGGTAGTAATAAAGCGGGATATCAAATCCAAACTCTTCTCTTCTTCAAACACCATAATATCCTCTGCTTCTGAAAGCATGACCCAGGATGAGATTACTCTTGTACTTCAGTACAAGAGTTTTGTTTAGGCCCAACATGCTGTCAAACATGCTGTCTTGGCTACTGCAAAGGAGCTTTTCATTCTCTTTTCTAAAACCTAGACCTGCCTAGGTTAAAAAAACCTCAAATAGTATTTGTACATTATTTAATTTGAAACAATTCTTGTCTACCCTCCTTCTATTCCAGGTACAAAGGACCTTGTTGTAAAGGCACAAGTTTTAGCTGGTGGTAGGGGGAAAGGAACCTTTGAAGGTGGCCTTAAAGGAGGAGTGAAAATAGTATTTTCGTAAGTTGAGCTTCTAATTAATTAACACAGAAAGCAAAAACATTAATAGTCCAGGGGCATTTACTATGCATAACCATTTACTAGAATTATTTCAGTATTTGTATTTTTAGAATACTTGAAATATTACTTAAACTTCAGTAACTTCATTTCTGGACTTTGATCTCTTTTTGGTATAGTAGATTAGATAACATGGATCTTACGGTGATCTAGTATTTTGTGAATACTATTTTTATTTTATTAGGGGACAAGTCACCCTACAACTCTGAAAAAGAGGCCTGATTGCCTTTAGAGCGGCAATTTTAAGAAGAAACGTTTGTGGGGATAATCAATTAAATTCTTTAGGGAAGCAAACTCTTATCTGACAGAATAATACTTTAATAATTATTTTAATTGTGTAGTATATTTTATTCTGTTTGGTTAATGTGTTTTTGTTTTGTGATGGCTTTGGCTACACAAATAATAAATATTAATAAATAATATTTATTTATTAGTCCAGAAGAAGCAAGAGATATTTCCTCCAGAATGATTGGGAAAAAACTGTTTACAAAGCAGACAGGAGAAAAGGGCAGAATATGCAATCAAGTGTTTATCTGTGAGCGCAGATATCCCAGGAGAGAGTACTACTTTGCAATAACCATGGAACGATCATTTCAGGTGAGTAGTCGATTTTGAGGAGAAATGCTCTTAGAGTTCAGTGTTTTTGGTTGGGATAAAGACTCTTCAGCTGTCTTCAGAAGGATAGTTAGTAAAGCAAAACATGGATTATACAGTCAAACCTCTGTTCCTGAACGGCTCCGTTTTGCAATGTTTAGGCTCCTAAACGCCAAAAACCTGGAAGTAAATGCTCCGGTTTTTTAATGTTTTTCAGAAGCTGAACATCCGACGCAGCTTCCAATTGAGTGCAAGAAGCTCTTGTAACCAATCTGAAGTCGTGCCTCAGTTGTCGAACATTTTGGAAGCCGAAAGGGCTTCCAGTACGGTCTACGTTTGACAACTGAGGTTTGACTGCAGTAGAACCCTAGTTCTCAATCTGGGCAAAATCTTTTGTTTTTGTAGTATGTATTTTAAAAAAAATTCTTCTATCAAACATTGTCAGTGTTATTGACTATAGTATGAAGCAATTAGGTGCCTCATAGGACATATGAATTGTAAAGTGCTTGGTGACAGAAGTGTTTATTAATGTAAGGTTTAGATTAGATATCTGAGCATCTGAGTTTTTTAGAGGTTTTCCTTCTCGGCAGTAGCCTTTAGTAAATCCCCAAATAGCTTCTTACCCAGGCTTCCTCAAACTCGGCCCTCCAGATGTTTTGAGACTACAATTCCCATCATCCCTGACCACTCATGGGAGTTGTAAGGCCGAAAACATCTGGAGGGCCGAGTTTGAGGAAACCCGTTCTTACCTGTATAAGTTTAGTAAACAGGCGAGAGTCCTTTCAGGAGAAATACCATGCATGCATCTGTGACAAGTTCTACAGCAGCTGCTCTTGAGGACAGCAGCTGAAAGGGGCCTTTCCTAGAAAATACTGGGTGCATTTTAAACCATCATTTTTTTCCTTTGTGCTTAACAAGAGTGTAAATAAGAGCACAGCTTTAGGGGCATGAATAAGATTTTAAAATAGTTAGACTTGAATACAATTTTTTCATTTTATAGCCTACCCCGGCAGAAATGGAGCCAGGCTGGATTATGAGTGGTAGCAAATTTGGGGGGCTAACCGGCCGTGGTAGTGGAGAGGAGGGGGGGTTCTTCTTTGGCTTGGATTAAAATCATTTTCGCATAAAATGAAAACTACTGAATCTGTTTCAAATTCTTATCTTATGCACTGCATGTTGGTACTAAACCGCTAGTGTCTTTGGTTGTCTTCCAAGAATGAATTTATAAAAACATAAAACGCTTTAGGAGTTTCCCAAAGTGCTGATCACAACTAATTTATTCTAAGAAATACTGATTCCTACTGGGGGTAGTGGCGTCCACTTTTTTTAGATTGACCACTTTTGTTTCACTGGTCAATCGGGTTTTTTCCCCGGGGGGGGGGTTATTAAAATTGAGTTCTACTCTGCCTTTCTCTGAAAGTTCACAAGCACATAAATAAGTTCTCGTGTGAGTGATATAACCACCTGTCCCAACCACATTCATTGGAATATTTTCAGACAGCTGGTTTTTAGACGGTAGTTAAGATATGATAGCAAGAAAGACTCCAGTCTCCAGTACTGAATTAGGGGCCTGTAAATTTCCAGCTGTCAAACCTATAGTTTTTTTATTGACTAATTGATACCCTTTACCTTTCAGTCAACCGGCACTCAAATAGCTGGTTGGGAACCAGGCTATAGTAAATGAGTTATTCTGTGTTTCTAAGTTTTTCTAGGCATATAGTTGAACACTCAGTTTCTACATAGTATCTAATTGTATATTTTTCATATTCAACCCACAAGTATGTTACAAAATTACTTTAATATTTTGGGGATTGTAAAAAGACCTTGTTGAAAAGTGTTTCCTCTTTTTAGGGTCCTGTCCTCATTGGCAGTTCTCAGGGTGGTGTCAATATTGAAGATGTTGCTGCAGAGAATCCTGATGCCATAGCTAAGGAGCCAGTTGACATTGTAGAAGGCATTCAAAAGGAGCAGGCCATCAGGGTACTGAAATATGCATTGTTTGTTCAGTGACATCTCTATATTCTGTACACATATGGTCTGTTTAACTAAAAGATATAACACTGGATCTTCAGATTTTTTAATGGTTTGGATTTAGAGTTGTGCAGAGAAAAATCCCGTGGATTGAATGCTGCCGCGAGTAGAAATATAGGTGAGGAGGATATTTTTGCTCATTCCTCCTCTATTCCTCCCCACCTTGCTCCAGCAGCCTCCTGTGCCCAACAAACATTTGCTCCATAGCATAGCTGCCAAGTTCTCCCCTTTTTTAATGGAAATTCCCTTATGCTGAATAGGCTTCCTCGTGAGAAAAGGGAAAACTTGGCAGCTATGCTCCATAGAGTTTTCACCAGGCAAAAACATTCCTCTTCAACCAGCCCTTGGTTTTTTATGATCTAGGACCTTTTAGAGAGGGTGAGATTTTTAATGTGTTTTTGTTCTTATCTGGTTTTAATTTAAGTTGCCTGTGGCAAAAAGCGACAAAACAACTAATAAAATAATAAAAAACAATCTAGTCCAACTCCTTGCAATGCAGGAATCTCAACTGAAGCATTGATGATATGCTAATCTTCTCTGTGACATTCCAATTTTAGCATATATGCTGCTGGAGCAAGCACAACTAAAGCATCCATGGCAGTTGGCCATCCAACCTTTGCTTAAAAGCCTCCTGTGAAAGAGAATCCACCAGTTTCCAAGGGAGTCCATTCCACTGTCAAACATCTTTTACTGTCAAAAAGTTCTTCCTGATGTTTAGTTGGAATCTCCTTTTGTAACACGAATCCATTGGTTCATGTCCAACTCTGGAGCGGGAGGAAACAAGCTTGCTCCATCTTATATGTGACAGCCCTTAGATAAATGAGGATGGCTGTCATACCTCCTCTCAGTTTCTTCTTTCCCAGGATAAACATCCCCAACTCCCTGAACCATTCCTTATAAGGCTTGATTTCCAGGCCCTTGATTCTCTTGGTTGTCCTTTTCTGCACATGGTCCAACTTATCAATATCCTTAAATTGTGGCACCCAGAACTGGACACGGGACTCCAGGTGTGGTCTGACCAAGGCCAAACAGAGCAATGCTATGACTTCCCTTGAAAAAGCAACACAACAGCATCCGTATAGTACAGTACAATACAATACAGTAATTATATTATGTTAATTATATTCCCTGCCTTTTCTCCTGACAGAGACTCAAGGTGGTGTTAGTGTTAATTCTATCAATGTTTATTTTATGTTTTATTTTTTAAAAATGATTGTGTTTTCTATGTTTTAACGATTCTTATTTTTATCTAAGCCAGCTTGAGCCCGTCAGGGGAAAAGGTTGGGCATAAATAGATATACAGTATAATACAACAACAACAACAACAACAACAACAACAACAACAACAACAACAACAACAACAACAACAACAACAACAGATTAGCCTGCACTAGGAGTGGACCTAATTCCACTCGTGGATGATTCTTTCTAATAATAATAAATAAATAAATAAATAAATAAATAAAATTTATTATTTATACCCCGCCCATCTGGCTGGGTTTCCCCAGTCACTCTGGGCAGCTTCCAGAAGGATATTAAAATACAATAATCTATTAAACATTAAAAGCTTCCCTAAACAGGGCTGCCTTCAGATGTCTTCTAAAAGTCTGGTAGTTGCCCACACAACCTCTTGACCTTGGCTTTGCTCCTTCCACCCTATTGATTTGACTTCAGGGAGGAGCTTTTTCCCCTTGTGGCTAGCAGGGAGATACAGCTAATTGTAGGCATGGAGACCCAATCCTGGCAGAGGGGCAGGAGGGTTCTTTATAACCCCCCCAATCCCTGCAATCTGTCTTCCTGTTTGCTTCAATAGGAACATTTTATTCCAACACCAATAGCAGACTTACAGAGTCTGAGGAATGCTTGTGTCTGGATCTTTGTAGCTGGGGAAAAAGATACCCCCCCCCAATTCCTTGGTGCCATAATCTAGATCTGAATCTTCCACCACCCCAAAAGAGTTAGTGAATGAATGAACAGAGCGTGGTTGTGTGTAGGTGAGAGAGCGAGCAGAGTGGCTCACTTGAGGTGGGGGAAGGTTCCCCATCTCTGGCTTATATGTAAGGCAGCTTGAAATGCGTTCATTTTCTTTCTTTCTTTTTTTTGTTTTCTTGTTTTTGATTTACCATAAAGGTTCATTCTGTGTTTTTGTTTTCCAATTCCAGCTGGCCAAGAAAATGGGGTTTCCTGCTAATTTGGTAAATGAAGCAGCTGATAATATGATTAAGATTTACAACCTCTTCATTAAATTTGATGCTACTATGGTAGAAATTAACCCCATGGTTGAAGATTCTACAGGGATTGGTAAAGTACTTTCTTTTGGAATTGTTTCACTTTGAAAACTTAATTGTGGAATATTAACTTAATTACAAAATAGGATACCTGAGTTTTTGCTCGTGTTTTATTAAGAGGATTTAAAAACAAACAAAAACAAATTAGATGCAGCAGAGCACACTGTCTGCACCAAGGAGGAGACAGGGGATCTCCCTGAGGAGGAGGTCAGTTCCCCAACACAGCAGCCAGATGTATGGAGGAACGTGACTCATAGAAGTAGAAGGCCCAGGGATCGCTCTGAGTGCTTAGAATTACACAACCGTTTTGAAGTGCTCATGGAAGACGAGGAACAGACTCCACCTGAGGATCTCTCCCTCATCACAGTTGATGAGGAATATGAAGACGAGCAGCAAAGTCAGTCCTCCGGGAATATGCAGGTAACCTTGGAAGGGACAGCACATGGAAGAATCCCAACCAAGCCTATGAAGAGGCGTGTAGTGGTGATTGGGGATTCCCTACTGAGGGGTACAGAAGCAGTGATCTGTGGGCCTGACAAGATGTCTCGAGAGGTGTGCTGTCTACCTGGGGCCAAGATCAAAGATGTAACAGAACGGCTGCAAGGAATCATAAAACCCACCGACAAATACCCCTTCCTTTTGGTGCATGTGGGAACCAATGACACTGCAAGCCATAGCTTACAGAAGATCAAAAATGATTATGAGGCTCTGGGCAGGAAGTTGAAGCAATTAGATGCACAAATTGTCATCTCTTCTGTCCTCCCAGTTGAACGACATGGCCCAGGGAGAGAGGGAAAAATAGGGGAAGTGAACAACTGGCTTCGCAAATGGTGCAAACAGGAACGGTTTGGATTCCTAGATCACGGTCTGCAGTTTCTTGAAGATGGACTTCTGGCAAGTGATGGACTGCACCTCACAAAAGTTGGGAGGAATGTTTTTGCCACAAAACTCAAAAACCTCATCAGGAGGGCTTTAAACTGACTTATGTGGGGGAGGGAGACAGTTGTCCTGAAGGTAGGAGTCTATCAAATGCTGAAGATGATCATCCAAATGTCAAGGACCAAATGGAGCAAGCAGCATGCAGACCTAGTGGTGGGACGAAAATATCCTTAAATAAGAGACATGGGGGAATGATCAACGGTCTTCAATGTCTGTATACTAATGCACAGAGCATGGGAAATAAACAAGATGAACTTGAGCTCTTGGTACAGCAAACTAAATATGACATAATAGGCATCACTGAAACCTGGTGGGATGAGTCTCATGACTGGAATGTAGTAATAGAGGGATACAATCTATTTAAGAGAAATAGACCAAACAGGAAAGGAGGAGGAGTAGCTTTATATGTTAGGGATATGTATACCTGTGAAGAGATCCAGGATTTAAAACTTCAAAGCCAAATTGAGAGTATCTGGGTCAAAATTAAGGGAGAGAAAAACAACAGTGATCTCATTGTGGGAGTTTACTATAGATCCCCAAGCCAAACTGAGGACACAGATGATGCCTTCCTGGAACAGATGGCCAAGCATTCCAAAGGAAGTGAGATAGTAGTAATGGGGGATTTCAACTATCCTGATATTTGTTGGATGTCAAACTCAGCCAAGAGCATAAGGTCGAACAGATTCCTCACTGGCCTTGCAGACAACTTCATTGTCCAGAAAGTGGGAGAAGCAACAAGAGGATCAGCCATTTTAGATCTGGTCCTAACCAATAGTGATGACTTGGTTAGTGGGGTAGAAGTGGCAGGATCATTAGGTGGGAGTGACCATGCTCTTCTGGAGTTTATTATCCAGCGGAAAGGAGCAACCAAGCATACTAAGGTCCAAATTCTAGACTTTAAGAAAGCCGACTTCAGAAAACTTAGGGAAACGCTGGGTGAAATCCCATGGACAGTAATACTAAAAGGGAAGGGAGTTCATGATGGTTGGGAGTTTGTTAAAAGGGAGATATTAAAAGCACAACTTCAGGCAATACCAATGAGACGGAAACATGGAAGGTGCCTAAAGAAGCCAGGCTGGCTATCTAAAGAACTTTTGACTGAGTTAAGATTTAAAAGGGATATGTACAAAAAATGGAAAAGGGGGGAAATCTCCAGAGAGGAATTCAAACATATAGCCAGCACGTGTAGAGACAAAGTCAGAAAAGCTAAAGCACAGAATGAACTCAGGCTCGCTAGAGAGGTTAAAAGCAACAAAAAGGGCTTTTATGGGTATGTCCGTAGCAAAAGGAAAAACAAGGAAACAGTGGGGTCACTCAGAGGAGAAGATGGTGAAATGCAAACAGGGGACAGAGAAAGGGCAGAACTCCTCAATGCCTTCTTTGCCTCAGTCTTCTCCAAGAAAGAAAACAACGCCCAACCTGAAGAATATGGAGCAGATGATTCAGCAGGGGAAACACAGCCCAGAATAAGTAAGGAGGTAGTACAAGAATACTTGGCTAGTTTAGATGTATTCAAGTCTCCAGGGCCAGATGAACTACATCCAAGAGTATTAAAAGAACTGGCAGAGGTGATTTCAGAACCACTGGCAATAATCTTTGAAAATTCCTGGAGAACAGGCGAAGTTCCAGCAGACTGGAGGAGGGCAAATGTTGTCCCTATTTTCAAAAAGGGGAAAAGAGAGGACCCAAACAATTACCGCCCAGTCAGCCTGACATCAATACCAGGAAAGATTCTAGAGCAGATCATTAAGCAAACAGTCTGTGTGCACCTAGAAAGAAACTCTGTGATCACTAAAAGTCAGCACGGGTTCCTGAAAAATAAGTCATGTCAGACTAATCTGATCTCATTTTTTGACAGAATTACAAGCCTGGTAGATGAAGGGAACGCTGTGGATGTAGCCTATCTTGATTTCAGCAAGGCCTTTGACAAGGTGCCCCATGATATTCTTGTAAAGAAGGTGGTAAAATGTGGGCTAGACAATGCTACCATTCAGTGGATTTGTAACTGGCTTACTGACCGAACCCAAAGGGTGCTCATCAATGGCTCCTCCTCATCCTGGAGAGTAGTGACTAGTGGGGTGCCACAGGGTTCTGTCTTGGGCCCAGTCTTGTTCAACATCTTTATCAATGACTTGGATGATGGGCTTGAGGGCATCCTGAGCAAGTTTGCAGATGACACCAAATTGGGAGGGGTGGCTAACACCCCAGAGGACAGGATCACACTTCAGAATGACCTTAACAGATTAGACAACTGGGCCAAAGCAAACAAGATGAATTTTAACAAGGAGAAATGTAAAGTACTACACTTGGGCAAAAAAAATGAAAGGCACAAATACAGGATGGGAGACACCTGGCTTGAGAGCAGTACATGTGAAAAGGATCTAGGAGTCTTGGTAGACCACAAACTTGACATGAGTCAGCAGTGTGATGCAGCAGCTAAAAAAGCCAATGCAATTCTGGGCTGCATCAATAGGAGTATAGCATCTAGATCAAGGGAAGTAATAGTACCACTGTATTCTGCTCTGGTCAGACCTCACCTGGAGTACTGTGTCCAGTTCTGGGCACCACAGTTCAAGAAGGATACTGATAAGCTGGAACGTGTCCAGAAGAGGGCAACCAAAATGGTCAAAGGCCTGGAAACGATGCCTTATGAGGAACGGCTTAGGGAGCTGGGTATGTTTAGCCTGGAGAAGAGAAGGTTAAGGGGTGATATGATAACCATGTTCAAATATATAAAAGGATGTCATATAGAGGAGGGAGAAAGGTTGTTTTCTGCTGCTCCAGAGAAGCGGACACGGAGCAATGGATTCAAACTTCAAGAAAGAAGATTCCACCTAAACATTAGGAAGAACTTCATGACAGTAAGAGCTGTTCGGCAGTGGAATTTGCTGCCAAGGAGTGTGGTGGAGTCTCCTTCTTTGGAGGTCTTTAAGCAGAGGCTTGACAGCCATCTGTCAGGAATGCTTTGATGGTGTTTCCTGCTTGGCAGGGGGTTGGACTGGATGGCCCTTGTGGTCTCTTCCAACTCTATGATTCTATGATTCTATGATTCTATGATTCTATGATTCTAAGATTTACCTGTTTAAGATGTGTTCTGGCGACTTCTGATCTACTGCCAGCGCTGATCGGCGAGGAATCCTCAAGCTCTGAGGTTCCTGGCACTGTGAGGGAGGGGGGAGCTGCGAGAGCAATGTCGACCCCCAAAAGAACCCCAGATTGAGCTTTCTGGGGGCAAGAGAGCTTGGCTGTGCCCCAAAGTGACTCCTCTGCCCCCGGTCTCTGACTTTCTCACGTGTGTTCTTGGCTTTGAGAAGAAATATCGTAACTTTAATGGTCTATACATGTAGCAGGATGAGGTGAACGAGTGTACAGTCATGCCTCGACATCCGAACATTTCGACTTCTGAAGGTTTCGACTTACGAAGTCGACAACCCCCGGAAGTCCTTTCGGGCGGGCGCGTTCTACGCCTGCGCAAAGCGGCGCGCGCGGTCGGTGCATGCGCCATAGTGGCGCTTCGACATCCGAAAACCTCGACTTACGAAGACAACCGCGGAACGGATCGTCTTTATAAGTCGAGGTACCACTGTAGTTCCAGATGGGGGAATGCCACTCCTGAATTTGCTGTAAAAAGTTCCCTGCATGTACAAAACCAGCACAACAGGCAGGAAACATATTATTGCACATCAGAGCAAGCAAGGCTTGTTTTCTGCTTTCAGGGAATTTGCATGTTGTGGGGCATTTAGAAATACAATATCTTCTTCATGTTAAACTGGCTCAGGACTCTGCTACCTGAATCTGCACTGTGTTTAGACTAGCCCACATAGATAGATTGGGAAGTTACTGTTCTTAGCATTAAGGGATCTAAACACAACTTGTTTGTTTTCCCAAGTGATGTGTATGGACGCAAAGATAAATTTTGATAGCAATTCGGCTTATCGTCAGCAGAAAATCTTCGGCCTGCAGGACTGGACCCAGGAAGACCAGCGAGACAGAGATGCAGCCAAAGCAGATCTCAATTATATAGGATTAGATGGAAGCATCGGATGTCTTGGTATGTTGGGCATGGTGAATGCTGAATATAGGAACTAAAGATGCAGCAATGCCTGCAATGGTTATTGTTTTCTTTTTCTGTCCCTCTTTCAGTGAATGGAGCTGGTCTTGCAATGGCCACTATGGATATAATTAAACTTCACGGAGGCACCCCAGCAAATTTTCTTGATGTTGGAGGTGGTGCTACAGTGCAACAAGTAACGGAGGCCTTTAAACTGATTACATCAGATAAAAAGGTAAGAACACAGTTGCTATTTAGAGTTGTCTGTGTAACCTGATGTTTAATTAATAAAGTATTGCTGCTAGTCAGAAATACAGGTTACTGTTTCTCCTATGAACAGGCATATTCTTTCAAGGAACATCTTGACCTCTACCGTAAGCACAGTCCTGTGCTAGTTCACTTGATGAAATCTATAGACCTCCGAAGTTGCGCTCCGTGTCGGGGGAGGCAGGCAAGAGGCGGCGGCGGGGGACAGAGCCGAATTGCAGCGGACGCTGCTTGCCCCCGCCTGTCTTCCCCGAGCCAAGGGGAAGACAGGCAAGGGCAGCCGCCGCACCGCCGTGTTTCGGCTCCGTCCCCCCTGGCAAAGGAAGATTAGCTGTCAGCTTCCCACGCTGACAGCTGATCTTCCTTTGCCGCTTTCTATGGCCGCGCTTCGTAAGACGAAGCGGTAGTCATAGAAAATTTTGTCGTGTTACGGATGCCTCGCACAACGCAAAACTCTTTCGTCTGGCGAGTTTTTCATTGTGCGAGGCATTCGTAAAGCGAGGCACCACTGTATTAAGAAAAACATATTACCAATTATATTCTCTTTTGCAGCCACATAATTGCATATTGTCTACAAATTAGCAAACTATTCAACGATCTTCCTTTTGTAGAACAGGCACTATTTTCTTATCAGAAGACGAAATGAATCTGTGCACCATTATGTTTACAGTTCTATGTACTTTTTTACACAGGTGCAAGCTATTCTGGTAAATATTTTTGGAGGCATTATGCGATGTGATGTGATCTCACAGGGAATAATTATGGCAGTAAAAGATTTGGAAATCAAAATACCTATTGTTGTACGGTTACAAGGTGAGCATTTTACAATAAAAGAATTATAGGATTGTAGAGTTGGAAGGGATCCCAAAGGTCATCCAGTCCAACCTCCTGCAATGCAGGAATCTCAATCTCGGCTCTGCCACTCAGCCAGTTGCAAATCATGTGACTGCAAATCTCAACTTGGTTGCTAGGTGGCACTCCTGAGTCACAAAAAGCCACTGGTGATGGGTTAATTTCGAATGCTGCTTTGGCATGCTTTGCAATACAGAATATAGAAAAGCAGAGCCTGTAACACAATGAATAATAGCTGTTGTTGAGGACCAGGCCCAAGATAGATGATCCTCTTGTTGCTTCTTTCACCTTCTAGGAAATGAAATTTTCAGCACGGCAATGGAGGAATTTGTTGGACCTTACATTCTAGGCTGAGTTTGAGTTCCAACAGATATTGGGGTAGCTGAAGTTTCTCCTGACTACTGTATCTCTCCTTTTTTAATGTTTGGTAATCTGCTCTAGGAAGGCATCTTCTAAGTCTTGCTAGGCAGTGTATACCAGACCCCCACAGTAAGGTCACTGTTGTTTTTACCCATATATTATCAATCTGCTTTCCATGCTTCAGGTCATAGATTTCTTCACAGGTGTACACATTTACATATAATGTTCCTCCTCCCACCTTCCTGTTTGGTCTATTCCTTTTGAACAGGTTACCGGTATAGCCCTCAGTTCCTACATTCCAGGCATGAGTCTCAACCCACCAGGTTTCAGTAATTCAGCACTATATTTTTTGCTTCATAGGACGCACCTAGTTATTAGAGGAGGAAAACAAGAAAAAATATTTTGCTTTCTTGAATTGTCCTAGGCATAGCAGCCAACTCCTAGAGGCCTAGGTGCCTTTGCCCCCCCCCCCCACATTAAATATTTGAGGAAGCTTATTTTGCAAAGGGGGAAAGCTCCATTTTTTTTAGGATCAGCTCAAAGTTGTGCAGCTTTTTTTGCAAATGGGAAAAGCCCCGTTTTTTGGGGGGGTCAGCTCAGAGTTGTGCATCTTTTTTGCAAAGGGGGGAAAGCTCCATTTTTTAGGATCAGCTCAAAGTTGCTGAGTTTCCTTGCAAAGGGAAAAATCCTGTTTTATGGGGTTCAACTCACAGTTCTGCAGCTTCTCTAGGAAAGGGACCCATTTCTACAGTTTCCAGACAGATAATCTAATCAGCCAGTCACATGTCTCCCTTTGCAGACAACAATTGAGGCTTAGGCAAGGGGCCGGGAGGGGCCAGGAAGGGAGCTAGCTCTCTTATCTCCCTCCCCGATCTCTTGCAATCAGCTGCTCAGCGGGTTCCTTTCTCTTTCCCTCTTGTTAGCCTTTAGCTTGCTCTTAAAAAAAAAAAGCATGATCTGCCTTTAGCCCCTGGGCAGTTCAGCTCCAGGGACCACGCATTCGCTCCATAAGATGCACAGACATTTCCTCTTACTTTTTAGGAGGAAAAAAGTGTGTCTTATGGAATGAAAAATATGGTAACTTTTAGGAGAGCCCTGTTTAGGGAAGCTTTTAATATTTGATGAAACTGCATTGCATTATTTAGTAGCTGAAATCCGGTATTCTGCTTTAAAAAAGGCTGTTTCAGCAAGCCTACCCTAACATGTAATTTTAATGTGTTCAAGGAAGCTGAGGTGGGATAACAGAAAGCCAACTTCCCCAATTCTAGGTGAATGGAATCAGACTCTTGACTACTGAAGTCCATTAATGACAAAGCTTTTGCCTCTTGGACAACTGGACTCCCACTCTAGCCTTAAAATATATTGTCATATGACAAAAGAAAAAGATTGGTTGTGAGGAAAGAGAAGCATGGTAGCTACTTCAATCAAGGCCACACTGTCCTGTGTTCAGAGTCAAGTGTTTGGATAACATTGACAGAAATAACCTGTGAATCCTGAAATATAAAATCTTAACTATGTAGGTACACGAGTTGATGATGCTAAAGCTTTAATAACAGCCAGCGGTCTGAAAATACTTGCCTGTGATGACTTGGATGAAGCTGCTAAAATGGTGAGCTAAAACTTATTTGTAAAAATTCTTGCTGCAACTTATTTTTGATAGGCATTTTTAGCTTACCTAAACCTGATGAAATGGCAGTCTTAAGCTCTCAGTGTTATAGGATTCTTCACGTAAAGGGACCCCTGACCATTAGGTCCAGTCGTGACCGACTCTGAGGTTGCGGCGCTCATCTCGCGTTATTGGCCGAGGGAGCTGGCGTACAGCTTCCAGGTCATGTGGCCAGCATAACAGAGTCGCTTCTGGCGAACCAGAGCAGCACACGGAAACGCCGTTTACCTTCCTGCCACAGCAGTACCTATTTATCTACTTGCACTTTGATGTGCTTTCGAACTGCTAGGTTGGCAGGAGCTGAGAGCGAGCAATGGGAGCTCACCCCGTTGCAGGGATTCAAACCGCTGACCTTCTGATCGGCAAGCCCTAGGCTCTGTGGTTTAACCCACAGCGCCACCTGCGTCCCAATACTGTAGTATACGGCAAAATGTACGTATGCACAGTCAGGTGGCTGTAAGATCTAGTCCTGTTAAGGCTCTCAGTTTGATCACACAATTCTAAATCCTATGGGGGGAGGGGGGTGCAGGCCGTCTGGCTTCACCACATCCCTGCTCCATGCTTGCTGCTTACCATGTTGGAGGGCAAACATCTGCAGCAGGGAGCCTTCTGTACTGAGTAAACCAGGCGTCTAAATTGCGCATGGAGCTCCCACAGGCACAGAAAACACCCCAATGCAGGTCATAGAATCATATAATTGTAGAGTTGAAAGGGACCATGAGGGCCATACAGTCCAACTGCTGCAATGCAGGAATCTTTTTTGCCCAACATGAGGCTCGAACCCACAACCCTGAGATTAGTGGCGTTTGACTTCCCAACTCATGGAGGGCAGCCTCTGTTTACATCTGTTCATAATCAATATACTTATAACTAGACCTTATTCAGGATAAGAGACCATGCATATAGCTATACATGTTTTGAAAGAATGTGCATATAAGTGTGTAAACTGATGAATGCATAGTAACTTAATGGATCTCGGTGAAGCAAATGCTTGAGGCACAACCCTTTTTGCCCTGAACAGTGTCTGAGGAGGAGTTTGTTAGGTGCTTAGACAGCTTAGAGAGAGAAGTGGATGAGAGAATTACAACCGTCCGTCCTACCTGGTACAGTACTAAAGCCTTGGCACACCCCTGGCTGGTCACCTTGGCAGGTAATGGAGCACTTGATGCCACAGCCCCATGGATCTCCTTCTTTGCACACCTTGATGGCACGGATGCTGGACTCATTCAGGCCAGATCCCCGTGCCAGTACAGACAGTCGTGCCGCCTCTCAAGAAGTCCAGCACAGCCAGTTTCTCTTGCATTGTGGGAACACATTCTGCTTTTTAGCTTTCCCACCTTGAGGAAGAAGCTGCCTTGTGTTTGGGGGCCATGCACTCAGACTAAGCTCTCAGATCACCTTCACTTGCTCTTCATGCTCCTTTGTCCTGTCCATACCCAGCCAAGGAGGACAAATGGACAATAGTTTAATTTTTTATTGACAAAAGCATGCATTTACAGCAGCTCCTAAGGTGCACAGAATCCGCACGCATGCTTCTGGCGACGACGTGACTGGCAGAGCAGTTCCAAAGGAACCAGATTTTGCCCCTGGGCCTAAGGTTCTTCATCCTTTTTTTAAGCGGTCAGATGACTTCATCTTTCAGTGCATTAGAGTGATATGACTTCTTTTCTGAGGTTTTGTTACACTCTGTAAGCTATTCCTTCCATCTGACTTAGCTGTAACATTTTGCAGTTATTCATACCGTTAATCACTCAAATTACTTTTTATTGTTGTCATTTCACCTGTACTTGTTGATTTTAGTATCTCAAGATGATTTTTGTTTTGTCTTTTAGGTTGTGAAACTCTCTGAAATAGTCACCTTAGCAAAGCAAGCTCAAGTGGATGTTAAGTTTCAGTTACCAATTTGATCAGACACGTAATGGTTCATGTTCCCCAAACCCTTGTTGTGATCAGCTTTCTAAAATACTGTTCTATTATTTCTTCTTCCTTTTATGTGTGTGAAGATTTTACTTGCTTGATAGGCAAGCTTGTATCACCTTCCTGTTAATATTCAAAGTGTTTGCTGTAATAAAAAAAAGTTAAATAGTTGCAGTCTGTCCTTCAGTTACAGCTACAGAAACAGATGGTCTTCATATGGGGAAATACAACCTTGAGGTTGAAAATTTAGTTAAAAACTAAAAGTCCATAGCTTGTGTTGATCTGAGTGATAACATACTTAACAGTTAGGCTTAGTAACATATTGTTGGCATTTGTCTGTCTCAGGAGACAATGGAGTGCACCTCCAGAAGTATCTGCTGGGCAACTTTAAGAGAAACAATTCATTTAGCACAGAATACTATGGTAATACAGATGAATGTGTTGAGGTATTCTGTATAGGCAGTATATCAAATATATTTATATTCTGCAGTACAATGAATGAACTAGAACAGGCATCCCCAAACTGTGGCCCTCCAGATGTTTTGGCCTACAACTCCCATGATCCCTAGCTAACAGGATCAGTGGTCAGGGATGATGGGGATTGTAGTCCAAAACATCTAGGGATGCCTGAACTAGAAAATACTGCTCACTATTTATGAACAGTGCATTTTTACAGCAACAGCTCTTTGAACGTTGTAATTTAATCACTATAAAAGTACCGTCTTCATTATTTTCTGGTACTTAATTTAAAATATCATGTAGATTTGTATACGAACTAATAACTGCTTGTTTCTTTTAGTACTGGGTAGACATAGTATTCTTTAGAGTAGCAAATAAAATTTATTCAAAGAGCTGAGCATTGTTCCCCTTCACATATTTATATTTAAATGAAATCATTGTTAAATATTACTGTGAAATGTGTTCCTAAAATCAGTGGGGATCTGAATGTTACAATCTTAGCACTTACATAGTGCCTTAGAGTCTACAAAACGTTCAACATGTGTTATCTCTAATAGTGCCACAAAAACTTAGCTACAGCAAAGTGGGATTGAATGTTATGTTAATAGATACACTTCCTTTTTATAGAAAACCTCTATTGGAATATACGTTTAACAAGCTGCGTACAACTTGGAACCAGGGCCAGATTTGTAACTAGGATAAATAAAGAATTGGAAACTCTTCACATGTTTGTGGCAAATGTGTTTTCATGAGTATTTGTGCAACAAACATGTAAAGTACAGATGACACACATATGCGCTGACAAACACATCTTTAAACACAGCATACATATACATGATTGTAGTCATATGTGACTGTTGTTATTACTTGACAGTTTTCCACATTGGGTTTTAATAGCTACAAGGTCGGTGTTCCCATTTAGTTCAACAATACTTGCATCTCACACCAGGTCATACTGGAAGACACAGATTAATCTTAAATCTATGGACACTGCCCCACTATTTGGTTTCATAACAAATTGTTCTGGGGCAGTGTCATTTTTAAGGCATTTTACCTCTTTGCCATGATTGGAATAGTCATCTACCTAGTTAGTACAACACTTGCTCTTTCCTGGGCAATTTGGTTGGAGGGATGATAGTACTAGTTCATAGTACTAAATTACTCTTGCTAGGTATCACACCACTGTGTTTCTGCTCCTTTTGGGATTTCTAGCCTGTGGGTTTAATGCCCTTTGATATATAGAGTGACACCACCTTCTTAAACAACAATAAAAACTCTCTTATAGAGTTGTACCTTGGTTTTCAAACAGCTTAGTTCTCGAACATTTTGGATCCCGAAAACCGCTTCCGAGTGTTACGGTTTGCGAACCATTTTTGGAAGCCGAACATCTGATGGGGCTTCTGTGGCTTCCGATTGGTTGCAGGAGCTTCCTGCAACGAATCCGAAGCCACACTTTGGTTTTCGAACATTTTGGAAGTCGAACAGACATCCAGAACGGATTCCCTTCGACTTCCAAGGTATGAATGTACTGAGAAATAACTCCAAAGAAACAATTCCAAAGAAACAATTCCCCCACCAGACCTTCACCCACATACACCAGATCTAGCCGTAGGGGGCCTCAGCAGCATTTGGTCCGTCATCCTCTCCAACTACGTCACCCTGCTCCAATCCTTGCACAACCAACCTGTCACAGGCTCGATAGTGGCTACTCTAGAGTAACGACTCCTCCAAGCGTTGTCTTTTCATGCTTTTATTTAGTGCTGATTATTTACAGTGCATAACAGTGCTATGTACATGTTGTCAGTTAGGGGTCAGAACCTCCGAATGGAGATTCCCGCGTTTTCTTCCAGCAAAGTAGCCTAGGAATATTGAATCTCCGCCCCTGTCGCTTCCTGCGCAATTCCGGGGTCGGCGGGATCGGCCTTCTTCCCTTGCCTCCCACTTCCCTTCCCACACTGGGCATGGGCTCCGCTACCTTGCTTGAGCCTCGGTCACCACTTCCTGAATCGCCGCTGGAGGTCTCTCCCTCCCCACTCGCACTAGCGCTGGGCGATGAGCTGGTACTTAAGATGGGAGGGACCTGCCTGTAGCTTCTGTCCCTCACACAACCCCTCGTGCGAGTCCCCATAGGAGCACTCCTGCCCTTGAAGGTGGCCCAGCTAGGCCTGAATTGCCCAGATTAGGAGCCCTAATTGCCACAGGTAACAGCCATGGAGACACCCAGCCCTGCCTGGTTGGGGCAGGTCCAAATGGTGCAGGGCAACGTAGTCGAGTAGGATGATGGACCAAACACTCGGGCTCCCTATGGCTGGATCGGGTACTGTATGTGGGTGAAGGTCTTTGGGAGGATTGTTTATTTCTCTCTGTAAGGTTTTTATTGCTGTTTAAGGTGGTTTACTAGTTGGTATGTGGCCTAAAATATCAAACCTTTTTCCACACTTGATTTGGAATTAAAGAAGACAGCAATACTGTATTAGTGTCTTCCCCTTTGGCTTCAAAACTTAATGAGTGATTATGTCACCTAGTAGAAAATTTAAAAATGTTTGGATAACATAGACTCTTCAACATTAGTATTATCAGCATCCAAAAGATATCAAAAAGTTTTCCTAGTATACTTGAAATACATCAGAAAGTACTCTCATCAAGTCTTTCTGATTTCAAAATCAAAGGCAGTTGTTTTTTAAAAAAAGTATTTTATTTGTATAGTTATTTACAGAACTTTCTTTCAAAGGATTTAATTTTTTTAGACTTTAAAATTCAAATTATAATCTATAAACTGCAATCCTGTGACCCCCAGGAATATATCCCAAGAGTCCAAGGAAACATCCGAGCTCCCTGTCTATCGATGATGGAGAAATAAAATGTCAGATCCACCACACAACAGTTATGGAAACATCTAACAGCTTTTGAAGCTCTAACATTGGTAAGGGCCCAAGCTGCTGTGAATCTCTACCCCAGTTTCCCCTAAAGTTTTTCCCAGTGGGAGGAAAATAGGTATTTATAAAAACATCTGGTAAAAGGACAGGAGTGGAAGATCACTTATCCACCCTCATTTATCCACAGGCTGCCACAGTGGAGACGCCTGGATCCTCACTAGTAGCTGTGCCGGCAGAGCTCTACAGAGCCCAGCACCTCGGCCCTCCGTATGTTTTGAGACTACTATTCCCATCATCCCTGACCACTGGTTTTGCTAGCTAGGGATCATGGGAGTTGTAGGCCAAAAACATCCCAAAGGCCGAGGTTGAGGAAGCCTGGACTAGATCCACAGTGGTTACACTTGCTTGGGCTATTGGGTTTAAGTAGACTAAATTACTTTAGGTCCACTTTCTCCAGTTTAACTCATTTGCAAGTTGGGTTATGTTTAACAAATATTTGACCAAAGCAGCTATATAAATGTGCTAGCAGCAGCTCAATAAAATGGAGGGGTTGTTTTAAAAATAACCTAACTCTCAGCACTATACCTGAAAGCTTTTCTTTCATGTTCATACTTGTGAAACTCTATCTACAAACTTCAAAATGAAGTGTAGTATTAAAAACAGCCTGGCAGAATTCTTTAAATAGATAAATGAAGTTAACCAAAGTAAATAATTTCCTAGTAAATGAAATGATTTAAATTAAGTAAACCGTTTCATTTTGTAACTTGCCAGTCTTTATAGAATCCTTTACCCACTGCTCAGACAAAATTTTAAACTTCCTTTTGAACGTTCTTCTCACTGTCTTTATCTCCTTCAAATGAGCATGATCTCCACTGATTACATGGGACACACCCTCTTCAAGCTGTTGAACCACTTTTGCTCCATGAAATCGAAGTATCAGTGTTAATAGTTTTGTTTGTTTAATCCTAACCCCTGAATTATTCAATTCATCAGAAAGAGCCAGGTAAATCGTGTGCTGCCTGAACATACTTAGTGGAGAGCTTTCCCATGAATAACGTGCTTCTATGTCAGCAATCGCATCCCGAGAGATCTCTTCCTGAAAGTTATTGATTCTTGAGAACACCTCTTTTAGTTTGGCAATATCAGTATCACCTGTGTAACTATCACCATAGCAGTCATATTCACGGGCAAAATGTTGTTTTGTTTCTGGAGACATGTGAATCATGAAATCAAACTGCCAGGGTACAAATGTTTTGTACTGAAAGCACTGTAAAAGCCACTCCGCTCTCACAACATCATACTTGTCAGAAGAAATAATATTTTTCACTCTGACATTCTCAGTTCCTGCAATCACACAATAGGTGTCCAGACCAGGATTCTGGACTATGCTGCCACCATATTCCACTATTTTACTTTCTAGCTGATATTTTGAATATTTTTGTGTCCCTGTCATAACACAAAACTCAACATCTTCAAATATACTGGAAATCTGGTTTACATTTGAAAGATCAGGAGCTTTAAAATGATCCATTAAACCAATTTTTTTCCTAATCTTTGACACAGTTTTACGTTTCTTTCCTTGTGGCTCATCATTATCTATATCAAAGTGCTTAGTCGCTAGCTTTCCACAAGCTTTACCTCGGAGTTGCTCTAGAATGTCAAGAGTCATACAATCATGCCATTCTTTATCTTCTCTTATCCTCTCAATACGAGGGAAACGTAATGTATAATCAGTTTTGTACATATCACTGCTCACAATCTCAGCTGCTTTAATCTGGACGATGACTGAATTACAAGGCTCAATATAGACTTCAGGCTTCTCAGTTCCACACAATATATTAAAAGGAGGATCTCTTTTACGATAAGGTTTCCAATATTTGGCTAATTTCAAGCCAAGATCACGAAGTTCTTCCATAGTGTAACCAGAACCAACACGACAAATGGAGTGGAACACTGATGGCCTTTCGCCAGGCGGAGGAGTCTCAGCAACTGCACATAAAAAATGTGACATCATGCCACCACGAAGACCTTTTCCCCAGTAGCCCCCAACAATTAAAAGGTCTAGTTCATCCATTAGCCCACTAACATACTCTGGTTTGATCTTGAACCACCCTTCCCCACGTTTGTCCGGCTTGTAAATTGACATGGGATCTTTTACCACAATTCCTTCTTCTCTGTGATCTATTGCTTCATTTAGAGAATCTATTACTTCTTTCTGAGTGTTAGCTTGATTTCTAGGAACAAACTGCAAACGACCTTCTATTGGTGTAAATATCTTATTCAGTATCTCATATCTTTTGCTCAACATCTCATGACCCAATTTTTGGTTATTAATCATTAGAACATCAAACACACAGAAGCATGTCTGTAATTCTGAATCATCTGACATCTTTTTGATGTCAAATTTGCTACCCTTCTGTACAAAGGTCTGTGTGGTGGGATTGTAGGCCATCATTTCACCATCCAGAATGCAGTTCTGAATATTATTGTTAAAGATATTATGAATAAATGGAGTCAATGAACCTTCCAAGGGAGAAGCTCCAAACTGCTGAGTATAATCATACCCATTCCGGGAAAAATACTTGTAAACATCTCCATCTTTGTGCATCTGCATTCGTTCACCATCTAATTTGGTTTCTATGTAGAAACTCTGGTGGTTCATTTGTTTTTCAATTTGTTGTACATTAGCAATAGCAGCAAGCATCGGTTTAAAGGCAGAAAATAATGTAATAGAAACATCACTAAGAAATACAGAAGGATTGTGTAACTGTCTACAGACTTTCTCCAAATCAGTTGTAACATTGTGCAACTCTGCAGCATCAGGATGAAAGATGGAAAGTAAGGTTTGCTGGCTGACACCAAGTTTCAAATCTTTTATGATCATCCTTATCAACCATTTCTGTTCAAGTGCTGAACTCTGAGTTATTAACTGAAGAAGGCTCTTCTTGACCAGATCCCTTCTTTTGGCAGCATTATTATTAGAAATGGAATCTAAAATATCGTTCACTTGTTTTATGGTCAGTTGACCTTTCCTGGGACATCTTTGTTTCAACACAAAATAGGCAATCATAGCAAAATCTCCAGCATCTCCCCGTGAGCCAGTAGGTGTTCGATAATTTAAGAGTTTTAAAGCATCTTTTCCATCTTTGGGTAAATTTAACAGTTCAATATACAGCTTAGCAAGCATGGTTTCTTTAATTCCATAAGCCATCCTCTCTCTTTCCAACTGTGGAAGAATAAGCCTCATTGCTGGATAAAAAGAATCTGTTACATCTTTCTCGTTTTTATGAAGAGCAGCATGATATTTCCTCCAGGAATCTAAAAACTCCTTGAAATTCTTGGTTTTCTCAGGTCGGGATTTGCATTTTTGTATTCGTTCTAATGTCAAACAGAGATCTTCAAAAGGAACTTGTGATGCCACAGTTAGTTGGGAAGGAGAACAGGAAGTAGAGATGGAAGACATCTTGAGTATTTCACTACAAAAAGAAAGAAAATGGCAAGCTAATTTTCAAATATTACAACTCCCATCTTATTCCTGCTTTTCCTTGAATTAGCCACATAGCTCTACATTTAAAATGAATTAAAATCTCAGTTTTATTACACAACAATAGTAGTAGGCAGAAGCAAGTTTCATTTGGGGCTATTCAGTTTAGAAAAATAGTAAGATGATACATACATCATTTTATATATATGCCATCTATGCTTGATGTGGTGATAGCTGCAGAGGGATTTAGGAAGTTTTTCTCTTCTCATAACTCAGTGCCACCCTGTGAAGCTGAATGTTGGAAAGAAAGGCAAAAAAGTGCTTTTTCACACAGTGCACAACTAAACTATGGAATTCATTCCTGCAAGACATAGTGCTGACCACCAAATCGGATTGCTGACCAACAAATCTGATGGCTTTAAAAGAGGATTAGATAAATTCATGGAGCCATAATGGAAATGTTCTATCCCCACAGTAAGATGCAATTTGCCTCTTAATGCTAGTTGCTGTGAACCACAAGTGAGGAGAGAGAGAGAGCTGTTGCTCCTATCTCCTGCGTGGGCATTCTTCCACAGCGTTAGCCAAGGGGTCAAGTGGTCTGATCTAGCTAGATGACTGCAATGGAGTGGCCGAAAAAGGAGAGCGCAAGTCTAGAGACACACATGAAAAACGATAGAAAGAAGCATCTCACCGTCTGGATAGGTCGTATTTCCAGGTTCATACTAGAGAACAATGTTGAAATATCTTTACAGTTTTAAAGGGTGGGAGGAGCACGTCGCAGACACCAATGCAGAAATGAAATGCTGATGTAGCTGCGACTGCCCGCAAGTGTGTCCAAACCACTTCAGGGGACACTGGCGCGGAGGCGACCCAGCAAGCGCAGCCTGGGGACTTCTCCTCCTCCCACATGTAGCCTTGGGCCAAAGGCGGCGGAGGATTTGCCTCGCATGCCGCCCGGTGGGAGAGACCCCGCAGAGCCGCGGCTAGCCTGCTGGGCCCAGGGGTCTGGCTCGGAACGAGGCAGCCTCCCACGTCCCTTCCTTCTCACCTCGACGAGCTTCCGCGGGGCCGGACGCTTCTCCTCCTCCTCCTCCTTCCGCAGCCTCGGCCGAGCGAGTTCCGCCGTTCGCACAAAGACCAAAGCACAGCCTGCCTCGCCGCGACCTACGGCCTTCCTGCTCTGCGCATGTGCATGTGCGAAACCTCGTCTGTTCTCGCGGAGTTTCCTTCTGCCGCGCCTGCTCCACAATCAAGCGCTTCTGATAGGCTCTGTCGAGGCGCTCGTTGGGAACCTTTGCCCTTCGAACTTTGACCCGGAAGCGTTGCCGTCCGTGCCGGTTTCCCGGAAGTGGTGAGTGGGCGAGGAGATTCCCTGCCTGGGGGCGGGGAGGACGACGGAGGAGGAAGGAGCGGGGCGCGGGCATGTCCCGCCCAGGACCGCAATGAGGTTGGCGCATTGGGGCTCCATCAGCCCGAGCGGAGTAGCAGACAGAGGCTCAGGCAGGGGAGGCCGGGGAGCCGCGGCACTCTCCTCTCTTCCCTGCGCTCCTCGCGGCGGACGGCCTCGTCCACCTCCCCCTTCCGCCTCACCTGCGCCAGCGCCCGGGAGTTCTCGCTTTTCGCATCGCAGCAGGTAGCGAAGCACGGTCTGCCTTGCGCTTCATGCGCAGGGCGGCGGCGGCTCTCGGTGCTGCAGGAAGGCCCCTTTCCCACGGCTGACACCTGGCTCGTCCCCTCACGAGTGAAAGCTCCCTCCTGCCCAGAGCCCACATCCCGCGTAGGCGGCTGTCGCGCCTAACACAAAACGTCCGCGCGCCTTCGACGGCAGCGCAGGCCGGCGACGTCGGTTCTGACCGGTTGCCGCTCTCTCTGGCCTCGCTACGTGAAGATCTGACGGCAGTACCATTCCTTAGCTCTAAATTACATTATTTGGAATTTAGCCCTGCTGAGTTTGTATAGTATCTGAAATAAGTGTACTTCGCAGTTCCAGTTTACTTCAGTGGGATTTGCTTCGATGTGAGTATGTTCACGGTGGTAGAATGGCTTTGTGCATGTTTACCTGGAAGTCCTGATTTTTCCAAGCATGTAGCTTCCAGTCTATTATAAGGCAAAAGTTTGGCTCTATGGCAGTGGTGGCCAAACTCGGCCCTCCAGATGTTTTGGGTGTTTTGGGAGTACAACTCCCATCATCCCTAGCTAACAGAACCAGTGGTCAGGGATGATGGGAATTGGCCACCACTGCTCTATGGTGTCACTCCAGAAGGTTTGGTGATAGCCACAGTAGAAATCCAGGAAAGCTGTCTGGGTATTTCTTATGTTTAAAAACGTAATATATCATTAATTTTTTTATTTAATAGCCTAAAAACTTGCTTATGAAAAATCACATCATTCTGGGAACATCACTCTGGGATGCATAGTTGAGTTTGTTAGTTCTCTTTTGTATGTGAACACTGCAGCCTGTAATGTCCTTTTAAAAAAACAACTCTTAACTGGAAATTAATAAGAATGATGTCTGATACAAGATGTTTTCCAAAGCTGCAATTACTTATTTGATAAAATTAATGTAGCCTCATTCCTGTTTTTCAAAATTAACAATTATGATAGTGAGGCAATACTGGCTAATACACTTCCTTTTGTAACTTGGCACACCATCGGTACTCCTTTAAGTGCTGTATGTCCTGTTTCTGGATATGAAGGCTAACAATACAGTATCCACTTGAAATGGGGCAATTAAACTACAGCATATACAGTATTCCAAATGTGGCTGAATCATACATTTTCTGTGTGTGTGGCTATGGACCTAAAGGACTATGGAACTTCCCATGAGTGGTGGTTCGGGTGACTGTCTCTGCAAGCTTTAAAGTAAGCATTACAGTGGTACCTAGGGTTGCGGACCCAATCCGTTCCGGGGTGCCGTTCACACCCTGAGAAGTCCGCAACATGAGCGGAGCTTCCGCGCATGCGCAAAAGCATAATAGAGCGCTTCTGTGCATGCGTGCGGGGCGGAACCCAGAAGTAAACACTTCTGGGTCTGCTGCGTTCGGAACCCGGAAAAACGCAACCCACAGCGGATGCAACACGAGGTATGACTAGTATATTTCAAATGGCTTTTACCTAACATATGCTGTAATCCTATTTGTTTTAACCAGGTAGCTTAGCAGATTTAAAGTGGTGTTTTGCTGGTTTGATGAGTTGTTTAATTATGGGTTTAAATTTTCTGATATTGTATATTCTGCTGCCAACACTACTACTAACTCAAATCATTGTTGTTCCTGGCCTTTTGAGCATTAAAGTGTATTTGATGCTACACTGTTCAGAATGGGGTGACCAACTGTGGTCATGGACGGAATGGAAGGGGGTGACTAGAAGAGCATGAGGGAGACGCAAGGAGGGGGCCCCTAGAAGCAGGGGGTTTGAGCGATCAAGAGAGGTCAGGAGAAGGAGGGCCTTCCAGGACAGGCTGAGAGACTGAGAGTCACAGTGTGAGTGCCAATTTAGACAAAGAGGAGTCAGAGGTTGGCCCTGCTACACAGCAACAAAACAGTCCCAGTCCTGCTGGCTTGCCTTCCCCTCTGCCACCCCACTCAAAAAGAGTCATGCTGAGCAACGGGCCATGCATGCCCAGAGGAGGAGCTTGCCCCCTTCGTCCTCTTGGGAGGGATCCAGACTGAAAGGCTAGAGGTGGGAAGCTCGGAGCTAGTGGTCAGTTTCAGCAATGTCTTAGCTGGATTAAGATGAACCAGAGGAATCTGCTGTGTTGTTATTTTCTGTTAATAAAGAGCTAATTGCATTCTGTGCCTTTCGTGTGTGTGCCTACCCTGTTGATAGCTCCTTGACAGTTGTTCACAAATTTATAAAGATACAGTACAGGTTTGGGAAACTACCCCCTCCAAATGAGTAAAAGACATATTTTGTGCACAAAATTTATTTAATCTTCAGCTAAATCCCCTATCTTGTTTTTAATTGCTTTACAAAGATCAATAAAATCTAACAACATTGTTTTAGGTAGTCCTATATCTTTATTTTATTGGTCCTCAGTTACCAGGCACCTGTGTCACTTTATCCCATTATTCTGAATAGCTTTAGTTTGAAGCATTTAGGCATTTGTGTATTGTCTATATCAGTGGTGGCCAAACTTTGCCCTCCAGCTGTTTTTGGACTACAACTCCCATAATCCCTAGCTAACAGGACCAGTGGTCAGGGATGATGGGAATTGTAGTCCCAAAACAGCTGGAGGGCCGGGTTTGGCCACCACTGGTCTATATGATGCTAGCTGGGATCCAGAGCCTCATTATGTGAAGGCACATCTGTTTGTAGCAGTTTCTATTGATTCCCTAATCCTGCTCTGCACTCCCAGACAATATTGTACTGTTTGTGAGGGTAGCAGCTGCTTTGTGGGGCATAACGACTGGTAGGGGTGTTCGAAAGATGCTAATCAAATAGTACTTAGTGATTGTATTTAGAAATGTGTCATTTAAGCAGCTCCAGAATTTTTTCTGCTTTTGCTATTGAGCTTTGAAGTTACTTCTTGTAGAAGGTCATCTCCCCACTATTACACATTATGCTCTCTGAAGAAATACTAATGGCATTGATTACACAGAATATTCTAGATCCAGATTTCCTTCTCCCAACAGTATTTCAATTTATTTTGCTTGTAGTTAGATTGACTGCTGGAACCCATCACTTATCAGGAGGTGGAGATAAGGGGACACAGAAAACCTACAAAATACAGACTGAAGCTTTGGTTGAATTTTGGTTTAATTTGGTTGAATTTTCTACATGATGGATACCTGGAAATTCGATGAGAGACCATTTTCAATTTGAACAAAGAAGTATATAGGCAGAAATTCCAACAATCAGAGCATTCTAAAAATATCATTTGGTTACAGCTTTCATGTCCTTGTCTCCTTTGCAATCCATTATCATAGATTCAAACAGATTATTTTGTGAACCGCCCTTAGATCTTTGGATGAAGGGCGGTATATAAATTTTTATTAAAAATAATATAATATTATTTGGATCTACCAATCATTCCCACCTCTCTGCCAGATACCCAATACATTATCAGTAGAGAGCTGTTAACTTTCTGCAACATCATTTGCAAATTAACTGTTTTAAATTAGACTTGCATGATGTTAGGATTTGACCTTGACTGTTAATGTGTTGGCTCTTTCTGTGTTGGGGGTATGTAGGGCTGACAAGGGTTAAAGAAAGTAAGATTTGATGGTTGGGAGGGGACAGGTGGATAAGAACAAGTGGCTTGGGTCCAAAAGTGCCCTTCTATGAGTGGAAAGATGGACTCTTTTAGCTGAAGAAAATTGCACAAGAAAAGTGTACAGAACTAAATCCTGGAGTTGTTAGTCTGTTAGCACAAGTCTTTGCGCAGTTGTTTACATGAGATGGTTTGCTGTTTTTCCTTGAATTCCATACCTTTCTATTTCTATTTCAAATAACTATACATTTGCAAAGCAAGCCCTAATGGCTGGGAAGTATGCAGCCATTCTTTTTTGCAAAGCAAACTATGTATTGAGAACTGCATACATCCCAGCCTTTAGGGATTGCTTTGTGATGAGAAACATTTATAAAACAACATCTCTCTGCATCGTATCTCGTGTAAATGCACTGCATGTTGTGATGTAGCTTCATACTCTCTGCAGTGCACCTATAGGCATGGAGCCCACACGTCTTTTAGCACTACATAAAGTATAGGTATGAATTATCTTATACATTTGTTGTCCCTTTTAAAAGTTGTTTTTAAAGAAGCTTATTTATTTTCTTTTTTCAGGCTTCATATGGACTAAAGATTCATTGACTACTATAATGGAAAAATCATGGATGCTTCGGACTTTCATTGAAAAGTGGCTCCTTGCACTGGTCTCATGGTCCTGGGGCCTCTGCCGTATCTCTCTCTTACCTTTGATAGTAACTTTTCATTTGTATGGAGGCATGATATTACCTCTGTTAATATTTGTATCTATTGCAGGTATATTATATAAATTCCAGGATGTGTTGCTTTATTTCCCAGAGCAACCTGCTTCATCACGACTCTATGTCCCCATGCCTACTGGCATCCCACATGAAAATATCTTCATCAAAACCAAAGATGGTGTGTTGCTCAATCTGATTCTTCTCAGAAACACAGGAGACAACTCCTCATATTCACCTACTATCATTTACTTTCATGGAAATGCAGGAAACATTGGTCACAGACTACCCAATGCTTTGCTGATGCTGGTAAACCTGAAAGTAAACTTATTGCTGGTTGACTATAGAGGCTATGGAAAAAGTGAAGGAGAAGCAAGCGAGGATGGCATCTATTTAGATTCTGAGGCTGTGTTAGACTACGTGATGACTAGATCCGATCTTGACAAGACGAAAATTTTTCTCTTTGGACGATCCTTGGGGGGAGCAGTTGCTATTCACTTAGCGTCTGAGAATTCCCATAGGATTTCTGCCATCATGGTGGAGAACACATTTCTTAGTATCCCGCATATGGCCAGCACTCTGTTTTCTTTCTTTCCAATGAGGTACCTTCCTTTGTGGTGCTATAAAAACAAGTTCCTCTCCTATCGAAAAATATCTCAGTGCAGAATGCCTTCACTCTTCATCTCTGGGCTTGCTGACCAGTTGATTCCTCCAGTTATGATGAAGCAGCTTTATGAGCTTTCCCCTGCTCGGACTAAGAGATTGGCAATATTTCCAGATGGAACTCATAATGACACTTGGCAGTGCCAAGGCTACTTCACAGCACTTGAACAATTCATCAAAGAAGTTGCAAAGAGTTATTCCCCTGAAGAAATGGCAAAAATGTCATCTAATGTAACAATAATATAACTAATTCCAGTCTTTCTGTCTGATACAACTGCATTGTACCTGGATTTGTAGAAAGTGATAAAGAATGACAATTTTTAAAGTATGTACTCTTGTCTTGTACTTATCTAAAGAGCAAAATTAAACATGGAGAGATCTAATAAATTATGAGCCAGATAGTTTTCACACTTAGCGTTATAAATTAGTGATGGTTTTGATAAAATTAATCTTAATTTCCATTTCTTAGATTAAGACACATTATTAAGCTTATTGCTAAAATTTAAATTAACCCTGGGGGAGATTTGATGTGGTGCAAGGGGGATCCACTTGTGCAATGGGACTTCTTTCCTTTGTAGCCCACCCGCCTTCCCAAATTTTGCTCCAGAGGATTATAAGATCCTCCATAGAGCGGGGTGGGATGGATCAGGGAGAAGAGAAACCAGAAGTTCTGTTGCACAAGCAGATTTCTGTTGGGCAGGCAGACAGACATCATTGGATGTTGCCCACTGGTGTTAAGAGAAGAACAGAGCTGTTGCGTGCAGTGTGTTTTGGCTGCATAGGTAACCATGATTAGCAACACACTCTGTAGCTAGAGCTTTGGGATGCATGATAAACCCCTGAATCCTTTTGTTATGCATCTCTGATTGTGTAGTGTGCTTAACATTATAAGTAGCACTAATGGCCCCCTGGGCTCCTTTGGGAGAAAAGGTATGGTAGGAATTAAAAAAAATATGGAAGTACACTCATTGCTTCTTACATCCACATGCAGGATGAATGGGGAAAAGTTGCATTTAAAGTTAATGATATATTAGTGTTGATATTCTCATGCAGTCATGAAGACGGTCTGACTAGTGTTCATTTTGCTGTGTTTGCAAAGGTTCACTGCCCCTTAGCACTTGTGCATTGTGCCTCTTGTGCTTGTTCCCCTAGAAGCCATGAGTGCTTAATGCATCAAACCTAAAGTCTGGTTGGAATATTGCTTTCTACTTAAATAGCAATATGGCAATTGGGAGAAGTTGGACTACAGGGAAAGGGGCTTTTAAAAAAAATCTACTGCTAACATTTACTTCTGCTTTTCATATCAAACTCCTCTTTAATTATTTTTAAATGTTTAATTTAAAAGTTTTCTTGTAGGGGAATTGGTTTTCTTTCATTGCAGCATGTTGTCATTTTCTAAACACTGTTGACCATTGTCATGTAACATGAATAGAACTGAAAATATTTTGGTTATTAAAGGCCAGAATCCTAGGTGTACTTCTCAGGAAATAAGTCCCACTAAACAACAGGACTTCCTCATGAAAATATACTTGGGATTGAGCTATTAAGAGGGCCAGACTAAGTATTAAATAATGATTGGTAGGTAGCTAGCTGTGTTGTTCTGACGTAGTCAAAACAAAATAAATGACAAACTTAAGGTGCTACTGGAAAGATTTTTTTTTATTAAATAATGAGTTTGATATTGAGTATACTTTACAAAATCAAATTACTTATTCTATTAGGATATCTAGTGTGTGTTTTAATTTATTTTTGCTTTATAAACAATGCATTTATTGCAAAAAAACTGGGCTTTTTATTTTCCGAGAAAAAGAAAAAAACAGTTTACCCATTTAGACTGCTCCAGAATCTTACAGAATGCAATTTTAACCACTCATTTGTTAAGATGCAGTAAAATAAAACATTCAGTTTTGAAAACTGGTTGTGCTTATTTGAAGAGAGCATAAATCAAGGTATTATGCATATGCTCGTGCAGGAAGTGGAAAACTAATGGGTAATACTCAATTGTTAGTCAGACTCAGAATATACAAATTGATATCAGTGGACTGAAATTGCTTAAATCAATTGATTCCATTGATTTCAGTGAGTCTGCTGAGTATGACTAACATGGGATATTGCCCCTTAGAACCAATATTGAGTATTTGAGGACATTTTCTTTGTTTTTCCTCTCTGTATCTTCTCTGACATAATTGTTTCCTGATTAGTCTTCTTCCAACATCTCATTCATCATTCTATTCACAGTTATTATATTACACAGAAATTGCAAATAATCTCTTAAATAATTTGATATATTTCAGCAACAACAGCATTTGTACTTTGCCATTCTTTTTTGTGGTATGCTATTTTAGTTTTGGAAACATGCCTCTATTAGTGTTCACAGAAAGTAAATTAAGCCTGATACAAAACCTTCAGCATTAGCATGCAATAGCATACTGTAGGATGTAGATCATACCATCCACAGTCGTAGAAAGCCTGATGTGAAAACAGCGCAGGAATGCTGCAATGACACCCTAGACGACAATGATCAGTATATTATTGGCCTGAGTATTGCTTGGAAGAGAATCTTATAGTAATTATTAATCTTACAGCATTTGTTGTAGAGACGTCCCTTTTCCCTTATCTTTTTATAATGAAATGTGTATTTGCTATGTGCACTTTGACTTTGCTTGGAGCTCATCATCTTGTAGAAAAAATATAGGTTACATTATCTTTTATATAAGAGCAACTGAACAGCCTTTTGTGGAACAGTAAATCAGCTGAGACTTGAACTTTGAATTTTGCCTCTGAAATTTGTGGTACTTTCCAGAAAGATTAGGAATGGTCTAGTTTTGAATAGAGAATGATTCATTGACTCCCCAGTTATGCCTGAAGAGATAAGAGAAGCTTATGCTTTCAAGTAAGTACTTGTGCAGAGCTAGAGTAAGATGCTTATATGAAATTTGTGCTTGTTTTGAGTATTTCCATAGGAACTGTACAAAGCCCCCTCCATTTCAGATGTCCCCCTACCCCCTTGGGAAGGTGAGACTTTTAAATATAGCACAAGCTTATTGGGTCCAATTATAATGACAGATGTATTGTTTTGAATACATTTTTATCTGTGATAATTCAGCAAAAAATCTGGATTAATTTATGGGACCAATTGAGGGTCTGTTCTCAAGGGTTTGTGCATTGTGGCACAAGGTGATACTGAAATCAGAGTAACGATATTTAAATGTCCTTTTGGTGCTCTTATTTATTTGCTAAGGTTATATACCCTACCTTCTGCTTTGGCAGATCCACAAAATTAAGACTACTGAAATTTCAGTAAAATTCAATTAGAAAATAAGTATGGGGAAACATCTATAGATTTTTGTTGTTTATGTAACTTTTTGCAAATGACACATAACTTTTCTTGCCAAAAATTTTTTGCTGCATGCAATAGAATTAAAGATACTTGTGGGTTCAATTTTGAATGTTTCACTTAGATCAAAACAAAAATTAAAACTGCAGCCCCATGTATTTTCACTTAAAGTAAATATTGTTGAGTTCTGTGAGATTTGCTTCTAAGTGAACATGTTTAGGGCCAGACTGTTGGTATATGTGTGTTTTCTACAGATTAAAAACAATACTTGTCATTTCATATTTTTAGACATGCATTTAATTAAACACTTTCATTTTCATTTTAATCTGCCTTTTTTTTTTTACAATAGATTGATTTTCCTTTTACATAACCTCTATTTTTATGTACTAACATATGCAATAAATTGATAACACCTACAATTGCTAATAGCCTTTTCTGTGTGTTTGGTTTGTTTTCAGTATAATTATCCTTCTGATTCTCTGTCAATTTCCTGTAGTTTCAAAATGTAGAATAAGCCATCAGTTGGGCAGCAGTGGAAAAAATCTCTTAATACTTAAAACACTGCCAACTTAATCTGTTATACATTCAGTTCAGTTAATTTTAAAGGCATGTATGACTTGATTAAGGATTGGTTGCTGTTTGGTATATAGTATGCCCTGTGGGATAAGCTTATCCTTTTTCGGCCAGTGCATCAAAACTGTTTTCAGATAGACTCTTCTTCCTTACTTCAATATGTTGTAGCATGGCATATTAATACGATTAGTATTTCACATCCTTCAGTTTCTCTTGCTATGCTGCTGCCTAATCCTGGCACATGGCACCTGAATATTTCATTTTTGAATGATGATTTCAAAAGGCAAACACAGGCTCTGAACTCCGGGAATCAACTCTTTGGGCTTCAAGCTCCCAGGCTTTCATCCCACCACCCACTCCTTAATTTGGAGGTGGGGAGTGAATTGAAGAAGTTGAAGTTGACCTAGAAAGGGGGGGAAAGGGCCAGATAGTCATCCAAATTGCACAAATTCTCAGGAAGCACTAGTGACAGCAGAACCAACACTATGATGCTGCTGCAATCGCTTAGAAAACTACTCAACGCAGCCACACCAGCGATGACTGGAAAAAATGAATGCTGATCTTGTCAACTGCAGAGCCCCTGTGTAGTTTGCTGACTCCTCTCCTCCCTCCGTACCATTGCAAATTATTGTGAGTGGCAGACATAGAAAAATGCTACAAAGGTGCATCAGGTTGATGGGCTGCTGGTTCACCACCTGTGACAGGAGAGGCTTCCTTCTCTCCCCTTTTAGAACGAAAGCTGGAAATTCAGGCCAGTTATCAGCCCAAAGAGATCCAAGCAAACCCTAGAAAATTGGGTCTTAGGGCAACCCATATTTTTCTAGTCAAGAGATATGGATCTAGTTCTTTTACTCTGAAAGACTACTAACTGATACAGTTCTAATATACTTGCTTTCCATAACAACCGAACATTACGAGGATTATCATACTGTAGGTGGCAGTGTTTCATTTATAGTATACTTTTGATATGACTTCGCCAAAATCCGTGGCATGGACATGGTACTGTAGTGTTTCTGTGGATCTTTCTACTTAGACATGTTATTTACTCTGGAGAAGTGAAGGATGTAACTCAATTTTCAGAAACTACAACTGACTTTTTCCATTGTGTGGAAACTTTGCTTCAGGGAACTGATTGAAATGTTGGCCGTTTCAAGAAACCAGAAACTTGCACAACATGGTGATGAGAGGCAGGTAAGCTAACCAATAATGATCTGAGAAAGAGTATCAAACAGCAACAATAAAAATTTAGATGAGTAATTAAGTTCATGAGCCACCGCTTACCGCTCTGAAAGCTGGTGTTTTATCAGCAACCCAGAGCAGTACTAACAGAGCCTTGATTCACTTGGTGAAGAAAAGTATTGGAAGGGACCCCAAGGATCATCTAGTCCAACCTCCTGCAATGCAGGAATCTCAGTTAAAGCATCCATGACAGAGGGCTAATAAGTCTTCATCGGACCAAAAAGGTGTTTGGTGGCTCCAAGCAGGCCTCACTCCAGAGAGCATGGAACTGAGAAGGCCATCTCCCTGGTTGCCATACTTGTGCCTCTCTCAGCAGGGGCGCATGGAGAAGGGCCTCAGAAGATGGTGGGAATCAACCTCCTTTGTTATGTTCAGAATTATTTTTGTTTGTTGTGTGCAGTTACACAAGCAGTGCTAGCTATAACCAACAATGAATATTTTAAACAGTATTCATAAAAAAAGTCTATTTTGGAAAGTATCCGTGAGATATCTCAGCCTGCAGTTTGCCAATGAAGTGACCTATTTGATGGTTTTTTAGGCTTAGTTGATACGGATGTTATTCCCCCCCCCATTTTTTATTCATTTTATAACAACATAAATACATAAAAAAACCAACTACAAAACAGAACATAAACAAAATAAACAAAAACATATAACAATACATATAAATTCTTCTCACAGCATCATTTTCCACCCACATCTCTTTCGAAACCCACCTATCTGAATTTCATTTTAATCCATCTTTAGCAGTACCAAAATTAAAAAAGATTAAACCCTATTCAGATGTTATTTCTTATTTTGAATATGCAAACTTCAGATCAGCCTTGGCTTAACTTTGCCACAAGGTGCTTGTACAGGGAGTCATTCTGAGTGACTTGTACACCTTGCCTCCTGTGTGTAGCTGCTGCCTTTGGAGCTGCACATCAGAGACAGGTTGTAATAGTCACTCAAATCTACACCCTGTATAAGGACCGTGCAGCGAACTATCACCAGATCTGTCACCAGAGAGTGGTTCCCAAGTGTTAAAATGTAACACTCAAGCCGTTCTGACATTTGGTTGTAATAAGCCAACAAAACAAAAAGTTTTATGTGGCATTTATCTCTAAAAGCAACCGACAAGTTGGGAAATGCTGTAACAGGTGAAAGCTCAGAACTCAAAAGAGCAGATGAAACAAAGGAACTTCTAAAAGTGCCAATAGGAAGGGAATAGCCAGGTTTCCAGAGGAAGGAATTCAAAGAATGAATGACACAACCTTGTCTCTAATTATGGTGTGTCATCCAAAATAGGACAACTAAATCTGATTTTTGTGGGGGGTCATGTGCAAGTCATATGAGATGCGGCTGTTCTTCAAGAACTCTCAGCAACAGTTGTTAAAGCCCTAGAAGATCAATACTTTGACTTTAGGTTGGAAACTGACCGGAAACCACTTTTAGTAGCAAGAAAAAGGAGCCTTTTTTGGTCTGAGGACCATATTCCAAGGACACAAAAACAAGAACAAATATATACATTTAAAAATAAAATAACAAGCATATCTTGTTCTTTAGGAGTAAAGAACAGTATTTCCACCAATACTCTCAAAAGATCAGGCAGCATTCTCTTATTCCTGATCTCAGCAGTGTGGGGCTGCAGTGCTAAGCTCAGAGATAAGCCTCTACCCACTGCCTTTTATCTTAAAAGGGTAGGCAGAGGCACAGTGGTGTAGTGTGCCTTTTTGGTGCCCAGGGTACATGCATGCTGGAGGTAGAGCACGGAGGGTGAATGGAGCCCGTCAATGCCAACACCACTGGATTCTGAGAGGGCACAACCAGGCACCTCCATGACAGGCACCCTGTGGGGTGGCATGGCGCACCGGAGACAGGCCTTTGGGGCTGGGACAGTGCCTCCTCCTCTTAGAGAGAGAGAGCACAGCTCTCTGTTGGCCAGCCAGGCTTCCCCCTGTGTGGACGCTGGGAGGGCAGGCAGTGCAGCACAGTCCCAATTATCTCCGGTAGAGTGGGGTGTGTGTGTGTGGATCCCAGATGACCTCTCTCTTGCTAGGAGAAAGAGGCACCACCCTAACCCCAAAAGCCTAGCCCTGGCATGGCTTGCCTTCCTGCAGGGCACCTGTTGTGGGGGCACCTGGCTGCAATGTTAGAGATCAAATGAAATGTCTGCGCTGAGGGGAAAAGAGCTGGCCAGTGGGTGGGCAACTTGGGCAGGTACAGTGTGGGGCCCAGCCTAGCCCCAAAGGCCTGGCCCTCGTGTGGCTTGCCTCCCTGCAGGGTGTCGGTTGCTGGGCCACCTCCCCCCACAGCCCCGGTCACCCCACACCAGTGCAGAAGCCCATTTCCAAGCTTTCTCAAAAATAAGTTATGCCAGATTTGTGTGTATGGGGAATGCTCTCGATATAGTGTATCTTGATTTTGGTAAAAAAAAAATTGACCAAGTCCCCCATGATATTCTTCTGGAGAAGCTGAGAAAATGTGAGCTAGATGATGTTACTATGAGGTGGATTTCTGGCTGGTTGACTGACCAAACCAAGAAAATGCTCACCAATGGTTCCTTGTTATCCTGGTAAAAAGTGACAAGTGTGGGTGCTGCAGGGTTCTGTGCTGGCCCCATCATTGAGCAACATATTTATAATTGACTTGGATGGAGGAATAGCGAGAGATGCTCATCAAATTTGCTGATGACACCAATCTGACAGGGGTACGGTAGCTAATACCACAGAAGATAGTATCATGATTCAATATAATCTTTATGGATCAGAGATCACTGCCCAAACTAACAAAATGAATTTCAATAGGGAGAATTGTAAAGTTCTACACTTAGCTAGGCATAACCAGGTACACATATATAGGATAGGGGGTAGCTGTTTTGCCAGTAGTGCATGCGAAAATGATCTAGGGATCTTAGTAGACCATCAGCTTAACAAGAGTGACCTAATCAAGGGAAAAAATAAAATAAATTCCTTCCAGTAGCACCTTAGAGACCAACTAAGTTTGTGAAGAAGTGTGCATGCACACAAAAGCTCATACCAATAACAAACTTAGTTAGTCTCTAAGGTGCTACTGGAAGGAATTCTTTTATTTTGTTTTGACTACAGCAGACGAACACAACTATCTACCTGTAACTAATCAAGGGAAGTAATAGTCCCGCACTATTCTACCTTGGTCTGGCCACACCTGGAGTCCTGTGTCCCGTTCTGGGCACCACAGTTTACAAAGGTTATTGACAACCTTGGAGGTGGGCAACCAAGATGATAAAGTGCCTGGAATCCATGTCTTATGAGGAATGGTTGAGAAATTTGGGTATGTTTAGCCTTGAAAATAGAAGACAGAGGAGATATAACAATCATCTTGAAATATCTAAAAGGCTGACACATGGACGATGGAGCAAGCTTGTTTTCTCCTGCACTGCAAGATTGGACACAAGCCAATGGATTCAAATTACAATAAAGGAGATTCCAACTAAAACAATGGGAATAACATTCTGACAGAAATAACTGTTGAACAGTGGACAGTGGTGGACTATCATTCATTGGAGGTGTTTAAACAGAGGTTGGGTGACCATCTGTCAGAGATTCTTAGCTGTGTTTCTTGCATAGCACAGGGTGGACTAGATGGCTCTTTGTTCCCTTACAACTCTAAGATTCTATGATTCTAAACCCCACTGTGATCAATGAGCCATTTCCATAAATTGTATCAATAAGACATACATGGTCTAGGAGCTTTAACATAATAATTATTTCTTAGTGACTTTTGAAAAACAAGAGTAGCATTGTTAATCCCCGTAGTTTGATAGGATTTCTTTGATGATGTCAGAGTTTTAATCTTTCTGTCACTGGATTGTATAAGAGGAAAATGAAAATATATAATTATGTCATGTTTGGTACTCAGAGCCAATACATTGTATTCCCTACACCTTGCCAAGAGTTTCCTACACAGCTTGCTATCTAAGAGTGCAATGGAATTCAAAATGACCAGGCATTTGGATGTGGTGAAGATCATACACAGCTGTGTATCAAGCTGAAACTGAAATGAGGAAGGTGAGTTGGGGAACCACAGAAACAGAGCCATAAAGCAGAAGCAAGCATTAAATGTCATGCACATAGCATCAACAGACCCACATGACAGGAAGTTAGCGCTGCCTGCATTTTGGCCACATATCTTGGATGCAACCGGCAAGATGTAGTTATTCACCAGAAAGAATCAGCTGAAGTTTTCATCTGGTGTTTAATAAAGGAGCCATGGCATCTATGACCTTCACACGAGGAAATAGCCATATCACCATCTCCCATCCTTTTAATGGCTTGGATCCTAAAGGGCTCTTACTAATATTTCTGGGGCTTGCAGTGTTCATGTCATCTTGCCTTGCAGCAGTCTCTTTCTACTATGTTACAGCATTAAAATCAGAACTAGCAATGCTGAGCAGCAAGCTGAACTGCAGGGTCCAGACAAGGACAGCATTTCCACAGCTCTTGAGGTCTTTGAAAAAGAGCAAAGAGGCCAATTCCTTCATTCCCTACTTGAATGTATTAGAAGGTGCTTCTAGTCAGGTGAGCCTGCAGACCCATTTGGAAGGAAATATATACTTCTTTGCGTGTTCTGCATTTTCCATTCACTTTGGGGAAGGACACGAGTCACAGCCCTAATAATTGACTTTCTGCGTATGTTGTTGGCAGCAAATTTCTTCTGGACCACATCAGAGTAGTGAAGAGATAATGTGGAGTGGAGACAAACACAGGGGGAAAAGGTCTCCCCCGCACGCAGGAGAAGCAGGTAAGTGAAAAGAGCTTAGTAAAGAAGACAGGCCCCCAAGGAGTAAATGGGCTAGCAACTATGAAAGCCAGATATGGCATATAAGTCTTTTTGCTGGGATTGGGCCATACAGCCAAAATTATGGTAATTAGGCATTTCTTTTGAAAATAGTACAGTCGGAAGTACCTAGGTCTCAGAAAAAACCTATTTATGTGTGCTACTACAACAGCTAGGATTTTGTTAGCCCAAAAATGGTGGGTGAGTGATGTCCAAAATAAGGAGGATTGGCAATTAAAAAGGACATAATATGCAGTTAGCGCGTCTAACAAATAAAGCAAGAGAACAAGAAGAGCAAGTATATAAAGAAGAATGGAAAAATTTTGTGGAGTATCTGGAAAACAACTATAACCACGTGAAAACATTAGTAGGAGTAAAGTATAACACATAACAAAGGAATAATAAAGGATTAAGGGAATTAAATGAAAATACAAGAATAGGTGGGATAGGTGGGAAAATTAAAGTAACCAGAGAGGGGGAAGAAGGAAAGTCATAAATGATTGGTTTATTTTAAAGAAAGATATGAATGAGGAAATGTTTATTTTAATGTGAATGTGGTTTTGGAAAATGTAACATTGATACACACAGAGAGAGAGGGAGAGGGAGGGAGGGAGACAGTGCTTTTTTCTGGGGGGACGCAGTGGTACGCATACCATAGCTGCCAAGTTTTCCCTTTTCTTGCGAGGAAGCCTATTCAGCATAAGGGAAAATCCCTTTAAAAAAGGGATAACTTGGCAGCTATGACGCATACCCCTAAACATTTGGGGAATCTTAAGTTTGGCCTCACTGACGGGCAGTATTTCATTTTTAGAGGGGAAAAGCAGTGTGTGTGTGTGTGTGTGTGAAATCTCAGACCCGGGGACTGAACGGCTCGATCCATTTCTTAGGACTCTCTCCAGGTCATTATTTTCACCAGCCCTGCTCTCCCACCTCCCTGAGAGCTTTTGCCTAGCTACAATGTGTCCTAGAATTGTGCTTGCTTGCTCCACACCCTTTGACCTCTGGCCCTGCCCACCACTGGCATGTGGCCTCCAGTGCCGGAGGAAGGGGGGCAGGCCACCCCGGGTGTCAGCACTGAGGGGGGTGACAAAATGCCAGGCGGCACTCACCACAGGGCCTGCAGTGCACCTGAGCCATGCGTCTCCCCAAACAGTCCACCCGCCCCCTCTCCCTCAGCTGTTGGGCGGCTGGGTGGGAGGAGGCAGGCAGACTCCTCAGAGGCCCCATGGAGCGTCCTGCCCCAGCTAGCCCCGCCCCCACGGGCAGCTGGCCCCGCCCCCAGGCGCCCGATCGGCTTGCTCCGCTGGTGGTCTCCATAAAGTTTCCCACTTAGGTTGAAAAATGTTCCTCACACCTGGTGTGATCCATTGTTTTCATACATGGGGAACACTTCAACTCTGGTAGGTTCAGTAGTGTTATTTTATCTATAGAAGGTGAACAAACTACACAGATTCATTGAAGCCACATGTGTCAAAATATTGCTATTAGCCTTCAACACGATTTGGTGGAAAGACATGATACAGAAGTAGCAGATAAATAAGTAATGGTTAATCTGTTAAAAAAAAGAGAATACTGAATCTGTATATATCAATATATTCAGAAGCTGATGAGATGTCACCATAAAAATCTGTACTATTCTGGAAAAGTAGATTCATTATGTTTTGTGTTGGTTAAATCCCATATTTGCTCAACCTAACACCTCTACCATAGCTGCCTTTCACTTTCTATATCTGTTGTATTTAAAGGGGCAAATTTTGAAGCTCATAACTTTTAGTTTGGTATGGTCTTACTCAAACAATAATTCCTCAAAAGCTAGTCAATAAAGTACTCATTTCAAAGTTTGCTTTGCTTCATTCTGCTAACTGAATTAATTTTTGTTCAGAATTGCAAATATCTGAACTTAATGCCATGAAAATAAATCTGATGACAGGAAACCATTCTCCATTAACTTTTAATTTTTACAGTGGTACCTCGGGTTAAGAACTTTATTTGTTCCGGAGGTCCGTTCTTAACCCATAACCGTTCTTAACCTGAGGCGCACCTTTACTAATGGGGCCTCCCACTGCTGCTGCTGCGCAACTTCTGTTCTCAACCTGAGGAACTACTTCCGGGTTAGCAGAGTTTGTAACCTGAAGTGTTTGTAACCCGAGGTACCACTGTAATTTGTTTGAGCTCTGTACTACACTCAGCCGCATGAGGGTAAACTTCCATTTTAGACTATTCACACAAACCATTTATAGGCAGTTCTGCAGGCCTACAAAGGCATCCCAGAACAATTACAATATGAAATCTAAAAACATAAATGAAAACCAAAATAAATAAAATTTCATTTTTGTAATGAACAAGTTATCAAAGTAACTTGTTTTTTTTAATAAAAAAATTCCTTCAGTAGCACCTTAAAGACCAACTAAGTTTTTATTTTGGTATGAGCTTTCGTGTGCATGCACACTTCTTCAGATACACTTCTTGTTTTTTTTAACCACACTGAATAATTTGGTGTCATCTTTAAACTTGACCTCCTAAATTCACCCCTAAATTGAGTCGATTCATGAACAAGTTCCCCACTTCTTTGCCAGGCCCTTTTCCCTTGCATGGCTTTTTTGTTTTGATTGTTGGCCTGTGGGCATAGACTGCCTTGTTTTACTTGTGTGTGTAGCCTGCTCTGGGAGCCTTTTGGGCTGAAGAGTGGGGTACAAATAGCAAAAAAAGATATCAGAAAACACTATTTTACAAAATATAGCAATAACTTAAGTTGGGTATGGGAAACTGGATCTGGCAATTGGGTAGGATCCTTCTCCTCCTCAGCCCTTTTGTGCCATGTTTTGACAGGTGGGTGAGGCCACTTGCCACATGTCAGTCACCTGGCATCACAATGACATGAAGCCTTGACAATCCATGGACTGCAGGTCCCCCAAGACTAGTTAGGAGGAGTAATTTGAGTTTGCAGGAGTCAGGGGACATGGCAGGCAGTGGCGGAGCAAGCCAATCGGGCGACTGGGGCGGCGTGCGTGCCAGGGCAGGATGCTCTGCGGGGCCTCTGGAGTCTGCCTGCCTCCTTCCACTCAGCCGCCCTACAGCTAAGGGGGAAGTGGCGGCGGGCGTACCGTTTGGAGCAGTGTGGAGCCTGCAGGCGCCCAAGCCACAACATCACTCCCAGGAGAGACACGTGGCTCAGACACGCTGCAGGCCCCGCGGTGAGTGCCGCCTGCCATTTTGTCACCCCCCTCAGTGGTGATACCCGAAGCGACCTGCCCCCACCGCACCCCTCTTCCTCTGCCCCTGACGGCAGGAAAAACACACACAGAGAGAACCTACCATCAATATTGTTCTGCTTCTGCGGCCACTGCGGGGGAATTGTACTTTAGTGTCTCGGCTGCTGGGATGTGTTACTTCCTTGTGTTTCCCCCTTCAGTTCTACAGTCATGTCTTCAGTTGATGGCTGACAGCAAGCGTGACATTCAGCAACATGGTAATGCAGCAATTTTTAAATCTCGTTTTACTCTTGCCACAAATAAATGGGCAGTACCACCTATGATTCCATTTCACTTGCTACAGGGCAGGAAACACATCAAATTGTGCTCAGCTTTTCATTTCCATTAGTAACATCCCTTCACATTTCCAATGGGAATTTGTCAGCACAGCCTTATGCTGAAATGGTGACCCTGTCTTCAAATCCTGTGTGCTACTGCTTCATTGGAGCACATGCTCAGGTGAGCGCTGTGACAGAGTTATGCTCAGTTATTGCACTTGTTTTAGTGCAGGGGTTGCTACCCTGTGGGCTGCAGAGGCCTGCCTTGGTTCCTTCTGTTCCCCACTGTGATTTCAAAAGATTTGTGCCCTCCCAAATTTGTCAATTTCTTCTTCAAAGATGTTAAATGCATGCCCTCTGCTGTGTTTCTGTGATGCCAAGAGGTTGTGACCCTCCTCAAGACCCCCTCAGATGTGCTTTTTTTCCCCTTTTCTTTTTGGAAAATTAGCCACACCCACTTAGATATGCAGTACCCAGAGAGTTGACCCATGGGTTAGTCTGGCAGTCAGCCTGGAGAAATGTTAGCCATACCAGCTCGAGTGGTGCATTCTCTGTGCATACTAGGGCAATCCTCATTTTCTCTTTTTGCTGCACTGCTGCAGTTGTGGAGGCCCCCAACTTTCCATAATTTTTTGAAAACATGAATCATCTGTGTTGGGGAGAGGGTGCCTTATTCCTAGTGACCTAAGAGAAAAACAAGCAGGTATAAAGAAGTTGTTACCACAGCTCTTTGAATCTCATCTTACAGGTAGAAACGACTGATTTCAAAAAATTCAACTGATTCTCTTCAAAAGTCAGCAACATGCCTTTGATACTAAAAGGAAGCATGAACTGATTAGCTTATTCTTACAATATTTTTTGTTTCTTTTAGATGGTTCAAGTATAGTTCCATGGCTTCTTAGCTTTAAAAGAGGAAATGCTCTGGAAGAGCAAGGAAACAAAATCCTTGTCAGAGAAACTGGCTACTTTTTCATATACGGCCAGGTAAAGAGTTCAGGAAGCTCCTGGAGTTTGTTCTGTTTTCTTAAAGTTTCATGATGTAATCAAATTTGTCTCTCTTTATTCTTCAGGTTTTGTATACAGATGAAATGTTTGCAATGGGACATTGGATCCAGAGGAAAAAAGCTCATGTAGTTGGTGATGATCTCAGTTTGGTTACATTATTTCGTTGCATCCAAAACATGCCTCCCACTAATCCTAACAACTCTTGTTATACTGCTGGTAAATACATTACCTGTCCTAAATACATTTTGTCCCACACATGGAATGAGAAGGAGCTTTTAAAAAAAATCTGACACAGTGTTTCTAAGTGGTGTGGGTGTGTAGCACATATTTCTGCAACCATTCACTGATTCACTTATTAAGTTTCATACATAAATTCCTAAATTCCTGATCTTTACCTACTCTGTGGTGGTTGCCTGTGAACAGTATTCAAAGACAATACTAGATTCTCCTCAGTGGAGTTGTGGCTGTTATTTCAAGCTACTTTCAGCAGAATGTGCTCAGTAATTTTGAAGCCTGAGTGCAAATGCTTACCTGGGTGACAAGCAGTCTCTGTGTGGTGGAGGAACAGGTGCACAATTCACATGACTTCCTGCCCTTGAAAAAGTGTGTATCTATGTGTTGGAAAACTTGCACGATTAACTGTCTATAAGCAATGCTCACATCATACTGAAGATCTCTTGTGGGTAGTTTAGGGGTTCTGTTTCCTGTTCCATGACCTGAAAGCTGTGGCCACCAACTTGGGCCACAGTTTTAAAAGTCAATCTTTATATTTTACTAGTCTCATTCAGCCCGTTAAGAAAACGGGCGCTAGAGGTGCGATGGGGCCGCGGCCTTCCCTCACTTTCTGCGCTCGGGGCGCGCTGGGAACACAATTAAACAAAGCGCTCTCCCGTCGTGTCCTGCGGCTGAGCGCAGAGAGGGAGGGAAGGCCGCGGCCCCGCCGCTCCTCCCACGGGCCAGATAGGGTTGTCAGGAGGAGGAGGAGGCGGACCAAGATGGCGGCATCGGGCTCTGGGGCCGCGGCCCGCGGCGGCGGGAGCCGGACTGGGCTCCTGCTGCCGCGGCCCCGGAACCCAATGCCGCCATCTTGGTCTGCCGCCACAGGGGGACAGGAGGCAGAGGGTTGAGGGGGGGAGAGAGCGCGCGTGTGTGTACGTCCCGCCTCTTAATCCAGTCCCTGTGTCCGTGGGGCACATGTGCATTAGCGCAAACCCAGGGACACAGGGAATACTGGACGCAGAGACACAGGGACTTTATTATATAGGATATTTTATTACTTTTATATATTGCACTTTCTCCAAGGATCTCAGGCAGTGTATATAATTGTCCATCCCTTTATCCTCTCAAAAATCCTATGAAGTTAGGAAGAGAGTCACCCACCCAGACTGATACCACAATATGTTACAGGTAGGTAGCCGTGTTGGTCTGGGTCGAAGTAAAATAAAAAAATTCCTTCAGTAGCACCTTAAAGACCAACTAAGTTTTTGTTTTGGTATGAGCTTTCGTGTGCATGCACACTTCTTCAGATACACTGAAGAAGTGTGCATGCACACGAAAGCTCATACCAAAACAAAAACTTAGTTGGTCTTTAAGGTGCTACTGAAGGAATTTTTTTATTTTACCATAATATGTGTCACACAAGTGTCGCTTCCCAACACTTGCTGGAGACCCACACAGTCTCTCTCCAGGTATTATGCTCTACTTGGGAAAATAATTTTTTTCATTTGTTGTAAGTTTTATTTTACATCCTGGGAACTTATTATTAGCAACAGCAGCAATAACAACATTAAATCAAAGAGGTGCCTCTGGACTGAATGATAACAATCTGTACATGTTTATATGTTTACATTTCTGTAAGGATATTCAAACTCTCTTGACAGGTATTGCAAAATTAGAAGAAGGGGATGAGCTTCAGCTCACCATTCCACGGATAGGAGCCAAGATAGTCTTGAATGGAGATGCCACCTTTTTTGGTGCAGTCAGACTTCTGTGAAGCTCTTCATTGTACAAAGGGTTGGATCTGTTGTGTGTTTCATTTTTAGCTAGTTGGTTTATGGAGTACTATTTTCTGTTTCATTAACTTACTGAAAACAGGAAGCTGAATGGATGTGGTACCCCCACCTCATGTGGGTTACCAGAAATGAAACTTGTAAGGAGGATATAAATATAGCATTTGTTGCATAAGTGCCTAAATAGAGCAGTCTTTGAGTCAGACCAACATCTGATCTGTGTTTGATTACTTTAGCGTTCTACTTCCTACAGTGGCTATCTGGAAATGCAACAGCCCTCTCTACTGTTTGTCTCCCCCAACAGCTAGTATGGCAGGACTAACAACTTTTAAGATCAATTTTCTTTTGAGGAAGGAGGGGAGATGCATTACTATTTCAGCAGAATGTGCCCTGTGGAATGACCACGCATTAGATGTCAAGGGAATAAACAACTATTTTACTTTTAGAAGACATCTGAAGGCAGCCCTGTACTGTATAGGGAAGTTTTTTTTAATGTTTGATGTTTTACTGTTTTTTTAAATATTTTGAGTGGAACTACCCAGAGTAGCTGGGGCAACCTGGTCAGATGGGTGGAATATAAATAAAATTATTATTATTATTATTATTCCCATAGAGTGCAATAAAACTGAATTGTTGCAATATGTCACAGAAGTACCCTTGATACTGAATTCCATGCATGTTCATAAATATGTAAAAATCATTGCAGTGGGATTTACATTTCAGTAAGTGTAAAATATTGCAGTTTTCAATTCAAAAGTCAAGCAAAAATGTGTTCTTATCAATAAATTAAATGCTAACACACACAAAAAGATAAAGGAAGATCTCTGCAGCATCAGACTTTATTTCCCATTGGCCAACAAAGTAGTGCAAATATCGACGGCATTTTTCACTTACAGTCATACCTCAGTTTAAGTACCCCTTGGTTTGAGTACTTTCAGTTTAAGTACTCTGTGGACCCGTCTGGAACGGATTAATCCACTTTCCATTACTTTCAATGGGAAAGTTCGCTTCAGGTTAAGTACAGACTTCCGGAACCAACTGTTGTGTATTGAGTCAAAGGATTTTATATCTGTATTATTATTGTCTGTATTTGCATTAGGATAAAGTAACTGCCTTTTGGTTCCAGAGGGTACAGCTACTATTGGTTCATTTAAGCTGCTGTATTTGGATCCTCTGTCTTATTGGTTTCCTCCAAAAGGCAGCACTGTGATTGCTTGATATTGTTCCCTCCAAAATGTATCCCTTCCTAGCTAGTCCCCTGTCCCTATAAATGTAGCTTTCCTCTCCTCAGTCTTCAGTCTTGTTCACTTTAATAAAGAGCTGTTACTAGAGAACTGTCTCCAGCATGTTTTGTCAAGAGAGCTGAAATCACAAACCCCACGTCACAACAACTGGCGACGAGGATGGGATCCGGAATGCTGAGGAGCGGTTAAACACAACCCTGCCTCAGAGTCCGGATTGCAGCTGAGAACAAGACTCACTGGCCAGCTGAGAAGACGACCCTGCCCGCTAGGACAATGGAGAGTCCAAGGGTATTGGAGCCCTTCCAGCCATCAGAGCCCCACACCTGGGAAGACTACGTCGAACGCTTCGAGTTCTTTGCAGTGGCTCAAGGGATCACCGATGCCAGCAAAAGAAGGGCCACATTCCTGAGCTACTGTGGGCCCGAGACCTTCAAGCTGGCCAAGGCATTACTTGCTCCAGCAAAGCTGAGTGAGACATCTCTCAAAGATATTCTTGCCTGCCTAACAAGCCACTTGGCGCCTACTGAGACCAAGATGGCCCGGCGGATGGAGTTCCATAAGAGGCAGCAGCATGCTGGGGAGTCTGTATCCACATTTCTGGCTGAACTCCGGAAGCTCGCTCAGCACTGCGGCTTCCAAAATCTGGAAGAGACTCTCCTGGATCGGTTTATTGGTGGTCTGAGCAGCAAGAAAGCCAGAAGACGCATCGTGGCTAAAGAAGAGGTTACCCTTGCTTCAGCCTTGAAAGAGGCCACCGCCACGGAGAATTATGAAAGAGAGGAGCTTGATGCCAGTCGCAAGGCCACTAAGCCACAGATAGAAGTTGCGCATGCCATGGACGAGCTAGAGGCTACTCCGAGCCAGAGCCCAGTCCGTGGGGTCGAGTCGGTGCGTCAGGCCTGCACAGTGCACAGAGATCGCCGAGGCAGTTGCCCAGGTTGTGGCGGAAACCATGAAAGGAAGAGTTGTCGTTTCAGGGATGCTATCTGCCGGACGTGCGGAAAGACGGGTCACATCGCCAGGGTCTGTAGATCGGCGTCGTCGGGAGCAACAGGAGCACCTAGACTGGAGCATCGCAGACCGCCCACAGCAACTCGTTTTCTAAAGGACTGCCACTACGTAACGGAGATCAACGGGAGGGCCGTGCTGTTTCCAGCGCAAGGCAAGGCACACGTCAAGGTGAAGATTGAGGGTCAGCAGTGCGACATGGAGGTGGACTCCGGATCCGCATTCACCATCGTGTCGGACCAGACCGCGAAGACATTCTTCCCCAGGGGTAAGTTGCCCCCTCTGGAGCCCTTTCCGGCAACCTTGCAGTCGTACTCAGCAGGCCGCATCCATGTTATGGGAATGTGTGCCGTGAGAGTACAGTTCCGGGACAAACAGGCTGTACTCAAACTGGTGATTGCGAAGGGCAGTCGCCCCAGTCTCCTGGGCACTGACTGGTTCCCTGCCCTGGGACTGAGTATCTCAGGGCTTAATTCAATCCAAACCTGCCCTGAGATGAGTGAGGTATTATGCAAGGAATTTGCTGGTCTCTTTAATGGAAAACTGGGTTGTTATAAAGGGCCCCCAGTTGACTTCGAGTTGGACCCCGGGGTGGCTCCAATCCGACTCAAACCAAGGCGAGTGCCATTTGCACTGCAACCCAAGATCGAGGCAGAGCTGGATAAATTGGTCAAGCAGGGAGTTCTCTCACCCGTGGACTCTGCTAAGTGGGAGACTCCAATCGTCACACCCCTTAAAGCAAATGGGGAAGTCAGGATATGTGCAGATTACAAATGTACTATCAATAAGGCACTCAGGGGAAACTCATACCCCATTCCAGTCGTATCACATCTGTTGGCTAAACTGGCTGGGGGCAAGGTGTTCGCCAAAATTGACCTGGCACAAGCTTACCAACAGCTGCCAGTAACCCCACAATCAGCGGAAGCACAGACTATTGTCACACATAAAGGGGCGTTCAGAGTTAACAGATTACAGTTCGGAGTTTGTGTGGCCCCAGGGATTTTTCAAGGGCTCATGGAACGCCTGTTAAGAGGTCTGCCGGGGGTCTTGCCATTTTTTGATGATGTTTTGATTGCTGGAAAAGACCCACAGGAACTGGTTGCGCGTGTCCGTGCAGTGTTGCTCAAGTTCAAGGAGGTGGGGTTGCAACTGAAAAAAGAAAAATGCAGTTTTGGGGTGCCAACTGTGGATTTCTTGGGGTTTAAAATTGATGCATCAGGCATCCACCCCACAGATGCTAAGATTAAGGCCATCATCGAGGCACCACGACCACAGAACAAGACGGAGTTGCAGTCATTCCTGGGACTTATTAACTTTTATCATTCGTTCTTACCCCAGAAAGCTTCGGTAGCTGAACCATTACATAGACTATTGCAGAAAAAGAATGTGTGGCGATGGGGGCGGGAGCAGCAGAAGGCTTTTGACTCCTTGCGAGAAATGCTGAGTAGCAGGAGCGTCCTTGCTCATTATGATGAGTCAAAGCCGCTGGTCCTGGCATGTGATGCCTCTCAATACGGTCTGGGGGCTGTGCTGAGTCATAGGGAACCGGATGGGTCGGAAAAGCCCATCTCTTTCTATTCCCGTACGTTGTCGCCCACAGAGCGCAACTATGCTCAAATTGATAAAGAGGCACTGGCTATTGTGTCCGGAATCAAAAGGTTCTATGATTATTTGTACGGTCGCCATTTCTCCATTGAAACGGACCACAAACCACTGTTAGGGTTGTTCAACCCAAACAAACAAACGCCACAAATTCTCTCCCCCAGAATGTTGCGTTGGTCAATATTCCTGAATGGGTTCCAGTACACCTTGACCCATGTGCCGGGGAAACAGTTGTGCCATGCTGATGCGCTGAGTCGATTGCCCCTTCCTGGCGGGAGCAATGAGGATCCTGCTCCGGCGGAGCACATTATGATGCTAGAAACACTTCCGGGGGCTCCTGTAACAGCTACGGATATAGCTGAGAAAACTAGGAAAGATGCTGTTCTCTCCCGTGTGCTCACTTGGGTGGGGAGGGGGTGGCCAGGTGGTCCGCATGAAGAAAAATTCAGGCCTTATGCGACAAGGCAGCACGAATTGTCCATGCATAAGGGTTGTCTCCTATGGGGAGATAGGGTGATAATCCCAGCACCACTGAGAAACAGGGTTCTTGAGACGCTTCACATGGGACACCCGGGAATGGTCAGGATGAAGTCGCTAGCCCGATGTTATGTGTGGTGGCCTGGAATGGACCAGAACATAGAACAATGGGTACGAACATGCAAGGCATGCCAAGAGGTGCGGCCAGAAGTGGCCAGAGCACCAGTCCACTGGTGGGAGCAGTCCAGGACTCCCTGGAGCCGGCTGCACATAGATTTTGCTGGGCCATTCCAAGGGAAGGTCTTTTTGGTTATCGTTGATGCATATTCCAAATGGTTAGAAGTGGTGATGGTCCCTAGCATGGCATCAGCTGCCGTAATCAAGGTGTTGAGGCAGCTGTTTGCTACCCACGGGTTACCTGAGACCATTGTATCAGATAATGGGGCAGCTTTTGTATCCCAAGAATTCAGGGCATTCTTGGCTGATAACTTTATAAGAGGGGTCACATCCGCGCCCTTTCACCCATCCTCCAATGGGCAGGCTGAGCGCATGGTAAGAACAGCCAAAGAATCCATTGCGCGCTTAATGGAGGGTAACTGGTCGGCTCGCATTGCGCGAATGTTATTTTTGCAGCATGCGACGCCGTGTACTGCGACGGGCAAGTCGCCAGCCGAGCTGCTCTTAGGTAGAAGACTGGTAACGGTGCTGGATTATGTCCACCCAGATAAAATGCCAAACCGTAATTCAAGAGCAACCCCCCAGGCTGAGACTGACACAACAAGGTATCTCGCCCCTGAAGATCTGGTCTGGGTGAGGAACTATTCACGAGGTCCGCGGTGGGTGGCCGGTGTGATCACCCGGGCTAGTGGACCTGTGTCCTATTATGTGACCTTGGAAAATGGGCAAGTTTGGAAGAGACATATAGATCAGCTGAGGCGCCGGGCGCTCAGCAGGGAGGAGTCAGATAATTCATCCCTGGCTAATGACGCACAGCTGCAAGACCAGAGTGAAAATGGTCCAGAGGTACAGTCACCAGGGGCTTCAGCAAATGAACCAGGGTCTGCTAGTCCTCATGATGACGAGGTACAGGTCGGGGACCCTGAGATGTCTGGGACTCCATCTGTTCCTGATGAAACCCCTATAGCAGCCCCTCCACCACAGGTAACACCCAATCCAGAACCTGCAACACCTGTTGTCAGGAGATCAGGTAGAAGTTGTAGGACCCCACAGTACCTGAGGGATTACGTCTGCTGTGCTTACTAGGGGGGGAGGGGTGTTGTGTATTGAGTCAAAGGATTTTATATCTGTATTATTATTGTCTGTATTTGCATTAGGATAAAGTAACTGCCTTTTGGTTCCAGAGGGTACAGCTACTATTGGTTCATTTAAGCTGCTGTATTTGGATCCTCTGTCTTATTGGTTTCCTCCAAAAGGCAGCACTGTGATTGCTTGATATTGTTCCCTCCAAAATGTATCCCTTCCTAGCTAGTCCCCTGTCCCTATAAATGTAGCTTTCCTCTCCTCAGTCTTCAGTCTTGTTCACTTTAATAAAGAGCTGTTACTAGAGAACTGTCTCCAGCATGTTTTGTCAAGAGAGCTGAAATCACAAACCCCACGTCACAACACCAACTGTGTACTTAAACCGAGGTACCACTGTATATGACATTGAAGATTGTTAGGAATGTGGGGGAATGAGGTGCACCTCATGTGGAGGTCACCGTAAGACAGCTGAACCCATTTTCTGAAACAGGCGCTGGCGAACTGTCAAACTGAAAGACGTGGTATTTCAGTAATTGCAAATGCAACATTATATTAAAACAGTGCGAATAAGTGTCAACATATGTGGTAAGGAATAAGAATGACTCTGGCATTGCAGGGTGCTCCTATTCAAATCTAAGGTTATGTGAATCTATGATAAAGAACAGCCTTCTGACAGATAATCTTCCTAAACACTGTCATAATGCAGGGAGCCACAGTATGGGGAATAAATCGCTCAAAGGTAAGCGAATTAGATTAAAATTGCATTGGGTTGTATTCAACACAGCACCCTCTAAACCTGTTCTAGTGGTTCCCTCAACCACCTGGAGCAGATTTGGGGAGGGCAGGTGGAGCATGTGCAGAGAGGAGAGTGCGAAAAATTCCCAAGGTGCAAATTGAAATTGCTCCACTCACACATTTAGTTGAATACTGCCCACTGCATTGAATGAAGAGCATTAAATTACTTCTAAACAGAAAATATTATATGGATGTGCAAGCTCCAGAATATGTCTACCTGTTTTAATTTTTATTACTATTGGCAGTTGCCAGCTATACCAAGGCAAATCTCAGGGAATGCAGACCATGATGAGGGTTGTGTAAACCATAAGAAAAAGGAAGGTTAGTTCTATACTAGGCTAAACTGATTTACCTCACAAGGAAACAAGCCGATTCTTCTAACTTGCATACATTTAGGCAAACATCCACATGTATTTTGCCAATGCCTATCTGCACACCAAATTAAAATCTTGCTTAGGCCTTGCTTCCGATTTTTATAAGCAATTTACAGTCATACATTATCTAGAACAGAGGTTCCCAATATGTGGTCAATGAGCTTCATTCAGGTGGTCTGCCTTAATATTCACTTAAATTTTTTTAAAAATTTTTGGGGGGGATGCTTTTAAAAATAGTTATTGGTGCAAATTGTAGACCTTCACAAAGGACTTGGCCTTGAAATGCTTGACAATCATTTTTTAAAATTATTCTTATTAAGATTTTACAACAAATTTTAACATAATCAAAAAAATCAAATTACATTTTTCAATTAATACCCCCCCCCCAACTTCCCTTTTTGGTTTATTGCATATTTATTTCTTCTGCTTATAGTTTTGATGCCTTATATACTGAAATAAAAATTGTATTATTAATTACGGTATTCTTAACATTTTTTACCTCATATTAATATTTTATATTTATACATGTCCATTGTAAGTATTACTCGAATCCTGCCAATGAGTTAATTTCAGTGCATTGTTTCTGTATATATATCATAAAAGGTTCCCAATCTTTTAAAAAGTCGTTATTGTCCTTATCTTTGAGGCTCTCAGTTAAATTCGCCATTTCAGCGTATTCCATCAACTTTTCTTGCCAATATTCTTTTGTTGGTATTTTGTTGCTTTTCCATCTTTGAGATAGTAGAATTCTGGCCACTGTTGTTGCATACATAGATAGATTCTTCTTATCTTTTGGTAAATATTGCCCTACAAACTATCTATATAAAAATGTAAAAAGGGCATGTGGGTTATTATCCAGTTTTCTCCGAAACCGCTTGACCGCTTGAGGTGAAATTTTGACAAAACATCACATGTGAATGTCTGAAGGCTCTTATAAAGTTTGCTAAGACAGATGTGTCACCTACACCAGGTTAAACCCCCCCCCCAACCCTGTGTTTCAGAACACACAAATCATACGAAAGTGCATGCTGGGAGCACAGGAGAGGTTGCAAAGCAGTGCCTTCTAGTGATGGCTACACTGGTACTGCACCTAGAAAAGCTTCCCTCTCCACAGTATCTCGGCTTGGCTTTGGAGACTGGGCCGCTTTCCAGACTAGGCCAAATGGAGGTGGGGCCTTGCCTGGGTGGGGGGTGGGGGAGGAGGGGGCGGTTTAGGTAATGGGTGGGGGGAGTCACAGGGGTCCGCCTGTGTAAATATAACACATGTAAAACGGGGGCTCTGAAGGTCAGGGGACTCTGAAGGTCAGGGCGACTCTTTCTTTACACCTCCAACAGTTACTTGGTACACTTTTATACATCCAAGGGGTTATATACCATCGATGTTGGTTTTCCACAAATTCTCCCACTGTTTCATAGTTATTGTGTACCCAAAATCTTGTGCCCACTTAATCATAGCAGCAGTGACCTCCTCTTCCTTGACTTCCCAGTCAAGGAGGAGTCAGTATGCTTTGGAGAGTGTTTTAGATTTAGAATTTACTACATCAGAGTCGAATCTAGAGGTCTCTGTGGCAAAGCCTTTTTGTTTATCCATTTTATACATACTGTATATATATATATATATATATATAAATGTAAACAGAACATGTTTGCATGTCTCCACTTTTCACCGAAGCCGATTGCGTTAAAATTTTGACACAAAGTCACATGCGAATATGCGAGGGATCTTATGCAGTTTGCGTAGACAGATTTCACACCTGAGGCAGGTAAAACCCAGTTTTTAGGAACTCAACACAGCGCCCTCTAATGGCCAATGACATAACTACCGCTATAATACACGACTCAAACAGTTCCTTTTCCAAGGGTGGGGGCCAATATCCTGACGTCAGAAAACTCAGCATGCTGTAACCGCCACCATGGCAACTCCTGCTCAAAAAGCAATGACAGGATTCTGCCCCTTGGCCCCATGGCTACGTGAGAGGCACCCGTGCCGTGCTGACACCGCCAACAATGCCGTCGGAGACTGCCACCGCACATGCCCAGAGAGGAAGGCCAAACCCCGACGACGACAACTCCGCCATCGCTGACGCCGCCACGAAATACAGAAAGACAGACCAGGCCCCCCCACAACCACCACATACTCCACATACCTTTTCAGAAGCTGGCTGGTTACCGCCGCCGCTGCCACGAGTGGTAGGTCGGCCGTGCCGTCACCTCCGCCAACACCAGCGACGCCATCAGAGCTAGGCCGAGCCCCACCACCGCCGCAGCCGCTGTCGTCAAAGCCAACACATCAAAAGAAGGCTTTACCTCGCCACACTACACCTCCCAACACCAGCAGCTCCCCCCACTGACGCAACCACTTCCACTCCATGGAGGAGTGCCCAGGTAACACACAAAATATCACACCCAAAGTCCCCAAACTTCACGCCATGCCAAGTTGCTCCAGTACCCTCCCACCCCACCCCACACACAAACCTCCCAATTCACGAACCCAGACCACCTCAATTTTACACTGACTCCCCAGCAACAACCACCCTCAAGAACTTCACCCCATGCCGGCTTCACACAAAAAACGCACAACACAAAACAATACTTTCCCCTTTTATCTCACACCCAAAGTACCCAATCATCACGCCATGCCAAGTTGCCCCAGTACCCTACAAAACTTTGCAATGGCACACGACTTGCAGTAAAAAAAATTAATGACAAACCTCATAGAAGCAACAATGTTGACAGGACCTTTCATAGGTGAAGATGTCCTCATTCCACGCATTCCTATCATTCCAACAGATACACCATTTCAATTTAGAAGATTACAATTTCCTATTCGATTAGTGTTTGTAATTACCATCAACAAATCTCAAGGCCAATCTATGAAATTTTGTGGCTTGGATTTAGAGACGGATTGCTTCTCTCACGGAGAATTGTATGTGGCATGTTCCAGAGTAGGTACACCAGAAAATCTATACATCTTCACAACCAATAGCACAACAAAAAATATTGTCTACCAACAAGTATTGGAAAATTATTAAACTTTGAAACATCAACTATCTTATTCCTTTCTTCCTAATTTCACACACAAAGCCACAGCAACGCGTGGCAGGGCCAGCTAGTCATTATATAAAAATCCTTTTTAACCAGGCCTTTGCCTCTTAATTATATTCGGATGTGGGTGGAATGTTTTAATCCCACCTTTTAAAACTAGGATTTTCCTTTAGGGTCTTTATTTTTTCTTTTATGCTGGTTTCAATGTATGTATGTGCTTGTACTGGTATGTACATACCGCATATTGAAAGTTGCTTTGAATTACCTTGGTTAAAAACCCCAATAAAATTAAATAATAGAAATAATACACTATGTCTTTTTGACACTTAAATACTGTGCCAGAACCATGTACTCCCTCAAACTGGATTATATGAAAATAAACTCTGAACATAACCTCATATTGGCCCTGATCTAAGAGCTGCATTTTATAGTACTCACTTTAGTGTATTGAGCCCTAAATAACTTAGGCCTCACATAGCTGAAAGACCTCATAGGTGCAGAACCCATACCTACCAAGTTCCTGTGGGAGAAATAAGGGACCGGACCGGAAGTAGCAGACCGGAAGTAGCGCTGCTGCCATTTTGGAACTGGGCGGAGCATGCTCAGAAGCGATTTTTGATGCTGCTTTGCCCAGTTCCAAAATGGCCGCTGCACCAGAAGTGGCACTGCAGCCATTTTGGAACTGGGCAGAGCTGCATCAAAAGTCGCTTCTGAGCATGCTCCGCCCAGTTCCAAAATGGCTGCCGCGCCAGAATAAACCGGGGAAAAAAATCCATTTTTTAAGCTGAGAACAGCTAGAAAAACGGGGGTTTCCCGGGGAATACGGGAGACTTGGCAGCTATGGCAGAACCTCGAGCTTACAGTTGGAGAAATGGTTTATCAGAAGCCAGGAGTGCTGTACTATCGGCTGTGGGATTGGGTCAGGGTCCTGATGCTGGTAGTTCAGAGCCTATAGAGCCTGAGCCCAGGCCTTCATGGATGCAATACTTGACAGAGAAATATAGTATCTCTCATACTAGCATACCCATCCAGAGGCTCAGAGAGCATGTCAGGTAGGAGATCCCAGAAAGGAGGAGAGGTGCTTGTTGTCAGGCCAGGGCTTTGGCCCTTTAAAATTCACAGCCTGAACAGGTGAAAGAGACTCCAAAGTCTTCAGTCCCCCTCCACCCGTGACTGGCTGTAACTTCCTGGTATTTGCCCACATATTTAGCAAATTCATTTTCAAGCATTAGGGACTAGGGTTCCTGCCACTTCCAGACTAACACCACTCATGCATCAGCCAGATGCATGGCCAGCACACGTGTCATTGTTGAGGGGTTGTTCCCACAGGCCCTTTAGGTGCTTGGAACTGATCACGCAGCAAGCACCTCTCTTAAGGGTGCTCAATTTGAGCAAATTAGGTTAGGTTATCCAACTTCATGAAGGAAGGAAGAAAGAAAGTGCTCCTACAGTTATGTTATCCTGTACATGGTGATGTGCCTCCAGAGGCCTAGAAGTCTTGACTTCCACACTGGAGGACTGTTAATCACTAATCCTGCAGGTCTGTTAGTGTTAACTGAAGCATACAATGAGTTCCTGCTCCCAACTTTAATGTGCATGCCTGTGTTTTAGTAGGCAGGATTAGCTCGCCCAGCTTACTACCTATTGAGTGCCCTTGTTATAGTCTAAAAAATTACTTCTAATTAGCTGCCTTCTTCACTCAAGCCTTTTGTCAATGATGGCTTTAAAAAAAGTATATGAATTAAAAGACAGCATCCTTGCCTTTCTGGTAAACAAACAGATCTCTTGATCTTCCTCAGCAGCACAACCATTGCAACTGCTGTGGTGAAGTTTAGCCCTCTGCCTAATTCTCGAGAAGTTAGAAAAGGGAAGGCAGAGTCAGGAACTTCATTTGAATATACCTGTATCCCACCTTTTAGGGTAAAACTCTCCCAAGAAGGCTAACAAGAATCATCAAGACGCATATACAAAATAACAAGACATTAAAACAGTACCAATATTTGCAAGTAAAGCAGCAGCAATTAAAAATATGAAGCCACCAGTCAAATGCCAATATAAACAAAAAACATTTTTTAAAGTCGCTGACAGAATCACAAATCCTGTCTCTCAAGAAACCTTCCTGTTATGTACTGAGCTGAATCCTAGAACAATAGGATTCAGAATCAGCGGGAGCTACCCAATCCAACTCCAGGTGGAAGTGAATCCTCAACCTGATTGGCCTGCTGGAGCAGCCAATCAGGCGGCTGGCAGAAGTGAATCTGCTACCTGATTGGCCTGTAGGAGCAGCCAATCAGGCTGCAGGCAGAAGTCAATCCACAATATAATTGGCCCACAGGTGTAGCCCTGAAGTAGCCAATCACGCAAGGCCCATTGTGTAAATAATGTATATAAGCAGATGGTTTGGGGAAAAGAGCCATTCGTCTTCTCTTCTCCTCCTTGATGACTATGAGCTGAATAAAGAGCATGAAATTCACTCTTGACTCCGAGTATATTTCACTTCCCAAAGCATTCAGACTTCCCTTAGGTGTTTGTGTGGCAATGTCCCTCCCTCCCCAGGAAATAAGACGCAAGACACAGTGAATTGAATTTTAAGTGGGCGAAAAGGCCACAACTTTATTGGTTTCGGATGTTGAGCGGTATTGGCTTAGGCATTGGAACCTAACCGGCTATATCCGACTGTAACCCGTGTGTTACAGTCTTGGAGAAATTAACCACCAGAAAGGAGCCCAGTCATGTACATCTACTGAGATATCTCCTGTGGCCACCGTTGGGGGGGGGGCTATAAGGCCCTGACCTCCGTAGGCTCAGGACAAAGCTACCGCCCCCGGAACCCCTTTAACGGGATTAAATCTCCAATTTCGGGCAGAGGATGACGTAATCTGCCCCCCTCTTTATTTATGCAAATTTCCAATGCCTAACCGCCAAACCAAGTTGTGACGAATTGCTATGAGGTAGGCGAAAAAACCAGTTTGGCTAGTCCAAGTGGAAAAAGTCCTACCAGCCCCCCCCCAGCCAACCAAGGCGACCAACAGAAGTCCATAGCAGCGTCGGCCTAACCTGCCTAACCTGCCTAGCCTAAAGGGCAGGCGGGTGAACCGATCGTGCTGGGTGCCGGGGCGAAAAGAGGCAGCGTTCCCGCCTCCGAATTAATTTAAACGGGGGAAGCCCCGCCTCCCGGCCGACCCTATTGGTTAGCCCGGTTATGACGGAGGCAGGAACTCCATCCCGCGAGGGGGCTGAACTCTCAGCCCCCATCGCAGGGATTCAGTCAGGCCATGCCCACAACACCACCTCCGTGTGATGCGGAAGTGGTTTTATAGGAAGGCCATCTGAATTGGCTATGGTCACCCACATCTGCAGGGAAGGTCCTCCACCATCAAACCAAACCTTGCATAAGGTCTCCTGTGATATTCCTGTAGACAAGGTGGTAAAGTATGGTCTAGACAATGCGGGTGGCGCTGTGGTCTAAACCACTGAGCCTCTTGGGCTTGCTGATCAGAAGGTTGGCGGTCCCTGCAATGGGGTGAGCTCCCGTTTCTCGGTCCCAGCTCCTGCCAACCTAGCAGTTCAAAAGCACGCCAGTGCAAATAAATAGGTATCGCTGTGGTGGGAAGGTAAACGGTGTTTCCATGTGCTCTGGCACTCGTCACGGTCTACAGTGAGCCAGTAGTGGTTTAGTCCTGTTGGCCACATGAGCCAGAAAGCTACCTGCGGACAAACACCAGCTCCCTCGGCCTGAAAGTGAGATGAGCGCCACAACCCCATAGTCGCCTTTGACTGGACTTAACAGTCCAGGGGTCCTTTACCTTTTACAGTCAGGCAGATTCATAGTTGGTTGATGGACTGTACCCAGAGTTCTCACTAATGCATTTCATCAGCCTGGAGAGAAAAGAGAAGTAGGGTGCTGCAGAGATCTGCCTTGTGCCTGGTGATGTCTAGCATCTTTATAAATAACGTGGATGAAAGAGTGTGATACTCATCAAATTTGCAGATGACACCAAACTGGGAAGGCCAGCTCATATCTGACAAAAAGACAAAAACAGGATTCAGCATGATCAAGACAGGGTGAAGTATTGGGCGAAAACAAGATTAATTTCAACAGAGATTATTGTAAAGTTCTGTTTAAAGACATTAAAAAAAACAACAACAACCCTAACATACCTGCCAAGTCCTGGACAGAAAAATCCAGGATTGGCAGCCCGCAACACCGGAAGTTGCGTAGACACAACTTCCGGTAGCGCTTTGCCCTTCTATGGGCACCAGAAATGGTGGCGCCAGCGCCGGAAGTCGCTTCTACACATGACCGGAAATGCGTAAAAGGGACTTCCGGCGCCAGCGCCGCCATTTTCTGGTGCCCATAGAAGGGCAAAGTGCCACCGGACATTGCGTGCATGCGTTTCCGGACATGCGTAGAAGCGACTTCCGGTGCCCCCATTTTCTGGTGCCCATAGAAGGGCAAAGTGGCACCAGAAAAATGGCTGCCGGCAGAAGCGGATTTAAGGGAGAATAACGGGATAAAAACCTATACAGGAGACCGCCGGGAAACAGTAGGAAAAAAGGGGGTTTCCCAGCGAAAACGGGATACTTGGCAGCTATGAACCCTAAGGTAGGTGACACCTGGTTAGACAGCAGTACACATTCAAAGGGTGTGGGTTTTAACAGATGACAAGCTAAACATGAATGACCAGGGTGATGTGGTGGCAAAAAAGGCAAATGTATTATAGGTTGCATCAACAAAGTGTAGGGCTGGATTCAACCTAGTACACAAGTAGAAGCCAATGCAAGGACTCCCTGTGCCTCCCACATATCTTCTCTGGAGAGTCAGAAGAACCCCCAGAACAGCACATGGTAGGAGGAAAGGAGAGCTCATTCCATCTGGGAAGCAGAAATGCTTGCGCTGAAAGAACAATGCGATACTATTATTTATAGACTTTAGTTCTGCATTTAATACTATTCTTCAGCATAGACTGGTGCCCAAACTATTAGTCCTGGGACTTCCGCCGAGCTTATGCAGGTGGATATTAGATTTTCTATCGAACCGTTCCCAACGGGTCAGGATGGGTTCTCATGTCTCTGTGGATCTCAGTAGAAATACGGGGACGCCGCAGGGATGCGTGCTGAGCCCACTTCTATATACGCTCTATACATCTGATTGTGCTCCCAAGTACTCTAGTAACAAGATCATTAGGGTTGCAGATGATACAACGGTGGTTGTATCATCTGGGTCCCCATGTACAACCTGGGTCCCGTCAGCGTCATATGGATAGGTTATTTATTTGTTTGTTTTTGTTGGTATTGTGAGAGATCACCCAGGGCCTGGTTGATTGCAGTGACGTTTGGATGCCTGTGTTGTTGGGTCAGAGTTGTTAGGCCAGGTTAGCCATTTCAATTCATATGCTGTTGGGGGGTTTAGGTTGTTGTGAAGATGGCTATCATATTTCCTCCCAGTCTCCTCTTTTCCGGGCCAAAACAGACCCAATTCCCTCAACCATTCCTCATAAGGCTTGGTTCCCAGACCCTTGATAATCTTGGTAGCCTTGCTTTGCACATGCTCCAGCTTGTCAATAACCTTCTTAAACTTTGGCACTGAGAACTGGACACAGTATTCCATGTGTGGTCTGACCAAGGCAGAATAGAGTGGTACTATTACTTCCCTTGTCGGGACCCAGGTGGCGCTGTGGGTTAAACCACAGAGCCTAGGGCTTGCTGATCAGAAGGTTGGCGGTTCAAATCACTGCAACGGGGTGAGCTCCCATTGCTCGGTCCCAGCTCCTGCCCACCTAGCAGTTCGAAAGCACGTCAAAGTGCAAGTAGATAAATAGGAACCGCTACAGTGGGAAGGTAAACGGCGTTTCCGTGTGCTGCTCTGGTTTGCCAGAAGCAGCTTTGTCATGCTGGCCACATGACCTGTAAGCTGTCTGCGGACAAACGCCGGCTCCCTCGGCCTATAGAGCGAGATGAGCGCCGCAACCCCAGAGTCGGACACGACTGGACCTGATGGTCAAGGGCCCCTTTACCTTTTTATTATTTTCCTTGACTGGGACACTAGATGTCTACAAAGACCTCTAGATCATTTTCACATGTACTACTAATAAGCCAAGTGTTCTCCATTTCATGGTCTTCCTGCCTAAGGGTAGAACCTTACATTTGTCCATACTCATTTTGTTTAGTTTGTGCCCAGGTCTCAATCTGCTAAGGTCATATTGAATCCCAATTCTGTCTTCTGCAGCATTAGCTGCTCCTACCAGTTTGGTGTCATCTGCAAATTTGATGAGCATCCCCTCAATTCCTTCATCCAAGGCATTTATAAAGATGTTGAACAACAATGGGCCTAGGACAGAACCCTGCAGCACAAAGGGGATCTATTAAGCCAGAAAAAGATTCCCATTTACCTTCTTGAATAACCTACTTTTAATCACAGAATTATTCAAAAGAAACAATTGATTCATATATGTGTACACAAACACACACTTGGTTCCCAGTGAGTGATTTAGAATCTGAAAGTGTTTCTTGCCACAAACTCCGCTCTTTCATAGAATATTAGATTCTTCAATAAAGTCTTTGAGCAGCTGTCATTCACAGCATTGCATCCCTTTGGCTTGCGCCCCCCCCCCATTAACCCATCTTAAAATGGGCCCAGTTGATGCTAAGCAAAAGTGACTTTCAGGGTGAATTTTGGTAGCAAAGACTCGTGGAACATTGAGATGCAGACTATCTCTTAAAGCTTTGGGAAATAGTTTTCTTTTCAAATGAAAATGTGGGCATATATTTATGACAAAGCTTTGCTTAACCTTTGGTAGGGCTGCCCAAGGCCCAATAAAATAATGGCCTTGTGGGTCAGTTGTGTCTCATGAGCTGCCAGGTGGCCATCCCTGTCTTAGGTGGTTGTTCTATTTATTTATATAAAGATCTGCTCAGGGAGAATTTTTTATGACTGAGCTTGAAAAGTAGGTAGTGAAGCATATAATACAGTATGACAGACCTGCATCCAACAACTGTCAACAAGTCATGCTCTAACTGGAAAACAACCTTTATTATCATTAAAATTCCTCATGCCTGTCCTCCACCATTTAAAAATGCAATGTTAACTTTGTCAAATCACAGCCTTCACCATTATGATAATGAAGCTCTGTTTCTGTAAGGACAGGCAGCTGGAGTGACATTTTCATTGACGATTGCTCTTTTTCAGATTACATTTCTGAATGCCACGCTCTGACAGCCCAGCTTTATCATGCAAACAAACTCTGGACCCTTCGGCTTGCCCCCCATTAACCCATCTTAAAATGGGCCCAGTTGATGCTAAGCAAAAGAGACTTTCAGGGTGAATTCTGGTAGCCAGTTTTGTAAAAGGGAATACTCATCTTAGCCCAGCTGCTCCTGCAAAACCTGTGAGGACATAATATTTAAGGAGTTTCCCAAACAGTCTTGCAAAGTGCTTACTTGTCCTCTTTGCATGTTCTATGAGCCCCTGTTGGAGACCTATGCTAACTCCTAGGTTTGAAATTATTTTATTATTATTATTATCATTAGTAGTAGTAGTAGTAGTAGTCTTCTTCTTCTTTGGCGATCACTCGTAGCCGAGTAAGATTGTCTTCCATGAACACGGTTTTAACAATGGGTCCGTAAGTGACTGTGGAGGCCAATTCTGGATCCACATGTCCTTCCACAGTGGGGACATTGGTTTCCAGGCGGGAGTTGATTACAGTGTGGATTTGCCAGGTGTGCCTTCCTCTTAGCACATTTCTCCCTTGCGTCCTGAGATCGAGTGTCTTCAAAGCCCATGACACCTTTGGTAAAGGCTGTTCTCCAACTGGAGCGCTCGCAGGCCAGTGTTTCCCAGTTGTCAGTGTGTATACTACATTTTTAAAGATTTGCCTTGAGACAGACTTTAAACCTCTTTTGTTGACTACCAGCATTATGCTTTCCATTTTTAAATTCAGAATAGAGTAGTTGCTTTGGAAGACGATAATCAGGCATCCGCACAACATGACCAGTCCAACAAAGTTGATGTTGAAGAATCATTGCTTCAACACTGGTGATCTTTGCTTCTTCCAGTACACTGGTATTAGTTCACCTGTCTTCCCAAGTGATGTGTAAAATTTTTCGGAGACACTGTTGATGGAATCTTTCGAGGAGTTGGAGATGGTGTTTATAAGTGGCCCATGTTTCACAAGCATATAGTAAGGTTGGTAGCACAATAGCTTTGTAAACAAGCACTTTGGTTTCCCTGCGAATGTCCCGGTCTTCAAACACTCTGCACTTCGATTAGGAGAAACCGCACTCGCAGAGCTCAGGCGATGCTGGATTTCGGCATCAATGTTGGCCCTTGTGGAAAGGTAACTGCCTAGGTAGGAGAAATGATCAACATTTTCCAATGTTACACCACTGAGTTGGATATGTGGTGCTGCAGAGGGGTTATTTTGTACTAGTTGGTGCAGCACTTTGGTTTTTTGGATGTTGAGTGATAGGCCAAGCTTTTCGTAAGCTTCTGCAAAGATATTGAGGATGCTTTGGATCCTCTGAGCGTGCACACACTACGTTGTCATCAGCATACTGGAGCTCTATGACGGAAGTTTCGGTAACCTTACTGTCAGGGGGACTCCCTACAGGGAGCCTCCCCCCATCATCCTGACCAGCACTTCACCCAGCAACAGCGCTAGCAGCGGGTCAGGAATGCAAGAGGGAAGGCTCAGCGAGGCATCAGAGCCCTGGCAACGCTCTGGGGAACAGACAGTGGTGGAAGGGCTCAGCGACGTATCAGAGCCTCTGCACCACTCTGACCATCAGGGGAAGGAGGGACGGCTCAGGGAGACATCGGACAGGCACCTTCCCAGCCTGCAAGGGGGGAAGAAGGGAACCCGCTCCTTCCGGCACCCGAATTAAGGCACGCGCCCAAATGCAGGGGAAAGGGGCGGGGTTTCAGGGTCCCCAAGCTATTATGCTGGCCCCAAAGCCGACGGGTGCCATTGCCGGGTTCTGAGAGTGACTAGGCGGTCATGTTTTCTGCTATCTTTGCACTGTAAATAGCATGCACAATAAAACCTTCAAAGACATAACAGACTGGAGCATCTTTACTCGGGAGTAGCCGCAACAACTCCCTGACACTTACTCTTTGCTTTCAGCCTGTTCAGATTGAAGAGCTTTCCATCTGTTCGATATATGATTTCTACTCTGGTGGGGAGTTTCCCGTCGACAAAGTGTAGGATCGTGGCAATGAAAATAATGAATAGAGTTGGGGCAATAAGACAACCCTGTTTAACACCTGATCCCACTGTGAATGGTTCACTTTGAGAGCCATTGTTATCTGTGATTGTTGCTGTCATATTATCATGGAGGAGCTGAATGATGATTACAAGTTTATCTGGGCAGCCAACTTTCAGAAGGACAGTCCACAGGGCATTACGATTTACAGTGTCGAAAGCCCTAGTCAGCTCAATAAATGCCATATACAGGGGTTGGTTTTGCTCTCTGCATTTTTCTTGAAGTTGTCGAGCGGTGAAAATCATATCCACTGTCCCCCTAGAAGGCCGAAAACCGTTTTGGGATTCAGGAAGGGTCACCTCAGATATTGTTACCAGACGGTTTGCTAAGATCCTTGCAGGAATTTTGCCGGCCGCAGCTAATAAAGAGATGCATTGATAGTTTCCACAATCAGTTCTGTCACCTTTTTTAAAGAGATTGATAATTTTGGCAGTAGTAGTAGTACCGCAGTACTGTAGTAGTATTGGATATATCGGAGAAAACAATTAAAAATTGTAAAAGGTCATTGAAGCACAAGACAAGGAGGAATTTTTTTGCTGACATAAGTCCCAGCCACTGAAAATAGCTCCATCCACCCCCCAAAAACACATTGGAGAGGCAAACACAGTCACACAGGTACGGGAGGGAAAGGGGCAAGAACAAGCCTTCAGAGCAGAGCCAACCCTTGCTGTGTCCCAGTACGTTTCCGAGCACAATTCAAAGTGTTCATGCTGACCTTTAAAGCCCTAAATGGCCTCAGTCCAGTATACCTGAAGGAGCGTCTCCATCTCCATCATTCTGCCCCGACACTGAGGTCCAGCACCGAGGGCCTTCTGGTTCCCTCGTTGCGAGAAGCCAAGTTGCAGGGAACTAGGCAGAGGGCCTTCTCGGTGGTGGCGCCTGCCCTGTGGAACGCCCTCCCAACAGATGTCAAAGAGGAAAACAACTACCAGACTTTTAGAAGACATCTGAAGGCAGCCCTGTTCAGGGAGGCTTTTAATGTTTAATAGATTACTGTGTTTTATTTTTCTGTTGGAAGCCGCCCAGAGTGGCTGGGGAAACCCAGCCAGATGGGCGGGGTATAAAGAATAAAATTGTTGTTGTTATTATTATTATTATTATTATTATTATTATTATTATTATTATTATTATCTTGTTGGTGCTTTTGTGTTTCCTTCCTTTGTGGCGCAATCCTATGCATCAGACATGGGACAACTATTTTCAGCAAAGGGATGCATTTCCTTCTGGGTGACCTTTGGGGGGGCACATGCCAGTGGGGGGCCAGAAGCAAAAGTGGGTGAATTTTATCTTTGTAAAGTTTCTACACTCACCTACCCCTCTCTATCCAGGCAACCAAGAGACACTATGAACACCCATGGACATACGGTAGTCCAGCCAGGAAGAAGCAGTGCTTTTTTCTGGCGGTATTCACCAGTACTCAGTACTGGACCCCCCTGACAAATCTTGGCTTCTAAAGCAAGTGTGTGAGGAGGGTGCACCTTTTCTTGGCACTGCCAGTTCCAGCTGCAGCACTTCTTCCTTGTCCTGTGGCGGCACAGCTGCAAAATGCTGCCAGGCTACCTCTGCACCCACTGCTGCCACTCAGCCAGCTCTGAGGGCGGCGGAAGGGGCTTGGCAGACAGCAGGCAGGCTGGGTTTGCAGCAGCCACGTTAGCAGCAGCCAGGCAGCACCAAAAGGACTCCAGCTTCTTCAAAGGCCTCGCAAATGGCACAGAGGCAGAAGGCCACGTCTCCTGGCAGTGGAAAGCCCAGCTCCAGGTGCTCAGCTGGCACTCGCCCTGCACTGAGCCCAGGCTGCAGTGTGGCAGAGAAGGCTACTTCATGGTGTGTACTGCCACTTTTTTTCCTAGAAAGAGGCACTGGGAAGAAGGTACAAAGGAGGCTGAAAACAAAGCAAGCCAGCGAGGGCTTTGGCCTGGCGGAAGTCCCAAGGTTTAGCTACAGAATCAACATCTTCATCAAGCGATTCACTATGACCCCAAGGTCTCATTCCTGATCCACCACCACAATTTAAGACCTCATGAGTTTCTATGTGAAATTAAGATACACACACACACACAATTTTCTTGCTTGGAATTGCATTTGCCAATTCACTTAGTTTGAATAAATTTTTTTAGAGCCCCATGCAACCCTCCACCCCTTTTAACTACCGGTACCCTGAACAAAATGTGAACAAAAACATTTGGCTCTCTCACTGCTCATTCCTAACGCTGGAACACTAATGAACAAGTTAACAATCACTGGTCCCAATACCAATCCTTGGGAGATTCAATTTTCTATAGCTTCTCTATTGGGAAAATTGTCCAATAAGTCCTTTCTCCTCCCTGTTCTTTAGTTACTGATCCATAAGGGCACCTCTCCTATTTTCCCATGACTACTAAACTAACTTGCTTATCAAAAGCTTCTTGGAAGTCTCAATACACATTGACACATAAGATGTAATGCAGATGTTAAGGCCTGAAGAGGGAGGAATTCCCTTCCCATTTTTCCTGGGCTTCCACATCTCTGCCCATAGTGTTCTGTTTGTCCCTATCTTTCTATGTCATTTTAACCAAAATTAGAGCTCTGTTTGATCTGAAAGCAAAGATGGCTGGGTCATTGCTTTTTGCTTTGAGCCATGAAAATGTCTAAGCCCAGAATTGGATGCCAAGATTCAAGCCTGTCTAGAATTCACATCCCCTGTCCTAGAATATCTTTTTCAGTTTGCAGGATGTGGGTGGGCTACTTGTGGTTACTCTGGTGAGAATCAGTATGCTCCGTGAATTCCTTTTTGTTGTTTTTGGAGAAGCAAGCAATAACTGCTAGATCAGTGCATATCTGTGAACAATAATGTATTCTAATAGGATGGAAGAAAGGAAATATTTCAGCTCATACTGTGAATCAAGCCGGCTTTTATGCATTTCAGCTATTGCCTTTGAAGAGAATTGCTTTTGTCTTGTTAATATCCTGTGGAAAATAATACCAAGAAATTGCTTGCATTCCATCCAGAAGAGTCAAAGCACAAAAGCCAGTCTCCCAAAGTCACTGCCCCCCTAGCTCCGAAGAGAGCTTTGGCTGTGTTACCTTTGAACTTGCTTTCAGTGCTAAAATTAACCCAGCAGCTGAGCTAATACTTCTTTCCTTTGATTATTTCTATCCCAGGCGGGCTTTGTATGATTCCACAGCATCTTTGTTTGTGCACCACTTGCCAAAAAGCAGGGAGATAAGCCATGCCTCAAATGTGCTCTGCACTGGTTTCATTGCTGGAGTAATGATAAAGCATTAAGTTGTTTATCCAATCCACCACTTGCAGTTTGTGAGGAAAGTTGCGTGCTAAGTCTACTGCAAGGTTACCCTACTTGAATTCATCATCTGAACCCACCCTTGGAGACAACAACTCAAATTATCATCAGTTGTCATATTTTAAAAATCACCCAACTTGCCTCAGTCCAGCATCTGTTGCATGATAATGAGACAAATCAAAGACCGACACTAGTTCCAAGCAAGCTTTAACCAAAACAAAGACTGCATAACTAAATGCCGTTTCTTACCTTACTTTCTGTGAGCAGCTTTGGATTTTCAAAACAAGAGAGCTGAGCCACACTGGCGCTTGTTTCAAGTTTCTAAAGCTGGGCTCAAGCGTGCGCGCACACACACACACACACACATGAAATATGTGCCCCTGAAGCAGCAATAGCCCCTGCCATGATAGGGAAGGAGATACAGTCTGGCTAATTGTGCTCTTTCCAGAGGCCCATCTATCAGAGGTACAAATCTGCTTTGAACAGTCAAACAAGTGAGGGGGGTGAGGAGGGGAAGAAAGCACAATTCACCTCTATTTACCTGCTTGCTCTGAATGTTCTGAGCAAGTCCATACTTCTGCTAAGAGGGGCTGAAGAAAGTTCATCTGTACATCCATATCTGTCATTTAGAAATATTTAATGCCACTCTTTTGAATCCCAAAGCAGCTTGAAAACAAAACAATAAAATGATATTGAACAGAACAAACTAAAGGGGAAAGAGGGGAGCTTTACATTTAAAATATCACTACGTATATCTAGCAGCAGCAGCAGCAGCAGCAGCAGCAGCAGCAGCAGCAGCAGCAGCAGCAGCAGCAGCAGCAGGAATAGTAAGCAAAAATCCTGCTTTATTCCAAGTCAGACAATTTGTCCCTCTTGCCTAGTATTGTCTATGCCAAGATCTCAGACAGAGATCTTTATAATAGTAATTTTTAATTTTTAATAATGTTATGATTTATAACCCATCTGGTTTGCCCCAGCCACTCTGGGCAGTTTCCAACACATATAAAAACATAATAAAACATCAAACATTAAAAACTTCCCAAAATAATAATAATTTTATTACAGTCATACCTCGGTTTAAGTATGCCTCGGTTTGAGTATTTTCAGTTCAATACTTCAATATTTTCAGTCCGCGGACCTGTCTGGAACAGATTAATCCACTTTCCATTACTTTCAATGGGAAAGTTCACTTCAGGTTAAGTACACTTCAGGTTAAGTACAGACTTCCGGAACCAATTGTGTTTGTAAACCGAGGTACAACTGTATTTACTAGCTGGCCCGGCCAGGTGTTGCTGTGGGTCATCCCTGTGATTCCCCCCCACCCTGCCCCGATCCATGACGTATCCCACCCCTCCTCCCTCCAACCCCCTGGCTCATCCCTGTGTTTTGGTAGGATACCCTTCCCTCCGTTTCCCCCGGGGAGTGTTGTCCCCTCCCCCCTGTATCTCCATACATTGGCCCCTGCGCATGCATCGTGAACATTTGTATATATTTAGATTATTTTTTTTAAATAAGAACATGAGAAGCAGAAGTTATTATTGTTTAATTTTATTTTTGGGGTTGTCATTTATTTTGGTGGGTATTGTATGATTTGGGCATTGTTGTGTGTTTTGGGGTTTTGTGTGTTTGGTTTTTTTTTTGTTATTTGGATTTTCTAATTTTGGAGTAGGGGACCCAGAGAACCACTTTAATAATCCCGACCGGGGGGGGGGGGGAATCAAATAGCGAAGATCCACAGCCCTGTAGCAACAGAAGGCGAGTTCCGAAGTGACCGAGCTGTTCGGTTTCATAAAAAACCCAGGAAGTGGCAAGGGGAAGGTAGGAGATTGTAAATCAAGGGGGTGGGGATTGGCCACTGCAAATATCCGAGGACTTAAACTGGGGAGAGAAAGTGCATGGTTATTGTTGGTTTTTAAAGACGCAGAGGCTTGCAATCAGTCATAGTATAAAGCCTAGGTTAAAAGGGGCATGACTGCCCTTACTTAAAATGGCCGCCGGAGCCTTGCATGTGACACAACGCCCACAAAATTTTAAAGTAAAAACCCCTTGCCGTGCCCCCAAGGGCGTTACTAGTGGGGGCCTGGGGGCCTGACAGGGGCCTACATAAAACAAAGGCTGTGCTGCGGCCTGCGACCCAGGCACTTGCCCTCTCCCCCCCCCCCCCCGGGCCTAGTGGTTGCCTGGCAGCCTGGCAGGGGCCTAGGGGCCTACATAAAACAAAGGCCGTGCTGCAGCCTGCGATCCGGGCGCTTGCCCTCTCCCCCCCGGGACTAGTGGGAGCCTAGCAGCCTGGCAGGGGCCTAGGGGTCTGGTAATTGCCGCCTTGGTGGTTTCAGTTACTTGGTTGATGATGTCATTATTTGGCGCCGCCCTTCAGAGCTTTTGCTAGTCACAGCGTGCAATCTGCCTTTCTATTGGATGCTGTTGGAGTCTTCAGAGCTTTTGCTGATGACGTCTAATTTGGGCGCCACTTTTTTGCGTTTATTCACTATTTTAGGTGTGAAAGCTGTGCTTTTTTGGATTTTTTTGTGCCAGATCCCTCACTGATGGGCATGGAACGTTGTGGCCAAATTTGTTACATTACAGTTCAGCGGTTACGGAGAAAGGCTGTGACCTCTGCGCGAGCAATGCCTACATTTTTATATATATAGAAGAGAAGATGTCATTTTATACCTGATTCTTTAAACTGGATGTGCCAGAGGTTGGGTCTTGCACCCAGCACATGAAAAGCACATGCTGCATTACTGAACTTTGGTCGTGTCCCAAGGGACCCCCCTAAACAACCACCTTTCCACAGCTCTCCAAAAGTTGAGCAGACCTCCCTTAGAAAAGCCTGGCACCATGCCATGTGGCACCATGACAGGGAAGGCCTTTGTGTCCCCGTCCACTTCATTTCTGAAGGCAAGGCAAGGGAACATGTGCCTCAGGTGATGGCCTGAGCAACACAGAGAGGATAAAGTCTCCTTCCATAGCAATCAAATAATGCCTTTATTAGTATCAATTGAAAGTCATAAAGTATTGAACTAATTTTTGAGTCCTCTTTAGCCTAGCTATTAAACCAACAAAAATAAATAAGAAAGGGGTGAGAGGGAAGACACATGTTTCTGACGCACAGCATATTTGGGAGCCATCCGTGGCCATCTTACAAATATTTGCATAATGATTAAATTACTTTATGCCAAGTGCAAAAACTGTCATGTTGCACCAAAGCATGTTGGGACAAACAGGGACTGGCTACTCTCCCTTTTGTAAATGTAAATGCTACCTTATGTGCATCTGTCTCTAGTACTTAATGGAACCAACGAGTTTGGAGCATGATGGTGTGAATCTGGATAGCTGATTCCTGACTTAGAAAAATCACAAGGTGATTTTTCTCATCAATATTCATATAAAAATTCTCTCTCTCTCTCTCTCTCTCTCTCTCTCTCTCTCTCTCTCTCTCTCTCTCTCTCTCTCTCTCTCTCTCTCTCCCTATCTTACTTAAATTTCCCCACTTCAAATACGTTACATACTGTTTTCCAGGCCATTACAACTTGGGAAAGCAAGGCTACTTTACTTCAGTGGCCCTTCACTGCCCTGAATATCTTTGTCAGAGAAGGAGTCACTTCCATCTTGCCTTGAGGTGAAGGCACCTTTGAAGGTTAGACAGTTATTGTGCCAATGCTGGGAATATTGCCAAATACTGAGATGGTGTCTAGAGTTGTTAAATCATTTCCTGGTTTATTAAATATTAGAGTTATTTTGCATCTAACTGGCGCTGTGGGTAAAACCTGTGGGTTAAATGATGCTGCTGAATGCAGAGGTCTGGGGAACCCAGTATAGGGGTGGTCATGGGAAGCAGGCAATGTCAGGGCAGGGCATGGAGGGAAACAAAGGTAAGCCCTGCTCAAAGATGTTGATTCAAGGGGGGAAATCGGTATAGAAAGAAGAATTACAGTACTTGGATGCCAAAATCCAGGTTTGGGGGAAGTTCTCTTTGGTGAGAGAACCCCAAAAGAGATTTAAAATTACAAAATATGCAGCAAAGCTTGGAAATATAGGCTGTTTGACCTTTAAAATATGCCCTCCTGAGTTCCAAAATGCCCCTCTCCCCCAGCAGAGAAAAAGACCACATATTTGGTAAGTTAAAAATTGGTTTACTTACAAACTCTTCAAAGGTCATGTCCATGTACTTTTCCTACATCACTCAGAAAAAATGGCAAAGGCAGTAAAACTTGGCTTCATTTCAATGTGGTGAAAGTTCCTAAATTATTGATATACAAACTCAAGAGAGGCTTGTTAGAGCCATGCAGGCTGAGCTTGGAGCAACCAGCTCAGACCTCTTCACATGCTGAGCTTCTCAAGTAGACTAGAGGGGGACAAAGGTTTGATTACCTAATTCCTCCCAAGATGAACTAAGCCTGAAAGGACAGCTTTCACTATTATTTTCATGCATTACTTAGACTTAAACATGTTGCTTATATAAGGCTGGTTATCCCACAATAAGGAGTCCTTATTTTATTTTTAAATCCTACTGAGTAGCACAGGCTGTCCTTAACCAATGACAAATGGGGGAAAGTTGGTGCAATTGTTGGCTCCCACACCCCGCTCAGACAAGGAACAGATTTAAATTCTATACAGGGGTTTGGTGAATTTGTTACTTGCATGCCCCATCAAGAAATGGAATCTCTCTCTCTCTCTCTCTTTTGCTCTTGCTACTACAGTGATTATGAAGAGGCACGATGGTATCCAGGTGTAAGAAGGGAGGTGGGCTTAAGGCAAGCTTGGTGGCCTTTGATTTTTAGCTCCTTGAAGATGAAACATTCCACAATGAAACTACACACATATATAAATAAGATTTGTGGGTTTGTTTGTGTGTGTGTGTGGTTTTTTTTAAATGCAAAGACAAGAAATGAATTTTCATTTTTATTTGGCTGGCTAGTTGGTTCAGAGAACAGTAAGTTAAAATAATGGAATACAGTATTAGGAAGGTTTGCAGCTGTTTGATCTATTTGCTGTGTTTAAGGGGTGTGAAACTAAGGGGCTCATACAAAAACAAGGTGCCTGCCTTTAAGATAGCTTGGCTGTTTCATTTCGGTTTTTTATGTCCTCTATGTCCTCATGAGAAGAGAAGAATCCTTGGAAAAGACCCTGATGTTGGGAAAGATTGAGGGCACTAGGAGAAGGGGACGACAGAGGACAAGATGGTTGGACAGTGTTCTCGAAGCTACGAACATGAGTTTGACCAAACTGCGGGAGGCAGTGCAAGACAGGAGTGCCTGGCGTGCTCTGGTCCATGGGGTCACGAAGAGTCGGACACGACTAAACGACTAAACAACAACAACAACAACAATGCTGGGTTGATGAGGATACTCACAAAAAGGTGATGGATGACTGATGAAGGACCCTGGGTGAGAGGCTGGGAGAAAAAGCTCCACTGTGAGACTTGGGGTGTCCCACCTCCTTTTGTGTGAGATAAGGATTAAGATCTACCCCTGATAGAGGGCTTTGCATTCTTTCTCTCTCTCTGCTATCTCAAAAGCTTTCAGATTTTGGGGGAATGGTAAAGCAAGAAGAATTAAAGCACTGAGTAAGTAAAAACATTTTTGGAATCTAGTTCTCTTTCTTTCTTTCTTTTTTAAATTAATAAAGATTTTATTAGTGTTGTGTATTGAGTCAAAGGATTTTATATCTGTATTATTATTGTCTGTATTTGCATTAGGATAAAGTAACTGCCTTTTGGTCCCAGAGGGTACAGCTACTATTGGTTCATTTAAGCTGCTGTATTTGGATCCTCTGTCTTATTGGTTTCCTCCAAAAGGCAGCACTGTGATTGCGTGATATTGTTCCCTCCAAAATGTATCCCTTCCTAGCTAGTCCCCTGTCCCTATAAATGTAGCTTTCCTCTCCTCAGTCTTCAGTCTTGTTCACTTTAATAAAGAGCTGTTACTAGAGAACTGTCTCCAGCATGTTTTGTCAAGAGAGCTGAAATCACAAACCCCACGTCACAACAACTGGCGACGAAGGTGGGATCCGGAATGCTGAGGAGCGGTTAAACACAACCCTGCCTCAGAGTCCGGATTGCAGCTGAGAACAAGACTCACTGGCCAGCTGAGAAGACGACCCTGCCCGCTAGGACAATGGAGAGTCCAAGGGTATTGGAGCCCTTCCAGCCATCAGAGCCCCACACCTGGGAAGACTACGTCGAACGCTTCGAGTTCTTCGCAGTGGCTCAAGGGATCACCGATGCCAGCAAAAGAAGGGCCACATTCCTGAGCTACTGTGGGCCCGAGACCTTCAAGCTAGCCAAGGCATTACTTGCTCCAGCGAAGCTGAGTGAGACATCTCTCCAAGATATTCTTGCCTGCCTAACAAGCCACTTGGCGCCTACTGAGACCAAGATGGCCCGGCGGATGGAGTTCCATAAGAGGCAGCAGCATGCTGGGGAGTCTGTATCCGCATTTCTGGCTGAACTCCGGAAGCTCGCTCAGCACTGCGGCTTCCAAAATCTGGAAGAGACTCTCCTGGATCGGTTTATTGGTGGTCTGAGCAGCAAGAAAGCCAGAAGACGCATCGTGGCTAAAGAAGAGGTTACCCTTGCTTCAGCCTTGAAGGAGGCCACCGCCACGGAGAATTATGAAAGAGAGGAGCTTGATGCCAGTCGCAAGGCCACTAAGCCACAGATAGAAGTTGCGCATGCCATGGACGAGCTAGAGGCTACTCCAAGCCAGAGCCCAGTCCGTGGGGTTGAGTCGGTGCGTCAGGCCTGCACAGTGCACAGAGATCGCCGAGGCAGTTGCCCAGGTTGTGGCGGAAACCATGAAAGGAAGAGTTGTCGTTTCAGGGATGCTATCTGCCGGACGTGCGGAAAGACGGGTCACATCGCCAGGGTCTGTAGATCGGCGGCGTCGGGAGCGACAGGAGCACCTAGACTGGAGCATCGCAGACCGCCCACAGCAACTCGTTTTCTAAAGGACTGCCACTACGTAACGGAGATCAATGGGAGGGCCGTGCAGTTTCCAGCGCAAGGCAAGGCACACGTCAAGGTGAAGATTGAGGGTCAGCAGTGCGACATGGAGGTGGACTCCGGATCTGCATTCACCATCGTGTCAGACCAGACCGCGAAGACATTCTTCCCCAGGGGTAAGTTGCCCCCTCTGGAGCCCTTTCCGGCAACCTTGCAGTCGTACTCAGCAGGCCGCATCCATGTTATGGGAATGTGTGCCGTGAGAGTACAGTTCCGGGACAAACAGGCTGTACTCAAACTGGTGATTGCGAAGGGCAGTCGCCCCAGTCTCCTGGGCACTGACTGGTTCCCTGCCCTGGGACTGAGTATCTCAGGGCTTAATTCAATCCAAACCTGCCCTGAGATGAGCGAGGTATTATGCAAGGAATTTGCTGGTCTCTTTAATGGAAAACTGGGTTGTTATAAAGGGCCCCCAGTTGACTTCGAGTTGGACCCCGGGGTGGCTCCAATCCGACTCAAACCAAGGCGAGTGCCATTTGCACTGCAACCCAAGATCGAGGCAGAGCTGGATAAATTGGTCAAGCAGGGAGTTCTCTCACCCGTGGACTCTGCTAAGTGGGAGACTCCAATCGTCACGCCCCTTAAAGCAAATGGGGAAGTCAGGATATGTGCAGATTACAAATGTACTATCAATAAGGCACTCAGGGGAAACTCATACCCCATTCCAGTTGTATCACATCTGTTGGCTAAACTGGCTGGGGGCAAGGTGTTCGCCAAAATTGACCTGGCACAAGCTTACCAACAGCTGCCAGTAACCCCACAATCAGCGGAAGCACAGACTATTGTCACACATAAAGGGGCGTTCAGAGTTAACAGATTACAGTTCGGAGTTTGTGTGGCCCCAGGGATTTTTCAAGGGCTCATGGAACGCCTGTTAAGAGGTCTGCCGGGGGTCTTGCCATTTTTTGATGACGTTTTGATTGCTGGAAAAGACCCACAGGAACTGGTTGCGCGTGTCCGTGCAGTGTTGCTCAAGTTCAAGGAGGTGGGGTTGCAACTGAAAAAGGAAAAATGCAGTTTTGGGGTGCCAACGGTGGATTTCTTGGGGTTTAAAATTGATGCATCAGGCATCCACCCCACAGATGCTAAGATTAAGGCCATCATCGAGGCACCACGACCACAGAACAAGACGGAGTTGCAGTCATTCCTGGGACTTATTAACTTTTATCATTCGTTCTTACCCCAGAAAGCTTCGGTAGCTGAACCATTACATAGACTATTGCAGAAAAAGAATGTGTGGCGATGGGGGCGGGAGCAGCAGAAGGCTTTTGACTCCTTGCGAGGAATGCTGAGTAGTAGGAGCGTCCTTGCTCATTATGATGAGTCAAAGCCGCTGGTCCTGGCATGTGATGCCTCTCAATACGGTCTGGGGGCTGTGCTGAGTCATAGGGAACCGGATGGGTCGGAAAAGCCCATCTCTTTCTATTCCCGTACGTTGTCGCCCACGGAGCGCAACTATGCTCAAATTGATAAAGAGGCACTGGCTATTGTGTCCGGAATCAAAAGGTTCTATGATTATTTGTACGGTCGCCAATTCTCCATTGAAACGGACCACAAACCACTGTTAGGGTTGTTCAACCCAAACAAACAAACGCCACCAATTCTCTCCCCCAGAATGTTGCGTTGGTCAATATTCCTGAATGGGTTCCAGTACACCTTGACCCATGTGCCGGGGAAACAATTGTGCCATGCTGATGCGCTGAGTCGCTTGCCCCTTCCTGGCGGGAGCAATGAGGATCCTGCTCCGGCGGAGCACATTATGATGCTAGAAACACTTCCGGGGGCTCCTGTAACAGCTACGGATATAGCTGAGAAAACGAGGAAAGATGCTGTTCTCTCCCGTGTGCTCACTTGGGTGGGGAGGGGGTGGCCAGGTGGTCCGCATGAAGAAAAATTCAGGCCTTATGCGACAAGGCAGCACGAATTGTCCATGCATAAGGGTTGTCTCCTATGGGGAGATAGGGTGATCATCCCAGCACCACTGAGAAACAGGGTTCTTGAGACGCTTCACATGGGACACCCGGGAATGGTCAGGATGAAGTCGCTAGCCCGATGTTATGTGTGGTGGCCTGGAATGGACCAGAACATAGAACAATGGGTACGAACATGCAAGGCATGCCAAGAGGTGCGGCCAGAAGTGGCCAGAGCACCAGTCCACTGGTGGGAGCAGTCCAGGACTCCCTGGAGCCGGCTGCACATAGATTTTGCGGGGCCATTCCAAGGGAAGGTCTTTTTGGTTATCGTTGATGCATATTCCAAATGGTTAGAAGTGGCGATGGTCCCTAGCATGGCATCAGCTGCCGTAATCAAGGTGTTGAGGCAGCTGTTTGCTACCCACGGGTTACCTGAGACCATTGTATCAGATAATGGGGCAGCTTTTGTATCCCAAGAATTCAGGGCATTCTTGGCTGATAACTTCATAAGAGGGGTCACATCCGCGCCCTTTCACCCATCCTCCAATGGGCAGGCTGAGCGCATGGTAAGAACAGCCAAAGAATCCATTGCGCGCTTAATGGAGGGTAACTGGTCGGCTCGCATTGCGCGAATGTTATTTTTGCAGCATGCGACGCCGTGTACTGCGACGGGCAAGTTGCCAGCCGAGCTGCTCTTAGGTAGAAGACTGGTAACGGTGCTGGATTATGTCCACCCAGATAAAATGCCAAACCGTAATTCAAGAGCAACCCCCCAGGCTGAGGCTGACACAACAAGGTATCTCGCCCCTGAAGATCTGGTCTGGGTGAGGAACTATTCACGAGGTCCGCGGTGGGTGGCTGGTGTGATCACCCGGGCTAGTGGACCTGTGTCCTATTATGTGACCTTGGAAAATGGGCAAGTTTGGAAGAGACATATAGATCAGCTGAGGCGCCGGGCGCTCAGCAGGGAGGAGTCAGATAATTCATCCCTGGCTAATGACGCACAGCTGCGAGACCAGAGTGAAGATGGCCCAGAGGTGCAGTCACCAGGGGCTTCCGCAAATGAACCAGGGCCTGCTAGTCCTCAGGATGACGAGGTACAGGTCGGGGACCCTGAGATGTCTGGGACTCCCTCTGTTCCTGATGAAACCCCTATAGAAGCCCCTCCACCACAGGTAACACCCAATCCAGAACCTGCAACACCTGTTGTCAGGAGATCAGGTAGAAGTTGTAGGACCCCACAGTACCTGAGGGATTACGTCTGCTGTGCTCACTAGGGGGGGAGGGGTGTTGTGTATTGAGTCAAAGGATTTTATATCTGTATTATTATTGTCTGTATTTGCATTAGGATAAAGTAACTGCCTTTTGGTCCCAGAGGGTACAGCTACTATTGGTTCATTTAAGCTGCTGTATTTGGATCCTCTGTCTTATTGGTTTCCTCCAAAAGGCAGCACTGTGATTGCGTGATATTGTTCCCTCCAAAATGTATCCCTTCCTAGCTAGTCCCCTGTCCCTATAAATGTAGCTTTCCTCTCCTCAGTCTTCAGTCTTGTTCACTTTAATAAAGAGCTGTTACTAGAGAACTGTCTCCAGCATGTTTTGTCAAGAGAGCTGAAATCACAAACCCCACGTCACAACAATTAGAAAGAAAGAAATTGGTTAAAAACCGTTCACATACATACATACAATTTACATACATACCTCTTTCATCTTACATATAACATCTTGCATACAATATGTGTGTAATCTAGTTTTCATTAAAGTGTGATTTTTTTTCTTTAGGACTAGGAAGATGCTGCCTGGGACAATTCTAACCAGGGGTTGGACCCTATACAGTCATACCTCAGTTTAAGTCCGCTGCAGTTTGAGTACTTTCAGTTTGAGTACTCTGCGGACCCAGAAGTGTTTACTTCCGGGTTCCACAGCGCGCGCATGCGCAAAAGTGTTCGCGCATGTGCAGAAGCGCTCTATCGGTACTTCACGCACGCACGCACGCGCTATCACTGTTCCGTTTAAGTACTTTTCAGGGAGTGAATGGCTCCCCAGAACCAATTGAATACTTAAACCGAGGTACCACTGTATATATAAAGTAGAATCACAGCACCATAGAACTGTAGAGTTGGGAGGGACCATCAGTCCTTTCCCCCCTAGAAAAATAGGTGCTGGTACTCACCATGAAGTTGTGACAGTAAGTGCCACACTTTTAAACAACAACAAGAGGTGCCGCCACTGAGTACCATTGAGTACCTCCAGAAAAAGCACTGGGGACCAGAAGGGTTATCTAGTCCAGCTCCCTGTATTGCTGGAATCTTTTGCCCAACCTGGGGCTTGAACTCCCGATCCTGAGATTAAGATTCTCCTGCTGCTTGGGAGGAAAAGGCAGGCGCTAGCGTAGTTCCTATCACAACCAAGCAATGCTGCTGACCCCTCCTCTCCCGCTTCTGCCTCCAATGAGGCGCCTGTGATTAGCTCTAGAGCAAGGACACGTGGGACCAGTTGACCAATGGTGGTGCATGTTTGTGTGCTTGCACTGAATTGCTGGCATTTGCTGGTTTTTAATCTCATTAATGGTTCTGCAGTGCATTGTGAGTGTTTATTGTGGGATATTCCATAGCTAGACCCTCAAGCTTTAAAATGCCCATATAAGTTTAATTCAAGAAAATTTAAGGAAGGCATCAAATGCAACGTCCCTTGCATCAAATGCAAGTTCCTTTGATACTGATTTTCAGCTTGTAATTAACAGCTGACTTTACTTACTTTTAATTAAACTTCACAGTCATAAAACTGTGTAAATCATTGTTGAGCACTGTTCTCTGCTGACCTTGAGGCTTAATTGCCAAGCCCTTGAATTGGGACAATGGTGAAGGGAAGGTTGAACTCTGGTCTCCTGAAAGTGGGCAAAATACACCTTTCATACACCTACGTTTTACTGAGTTCCCAGATGAGCTTTTAAAAAACAGCTTCTTCACATACTCTTAACTGCTGGAAAAATGAGTCCTAATGTTTGTTTTTCACGAGTCTTCACTAACAGAGAATCTTCTTGCAGACACCAAAACTTTCACTGAAAAGGCATCCTTTGAAAGCATAACCCTGCCTGAGCTGCTTCGAGTCATGGCGGATGTTCTCCTGGAGACACCTAGCTCCTTCCTCCTGGGCCGTGTTCAGAAAGTGGTGGTGGGGGATGAGTGTTCAGACCCCTGGGATCTCACTTGTGGGGTGCCTCAGGGTTCTGTCCTCTGCCCCATGCTTTAAAACATCTATATGCAGTCGCTGGGAGAGATCATCAGGGGGTTTGGGCTGGGTGTTCATCAGTATGCGGATGATACCCAGCTCTACCTCTCTTTTAAATCAGAACCAGTGAAGGCGGTGAAGGTCCTGTGTGAGTGTCTGGAGGCAATTGGAGGATGGATGGCGGCTAACAGATTGAGGTTGAACCCTGACAAGACAGAAGTACTGTTTGTGGGGGACAGGAGGCGGGCAGGTGTGGAGGACTCCCTGGTCCTGAATGGGGTAACTGTGCCCCTGAAGGACCAGGTGCGCAGCCTGGGAGTCATTTTGGACTCACAGCTGTCCATGGAGGCGCAGGTCAATTCTGTGTCCAGGGCAGCTGTCTATCAGCTCCATCTGGTACGCAGGCTGAGACCCTACCTGCCTGCAGACTGTCTCACCAGAGTGGTGCATGCTCTAGTTATCTCTCGCTTGGACTACTGCAATGCGCTCTACATGGGGCTACCTTTGAAGGTGACTCGGAAACTACAACTAATCCAGAATGCGGCAGCTAGACTGGTGACTGGGAGCGGCTGCCGAGACCACATAACACTGGTCTTGAAAGACCTACATTGGCTCCCATTAAGTTTCCGAGCACAATTCAAGGTGTTGGTGCTGACCTTTAAAGCCCTAAATGGCCTCGGTCCTGTATACCTGAAGGAGCGTCTCCACCCCCATAGTTCTGCCCGGACACTGAGGTCCAACACCGAGGGCCTTCTGGCGGTTCCCTCACTGCGAGAAGCAACGCTACAGGGAACCAGGCAGAGGGCCTTCTCGGTAGTGGCGCCCGCCCTGTGGAACACCCTCCCAACAGATGTCAAAGAGAACAACAGCTACCAGATTTTTAGAAGACACCTGAAGGCAGCCCTGTTTAGGGAGGCTTTTAATGTTTAAAAGATTATTGCATTTTATTTTTCTGTTGGAAGCCGCCCAGAGTGGCTGGGGAGACCCAGCCAGATGGGCGAGGTATAAATAATAAATTATTATTATTATTATAAGCCATTGAGCATGGGAGGCTCTGCACAGCTGCTTGAGTAACTTCCCAGGTGTCTCAACCCTTCTTAATGGATGAGGGAGCTGTAAGTGAGAGAGGGGGTGAGGCGTGGGGGTCCAAATATGTATGGAGGGCACTGTTTTTCATGCTGCTGTGTCTCAATTGCACCTCTCTTCTGTGCATGTCAGCTGTCATTCTTACAAGCCCCCCCCCATCATTTCCCATAGGGAATCTTAAATATTTTTTAAACGCTGAATCATACATTTTGACACTACAGAGACTGGTAAGGGGACATGGTTTATGTTTCCTTGGTGCAGAATCTGGTCTTTGAGTTGGCTACAAAGCTGGCACAGACTCATCCTTTGACCGCTGATCAGGAATTCCAGGGCAACCTATAAAGAGAAAGCAATTGAGGAAAGTGCGGAGGAGGGGGGGGATGGGGACGGTCCATGATGCCATCCTATTAGATACGCAAAGTTGTCATGGCAACTACTGCATAATTAAAGGCTCCTTCTCTGTTCCTGCATGCTTCAATTGTGCTGCTGATGGCTTGCATCATTTGAGCCTGTAAAGCAAAAGGCAACAATTTCCTTTTGCAAAAACAAGTTGTATCAGCAGCACTCTTGTGCATCAAACAGGGCACAGTCTTTACAGTGTTTTCTCAAACAACACCTTCAGCAAAACAGTTTGCTTCCTTTAAATACAATTATTCCAATGAAACGGAGCAGAGGAAAAAGAAGAAAAGCTAACCTGAAATGCTTCTATATATCACTTTTCTGTGAGCTAATTCTAAATTGTGTTGATATCTCTGGCTTCTGGCAAGCAACCAGCTTCCACAACAAAAGATGAGTGAAGATCCAAAACTCAAGAAATGCAGTTCACTTTTGTGTGGGATAAAAACAAACAAACAAACAAACAAACAAACAAACAAACGGAGTTACAGCAACAGCAAAAATATGAGGGAAGGGGAGGGATAAAGAAGGGGGCAAAGCAGATTTTGAGCAGCAAGTTTCTTCTCCCATCTTAAGTCCCGCATACAAAATATATTTATATTTTGCATTCTTATGCATTGCGAGGTCATATGGGAGACAGACATAATTTTCTCACCATGCAGCATAAACTAGGATCGGGAGAAAACATGGTAGTAAGATGAACTCTGTTTACTCACAAAAGTGAAGTCAATCTTGCTTAAGTAACGTTAGAGATGGAACCAGAAAAGTGTGTGTGCAGCTTCTGAGGCTACATGTCTCACCCCTTTGATTCACTGCCTGAGAGCGATTCTTTTTGTTGGTGGCACATAGTCAGTTGGCTGATGGCAACTGTCTTTGTCTTACCAGTTCACAGGGCACAGGGCACAATGAACATACCAGCTTTGTATGATCATTACTGTATTTAGTGTGGAATTTAAGGTCAGTCCCCATGGATCGCTGAACAGTTACTATTGCAACTGAAGTCAATAGGAGTTCTAACATGGAATATAAATACAAAAGTCTCTGAACAGTAATAATCCAGGAAGATCTAAGACTAGTCACGCCGTTACTGCTTGACTGGAAACCTGATCTGAAAAAAATATCAGCAGAATCCTTTGACTTCTGTGACAGTTCAGAAATTTTAATGTACAGTATTTGAAAGCCAGGAATGTTGGCTTTGGAAAAAGTGCAGGAAAGGATGACGGTTTCACGGGTTTCCCTGCAATTCTGTGTAGTGACTGCGGGATCTGGCCATGAGGGGTGAGATGATGCCTTTCAAATTTCTTAGTAAGGTCGCCTATAAATAAATTTGTAAATGGTAAATAATAAATAAAAATACATTATGGCAGGAGAGAGGGGAACAAAAAATACTAACTCTGCATATTAACTGGTCTAAAATTTTCTATTCATCAGTGTAAAAAATGCTTTTTACACTGATGAATAGAAAATTTTATTTCATGGATTTTATTTCATGGAATTTAATTGAAATTTTTATTTCATGGAATTTAATTGAAATTTTTATTTCATGGAATTTTATTGAAATTTTTATTTCATGGAATTTTATTGAAATTTTATTTCATGGAAAAGCATTTCAGGGATTATATTTTTAAATATGTTTTTTTAAATGAAAAAAATTGAACATGTAAAGCGTGAGTGTGTCACCCATGTGGATAATACATGGTTTGTTGTAGCTCCTTGTTGAGTCCACAGAAAAATGTACAATAAGTGACGCCCCCCCCCGCGCATAATGTGTCAACTGCTCAAGAGAAAAGGCCCTTTGTTGCTGTTAACAATAGAGTAGCCACTTAGATATGCCACAAATAGAACACAGATTTGCAGAATGCTTACAAACGATTATATACACAGAACTCTATAACATATGCAAATTTATAAATTATAATAATTCCATTTGACTCACCATAGTGGAAAGATTGTGATAAGGTGAGCTCTGTGCTTGCCCAGTCTGCCCTCCAGGTGTGCCAACTGTTGGCAGGTATCTTCAAGGCTCCTCCTGCCAGAGGTGGAGCTAGCTGCTCTGGCACCCGGGGGCGGGGCAAGCATCCCGGGGCACTGCCCACGGCGAGCGGCAAGTGGCCCAGGAGGGCGGGGCAGCAATGTCACCCCCCTCAGGAATGACACCAGGACCTACCACACACCCCCTTCCTCCACCAGTGCCTTCTGCTGTCCCTTCTGCACTATTTAAAGTAGGACACACGGCCAACCTAATAAGCAGCTAATATTTCAAGAAACTTGACATTCTTACTCTAGTGAATCCTTGGCTGAGGCTGATGGAGTCCAACAATTTGGGAGGGTCACAGGTTAGCCACCCCAGCTCTAGTTTAGTGCTTTCTTGTTTTGTGATTATGGCTTTCCCGGCTACAGTTCCTCTCCTCTCTTTCTGTTATCATGCAAACACAAAGCTTAATTTGCACGAATGCTGCCAAAAATCTGGAGACAACTAATTTCTATGATCTCATCTCATTGCTGTGACCTTAAACTGATAAGTTTAAATTCTTAAATGAGTAACCCTTTTCTAGATCTTTCCCCTCCCCATATTTCATAAGGCGCTGCCTCTAATGAGCTACATTCTTTGCATGCCACTCCTATTATCGCTCTAAAGAATTTCCATCTTCTCAGTCTTTGCTCTGCCTTTCTGAAACCAGATGAACATTCAGAGGAACAAAGTGTTAAAAAACTAACTTGAGGCTGCTGGGGGGGGGGTTGCACAGAAAGAAAGAAAGAAAGAAAGAAAGAAAGAAAGAAAGAAAGAAAGAAAGAAAGAAAGAAAGAAAGAAAGAAAGAAGAAACTTGCTCTGAAATTGCTGGTTTATGTTTAGTTGTTTTTCCTCAGGGGGGTCTTCTGTTCTCACTTTCCTGTTTATAGACTTTGAGAGTTTGTCAAACTCAGCATTCACATAATCTTACTGTTGTGCATCTTTAATCTTTGCATGCCCCTTTACATAACAGGTACAGGAAGGCATTCTGGCCAGAGCAGAAACTAAATTTGGCAAGAACACCATCCAATGGTCCAACCTTTAGAAGTACCGTATGTTGGTTTATTTTTATTCTCACTCCCCTAGTCTTTCAGGCTTCTGTTACTGCCATTGTCCACTTTGGCTGGAAAGGAAAACAAGGGGAACTGGGTAGGTTACTGTTGTCATTTGGTTTGCTTGTTCCATGTTTGTTGTTTAGTCGTTTAGTCGTGTCCGACTCTTCGTGACCCCATGGACCAGAGCACGCCAGGCACTCCTGTCTTCCACTGCCTCCCGCAGTTTGGTCAGACTCATGTTGGTAGCTTCGAGAACACTGTCCAACCATTTCGCCTTCTGTTGTCCCCTTCTCCTTGTGCCCTCCATCTTTCTCAGTGGGTTTTATGATTCCTTGCAGCCGTTCTGTTTCATCTTGGATCTTGGCCCCAGGGAGAAAGGACACCTCTCAAGACGTCTTATCAGGCCCACAGATCACTGCTTCTGTACCCCTCAGTAGGGAATCCCCTATCACCACTACATGCCTCCTTATAGGCTTGGTCGGGATTCTTCCATGTGCTGTCCCTTCCAAGGTCACCTGCATATTCCTGGAGGACTGACTTTGCTGCTTGTCTTCATATTTCTGATCAACTGTGATGAGGGAGAGATCTTCAAATGGAGTCTGTTCTTCGTCTTCCATGTTAAGGGAGAGCACTTCAAATCGATTGTGTAGTTCTAAACACTCAGAGCGATCCCTGGGCCTTCTACTACTACCGTATGAGTCACGTTCCACCATACATCTGGCTCCTGTGTTGGGGAACTGACCTCTTCCTCAGGGATGTCCCCTGTCTCCTCTTTGGTGCAGACAGTGTGCTCTGCTGCATCTAAGAAAAGCTCCAGCTCTTTAAATCTCTGGAGCGTAGATACACAGGCCTGAAGTTGCTGGACATTGTCTTCTAGTAGGGCAATCAACTTGCAATTGCTGCAGGTGTAGCTGCCTACATCCTTTGGCAAGAATACAAACATTGCGCAGGAATTGCAGGTGGCTGCAGTTGTTCCCTTACCCTCCATCTTGAAAAGCTTGAAGTTAGGGAAAGAGAAGAAGAAGAAGAAGAAGAAGAAGAAGAAGAAGAAGAAGAAGAAGAAGAAGAAGAAGAAGAAGAAGAAGAAGAAGAAGAAGAAAAGAAGCCACCTAGGTCTCCCCCAATAAAGGTTTAAGACTAGCTCCCCTAAATCTAAAAGATGGGTCAAACTGCGCGCGCCACAGTTCAGTCGCTGAACTCCAGGCACTGACTAGCTCCGCCCACAGCTAATCACCTGACTCACCTGACTCCACAGAAGCCCCGCCCCCTCAGACCATGTGCTCAGGGGGAGCACACTTCCAAGGTCACCTGTAAGGTCACCGGCCAGAAACAAACACACACACAAGCCTGGACAGTCACACAAATCCAGGAGGCAGAAGCCCTTGTGCTCCCTCCTCAGCTGCTGAGCTTTGCTGGGGAGGTTTTCAATAACCAGAGTTCTACCACTGAAGAAGACCCTCTCCCACCTGGAGCAGGTGATCTTTCAGGTAACCTGGCCACAAGCTTAAAAGCTTGAATCTTAAAACCAGCACTTTAAAATCAGCCCCAAATGGACTGGGGCTGATCCAGGGATGATATTTTTAGGAGTTTGTGGCGCTAGACACCATAATACCCTGGGTCTAATAGGTGTCAGAATTTAATCATGACCCAAGTGTATTAGGCTGTGTGTCAGACACCTCTTTAATCCTAGGGAATCCACAAGTGTTAAAAGCTAATTAAAAGGTAAAGGGACCTCTGACCGTTAGGGGTTGCAGCGCTCATCTTGCTTTACTGGCCAAGGGAGCCAGCATACAGCTTCCGGGTCATTAATTAAGTCAGGCTAATTTCCATTTTGAGGTGATAGCCTGGAGTAGAGCCATTCAGACAACACAAAGGGTAATTCTCATTTGCAAATGACTGGCTCTCTCCCACTCTCAACCGAGAGTTACCGTAGTTTGAAAGTCAATGCAGTGGTTTAGGGCAGGCTAAAGGTTTAGGGATAGCAGTTAGTCTACAACAGAGATAGAAAGGTAAATTAATCTAGTATTTTCTTCTCTGTTTCCCTCCCTGCACTGTGGAAATACCTTTGACAGTGATCCAAATCTTTGTTGTTATCATTTTCAAAACACCAACATGAAATGAAGCACAGTGGTACCTTGGTTTACAAACACAATTGGTTCTGGAAGTCTGTACTTAACCTGAAGCGTACTTAACCTGAAGTGAACTTTCCCATTGAAAGTAATGGAAAGTGGATTAATCTGTTCCAGACAGGTCCGCGGAGTACTTAAACTGAAAATACTCAAACCGAGGTGTACTTAAACCGAGATATGACTGTAAAAATAGAGGGCGGTGGGGAGAGCCTCTGTGTATTCATCTCATAAGAGGCAAAATGTTTTTTCTAGGCCAAGGGACAGTGCCTTTCTACTTCCTTTCATCTGAACCTGCTGATTTACATTAAATTGAATTGCTAATCCGGCAAGTCTTGGGTTCAGTTTTCTGAAGTAAAGATTAATGCCTCATTACCCACTGGCCATGTAAAACCTAGGCTGTGGGGTGAGAAAATGCTGCATCCCATTAAGAAATAGATGATGAAGTAGAAGTCTATTGCCCTCAGGAGCTCAGGAGATTTCAAATGCCAGTTGTACATCTATGATCATGCAACAATAGCAAGGCTGCTATTGCTTTATTTGGATTAAATCCTTTTGTGCTAGAGATTGCTGAGCTAAGGTTTCTGCAGCAACTCAGAATAGAAAGATTATTTCAGAATACATTAAATGCAGTTTAGGATTACTCCTGGAGGTGAAGGCAGGAAAAGGAATTGGCATGCTCTGTTATACCCTCTGTCATCTTGGAAGGGCAAATCAGGACATGCACACTCCCTGCATCATACTGCTGTCTTACCTTCACTGGCTCATGCCATGCCAACCATAGAGCACACATGACAGCAGCTGTGCGGGAACATCCTGGGCAGGCGTGCCAACAGTGGGCCCCTCTCTCCCAGGGGCTGAGGAGAGTTGCAGTAGAGAAGAAGGGTGCCATGTTGGTGGGGAAGAAAAGCAGCTCTCATCAGGGCTGTCTTAAGCCTATCTGGCGCCGTGGTGCAGGGATCCCTTGGGCGCCCCCCCACCCCCACCCTTCCCTCTCTTCCCTCTGGGCAGGCAGCAGCTGGAGGGCGGTGTCACGGTCCGGGCGGCGGGCGGTTGAAGCCCTGGCTGAGGACGTCAGGACCAGAGGCAAGATGGTGGTGTAGAAGCAGGAACAGGTACAGGGCCGAGGGTCCAGCAGCAGGCAGTCGCAGGGTCAAGGAGCAAGGCAGAGGCGAAGGTCTGGGAGTCGAGGAGCAAGGTGTCAGCAAGGCAAAGGTCCCAGGGTTGAGGAGCAAGGCGTCAGCAAGGCAAAGGTCCAAGGGTCGAGGAGCAAGATGTCGGCAAGACAAGGGTCCAAGGGTCGAGGAGCAAGGCGTCGGCAAGGCAAGGGTCAAGGATCAAGGTGTCAGCAAGGCAAGGGTCCAAGGAGCAAGAGGCCAGAGGCAACCAGGCAGGAATAGCGTAGCTGTGGCAAAGAGCTGAAGGGAAATGCTGAGCTTTTATCCTTCCCAGCTCCTGCCACCAGGTGCAGTGAGGTATCAAGTGGCCTCACCTGAGTGGTCACTCCTTGCCTCTCCAGCACAAGCTGAGGTCTTCACCTGAGTGGCCGCTCCTTGCTTCTCCAGCACAAGCTGAGGCAGGCCCCAGTCCTGCAAAGCACTACAGGCCCCAGAGCCTGACCCCTGCCCATACTCCTGACAGGCGGCAAATGCTGCCTAAAATGGGAAAGGTGAGTCACAGTACTCAAGCACTGAGATTTCCCCCCACATCACCTCCTACCTGAGCCATTTCAGTGGAGGCGCAACAGGTTGGGGGGGGTTCATTTCAGCAATTTCTTAAAGGAAAACCAAGCTCCTTGCACCTGAGTTCTTAAGTCCCTTCCTTTCCCCCTTTCCTCCAGATTTGTGGGGAGGAGGCACGAGACCCTTTGCACGTGCTTCGAGCTTCTCTTATTGGATGCCTCGTCCGTCTTCAGGGCCGAGGCATCCCTGGCGTTGGAAAGAAGATCCAGGGCTAAAACTGTGTTGGCAATCCCATCTTAATGCCTGGGAAGCACCGCGCTCTCTCTCTCTGCACCCTCCGTTAAAGAGGCTTCCGCCGCCTCAATGGAGCGCAACAGGAGGTCCCCAGCCTGGGAATCTGGCCCCCATCTCTTCCCTCCGGCCCCAAAGACGGGCTTGTGCACCTGCTTTGGGGAGCCCCCGCACGCTCCTTGGAGAGGAGCCCAGACCGCCAACGGGGCAACCGCGCCGCTCCTCCCCCCATGGTTGCTCCTCCCCCCGGCAGGGCCGGTACTAGGGGTTTTTGCGCCCTAGGCGAGATCACCTTCTGGTGCCCCCCCCCGGCCAATCATATTTCAAACACAGATGTATTTCCCATCCAACCTGTTCCTTGTAACCATGATCTCTGCTACATGTTCCAAAGCAGTGGCAGTCCTGCTACCACAGAATAATAGTGCAGGGTGGGGAGGGAGAGGGAAGAGAGAGAGAGAAGGAAGGAAGGAAGGAAGGAAGGAAGGAAGGAAGGGGTGAAAGAGAGAGAGGGAGGGAGAGGGAAGGAGGGAGGGAGGGAGGAGGGGTGAGAGAGAAATAGCGAGAGAGAGGGAGGGAGGGAAGAGAGAGGGAAGGCTGGAAGGAAGGGGTGGGTAAGAGAGAGAGGGGGGGGGAAGGAAGCCTGCTCTTGCAAGAGGCGGCGGCGGGATGAGTGCCCCGAAAGGAGCACTTTCGGGGTGCTGATCCTGTTGCCACCTCTCGCAGGGGTGGCCGCGTCTCCCTTCTCCCCAGATCACTTCAAAGACGGCTGCTTCAAAGCCTTTGAAGGAGGGCTTCAAAGGAAGTCACGGTATGGTGGAGGCGCCCTCCAAAGTGCCCTCCAGAACTTGGCACCTTGCGCCTTGCGCCAGTAGCCTCTATGGCTAAGACGCCCCTGGCTCTCATGCCTCCTTCCCAATCACAGGAACTACTTCCGCAACCCCTGTCCTCAGGCTGTACGAATCAGGGCACCCCGGGATGAAGGCGGAGCCTGGGGCACCTTCAAAGGAATTGTGAATGTCCCGCTTAAAATGAGGCACTTGGAAGGAATGTGTTCCACTGTCAAAGAGCTCTTACCATCAGAAGTTCTTCCTGGTTTTAGTCAGAATCTCCGTTCTTCTAACTTGAAGTATTGCTTCAGAGCATGGGCATAGCCAGGATTTATTTTAGGGGAGCAGGCTTTTTGTTGGGGGGGGGGAGTAACCGAAATATTTGCAATTGCAAATGGTCAGTTAGTTAAGTATTTCTATTTATTTATTTTTAATCTTGGAACTGTAGCTTGACTCTCTGGTAGGAATGAAGAGGGAAATATTAGGGTTGCCATATTTTAAGAAGTAAAAATCCAGACACCCCCAAAGTTGTTGAGCTTTTCTTAGGAATACCCCAAAATTGTTGAGCTTCTTTAAGGAAAATCCCAAGGTGTTGAGCGTAATGTAGTGTGCACAGTCTTATTCTAGCACTGACCTGCACATTCTGTGAAATAGAAAAAAAAACAGCTTCTCATTTCTTCAGGAAGCAGCATTATAGTTATGTCTTCGGAAATAGGCGATTCATTGCAGGGGGACTAGATATTATGCAATTACAAGTGACTCAGCCTAGCACTTGTAGAGCATTAACAAAGCACAAACATGCTTTTGCTGTTGTCATCTGGAACCACCCTGAGTCAGACAGGAACAAAGTAAGGCAAAAGAATAATCTCAGGGGAGCAAATTAATGAAGTAGCATTTCAATAGCATTCCCCTCCCCCCCCAAGTGCAGCTGTATTTACTGTAAGCTGGCAGACTAATGAAAGCTCATGAGGAAAGCCACAGAGTTTACCATTCAGCCATGTATGCTGAAGCTCACAAGTGCCAAATGATAACTCTTCCCATTTCTTGGAATGGTCTTTGCAGTTGGTCATCCTCTGGTCATTAGCTGGTCATCCTCTAAGTCAGAAGAACCTCTACCTATTAATCATATATTGTCCCAGAACAAATTATTTCATTAGAGCTGGCAGTATTGGCTTTCCTCTTTCATCACCATCTCCTAATCCCTTCCTTACTCTAGGAAGAACAGAGGAGGGCCTTCCTGAGAACAAGCCATGACTGCTGAGGTGGCTGAGAGGTGCCCACTTTGCCTCAGCAGTTTGCTAGAAATGCTCTTGAAACTCAGGAAGAGGTGAAGTTAAAAGTTACTTGGTGTGGAGAAAAATCCTGAATCTCTTGCCCTTGACCAAATTGGGAGGGGTGGCTAATACCCCAGAGGACAGGATCACACTTCAAAATGACCTTAATAGATTAGACAACTGGGCCAAAGCAAACAAGATGAATTTTAACAGGGAGAAATGTAAAGTACTACACTTGGGCAAAATAAAAATAATGAAAGGCACAAATGAAAGGGTGGCTTGAGAGCAGTACATGCAAATTTTCCTCTTGATGGAAAATAAGCGGCATTATTTTATTTTTGCACAATAGGTATTGAGCCCATCAAAGCAATTAAGTTGGAAGCCATGGTCATATTTTTAGACAAAGGGGGTCCTATCTGAAGAGGCTAGACAAATTTCGTTTAATTATAGGTGGAGGCTGTACTGGAATCTGCAGGCAATACTGCATTTTATTTCCCTGCCAAAATAACCAATAATGTCTGAAATGTATAATGACTATAATCACAGCTTGTCACATTCTCCTTCGTCCATTCATCAGTATATGTGTACGGGGTTTAAGTACAGAAGAATCCCCACAGAAGAAGAGAAGGCTAGAAGGAAGCTGGTTTTGGTATTCAAAAGTGCCCAGTTTATTATGGGGAGGAATGCTCTTATTCAGGGTTCCAACCAGCCATGTCCTCTTCCACACATGGTAAACTGGGTACTTTTGAATGCTAAATTTTTCTGGCTTGGTCAGATAGAAACCCCTTTCCTCTAAAAACACTGCAGTTCCTCAAGAGCTCAAAACCTATGTGGTAGAAAGTAAGCTGTGTGACCCTATTCCAAAGTTGCCTGCCTAAGATTCATGCCCTAATAAGAGACCTTGCCCACAAATTTCACCTAATTCTGGCCAAAAATGTACTGTAACAAGTTAGAGACAGTTCCTTTGGGGGGTGGGTGGGTATTTTAGAGATGTCCAGCACAAAGGTTCTTTGACTTATTTGCCTGTAATATGGCAGGCTTTGACCATTCTGAAAGGGTTATTATGCCTGCAAATTTCATTCACTTCCGTCAAAAGAGAAAACAAATTTTGATTTCCAAATAGTGATTGAGGGTGGGGAGAAGGATTTGAACTCGGACTCCTGAGCAGAACCAGCCTCCTCACTGGTCCAAGTTGAATCACAGTTACAAAGGCCAAATTGGGGTCTGAACCAAATCTTGTGGTCAATGCACCCAGGGATATTGTTAACTGGCTGAGCCCTCAGGATGATGGCAGCCCAAGAAAGTTTCCTTTTGCTGCACTGTAACTATTCAAACTCTCCTTCTTTTAGCATAGTTGAAACTGATGGTCGTATCATGCAAATCTTGTGGGAGTAGAAGCAGGCTTCTGGTAAAGTTCTCCTAGGCACCGGAGGGCAGACCTTCACATAGCAGAAGTACTTTAACTGATAAAAGTGGTATTTGACATCTGCAAAGCAACCTGGTTCTTGCTTTATTTCAGACAACATGTAAACATCTATGGCAGTTCTATTTAGATATCACTAGGCATGGCTGGCAGGGAGCCACTGAGAGGCTGGACTGCAAGCAGCAGCATCACTATCACTTACTGGGATGCTATGGGTATAGGAAAGGGCAGCAGTGAGGTTGGGATGGGGTCAGTGGGGCTGAGTTGGGCCCCAAACCGTGGGTGCTGGCACCGGCATGCTACGCCATGACATCATGTGATGTCATGATGGGGCGGGGCACATAGGTGCTCTGGCATTGTGGCGGGAACTGGGCCGGGGCCTGTGCCTCCGCTGGGCCTGGTGTGGCTGCAGATGTACCCCAGAAGCATGTCTGCAGCTGCAGCCACAGTGCTGGAGCACCAGAGGTAAGACGGTGGTGGGCAGCAGGCACTGACAGTGGTAGCAGGAGGCGGGGGCCGGGCACCCACAGCAAAAAAAGTGTGGGTGCCCAGGCCCCCTGGAGTTGGCTCCAGTGGATGGGGTGATCATCCCAGTAGGAGGCAGCGAGGCAGCTGCTAGGAGGCCTACACTGCCACACCAACAATATATTACTGATGAAGGGAAAGGTAAAGGACCCCTGACAGCTAAGTCCAGTCATGGAATGACTCTGGGGTTGTAGCGCTCATCTCGCTTTACTGGCCGAGGGAGCCGATGTTTGTCCGCAGACAATTTTCCCCAGGTCATGTGGCCAGCATGACTAAGCCGCTTCTGGCGAAACCAGAGCAGCGCACGGAAACGCCGCTTACCCTCCCATCGGAGCGATACCTATTTATCTACTTACACTTTGACGTGCTTTCGAATTGCTAGGTGGGCAGGAGCAGGGACCAAACAACGGGAGCTCACCCCGTTGCGGGGATTTGAACCGCCGACCTTCTGATTGGCAAGCCCTAGGTGTCATGGATTTAGGTACAGAGCATCATGGGAATCGCAAAGCTCCACGGGACTTTGGCCATTGAGAGGGAGAACGGCCTGGGAAAGTAAACTTCTGAACTTTAAGAGAAAGATTTCTGGTTCTTTTGATCCCGTGTAACCTTGCAGCTGTGAAATCTCCCATTCCTGTGCGATAAGAAATTAGGGAGGAAACTCTGTCCGGTGTGCTCTGAGAACTAGAGGCGTTAATTGCCCTGTAGGTTGATTAATGGGTAAACACAAGACATCTGTGTAGCCTCTATTTGATTGACAAGACTAACGGTTGTAGGTTCTTTGATTGGATTATTCAAACCTCAACTCTAACGTAGATTGGATAATGAGCCATAAGCCCACGTGGAACACCTCAAGGGTTTGGGGGATTTAAGTCTGTTAGAGATGAGTCTCTTTTGTCTTTTGTCTTTGGCTGTTGTCTTGCAAAATGACCCAGCAAGGTACTGCTGTCCTGTTCGTCTTCAAAGAGCCGGGGGAGACTGAGGTCTGCTAATGGCTCTTGACTGCAATTTGCCGGGATGGAGAGATGCAGTCTTGGATCAATCTTATTCTAAGTTTGTACTTGTAAGTTAGCTATGCTTTCTTGTTTTATCTTTGTATTCCCTTTATTTGAGAACTGTTGCATGTTATTTTGTTATGCTATTTTATAATAAATAGTTAAAAGAGATTTCTTGTGGATTTTGGTCCTTCCTGGTCGCACTGCTAAACCCAGTCCTAGGCTGCTTTGCCCCTACCAGGCAGAACGTGTATTCTTTGTCCCGGAGGTCTGTAAGGGGACCCTCCCAGGTGGTGGCAGCGATACCGGTTAAAGAAGTGTTTTAAAAACCCCGTTTGAGCCATAGAGGTATAGCCAGACCCTTTCCCGGGGAACGCAGGCAGCCCAGCAGCCTCCGGAGGGAGAGTGGGCAGTGCTAAAAGGGAAAGAGGTTGAGGGTACTGACGGGCACGAAACATCACACTAGGCTCAATGGTTTAGACCACAGTGCCACCCACGTCCTATTGATGAAGACCTGCAATTAATGGTGCCCGTGCTCATACCTGTATCTACATATCACAAGGCTGGGTATGTAAGGCACCTGGCCTTTACCTTTTAGTGGGAGAGACACCTGTCAGGTTCTGCAGGTTATTGTCAAGAAACAGGACGCTTTAGATTGCCTCATGGAAAGGGCACTGTCTCTTAAGTAGTTTGGTCAGCAAGAATGTGGCTTCCAAATTGAATACCTTGGAAATTATCCCTGGGATAGACAGAGGGGAGAAACCAACAGAAAAATTGACATCAGATTTATAGCCCAGTTCTGAACTCCTGTTGCTTCTTCCAGACTTCTTCCAGATATTGTCTAGAGACTGGTTTTGACTTTCCTGTGGTATTGATGTTAAAGAAAATTTAACACTCCTAGTGGTGCAGCAATGAGCCTGCTAGCACCTTTGCAAAGCTAAGCAGGGTCCAGTATGGTTTCAAACTGGGAGGGGAGCCGCATGTTGAGATTTCTGCATTGCAGGGGGTTGAACTAGATGACCCTTGGGATCCAATGCAACTCTACAGTTCTATGGCTTTATGTCTATGGCTCTATCATGATATTTTATTATGTCTTTATACATAGTCGTACCACAGCTCCCGAATACCTTGGGAGTCAAATGTTTTGGCTCCTGAATGATTGAAAACTGGAAATGAGCGTTCTAGAAAAGAAAGTGATAGATGAGAAGCTAATCAAAGTTTATCACATCTAGCAGCTCTAATGTATTTATTTCTTATTTATTTCTAAATATACATATACTGCTTGATTGTAAAAATAAATAAATTGCTAAGTGGTTTAGCAAACAACAACAACAAACTGTTTACAAAAAATGAAACCCCCGCCCCATTTGGGAATAATAAAGTATCACCAAATGCATATTTCTCCCCTTATTTGCAGTACAAAGGATGAGCCAGTGTGTTGCCGCTGTGCAGTTTGGTTACTTCCTTTCTTCTTAAGGGGTTTTGCTCTGGGTGAACAACAGCTGCACAATGAAAGGGTCATCATGCCTCCTGAAGAAACCACTGGCAATTCCTTAAGGAGGCCCAACTTCTGCTTGGCTATCAGCTGCATCAGAACACCGGAGGAAGTCTCTGTTGCCATGTCATTTCTGGATGGTGCTGATCAGGGCCATCAGGAAACAGGGGAAAGGCAAATATCCAAGGGGAATTTGGGAGATCCCATCAGATCATGGGGTCTCAAAGTGGGCTTGATTTATCAAGAGTCTTTGAAAAGTGACATGCTTCTGCCTGAGGCAAAAGACAACAACATGGCGCCCCCTCCCCCCTCTCCACCTACGGAGAGAGGCACCAGGGCTGGCGGCTGGATCTTACTTCAGCTCTGCTGATGGGCAGGTGTCCCCCTTGCACCGGAGGCAGCAGGCTCATACAGGGGTTATCCAGGGCTCTCCGGCCATGTAACTCTTCTTACAGTGGGGGGTGGCCCTGGGGCTTAGGAGGCACAGCCAGAGGGGGGCGGCTGCTGTCACTGCCCACCCAGCACCTGGTGCTCCCTTTGCGTAATGGCAGGGCCAGCCCTGCTCATGGCACATCTTGCCTCTTTCAAGATCCCATGGTTTGGAGTAAACATAAAGGTGTCAGAAAAAAATATACACTTGCAGACTTTTTATTTTGTTTTCTTGGGCACTCAGCTGAACTGCTTCATTTACTGTGACCCTGAAGCACTGAAAACCAAATGCATTCGTTTGGTAGCATGTTTCAGCTTGCAACAAGCCAGCCGGATACAGAACTGCTAAAAGCTTATCCTGAACAGTTTGAAGTCATCAAAGCCTTGACAAGATGCCCTTTCTTTATAATGCCATTTGGGTGAGAATTATGAAAGTGCAGATGAGAAATAATGGGACTTTTAGTTGCCAAGGGGCAGAAAGATACAAATCCCCCACAGTAGACAGTGAAATGAGGTTCTGCCATAGAATTGCAGAGTTAGATTTTGCTTAGAACAGTGTCCAACCAGCTGCAATGCAGAAATCTCAACAGCTCTTACTGTCAAAAAGTTCTTCCTGATGTTTAGTCAAAATCTCCTTTGTTGTAACTTGAAGCCTTGGTTTGAGTCCTACCCTCCAGAGAAGGAGAAAACAAGCTGGCTCCATCTTCCATCAGCCCTTTAGATATTTGAAGATGGCTAGCTTATCTCCTCTCAGTCTCCTCTTTGCCGGGTTCCATCAACTGTTTGTCAAAAGGTTTGGTTTCCAGACCCTTGATTGTCTTGGACACCCTCCTCTGTACATATTCCAGCTTGTCAATATCCTTAAATAGTGGTGCCCAGAACTGGACACAGGACTCCAGGTGTGGTCTGACCAAGGCAAAATAGAGTGGTACTGTTAGTCCCCTCGATAGGGGCACTTGATTTCTGTTTATACATTAGCTTTCTTTTGCTGCTGCATCACATCGTTGAACTCATGTTCAGCTTGTGGTCTACTAAGACTCCTAGATCCTTTTCACATGTACTAATGGCAATCCAGGTGTTCCTCATCTTATATTTGTGCAGGTGGTTCTTCCAGCCTAAAAACCATTATTGAACAACAATGGGCACAGGCCAGAAGAAGAAGAAGAAGAAGAGAAGAGTTTGGATTTGATATCCCGCTTTATCACTACCCGAAGGAGTCTCAAAGTGGCTAACATTCTCCTTTCCCCTCCTCCCCCACAACAAACACCCTGTGAGGTGAGTGGGGCTGAGAGACTTCAGAGAAGTGTGACTAGCCCAAGGTCACCCAGCAGCTGCATGTGGAGGAGCGGAGACGCGAACCCGGTTCCCCAAATTACGAGTCTACCGCTCTTAACCACTACACCACAGTGGCTCTCAGAACCCTGCAACCCCCCCCCCATTTGTCACTTTCCCCCCATTAGTGAACATTCTTTGGGTTCTGTCTGTCAACTAGCTTGAAATCCACCTAACCGCTAACTCATCCAGCTCACATTTTACCAGCTTCTCTGCAAGAATATAATGAGAGTCTTTGTAAAAAGCCTTACTGAAATCAAGATACACTACATCCACATTCTCCTCATCCCTGTGAGTCCCCCAACTCTGTCCCGACCCATGACCTATCCCACCCCCTCGGCCCAGTCTGCAAAGCCGAACCGAGATGCTGTGGAGAGGGCAGCTTTCCTATCTGCAGTACCAGTGTAGCTGTTGCTAGAGGGTGCTGTTTTGCAACCTCTCCTGTGCTCCCAGCATCCTCGGCTGTCTGAGTTTTGTGTTCTGGAACAGTGGGTTTTACCTGCTTTACCTGCCTCAGGTGTGACATCTGTCAAGCAAACTGTATAAGATCCTTCGCGTATTCGCATGTGACGTTGTGTCCAAATTTGAATGCAATCAGTTAAGCGGTTTCGGAGAAAAGTGGATACCCACCCACATGCCCTTTTTACATTTTTATATATATATAGAAGAGAGAGATTTATCTAACATGACTTGTGTTTGAGAAACCCATGCTGTGCCTTAGTAATCACAGCATCCTTTTCTAAGTGCTCCTAGCCCAACTCTTTAATTATCTGTTCTAGGAACTTTCCTGGTATCAACATCAAGCTGACCAGTCAGTAGTTACAAAGGTCTCCCCCCCCCTGAAGATAGGAGCATTATTTGCTTGCCTCCAGTCTGCAGGGACCTCACCTGTTCTCCAAGAATTCACATAGACAGAAGCTTTGAGATTACATCCACAAACTCCTTTGGGTGGAGCTCATCAGGTCCCGGAGATTCGAATTCCTTTAAAGTAGCTACCGGTAGGTGTTCCCTTACCACATCTTTTCCTATTTTGGGGTACAGCTCCTGCCTTACTTCATTTAACCTCTTAGCACCAGTTGGGCACTGCTTTTCTTTTGGGTGATGTCAGGCGTGGAGAGCCCTCCCCTCCCTTTGGAAACTTCACAGATAAGAATTACCAAGCAGTTGATAGAATTATAGTCCTTTTATTGCAGCATTATGTTGCAAACACAAAAACCCAGCTCTTCGCAAGGAGGGCAGTTGGGTAGTCTAATCCTCCTTCGAGCTTCTGCAGCATTTTGGGTGCCAACAGGAAGTTCCTCCCTCCCTCTAACTCCTCTGCTCTCTGATACGTTTGGACCTCTGAGTCCGAGGCAAGGCTCTGCTTCCGAACACCCCCTCCAGCTCTCCATCGGAGAGAAGCTGGTCTGCCATAGAACGCATTCCCAGTCCTCGTCTTCAGGCCATTCCATGACAGGTGAAGACAGAGGCAAAGTAGGTGTTGAGCAGTTCCACCTTCTCTCTGCCTCCCAATAGCATTTCTCTGTCTTCTCCACACAGAGGACCTACCATCCGCTTGTTCTTCCTCTTTCTTCAAACATAGTCGAAGAAACCTTTTTATGAGACAGAGTTACACAAATTACAGGAATATTCCACCCTGCAAAGTTTAACTAAATAGAATCATAGAACTGGAAGGAACCACAAGGATCATCTACTCCAACCCCCTGCAATGCAGGAAACTTTTGTCCAATGTGGGGCTCAAACCCACAACCCTGAGATTAAGAGTCTCATGCTCTACCGGCTGAGCTAGGTCAATATGAGAGCCCAGAAGGAGTGGGGAACATTTGAATCTTTCCTTATGGATTTTAGAATGTAATTTCAGTCATGTACAGTAATTATGGAGAACTTGTAGGTTAACTAATTAAAGATCAAGTTGTAATTGGTGCTCAGGATTCAGGACTAAGAAAAATAGTGCCTTGAGGACTGGGGTTTAATCTTGGGGAAAGCAATCAGAATTTGCCGAGTTGGAGAACTTAACGGGGCCAGAATGCCTGGAGTGAGAGCAAGACGGTGGATGTTGCAACAGGGCAACAGTGTAAGGAGTCAGATCAGTCAGGATGAAAGGTTGCAATTTGAACTGTGCAAGGAATAGCCAGAATGAAACTGTAAAAGGCAACATCAATGATTCAGGCAATGCTCTGTTTTGGACAGACCTGCTACATTTGCCACACACACACACACACACACACACACACACACACACAAACACACCATTTTTCAAAAGTTTGCAAGCAAACACAGGAGTGGGTTCAGGAAGAAACAGAAAAATCAGCGTCCTGCAGTGTGAAGGAAACAGTGCCCCACTGCGCAGGGAAGATGCACAGGGGAAAGCTTTTCCTTGACAAGTCTGCACTGAATCTTTTCTTTCTTAAAAGCTGGCTTCTAGAGATCAGGTAAATGAATTATCTGAGGTTACTGTGCAGGAGAAAGCCAAGCCATGGTTGAATACAAACAGTTCGAACTTGCAACTTGCAGTGGAGAGTTCATCCAAACTTTGGGAATTGTCTAGGAAAACAATATTATGAGGACATTATCATTTACATTTGTTTGACAGTACATCTTATTAGGAAGTTGAGAACTCCATTAAGCTTCCTCCCAACTCCCCCTCCAATAATTTGAGCACTGACAGCAATACCTAAGTCTCCAGCACTCTCCCCTTCAAAGGATTCCAAGTGCTTGGGAGCCTGTGAGTCTTAAAAGGCATTCTGAAATGATTAAGAAATCTTGCTTACATTTTTAGTCCCTTTTCTAATGAATGATAACATGGGATTCATTAGGAAATGGCTTGAAAATAAAACTGATAATATCATTGGAGAAATCTATGCTGCAACCGCACTTGGAATACTGTGTAAAGTTCTGGTTGCCTTACCTCAAAAAGGATATTGTCGAACTACAGCCAATTAGCAGATGTTAGCCTACATACTTCAATTCCATTCACCTGGGAATAAATCCTATTTAACACACCAACACTCAGGGGTGCCAACTTGAATAAAATATGGTGGGCAGGTAAGCCCCACCCCACACAATATATCACAAGACACACCACATGCAAACTCTTTGGGGGGCCTGCAATAGCAGTGACTGCTGCAGCTGTGACTTTAATTTGGAAGGGGCTATGAAGAGAGAACTGAAGCCTTAGCCATAGCCAGTGTTCCTAATGAAACTTTTCTAGGAGGAGGAGGAGGAGGAGGATAGACATCATTTCATGGCAAGCATCCAGCTCAGGTAATCATATTGTGCCAATCTGAAATTCCTTCTGTAATTCATTTTGATTTAGTGTTGGCCTGGAAAGGGAAAGTTGCCATAATGTTGAAATGTGACATGATGAACTGCTGATTGATCTCCACATTCTGAAAATGTATTGCCCCTGAACAGCCTTGATTCATTTTTTGCTAAGTCAGAGAATGACTTTTGAATATTTTATGTTTCCCTACTGAGTCATTAAATGTTTATGAGTCGAAATGAAGCAATGTGGGTAGCCTCAGCATAGCAAGAGAAGGATTCAGGCTTGTTCTGCTCCACCTTGAATACGGTAGAAGCACCTCTCAAGGGGACTGTGGGCAAACTGTGTCCTGGCTCTTTCGGAGAGGAATGGAGGTGATTGCCCAACTTCCATCTATGCATCTCAGGGCCTTTCTGCTCTCCAAGATGCAGAGCCCTCTCCGCCCCCATTCAATGTGCACAGTACCCAAGGCACTTGAGACAAAAATCCCAACTGAATCAGAAAATCTCCTTCTTTCCAACAGTAAACAACAACAACAACAACAACATGATACCCCCAATAAGCTTCCTGGGGTGACTGCCTCACTCGGCCTCATGGTGGGGCTGGACCTGACACCTAATAGGTACCTAGTAGGAGGTCCATCTATTTTTGGTAAAGCTGCAGGCTGGCAGGGAGGTTGTTGGTAAGCAAACCTGAGCAAAACCCTGTATCACTAACTAGAGTACCACCTTGGTCCAGGAGGTTAGGATAGGAGTTGGGGGCAATGGTAGGTAGGGGTGAGACAGCCCAAAACCTATTGACAATCAACTGCAAACTATCAGTGGACACAGTGGAGAAGTCCTGTGGAGGCCATTTGTAACCAGAATATAAATGTTCACCTTGTCTGTGCCCTGAAATTATTCTTTCATATTCCTATGTGCCTTCTCTACCCAGAAGCAAGCCCCACTGAGTTCAGTGGGACTGATTTCTGGGTAAGTGTGTCTAGGATCACAGCCAAAGTGTGCAGATGCCAAGTTATGAATCAAGTTTATTGTTCAGACAGCTGCAATATCCTGCCTCCGATTTAGAGTTTACAAAAGAGGTGGGCAGAGTATAAACAATAAAACTGTTGTTGTTGTTGTTATTTCTGGACAAATTTGTGGGGGCAGATCAATTGGTACTTGGTAACAACCACTGTTGTTGACTATGGGATAAATGTTGCCACCCATTTGTGCTTCATATCCTTTTTGCTGACTCCATACAACAGGAGGGCTCCGAGTTTATACTATTGAACAGGGATGCAACTCACAAAAGAACGGATGAGCAAGATAAAACTAATCTCTTCTGTTTCCCATGCCGGCAATCAGTACTGTGCTGAAAATAAGGCATGAGAGCAGGCACTGAGTATCATTTAGGAAGCACCAGAAAGAACAAGGCAATGCAAAGAGCACTGTAGTGATTTACTAGCTGTCATAATACTTGTACCACCAGAGGCTACAAGTACATTGCATTTTAAAATGCAGCCTCATGTTAAATCTACGGTATTACAACAGCATGCAACAGACACAGTACGATGGCAGCTACATTTATATGGCTCTGCTCTTCCCTACTTGACACCTGCTAGTTCAGTCAGATACTGGCAAATAACTCAGTCCTGATCTGAAACTCTAATTTGCACTCTTTCTGGTCAACTCTGAAGTCTGAGGAAAGACCATGGAGCAGTTGCTTTGATTACAGAGTGTCCAGGCTCAGTCTCTGAAAGTTCCCGTTGAAAACCTTTTGATTGATTAAAAGGGCATAAGTAGACAATATTTTTTAAACAAAATTTAAAGATTCTTAATACAACAGACCCTCCAAGTGTCCCTATTTTCCAGTCTTGGATTTACAGAAGCCATTGCAGCTTCTGATTTGATCCTGGAACGTCCTGCTTTTCCTTAAAGGTAAAGGTATAGGGAAGCTTTTTAATGTTTAATGTTTTATTATGTTTTTATATATGTTGGAAGCCACCCAGAGTGTCTGGGGGAACTGGGCCATGGTTTATTATTATCATTATCATTATTGAATAGATCATCCCTATTTTCATTGGAGAAATGTTGGCGATCATGATACAAATGCTAACAGAAGATGCAGATGGTAAGCACGATTTTAAAACAAGCGCTCTAAACAACAATGGCCTGTGGCGGAGGGAGAATGACTGGCCTGGACTCACCCGCTTTGCTTCTTGGTTCAGTGTAGAACCTCAGTCTGCCTGGAAAAACTCTCGCTTTTACACTACAATGACTCACTAGCTCTCATTCTGCCTTTCTGTCTAGACAATATACCTGAGGGACAATCCTATTAAAATTTCATCCTAAATTAACCCCTGCTTAATTTAGGATGAAAAGAAAAACATCAACTTTTGCATATTAATTAGCAGCTTTCGGCACTTGTTCAGGCTTTGCCCAATAATTCCACGTCCTGTTGCTCTCAGATGCACCTAAGCAAGCTCTCTTTAGATGCACTAAAGATTGAGATCCTGCTATCTCCCAAACTAGTTAGGGCAGAGAGTCTGCATAACAGCACTTCCTGATGCTTAGTGCTAATTAGATAATCTATTGTTGATTCAATACTCAGACTTGATTGGAAATTACAGGTAGGTGGCCGTGTTGGTCTGAGTCGAAACAAAATAAAAAAATTCCTTCAGTAGCACCTTAAAGACCAACTAAGTTTTTATTTTGGTATGAGCTTTTGTGTGCATGCACACTTCGTCAGATACACTGAAACAGAAGAGCCAGACCCTTATGTATATACAGAGGGTGGGGGGGGGGCTCCGTGGTTTTAAGCTTGGTAATGATTTCCAATTCAGCAATTTCTCTTTCCAGTCTGTTTCTGAATTTTTTCTGTAATAAAACAGCTGCTTTGAGATCTTGTATAGAATGTCCTGGGAGATGTCCTGAATGAGAAATTGCTGAATTGGAAATCATTACCAAGCTTAAAACCACGGAGCCACCCGAGATGAATAAAGACATAGGATTCTTATCTCATTATGCATGATCAAGCTTTCTTTAGCATCAGCCCTTGTTCCCCCCCCCCACAGGACCTATTGCAGTAATCAGCAGTCGTTAACAGCCATCAATAGGTTTACCACTCTTACAGCCCATCACCCATTCCCATCACCCCCCCACCCTCTGAATATATATAAGGGTCTGGTTGCTTCTGTTTCAAATGTATCTGATGAAGTGTGCATGCACACGAAAGCTCATACCAAAATAAAAACTTAGTTGGTCTTTAAGGTGCTACTGAAGGAATTTTTTTATTTTGATTGGAAATGTTATTTTTACAGGTGTGACTTTCTATTGAACCAAGTTGGATGGGTGAGTGGCTCTTGCTAGGACTGAGGAACAGTAACTGGTGTAAGGACTTGGGTCAGGGCAACATGCCAGTGCAGTTGTTCCACTGTGCTGGGCCTAGGACTCTTGCCCAGGATACCCTAAAGAGAGGTTAAATGGGCTGAACCAGTGCTTATGTTACCTTTAAAAAAATGAGGTGCTGCTATTGATAAAAGTGCCACGAGTCCCAACACAAAATGACTGCCATGGGTAGCAACAAAAGAAGCACCACTACTCCATACTGGTCAGTACTGCCATAAAAAACAACACCCTGGGCAGAATTAGGGATGTTATGGCAATCCCAGGTGTTGGACCAGCAATTTGCCAGTGAAAACTGGTGGGGGGATTTTTGAACCTGCATTTGTAAATGTCATGTATCTTTACCCAGTTTTAACAGATGGATTATCTTGCATACTTTCTCAAATTCTTAGCCGGATTAAGAGATGCCTGAACATGCGTGTATATGCCCACTGGTGCTGTCTGATGACAAAAGCATCTTTCTCTTACTACAGCTAATTGCAGATATAAATCAAGAATTGTTACAGATCTGGTGTCACAGACTTTGTGGGTGCCAAGACACCCATAACTGCTAAAGATAGGGAATGATAACATTGTGAGTTGTGAAGGGAAGATGACAGAGGTTAGATTTAAAATGCAGGCTAAACCAGGAAATCACAGTCTCAGTGCCTGGAAGGAACCCCTAGGAATCTTGCTCCGCAGAGAGAGGCGGAGGCACCCAGCTTTTGCAATAATATCCCTTTCTTAGCTGCGCCAGATTTGCTACTACCCTAGTAGCCCCATCCTAGGGATTATTATGCAAATATAAGGAGGAAGAAATAAGCCTTGTTCCAGGAGTGTGAAAAGGCAGGGAGGGGAGAGGAAGAGAGAGAATGAAGCAGGGGGTGTGTGCAATCCATTGCTAGAGAAAGCTAATGCATCTTCTCCTATAAAATATAGAATGGGGCAAAAAGGTACACAGAAGACCAGAGAAATTTTTGGGAACTCTGTCATTGTGTACTTTTATTTTTAAAGAGTGACAAGAGTGCTTGTCTGCTCAAGATAGTGGTCAGCTTTTATTATTATTATTTTTAAATGATGATGAGCTTAATTGCAATCCATGGACAATGCCACTGAGAGTACATAGGAGATCCTAACTGGGTCAGGAAAATGGCCTGCTGGATTTCTCTAGACAATGTCAAACTGTCCCCTAGATTTTTCTGGTCAATTTCACAAATAAAATTACCTTATATTGTTGAGGTGGAGCGGCTGACAGAGTGGTGCAGAGTTAACAACTTGCTCATAAATACAAAGAAAACAAAGGAGCTTGTGGTGGACTTTAGGAGACGGAAGAACAAGGTCCAGCCACTTTTGATTGACGGAATTTGTGTGGAGAGGGTAACAACGTTTAGATTTCTAGGCATTGAGTTACAGGAGGATCTGTCCTGGAGTGTTAACACAAGGGGGCTTGTGAAGAAGGCACAGCAGAGACTGTATTTTTTGAGAATTTTAAGGAAAAACCATCTTCCACAAAAGCTGCTGCTTGCCTTCTATCACTGTGCCATACAGAGCGTGCTCACGTATGGTTTATGTATGTGGTACGGAAGCTGTACTTCTCAGGATAGAGCAGGGCTGTGTAGAATTATTAAAACAGCAGAGAGCATTATTGGCTGCTCACTCTCCACCACCACGTGCCATAGAAAAGCTACACCACCACGTGCCATAGAAAAGCACTAGACATAGCAAGAGATCCAACGCACCCTGGTCACCATTTGTTTCAGCTCCTGCCATCGGGACGGAGATATAGAACTATGCAGGCAAGAACGAGCCGTCTCAGGAACAGTTTCTTCTCTAGAGCGATTTTGGCCTTAAATGGAAAGTCTGGACTTTGAAGTCATCTTATTTTACTTGTTATTTTGTATTATATTTACTGTTTTTAATTAGGTTTTGTAATTTTGGATTATGCGGAATGCTTTATCTGAGTGGATGTAGCAACCGAGTAATTTCGTTGTTCCCGCAAGGGGACAATGACAATAAAGATATCTTATCTTATCTAGCTATGGTTTTCCCAGTAGTGATGTATGGAAGTGAGAGCTGGACCATAAAGAAGGCTGATCGTCGAAGAATTGATGCTTTTGAATTGTGGTGCTGGAGGAGACTCTTGAGAGTCCCATGGACTGCAAGAAGATCAAACCTATCCATTCTTAAGGAAATCAGCCCTGAGTGCTCCCTGGAAGGACAGATCGTGAAGCTGAGGCTCCAATACTTTGGCCACCTAATGAGAAGAGAAGAATCCTTGGAAAAGACCCTGATGTTGGGAAAGATTGAGGGCACTAGGAGAAGGGGACGACAGAGGACAAGATGGTTGGACAGTGTTCTCGAAGCTACGAACATGAGTTTGACCAAACTGCGGGAGGCAGTGCAAGACAGGAGTGCTTGGCGTGCTATGGTCCATGGGGGTCACGAAGAGTCGGACACGACTAAACGACTAAACAACAACATCTTATCTTGTGCTCTTACCATTAAAAAAAAAAGTCAGAGGCAGCATAGAGATTGAGGGCATCTTGTTTCAGGAGAGGAAATATCTGAAGAAGTGTGCATGCACACGAAAGCTCATACCAATGACAAACTTAGTTGGTCTCTAAGGTGTTACTGGAAGAAATTTTTTTTATTATTATTTTTTTAATTAGTTAAGAGTTTGTGAGAGCTAAAGTGCTACAGGCAAAGTATTGCAAAAGAGGCAAAAGGCTTTAAAGAAAGGACTTGTGCTGCAGGAAACAAAAGGAAATGCTCAATGAGAAATCAAGAAGGAAGAGGCATCTCAATACACCATCCAGCTTTCTCAGGGATCACCCCCCCCAACTCCCCCAACCTGGCCTCAGTTGTATATTTTTCTGTTCACATCTGCAAACAGATTGTGTTGTTATTATGCTATTTCTCTCCGTAACACTTTTTCTTTCAATAACCAAAAAGATGGGTGTAGCACTGGGGGGGTGGGTGATCTAGTGCCACATGGACCTCCTGCAAAATTAAACAAACCATTACACAAAAAGCACCTCCTCTGGAAACAGCTTGTTGAACTGGCCACATGTGGCTCACAGGAGGAAGACGGCAATATTCCTTTGCTAGGCCACCTTAGGTGATAACTGCAGCAGCAATGGGATGGTTAGATGTTTTAGCAGGGTAAGCTCCACTTACCATGCGTATCAAAGAAAGCCATGCTGAGAAAACTGAGCCTGTGCAGTGAGAACCCAGCGGAGTGGCCAAGTGCTTTCTCAGATCCTGATTGTGTATTTTACTGCATGTAACATCAATGGCTGCTTGTAGCATCCTGTTCTGAATATATGTGAGAAAAGTCTAGACAAGTTTGGAATCAAGACTTCGGGGCAGGGATAGGCGAAGGCAGCCTTACAATGAAGCAACTCCTCAGGCAGAAGATTTTGGATGTCATTAAGAGAGGCAGAGTAAGAGCCAGTTAGACCTGACTTGTGGAACAAAATACTCTGAAATGAGCAGGAACACAGTATGTGTTTTGTGCAGCTTCTGCTCATTCAATAAATGTATTCAAGTCTCCAGGGCCACATAAACTACATCCAAGAGTATTAAAAGAACTGGCAGAGGTGATTTCAGAACCACTGGCAGTAATCTTTGAGAATTACTGGAGAACAGGCAAAGTCCCAGCAGACTGGAGGAGGGCAAATGTTGTCCCTATTTTCAAAAAGGGGGAAAGAGAGGACCCAAACAATTACCGCCCAGTCAGCCTGACATCAATACCAGGAAAGATTTTAGAGCAGATCATTAAGCAAACGGTCTGTGAGCACCTAGAAAGGAACGCTGTGATCACTAAAAGTCAGCACGGGTTTCTGAAAAATAAGTCATGTCAGACTAATCTGATCTCATTTTTTGACAGAATTACAAGCCTGGTAGATGAAGGGAATGCTGTGGATGTAGCCTATCTTGATTTCAGCAAGGCCTTTGACAAGGTGCCCCATGATATTCTTGTAAAGAAGCTGGTAAAATGTGGGCTAGACAATGCTACCATTCAGTGGATTTGTAACTGGCTGACTGACGTAATAGTACCACTGTATTCTGCTTTGGTCAGACCTCACCTGGAATACTGTGTCCAGTTCTGGGAACCACAATTCAAGGAGGATACTGACAAGCTGGAACGTGTCCAGAGGAGGGCAACCAAAATGGTCAAAGGCCTGGAAACAATGCCTTATGAGGAACGGCTTAGGGAGCTGGGCATGTTTAGCCTGGAGAAGAGAAGGTTAAGGGGTGATATGATAGCCATGTTCAGATATATAAAAGGATGTCATATAGAGGAGGGTGAAAGGTTATCTTCTGCTGCTCCAGAGAAGCAGACACGGAGCAATGGATTCAAGCTACAAGAAAGAAGATTCCACCTAAACATTAGAAAAAACGTCCTGACAGTAAGAGCTGTTCGGCAGTGGGATTTGCTGCCAAGGAGTGTGGTGGAGTCTCCTTCTTTGGAGGTCTTTAAGCAGAGGCTTGGCAGCCATCTGTCAGGAATGCTTTGATGGTGTTTCCTGCTTGGCAGGGGGTTGGACTGGATGGCCCTTGTGGTCTCTTCCAACTGTATGATTCTATTCTATTCTAATAAAAATTATGCAGGGAAATCTCCTGGTGAGTTATGCTCTGTGTTAGTATGATGAGTACCATTAAGATCCAGTACGAACTTGTCTTGGGCTGGCCTTAGAGGTGGGCCCCCTACAACCCTTGTTGACAGTAAACAGACAAGACTGGCAGCAATCACAACTTGGGGTGCTTCCAGATTTATTGTGGGCTGGGCTGGGTAATTATTATTATTTTTGCAGCATCCACACAACATTGTTAAAACTCAAATGCCAGTGCAGATTTTCTTCCTGCAGAAAATCAGATAAATTGTGTGTGTGTTGTGGGGACTTGTATGCAGTATTAAGATCCTGTCTGGTGCCATGCCTACTCACCAGAGTCTGGCTGCATGCATTGGTATTGGCTGAAAAGGAAAGAAATGCACTGTATGTTTGGGAGGAGTGGCCCAATCTTTGGATAGAAAGGAGAGTAACTGATTTAGGAAGCTGCCCAGAGTTGGCTGAGGCAACCCAGTCAGATGGAGAGGTATTATTATTATTATTATTATTATTATTATTATTATTATTATTAGACCCACCTGTAAGTGACAATGGGAGTTCTGTGTGTAGAAAGAAAGGAGAGGGTTCTAATTTTAATGGGAAGGAGAAAGACACTGAACTCATCCAAGGGCGTACCCACCACGGGGCAAGTTAGGGCAGCTGCCCTACACTAGAAGCCAGCTGCCCCCCCACAAGGGCGTACCCACCGCGGGGAAAGTGGGGGCCGCAGGCTGCCCCTCCCTAGAAGCCGGGCTGGTGGGCAGAGGCGGAGCACAGCCCGGCGGAGCGCGAGTTCGCCGTTCCCGCCCGCTGCGCTGCGCCCTCCCTCCAGCTCCCCGTCGCGCCCTCTGGCAAGGCCAAGCGCGGCGGGGAACCAGAGAGCGCGGTGCGGCGGGCGGGAACGCCAAACTCGCGCTCCGCTGGGCTGGGCTCCGCCTCCGCCCACCAGCCCTGCTTCTAGGGAGGGGCACAGCCCAGCGGAGCGCGAGTTCGCCGTTCCCGCCGCGCTGCGCCCTCCCTCCAGCTCCCCGTCGCGCCCTCAGGCAAGGCCAAGCGCGGCAGGGAACCAGAGAGCGCGGCGCGGCAGGCAGGAACGCCAAACTCTCGCTCCGCTGGGCTGGGCTCTGTCTCCGCCCACCAGCCCGGCGCCTCTGAGTGCACTTTCACCGCCCACTTTGTGGCCCCTCCCCTTCCGTGCCTTGGCCCCTCCCCTTGCCCCCCCTAGTTTTGATCCTGGGTACGCCCATGAACTCATCCCCTCCCTTAGGCTCATTTCCCTCCACCCTCCCTATTCTGCTTGGAAAGGGAAGGTGTGAGGAGACTGCACCCCTCCCCTTTTGGTTCTGTGACTCTTCTCTGTCACACTCCATCAGCTCTGCTTTTTCAATGGGACTTGGGCAGTTCTTTGTTTGAACACAGATCTACCAATCTCCTATCCGTCTGCCTCTCAGCCTAAATTAGAATGAGGGGGGGGGAGCCATTACTTGAGAGCTTTCTGCACCATTGAGTTTAACCAGTCTCACATTTCCTAACATCCTGTCAATAGGTACATTTCCAAAACATTCCACCTCTTTAGGTTCACAGTGAACATAGGTAAAGGGACCCCTGACCATTAGGTCCAGTCGTGACCGACTCTGGGGTTGTGGTGCTCATCTCGTGTTATTGGCCGAGGGAGCCGGCGTACAGCTTCCAGGTTATGTAGCCAGCATGACAAAGCCGCCTCTGGCGAACCAGAGCAGCGCACGGAAATGCCGTTTACCTTCCCTGCTGTAGTGGTACCTATTTATCTACTTGCACTTTGATGTGCTTTCAAACTGCTAGGTTGGCAGGAGCTGGGACCGAGCAACGGGAGCTCACCCCGTCGCGGGGATTCGAACCGCCGACCTTCTGATCGGCAAGCCCTAGGCTCTGTGGTTTAAGTATGCTGTGAACATACTTCCTACATATAAGTATAATATATAAAAATATATAATATATAAAAAAGAAAAAGTGAAGTGTAGCAAGCTTTCTACCAAAAGCAGCAAAATGTGTCCTTCAGTGATTATTTTGAAAACAATAATTCTCTACACAAAGCAGTACAATAGCACACTATTAATGGAACATGCCTGCAATAAAGAATAGCCTATTTGAGGCCTTCAACAATAAAAGGGATCTTGTGTCATGGTTTTGTGTATCATCTAACAGGATACACTGTGTTCTCGATTATTTTGCAGGAGAGAAAACATCCTTTCAGAGTTATACACTGTATCTTTGAATCTCTCTTTAAGGTTTTGGTATCATTTCTGATGTTCAGCTGCAGATTCCTGCTTCATTTGACTCTAGATATTATCCTGCCAGAAAGACGCACTATTATAAGCTCACTTGGAAAGAGAAAGAAATGGGACTTACAAGGACTTCACTGGACTAGATCATATGTGCCGCAGGTCTTGTCTTTGGCATTCTTCCCCTTCTATTTTTAGCCTTTTAATAGCTTCTTCCACTTCCTTCTTTTTAAGCAATCTGTTAAGAATGGCTCAGGTGAACATCCATGTGGTGATGCCTTCATCTCTGACGGCTCACAGCTGCCTGCCTGCTTGGAAAAGGCCAGCGTAAACAAAATGAGCACATGCTGAAAACTCCCAGTGATGGAGCTATTATGTGAAAGATGCCACAACAACATTGTTAATCATTAGCTGCATTGCATGAACTAGATGGAGTGGATAATTGATACCTGTGTTGTCAGGAACATTTTAGTCCACAGAACAGTTTTTCTGGGGAAGTTGAATGGCAAAAATAAAACCGATTCACTTGCAAATATTCTAGAACCGATGTTGAAAACCCACAATGGCTTTTGTTTGCCTGAAAGTCGGGCCCTGCCCCAGGCATCCAGCAAAGCTCCCTGCTTGCCTGCTTCCTTGGAGCTGCAAAGGGGCAAGCGGGTCTCCCCTGCAGCTCTTTCTCTCCAGCTGATGGAGCCCAACTTTCCACCAGCTTCCCAGTCCACTTTACAGACCAACCCAGTGGGCAGCTCTATTGTCTTTTTAATTTTTTTCAAGTGGTGCCTGTGAAACTCCCTCCCCACAGAGGGGCCCCTGAGACACACATTTCAGCATCCTCCGAATTTTCTTGATTGTAATTTTTCAAGTGTTGTAAATATTGCCTTAATTATTATTTTTTTGCAACCCACCCTGGGACCTCATGCTGAAGGGCAGGCAATAAATCAGATCAATGACTAGAGTTTAAAAACATATATATTTTAAAAATAGAATTATTTTTACAACAGAGGGGGAAGGGGAGAAATGCTTAGTGACTAGTTCCCAGCTCTACAGTGGGAACTTTAGCTTCTCCTAAAAACATGAGGCATGTTTCCCCTGACCTAGACCCAAGAGAGAACACTAGCAAACATAGTATATACCAGTAGTGAATATACTTCCACACTCGAAACACTGCTAAAATAGGGCTGCTCAGAAAAATGGTGTCCGGGCGGATATTTGCTGAATTGGCAAAAAGGCCAGAGAAACCTGGATGTATGGCAAGTTGGGCTATTTTTATTTTAAATATCTGAAAAAAATCCAACAAAAGCCCCAAAATGTTTTTTTTTGGGGGGGGAGGGGTGTTCCCAAGAAAGGCTCAGCAACTCTGTCTGGATTTTCACTTTTGGAAATATGGCAAGCCTAGCTAAAATTATGTTCACCCTCCCTAAAACACTGATATGTGATAGCCTGGGGGGGGGGGTTTGAACTTTCTCCAGCCAATTTGTCCGTTTGCAGTACAATAATAATAATAATAATAATAAATTTTTATTTATACCCCGCCCTCCCCAGTCAAAAACTGGGCTCAGGGCGGCTGACACCAACAGAATTACAATAAAACATAAAAACAATTAATTAAAATACAGATTAAAATACAGTATTAAAATTTAAAATGCAGCCTCATTTCAAGTAGGCCATAAATTCAAGCCATGAGGGAGGAAAACACAGGGGTCAGGCTGAGTCTAACCCAAAGGCCAGGCGGAACAGCTCTGTCTTGCAGGCCCTGCGGAAAGATGACAAATCCCGCAGGGCCCTGGTCTCCTGGGAAAGAGCGTTCCACCAGGTTGGGGCCAGTACTGAAAAGGCCCTGGCTCCAGTAGAGGCCAATCTAGCCATCTTATGACTCGGGATCTGCAGAATATTATTATTTGTGGACCTTAAGGTCCTCCGTGGGGCATACCAGGAGAGGCGGTCCCGTAGGTACGAGGGTCCCAAGTCGCATAGGGCTTTAAAGGTCAAAACCAGCACCTTAAACCTGATCCTGTACTCCACCGGGAGCCAGTGCAGCTGGTAAAGCACTGGATGAATGTGATCCCACGGCCGGGACCCTGTAAGGAGCCTCGCCGCGGCATTCTGCACCCGCTGGAGTTTCTGGGTCAGCTTTAAGGGCAACCCTGCGTAGAGCGAGTTACAATAGTCAAGCCTGGAGGTGATCGTCGCATGGATCATAGTGGCCAGAGAGGTAAGGGACCAACTGCTTGATGCGGCGGAGATGGAAAAATGCCACCTTTGCTGTGGATGCAACCTGCGCCTCCATGGAAAGGGAGGCGTCAAAGGTTACACCCAAACTCTTGACAGAAGGCGCTGGTACCAATTGAGCCCCTGCAAAAGATGGGAGTTGGCCCCCCAACCCCATGTCGCCCCGACCTAGCCAGAGGACCTCTGTCTTCGAAGGATTTAGCTTCAGTCGGCTCCCACGTAGCCATCCAGCCACAGCTTCCAAGCACCTGGTGAGTGTGTCCGGGGCCGAGGCAGGGCAGCCGTCCATCAACAGATAGATCTGGGTGTCATCAGCATATTGATGGCAACCCAGCCCCAAACTCCGGACAATCTGGGCAAGGGGGCGCATAAAGATATTAAAAAAGCATTGGGGAAAGGATTGCGCCTTGCGGGACTCCACACATCAAGGGGTGCCGCGGCGACAACTCCCTCCCTAGCGCCACCCTCTGTCCCCGACCTGAGATGAAGGAACACAGCCATTGTTGGACTGTGCCCTGAATCCCCACGTCGGCAAGGCGGTGGTCTAAAAGTTCGTGATCGACCATATCGAAGGCTGCTGACAGATCTAAAAGAATCGGCAGTCCCGACCCACCTCGATCCAGCTGTCTACGGAGATAATCTGTTCAGGCAACCAGAGCTGTCTCGGTCCCATGACCAGGGCGAAAGCCGGACTGAAATGGATCTAGAGCCGATGTTTCATCCAGAAACCTACCAAGCTGTTCGGCAACCACTCTCTCAATTATCTTACCCAGGTACGGAAGATTCGAAACCGGGCGATAATTGGATGGATCTAAAGCAGTGTTTCTCAACCTTTTTTGGGCCAAGGCACACTTGTTCCATGAAAAAAATCACGAGGCACACCACCATTAAAAAAGTTAAAAAATTTAACTCTGTGCCGCCCTATATTGACTACCGTGTTTCCCCCTTTTTTAAGACACCGTCAGGGGATGTCTTATTTTTTAAAATTTATTACTGTTTTTATTACAGTACTTGTATAATACAGTATTACAACTTGTGGCGGGCTGGACCGTGTGTGTGTGTGCGCACACACACACATACGCCCATGCCTTCCCTCCCTCCCCGCGTTCATATGGAGCAGGCTGGGCTGGGAAGGGGGCACCCCGTCGACACTGGGTCTTAGCTTGCGCTGAGGGGTCGCAGCCACCCTGTCAGGAAGGGCCCCTATCCCGGGGTGTCCATGACCGTACTGCTAATGTGCCACCGCCAAGCAGCACAGAGGAGTCCTCCTCCTCCCTCCTCGCAGGCTCTTTGCTCCGCGGCGCTGCTGGGCTCTCCGAGCGTTCTGCGCTGCAGCAGCCGCCGGTTCTGGGCTGCGGAGAGAGCAGGCAGGGCGAGCACGCGCAACCTGCGGGAATTGATGCACTTCCGTCTGCGGCGCGTGCAAATGCAAATGGCCCGGGAGGCCTGCCTCCGCTAGGTCGGGTCTCCACACAAGGCGCCTTCGCCGCCGTAGCTGCAGGCTTCCCGCGGGGGCCGCCTGCAAAGCGCCGCGCCGAGGCTCCCCGGGAGAAGGCGCGCAGGGGCTGAAGACGGAGGCAGCGAGGGGCAGATTCCGGCCCCGGTGATGTCAGGCCTCCCCATGGGACCGGGACCGGGACGGGGATCTCGCTCAGCTTCGTCACTCTCCCGGACAGCAGCAGCAGCGAGAGGAGTGCACGCTCGGCCCTGGCGTCACGGCCTCGAGCGCAGGCTGGGGAAGAGGAGGCGAAGGAGGCGCGCTCAGTGCGGTGGGGGCTGAGGCATGGTGGAGTGCCCCGAGCCTCTGGGAGCCGGCAGGAGGAGGAGGAGGCGGCTTGCCGGGTCGTCACCCAGCAGCGCGCGCAGAGCACCCCGAGCCTCCGGCAGCCAGCAGCAGCAACAACAATCCCAGAGGCTCGCGGCACACCAGCCAGCGCCTCACGGCACAGTAGTGTGCCGCGGAACAGCGGTTGAGAAACGCTGATCTAAAGGATCTAGAGATGCTTTCTTTAAGAGTGGACGCACCACTGCCTCCTTCAACTCCTCTGGGAAAGTCCCTGTGCCCAGGGACAAGTTGATGATCTCACCCGGGGGGCCCGTACCTCATCTGGACACGCTCTAATCAGCCAAGACGGGCACGGGTCCAGGGAGCAAGTGGTGGGCCTTCCAGCTCGGAGGAATCTGTCTACATCGGCAGGGAGTATCTGATCGAATTGGTCCAATACTGAACTCGAAGACAGTCGAGGGGCCTCCAGTTCCGTTATTGTATCCAAATTGGCAGGGAGGTCACGGCGGAGTGTCAAGACTTTCTCCGCAAAAAAGCTCGCAAATGCCTCACAGCTATGGGTCAAATTCGTATTTAAATTTGGCTGTTCCTCTAGGGTTGTTAGAGACCTAATTATTCTAAAAAGTTGTGCTGGGCGAGAGCTAGCGGATGTGATGGAAGCTGAGAAGTAGGACTTTTTTTGCAGCTTTCACCGCCATCTCATAGGCTTTCATAAGTTTCCTGTAAGATGTTCTTGAGGCTCCGTCGTGAGCACGCCGCCATACTCGCTCTAGCCGTCTAAGGTCCCGCTTCATTTTCCGAAGCTCCTCGGTAAACCAAGGGGCCCGGTTTCGGCGGGGTCGCAGAGGGCGCTTAGGTGCGATCTCATCGATGGCCGCCAAGAGCCGGTTGTTCCAGTTCTCGACCAGCTCTTCTAATGAGCCGCCAGGGGGAGCAGGGTCCCGCAAGGCCTGACGGAATCCATCAGGATCCATCAGCCTATGCGGGCGAGCCCAAATAGGCTCGCCACCCAAGCAGGGGAGGGGCGGGAAGTCAATCCTGGCTTTCAGAGCGTAGTGATCAGACCATGGCACTTCCACAGTTGGGGACATGATCACGTCTATACCCGCACCAAAGATCAAATCCAGCGTGTGGCCTGCTTGATGTGTGGGACCCAAAACAAACTGGGAGAGCCCTAGTGTTGCAATGGAAGACACCAGATCCGGAACCCGTGATGAGGGGGTGGCATCTGCATGGACGTTGAAGTCCCCCAAAACCAGTAGGTTAGGGAACTCCAAGGCCCAGCCTGCCACCACCTCCAGCAGGTCCGACAGGGTGGCTGCTGGTGCGCTAGGTGGTCGGTACACCAGCCAGACAGCCAAGCCCCCCTTGGTGCCCCACACTAGGCCAACACATTCAATGCCGGTGATTGATGGTGATGGCAGAGCCCTGAAAGAGCAATCCTCCCGGATTAACAGCGCTACCCCTCCCCCCCGACCCACAGTCCGCGACTGGTGGAGGACGGAGAAGCCCGGGGGTGTTACAAGAACCTTGCAGAAGTGTATTGTCTCCTCTGACCAGTTCTACGGTAGTAGGGCAGTTTGCCCCTCCATGCCACCCCTACTAAGAGCCATTCACTGATCATTGCATTCTTGAAATAGATGGTGATGCAAAGCAAATGAGGAAACTGATGCTCTTCCAAATACACTCACAAGCTGATCAAAAGAAGAAGACCAATCATTTCCCCCCTCTCTCTCCTCCACTGTTTGATGGGGCAAGTAGCAGATTGCAGGAGATGGAACAAAAGCACATCATGGCTCTTACGCTGTTTTGGGGTTGGCAGATCCTGATTGTTCTGGAGTTATCAAACCTGCAGTGCTGCAAAGGATGGATTCTATCAAGCATATAAAGATGAAATCATCAAGCCTGCTTCTCTAAAAAAGTAGGGGGAAATTCACCAACAGCTCAGCTTCCTATCACCTGCACTCTCTGCTACTGTCACAAACTTGATTTCTGGCTAGCTAGCTATGGAAACACATATGAAACTGCAATCCTATTCCCACACATGTGGAAGTTTATTGAATTCAATGAGTAACTTCTGAGGCTCCTTTGGGAAGATGGGCAGGATATAAACAGCCCTGAGATGTTTGGGTGGTCTGCTTTGCTTCTCTGAAAGATGCCTGCTGCTCCTCATTGGCTGCAACAGAGGAGAATATATTATCTGCCTGGACTGTGTTCACAAAAGCCCCTGTGCAGATGGGAGTGTCAGGAATAGAGGAGGGAAATGAAGCATTTAAATAATTTTAAGACTCTGAACTTAATGGACTTCGGGTTCATGTGTTTTACTTCAAAATAGTAATGTGCCAAAATCCCTCTTTCAATTTATTGAAAGTTTTCTCGATTTCTCTGCCTCGCTTGGAAGATGTTCTAGACTTTTTCTATGATTTTGTTGCTGTGGCATTGTGCTTACTTACTTTATCAGTATGAGGTGGCCATGAGTAGTGTGTTTGTCTTCCTAGGAAACCTTTCTGCACAGCTCTGCAGTCTCCCTGGATGCCTCCAGTTACTGATCTTAAAGAAAATTCCATGGGAGGCGTAACCCCACAACATCTACCCCAGGGCTTTCATTGAAGAATGGGATGCTAGCAAGCAATACCTGAGATCAGTGCACTGGCTTGTTTTGTTTTTGAGGGCAGCCCTTCCTTTTACCATGTTGGGGGGGGGAGGGAGGAGCTTTCTGCACTGATTTCTTTAAATGTGAACATATTTCAATTGAACAAAAACAATAAACAGCTGTCAGGCACACGGTAGGGGCCCTCCTGCTCCTACAGAAAAACCCAGCCTATAACAGAGGCTTTCAAGAAGTGTGGACACCCAAGAAGGCTGCCGACCATTGAGAGGATTTGAGGAATGAAAAAAAGGGTGCTCACAGACATGCCCTGACAACCTTGAAGGTATGGTAAGGGCCACAAATACATGGTGCCCTGCTAGGGTTGCCACCTTTGTTCTAGCAAAATACAGGACAGGACGGTGGCATGCAGGCAGGCAGGTGTGGTGGTGGTGGAGGAGGGGGGTGGCAATTTTCTTTCCCACCTGGTGCTGAAATTACTTCAAAGCACTCCATTACATCTACTGCAACCTAGCCATACGGCCCCTCTGGAATTCGTCACATGCATACAAACACACATTTTTCTTTGGTAGATCTATCTGTGCTTTGCAACTCAGAGCTGAAATACATGACTTTTCACACACATGCAATACTGTGTGTATAGCAACTTGCAGGCCAGAGCAAATAAATAAATAAAGGTGGGCATATTCTGATGAGGGGGTGAGCTTTGTTCCACATGTAAATTTCTGAAAAAGAGGAAATATGACAGAGTGGCAGGTTGGGGGGGTGGGAAAGCCTTGAGGGGAGCTACTTCTCTCCCACCCTCCTCTCTCAAATATAATGCAGATAGATAACTACTGTTTGTTCAGAACTGGGACTTCTGGGCTACACCAAGACAAAACTGCTTGTTTCTAGAGCCTCAGAACCTGTTTGTCTCTGAGAGACGTGGCCCAGCGCTGGCAGGTTGCAGCTCTGCAGATGGCCACCTTAACCCAGCCAAAGCTGCAGGGAACTGGAAGGGACAACATGACAGCCTTGCCCTGCTTTGCTCCTCCTTGGGGTGGAATGAGGAGAGGGAGCAAGGAGAAAAAAGGAAAGATGGGAGAGAGTTTCTCCAGCCAAGCCGACAAAGCAGAGGCAGGCAATTGGAGAGGATCCTTAACTTGGCGCACAGGAGAGAAAAAAAGAGGGGGGACAGGAGCAGAGAAGAAATAGAAATAAAGGGCAAGCTGTCCTGTATTGAACCAACATAAGACACAAAGTTTTACTTTGAAATAAGGGACAATCCTGTATTAAAGAGGACAGGTGGCAAAATTCCACCAACATTTTCTCTCCCCTTCCATAATTCTCAGATAGGGTTGCCAGACTCAATAGAGGACAGGACTTCTGTGCCTTTAATTGCCCGGCTCTCTTTTGAGTCTAGAAACCTTAAAACCAGCAGACCCTTTGCTTGGAAATTAAGCAAAGGGTCTGCTGGTTTCTCTTTAAGGTTTCTAGACTCAAAAGAGAGCCGGGCAATTAAAGGCACAGAAGTCCTGTCCTCTATTGAGTCGGGCAACCCTATTCTCAGAAGGAAGTTCAGTTCTCATTAATTGATGGAGAACAGTTAAAAAAGAAAACTACAGAAGGGATTTTGTTATTTGTAAAATTTATATAGTTAAGCAACTCTCTAGGCGTGGTGACCCTCTTCTTTATTCCCCAGGGGTGGTGACCTGGCCTTCTGGTGGGATAAGACCCTCCTTCCACCATCTTTCCCGTGATCCAAAGCAACGGGCGGCGTTTCGCTCTTCTGTCCCCGGAGAGAGGGGCTCGGGCTCGGGGGTTTGCCGTCGCGCTTGGGCCTCTCTCTCTCCCCGCCCCGAAAGCGGAGGGCGCCCCTTTCACAGCCCTCCAAAATCAAGGGGGAAACGGCAAGGCCCCCTTAAGTTCACATTACTAAATGCGAGGGGAGTGGGAATCCGGAGCCCGGAGGAGCAGGAGGGCGGTTTCCGCTGGCCCCTTTCCGACCCCGTGGCGCTTTCGCCGGCCCTCCGCTTCCCGGAGCCAAGGCGGGCCCAGCCCTTGGCGGCGGCTGCCGGCCGAGGGGGCGGGGTGGGGGGCGCCCTCCTGGCGCGCTCCCGAGGAGGGGGGCAGCCCCGCGGATCCCAGCTCCGTGCCTTCCTCCGCCTCCTCCCGGGGCGTCCCCCTTCCACGCCCGGCCCCTCCAGTGACATCAGCGAGGAGGTCCCTGCGCGGACGTCGAGGGGACGCCGAGGCGCTCGCAAGCCTCGCCTCCCGTTCGGCTCCATTCCCGGACGGACAAGGCGGCGGCGGCGGCGGCGTGGGACTCCCTGCCGGAGCGCTGCCCTCCTTGCTTGCCGCTGGGGCGGGCGGCTCGACGGCGAGGGGAGCCGTCCCGCGGGGAGGTAAGGGAGCGCCCGGTAGCTGCGCGCTAACTCCGCTAGGACTCCTTCCCCCGCTTCCCCCACTGCGGGGCTCAGACATTTCCCTCCAAGTCCGGGGTCATTAAGGGGTGTTTTTTTTGGGGGGGGCTGCCTCTCCCCACCCCGTTCGGTGCCTGCGCGCGGGTGAAGTGAAGCTTCTCTGCTCGAGGGATGGTGCGCGGAGGAGACATATGGAGGTGGACAGCGAGGTTGGGCGGGGCTGGGCAGGAACCCTGGGGCGGAAGGTTGTTTTTTTTGGGGGGGGGGCTTCTCACTAGGACCATGCTGGTTGGGGTCTCCATTACCCCACAGGGATGCGAACTGGGAGCGTGGCCTGGGCAGAGAAGCCCCAGTGCCGGGCCCAAGCGCCTCACCCCTCGAGGGAGCTCCGGGGCGCGCTGCTGCTGCTGCTGCTGCTGCTCGCCTATCTCGGGGCGCGAGGCTTTCTTGTGGATGGGGACTTGCCGCTGCCGCTGCTCCCCGGCCAGCGAGGGCTCTCGCGCTGCGCCTTCAGCCACATCCGCCTGGCGTGATGGTGGACCCTTCATCCGGCTTGGGGGGGGGGTCTCCTTTCCTTGGAGAATGGGAAGAGCAGCTGTGGGGCAAGCGACGGGGATGGAGGCCGTGGGGTTGCCCAGGCTTTGCTCGGAGCTGGATGCGAAGAAGGGAAACTCTGGCGGGTTCCCTTTGGGCCCCGGGACGGCGCCTCGTTCCGGCGCACCGTGTGGCTTGGCGGATCCAGAAGAAGAACCCGCCGCAGTTTCCCCAAGGCTGTGATCGTGGGAGTGAGCCCTGTTGAAGTACACGTGGATAAGGCTTATCTGATGTGTTGAAAACAATGGCTATTCTTTTGAACCCCACTCTTAAGTCGAATTTTTACACGAAAGGTTTAACCAGGCTTTGTTCTGAGGATCTCCTGCATAGCACCGCAAAGGGGGAATGTTAGTCAAAACCAGGAGGAGAAATGTGATCCATTCCTTGGGGAAGGGGTAATTCCATATTGGCTGGTGGCCTGGCTTGTTTCTGCCCACGGCTGTATTTTGTATGCTTGATTATAGATGGGTGTGATGTGGTTTTCATTGTATTTGCTAAATTGCTTAAATTACTAGGTTTGTTGCTGTACTGCGTGAACTGCTTTCAATTATATTTGAAGAGTGGGATATAAATAAAATTATCATTGTTTATTATCCTTATCCAAGCAGCCTATTATAAGTTGCCCCCAAATCTACTAATACAAAGCAGCAGAAAAAAATTGGCCATTCCTCCATGATATTTATATTATATTCTGCTGATGCTTTTGTTTATTTTTAAAAACTTTACTATAGCTAGTAGTAGAAAAAAGCGCTTACAGGCAAAAGGTTGTTCTTCAGTTGCGTAAATCATCGCAGCGACCTGGATAGCGGTGCAAACAGTTCCTGTGTTATGTGCTCTCCCCAACCCCCTTTACATCTACTGAGATGATGATACAAACATTGGGTGGCGCTGTGGGTTAAACCACAGAGCCTAGGGCTTGCTGATCAGAAGGTTGGTGGTTCGAATCCTGCGATGGGGTGAGCTCCCATTGCTCGGTCCCAGCTCCTGCCAACCTAGCAGTTCGAAAGCACGTCAAAGTGCAAGTAGATAAATACATACCGCTACAGCGGGAAGGTAAACGGCGTTTCCATGTGCTGCTCTGGTTTGCCAGAAGCGGCATGCTGGCCACATGACCTGGAAGCTGTACGCTGTTTCCCTCGGCCAATAATGCGAGATGAGCGCCACAACCCCAGAGTTGGTCATGACTGGACCTAATGGTCAGGGGTCCCTGATACCTTTATAAAACTAGAAACTCAGTCCAGATTAGAAAAAGCAAATCTTTTTATGACATTTTAGTATTTGCATGGGGATAGCTAAACTCTCAAAGCTGTCGGCTAAGGCCCCTGGTGAGGAGTCAGAAGGTAGATATGATCTCTCTTATTGCACTGGGCAAATCAGTTCTTAGTGCTTTAGTTTCTTCTCCACACACCCTACTTATTCCCACAAAGCAGGGGGCAGCAGAACATTTACTTGTCATCAATCTGATCGGGCTATTTGCTGAGAGAACTTCTGTAGTATCCAATTCTAGACAGGTCCTGTTCAGGACATTTTGCCTGCCCAAGAGGCTGCAGCACACACAAATCCAGGACTCTTGGTACGTTGGAAGATTTGGGGTACAGTGACCAATGCCGCTTAATGCACTCTGATGTATTACAGTGAGATGGAGAACCCTGCAGATGTTCTGCAGCTGCACCCCAGCTCCATCAGCCCTGACCATTGTCCATGTTGACCGCAACCTCCGGATGGTGGAAGATTCCCCACCCCTCTCTTAGACCCTAACATCACTATCCATTTAAAGCAGCACAACAGTCCCTGAAAGAACCCTGTGAACTATATTGTAGTTTGTTAAGGGTGCTCAGCGTTGTTGGGGGACCCCGTTCCCCTCTGCTGCGATCTGCAGCGATCCCTGGGAAGAGGGATTGATTGTCAAGCCACTGTGTAGAAATTGTAGCTCTGTGGGGGAAATAGGGGTCTCCTAACAATTCTCCTTGACAGGATTCTTTGGGGGAGCCCATGATGCTTTAAAAGTACAGTGCAGGTGAGAGGATTCTGAGGGACAGCACCTTGTGGTCTCTTCCAACTCTAAGATACTATTCTATTCTATTCTATTCTATTCTATTCTATTCTATTCTATTCTATTCTATTCTATTCTATTCTATTCTATTCTATTCTATTCTATTCTATTCTTGAGCTGCATGCCAACATGAGTGGCTGCTTAGACAGCTGGGTCAGTCCTGATCCTACAAACATAGGAGCCAACTCCAAGGGGCCAATGTCCCTTCAGCCCACCCAATGAAATACTTGAGGGGCTGTGCCCCCAAGGTTGATGGGCGTTGCCATTCAAATGGTGTGTGTGTACACTGTATTAATTATGTGGGGTGGGGCTTATTTACTCAAGTTGGCACCCTTGCTTGCAAATGATGGTGTTTGAAGAGAAGGCCCCTTATTATTTATGTGTGGTGACAGCAGGGAAGAAACAAACTCTCTGCTCACTTGTTTTATTCCCTCTAACTGTGAGGCTTAGTCATGGCTCTGTTTGTGACAAGATAAGCAAGTGGTTTTGAGAATTCTGCCTTTCATGGACTGTGTTGGATCAGACACAGGCCATTGCAGCTGAGCCTGCAAACTCTGCCCAAGAAAACCTTGCATGACACTGCAGGGGCTTCTAGACGCAGTCTGACAGTAGTCTGCTTTGCTGCTGAAGAATCTCTGAGGTCTTTTTTAACTATATGGTGGGGCTCAGATACTTATTTATTTATATTTATTAAACTGATATCCTGCCCTTCCAGGCCAGGACAGCAAGGGACACCAATACACCAAAACCAGCACCTTAACCTCAGCCCAGGAGCTAATTGGCAGCCAGTGCAATTCTTTCAACAGTGGGGTGACCTGTTGGCAATATTCTGCCAGCTGCAGCTTCTGGACCCACCTCAAGGGCAGCAGCACAAAGAGTGCATTGCAGTAACTAAATAATATGACCCCGGGGAGTTGGAATGGGTGTGTATGTATGTGTATGTGTGGCTGTAATTGTGTTTTTATTCTGTTTTTTATGGGATGGCATTCAATTTCATTACACTATGTACAATGACAATAAAGTACCTATTCTATTCTATTCTATTCTAATCCAGCCTGGATGTTACCAGCGCATGGATGACAGCTGTCAGGCTATACCAATCCAGAAACAAACCAATCTGTCCTGCTAGCTGGAGCTGGGAGTTAAAGTGCACCCAGCCACCTTGGGCCTCTAGCAACAAAGATGAGCCCATGAGCCACTACAAACTTGCTCTTTGGGGAAAGTACAGCAGGCAATTGACCAATGATCTAGGTTTGTGAACCACCCACTTGCAGAGCCTCTGTCTTGCCAGGATTCAGATTTTTTGGCTCACCACAGAGTCTAGGCATCAGCCCAGGATTTTCAAGGCCTCTCCTTTTTCGGATGTTACAGAGAGAGGTGTCCTCAGCCAGCATACAGGCATGCTTAAGTATAAAAGTATGTCCTGAGTTCCAGCAGTTTTGAAAGCTAATGTTTATTGAGCTAATGTTTGTAATTAGGTCTTCTTCTTATTTTATTTATTTTTTATTTATTAGATTTATATACCGCCCTTCATCAAAGGATCTCTGGATAAATGCACAAATAAATAGTTAAAATAAAAAGAACAAAATGATGACCATCACCCTACAAACGCATTGAAAAGGCTGTAGAAAATTAATCATCCAAAGGCCTGGTTGAAGAGGAACGCTCCCCCTGGCATCTAAAGATATATCTAAAGATATAGCCAGATGAACCTCCTTGGGGAGAGCTTTCCACAGATGGGGAGCCACTGCAGAAAGGGCCTCATTCTCATATTGCCGGTGTCTGGACCTCACATGGAGGGGACACACAAATGAGGGTCTCTTTGGGTCCACCATATATGGTGAGAGAATGACACTAGGAGAAATCCTTTTCATTTGTTACTTTTTTGATTTATTAATTATTATGATTTGCCATTCATAAATTATATTTACCTGGCAAGAAAAACATATGTATCTTGGAGCTGGGGAGAAGACTGGTTATCTGCTAGTGCAATATTTGTGGAGAAAGAAATCTGCAAGGGGCCATAATTTGAAGAAGAGGAAAAGCAGGTGGTGGGAGGAATAGGCAGGTATGTGTCACAGATACACACCCCTGTGGCATCTCCGCTCAGGGCCCCCTTTTAAAGATAAAAGGCATTGGGGTTTTCTTACATACTATTGTGTCTGATGTGTAGTCTTCTCTCCAAACCATGCTGGCTAGAACAACGTGAACAAAAGGATGTAGGTTTTATCTAGCAATCAACTTTTCCAGATTCTGCCATCTTTTCCAGTGTCTGCCATCACTGCACACAAATATTGATTTTTATTTGTGCAGGGGTTTTAAAAGTCTAGCATTTTTATTTGTGGAGCCTGTTTTCCAGGATTACTAAATGCAGCACAACAGTATTGCAAATTTGATTTTTTTTTCAGACGTCAGGGAGGTGTTTTTTTGTTTTTGTTTTGATCAATAGGACAATGATGCTGTTTACTTCCTGCCTGTGAGAATGTTATAGCCCAAATGTGGCGGCTTTCAAGAATACTTCTCAAGTGCAAGTAGATTGCATGCATCTGTGAACTGGAATGTTTGAGCTATACAGACGCCATGTGGCTCCACCAGCTCTTGAGTGACGCCTATTCTACAGTGGTGCTGTTAGCCCCCAGGCTAACAATTTATTGGAATACATTTATTTATTAACATTTAACTTGGATTCCAGCAAGTAGTAACCAGTAATTTAGCTGCAGTTTACTGCTTTCTAATTTTAATATGCTTTCATTTCATCACATTCATGCTAATGCCTACCAGTCCTAGCTCTCTGTGAAGTCCCTGGTGTGTTCAGCTTACTAGCCATGACAGAAGTTGTTCCTGGGCTTAGCACTCTTTCTCTTCTTCTCCGGTTTCTTTCTTTTTAGCATCCAGCCAGCATGTCTGATTTCTCAGCTCTGGCTTGCCCTGTGTCAATATGCCTGCTTCCCCACTGCTTTCAAGAGGAGGAGAGGAGACTCCCAACTATAACTAGGATACACTTCTATTTCCATACTTTTCCCTTAGTCTGAGCTGAGGTCTGCCCTAGTTTTACACTGATGAAGAAATGTAATTGCTTCAGTTTCCAATTTGTAGATGGAAACTAAAACACAGAGTTAAATTCCTTGCCGTCACAGGTAGTGAGTCTTGACATAATTATTCTGAAGCTGACAGTACAATGGGCAAAATGCATCTGTATTGTGAGGCTGATAGTGGGGTTGGTTTTAGTCTTAGATTTTGCTCCCGGTCAGTATGCTGCTTGAAAAGTGCAGTAAATGCTACCGGTATTTCACTGTTGCGGGACTGCAAGATTTCAGATGGGGGAGTTGCAAGGACAATGCGCTGATAGTTTGGCATGTGACCTGTGAACATGGCCCTGTAGGATAAAGGGTAATTGATTATCAATCATATTGCATGTAACCATTTTTCCTGCCCCCATACAACAGCGTGACTGTTTGGACATCTTGGCCCTTTACAGCCATGACTGCCCTGAAGAGGAAACACAAGTAGCAAGAGGCCTGCCTGCTGCAAGTCCTTTAGTCCTGGCGCTGTCATTGCTCTGACATTCAGCTGCTACATTTGAAACAGGAAGCCTCCTGCACTCGTGGATGCTCCCCATGAGCTCTGATCTTCCAGGCAGTGTTCAAAATGAGCCAGGCGCATTTTGCGACTGGCACTGGTCCAATTGCGACCATGTGGAGATCTCTGGATGCTAGCTTGGCGACTGGCATCTCCACCCAGTGCCCCCTCTAGCTTTCTTAAGCAGGTAAGCAGAAGAGCTCAATTATTGCATTCATATCCCGCCTTTTTCTCCAGGGAATACATGGACCACTCACTTTCTCAGTTAATCCCTACAACAACCCTGTGAGGTAGGTTAGCAGGCTGTGACTGGCCCAAGGTCATTCAGTGAGCTTCATGACTGAGGGGGGATTTGAACCCTGATCTCCCAGGTCCAAGTCTGACACTAATAATCACAACACCACACTGGCTCCCTAGAGTCATTCTGCTAAGGGGCAGCTCTATAAATTAAGTAGGTAAATAAATATGGGAAAAGCAAAACATCACTTAGAGAAAGATCTGAAATATTTTCCTTGAAGCTTGCATTTGTTTTAAGCTGGATTGTTTTGTTTGATGTTTCAATGTGCCATAAACTGCTTTGAGATTATTCTTTAAAATATAAAGCTGTGTAGAAATGAAATGAATTTTTTTGCAATAATAATAAATTTCATTGCAAAAAATGGCACCTAGACATTACATTGTGGCATTGTGGTAACCTAGCTTTAAGGTGCCATTTGGCAATTAGTTCATATATCTCAGTTGCTAATGCTGGTGGAAGTTAAAACTGCATATTTCTCACGCATGTCTGACTTTCAAATACAGGAAATGCTGGTAGTAATGTCAACAGTGTTTTTGTACAGTGTTGCAAATGGTGTCCCTATGCCATCTTTAAAATCCCTTCAGCATTTTGTGAAGCAGGAATTATGTACAGGTGAAACTCGGGAAATTTGAATATCGTCGAAAAGTGCATTTATTTCAGTAACACAATTTAAAAGGTGAAACCAATATATGAGAGATGCATGACATGTCAAGCCTTTATTTGTTGTAATTGTAATTATTTGTCGTTAGGCGGGTCAATTATAAATGGAATGTAATTAATGAAATGTAATAGCGATGTTTATTTTTGTATTATTGTAACTATTTGTTTTATTACTGTGGAATTTCCAAAAGAAAGCATTTGTAAAAATTAAAATAAAAATAAAAAATAAAAAGTTTCATTACTGAAATAAATGCACTTTTCGGTGATATTCTAATTTTCTGAGTTTCACCTGTATTACCCAGACATGAAATCTGCAATCACAAATGGTGACCTGTAGTTAAGAGATTCCATTTGGTTTTTGTGTTATGCCCTAAATCCAAAAGCAACTAGAACGAAGTTTCAGAATAGCTTTTGGATCTTTGCTTAGCTTTCTGAGACTGATCAGTTGGGAGGGAGGCTTAGAGCCACAAGTTCCCCCATCTCCTGGACTCAGATGCTCATTTTTAGTGACTTTCCATAGCCTTAAGTGATCATCTATGTCAAGTTTTATGAGATAAAGTCAAGTATGCAACTACAACAGCAAATAGTATTAAGTCATCATGCTGAAAGGAAGTAATAAGGAAAAGATAGCTGTCATTCTTCTGGCAATAACAGTGTAAGTGTAGCTCATTTTGTTGGGCATAAAGTTTCAATCCCTGAATAAAAAATATATTGCTTGATTCCATTCGTTCTCCAAACACCGGAGTCTTTTGCAGGATCTTAATTTTCTGCAGCACATAATTATTATGCATAATTTAATCAGATTTCATCAATAGACATGTTCTGCATATCAGTGTTGGGAGATCAAAGGCAGTGGTGGTGGAGTTGGAACCCACCTGTCTCTGAGATCAGCCCTCCGTAATAATGCCACAGAAATCTAGAAACCAGTAATTCATCTATGGATTGATTTTTTTCCTAGATTAAATCCGTGCAGCTGAATTAACTGAAATGAAACTAAATGTGTTCAAATACTCCAGTAAAGTGTTTTGCACAGGATTAGAACATTGATTGTAAGTTACTTTATATTTAAGAGGTTACCAACCATGTTTGGAATAGCAACTGCAGCACCTGAGCCTCCGAGAGCACACCTCTTTGCCAAATAAAATGAGCAGAGAAGTGTCGGAAGCAGAACATTTTAAAGTAGCTTCTTCGGGCTTCTAGAACGGTGGCAGTTTTGGGGGGTGGGTGTGAATCTAGCATTGCAGGCTGTCTTATCTGCTTCAGCTACCTTAACAGAATTGTAGGGAAACACAATATGTATGATGATGAAAGAATCCATCTATTGCTTCTAACTTATTTTAATTTGTTATAGCAGGGGTTCCCAACAAAATTTTCTCGAGGACCCCTCATCGAGCCGCTATTGTGACAAGGACCCCCATTAATTGACATACTTGCTTGAACATCAAATGCATTATCTTCCTCTTCATCTGTAGGCCTTTGTCGTTTTAACGAACCACTTTTTAACCAACGGTCCATTTTTAACTACGCGAACTGTAGCTTCCGCGAAAAACAACGCTTTGTTTACAAACACTACTGTTTTGCAAAGAGGCAGTGCGCACCAGGGAGGAGAGAGGGGAATGGAGAAGACAGGGTACCTGCGCAGTAGCGCACAAATGAAGCCGACGCGTGCAAAGCATCTTGGGGAGGTGAGCGTTTAGAATGCGCGCGCTGCCTCTTTGCAAAACAGTAGTGTTTGTAAAGCGCCACCTAACGGCATACAGCAGAACTACTGCCTCTATCTAATTCTAGTTTTGCGCTAGACTCTGCTCATGCAGGAAGCGGCCAAAACAAAAAATCTGTTATCATACGAAATATATTTAATATATTTTTTATTCTAATAGCATCTTGCGGACCCCTCTGGCATAGCTCCGCGGACCACCTGTTGGGAACCACTGTGTTATAGTTCTTAAAAATGTCACACCATTCGAGATGTGTTTTCTGCCCTGGGCCACTTCCTGCACTTTGTGAAGTACATTGCCATCTGTGGAAGTCATCAAAGTGTTCTGCCGTGTGCTAGACACCTAAGCCATTTTGCAGGTGAAATACTCTAGGATAGGGATTTGTAACTAAATCCTGTGTAATCCAGTTAGCAGAGCTGCCCTCTAGTGCAGTGTAATCTCTTATTCTGCAACTAGGAGGGGAAACATGATTTCCACAACTCTTCACTGCTTTCCAAATCTGCCCTGAGGAGAGAGAACCATTTCCCAAAAGATATGCACATGAATCAGCCAAAGTTAGTCATGACCAAGACCCACTGGGAGCAGCGAGAGTTACGCGGTCACAAGTCAACCAAATAACTCTGCTTCCAGTGGGATTTAATCATGGGTGAAAGTTGCTGGGTGGTGGCATGATATTGTGAGCATTTGTTTTTTTTAAAAAAAGGTACCAGGGCCGTCCTCTTTTCTTTCTTTTTTAAAATGGCTATTGCTGCCCTTCCTCCTCCACTCTTTGTGGTAGCAGGACATGCTCTCGGTTCTCCCTTGTTTGCCAAGTTCTGCTTGCACTTGATTTTGATTTTCACAAATTTGGGGCTGCTAGCAGATTTCATTAGAAGTCTGAGGGGCTGCCCAGGTTGGCAACATCTTGAGAGGATGGGTTAAGGCAGGGTTCCCCAAACTTAGGTGTCTAGCTGTTCTTGAACTACAACGCCTATCATCCCTGGCTAGCAGGACCAGTGGTCAGGGATGATGGGAATTGTAGTGTAAAAACAGCTGGAGACCCAAGGCTGGGAAAGTCTGGGTTAAGGAATAGTGACAGCAAGCCTCTGTGTGGCATGTTTAGGAAGGCAGGGAGGCCTGGGGACTGTGGTTGGCCTGGGGGTGTGCTGAGAGCGGCCACCCTGTTTCTGTAGCCTGCTATGGGTAGGAAAAATGGTGATGCAGTGAGACTGTGGCAACCCTCCATCCTTGCCAAGGCAATCTGGATAACAATTCCAGAGCCCTGCGGGATCAGAGCAAAGGTCTATCTAATCCAGGGTCTTCTTTCTTACAGTGACCGACTGCAGTCAACCAGGTGTTCACAGAGGAGATGGTGGGGCAGCAAACCAACATTGGGTGAAGTAAACCATGGTTTCTTTGCTAATCTGCAAGACAGATTGTGTCCTGTTCAACAGTGTATAGAGCAAGCTATGGCTGTGCCATCACGTCTGAGTGTGGCTCTGGTGTCCTTGCATAGCATGTTAAGGCTGGTACAGTGGAACCTCGGTTGTCAAACGTAATCCGTTCTAGAAGACCATTCAACTTCTGAAGCGTTTGGCAACCGAGGTTCTACTTTATTGTTCCTTTGGTAGTTGGTCCCGGAGACAACTAAAATATATGGATAAGCATTAGAGGACGTTTCTATGTTTCAATCAGTGTGTGCTTCTTGGACAGTTAGGAAAACAGCAGCAGCTCTGGGCTTGAGAGTGTGTGAGGATAGCCTAAATTTGCAGGGGGGACCTTTGTGTGCAAGCTGTAGCAAGATTCAAGAAGCAGCTGTGTTCCCTGCTTCCCCGTGAGTCTGGTTGGCCCTCAGTGACCACTGACCAAGCAATCCGCTCATTTTCAGAAGTGCTTTTTCCATAGCAGCATAAAGGAAAGCTGGCTTGGCAAAGAACCAGATCATTCTTCTCATGTTTTGTCACCATCCCCTTGGGGACTATTCTTAGTTTTCTGTTATGCAACACTGTTCGCCATGCCATTCTTTAGCGATGAAAGGGAAAAGAATTCATATACAGTGGTATCCTGCAGAATTAAAGATTCCTGCAGGATACTGTAAACCAAACAACCTATTTTTGGTTGTTGTTGTTTATTTCAAAGGTATATTGTCAAGCATCTGGGTGAGGAGGGAAAGCCTGTGGAGATCTTTCCCTTCAACAACAGTTTTCAAAGAATATACATTTCTACTGACTTTGGACTGATACAGATCTCCCCTTTTGATCCTCTTTTCATCTCTATTTGCTTTTTGTAGCTTCCAGACTGTTTGCACTGTTGTGAACTACGATTGTCAATCATCAACTGAGGGTGGGAGTTGGGAAGAAAGGGTTAGCTGCTCTTACTAATAGTTTGTCTTAACTGTGTCAGTGCTAGAAGCGTTTCTTAAGCCCTCCTTTAATTCAAAGTGTATTTGACCTACAGTGCCTGTTATTTATTTATTTCATAAAATTCATAACCACTTGATTGGGAAAAACACCCCCTCTCAAAGTGGTTTTCAAAAGATAAAACAGTCGAATCAAGAAAAAATCATAACCTCACTTTAAAACATACAAAAGTGAAAATGCTAAAACAGATTTAAATTGCATCTAGTTCCTAAGCATCTGGGTAGGCTTCTCTAAACAGGAATATTTTTAAGGTACCAAAAGGAGTGCAGTTAAGGCACCTGCTTGATTTCAGTTGGCAGGGAGTTCCAAAGATCAGGCGCTGCCACACTAAACAGCCGAGCAGAACGGGTATTTTGTGGCACTTGCAGTAGTGCCAATTCCATTGAAGCGGTCAAGTGGGCATGTGTAGGGTACGGGGACCTTGTTAGGGGCTTTATATACTTCAAAGTAACACTTTGACCCCGGCCCAGTAGCATATAAGCAACCAGGTCAGACCTCTGAGCCTCACTCCTGTCAGCAATTGTGCCGCAGCATTCTGCACTAACTGCAGCTTCCGGATCAAGCACAAGGGAAGCCCTTCATAGAGCACATTGCAGTATCCAATGGCAATGAACTACTGTGGACGTTCCTGGTCCAGGAATGGCTGCAGCTGTCGAACCAGCCACAGCTCAGTTAGTGCTGATAACGCCAAGGTCATGGGTTTCATCCGCATATGGGTGCATATTCCTGCATCGCGGGGCGTTGGACTAGATGGACCCTTCCAACTTTAGGATTCTATGATTAGGCCCACCTTTTAAATATATGGTTTATGGCTCTTCCTGTTCATTGTGTGACACTGCTGTTTTGGGATTGCTGGACTTCGCGATAGTACAAGTCTTGCCAAACATTCTGTTTTGTTCTGTTAAAGTCAGTCTTGGAAGGTGATAAGCAGCCCAGCTGCATCTTACATTTTAATATATTCATCATAATTTCCAAGATTTCTAAGAAGTAAAACATAAATGCAAACGACTGCACACAGAGTGTGCAAGAAGTGAGTCTTGCATTTGGCTTCGTGATACAGACAAAAGTGGAACCGTTTTTAGCTCCCATGGATTGAAATCATGGGTTGTCATGAAACTTGCCAGGGTTTGGTTTAAACCAGGATCTTGAGTTTATATGTTAACATTCATATATATGTAAAAACATTGCTGGGAATGAGCACATTACACCATAAATTCATCTGGGATGTACATCAGTGTCCAAGCCTGTCTCTCTATGTGTGGTCAGTGGTTGTTGCCTCTGTTTCAATGATTGGAATAAAAGGATACCAAATGATGGAAATAGTCTGTTTTGTGCTATTCTAAGTTGACAAGTTTATTTTTCAGCTAAATAAGAACCTAAACTCGACCATGTGTGCAGGAAAAGTCCCTGTAATATGCCCCACTTCTAGGTGCAACACATTTCCAATGTTATCATTATTTTCTTAATATAATTTTTTATTGGTTTTTACACATATTTCCCAGCATAACATCCTTTTAAACATCATTTCAATTTTTTTGGCTATCACAGCCTAGGACTTCCTTCAGCCTCGACTGATGGTTTTCTAAAGTCTTTTCTAATTGTGTATTTTGTTACTATAATTATTGTTATAAATTCAAATCTTAAATACAACTATTCTTAATTCTCTTCACAATAATTTATATAATACTCCTTACAAAACGTCTTTTAAGCCTACAAGGGATGTTAATTAATTACAATTGCTTTCCAAATATATCATAAACCTCTTCCATTCCCTTAGGAAAGTCTGGTTCTGCTGGTTCCGAATTTCCCCAGTTAGTCTCACCATCTCAGCATAGTTCATCCTTTTCTCTTGCCACTCTTCTTTAGTTGGTATTTCTTCTTGCTTTCTTCTTTGGGCTAATAGAGTCCTTATTCACATATAAAAATAGGTTTTTTAAAAAAATCATTTTTATGAATTTCTGTACCTACAATACCCAGTAGAAAGGCTTCTGGTTTTTTAACAAATGTATATTTCAACATTTTTTCCTTTCATTTTAAATCATTTCCCAGAAGTCTTTCACTTTCTTACATTTCCACCACATATGATAGAAAGTACCTCCTTTTCTTTACATTTCCAACATTTATTGTCTGTTTTATACATTTTAGCTAATTTCACTGGTGTTATATACCAACTGTACATCATTTTCATAATATTTTCTTTCAGCGCACTGCAAGCAGTAAATTTTATTCGCTCTTTCCATAGTTTTCCCCAATCTTCTATTTGTATACAGTGTTGTGGCCAACATCTTTAGCCCAATGAATCATAACCGATTTAACTTCCTCATCTTTCAGATGCCATTCCAATAATAATTTGTACATTTTAGATAATATTTTAAATCTATTATTTAATAACTCCAATTCAAATTTTGATTTTGTATATCCAAATCCATTTTTGTTTTTATCCTCTTTAAACATTTCGTTGATTTGATGATAATGCATCCAATCATTCACCAAACCTTTTATATCTTCATATGGCTTTAGCTTCCATTGGTTCTCCATCTCGGTTACTAATTGCTCATAGGCGGCCCAATTTTTACCCATATTTAAAATACACTCATTGCCTCCAATGTTAACATTAAGCAGTGAGGGGGATTCTTGAAAGGTGAAGCTAACTGCAAAGGTCCTTTTAGCCACTGGTGGAGGAGGAAGGTGGAGCACGATAGTCCAATGGCGCTTTGTTCAGGCGCAGTTTAGCTTTGTGTGCAAATGCAGCCACACCCTCCCAATCCTCTTTGCAATATTATCACCCCATGTTATAAATAAGGTCTGGGACTGATGGAGAGAGAGAGGTATGCCACCTAGTAGATGTATGGCTATAGTGAGGTTTGAACTAGTGGCGTTCTGTTTCTTGGTTCACATTCTTAGCTGCTATAAAACATCTTTTATGTCTGTTGGTCTGAGACAGAACAAAGAACTTGAGTTTGCCAGAAATGCAACCCAAAACTGAGCAAAACATCACAAGGGCATCCAATAGGATTGAAACAACAGCTTGCTCATGTGGTTAGTAAATGTTACCAATTGTGAGTAGGAAAGCAAAACTAGGAAGAGGTGATGGGAGCACTGGAAGTTGTGCTCATCTCATGGCAGGCTGGCTTCTGATGTAACAATGGCTTGGCAGGAAGAACTTTCTGATGAAAGTGTTCAAGGCTATGCAGTGTGTGACTTCTCTACTTAGACAGAAATACCCACCTACTAGTTGGAGGAGCCAAAGCAGCCATTTCCAGGTCCAGCCTCTCTATGCTGTTGGCCTTCTCTTCCAATTTTGTGGTCACTTGGGAAAGGGAGTGAGTATATCTTTGAGGACTGGAAGAGCTTGTCGTGTAGCCAGCACATTAATTCTGCAGGAAACTGCATGGTTAAATCAACACAAACCTGGCAGATTTCACGCTGTGTGTGTGTGTGTTTTATAATTATGGCCATGCAAACATGCATCCTCATAATTGCACAAAGGGACTTGGTGGATCCAGGCCTTTTGTTGACTGTATGGTTCTGCTAGATGAGTGCATAAGCAAATACTACCGACAATTAAACTTTCAATATCGACAAATGAATTTTGTTCCTCTGCTTCAATGGCTCTATCAGAAACAAGAGCTGCGAGTATGATTGGCTTGCACAGATTGTGGATATGCCGCATTTATTCCATGAACTGCTAGGTTGTAAACAATGCTCTCAATCCCCACCCCTCTTTTCTTCATTGACCTTCTTTGACCTGAATCAACTAGCAGAATACAGTGAATCAGGAATGGCAAAAGAGCTTTGATGAAGCTATGCTATCCTTGGGTCAGATTCTTGAAGAATCTGAAGCCACAAAACAAGCTTCTACGGCCCCAGCTTTACACCCTGTATGGCTTTCAGTCCCCGAGATATAGCTAACTGCTTCTTCCTCATTCTGACTGGCTTGAGAAATTCTACAAGTGGAGAGGAGAGTTATCTTTCCCATAGGATCCTATCTATGGTAAATGCAGATCACTAATGAGCTATCTTGTCTAGATGTGTCTTGTGTCAAATCCAGTACTGTATGTTACAGTTAGATTTGTAGCCTGTTAAAGAAAGGCTGTTGATGAGCAAAGACAGAGCAAGTTTCTTTGTGTTTACCACTTCATTGCTTGATATCTGTCTGGCTGCTATTTTTTCTGCCGATGGAGACGTTGCCATTGCACCTCTGCATTGCCCATAACTCTCCTTCCCCAAGCAATGCTCCCTAGCAATCTTACAATGGCACTTTGTGCATGGAGCCAGCTGCACAGTTGAACAGAGTACAGTTGCATAAGCAGTGATACCACATAGAGAAGCTTGTGAAAGAGCTCTCCAGATGATATTGGGTCCAATGAGAGTACTTCTCCATTTACTGTACTCCCATCTATCTGTGGAAGAAATGAATGTCGGACTAAGAAATCCAGGGCAGTAAAGGAGAACAAAAAAACTATTTTACTCAATAGAAAACTGCTTGGTCTGGAATTTTGCTTTCCACTGAGAGTGAAATGGGGCTACCCAAAGATGTGAGGGCCCTTATTTCTGGGAACCTTGTGAACCTTCCATAAATTTGTGGTAAAAAGTGAGTGTGATCCTTCAGAGTAATTTGGCACTGAACAAATTAGCACATAATCTCTATAAAATGTGCGCTTAAAAGTCAATTTCTAACATGTGCCATCAGCAGCATTGGTACTTGACTGATCCCACCACAGAACTTGAAGTACGCCTGTAGCATCATTTTAACAGTTTTCGTGTGGCAACTACACGTGGAATTATACAGAACTGTTAACTCTTGACCCCAAGTGTTCTTTGATAGAGCTGTGACAAGAAAACATTTGGTAGCTGCAGTAGCTTGTCTCGCCATGTTGCAGGGATGATTAAAGTAGCAGCTGTTAAGGCAGAGGAACACCATTAATAACAAGGCATTGATGACCCATTTCAGGGGCGTACCCAGGATCAAAACTAGGGGGGGGCAAGTCATGGTCGTTCAGGGGCGGGGCCAAGGCACGGGAGGGGAGGGGCCACAAAGTGGGAACGTGGGCGGGGCTACGGAGCCCAGGTGAAACTGACTCCGGGAAGAAGTTTCATCCTGGGCGCCGCCCCGGGGGAGAGCCCGTGTGTGTGGCCAGGGGCGTCGCAATAGGGGGCGGGGGACCCAGGCTCCATTTTGTGGGGGGCAGCACGGCACCCCCTCGCCACCTCCACCGACGGCTGCCCCGCCCGAGTAGGAGGAGAAGGGATAGAGAGAGGGAGGGCTGGCCGTGCAGCTGCGCGCTCGAGTTGCCTCTGCTTCCCACAGACCTGGCGGGGGCGCGAGCTGAGGCCCGCCCTCCTTTCCCTCCGTCCCTCCTCGGGGGGCAAGGCCTGTGGCTTAGAGCCCCTCCGCCTTCTCCGCCTCCCACTGAAAAGCCCCCTCCCCTTTCAGCGGCTCCTGCTGCAGCCCAAGCAGAAGCGGTGGCGGCGTCTGCTACGCGCTCTGAGGGCGCGCCGACCTGGGAGTTGCTGAGGCGCTGCGCCGCTGTGGGCTATTGTTGCAGCCGCCAGGAGCGGCCCATGTGCAGCCCTCGGTGTCGGGGCCAGCGGAGTTGGGCACGCTGTCGGGCCGCGGCCGGCAGGAGCAGTAAGTGCCGCCGGGGCTGGGCTGGTTAGGGACGTGGCTCCAGCACTGCCCTCACGCTGGAGCTCGAGGAGTGGAGGGAGAAATGGAGAGAAGGAGGAAGCCGCTTCCCTGTCTCCATTGCTCCTCCTTTCCCTTCGCGTGGGTCCCTTCCTGCCAGCAGCGGCGCTAGCCTTTATGCACGCGACGGACGCCCCCCCCCCCGGCGGGGTGCCTTCTGATTTGCCGCCCCGGGCAGCCAGAAGGCTAGCGATGCCGCTGTGCCTTGCTGAACCGCTTCAGGCTCTTCTTGTGGGACCCCGATGCGTCTCCAGCTCAGCTGCAGCCACTGTGAAGCAGGACGATTCAAATTTTTTATTTGGCTTCTGGGGGGGCAGCTGCCCCCCTGCCCCATGCTGGGTACGCCCATGACCCCTTTACTGTGTTGCATAGTACTGTAATTCTTAAAAGCCTGTGTGGTGTGTACTGTAGCTCATTCTCCTACCTTTCAGTGGGATGAATGAGCAATATGCTATCTATCCTACCTATCCTTTTGTGTATGTGTGCCTGTTCCACCAGGAACTGATCTGAACAAGCAGGATTTCAAACCAGTTAAATTTAACTGGGTTAAATTTCAGAGGAAAAGCAGTTAAAGGGTTAGAGCATGGCGCTGATACAGGCCACCTGAATATTCCTGCATCACAGGGGGTCCAACTAGATGACCCTCATGGTCCCGTCCAACTCTGCAGTTCTCTGATTCTATGAAATGCAGTTTTAAAGGGACTAGATTGAAGCAGAAGGGGGAAGATGAGTTAGATTTCTTGTTGGAGTATACTCCTCATGAAGAAAGCTAACACAATCATCATCATCATCATCATTCTATTATTTATTCAATTTGTATCCTGCTCTTCCTCCTAAAGGAGCTCTGGATGTGGAGGATACACACATCGGCATCTTCTCTGAAATACTGCATCATACCAAAGAGACCCAATTCACATTGCACAAGCTGCAATCAGAATTGACTCAGCTTTTTCCAGGCAATGGTTAATGTTTTGCTTAAAAGTATTGACATCTGTACCCAAAGTTCCCAGTCTTGTGACCTGCCTGGCTTGTTGCCTCGGCTTGTTTGGAACACTCTTTCATTCAGGAAACTTCCCAAAGACTCACAAATTTCCTTGGGAAACTTTACTGTTGCTCTGATTAACTGCCCCTGAGAGACTTCGAGGACTGTAAAGCATTCCTTCGTTGCTAGAGTCCTAGACCTCCGACTAATTAAATGATCTGTGGTCTTTAAAACTGTGGAGGTATTGGGGTTTTTTTTGTTCTTATGGCATGCATTTTGTGTTTTTATATTGTTAGAAAGTTCTCAAACACTGCCTGAGACATTGGTGGGCCAGGGCCAGTCGGAGGGATGTACAGTACTTGTTTAGGAAGCAAGACTTCTGACTGGCCCACCTAAACAGAACCCTCTACTTTTATATTGAATGAAGGTATTGTGCATTTCTCCTCTGCTTTATACCGTAGGGCCAGGTTGTCATCTGAATTTTGATAACTGCACAAGCTCTAGACAAGTGTAGTGACCACATTCCGACACCATTTCTCTTTTCTCTTTTAATTCTGTGGTGTTCTGTTTCAGAGTAAGGCTTGCTTCTGAATGCTTCCTTGCAAGCGTCTTATCCTTGTCTTGTGATGACAAACATTTTATGTCAGCAGTGCCGGAAAGTAAATATTTTCTTCTCCAACATTTGTTTAAAAAGATTGACTCCTTTTGGTATTTACTTGATGTAAATGTTCTTCTAAATAAACCTTTTCTTTTAGCCCATTAGTAGAAATACTGATTTATTTATTTTTAAAGTGTCTATATGATGCTAAGAGATTTATATCTGTTCCAAAAATGCACAATGTCCCATTTAAGCAGGCTGCCCATATACCAGGCATCCCCAAACTTCGGCCCTCCAGATGTTTTGGACTACAATTCCCATCATCCCTGACCACTGGTCCTGTTAGCTAGGGATCATGGGAGTTGTAGGCCAAAACATCTGGAGGGCCACAGTTTGGGGATGCCTGCCATATACTTTTCCCTACCCTAGTAGATTTGATTTGGACAGGGGAGCTATCATTATTTTATTTTATTTTATTTTATTTTATTTTATGCATCCTGGGTGCAACTTGTTAGAGTAAGTCTGTAGTCTCTGCCATCTTAAGATGGTAATTAAATGCAGGCTTTGTGGCCTCAACATCAAGCCAGTTTTCACCCATCTCCTCCTTTCCTATTTGGCTTAACATCCAGCCTGATGAGGAGTTGTGGAGAACTCAAAGGCTTATTCATTTGTTTCGTGATATTTCGGCTTATCCTAATGGAATCTCCCAAAGATGGGCTTTTGGATTTTTCTGCACCCTGCTGTCTCTTTCTTATATGCCACATCAATATGACTTGTTACCGGGTAGGCTTAAGACCACACTATCATGTTTGATGCTGTTGTCTGATCAGTTTGCTTGATGTTCTGCCAAAATGTAAGCAAAGGATTCTAATATGACTGGCAACCATCTCAATAAAAGGCATTGGTCTGGGATGCATGGGCTCAGGAGAGTGTGTTGCATTATTTTGTCCTGACTTAAAATACATAGAGTCATAGAATTGTAGAGTTGGAAGGGACCTCAGGGTCATCTAGTCCAACCCCCTGCAATGCATGTTAACGCAAGCATCCCCAAACTTCGGCCCTCCAGATGTTTTGGACTACAATTCCCATCTTCCCTGACCACTGGTCCTGTTAGCTAGGGATCATGGGAGTTGTAGGCCAAAACATCTGGAGGGCCGCAGTTTGGGGATGCCTGTGTTAACCCATCTATCTTTCCCAACAGAATATTGTTTCTGAGGACAGTCACCAAATTAAGATGAGAACTCTACCCCCACCCCACCCCTCAAGAGTATTGTAGTTATTGACATTCACCATTAAGGATAATATGTTGTAGTATAATGGATAATTAACTATGGCTCAGGCTCAGATCTCCCCTCTAGCCACAAACTCAGCAGGTGCCAAGTGGCCTTCAATCTGACACCTTATGTGTCTGAATCTTATTTGCACATTTAATAATATCCCAGGCAAGATTTAATAACTGTAATTTAATTAATGCAGCTGATTAAGACCCGTACCTGACTAAAACGTTGATCTATTTTTCTTCACCCTGTGCTCTGTGATCCCTGTACTAGCTCATATGAGGCCGTGGCCAAGAGCAAAATGTGTACAAGTGGGGCAAATTCTGTGTTGTTTCAATATATATCAACTGCTGTGGGGGGAGCTAGTTATGCAAGTAGAGCTGTAAGAATGCCATTTACCGTATTTTTGGACCATAACACGCACTTAGTTTTTTAGAGGAGGAAAACCAGAATCCCCCCCCCGGTTTTCCTCCTCTAAAAGGCTGGGAGGGGGTTCCTGGAGGGGGAGCGAGGGAGGCAGGGGAAGTCCAGTAGCTTTCACTGGTGTCAGAGGAGGCAGGGGAAGTCCGATAGCGATGCTACCGGGCTTCTCCTGCCTCCCCCACCCGTGCCGACACCGGCGAAGGGGGGGGGAAGGGAAGCCCCGTAGTGATGCTGTTGGGCTTCCGCTTTCTCCCCCACCGCTTTCGCTGGTGTTGGAGGAGGCAGGGGGTGCTGCTGCTGGCTCTGGCAGGGGCTGCCCCCCCTTCTTGCCAGAGCCACCGGCGGCATCAGCGCTCTGAAGGGAGCGTGCTGGTGCTGGTGCTGGCTCTGGCAGGGGCAACCATGGCTGCCCCCCACTCTTAGGAGAGCCGGTGGCAGCATCAGAGCCCGAAGGGAGCGTTGATGTTGCCGCCGGCTCTGGCACGGGCAGGCTTGGGAGCCGCGGGAAAACAGTTCTCGGCGGCCTCCTTGACAGCAGGCGGGGAGGAGTGGGCGGCAGCGGCCCGAAAGCTGCCGTTTCTTGCCACCGCCAACTGCCTCTCATGGGAGCAAGCGCAGCGCCTCTCCAACTATGAGAGGCGGGGTGCGGCGGCGTGGATCCCGCGCTCACTCGCTGTTTGCTGGGAAAGAGGCACTGTGCCTTGCCCAGCAAAGAGCGAGTGAGGGAAGCATGTCCCTTTTAACCCCATCGGGGCTGGGCATGTCACTGCCGCTGCTTCCCTCTTGCCGGCTCCGAAATGGTGGACGCGCTGAGCCTGGAAGAGTCGCCCAAGCCTTGGCTCGTCCACCATTTCGGAGCCGGCAAGAGGGAAGTGGCGGCGGCGGCAGGGACGCTTCTCTCGCTCTCTCTTTGCTGGGCAAGAGGCACTGTGCCTCGCCCAGCAAAGAGCGAGTGAGTGAGGGAAGCATGTCCCTTTGACCCCATTGGGGGGACGGCGCCGCCGCTTCCCGCTCGCCGGCTCCGAAATGGTGGATGCGCCGAAACTGGAAGAGCACACCCACCATTTCGGAGCTGGGAAGTGGGAAGCGGCGGCGGCAGCATGGACATGCCCAGCCCCGATGGGGTTAAAGGGACATGCTTCCCTCGCTTGCTCGCTCTTTGCTTTGCCCTGCACGGGCAGCGCTTCCACTCCCGGGGGCAGTGAGGAGGGACGGGCGGGAGCCATGGCTCCGGCGGCGGAGGCATCCGTCAGCTCCCGACCGCAGCGACAGCTGAGGGATCCCGCTGCCGGAGCCATGGCATTCACTCCATAGGACGCACAGAGATTCCCCCTTACTCTTGAGGAGGAAAAAACTGTGCTATGGCTCGAAAAATGCAGTACCTTCCTGCTGCAGCAGTACCTATTTATCTACTTGCAGTGGCATGCTTTCAAACTGCTAGGTTGGCAGAAACTGGGACACAGCAACCAGCAACAGCTCACCCCGTCACACAGATTCGAACCTTACCTTTTACCTCTAGTAAATAGCTCTTTACAAAGACTAATCCATTCTCATTTGGTTTGTTCTGGCTTGGCTTTCTCTGTAGATGAGACTTGGACTGCTCTTTGCGGCTGTTTGGCCTTCTTGTGCCAGTGCAGAGGCAAAGAGCTGGCTCTGGCTCCCTGCTACCCACAGTTAACAGATGGGGGAGCCAAGGGCCACACTCTTCTTTCTCTGGGCCGCCACAGTAATAGGCATCTCTGTCACGTGAGTGAATTCGTGAAGAATCAGCTGCCATTTGGGTGTTTAGGAAGCACCATGCAATGAACTTTGACAGGTGCCAGTCACCCGACATCATTGACACCAGATGATTGACATATGCCATGCCCCACCCACCTGTCAAAACTGATCTACAATGTGGGATGAGATAAGGATATGGTTTTTCCAAACCAACCAACCAACTAACCACTCCTCCTTCTTATGTATTTGCTGAACAGGATTGGGGGGAGAGGAAAAAGTTCAAAATGACAGTTTAAAACTGTACTTGAGGAATCATGAAGCAGTTTCTAGGCAGCTATGGGGTTTGGGGGGTCTCTGCTTCCAGATCAAAGTCCCAGCCCACCTCATGCTAGAAATGAAGCCTTGCTCACTTTTAGAAATGGTCTTCAAATTGATATGTTGTAGCTTAGCGTTACTGTTTAGCTCTGAAATCTTGATTCTGTTCAGCTGTTTTGGTAACAACCGGGTTCCTTTGAAGGCCTCTTGGCAAAGGGTTATTGTTGATGTGCTGAACCTCTTGTCTGTCTCTCAAGCAGAGTAACACTGAAAGGAATGGAGACGTCTCTGACATCTAGCAGACATAAAGCTGTCTTAATTTTTAACATAAAAATTGAATGAGTATCAATACGTTGAATATTTAATGTGGAAGTCAAAGATCTACTGTAAATAGTCACACATAAGATCGTGGTTCTGCAGCCTGAAACTTTTGGGATGGGCTGCCAAATCTTAATATTTTTTTAATACACACTGGCACTGGCACTGGTACTGAGAGAAGAACACCCAGGAAAACTGGGAGATTTTGGGTGGGGAAAGTTTTTTCTAAATAGAAAAACTGGAAATTTGGGGAAAATACAAAACCAGAACCTCTTTATGTGATATTTTGTCTTTCAGAAGGAGTGATTTATGTATTTTGTTAAAGTAGTGGCTTAAAATAATCTTGCTACAAAACTTGAAAACCATGGTTTCACGTTTGCTTCTTTTGAATGCAGCTTGTCAATTTAGATGAAATAAACAGGCAGAAAACTCACATCTGAAATGGCAATGTCCAGAAACCAGCAGGGAAACATTTCAGCATGCCAGGTCACTCGGAAAAAAGGAGCTTTGAAGGGAGACTCCAGCACGAAACTGCTGAATTGTCTTTTGAACAGAAACTCAGTTCTAGCACCTGCAACTTGAAATGACAAGATTTTTTTTATTATCCTTCTTGTGTTAATTAGCTTACCAATGCCAGGAAGTGTGTGTTAACACCAACACAGCCTTGTTAATCATTGCTGTAACTTGCTTTCACATAATTATTATTTTCTGTCCTTTTTGCATTTTGTTTTCCTCTGACGTCAACTCCATTTCTTCCTCCCACCTATCAATGCAAACACTGTGTGTGCATCTATGCCTGCCAATTTATTGCGCTCTGCAGATGAGGACTAGGCCATCTGAAAAATCAACATGAGATTTTAGCTGCAGTTAATTTAGCTGCAGGGGTGAAACTGGGCTTTCTTTCACCCTGACACACACCTGTGCGGACACACCCACCCCTCAACACATTTGTTCTTAAAGGTGCATATTGCGTAAAAAGTAGGCAATATATTGTTTGACATCATGTCTGTTAGGGCATAGAGAGCTTCCAGAGGCTTCAGCTGAACTCAAGATTTGCACTCTAAGGTTTAGAAATGTTAAGAAAAACTTTCGCCATAAATTTTGGAGCTTAAAAGTTCTCCCGTGTTTAACTTGTCTTTAAAAGTAACATTCTGGCCTTAGCAACCTAAAACATGGCCAATTCTGAGAAAGGAGAAAATAAAGGGTGTGCTAATGTTTGTTGTTTGAAAGAGGCTGGGGAAAAGTTAGTATCTCCAAATAGTAAAAAAAGAAGGGGTGTGTGTGTGTGTGTGTGTGTATCTGGTTTTCGTTCAACCTTAAAAGAACTATTATGACCGTATGACCAAAGGGAAAATGACCGTTCCTTCCAATAAAATAAATTGTCAAAAGTAGAGCTTCCTTGTACAGCAATTGTCTATCTGAGGATGGGCTTTGACTTGGATTTATTTAGTCAAAGGATCATTAAAAGGCTGTATTTCCATAAGATCAACCAAGACCTTCTGTTTCCCATTTAAAATGTTTTGGGATTTATTTATTTATTTGGTATCTTTGAGGATTCCTTTTAATTTTATTTTTGTTTGATTAGTCATTTCAGGAAATGATGCTTTCCTACGTACTGTATTAAAAAAGAAAGTTAAAAAAAAAACAGTTAAAGGATGCTATCTCTCCAATCCTTAATTCAGACATCGTGATATATTGGTATATCACGATGTTTAGCTGGTGATACATTGCAGTGTTGAAAACCAGATATCACCCAGCCCTAGTTGGCACTTTGCAAAACAAACTGGAAACATCAGCAAACTATCAATAAAACAAACGCCTGGGCTTGGAACAGAGGGGGCCCACATGCACGTGGGAAGCATCCTCACCAGGCACAGGCAACCTTGGCTCTCCAGATGTTTTGGAACCACAACTCCCATGATTCCTAGCTAACAGGGCCGGTGGTCAGGGATCATGGGAGTTGTAGTTCCAAAACATCTGGAGAGCCAAGGCTGCCTATGCCTGATCTTCACTCTCATGATAGTGTAAGAAACTCCAACCTGAACCCAAAGATGTGCCCACAGTTACACAGAAGCTTCTGCATGCAAAAGCAGGAGGACGACTGCTCTGGAATGTCCCTGCTCACTAGCACTAGCTTGACAGTGCCAGCATGCCTTTGATAGCACTGGCCAGTGCTTCTTTGCTTCTGCTTGCAATTCTTTGGATCCAACTCGATACCTTTAGTCATTAATACACATCTAATGTCGTTGTTACTTAACTGAAACAGGAGCTGAATGTTCCTATTCATAAACAAGGACTTAAGTGGAATAGTTTTTGTTAAGATATTACATTGCTGATAGTGGTTAAAAGTTTTGACCAGGGGCGTCATCACCGCAGTTATTAGGAATAAAAGTACTGTAATTGTTCTAACATTTTATGCACCTGTTGGTACTAGGATACGAAATGTGGGAAACATTTATGGAAAGCAGTCAAGCACTCTGGCTGCGAAGCACTTGTAGAATAACTACTTTGGGAGTGGCTGTCCACTTGGCTAAATAGCTGGTTAACTGTTCACATCCTGGACAAGTTGCTGGAAAATGTGACCATCCATATTTCCTTGTATTTTCACCTGATGAATTGAATTTCTACTTTGTATTTTATCTATGTTAAATCTGAGCAGGGGTCCAAACCAAATTGCTGGAAAGACTGATTCAGTAGTGTGAAAAGTATGTGTATTCATGAGAAACTTGCGGAACGCCCAAAAGAAATATATCCCTTTGATGGGCTGCTTATTTTGAACTAGGTAGAGCACAGAGAAGGTCCTCTCTAAGGAGAAGATCTCTCTGTCAACATAACTTAGATTCTTGTAGCCCAAACTTACTCTGCTTAGACAGTAATTCAGTGCAGTCTTGGCCATGTTGAGCACCAGCCAGCATGATCAGTGGTCAAGGATGAGGGGTGTGGAAGGCCAGCAAGTTCTGGAGGGCTACAGGGACATTGATTGTTCTACCCTGGCCAAAAGCAAAGACTGAATAGGAACCATTATGTTGCTTTTGAAAGGTTTACTGGTCAAAACCCAAGTCTGCCTCTGGTTGCACTGGATATATATGGAACAGAAAACCTTCTATACTAGAGTGACTTGAGCAGGTGTTGTAAAGAAACTTACCCCTCCTTCAACATATTTTAAAGTAAGCAATATGGTACTTGCAGTGGGGAAACAGGATCCTATAGGGTCCCCCAGCTTTTGCCCCAGGGCTACATGAATGTACCCAAAAGCAGATTATTTGAGTTCCCCCCAGCATTACTCTGATTATTTGTTGTAGTAAAATAATACACTCAGATCTGTTTTTCAGATTCTAAACTTTAGAGTGAAATTGGAGAAGGAGAAGTTTTCTACAACAGACTCTCATGTCAAAGTTGGAAATGCTTAAGAGAAACCATGTCGTAACTCTTCCACTCTTTTTCTTTTCAGATTTGTCTCAAGTTGTAAAAAAAAACAACACCCCCCAAAACAAATAGCACCCAAACGCACTGGTAGCTTAAAGCTTCTGAAGAAAAATGGCACAACTCTTGTAGAGAAGATGGCCCACTAGATTCTCAGGGAAGGGCACAAATCTCAAGATGGCGGCTCAGAGGATTCGTGCTGCCAATGCCAGTGTGCTCCCACGGTGCAGATCTGAGGGGACCCTGATTGACCTGAGTGAAGAATTTTCTGAAACCAGCTTCAGTTCCGTCAAAGGTGAGAGGGTTCTTTTGTATGTAAGTTGGAGCACCAAAACTGAAGTGCCTACAAGAGAAGGGATTCTGTATGCACCATCACAGTAAAGTTACCAAACTAGCTCAGTAGTCACCAGTCTTTTCAGACCAGTGGGCACATTTCAAATTGTGAGAGAGCACTGGCAGCAACAGTCACCGACTAGCAGCTATGGGGCAGGGAGCATGGCAGAATACAAAATGGCTACCATGGGGAGCTTGACATAACACCAAATCAGAAAGACAGCCAGGCCTGACGACCTTCTGCTTACCGTGGGAAGTCAGTTACATCCTGCTGGTCCTGATTGTGGAGATCACACAGTGTTGATTTTGCACATGCACACCACCGATGCTGTTGCTGTGTAACGGCAACAGGGAGCATTCCACAGCACCTGGAAAAACATGCAAGGCAGCCACACCGTAGTAACTCTCCTTTCATAGAAATTGCTTAGTAGGTCTCTGTGCATTTTGCCCCATAACTTTCTGGAAGGACTAGACACTTATTTTTTTTTCTTTTTTAAAAATGGAAAGCTTAAGAGTTTGGGGCCCTTCCCAAGGAGCAGCAGTGAAAGTCTTCAGCTGGGTTGGTGGACCTCATGCTTTTTGCTCTTGTTGCTTTATCTTCCAGAAGTGCAGCAGGCAGAGCATGGTGGGTAGGATAAGTGAAAAAGCCCTGTTTCTAGTCACTGCAAGCCATTTAGCATAAGCTATGGTTTGCAAACTCATGGTTTCTGACTCTGATTTGCCAGACTATTGGAAGCAATAGTTTGTCCATCACACACCACACCAAACCATAGTTACGTTTCCTTAACTGTGATTTGATGCATTGTCTGAATTGTGCCTTACAGTGTCACATGATCCTATTTCTTGATCATACTACTTACATAATACTTCAAAATATTGTTTTGGAATGAAAATATTTCTGTATAAATGCTCTTCTAATAAGTTTTCCGAGAGTTTATGTTTAGAATCACTAAGTGTGGCTTGAAGGAGAAATTTCAGGAACATCAGCCAATCTTTTTTAATTCCTCATAGGAAATGCTATGCTGGGCACATTATGATGAAAGTATTGTGTATTGTTTCAGCAGCTATATTTGCTACATGATTCTGCTTTGGAATTCAGTCAATGGATACAAGACTGAGATTGACTTAATGGATACTGAAAATAACCTTGATCCAGAGATGGAAAACTTTGCCCCTGGGGGAACTTGGTTTAGTGAAGCAGCTTTCCTTAGCCACCTGTCCTTGGGGTGGGCGGGGGGGGGGGCTCTGCTACTGTGTTCAATTTGTCTTCCCCTCTATCCACAAGAGTAGAAAGAGGATGAGTAACTTCACATTACCAGGAGAAGAGATCATCCTGGCATCCTCCTTCCCTCAACACGAAGCACACCCATTTGTTTCCTGCTGTGTGCTTTAAATGTCTCCAACACAAAAGAAACTTTTTTTTAGCCCCTCCTGCATTTGTCCCATTAGTGATGAGGCTCCATCTTCAAAACCTGCTGCTTTGCGTATGTGCAGGCACCAAGACCTAATTCTCGCTGAGGCTGCGCCAAATTAGAGTACAGGGCAGAGCCTTCGGGATGACTGAATGTTCTGCTGTACAAAAAGGACCCGAACAAGCAGCAGATGGGTCCTTGAGAGACCCGTTTCAGAGACTGCAGTAACACTCTCTGCTTAGTTGCTGTCTGCCTGACTTCAGGGGCAGGGGGGCTGGAGAAGACAACCTGGTGTCATAATATGGGAAAGGTGATCCTTCACTCATCCAGGTCACAAACCATTAGAGATTTAGGAACACAATCTTTTGCATTATGCCTGAGAAAATACTGGCAATCAGTGTAGTTCTTCACCTTTTCACCAGCCAGTTTTTACTGATGGGGATGGGGTGGTAAACAGCTGTTTTGTCTATACTGTCAGTGATTATTAACCTACAGGAAGTACCGGTAGTAATATGCTAAGATTTTTGCCTTAGAAAGAGGCATTTCCTTTTCATCTTCCTGAAGCACCTGAAGCACATTTGGTAGGAATGGAAAAGAGGGTCTTCTCAGTGGCTGCTCCAACCTCTGGAACCCCTTACTGGGAGAAGCCTGGCTAGCTCCTTCTCTGATAATATTCTGCTGACAAGGGATGGTCACTTTTATTTAAACAAAGTGCACACCTCATAACTTGTTTTGATTTTTAGTGGTGCCCTGCAAGCTTTGTTTATTATTATTATTACTGTTATTATTACCACCTTCTATACCACCCTTCACCTGAGGATTGCCAGGCAGTTTACAATATAAAAATACAAAAATGCATAATATAGTAACTAACAGAAAAAAACAGTACAAGGTCATCACACACAATGCTCTTTAAGCCAGCAATACTTTTAATTCCAGGGACCCAGGTGGCGCTGTGGTTAAACCACTGAGCCTAGGGCTTGCTGATCAGAAGGTCGGTGGTTCGAATCCCTGTGACGGGGTGAGCTCCCGTTGCTTGGTCCCAGCTCCTGCCAACCTAGCAGTTCGAAAGCACGTCAAAATGCAAGTAGATAAATAGGAACCGCTACAGCGGGAAGGTAAACGGTGTTTCCATGTGCTGCTCTGGTTTGCCAGAAGCAGCTTTGTCATGCTGGCCACATGACCTGGAAGCTGTACGCCGGCTCCCTCGGCCAATAATGCGAGATGAGCGCGCAACCCCAGAGTCGGTCACGACTGGACCTAATGGTCAGGGGTCCCTTTACCTTTACCTTACTTTTAATTCCAGTTTCTGTATAGGATGTGATGTGTGAATTGGCCTTAAGTTCTGGTTTTCTTTGAAACTGGACCCTACGGTACATTCAGCCGCATAGATTCAGTGTTTCCTTGCTGATTTATTGCATTGTGTCTGTATTGTTGTGGTTGGCCACCTTGAATGTTATCTGGTGGAAAGTTGGGCTAGAGATTTAATATATAAACAAATGTGGACCTTTGGACTGGATGGCTTTAAGGTTCCTTTAGGCCCTGAGATTAAAGTGCTGTCTCCTTTAATATGCTCAGATGGTGATTATCTAGGAACCCAGATTTGTGTGCATTAAGACCTCTAAGCTGCTCAGCTGCAGATTAGTATCTACATTTCTCCCCACTCATTTACATCAGCTCTGCTTGGGTTTGCCTTGCTCAGCAGTTATCTTCCTTAAGAATAATGGACGCAAAGCATTCCTTAAGTGTGGCTTTCCCCCTTGTCTAAGTTACCTTGAAGCATTAACATTCTTATCATGCAGCAGCTTCCTCCCGTTGTACGTGGCGTTCTGAGCCGCCTTCGGCAACGATATAACACTTTTGCATCTTCGCTGTAAGATTTAATTCCACTTAAGATTCAGCAACGTGGAATCTCATATTTTGTTTTGCCTTTGAATTTATTACTGTGAGCCTTTGAGATCAGGCCATCTCACTACTGAATGTGTAAGCTTTCCTGCACGGACAAATTATCTTCCATTACTTGGATAAAATTAATATATTACCATTCAGACTCTCTTAACTCTCTTCAACCTGGAACAATTACCTACAACCTGCTTTCATTTTTTCCCCTTCAATTTTTTTTATTCATTTTGAAATAAAACATAGTACAATAAAAACAAAAACAAATACCTCACAAAACACCAATCATAACAAATTCACCAAAACTAAAAAAACAAAGAGAAAAACATAACAAAATACAAACAAAGAAATCAATATTTTTAACCCTCATTTTGCTTGACATTGTCTTGTAGACTTCCTCGATTCTCACCCTTCTGATTTTCATTTTTAAAATTTATTTTGTCCTTAGCAGTTTTCATACACCAAACTTTTCCCCATCATCTTATCAGCACACCATTATTGTATTTTAAACTATTTATATTTCTAAACTTTCCTCTCTTAATTATTTTTCACTTTTTGTCCACCTCCTCCTATCCCCCCATCCCCAGGCCTCCTCCTGCCACGAGAAGGTTCCGGGGTAGACGGACAGTCGTGAGGTGGTCCTTTTTATAGTTAAGCGTCTCCCTACCTCCCCCCTCTCCTCCCCCCAAAGCCTTCCCCTGCCACCAAGAGGCTCCAGAATAGAGAAGAGGAACAGAGGCGGTAAGCCGCTCAACTGTCTAATTCCACTTACAATTACTATTTTGCTATCCTAAACATATTCTTCAACTCACGCCTACGTATCATAATTTTACCCTCCCTAGCCTAAAATCTTCTCCAAGAAAAATTTATATAGCTATTCATTCCTTTAATTTCTCAAATATCATCTACATCTTCATCTATTTCTGCCTCTTCCTCCCCCCGATCTCTTTTCCCCAGTCAATACAGCAAATTCCATAATACATCCCAAGTTCAAATCCATATTTATTCAATCCTTTAACCACTACAATTTCATTTTTCACCCCACTCCCATTCTCACATATTTCACCACCCAAATATTTGTTCTCCCCTCCCTCTGCCCTCCTAACTCCATAAAATCTCTCTCTTGCCATTCCCAAATCCACACATTTTCCCTCCCTCTTTGTAAATTCAGTCCCAAAATTAATTCTTGTTCTTCCGTCCCTGCAATATCAAAGTTCCCTGATGCGCCTTGGTAAATTTTCTCTCCTTCTTTTTAAAGTCTATCGCCTTATCTTCAGGGACCGGTTCTTCATCTTTTCCTTCCTCCACTGTAGTTTCATGAATTTCCAATCCATCTTCCTTTTTCTCAAATAGTTTCTTAGTCCTTTCCAATAACAAACTGAACCGATGCTGCCCATTTGTAAGTTCCCACAGCAGATTTAGTGCTCTCTGTTGAAAACCAGGTGCACCTCCGGATGTTGACATCCTTTCCAAATTCAAGGGCAGAGCCGAGATTAGAGAACTAGAAATAATGGAGTCTGTACTTGAAACTCATAAAGCAGAAATTGTATCCAAATTGGCTAAAAAAGTTTCGATAGAAATTCCTTTTCAAAGCTTTGGATTCTTATAGCCATTCAGTAAGAGAACAGTTGCAGTTTTTAATGCCAGCTGTCAAAATTATCTATTTCACTCCTTTGCAACAGTTCACACTCTAGGCAGTAATTCCAATCCTTTATGACATCATAATAGAGTCTTGCTGATTCTCCTGGGGTGCCGATTCCAGGGCAAAGGAGAGGCTTTTCCCATACCCAATTGCTACTTTTTGCAGGGATTTTCCTTAAAAAAAGACTCTTCCCCCCTTCACCCTGCCTTAAGAGGGGAATTTATGTTCATTCCTTGGAGATTTAAAGCACTCCAAATTCGTTTCCGGCTTCAGGACATGTTACTGCTTCCCAATCAATCAATGGGTAGAGATCGACTTCCGTTTTTATATCTCTCACCCGTGGCCAATTTTTCCTGATTTTAGTCCAATAAATCAATGTACTCACAGTCTGTTGCTTTTGACAATTTTCCTTGGAAGAGTCAACCGCTGCTCTCTCCCAGTCACGCAGTTTCACGCTGTCAGAGTTAGCAATCTTAGTCTGATGCGCCGCAGCTCTACCCCCTCGCTCTCAGGGGCTCAAAACAGAGCCTTGCTGGGGAGGGGAGGGCGCTTTTGGCACCCACCAGACATCGGGTCCCCAAAATGCTGCGCTGGAGCGGTCCCCCCACCTCTGAAGCGCCAAGGTCTGCTCCGCTGAATGGACTTCCAACTGAGAAGATGGCACGGTTGACCGGAAGTCCCCTACAACCTGCTTTCAGTACTGGAGAATATGAAAGTGGATGGGGCCCTCTGACTTCTGCCAGACCTTCACCTATGCAGCTGTTTATTTAGATTTGGCTCTTGCTAGCCTGGAATTGGATTTCTAAGTTAATGAGGCAGTTGTTTAAAAAAATAACGATCTGATGCAGGAGTAACCTGATGCTTGCAAATGCTTGTACAGTACAACAAATACTAGTTAAAAAAACCTTGTATAACAAAGCTGAATCAGTTCATGGCCAATGTCATTCTCAATCAACTTCTTTTTCCATTGTTCCGTGCCGCAGCCCACATTTAGCACAGCGTCTCCTTGTGGATCTAGTGATGAATTTGCTCACACATTAATTTCCAAATCTGCAAGTAGTTAACTCAACTATATCACACCCTTTTCCCAATAGAGATTTACAGTGCAATGTATGCATATCTATTCATGTCGACTCAGAAATGAGCCCTATTGAGTTCCACAAGGCTTACTTCTAGGTAAATTTGGTATAAGATTGCACCCTTAGTCTCTAATAATGCAGAATCCATTAATCTCTTAAAGGAGCTCTTGAAAAATAATGTGTGTGTGTGTATGTGTGTGTTTATGCATGCAAATAACCTGATTCAGAGTGCAAGCAAAAGAGCTACAGTATAATTGTGCAATGTTGGTAGATGGTTGTTCTCACCTGCAGTTGCTCACTTCATTCTGCTTTTTGATTTGCAGTGCCTTCTCCTAGTGCCTTGATGATAGACAATCCTACGTCATTTGGAAATGCAAAGGAAGTTGTTGCAATTAAAGACTACTGCCCCAACAATTTCACCACCTTGAAGTTCTCCAAGGGTGACCACCTTTATGTCTTAGATACCTCAGGAGGTGAGTGGTGGTATGCTCATAATACCACAGAGATGGGCTATATCCCATCCTCCTACGTTCAGCCTGTAAACTACCGGAACTCTTCATTAACGGACAGTGGAATGATAGACAATCTGCTTGAAAGCTCTGATGAGGGAGCCAAAGAGCTTGACCTGCTTGGAGACTGGACAGATTTAAACCTGAACTTAGCCAAAAACAACCCTTTTATGAATAACATGCAGACTAACCCTTTTCTGAATGGGAATTTGCAGATAATGCCTGATAGGAACAAGGATTGCTCCCACCAAACCACTGTGGATTTGTTGCTGTTTGACACAGGGGTGCCCACCTTTACAGGGTCAAGTTCTGCAACTGACAGCAGTCTAGGTAACCATCTTGAGGAGGGTCCATCAATGAATGGATTTGAGTTTGAGCAGCCAAGCAGGCGGGACAATCCTTTTTTCAGAAGCAAGCGCTCCTACAGTTTATCAGAGCTCTCCGTACTCCAGGCAAAGTCAGAAAACCCAGAATCCTCAGGCTTCTTCACAGGGTTGAAATCTCCTACCCCAGAGGAATTCCAGAGCAGAGAAGACTTCAGAGCTGCATGGCTGAACCATCGGAAATTAGCAAGGTCTTGCCATGACCTGGATCTCTTGGGCCAGAACCCTGGTTGGGGTCAGACGCAACCTGTGGAGACAAACATAGTTTGCAAGCTAGATAGTTCTGGGGGAGCAGTCCAGCTTCCAGATACAAATATTAACATGCGTCTTCCTGAAGGGCATGTGGGGGTTGGTGATACTCAACAAATCTCCATGAAGGCTCTTTTGGATCCTCCTCTTGAGCTCAACAGTGACAAGTGCAGCACCATAAGCCCCGTGCTAGAGATTAAGCTGAGCAACATGGAGACCAGAACCTCCATCTTGTTGGAGATGAAAATTTCAGCGGAAGTGAAGAATGACCCAGTGAGCAAGAGTTTGGTGGGAGTTCAGTGCCTGCGCAGCGACATGAAGGAAGGTCCATACACACCGGTGCAACTCGGCTGTTGCTATGGAGACACCGTCCAGGTTCAGCTGGAAAACCTGGAGCCTTGCATGTACATAGCAGTTGTGGCCCAGGGACAGAACATTCTATATCCTTACACTGTCTGGGATTACATTAGTAAAAAAATCACAGTTGGAGTCTATGGCCCAAAGCACATACACCCTTCTTTTAAAACGGTGGTGGCCATCTTTGGACATGATTGTGCCCCCAAGACTCTGTTGGTGAATGAAGTTACACGCCATGCGCATTGTACGTCGGCGGTGGCGCTGCAGTTGTGGGGGAAGCACCAGTTCACCTTAGCGAGGCCACAAGACCTAAAGCTGTGCATGTTTTCAAACATGACCAACTATGAGGTAAGAGCCAGCGAACAGGCAAAAATAGTGAGGGGCTTCCAGATGAAGTTGGGCAAAGTCAGCCGCCTCATTTTCCCCATCATGTCACATGATCCCAACGAGCTGTACGACTTCACCCTGAGAATACAAGTCAAGGATGCCAAGGATGCCATATTGACTCAGTTCTGTGTTCAGACACCGCAGCCGCCTCCCAAAAGTGCTATCAGGTCAGCTGGGCAGCGAAGGTTCCTGAAGAAAAATGAAGTGGGGAAAATCATCCTGTCTCCTCTTGCAACCACCAGCAAATACCCTGTCTTCCAGGATCGGATAGTGGCAAGCTTAAAATATGGGAAACTACTGAAAACTGTAGTGCGGCAAAACAAAAACCATTATCTCTTGGAATATAAGAAAGGGGATGCCATAGCCTTGCTAAGTGAGGAGAAAATCAAGTTGAAAGGTCAACTCTGGACAAAGGAATGGTACATTGGTTACTATCAGGGTAAAATTGGCCTTGTCCATACCAAAAATGTTTTAGTTATTGGGAAAGCCAAGCCGAATTTTTTCTCTGGGCCTGAGCTCACCACTAGTATGTTGCTGGAGCAAATACTGCGGCCTTGTAAGTTTCTCACCTATATCTATGCTTCAGTAAGGACTTTGCTCATGGAAAACATTAGCAGCTGGCGTGCATTTGCAGATGCTCTGGGATACGGCAACTTGCCACTTGTTTTCTTCTGTCGAGCAGAGCTAGACAGTGAGCCAGAATGTGTGGCTTCTGTGTTGGAGAAATTGAAAGAAGACTGTAATAATTCCGACAGTAAGGATAGGAAATCTTTCCAGAAGGAACTGATGTCAGTAAGTATTCTGGTTATTGGAAGTATTAAATCAGGAAGGGTCACCTGGTTTCCAGCATTCTCTTGAGTTAAGAGCTCCCCTGAACAGGCTGTGGGGAAAATAACTAAGGCTGTGAAAGCTGCTGCTTGTTTATAGCACAATTGAGCACCACAACTAGCTCTTCTTCACTGTTGCCATATATTTAAGTGCCACCCAGGTGCTTGTCAATAAACCAGGATGCCTGAGGTAATTGCTGAGCAACCCCTTGTACATTACTAACATTACACCTATTGATAGCACAATCCTAACAGTGTCTACTTAGAAGTAAGTTACAGTGGTACCTCGGTTTACGAACACCTCGGTTTACGAATTTTCGGTTTACGAACACTCCTAACCTTGAAGTTAGTAAACCAAGGTGCCTGAGGCCTACTGAGCGTCCGATACCTTCGGGGAGGCCGGGCCTTCGCTCCAATGGCTCCTGGAGGCCCGGAGTGAAGGCCCGGCCTCCCCGAAGGCATCGGAGTGAAGGCCAAACCTCCCCAAAGACACCGGAGCATCCAATACCTTCAGGGAGGCCGGGCCTTCGTTCCAATGCCTCCCAGAGGCTGGGGAGCACTTCCGCGACTGGGTTGCAGCCACGGAAGTGCTCCCCGGCCTCCGCGAAGGCATCGGAGCTGCAGCCATGGAAGCGCTCCGTTAAATTGCTGCTTTAGGGGTTTTTCCCATCGTCTAGAATGGATTAATCCACTTTCCATTACTTTCAATGGGAAAGTTTGCTTCGGTTTATGAACGCTTCGGTTTATGAACAGACTTCCGGAACCAATTGTGTTCATAAACCGAGGTGCCACTGTATGCTGAATTCGACAGAACTTACTTCCTGGTAAGTAAGTTTAGGATTGCAGCCTTGATTGTTTCAGGCTGCAGACCTAAACTTGGAAATAGCTACCATTAAGATAAAGGGGGCTTACTTAGGATTGGGCTGCTATCCATTCTGTTTTCAATGGCTGAAGTGCAAATACATGGCATTGTACAATGTGCATTTCCTTGCCATTTTTATAAACGTATCTCAGGTGATTAAATCAAAAGACAATCACAGAAAAGTCTTTGACTGGATCCCTTTCACAGCACAGAGGTGCATTTTAGGATTAAGTAACCACAAGTAAATTTCATCTTTTGGTTGTATCTCCCTCCGAAATTGCTCATTAAAACTTTGCTTCAGTGAGAAAGGAGGTGCACTGCAACTGACAAATTGAAAGGCAGGTCTCTTAGGATTTGGGCCTTCTTAATAAAAGAGTGCTACTTTTTTCATTAAGTAAAAATGACCTTCCAGAAATCCATCTTGTGGAACCAGCTATATAATTATTTTACTTCTCCCTCAAGAGTATAGAAAATCGTGTGTGCTCAGGGAAGTGTTATAGTTACCCCATTTAAAGCTGCAATCAAGCTGCCCTTCTAAAAAAAAAAGGGATGTTTAAAGGAAACTGAATTGAACACCCAGTGTCTAAAACCATGGTGCACAACACATGTCATATACACAATACATGCTGATTGGTTTAATTCTTACAAGAATTCTACCTTAATGATGAAAGCTCTTTTAGAAGATGCTAGGTTGCCTGAAGGGGAACAGAATGATAAGGAAGGAAGGAAGTGGGTGTTCAGTAAGGAGCGTGAGCAAAGGACAGGGAGCCAGCTCTGCTTTGCCAGCGGGAGTAGTGCAAAAGTTTGCCAAAGGCATGGTGGTTGTGTAGCGCCATCAACGCAAACGAATTATCAGATTACCTGGATATTCTCCTTGATTTGGCAGGATGTTAAGAAGTTACAAATAGGGGTTGTAAACTGGAAGATACTACTTCTGCCTGCTGAGAAATCAATTGTTGGAGTTCATGGGGGAGGAAATGCTCTGGAAAGTCCGAAGATGAGTAGGTTGCCCGTGTCCTATAGGCCTGTGAAGCAGAGCAAGAGCAGGGCAAGAAACCAGACCCTCTTATTCAAACTCTTTCAATGGCGTTAGAGGAAATAGGGCTCATTTCAGGCTTGGTTTTGCAGTTTGGGGAAACATGTAGGAGGCAGTTAATAAGATTAACTTCCAACTACCATCATTTCATACTGTGTGGTGCCCTGACTACCACTCAGCTTTTAATGGGTTGGGGGAAAATACTTTGTTTAAGAATTGAGGGCCCTTGCAATGGTCCTACCATGCCTAATAGGTACCTCTGACCATTAGGTCCAGTCACGGACGACTCTGGGGTTGCAGCGCTCATCTCGCTCTATAGGCCGAGGGAGCCGGCGTTTTGTCCACAAACAGCTTCCGGGTCATGTGGCCAGCATGACTAAGCTGCTTCTGGCAAACCAGAGCAGCGCATGGAAACGCCGTTTACCTTCCTGCTTCGAGTGGTACCTATTTATCTACTTGCACTTTGACGTGCTTTCGAACTGCTAGGTTGGCAGGAGCTGGGACTGAGCAACGGGAGCTCACCCCGTCGCGGGGATTCGAACCGCCGACCTTCTGATCAGCAAGCCCTAGGCTCTGTGGTTTAGACCACAGTGCCACCCGTGTCCTGTATGTCCATACCAAAAAAAAAAAAAAAAAAGCTCCTTGGTGCAGAAACTTGCTGTCACTCCACTACCTATAAGCTACTTAATATCCAATTAGCTATTTGGAAATGAAAGTTTGCCCACTTTTGAGGCATTATCTAAACATTGAAGAGTACATACATTTGAATTACATTCTTCCAGCAGCACATCTTTTGAAGTGTGACTTTTGAATGTAAAGTATTCTTCTTTGGTATGCTACCTGCTGCTTTTGTGTAAAGCAGGAACTTCAGTAAATGCTAAGGAAGAGCATTGTTGCTACTGTGAAGTAACACAGAAGAGATCCACAGCCTCTCCCCCCCCCCAGAAATTGAAATAGTACAATTAGGAGGAATTAAAACTCCTGTTGTCAAATTTGCTAATCCCAGCAGGCGTGTAGTAATCACTTTTAAGTGCATGTGGGCTATAATGTAATTAATGCACATTATTGAAGGCCAGGCTACAGGGATTCTACCGTCTATGCTGCATATCCTAACGCATAAGCTAGTTTTGCAGTGCCTTTGCACACATGTAATTAAAATAGGATATTTGCATTTAATTTAATGGAATAGCAAGGTCCTAGAATAGAATCTCAGAACTGTAATAATAATAATAATAATAATAATAATAATAATAATAATAATAATTTATTATTTATTATTTATACCCCACCCATCTGGCTGGGTTTTCCCAGCCACTCTGGGCGGCTTCCAACCGAATATTAAAAACAGTACAGCATCAAACATTAAAAACTTCCCTATACAGGGCCGCCTTCAGTTGTCTTCTAAAAGTAAAATAGTTGCTTATTGTCTTGAAATCTGCTGGGAGGGCGTTCCACAGGACGGGTGCCACTACCGAGAAGGCCCTCTGTCTGGTTTCCTGTAACCTCACTTCTCACAATGAGGGAACCGCCGCCAGAAGGCCCTCAGTACTGGATCTCAGTGTCTGGGCTGAATGGAGAGGGTGGAGACGCTCCTTCAGGTATACAGGACCGAGGCCGTTTAGGGCTTTAAAGGTCAGCACCAACACTTTGAATTGTGCTCGGAAACGTACTGGGAGCCAGTGTAGATCTCTCAGGACCGGTGTTATGTGATCCTGGCGGCCACTCCCAGTCAACTAGTCTAGCTGCCACATTCTGAATTAATTGCAGTTTCCGGGTCACCTTCAAAGGTAGCCCCACGTAAAGCGCATTGCAGTAGTCCAAGCAGGAGATAACCATAGCATGCACCACTCTGGCAAGACAGTCCGCGGCCAGGTAGGGTCTTAGCCTGCGTGCCAGATGGAGCTGGTAGACAAGCCGCCCTGGATACAGAATTGACCTGCGCCTCCATGGACAGCTGTGAGTCCAAAATGACTCCCAGGCTGCGCACCTGGTCCTTCAGGGGCACAGTTACCCCATTCAGGACCAGGGAGTCCTCCACACCTGCCCGCCTCCTGTCCCCCAAAAACAGTACTTCTGTCTTGTCAGGATTCAACCTCAATCTGTTAGCTGCCATCCATCCTCCAACCGCCTCCAGGCACTCACACAGGACCTTCACCGCCTTCACTGGTTCTGATTTGAAAGAGAGGTAGAGCTGGGTGTCATCTGCATACTGATGAACACCCAGCCCAAACCCCCTGATGATCTCTCCCAGCGGCTTCATATAGATATTAAGAAGCATGGGGGAGAGAATGGAACTGTAGAGTTGAAAGGGACTCTAAGGGTCATCTAGTCCAACCCCTGGAATGCAGGAATCTCAATTAAACCACCCATGACAGATGACCATCCAATCTCTGCCTAAAAACCTCCAATGTGTTCCACTGGGCACCAGCTCTTACCATCAGAGGTTCAGTTGGAATCTCCTTGCTTGTAACTTGAAGCCATTGGTTGAGGTTCTACCGTCTGGAGCAGAAGAAAACAAGCTTGCTCCGTCTTCCATGTGACAACCATTTGAAGATGGCTATCATATCTGTTTGACAGTGGAACAGACTCCCTCAAGTGGTTATGGACTCTTATTCATTGGAGGCTTTTAAGCAGAGCTTGGATACCATCTGTCATGGATATTTAGTTGAGGGGGTGGACTAGATGACACTTGGGGCTTTCCAATTCTATGATTCTATATTCTCTTCGTCTCTTCTTTTCCAGGCTAAACGCACTCAACTGCCTCAACTGTTCCTCATAAGGCTTGGTTTCCAGGCCTTTGAACATCTTGGTCAAATTAGTTCTTCTATTTTGCTTGGCTTAAGAACTAAGCATTACCTGAACGTACTCCTGTTTGGAGTATCTATATAACCAGACAGAGAGCGGAATATAAATATATAATAGTAGTGGTTTCCCCTCAATCTTCTGATCTACAGAAATGGGCTGATGCTCCTGTGAGGTTGGGTGTCCAGGACTAACTTGACTTGTTCTGCATTCCTTCAGGCCTTGCTGAAAATGGACTGCCAGGGCTTGGTTGTGAGGCTAATTCAGGATTTTGTGCTTTTGACTACGGCGGTGGAAGTAGCCCAGCGCTGGAGAGAGCTTGCTGAGAAACTGGCCAAGGTCTCCAAGCAACAGATGGATGCTTATGAAGCCCCCCATCGAGACAAGAATGGAGCTGTAGATAGTGAGGTAAGAAAGCTTTCATGTAATACATTCTGGGTTTTGCTGGATGCTGCCTCACTCGGCACTAAAGGGTTGGAAAAACAGTTTGCTATTATGTTCAGCTCCCTTTTTGATCTTGAATGATGACAAAAGTGCACAGCAATTTTTGTTGCATGTTTGCCGTGGTAAAAAAAGTGGCCACACAGGAAGAGGTGTTTTATTTATTGCAAAAAAAGGTATCAAAGTGAAATGGCTAGCCCTGCCTAGGACTTACAATCTGAATGCTGGCCACCTTCAGATTTAATCTGTTTTCCATGGTCACATTTAGCTGGAGTGGTTCAACAGAACAGGGGGAGTTGGAGTAGATAGCACTGGGTGTTTCTTTCCATCCAGCTAACTATTGCCACTATTTGTAATGTTGAAAGAGTTATTGAAAACCCCTCAGTACTTTCAAGAATACCAAGCCATTTGTCAGCTGAAAATTTGAGTTAGACCCAAATTTGTAGCACACTAAGCATCTAATTTGACAGCAGTGTTTCTGGACTTAGCGTGTCTGAGACCTTTTCCTTATTTTGGTTTTGTGGGAAACCCTTTAAAAAAAAGAAATGTAGCTTAGCCTACTGCAGTATTTCTCATATATTTGTTCTGATATGGTTTATTCTAGGACTGAAATCCCTACATTTCTTTTGGTCTAGTTCTCACTGAAGTCGCAGCTGGTCTCAAGGCTGTGCCACTTCAGCCTGTATGTGTTGATTCACATGGATGAATATCTTAGGTATATATTTCAGGATTTTTATCCCACGTGTGGTCCAGTCAAAAAGTGTTATAAGAATGAGACAGCCCTTGCTCCTGGGTCTGCAAGAGACTGCAGAGACTGTGTACACAAGATGGTTTGGTTTGGCTGACATAAATCCTAATAGCAGAGTGGTCTTGTATACTTCTATACAAGATCTCAAAGCAGCTGTTTTATTACAGAAAAATTTCAGAAACAGACTGGAAAGAGAAGTTGCTGAATTGGAACTCATTACCAAGCTTAAAACCATGGAGCCACCTGGGATGAATAGAGACATCGGATTCTTACCTCATTATGCATGATCAAGCTTTCTTTAGCACCTAAGCCCTTGCTTTTTCCACGCAGGACCTATTGCAGTCATCAGCAGTTGTTAACAGCCATCAACAGGTTTACCACTCCTATCAGCCCATCACCCATTCCCACCCACCCCCACCACCCTCTGAATATACATAAGGGTCTGGCTCTTCTGTTTCAGTGTACTGTATCTGAAGAAGTGTGCATGCACACGAAAGCTCATACCAAAATAAAAACTTAGTTGGTCTTTAAGGTGCTACTGAAGGAATATTTTTATTTTGCTTCGACTCAGACCAACACGGCTACCTACCTGTAACTTGTACACTGTGTTAATGCTGGTTTCTTGTCTTTGGCAGGCAATGTGGAAACCAGCATATGACTTTATGCTCACATGGAGCAATCAGATGGGAGACAGTTATCGCGATGTGACACAAGAGCTGCACATTGGCCTTGACAAGATGAAAAATCCCATCACAAAACGCTGGAAGCATCTCACTGGAACACTAATTTTAGTCAACTCCCTGGAGATTTTGAGGGCATCTGCCTTCAGCCCACAAGACCATGATGATTATGCGATATGAAGGGGAGCCCAAACTTCTCGATGCTTCTTACTTTTATGTTTTTAACTGAAACACAGTGGGAAGACACTTCTGCAAAGCCAAAGTTTTGAGCAATAGTTTCTGTGCTCAGACTGCAAACTTCTTACTGTTGCCTCTCCCTGGTGCAGAAGACACTCAAGACTATTGTTTTCTATGCTCTGTGGTTGGCAGCTTTTCTTAATTTGTAACATTTAAAATGGAACTTTTTTAGGCATTCGCAGATATCAGCCTTGAAAGTTGAAATTACTTCGGAGAGCTACCATTTCTGTGTAACAGGAAACACATTCTTGTCCCCTTTAAAACTATCATTCCTCAATGAGTCATTGATATGCATTAAAGTGAAGCACAGTCAGGCACCTTGCAAGCATTTGCAATTTCTAATGTGCCGCTCTGAAAACAGTTTATACATTAGTGTGTTCCCCCCCCCCCCAATCCAGTGATCCTGTCGGTTTTATAACGACGCTCCATGGTTCGCTTTTATGTACACCTTTTTGTAAGGAAGAAAAAGCACACTTCCTTCCCCCACCTCCACTGAAGTGATTTTGTTACCTATAATTTAGGACTATGTGCTAGTGCCCAAGCTGCTTCAGATCCATGATTAGAAATAACTAGAAACAATTTCAGATTATAGGACTGATCCTTCCCCTTTCACATTTTAGAAAATTGTAATGGATACCATTTATTGTCAAATAGCATTTCACAGGTTCATCCTATAACAGTAGAGTCTTGACCAGTGTCACCAGAAGTTTACATTGTATTATTTTAAATGCAGAAACCAGTATTCGATAGTGGTTCTTAAGTGTGCCATTGTTTAAGCTGAAGTTTTAGGATTAGTTCTTTCGAGGGTCATTGCCCTGTGTCTCGAGGCTGCACCACTTGAAACTCACATGACTGAATGTGTCTCTATTCCACACATTCGCTGGATGCAAAAAACTGGCTCCACAAGGGGAAGCCTATAGTCCGTTCCCCCTCCCCATAACAATGGTTCTTGAGCTCCATCAGCCTTAGTGCGCATAGGGATGATGGCAGTATAGCCTCAAGCATCTGGAGGACCATAAGTTGTGAAGAGCATACTGACCATGTGTGGCCCTGCATGCAGTCTGAAGTTTTTTCAGCCTAGGCACATTTTCCACCTTAAGTAAGAGCTAGACCTACCTCTGATCAGGTGCCTAGTTGGTCACTCAGAAATGCTTGACAGCATTGTGTTCCAAGGGTATTCTGTTCATTTATTAACCCTTAGGTCACTGGGATTCACCTTACGTGCTGTATGAGCATTCAAGAGCTGAAATGACACCACCTCTGTGATGTCATGTACCATATAAAGCTATAGAAAGAAGTCTAGTTGTACAACTTTCAAATGAAGGTTTTGTGAAGCCCTTTAAGTCTACCTCTTAATTCCAAAATACTTTATGTGGGAAGTGTTTTCATTTTTTCTAGTGTGTGCATTGGCTTTTTGCACAATAGATTTTCATAACACATTTACTAAATTTCCCAGTGTTCAAATGTTGAATATTAAAGGGAAGGTGATCACTGTTAGTAATGTTTTAAACCTGTTTTCCCATTTTAGAAACATGTCACAGCTTTGTTCTTTGGAACAAGCTGACCTTTTAAGTAACTTGGGTTATACAACACAACTTTCCTATCAGCAGATCCAGAATTTGAAGAAAGCATGATCCAAGCTTGTTGGAAAGGTGTTCCTATTGTTTGCGTACATGTTTAATTAGTGAGGAGAGTGCTTGTCATTTATTTGCTTTCTTAGCCGGCTCCTTTTAAATGGCCTCCCTATGTACTTTCCTACTCTGTCTAATGTAAAGCACCTTAAACTTGGGGTTTTGTTGCAAGAGATTGAAGCAGATTCCTATGCAAGTGTTCACATCACATGTTTGAAGTTGGTTCGGCTGCTGGTATTATCCCGTGCTCATGGAAGCCATTTTTCCAAAGCATGCCTGTTTTTCTCTCTTGACAAAACCAGAATCTGCACATGATCCTGAGTAGCATGTTTGAGTGCAGGGAAGGAAAAACAACAACCCTTGTATTGTAGTCCATACAAAAATATGATGCAAGACGGCAAGCCAGAGCAGTTAAAAGTAAAATAATTTTAATTGGGCTGGGGGGGGGGTTCTCTTTCATTGTGAGATTTTTCAGAAATAGAGCAAGTCCATGGAATGGTTAGTGTCTCTCTCTAGATGCACGGGAACCCAAGGGGAATATATTGCACATGATAGTCTAGGCTCCCCACAGATGGATGGGGATGTAAGAATGCAGGCGTGCTCCTGTGTATACATGTTCTCACTGTATGGGCGAAATCACTGAGCTAATGATAATGTGTTCAAGGGAGCCTTATTCTGCACCTGTCTCTGTGCCAGACGCGTTTCATCCATGAAACTTGGTTACAGTGATTGTGGACTCTACAGATTCAGCCACAGAGTTAGTTTGTACTTCTGTGTCTTGTAAGAGCAGAATCGAGCCACAGCAATGAGATTTTAATCAATTTTAACAGTGGGAGTATAAAGCTGGCTATTGGGGGAGATTTCATTTCCATAAATTGGATGAGATATTCCATGAGATTTTTTTTTGGGGGGGGGGAGGCAGGGAAAGGGTCTGGTTTGCCTTTTCCTGCCATTTTTATCAAACTACCTCAGGTCTTACACACTTTTTCATGTTTTGACTTAAAGGTCTAAAAGCTCCCCTGGATGATTACTACACACCACCAACACTACACTATGGAGAACTATTAAATCACAACAGCAGCTTTTCTAGATTAGTTTGATGCAATTGCTGCATGACTGATTTTCTGTTTTGACTAAGAAAAAGTCAGGTTCTAGCACATAGTTGGAGTGGTTTGTATGTTCAGCCAAATGCCTTTCACTCAAAGTATGTCCTTACATCGTAAGCTTGCTTTGGATTTTACATTAATACATTGTACAAGTAGTTTGTTGTACCTTTTTTAAAAATAAAAAAATGTCAAAACTACAATTAAAGCAGATATTTGAACACTGCTTTCTTTCAGCGTGATGCATTTTGGGGGAGCTTCACTCAGACTTTTGTGTGTTTGTGCATTGAAGCAATGACCACTCTGCATATTCTCATTGGACTGTCACATCAGGTGTAGATTTTAGTCATTGTGAAGGCTGGAATAAAAACTATTGCAGAGACCCTTTCTGGTATGTCAGGTTCTCACCAGAACTGAATGGGCTCAGATGTTTCAATTCCCATCTGAAAGCTTTCTTTCCCTAGCGTCAAGAAATATGCCCAAGAAGTATGACTTAAATCAATAGGAACAAACTTTCATTGAACAGGTAACTTTCTCTGTGGCAGGCTCAGCAGTTCAACGCCACTGCTTACAACTTTGAGCTCATTTCCAAAAACAAGGCATGCCAGACGAATCTCATTTCCCTTTTTGATAAGAGTTACAAGCTTGGTGGATGGGGTGGAATGCTGTGGGCAGAGTTATCTTGATTTCAGTAAGGCTTTTGACAAAATCCTGCATTATATTCTTGCAGAGGAGCTGGCAAGATGTGTACTGGATGAGATCAGGACCAGGTGTGCAGCCTGGGAGTCATTCTGGACTCACAGCTGTCCATGGAGGCGCAGGTCAATTCTGTGTCCAGGGCAGCTGTCTATCAGCTCCATCTGGTACACAGGCTGAGACCCTACCTGCCTGCAGACTGTCTCGCCAGAGTGGTGCATGCTATAGTTATCTCTCGCTTGGACTACTGCAATGCGCTCTACGTGGGGCTGCCTTTGAAGATGACCCGGAAACTACAACTAATCCAGAATGCGGCAGCTAGACTGGTGACTGGGAGCGGCCGCCGAGACCACATAACACTGGTCTTAAAAGATCTACATTGGCTCCCAGTACGTTTCTGAGCACAGTTCAAAGTGTTGGTGCTTACCTTTAAAGCCCTAAATGGCCTCGGTCCAGTATACCCGAAGGAGCATCTCCACTCCCATCGTTCTGAGGTCCAGCGCCGAGAGCCTTCTGGCAGTTCCCTCGTTGCGAGAAGCCAAGTTGCAGGGAACCAGGCAGAGGGCCTTCTCGGTAGTGGCGCCTGCCCTGTGGAACGCCCTCCCATCAGATGTCAAACAGAAAAACAGCTACCAGATTTTTAGAAGACATCTGAAGGCAGCCCTGTTTAGGGAGGCTTTTAATGTTTAAAAGATTATTTCATTTCATTTTTCTGTTGGAAGCCTCCCAGAGAGGCTGGGGAGACCCAGCCAGATGGGCGAGGTATAAATAATAAATTATTATTATTATTATTATTATTATTATTATTATTATTATTATTATTATAACGCATTGAGCATGGGAGGCTCTGCACAGCTGCTTGAGTAACTTCCCGGGTGTCTCAGCCCTTCTTAATGGATGAAGGAGCTGTAAGTGAGATAGGGAGGGAGGAGTGGGGTTCCAAATATGTATGGAGGGCACTGTTTTTCATGCTGCTGTGTCTCAATTGCCCCTCTCTTCTGTGCATGTCAGCTGTCATTCTTACAAGCTCCCCCACCCATCATTTCCCATATGACTCTGCTGAAGGTCTTGAGAGGATGCTCATTCCATCTGCAGATGACACCAAACTGGGAGGGGTAGCCGATGCCGCGGAAGACAGAATCTGAATTCAAGATGACCATGAGAGATTAGAGAACTGGGTCAAATCTTTAACAAAATGAATGAATTCCAATATGGATAAATGTAAGGCAGGAAAAACCAGCTGCACAAATATAAGATGGGGAACATCTGGCTTACTAGTACTACATATGAAAAGGATCTAGAGGTCTTAGTGGACCACAAACTTAACATGAGTCAACAGTGTGATGCAGCAGCAAAAAAGCTAATGCTATTCTAGGCTGCATCAACAGAAGTCTAGTGTCCAGATCAAGGGAAGGCATAGTATGTACTACTCTTTTCTGCCTTTGTTAGACCACACTTGGAGTACTGTATCCAGTTCTGGGTGCCTCAGTTTAAGGAGGATATTGACAAGCTGGAGCATGTGCAGAGGAAGATGATCAAGATGATCAAGGGTCTGGAAACCAAGTCTTAGGAGGAATGAGGGAGTTGGGTAAATTTAGCCTGGAATAGAGGGGACTGAGAGGAGATAGGATAGCCATCTTCAAATATCTCAAGGGCTGTCCCATGGAAGCAGGAGCATGCTTGTTTTCTCCTGCTCTAGACGATAGGACTTGAACCAATGGCTTCAAGTTACAAGAAAGGAGAGTCCGACTAAACACTGGCAACAACTTTCTGACAGAGGGAGCTGATGGACAGTGGAACGATCACCCTTGGGAGGTGATTGGAGGCTTTTAAGCAGAGGTCTGTCATGGATGCTTTAGTTGAGATCGCTGAATTTCAGGAGGCTGTACTAGATGACCGTTGGTGGCCTGGGTGCCCTTGGTGGCCTGTGGTCCATTGGAGCAAAGAGACCTGGATTCAAATACCTACTCAGCCATGAAGGTTGTTTCGTGATCTTCACCAGTGTTAAGTACCATTGCTTCAGGGGGAAGTATTAAACTACTGTGTCTGGTCATTGCAAGGAGGCTACCTGCGCCCTGTGCTCTCTCCAAGTCCGCTCCAGAGTTTAGGGGGGGGGGAAACCCCAAACAGACTTTGGGGAAACAGTGGGATGAGAGGGAGGAAAGTCCTGTTGTGCAAGTGAAAATCCTTGCGATGAAGGGTGCTACATTGGGTAAAGGGACCCCTGACCATTAAGTCAAGTTGTGACCGACTCTGGGGTTGCGGTGCTGATCTCACAATACTGGCCGAGGGAGCCGGTGTACAGCTTCCAGGTCATGTGGCCAGCATGACAAAGCCGCTTCTGGCGAACCAGAGCAGTGCACAGAAATGCCGTTTACCTTCCTGCTGTAGCGGTACCTTTCAAACTGCTAGGTTGGCAGGAGCTGGGACCGAGCAACGGGAGCTCACCCCATCGCAGGGATTCGAACCACTGACCTTCTGATCAGCAAGCCCTAGGAACTGTGGTTTAACCCACAGCGCCACCTGCGTCCCAACTCTGGGTACCACACACACCATATTTTAGTTCCCAAGAAATCTTGAAGATAATTATGGTGATATCCAGTCCACATTATCACACGTGTAGACCTTTGTATTCTGAGCTGTTTCTTAGTGTACGTACTGGAGATGTGTATGAAAGCTGTCAGGGTTTTGTGGCTTATTTTCTGTATGCGGATAGCTTACTTATGAAAAATGATTAATTAGGGTTAGGAACTGAATCCTGGATTACAACAAGAATCCATAAGCAACAACAACAACAATCTTTATTACGGTCCATAGACCCATCAATTCGTTACCAAGCGATACACAGCTGGGACACCCCGCCCTCAAACCACTCAGACATCTTACTCAAATTCGGAATAGGAAACATTAGTTCTTGTGACCACCGATAAAAACTTTGCCACTGCTAGTGTTCTGGCATTTGACCGGTCTTCCAATAGGAACCTGATATAGAAATCCTCTGATTTTCCTGGGAGCAAGGCTAGCAGGGGTGAAATCACTTCAGCCCTAGCTTGCTCAAACTTCCCACAGTGCAGCACAATGTGTTTTATAGAATCTACATCATGGGTGCACGAGCACAGTCTTTCCTGGTAGGGTACTCCTCTCATCCTGCCCTCCAGCACTGCAGAGGGGAAAACATTCAGTCTTGCTTTTGTGAACAGCCTTCGGTAGTTTGGCACTGTCAAGTTTTGAATATAGGCTGCTGGCTTAAAGACATGCCCATATTGTACTCCTATTGCCAATGGACTGCAGATCGCAAGTGATTGATGTCGTAGATCACTGTGTGAATTATCCCAAAGTCTTTGCTTTAAGGTCTTTAGGGCACCTTCATATCCCAGGCAATAGAGTTGGGTGGGTGACAGACCTAAAGCAGTGGCTTTTCTCGCCATGGTTTTCTGCCATTGGCTGATGTATTCCTCATTGTTCAGGTATTTATACAGTCCCTCCCCAAGTTCAAATACTGCAATCTTGAGCCAATGTTTTAGTGCAGCCCACCATGCCTTTGTTGAAATTGGGCATTCACCCGTTTCTAGCAGGAGTATGGAATTTCGAACACAATTGGACACCTGAAGCAAGGATCGAATAAATTGTGCTTGGAAGCCATCTAGCTTAGGCAGGTCCCCATTCTGCCAGACGTTTGCTGCGTACAGGATTTGGGGGACAGTTTTTGCATTGAATACTTTTAGAGCTGCTGGTACATACTTGCCGCCCTTTGTATGGAAGAATCGAAGTATGGCTAGTTTTGTAATCTCTGCCTTTTGAAGGGAGGTTTGCCAGTGGTACTTCCATGATCTTGTATGGTGGAATGTTAGTCCCAAATAGCTGAAATGTTTAATCTGTTCAAGTTCATGGCCATCCAGCGACCAGTTTAACCGGGAAAAGCTTCTTTCAAATACTAGGATTTTTGATTTTTCATAATTTATTGTTAAGCCATTTCCAAGACAATAATCAGAGAATTTCATCAACAGGTGTTTCAAACCCGGTCTGGTGTGTGAAATTATGGCCGCGTCATCAGCATAAAGCAGCAAGGGGGTCTTTCTCATACCTATTTTGGGAAGGTGACCATCTGCGTCCATTAGGCACTCTTCTAGATCATTTAGGAATAAGCAAAACAATGTTGGGGCCAGGACACAACCCTGTCGAACCCCCCTACTCATTTCGATATTATTTGATAGCTGTCCCTGCTGACCGCATCGGACCTGCAGTTTGGTTCCGTTATATAGGGCTTTTATAAGAAAGAGGAGACGCTTGTCCTGTATTATCTGATCTAACTTGGTCCACAAATGGGATCTGGGGACAGAATCGAATGCTGACTTCAGATCCATAAATGCCACAAAGAGCTTGCCCTGAAGCGGCCTGGTATATTTTTCGGCTAGGAAAGACAGCATTAGGCAGTGGTCTGTGGTTGAGTGATTCTCTCGATAGGCTGCCTGGGCTTCAGATAGGATGTTATATTCATTAAGAAAAGTTGTCAGTTTATTACTTAGGAAGCAGGCATACAACTTCCCAATTACTGATAGCAGGCTAATTGGCCTGTAATTTGAGGGTTCTTTAGGGTCACCTTTCTTGAATATTGGGACGACTATAGCATGCTTCCAGCTTTGTGGTACTTTGCCTGAGCTGTTTACCACTGTGAAAAGGGCCGCCAAAAGCGGAGCCCACCAGAGCTGGTTGGATGTTATAAGTTCCGCTGGTATAAAGTCTTTTCCCAAGAAATCCATAAGCTTCTTTTGCAATGCATTGTATTGCATTGCAATCCTTTAATCCACAATTAAAACTAACAATTGGATATGTTGGACATAAACCACAAATCATAATTAAGCCACATTATCCATATTGCTCTAAAGATTTGCTCTTGGGGCTTTTATGATATTATTAGCCTGCCCCTTTTTTGCTGGTATAGTCACTATGGCTTTAAAAACTTCATGGCATACAGAAATTTAGCTTCTTTTTCCTTGGACACTTTCTGATGCAAAGAGCAGTCTTGAAGTGCTCTTTCAGAAGCCACTCCCTCAAAGGGTCCCTTTAAAAATCCGACCGCCTGTTGTCCACTGCTCCTCTGGGCAGGGACTTCAGTGCCATTTTTTCCTCTTGCTCCACATGGACTTGAGCTGCTGCTTTCTGGGGGCAGCAGGACGGGGAGGAGTTGGGAATGTGATTGTGTCACAGTGACAAGTACCCAATCTGACTTGACATGGCAATACCCCCTGAAGGGGCAAGGGTAGCCAGTTCCTGCCCTCACTCTGGATGGGGAGGAACAGAAATGCGGCTACTGTTGTGCTGCTGTCACCTTCTAACTAAAACGGGTAAAACTTCACAGCTCTGTTTTCAGCCTTCCCGCAATGCTCCTTTCTTTACTGCAGCTCTGAGGGCCTGGCCCTGCTGATTGCAAATCATAGGTTCATCACATTTCCTTTCACCAAAATAACCGACTCCTTATTTGCTTTTAAGTCCAGGCAGTACTGGTAGTTGTAGCACAAATGAAATGAGCATGCAAGAGTATTCCTTGGTTTGATGAGGGCTGGATGTTTGTCCTAGGCATGAAATCATGCGGTGTTCCACGGGAGCACCCACATTTTAATCTGACATGCCAAAGGACTTAAGAGAGGGTGAGTTTGCATATAACGGAGCATTCCACTTGCCCCTGCTGTCTACAAGTAGGGTTGCAAATGTACTGGAAGGATGGAGCATGGAGATGAAAATAGTTATGCATGTACACACTGGAAGAAAACACCTAGAAACTGAAAGGGATGATGGAATAAAAGTTTCTATATTCATGGATTTTGTTAACAAAGAGGAATCAAATGAGCATGAGAAACCGAAAAACATGATTTTTTATGCTCTTGAGTTTTAATGTGCTTTCACTGTGTAGCCAATGGGACTGTAAACCTTTTCTCTGCACTTTCATGCCTGGCTGATTATTATGTTTTGCCCTTTGCTGGAATACCGTGTACCTTCTATGGTCTTTAAAAATGCTACTCTTTACAATGAATCATCATACGTATTTCAGCTAAACTTCAAGGACCATTTAAAGCTGTTTAATTTTATTGTATATTCAGAGCAATGACTGAATGGAAAATGCTGCAGTTAAGTTCACCTTGGAAGTATATATATCCTCACTTTCCTCCTGTATTTTGAAAATAAAGTGTTCTTGTACTGTAATACTTCTAATTACCTTTTTTACTGAAAAAAACTTGCATCTCATTAAATGTTTCTTCCCCCACCAGAAAAGCAGATAATGAGTATTGAGCTCAGCATGCAGATTCACACTTTCACTTCCATCCCATAGCATGCTGAAATCACCCATATTAATTAATTTTGTATAGTGCAGGTCTCAAGGCAGCTCACAGGATAAAATCACAACATAAAAACACAAAATACACAATCAGAACAAAAACAACTCAATAACACCCCCCAACACATTTTAAAAGGGCATTGGATTTACCAGTCTGATATTAGAAATGACAATATAGAAAAGCCAGTAAGGGAACATTTCACCTCCCAGGACAATCTCTAATGAACCTTAAGGTTGCTTTCATTAAACAAAGACTCAATTGAATTACAGTGAATTACATTCAAGAGGTTCAGTCCACTTGTGGGCTGAATTCATATACTGTAACGGATTCTGATTGTGCTGCACTCAATTATTTACTTTATTGTCACAATCCAAAAGGCCTTCTTTGGGGGCATTTTGGGACCAATTCCTGCTTCAGAACTCTTGCAATGCATTTCCATGATTCACAGGAATCAATCGATGCTAGAATTGGAATATTAGGAACAATCTTTTAAAATCCATTGGATGTTATAGGTGCTGACGGAGCAAATTAACTTTGGATGTTTTCACAAAGGAAGCATTTGACCTGGATTTCTAAGGCCAGATAAAGTCAAGAAAGGAAATTAAAGGCAAATTCTTTTTGCATACCAGATGTCAGGACCTTATCAAGGTTGCTTAAAAGCCTGATAAGGGGTTTGAGAAGGATTTGGAAGGTATGGAAACAGGCTTAATGATTCCTCTCTACCTTCTGTCTGCAGTTTCATCTGTGTTTCTTGCTTTCTTGATAAGATCATGGAGCTTATGAGAACCAATATGGTGTGCAGGTGGTTAGAATCTGAAGACTTTCATCTGGGATAGCAAAATTTATTTCTCTACCCAGTGAGGTGATTTCAGGCAAATACTCCCTTTGTCTCCTTCATAGATCACTGCCTTGTCCTGGCAAAGGGGCTTGAATAACTCAGAGAAGCTATGAGCTATGCCATGCAGGGCCACCCAAGATGGACAGGTCATAGTGGAGAGTTTTGACTAAACGTGATCCACCTGGAGAAGGAACTGGCAAGCCACTCCAGTATCCCTGCCAAGAAAACTCCATGGACAAAGACAACAGGCATATAAAAGTTATGACGCTGGAAGATGAGCCCCTCAGGTCGGAAGGCGTCCAACATGCTACTGAGGAAGAGCGGAGGACAAGTACAAGTAGATTCAGAGCTGATGAAGCGGCTGGGCCAAAGCCGAAAGGTCGCTCAGTTGCGGATATGCCTGGAAGCGAAAGGAAAGTCCGATGCTGTAAAGAAAAATATTGCATAGGAACCTGGAATGTAAGAACCATGAATGGAGGTAAGCTGGATGTGGTCAAAAATGAGATGGCAAGAATAAATACTGACATCCTGGGCATCAGTGAACTAAAATGGATGGGAATGGGCGAATTCAGTTCGGATGACGGTCATATCTACCATGTTTCCCGTATTTTAAGACGTAGTCATAAAATAAGCCATGGCAGGATTTTAAAGCATTTGCGGAATACTGCATAAAACATACCCCAAAAATAAGACAGAGCACCCAGCAGCGCTAAGTTCTCGGAGTGCCCTGCAGCACCGAGCGCTCAGAGCGCCCAGCAGTGCGGGCAGAGCACCCGAGCCAGCGGCTTCACCTCCACCTGGCCTGGCCGAGGAGGCCTGCCGCCTCGGCATCCGGAACCAGCTGCTACTGCAGCACCCAGCAGTGCCCCAAGCCAGCAGCCTGGCCTGGCCGAGGAGGCTGTAAGGTAATAAAAACCATAATTTTTTTAAAAATAATACATGCCCTGAAAATAAGACATCGTGGTGGTTTTTTTTTTTTTTTTTTGAGGAAAAATAAATATAAGACTGTGTCTTATTTTCGGGGAAACACGGTACTACTGTGGGCAAGAATCCTATAAAAGAAATGGAGTGGCCCTCATAGTCAACAAAAGAGTGGCAAAAGCTGTACTGGGATGCAATCACAAAAATGACAGAATGATCTTGAAACGAATCCAAGGCAGACCTTTTAACATCACAGTAATCCAAGTTTATGCACCAACTACCAGTGCTGAAGAAACTGAAATTGACCAATTATATGAAGACTTACAACACCTTCTAGAAATGACACCAAAGAAGGATGTTCTTCTCAGGGCCATCTTAAGCACCTTTGGCGCCCTGGCGCCGTGATGCGACAGGCGGGCGGGCTTGCTGCACAGCGGAATGGCCAGCGGGCTGACAGGCGCGGCTGCGTGGCGCCCCCGGCGGGTCAGCGCCGTGGCGCCCTGCGCCACCCAGCCTGGCCGTAGAGCTGGCCCTGGTTCTTCTCATTATAGGGGATTGGAATGCTAAAGTAGGGAATCAAGAGATAAAAGGAACAACTGGCAAGTTTGGCCTTGGAGTTCAAAACGAAGCAGGGCAAAGGCTCGTAGAGTTCTGTCAAGAGAGCTAGTCTGTCAAGAGAACTGGTCATCACAAACACTCTTTTCCAACAACACAAGAGACGACTCTACACATGGACATCACCAGATGGGCAGCATCAAAATCAGATTGATTATATTCTCTGCACCCAAAGTTGGAGAAGCTCTATACAGTCAGCAAAAACAAGACTTGGAGCTGACTGTGGCTCAGATCATCAGCTTCTTATAGCAAAATTCCAACTTAAACTGAAGAAAGTAGGAAAAACCACTGGGCCAGTAAGACACAGTCTAAATCAAATCCCTTATGAATACACAGTGGAAATGAGGAACAGGTTTAAGGATTTAGATTTGGTGGACAGAGTGCCTGAAGAACTGTGGATGGAGGCTCGTAACATTATACAGGAGGCAGCAACGAAAACCATCCCACTGAAAAGGAAATGCAAGAAAGCAAAGTGGCTGTCCAATGAGGCCTTACAAATAGCGGAGGAGAGAAGGCAATCAAAATGTGAGGGAGATAGTGAAAGATACAGGAAATTGAATGCAGATTTTCAAAAAATTGCAAGGAGAGACAAGAGGGCCTTCTTAAATGAGCAATGCAAATAAATAGATGAAAACAACAGAATGGGAAAAACTAGAGATCTGTTCAAGAAAATTGAAGATATGAAAGGAACATTTCATACAAAGATTGCCATAATAAAGGACAAAAGTGGAAAGGACCTAACAGAAGCAGAAGACATCAAGAAGAGGTGGCAAGAATACACAGAGGAATTATACCAGAAAAATATGGAGGTCTCGTACACCCCAGGTAGTGTGGTTGCTGACCTTGAGCCAGACATCCTGGAGAGTGAAGTCAAATGGGCCTTAGAAAGCACTGCTAATAACAAGGCCAGTGGAAGTGATGGTGTTCCAGCTGAACTATTAAAATTTTTAAAAGATGATGCTTTTAAGGTGCTACACTCAATATGCCAGCAAGTTTGGAAAACTCAGCAGTGGCCAGAGGATTGGAGAAAATCAGTCTGCATCCCAATCCCAAAGAAGGGCAGTGCCAAAGAATGCTCCAACTACCGCACAATTGCACTCATTTCACATGCTAGAAACGTTATGCTTAAAATTCTACAAGGCAGGCTTAAGTGGACCGAGAACTCCTGGAAGTGCAAGCTGGATTTTGAAGGGGCAGAGGAACCAGAGACCAAATTGCAAACATGCGCTGGATTATGGAGAAAGCTAGAGAGTTCCAGAAAAACGTCTACTTCTGCTTCATTGACTATGCAAAAGCCTTTGACTGTGTCGACCACAGCAAACTATGGCAAGTTCTTAAAGAAATGGGAGTGCCTGATCACCTCATCTGTCTCCTGAGAAATCTCTATGTGGGACAAGAAGCTACAGTTAGAACTGGATACGGAACAACTGACTGTTTTTTGCCATGTTAACTCTTGAAAATAATCAGGAACCAGGAACCAGCAGAGTACAGTAGTCTAGAGCAGGAGCCATGGGCAGCTGTGGAGTGGGGCAGAGCAGTTGCCCAATCCCTGTGGAGAAACCATAATCCCCTGATCCCCAGATTTCATTTTAATTATTTTTAGGAGTATTTTTAGCATTTCTAGAACCTGAGATATGAGGTGTCATTCTTCTCGTTCCTTTGTGGGAAACTAGTCTGCTCCCACCTTCTTTTGTCACCCCTCTGGGACAGCGGAGGGTAGAGGGGGATCCCTTCTAAGCAGGGATGGGGGAGCTGAGGAGCAGCTCTCTTTCCCTCCCCAATTGCTCCATGGTGGCGATCGCTGGGCTGTGCCAAAGAACCGCCTCAAGGGTAGCTGCTATAACCAGGGATAAGTGGCTAGACAAGCAGGTTTGCTCGAGCAACGGCAGAGAGCAGCTTCATAATCTTCCAGTCTTGAGCATTTAATTGGCCTAGGAATTGTACCCCATATTCAGTATCTCTTTGCTGATAGTTAATTATGCATTTCCTGTAATTTTGTCCTGACCGTCCCTGCATACCAGCTGAGTCTCTGGGCAAAATAAATGAACCACAGAAGGTTGCTAGGCAACAGAACCTCAGGGCTAACCAGTGGATGCTCAGTCTCTGGCATATCCTCCTGTGGAACTGAGGGAAATGTGAGAGGGAAACCACCATGCAGGCCACAGGCTTGGTCTAGTCTAGTCCATCCCAGCTCGTTTGCATTACTACCCTGCCCTCTTTTCCCCACCCTTCATGAAGGATAATTTGGCATTTGCAGGACCCTATTTCACAGCCACCCACTTCAATTCCAGAGCCATTAAACTAGAAGGCAACAAAAGACCACCTCCCTGCTGCAAATGAGGCCCTCCGTCCATTGGCATTTTCTTCCTGCCCTGAGCAGCCCATGCAAATCTGCACTCTGGTGTCCTGGAAGACCCACTTCACTATAGAGGGGGCTTATGGGAAGGTTCTGTCACTGTGGTGGCACATCTGCTTTACGTGCAAAAGGTTCAAGTTTCAAACCTTGACCTCTCTGGCTAGGGCTGAGAAAAATTCCCTAACCCCTCTCATCTTTAGTGATGGGTGGGGAGACTTGAGTGCTAAAAAAGCAGGTCAAGGGGGCAGTTTTTCTGAGCAAAATTCTCTCCCTGCTTTGTAATCTTATCGCAGGTGGAGGGGGGTGTCTTCCTCTGCCACTGAGGGGGTTGGTAGAAGATAAGCAAGAGATTCTAGGAAGGGTAGCAAAATAATCTGAAACATCTCAGCATGCAGAATCCTTCCACAAACCTGCTGTTTATTCTGAATTACCAACACTTTCTTCATTATTATTTTTACAGGGTGCTATCTACATGAGAGGGACACGGGTGGCGCTGTGGGTTAAACCACTGAGCCTAGGGCTTGCCGATCAGAAGGTTGGCGGTTCAAATCCCCGCAACGGGGTGAGCTCCCATTGCTCGGTCCCAGCTCCTGCCGACCTAACAGTTCAAAAGCACGTCAAAGTGCAAACAGATAAAAAGGGACCACTCTGGCGGGAAGGTAAACGGCGTTTCCGTGCACTGCTCTGGTTCACCAGAAGCGGCTTGGTCATGCTGGCCACATGACCTGGAAGCTGTACGCTGGCTCCCTCAGCCAACAATGCAAGATGAGCGCCGCAACCCCAGAGTTGGTCACGACTGGATCTAATGGTCAGGGGTCCCTTTACCTTTATCTACATGATAAACTAATTTACCTGTGGCTATGTATTTATTTTTGCACACATACACTATTACATTTTTTTGGTGCCATTTTAGCAGCATGGTTTTTTAATCAGTCTTTAATTTGCACAAAAGTGTGTGTATTTCTGCAATTCAAAAGGGGTTTCAGTGCAAGGCTGAATGTGTGGTCCCTGGAGCCGAATTGCCCAGGGGTGAAAAGCTGATGTGCTTATTTTGTTTTTTTTAGAAAGAGCTAAAGGATAACAAGAGGGAAGGAGGGTGTTTAAAGGAACCCACTCAGCAGCTGATTGCAAGAGTTCAGGGAGGGAGATAAGAGACCCTAGCTCCCTTCCCGGCCCGCCCCCTTGCCCAGGCCTCCATTGTTGTGTTTCCCCAGCTGACATGTGACTGGCTGATTAGATTATCTGTCTGAAAACTAGAAATTGCTCCCTTTCCTTTCCTAAAGAACCTGCAGAACTGTGAGTTGAACCCCATAAAAACAGGATTTTTTTCCCTTTGCAAGGCAAGCTCAACAACTTTGAGCTGATCCTCAAAAATGGAACTTTCCCCCTTTGCAAAAAAACTGCACAACTGTGAGCTGATGCTCAATAAATGGGGCTTTCCCCATTTGCAAAAGAAGCTGTACAACTTTGAGCTGATCCCAAAAAAACCCAGGGCTTTCCCCCTTTCCTTCTCTAAAAAATTAGGTGCGTATTTTGGTCAGGTGCGAAAAATACGGTAAATTATTGAGCTTTAAAAAATTGATCTAAAATGGATTTTTAAATTGGCATGTTCATAATTGGGTATTTCCTGCCAACTCAGCAAGAGTGATATGCCACAGTCACCAGTGTGGACAGAATATAAAATGTGTGGAAGGTCAACTACAACAGAGCAACGGAGCTGATTTGGTATCACCAAGAGCCCCCAGTCTGCGCGTTCAGATAGTGAAAGCCTCCTCAGTGACATCCTACCTGGCAGCTCCTGAAGTTCCCACTCAGCCAGCTCAGTTCTGCTGGCCCTCCCTGCTGCCTGCTGGGTCCAGGAATAGTGACTATGGGCCTCCCAATGGAGGCAGAGATATGCCAACACACATCATTCTCACCCTGCTGAGGTTATTCTAGCATGTGATAGAATAGAGAAAATTGGGTTTGCAGGTAGACACAGAAGGAGACCATTGGAAGAGCCCCTCTTGTAGCCTTCTGCTCCTCAATTCAAACATCTCCCTTAAGAAGGTTGGGGCTCTCTGTGTTGCATTTCAGACCTGTAAGCATAAAATATGGTGGGAATCTGGAGAACGTTGGCATTATTGATTATCCCAACCACTCTCAACCTAGGGCATTTCCAGACAACCTGTTTATTGAGCATCCATCCTGATTTGTTTGCAGGGAGGCTAGATTATTTTTTTGTGGCTGGGATAGCCCAGTGAAATGGGCAGCATATAAACAAGTAGTTGTTGCTGTTGTTTGGGGAGGTTGGGTGGTCTGGATCAAGGCAAGTCATCCCAATCCTAGGTGTTTCTCCAAGAGTACACCCTGATTACGCCATGGAGAAGGAGATGTCCTGAGTTTACTATTTCCTCTCATGTTCCACTGCCAAATCTGGTCAGGTAAGTTTGGGGACCGAATGTCAGCCTTCAGGAGTATTAATAAAAAATGGATAAAGGAAGAATCAAGGATGTATGGTTCCAACACAGATAAAATGTATCTAAGGTTTTCACCATCATGATACCCAGGGTGGCCCATTCTGGTTCGCCATCACAGGCACACACACACACACACACCTGCCCAAACATTGCTTATTGTGGTTGCACCACTGCAGTAGATTCCACGGAGCTCACAAGATCTTGGCAGAAACCACCATGCAGCTCAGGGGTGGCCAAGCCAGGCAGGGTGACCGTGGGATTCTGCCACTCCAGGAGGGTGCTTCAGTCTGCCTCATGGGTGGGCCAGCCCTGGTGAGACCAACGTGTAGAAAGGTGCTACTTTGTGCACACAGAAAAACAGCCAAATTTTATATCTTTACGAGAGTTTAAGGCTATGTGCAACACTCTATTTTCTATCTACATAAAGAGTAAATTCTGCTAAGGGGACATGAAGAATGGCATACTCGTTGCCGGTTTCAAAAGAATGCCAGAAATGTTCCTATCTCCTGAGGAATGCTGGAACTGGATGGAAGTCAAGAGGTGTACATAGCATATGCTTTGATCTAAGTACAAAATATCTCCAGAGGTGCCCAAGGTTGTTTTGCCAATTCCCAAATCCAAAACTTATAACTATTTCCAACTTGCTCTGAACCAGTTTTCTACCCCTTCCTTCCTTCACCAGTGCTGTGTTCTAGGAAAAGATGTAGCATATCAATATTTTGACAAAGTCCACAGGCCCTGACCAGCACATGAGAACCAGAGAGCCTCTTGCCTTCACAAAGATAAAAGCTACTATGCAGAAGCCGACTGACATCTGTGGCAGGTCTGGTTTAGATCTAAGAAAGCACACTGTGACCTAGAAAAAGAGAAAAGTGATATTTAAATACCTCTGCTGACTCGCAAACCAGCACTGCACAAGACAGATGTCAGTGAGACAGAGGGCGGGTGTGAAAAATGCAGGTTATAAATTCTTAGGGAAAGACTTCAAATGAAATGCCAAGATTGATTTATTAGGACCAATTATCTTTACTCGCCCCCCTCCAATTCATATAATGTGCATCTATGAAATTGGCTGAATACAGTTGTAAGGAATGTTTGGAGCAAATGTATCTTTCCCACTCACATTTTTTTTTAATTTTCAGTTGAGTATAACATTTGCAAATTCATTGCTAGGTTGCAGAGACCTTCCTGACAAATACTTCAAATCAAGCAGATAAGATCTATGAATCGCATCGGAGTTGAAGGTTGCTAATATATCACTTTTGGATGAAATCTGCGGGTGGGAAGACAGGAATATTTATCTTCTTTCTCCTTCATATTCTTCTCAAGACCGGATATCAGGGACTTCTGTTGCCTTGGAACTAGAAGCTGCTGCTGCTGCAATGCCAGCATTGTGTCAGATGTTTATCTGTGTCTCAGCTGTTACCATGGGACGCGGGTGGCGCTGTGGGTTAAACCACAGAGCCTAGGGCTTAGTCATGCTGGCCACATGACTCGGAAGCTGTACGCCGGCTCCCTCGGCCAATAATGTACCTTTACAGCTGTTGCCAGGAAACAAAATGTTGACCAGAGAGTCTGGCAGGGATGAGAGGGAAAAGAAATCAAGTGACAACTACAGTATTTGCTTTAAGGAAACTGGAATGTTCTCTGCAAAAAACCAAAACCAAACAAAAGGCCTGGCAAAGTGAGGCAGTATCTGTTTCAGGTAAGAAGAAATTAGTGGTGTGACTGGTGCCATTCATTCTTCTTATACTCCGAGATATACTTCTAGATAGATATACTTCTAGGATGACCAATTAAAGGTAAAGGTAAAGGGATCCCTGACCATTAGGTCCAGTCATGACCAACTCTGGGGTTGCGGCGCTCATCTCGCTCAATTGGAGTAGCCACAACACCCTATTGGGTGGTCCATCTGACAGGGTGCAATTGGGCTGAGGGCATGCCAATCAAAGAGTCAGATGGACCACTATTTAAGCGCTGCACTGGCCCATCGAAAAAGAAGAACTACACAATATTATTTGAGATTTATTTGCAGAACAGCAGTCACAGAGATCAGCAGAGTTTAATTAATTAGCAGGGCACAGTGATTCCAAATGGGGGAGAAACTCTTACTTTAAAGGTATGTTAAATACAGTTAGGAGACTGATCAAGGGAAGTAAGAGTACCACTCTATTCTGCCCTGGTCAGATCACACCTGTGCCACAATTTAAGGAGGGTATTGACAAGCTGGAACATGTGCAGAGGAGGGCAACCAAGATGATCAAGGGTATGGAAACCAAGCCTTATGAGGAACGGTTGAAGGCGCTGGGTATGTTCGGCTTAGTAAAGAGGAGACTGAGAGGAGATATGAAAGCCATCTTCAAATATCAAGAGCTGTCACATGGAAGATGGAGCAAGCTTGTTTTCTCCTGATCCAGAGGGTAGGACTCAAACCAATGGCTTCAGGACACAATAAAGGAGATTCCAACTAAACATCATAGACTCTTAGAGTTGGAAGGGACCCCAAGTGTAATCTAACCTCCTGCAATGCAAAAATCTCACAAAATTATTGTTCCATGTTTCTGAATATCTCTCTGTCTCTGTCTCATAAGACTAGACATAATGGACACCTAACGAAGCCAAATATTGGAGGATTCAGAATAAAGTACTTATTCACACAGGTCATAGTTAAACTATGGAATTCCCTCCCCCAAGAGGCAGTGATGGCCACCAACCTGGAAGAGGATCAAACATGTTCATGGAGGAGGAGGAGACTCCCAATGGCTACTAGCCATAATGGCCATGCTCCGTCTCCACAGGTGGAAGCTGTCTTAATTCTGAATACCAGATGCTGAAACCCACAGGAGGGGAGAGGGCTCTTGTGCTTGGGTCCTGGCTTGCCTGTTTCCCACGGGTATCCAAAGTGACTACCATGAAAACAGGATGCTTGGTTAAATGGACCACTGGCCTTATGTTTCTATGTACAGGATGTTTCTGAAAAGGGCCCCTTATAGACAACCAAACCAGCAGCATTAGTAAGGTGCTCACAAGGATGTTCACTGTCTTCTTAATATTACAGGAGATGCTGTCACAACAACATTTCTGAAGTCGGAGGGGAAACAGGAGTTTGTTCTAATGTTCTAATTAACACTTGTAGCCAACAAACACAGCTGTGCTGCCATTTCAAAGGGAGAGGGTCATCTGTGAAGGCATTTAGGTTTTGAAAGTGACTTTAGACACCAGTAACCCACTCAACTATCATGGGAATGGCTCATGGATACCATTAATAGCCAACCTTTTCAGGTCCACCAGCAAAGCAGGCTCCACTTTAAATTTTAAATTTTATTGCATATGCCCATCCTGTCCTCCTCCTCCTCCTTATAGCTATCTATATATATACTGTAAATGTAAAAAGGGCACGTGGGTGTGTCTCCAGCTTTCACCAAAACCACTTGACCGATTGCGTTCAAATTTGGACACAACGTCACATGCGAATATGCGAGAAACCATATACCGTTTGCGTAGACATATGTCACACCAGTGCAAGGTAAAACCCCGTTTTGTGGACCTCAAAACTCAGGCAGCAGACCCTGCCGGGCATGCTGGGAAAAGAAGCAGGTTGCAAAACAGCGCCCTCTAGTGGTGGCTACACTGGTAATGCACCTAGAAAAGCTTCCCTCTCCAAAACACCTCGCCTTGGCTTTACAGACTAGGCCGAGAGGAGGCCTGGGTGGGGGGTGGGGGAGGAGGGGGCGGGATAGGTCATGGGTTGGGACAGGGTGGGGGCAGTAATAGGGATGAGCCACAGCAACGCATGGCAGGGTACAGCTACCAGTAGTTGGCATTATAAGGCCATACTTTGTTCTTCTCTTTCCAGGATGACTAGATGGAAAGGAGGGGGCAGGGGGTTCCTATGGAAGGCGGCATTCTCATGAGCAGCTTTTATCAACCCTGTGCAATGAGCTCCACTTGCCAGAACCCGCTCTCTTACTCAATTGTTAAAGGTAGCCCAGCTATCTTCCTCTGCTATCTGAACATTTTCATTGTGTTTCCCATCTCTCTCTTCCTGTTAAAACAACCCTCCCTCCAAAACACTGGTGGCACCACTGACCCCATTTGTGGGTCCCGACCCATCAGTTCAAGATAAGTTATGCAAACAATTGATTCCCCAACAGATCAATTGACTACAGAACTGTGGGATCTGTACGGAAGTTCACAGGTCCCTTGGCTATCAAATTGCTTGTTCATTGACTAAAATAGTTTGAATGCATATATAGGCATGGAAGTGACCTTGCAAATCATCATGTATGTGTTTTTAAGAGCGCCTGCAAATTGGAACTGAGATTGAGGAAGGATGCTTTACAACAGCGGTAGACAACATAGTGCCCTCCAGATATTTTGTACCACAGCTCTTGTCATCTCTGACCATGCTAGCTACGGTAGGTCTGATAGGAGTTGTAGACCAAAACCTCTGGAGGACATCAAGAGCAGGACCCAATTTCTTCTCTTCCTCTTCATCTTACATGCCCCACCCCATTTCAATGTGATTTTGATTTGCTTTTCTTGCTCATCCTTCCACTTTTACAAAAACACTTTCTGCAGCAAAACAGGCAGCACTTCAGTGAGATAAATAGGGCAAGGAGTACAACAGCCAGGAGGAAGGCCATGACGTCAATAGAGTGATACTGGATCCAGTTGAGGTCATGTGCTGCTGGCCTCAAGTGGGGAGCCCCCTTGTGCTTCATCACAAACTCCACCCAATGCACCGCAAGATCAAGAGGTTCAATGGGCCTGTCCAGGTGGAGAGCTGAGAGACGCTGGATGTTCTCTTTATACCTAAAAGAAAAGAACCTCTTTAGGAAATAAATATTACAGGGAAATAAAACACACAACATAGAAGCAGATTTCCAAAGCATTTGAAATCCAAGTGGAGTTGATGCCATTCTCTAGTTTATATTACTGAGGTTATTTTCCCATTACAAATGTGGATCCCCTGGGCAGCTGAGACCTCCACTGCATAGAGGCTGGACATGCTGAGAGACTGGGGACATGGGATGCAAACCCACCCCCCTGTTCCTACGTGTCTCCTACGTGACAGCTGCTGCTAATCGCAGGTCCTTGGAGATAAAAATGGAGAATGATGCAGTGTCCAGGAACTTCTGTGGGGCAATGATGATACTGGTGACCACCAGCAGGTGGCAGTTGGAGGAGGGATGATCTCAGTCCGTATCTCTTAAACACACCCGCTGACAGAATGTGGCCTGCTGAGGTAAGCAGGAGCTGGCAGGTAGTCAAGAACAGTGCCACTTCCCAATGTGGAGGGAGACGCCCCCTGCCTTCACTGCTGCTTCCTGACAGTTCCTGCAAGGGCGTCCTTTTCCATTCCCTTCAGTTGCCCCACAGTGACTGTGTAAACCCCCCTACTGGAAATAGGATTGTATCAATCAGCACAGGGTTGTATGAATCAACAACCGGCAGATTTGCTGGCTAGCTGTGGCAGATACAGCATTGCCAAGGAGCAGAGATGGAATATTGTGCAGGACAGTGGTTTGTGATGCTTACGGAATGCTTTCCAGATCAACCTGTCTGTGAAGGAACCCCTGCACAATGCCTTCCTGGAAACTCCTGCGCATTTGGAGGATTTTGGAGAATACTCCAGGGCACTTGGCTCACCTGGAGCACTGGCGCGGCTTCTTGGCCCTTCCCCCCGCCCCTACTTATTGTCCCCTTGGGGGAGCTAGCAGCACACATTAGAAGATACTCCAAACTCTCTTGCAGCTGCTCATTGTAGGGAAAGCTATCGTTTATGGAACGTTGCCATTACTTAACTTTTCATAGATAATACTCTGATTAGCTTCTGAGAATGCCATGGTCTAACAGAAGACATATTTAAAACCACTAGTGTAGAGGACCCCAGAGTCCAGGTAAAGAATCAAAGCAGTACAAACAGAAGAGTTGTTTAGAAGAGACTTTCTTCTTTACCTGTCACCAGCAGCAGTGTACAACCCCCCCTGATTTCAGTGACGAGCAGTGGCTCCACCCCCTTGCAGTGCCCGAATCACCAAGCAACCTCTGTGCCGTCCTCAAGCTCCCATCCCACCAGGAGGTCCACCCCCCAGCAGCCACCCTACAGACCCCCATGGCACCCTGCAACCCTCCCCCACGCCCGGTGCAGAACACTCCTGGTCACCAGGCCTTATTTTATTTCCTCTGAATAACCAATAACTGCCAGTGAGAAAGACAACAATGCACTGAAGAAAAGAAGAAAGAAAATTTCCATGGTATATTTCCTTGCATATTCTGATTTTAAATGTACTTTGGGCCAACCCTAAAATGAGTTTTGTACTCCTCATTACTCACTTTTTATCATAAATAACAGCCTTCAGTGCCTCAGATAAATCCTTGGAAGTCATTTCAACTACATTCAGAGTCACTCCTGCTCCTCGAGATTCCATCCGCTTTGCATTGTCCATTTGATCTCCAAAAAGTGGCATCAACACCATTGGTACTGCATTGCAGATCCCCTCATAGACCCCATGGGAGCCAGCATGAGTGATAAAGGCTCTGGCTTTTGGATGAGCTGTTGAGGAAAGAGCAGGGGGTGGAGAAATACCAACAGGTTGTTTATTCTGCTAACTACAACGTATCTAGGCCTAGTTTTAAAATTGCATTTTTATGGAAGCAGCCAATTGATGTTCAAATTAAAAAGCTTTATGATTAAGCTGATCTCCTTGGACTGCTACGTACAGTCTAGCAAAATGCCTTTCAGAAGGATAGCACAGAACTGTGGGAGGAGAGAAGTGGCCCCCTTCTAGGCCATCTAGACCAGGGGTGGGGGCCCTTTGTCAGCCAAAGGATCACATTCCTTCATGGACAGCCTTCTGGGACTCCAGACCAGTGGTGGGTCCTGCCACTCTCCATCCAGGCAAGGAAGAGGTGCTATCACAGTTCAAGGACACAGTTCAGCCAGGTAGGGAGCAGAGTAGGGCCAGTGAAGGATGTGGCCTAGGGGGCATGGCCTGTGTTGAGTCCTGAAAGCCAGATAAAGAGGCTTGGGTTCTCCACCCCTGATCCCTCAATTCAATATAAAGGGTGGAGACCCTCTGGCCTGAGAGTCAGATTTGACCCACCAGATTTGGCCTGTGAGGCTGTTTTCTTCAAACCACACCCACCTGCCCCATACTTGACACCACATGTAATGTCAGATGTGGGACAAGCAGAGACGCAGAACTGAACATCAAGTGATGGGCAGGGAGCCCCGTCTTCTTGGGATCAAGCATGCAAGAGAGTTCTCAGGTGCACCTGTAGAAAGCAGGATATCAGCTGCCTCCAGTATCATGTCTAGTTTGGTGCTAAAGTCCATTAATGCCAATGGTACTTTGGTCAGTCATTGTTTTCGATAGAACTGAATGCAGTTTTCACTCCAAGTAGTTATGGGTAAGGATGAGCAAATCAGTCAATTTTGGATTCTCCAAGTTTCTCATCTTACCAGTCTTATGTTCAGTTCTCCATATTTCTATGCCAGTTTGCGATTATTATTATTATTATTATTATTATTATTATTATTATTATTATTCATCATGAAAACTCGCCAACGTTTTAGTGTGAATTTCTCCTAATATAATGGATTCTTGTAGGTTATTTTTACTACTTTGAGCATTTTAATGCATTCCTCACCATAGTATATAAATTTTTGTACATTGCTTGCATTGCAGAATTCGGAGCAGTGTGAATTTTGAAGGACGGCTGTGATTTAGTTCACAGATGGTTTTGGATAGTGCGAATGAAGTAAGCTTGCCTTTCAATGCGAACTGAATCAAATTTCCCCCTCACCCCTATTTCACGGCTCACATTTTGGCATCTGTGCCCACAGTCCTTTCATCCATTTCCTTAGTTTTTTATGCACACTATGAGCATAATGCTCCAGGCAGGGTTTTCTTTTCCTAGCCCAGCTTTTACAGCTACAGGGCTTTGCTATGAGTGTACATGACCAAGAGCAATGTGGGAGCATGTCCATCCAACATCACATCACTTTACACTTTGCTAAACAGTATTTAGATCCACTCTCTCATGGTATTGCTAAGATGCAGCTAATGGCATAGAAGCAGCATTAAGTGCTGGTTATAGACAACAATGTAATTCCTGTCCCAGACATACCAAGCAGATCATTTTGTGGTAGCCACTTCACAAGCTTTGTGTTCTTTGCAAGATTTGGGGGTGTTTCTCCTGTATATCTCCATAGTACCTTCATGAGGAAGGAAATACATAGATTAGGAAATAGATATTTTCACTTCAAACACTTACAAAAACTTCAAATTGCACTTGAACAAGCATTCTCTCCTATCTCTTACGTAGGGTGCAATGCCTCTTCAAAGAGCCCCGTTAGTTGGAAAGGTGGGATATTGGTTAACATAAATAAGGTACTGCCTGTATATAAAAGAATGGAAGTACATTTCTAGTTTTTACCCATACATAAGTTTAACTGAAGGGACCCAGGTGGCGCTGTGGGATAAACCACAGAGTCTAGGGCTTGCTGATCAGAAGGTCGGTGGTAAGAATCCCTGTAATGGGGTGAGCTCCCGTTGCTCGGTCCCAGCTCCTGCCCACCTAGCAGTTCGAAAGCACATCAAAGTGCAAGTAGATAAATAGGGACCGCTCCGGCGGGAAGGTAAACGGCGTTTCTGTGTGCTGCTCTGGTTCGCCAGAAGCAGCTTTGTCATGCTGGCCACATGACCCGGAAGCTGTCTGTGGACAAACGCCCGCTCCCTCAGCCTATAGAGCGAGATGAGAGCCGCAACCCCAGAGTCGGACACGACTGGACCTGATGGTCAGGGGCCCCTTTACCTTTAAGTTTAACTGAAGAATGAAATATCAGCTGTTATTATTTTTCCTAGGGGTTATGAGTGCATATTTGTATCCTTTTGTGTGTGTTTAATTTTTATTTTTATGCAATTGTATTATGTCCTATTTATTTCTTTTTTAAACATGTTATTGAATAATATGATTTCAATTAAATAAATAACAATAAGTATTTCTAAAAGAATGGACTAAAATTAATACTTTTTTAAAAAAAGGTTAGTCCTATTCTTTATCTGAAACATATATCACCTATCCTTAGAGCAGTACTATTCCCAATTTACTGATGGAGAATTCATGCCTCCTTAACACCCAGTGACTGTGTTTGGATGATCATATCTCAGCTTCACAGGCTGAGATACGAACAAGCCTTTTGCCCCTGCTTGTTTCTTCCACACCACCGTGATGCCCTCCAGATGTTCTGAACCACAGCTCCTATCTGTCCTGACCATTGGCCACACTGGCTGGGGCAGATGGGAGCTGTAGTCAAATGCATCTGGAAGCCACCAGGTTTAGGAAGTCTGACATAGGGCAACATGATGGATGCCGCTGAAGCAGCTCTTTCTTACTTTGAAGAAGGATGATGCAAGCCTGGGAAATCAATTTATTATTGACTCCTCAGCAGTCAATGAGAAGTATTCTCAGAGTAATGAGGGAAGAAGTCTCATGTTATGGTAGCAAAAAAAATTGCAGAGGTGGTCAAATTCCACCAGTTTCTGGACTGGTAATTGATTAACTAACATGGTTATACTACAAGCTATCATCACTAAAACTTTTTCCAACAGATGTCTCTAGCCTCTGGATTTCAGATAATCTTTTAGCCCACCCTCCCCAACTTAAAGAACCAAGACCTAGTCCATATGACCTGAAATTTAGTTGCAGAATGTTGGTTATGAAGATCAGCAGGGTTTTCTGCATTGTTCCACTTGCGGTTGCTGTACAATTAGGGGAACCCGCCGAGGGCTCAGCTCTGGCAGCTTTATCTGGAATGCAGCCAAACGTGACAACTGTCAGATTCACAGATTGTTCCCCTGTTGTCTTATTGCAGCAAGATCAGCTGTAGCTGTGCTTTCTGTAGCTTTTGAGCAGGGACTGAGTCAGCAGCTGGCATCTAAAGTACCATGGCAATATCTCTAAAGAGCTGTATGTGAACAGCTTCCCAGTTCATACTGTGTCAAGCTGCAAGATTGCTTGTTGGACTGAGGCAAAGGGTTGTGTGTCAACTTTAGCTTCGGAGCTGCTTTTAAAGCAGACAGCAACACATGCATAATGGACCAAAATATTTAACATCCTACGTGAATAGAGGTTACCATTTTTCCTTCTTACCGTCTGAGGTATTGTTCCAAACGCTTCAGCTATTTCCATAGCTTTTTTCATTGGAATTTCAGAAACCATTGAACCCAAGGAAAACACCACAATGCCATGTTCGCCAGAACTGTTTACCATGGCTTCAAATTCCTAGGAAAACAAACAAACAAACAAACAAACTTTTGGTGAGAATTCTGTGTCATGTGGGAATATTTTCATCCCTCCCAAAAAGCTAAAAGAAAAAGTAACCTTTGCTGGGTAGGTAAGAGTGTGTGTGTTTAAAAACATTAGACCATTTCTAGGACCAGATCTGTCGGGGGGGGGGGCAGTGTCGGGTCCAGGACAAACCCTTCCGTGTAGGTCCTGCTGCTGCCCCCTTCTCTCCTCTGCCCCTCCCCAGCAGGGACCCTTCCTCTCCCCTCCACTTACTTTTGCTGTTGTTGTTTTGCCACTGCTGTAATAGTGGCAGCCTCTCCTCCTCCTCCTCCTCCCCCTCCTCCTCCTCCTCCTCCTCCTCCTCCTCCTCCTCCTCTCTCCCCTGCCCTGGCTTACATTTTTCTTTTGCCCCTGAGAAGAATTGTCCTAGACCAGCCTAATAGTCTACCTGCCCTCCCATTCAGTCTTAGACATTGGTCAGGATATTGAATTTCAGGAATCTATGCAGTGGTACCTCGCAAGACGAATGCCCTGCAAGATGAATTTCTCGCAAGACGAATGCGTCTTGCGATCTGATGGTGACTCGCAAGACGAATTCGTTTTGCGAAAAATTCATCTTGCACATCGCGGTTTCCCATAGGAATGCATTGAAATTTAATTAATGCGTTCCTATGGGCAAAAAATAATAATCCAATGCATTTCTATGGGAAACCGCGATTCGCAAGATGAATTTTTCGCAAAACGAATTGACTCGCAGAACGAATTAAATTTGTCTTGCGAGGCACCACTGTAACAGCATATCATATGTGTTCATTCATTTAGGATATTTCAAATTGCTCTTCATCCCAGAAGTAATCACAGAGCAGGTTTACAACAAAAAAACACAAATGCAGGTAAGTACAGCAACCAATAAAAATAATAAATAATAATAATCATACACAATAAAGTTTCCCACATCAGCAATGCAAGTTAGCAGGCGGACATAAATATGATATAATAAGGCTGTTCTCTAAGCTCAGCTAAGGTATTAGGCATTAGGATTTATAAGCCCAGGGCCTCTGTGCATATTATTTTAAATTTGCTGCTTGGTAATTGCATTGTGCCTCTTGATTCCAATATTAAGTCTCCCTTCCAAGTACTAACCAGGCCTGACCCTGCTTAGCTTCCGTGACCAGACAAGATCGGGCATGTTCAAGGTAGTATGGCCACAGACATTCTGATATTATGTCAAAAGGGAGATGGGTACATCTACTGTGAAATATCTCAATCCTAATCCCTTTCTCATGCTCCATTTTTAAAGTGAAGTTTTGAACAGTCTTGGTAAGGGGGAGTGGAGAGGTGGACTCCAACCTGAGTCAGTGGATTTTCCTTTGCACAGTTTATACCCCCAATGAAGACCATGTTGGGCATGATAGGCCTGGGATATTCAAAAACAAAGTCATAGCGCAGAAGCCAAATTGATGCATGACTATAAAGGTCTGTTACTGACATATCTTGGTGCAGGAATTCCTTGTTCAGTGTTCTATAGGGTGAATAAAGAAAATAGCATATCACGGATTCCAGTGAGCTGATTAAAAAATTCTTCACTCTCTGGTTAAAGTTCATGTGATCTGTATTGCCTGAGAAAATTTTTGGGACAAAAGAATGTGGGTTTGGACACTGTGTTGCCACAAAGTCTAAACCGCATGGAATTCCCCGCAAGTAGTAAATAGAAGGAAGGGATAAATACTCAGCCAAGATCTGCCCACATGGAAACACTGGATCCATAAATACAATGTTGAATTTGGTTTCTTTAAGGTAAGAAATCAGCTCTTTGTTGTTTAAAAGCTGCTTGCAATTATTATATAGAAGCATTGTAATATTTCTTATTCTTGAAAATGTCCCAGTCATTCTTTCCAGGAAAGGCTGGCGTGCAAAAATCTTGTGACCAAGCTTTTGGAATTCTGCTTTCAAGTATTCCTTTGAGTAGGGCACAGCAAATGTTTTCATTGTATAATGTACAGATGACTTTATCCATAAGTTCGTCTCAGGAGCAACGACAACTACTTGGTGTCCTCTCTGCTGAAGGTGTTCCATAACTGGATGGATACTGAGCCAGGCACTGCCATCATTGGGTATTACCAAGACCTTTCCTCCACCCGTAAGGCTCCAGAAAAAGAAAGTAAGCAAAACACATGCAGGTAGCTGACAAATGCCTTGACGCATAGAAATCTTCTGGCTGGTTGCATTGTGGCGTAATTCTAACCCAAAATGAAATGAATGTAAAAAAACCATTGCGAACAGCACAGGAAACTAAGCCTCTTGTGAGCCTTTAGCCCTACAGTGGTACCTCGGTTTATGAACACAATTGGTTCCGGAAGTCTGTTCATAAACTGAAGCATTCATAAACTGAAGCGAACTTTCCCATTGAAAGTAATGGAAAGTGGATTAATCTGTTCCAAACGGTCCGCGGAGTACTTAAACTGAAGCGTTCATAAACTGAAGCGAACTTTCCCATTGAAAGTAATGGAAAGTAGATTAATCCGTTCCAGACAGGTCTGCGGAGTACTCAACCTGAAGCGTACTTAACCTGAAGCATGGGTGTAATTGGCTCCGGAAGTCTGTTCATAAACTGAAGCGTTCATAAACCGAAGCAAACTTTCCCATTGAAAGTAATGGAAAGTGAATTAATCCGTTCATAAACCGAAAATTCATAAACCGAGGTTCCACTGTATCTTCTTCTGCAAATATTTATTTTCTGTGGCACATTTATTAAGGCAGTGTGGAATGTTTAAATCTTGGTCAAAGGTCGGTTTTGCAAACCAGCCTTGATTGGGTGATAAGGAGTCAGCAGGCTGCCTGCTTGCATAAGTGTCTCTACTACCACTTCTGTACTCAGCAAGTGACTTCCATCCTGTGGCATCACCAACAGCTTCCCACTTCCAGCACAATGCCACAAACAGAAAAAAAGGCAAGGCTAGCAGCAGCTGGCTGAGACATTGAATTCCTCCTTCCTATCAAGGAATCATGGAGCCCTGAACTCGCTCTACGCTTTGTGTGCCTAATGTATGAAAGCAGATGTTGCAGAATAAAACACTGGTGCAGCCCACTGGATCACAGATTCTAAGCATCAAGTAACTGTTTAATGTGTTGCCTCTGCTGAACCTCTTGTTAGGACAAATAGCCCATATATCAAATTATAAGAGCAATTTCAACTGAGTTGATGTTTTAAACGGCTCAGGATCACAGTACCTCAAGGACTGCTTATCTCAATATGAACCAACCCAGATCATGCAATTCATGTGCCTTCCTCATGTGCCTTCTCCATGAGAGATCTGGAGGGTGGCAACATGAGAACGGGCCTTTTCTGTAGTGGTTCCCTGTTTGTGGAATGTTCTCCCCAAGGAGGTTCATCTGGTGCCTTCATTATACATTTTTAGGCACCAGGCAAAAACATTCTTTATCAACAAGGACTTTGGTTGATTATGGTAACAGTATGCGTCCTTTTAAATGTGTTTGTGGAAGCAGGGTTATTGGTTTGTTTGGGTTTTGTTCTTGTTTTGTTATGTACTTTGTGGTATTATTCTGTGCAGTATTTTTATGCTGTGAACCCCCATGAAGTCTTCAGATGAAGGGTGTTATACACATTGAATAAACAAAACAAAATAAAATAAACCCTCAAAACCCTTTAGCCAGCAAATAAAATTATTATATTTTCTTTAAATCAAATACTCAAAACTAAAAATATATATAGTAGGAATAAGCAGTACAATCCAGTGATCAAAACTTGGGAAATACTCAAAGGACTGTTCCACACAGGAGTTTACCATCAATTTTCTGTAAGTCTTGTGTTTTAGTAGAGGTTCCCCCCCCTCAATCTCCATTTGACAACATTCTGAGCAAAAGCCCGCACCATCCCCCCAATTTCCATTTAATCTAGATTTCCCATTTCCTAAATAATTGGATAAGTAAAAATGACCAAGTACAAAACCACAGTTGCTGATGGTGTGGAAGCTCCTTACAGCGCTTGGTGTGTGTGTGTGTGTGTGTGTGTGTGTGTGTGTGTCACATGGGTGGTTTCCTTTATCACCGCATCCCCTACATTTTGCTGCTCACCTAAACAATTCTTGGGTTTCAAATAATGACGACTACGGTTCTTGAAGGTAGATTAGCAAAGATACCATACATATGTTTCTCCTCTTGCGGATTGGATTACCTTCTTCACTATCTGTTCTGTTGTATACAGTAAGCCCACAATTTACACAGGGGTTATTACTCTCAGAAAGAAAGGAAGGAAGGAAGGAAGGAAGGAAGGAAGGAAGGAAGGAAGGAAGGAAGGAAGGAAGGAAGGAAGGAAGGAAGGAAGGAAGGAAGGAAGGAATTACCTGCATCACCGTAAGCAATGCTAGGCTAGCATTTCTGCTTCTACCCTTGCATCTAAGCAACAGCTCAAAACTCCTAGCTACGTGGGGGACTGTTTCTCCTATCCAAACTCACTTTCTGTTTTTTTCACGAACCCTCAGTTTGCTGAATGGCATTTTCAGTAGTTAGGTAGGTGATCAGCACAGCAAAGGACAGTACCAAAGCTCAGGGGCAGAACATAAACCTGATGGGGAACATGTTTCAGGCTCAATCTGTGGTGGTTAGGGAGTAGAACTCAGCTGAAAGAGTACCAGCCTAACCAGTTTCTTCCTTGGGCCTTTCACGCACAGTCCCCATCACTGAAGCAACATGGACACTCAAGAATGCAGTAAGATAACAGGCTTTTCAGTTCTGAATAATTAATTGGAACAACAGAGTTTTTGGTGCATGAACAAACCGGAAAGTGCCTTAGCTCTTCTCTAAAATTATTATTGCTGTAATCTACCACTTCATTTGCACTAAAGAGTTGGTGGTAATGAAAAAAATAAAGGCTTTGTTCCATCAATGGAGCAACTAGGATATCTATGTACTGACACATAAAGAGATGCAGAATAGGAAATATCATTCATGAAGGATAAGGCAAGTGCCAGAAGGTCCCGAAAGGCAGCAAATAAACAACAATTTCACCATAAAGAATTGCAAACCTTGTATAACGGCTTCTTCTGGGCACAGTTAATCCCTCCAATGAAGACTATGTTGGGCATCACCGGTCTGGGGTAATCAACTGCAAAGTCTCGTCTAATTAGCCAAATGGATGCCTTACCAAAAAGTTCTAAGAGTGTAATTTTCCTTTGCAGAAATTCAGTTGCCAGGTGTTCATATTTTCCATAAAATGAGTAACAATATAAAGAAACTAACATCGACATTAAAACATTCTTCACACGCTCAGTAAATGTCATATGATCTGAGTAAGTTGTAAAATCCTCTGGGAAGTAAGAAACGGGGCTTGGACACTGAGCAGCTTGGAAGTCCAAATGACATGGAAGTCCACGCAAGAAGTAGACTGTAGGCAAGGAAAGATATTCAGCAAGGATTGGAGCGCAAGGCAGCACAGGATCTGAAAACACAGCATCAAAGTTGCTCTGCTGGAGGAATTGGATGAGTTCTCTGTCGTATAAAAGATGCCAACAAGCAGAAACAAACATGGTAGTAACTTGAGATACATTTATATACAACTGTACTATGTTCTCTAGGAAATTCAGATTCTTAAGAGCATGCTCAGTCATCAAACTCTGAAGTTCCTTCAACTTCTCCTGGGTGTAAGGCACGGAATGTGTTCTTACAGTAAAATGCTCAGAAGACGTTTGCATGACCAAAGTGTTTTCTGGCATCACAACCACAACCTCGTGACCCTTTTGCACAAGCTTCTCTACTGCCATTTGCATGCTCAGCCAGTGACTTCCATCTTGAGGCAACACCAACAGCTTCCCACTTTCGGCACAATGCCAGAAACAGAACCAAAAGGCAAGTCCAGCAGCCAGTTGAGACCTTGAATTCAGCCCTGCCATCGTGGTATCAAGGAGTCCTGACTTCCTTACACTCTTTGTGCCTAATATATGAAAGCAGATGTTGCAAATATAACATTGGTGGAATCACTCATACTAAGCATCAAGTAAATGTTTAATGTGTGCCCTCCACTGACTCCACTTTTATCAGGACCAAGGGCTGATCAATAGTTGGAAAATGTCCAGACAAATAAAGGCTTTCTCCAATTGTCGATTTCCTGTGAATTTGTTCTTAGTTATGTGAGCAAGGTTTTTAATGTGTATACATCAACCTCAACAAAATGGCAGCCCCAAATTCCTACACATTATTCCAGATTTTCCCAATCCATGGATAATCCAGGAGGAAAAATGGCCCAGTAGAAAACTGTAGTCACTGCTGATAGGGAAGCTTCTTTGGTGGAATCTACACACATATAAAAACTGTTCTGAAAATGCTTTTTTTAAAAGCATTGTTTTAAAATACATTGAATTTTCCATAAGGCTCACTATTGCCATCTAGTGTCACATTGTATGTTGTTGTTGTTGTTTAGTCGTTTAGTTGTGTCCGACTCTTCGTGACCCCATGGACCAGAGCACGCCAGGCACTCCTGTCTTGCACTGCCTCCCGCAGTTTGGTCAGACTCATGTTCGTAGCTTCGAGAACACTGTCCAACCATCTTGTCCTCTGTCGTCCCCTTCTCCTAGTGCCCTCAATCTTTCCCAACATCAGGGTCTTTTTTCAGGGAGTCTTCTCTTCTCATGAGGTCGCCAAAGTATTAGAGCCTCAGCTTCACGATCTGTCCTTCCAGTGAGCACTCAGGGCTGATTTCCTTCAGAATGGAGAGGTTTGATCTTTGTGCAGTCCATGAGACTCTTAAGTGTCCCCTCCAGCACCATAATTAAAAGGCAGCAATTCTTCAGCGATTGGCCTTCTTTATGGTCCAGCTCTCACTTCCATACATCACTACTGGGAAAACCATAGCTTTAACTATACAGACCTTTGTTGGCAAGGTGATGTCTCTGCTTTTAAAGATGCTGTCTAGGTTTGTCATTGGTGATCAGGCACTCCCATTTCTTTAAGAACTTGCCATAGTTTGCTGTGGTCTACACAGTCAAATGCTTTTGCGTAGTCAATGAAGCAGAAGTAGATGTTATTCCGGAACTCTCTAGCTTTCTTCATAATCCAGCACATGTTTGCAATTTGGTCCCTGGTTCCTCTGCTCCTTCGAAATCCAGCTTGCCCTTCTGGGAGTTCTCGGTGGTCACATTGTATATTGCACTTAAAACACACTTAAAACATTTTATTTGCAGCTGTATAGTTGAGTCTTTGGTGCACTTTCTTTTTTGGGGGAAGGTAGTTTGTCATGTACCCCTCTGGGTAGGAGGGGCTTTTATTTTCATACCCCTTACCTGTATATGCTGCTCAGCTAAATACAAACTAGCCATTTTGTTCTCATTGACCAAAATGCTGCTGCACACTAAAGGCACAACAAAAACACATCTGAAGTCCATAACTACTGTAACAATATATAACAACAACAACAACAACAACAACAACAACAACAACAATAGCACGGAGGTCTTGTGCAGGCCTGCTCTGGCACAGGAAGCCAGTGTTAATTCTGTTTAGAAATATATACCATGTCTCTGCAAAAAGAAAAGAAAAACACCCCACAAGCCTCTATTTTGCCCATCATCAATTGGCTTGAGCTAGTACTTATCTGCCCCCCCCCAGTTTAGTCATCTGTCCCCACCCCCTACCCCCCTTTGCAGCCACCACAAATCAAGGGCTCTGTGACTTTGCTACTGCCTCTCTCTGTTCGATCTCCATTCCGGTGAGCAGCAGCACTTCCACTGATGGGAGGGCACTTCTTTCACACACACAACACACACACACACACACACACACACACACACACACACACACACACACACAGAGAGAGAGAGAGAGAGAGAGAGAGAGAGAGAGAGAGAGAGAGAGAGACTGCAGTATTTGATTCATAAACACATTTCAGCTTTTCAAACTAAGCAAATCCGCATTCTGAACCAGGTAACTACAATATCACTGATTTCAAAAGTTATAGCAACCAGTTTAGTAGGCATGTTTGTTTAAAAAAGTTGGATTTTCAGATTGTCAATTTGATGTAATTGTTTAAGCTGGTCCTCTCCTGTGATTTTTTTAAAAATTGCTTTGATTTAAACCAGTCCCCTCTGCATTCAGGCCAGTAGTTCAAGTTTGTGAATAGCTATGTGAGAAGGAAGCAATCCTCCTCCCCATCAAAAATATCCACCTATAAGCAATTGTCCTGAAGCAAAATATTTGGTTGATGAGTTCAAATAAATCTTTAACACGTCTTCCTGAGGCTCCTGCCCAATTCTGTGGGTTTCCTGCAACATTTCCCTTTTGTGTTCGTCCTCCTCCACCCAGCCAACATCCTAGAGGCAGGAGTGTAGGAAGGGAGGGGCGATGGGGGCACTCTGCCCCGGGTGGCGCTATCCCGAGGGCGCCATGGTGGCTGCCCCCCTGCCCACCCCAGAACGTGTGCCAGCCCCGCCCCTGCCTCCTCTCCGCCCCCGGTGCCGGAGTATGAAGCTCTGCCACTGCCTACAGCTCCTACTCCTTAGCTTCAGGAGTGCCACCTTGCCTTCCACATTGAGGGGGCCCAGTGTCATGCGATGTCACATCATGCACCCCTCTACGTGTCCCACAAGTGCTTGCTTGGAGGTGAAGAATAGAGTGCACAGAGGGTGATCTTCACCCTCTGTGCGACCCGCCCAGCACTGCGTAGGAATCTCCCTATACTGAGTCAGACTAATGTAGCCCAGTATATTCTGCATGGACTGGCAGTTGCTCTCCTGGGCTTCAGAAAGGGGTCTTTACCTGCCCTACCTGGAGCTGCCCCAGGGGAATGAACCTGGAATCTTCTGCATGGAAAGCAGGTGCTCTACCACTGAGCTACAATAAATTATTATTGATATACAGAAAGACGGAGAGCGTAACACTAATAAAATAACTACAAAGGTCATGATAAAGTGTTACAAACCTTGGATAATGGCTTCTTCTGGGCACAATTGATCCCTCCAATAAAGACCATGTTGGGCATCACAGGTCTTGGGTAATCAAATGCAAAGTCATACCTCAGCAACCAAAGGGAAGTTTTACTATAAAGTTCCAAGGCTGTAATCTTCCTCTGCAGAAACTCAGTAGCAAGCTGTTCATATTTTCCATAAAGTAAGTAGCAAACTAAAGAATTGAAACGAGTCATTAAAACATTCTTCACACGCTCAGTAAATGTCATATGATCTGAGTAAGTTGTAAAACCCTCTGGGATGTAAGAAACGGGGCTTGGACACTGAGCAGCTTGGAAGTCCAAATGACATGGAAGTCCACGCAAGAAGTAGACTGTAGGCAAGGAAAGATATTCAGCAAGGATTGGAGCGCAAGGCAGCACAGGATCTGAAAACACAGCATCAAAGTTGCTCTGCTGGAGGAATTGGATGAGTTCTCTGTCGTATAAAAGATGCCGACAAGCAGAAACAAACATGGAAACACTATCAGATACATTTCTATAGATTTGAACAACCTTCTCCAGGAGGTGAGGATTATTAAAAATATTCTCACCTATTGCCCTGTAAAATTCATCCAACTGCTCCTGGGTGTAAGGCACGGAATGCGTTCTTATAGTAAAATGCTCAGAAGACGTTCGCATGACCAAAGTGTTTTCTGGCATCACAACCACAACCTCGTGACCTTTTTGCGCAAGCGTCTCAACTACCACTTGCATGCTCAGCCAGTGACTTCCATCTTGTGGCATTACCAACAGTTTCCCACTTTTGGCACAATGCCACAAAGAGAACCAAAAGGCAAGTCCAGCAACCAGCTGAGACGTTGAATTCAGCCCTGCCATCGTGGTATCAAGGAGTCCTGACTTCCTTACACTCTTTGTGCCTAATATATGAAAGCAGATGTTGCAAATATAACATTGGTGTAATCACTCATACTAAGCATCAAGTAAATGTTTAATGTGTGCCCTCCACTGACTCCACTTTTATCAGGAGCAAAGGCTGTGTATGAAATAATATTGAATGGATAAGAACAGGGCCAACCAAGTTCATGTCGTACATTAACAACAAAAAAGAAAACTCTTCAGCCGCAAGAGTTGTAGAAGGTGATTTAGCACAATTATGTGGTGTGCCTCTTGAACCCTCGGATTTTAAAATGTTAACTAGAACAAGCAACACAGAACAAAAAGGCAAGGCCAGTGGCTCGTTGAGATCTTGAATTCATCGTTCCTGTCATGGTAACAAGAAGCCATGACTTTGTTATATACTGTATACCTAATGCACAAAAGCAAATGTTCCTGAGATGTAGCGCACAGCATCACTGATTCCAAGCATCAGGTACTGTAAATGTTTAATAAATGTCCTCCACTGACCTTATGATCGGGGCTAAAGTTTGTACGTTCAAACTTACCAAATAGATAAGAATAGGGCCAAATCAGTTCATGTTGTACATTAACGAAACAAATCCCTTCAGTAGCAATATTTGCGTGCAGATGATTCAGCATAAGTTTCTAGTTTTATCCTGTAGCTCGTGGAGGTCAGGCAGTATAGTTACCATAATGTCATATACTGTGCTCTTTTTTTGTGAGCTTCCTATGGAACATCACTTTTATTGGTGCTAGAAAGGGGACCTTCCTAAACCCGAGAAATTAATAAATGGTAGAATTCTGATTATTTGGGATATGAAGGGAAAATACAAGCTGCAGAAGTATTCCTGGGCTAGCCTATGCAAAATAACCTGGCAATGTAGGGCCATTAAGAAACAACACAGGGGCATTGACAAGGCAAGATTCCTTCTCCCTGCCTGAGGTGTGAACAGATATGGGGAGGGGGGGTTGGAAGGCTGCCAGGGTAACTGGAGGTCAAAGGAGACAGCCTCTGCAGAGGATGGGGGGCAATGTGCTGATGTCCCATGTGCAACATCATCTGAATATTGAGGGGGGCTGCCCCCTCTATATATATATTCAGGGAGCCAAAACTGTCTTGGCCCCTAGAAGTTGGTGCCTATGCTGGATGTGATGTCACAGAAGAGTTTGGGGCCTTTGGCACAAGGCTTGGGATAGCTGAGAACAAAGGACAGAACCATTTGGGCAGGCTGGCTGAAGGGAGGCTGGGAGAGAGTCCTTGGACTCCAGGGCTGCACTGCTGTGGGGAACAAGCCTCTCTTGACACGACCATACTGTAAGATCTGGACTCCCTCCAGGCAGACTGTAGGTGTAAATAGACCATATTTCTTAAAGCTACGGTAGCCTGCAGTGCCTCTTCAATTCCCCAAAGGAGCACAGACCCTCATTTAGGGCCAAGACCCCTGGGATCCTGTGCACGGCTCAGCAGGGATTGGGGTGGCCGTTAACAATATTAAAGAAAACATCATCTCTTGTGCATATTTCAATGTAAAAGAGGGGACAAGTGGAGCTGGAATATCTTATTTCTGATCTCAAGCATTACAGGTAGCAGTGTGACTTATATTCATTATTGTGAGTTTCCTCATAGAGAAATTCAAGGTATTATACAGCCTGCCCCCGTCACCACCCAGAGCGAGGCAGATTGCAGATGCAGCAACAGATAGGAGTAGCTGATGCCAATTGCTGCACCATCCTCTCTTGTTACTTAAAGAAACCATTTTCTTAGTCAAATGGCAGCAAGCCAGTGTAGCATATGGTAACAGACATTCATTTTAATATTTTTATTTTTAATATATATTGAGATGTACCCTCTATTCAATTCTCCCTCTGTTTGCTTCGTGCAATGAGTGCAATGGGACTTCTGTTTCCTCTGCTTCCCACATCCATCTCCAAAATATGCTACGGAGGGACTTCCAACCACCTGGAGTTGATTTTGAGGGGAATTTTGGGGGTGGGGTGGGCAGGAAGGGAATAGGAAAGGATAGAGATCCACTGCCTGCACAAAGTCCATTGCACCGGTGAAGCTTCAGCATTGGGTATCACTCACTATCCTTTAGTGCTGAGCTCCAGATAAACGTGTTTAGCATCAGTGGAGTAGAAACAAAAGCAAATCAGTTTGTCAAGGATCCCAACATATTGAGGAGAGTTGCTACCTCCTTAATAACACTAATCAAGGCACAAATCATAGCATAATGCAGGTGACGGAGGTCCTGTAAAATTGCAAATATATAGTAATTTCATGAGAAAGTGTTCCAAACCTTGGATACAGTGGAACCTCGGTTTATGAACACCTCGGTTTACGAATTTTCGGTTTACGAACGACACGGACCCATCTGGAACGGATTAATTCACTTTCCATTACTTTCAATGGGAAAGTTCGCTTCAGTTTATGAACACTTCAGTTTATGAACAGACTTCCGGAACCAATTACACCCATGCTTCGGGTTAAGTACGCTTCAGGTTGAGTACTCCGCGGACCCGTCTGGAACGGATTGATCCACTTTCCATTACTTTCAATGGGAAAGTTCGCTTCAGGTTAAGTACGCTTCAGGTTGAGTACTCCGCGGACCCATCTGGAATGGATTAATCCACTTTCCATTATTTTCAATGGGAAAGTTCGCTTCAGTTTATGAACGCTTCAGTTTATGAACAGACTTCCGGAAGTGCAAAATAAAGAATTTAACACCGTCATTAAAATGTTTGCCGCATGCTCAGAAAATGTCATATGATCTGAATAAGTTGTATATGCTCTTGAGATATAAGGTAGGGGGCTTGGATTCTGGGCTGCTTCAAAATTCAAACCATATGGAAGTCTATGCAAGAAGTAGACTATGATCAAGGAAAGATATTCAGCACAAGGAGCATAGCATCTTAAGATATGGCATCAAAATTGATCTGCTAGCTCTCTGTCATACAAGTAGAAGCAAACATGGAAATATTCTGAAATACATTTTTATATTCTTGAACAACCTTCTCCAGAAGTGAGAATTATTTAAAACATTCTCACCTATTGCACAGTAAAATTCATCCAGCTGCTCCTGGGTGCAAGTATAAGTTACACTTACTTCCATGTAAGCATGTCCCAGAATGTTCTTACAGTAAAATGCTCAGAATATATCTTTCTGCATGACCAAAGTGCTTTCTAGCATTACAACCACAACCACAAATGTTCTTTTTGCTCAAGCTCCTCTACCACCACTTGCTTATTTGGCCAGTGACTTCCATCCAGTGGCATCACCAACAGCTTCCCATTTCCAGCACAATGCCACAAACAGAACAAAAAGGCAAGGCCAGCAGCAGCTGGTTGAGACATTGAATTCATCCCTCCTATCATGGAATCAAGGAGCCCTGAACTCATAACGTAAATGTTTAACATGTTGCCTCTGCTGAACCTATAGCCACCAGGACATAAAGTCTTTATATCTAATCAGAAGAATTCCAGTTGAGTTATTTACATTAACAAAATCTTACGTTACTACAGTTATAGAAGATGATTCATCACAAGTAAACAGTTTGATTTTGTAACAAGCGGAGGTCATAAAAGTTCATAACTACTTGTTGAAGATGTTAAAGGTTACTACGTTCCAGCAAGATGAATATTTTGTTCTTTTTTTCTTTCAAGTTTATTAAATCTCTCGCTTCTAATTTTTTTGTCATGTATGTGGTGATGTCTAGGCGGATGGCTTTTATCACCACACACCTTACTTCTGTGTGCTGCTCCCCTAAATACAATCTAGCCATTCTGTTGCCAGCAACTCAAATGATTCTAATTTGCCTGTTGACACTGACTGATGCTCACTGAAGGCATGCCCAAAAGATCTCTGGGGAGTGTAACTGCAATATATATGAACAACCCTTAAAGAATGTTTTTAACACAGAGGTCTTCTACAAGACTGTTTTTGCACAAGTCCTTTGTGTTATTTTTTTTTAAAAAAATGCAAAAGTTGCAAGCTACTGTTTTGCCCATTATCTATTGGCTCACTTTGGTATTTATTTCATCTTCTTTTTTAGCTAGTTTAGGCTCAGTGGAGCACATGCTTCTTTTTCTGTTTCTGCTTTCTTTAATAAAAACAAACAAACAAACAAACAAACAAACAGGGAGAGAGGACCCATCCCCCCCTCAAATTGCTTCCTTACAGAATCAAGAGTTTAAGCTTTCCTATCTGGCTTGCTTGGGTTTTGTTTTGTTTTGGGAGAAACAAATACAATATAATAGAAGTTGCATGCACATGAAAGCTTATACCAAGAACAAACGTAGTTGGTCTCTAAGGTGCTACTGGACAATATAATACAATGCTGTAAGATTATTATTTTTTTAATGCTTTCGTTTTAGTGACATGCGTTGCAGGTTGGGAGCCCCACAGCTTTTGAGTGCGGCCAAGTGCCCAACATCAGCACCATGGCCTTCACATACTGCAGCGCTAATTTTCAAACCACCCTCAAGGGTAGCTTCCCACAGAGCACATTACATTAACCTGAGCCCATGTACACATTTGATCAGAAAGGGAATGTAATCACTGGATGCCCATTACCAGATTAATTTTCCCCTTTCCGAGCTCCTGTTTACTGAATCGATCACCTGTGCTTGCAGAGCATGAAACGACATGCACCTCCTTTTAACCAGGTCTTCCACAGGAATATTTCCCAAGAAGCCACTGAATAAGGATGGATTTTGACTAATGTCATGCATACTCAGCTTCAGACACGTGCTGAGTGCATGCTAGATGTCATACAGTCTATATAGACTGTATATCTTTCCACAAGGAATTGCTCATACCTCTTCCTGTCTGAAGGCTGGATGAACCCAATATGGAAAGAGGAGAGAGGTGCCCTGGACCAGAGAACCTCTATACTTCCTCCACATTATCAATGCTCTCTTCAAAAAAAGATGAGATAAATCCCTCAATATAGGTCTAGATATACTAAGAAACAGCAGCGCACTTATTGAAGGACTAGAGGAAATTAATTCATTGGGTCTCCTTGACTATTTTAATTAGCTGCTTTTGATGAAAAGCCTCATGATAGTACTTCAGATCAGGCATTCTCAGTCCTTCCCTCATCCAAGGTCTACATAGGGTTTTATTGGTCACATGACCACACTTTCCCTAAGTGATGAATCCATTAAGCAGCAGTTGCCATTTAACAAAGATATTTGAGGGAATAGTTACAGGAAGGGTTCGAAACAAAAATGGGAATCTTGGTAAAACAGAGGTCTTAATTGCTGCAGTCCAGTCCAGCTAACAAAGCCTTAGGTGTTTCCAAGACTTCAGCTCGGCATCAATTGAATTACCGGTATGCCATTTCACAAAATTCCTTGGCCAAAGTTGCTTGAGATCGTTCGTGATAATCATTGTTGCAATCTGGCTCATGGAGAAAATTGAAACATAATTTTTGAGCCATTCATGACTTGATTGAGAATGAGAATGCCGATATTGCTCGTGTTCCTGAAACCTGGGTGGATGAGCTATTCTGACTCGGCTGTGGCTGCCCAGAAACTAGACACAACACCAGCACATGCTGCAGGCATGGATGGGGAAAGGGGTCTTGCTGTGGGCCTCATCAAGAAGCGCTGCCTTGGTGCCATTGTTCTCATTTAGGCACCAGGGGAAATCTTATTCACGCATGCATTTCAGAATCCTGTCATAATAACTTTAACAACAACAAAAATAAAATAATCATCATAATAAGCAGCAGCAGCAGCATTACCAACCTGAGATAACGGCTTCTTCCAAGCACAGTTTACCCCTCCAATTACAATCATATTTGGCATTAGTGGCCTTGGATATTCAGCCGCAAAGTCCATTCTCATCAGCCAAATGGATCCATGACTTAGAAGTTCTGTGAGACTCAGATCTCTCTGCAGAAACTCTGAAGCAAGACTTGCATAAGGAGAGTAGACAAAACTGCAGAGGAAGTATTCTGCCAGGTGGAACAGCAGATTTTTCACACGCTGGGCAAACGTCATATGATCTGTGTTTCCTGTCATACCTCTTGGGACATAAGAAGGAGGCCTAGGACACTGCGTAGCTTCGAAGTCAAAACCACATGGTATTCCTCGTAAGAAAAAGACGGAAGGGATGCTAAAGTAGTCAGCAACTATCTGGCCACAAGGCATCATAGGATCTGTAAAGAGAGCATCAAATTTGTTCTCCTTGATATACCTCATCAGTTCTTGGTTGTATAGTAAATGTGTGCAAGAGGCTAAGAACATAGCATTTGTCTGTTTCATTCTCTCAATTGCTCTAAAAAACCTGACCAAAAAAGGAAGCTCCTGAAAATTGTCATTTCCAAATTCTTTAATAGAGTTCTCCATTTCTTCTTGGGTGAAGGGCACTGGAAAACGTTTCAAAGTATAAACATCATCTGACGCTTTTATGTGGATATTGACTTCAGGTGCAACAACGACTATCTCATGCCCATTCTCCTTGAGTTGGGTCAGGATGGATTGCATGCTGAGCCAGTGGCTTCCATCCATGGGCACCACCAGGAGTTTCCCACCAGAAACAAAAGCCAAAGAATATAGAAGCAGCATGAGGGTGGAAACATGTGCCTGGGAGGAGGCCGTAGGAGCCATTTTTTTTTTGGTCTCTCTGCTTGCTTCTCTCTCGCTCTCTCTGAAAGTATCAGCTGTATGCTCCAAGCCAGCCCCTTATATACTGGAGTGCAAAGTCTGGCTTTGCATGCTCTCTTGAAGTAAACATTTAACTAAAAGCCAAGGCTTCTAGTTAAACATTTACTTTGGGAGGAGCTAAAGCACATAAAAAGTACTACTGTACTGGAATTATACAAAATATTTAGCCCTCCTTCATTTTTTTTGTTCTAGCTTGCATTGTTACAAGAGAATACTTTTGCAGTTGTTATGTTTGATGTTTGTCTGAAAACAATAAAAACTTTCCATTGTAATTATAATAAAAGAACTGAGCAAATGAGTGGTGGTTAGAGCCTGCTCAGCTAAGGAACAGGCGGCACATAGTCAATGCATTATTTAATCCCATCCTTCCAGCCATCAGATGCCATTGTCATAAAAGATGTCAGCTGATGGGCAAGTATTGTCATTTATGACGATGGCATCTGATGGATGGAAGGGCATCTGAGAGATTCAGGAAGGGGTTGCACTGAAACCCATGCTAAAATGAAGGGTGGGGTACTTGTTTAACCAGCTACTTGCAAGGTGTTTCGAAATCTCAACTTCAGGACTTCAAAGCACCTTGCCCCTGGTGTCATATGATTTGGCCCACAGTGTCAATCCTGAGAAGGTTCAGGCCAGTGAAAGCAAGATATTTCTCCAATTTCCCCAACCCTGCTAGGAATTTATCAGTGTGGACTTGATATTTCTTGCTCCTACATAATGAATCATATTTATTCTTCAACTGAAAACATCATTGCTCTATAGGATTGTATTTGTGTGACACATTATTTAATTTAAATGTTCATATTAAGTAAACTTCTTACACAATTTCATCACCACCTAATATAACACTCCTTTCTATGTGCTCTGCAGGAGTCTTTCAGCTTCTGAGCTGACTCATCATTATCTGAGCAGTGATGATGTGAGATTTTATCACCAATAGCCTCAGATTTACCAATAATTCCCCAAAGGGCTGAGTCTTCATACTGCAACTTCCTCTCTTCCTACTCCTCACAAAGTCTGATACATTTCTTTTAATTGTGTGGTGCCAGGGGAGCATGTTTGGGATGCAGTTATGACAGTGACAGTACCATTGCCAGCCTTATCATGAGCCATGCTGAGCTACATATCTCTTCTTCCCATTTGCTCCTATCACTCCCCACTCTTGCTTTTCTAGCCAGCTGTTGGCATGACACCAGGGATGTGGGAGCTCCTGCTTTCACCCTGAGGAAGGGAATGTTGAACTCAATATAATTTAGGGTGGAAAGCGCAAGTTGAATACCTTCAAAACAAGACAAAAGCCCTATCGCACTCCCTCCTCAGTTTTTTCTATTCTGAGGGGGCCTTATTCATCCCTGCAGCCTTGAAAGTGTATAGCATCAAAGTGATGGCCACAATGGCCTATGCTGCACCTTTATGGGCGGCCTTTGCAAATCTCTTACCTTTAGAGTCGCTTCAAAGCCAATTCTTACGCCGACTTCTAAAATTACCAACATGCGTAAGTAATGTGGTTATTCGCTTAGAAATGAAGATCCCCTCAGTGGAGTTAGTTTTTGGGAGGCGAGTTTTGATTTATTGGATATCCCTATGGCATAAACTCCCGAACCACTATCTCATTCAATGCATGTGGCGGGATGACTTCACAAATTTGTGGTCAGGAAAAATCCATGCCAAATTGCTGTCCTATGAGATCTCGCCCACTGAATTGCTCAAACTGGATCTAAATGCGGCAAAAAGGTGTATAAATCAAAGGCTGGATGATGCAGAGCTATACCAAAATTTCTTAGCTGCTGGTGGAGTCTGTTCGCCGCTAAATTTCGGCATAACCCCTATTTACCGTGCTCCGTCCTATTTAACATCGCTTACGGCCGCGTCTCACCGATATGCCTTCATTAAAGCTAGGTTCAATGTTTTTCCAACAAACGTGCTGAGACATAGATTTACTAAGGGCCAAGTCTCTTCAATGTGTGCTTGTGAAATTAAAACATCTGAATCTCTACATCATGTTATGTTTATCTGCCTTATGTACAGTTCGGCTCGTGCTAGTATACTAAATTCCATAATCCAGCCTATGGCTGACAAACCAGTTGACCTACAGCTTGCCTGGGTTCTTCAAGATGTGGATCCTTATATTACTCTACAGGTTGCTAAATTCCTAACAGCCATCCTCTCGTACAAGAGACGGAATGGAATGTTTACTGATTATTTATAGTTATAAGAATTTTCTATAATGACATCAGATATTGATTTTAGTGTAGTGCCTAAATTTTTAATCATAATCTTAAACTTTTCTTTTTGAATTGTTAATATTTGTCCTTGTGAGCTGTGAATTGTGTTATATTATTTGTGGCTTGTACGAGTCCGCTGTTTTATTTGATTTATTTTGTTGTGTTGTGTTTCATGATGGGCGTATAGCCAAATAAACATCTTTTGTTTGAAGGAACTTTTTTAAAGAACCCATTTATCTTAGCCAAATGGAGCTCTAACACAAACGTCGGAGATATGTTAGGTGTGAGTTTGTGTGCAAGTAAGGAAAGCAGGTAATAATTCAGGTTCTGATGAATCGAAGCCAGGCAACACAGAGGTCAGATAAGGCAAAATTCAATTAAAACATAGCATCAGTATAAAATTTGATTTCAGTCACAGACCAGCAAAGACAACATAGCACCATGGATAGCTCCATGCGATTCTCAGGCTGAGAAAGCAAAGTTTTGCTGGCTGCTACTTGGAGGCAGATCTGCCGCCTCCTTGGCAGCCCACCCCCCAGGCCACCTCTACAGAGGTCTCTCTGTAAAAAGGAGACATTGCTTGTCTCCCACCCCTAGCAAGAAAATGGTGAGGGCTGCCTTCTGGGGTCTCCTGGGTTCTGCATCCACCCAATGTGATGCAGAACAGCCCCCCCCCCAACACAAAATAGCATTTGATTCCCACTTCAACCATTGGGTAAGGTTGATTTGATTCCCCCCACCCCTCTCTTGATGCACTTCCTCCTTGTTCCCTACGTAGATCTTTATTACCCCTCTGTTCTTGATCTTCACTCACCCTTTCTTCTCTGGTGGATGGGGGGGGGCGCCATTCTTGGGCCAGCCCTGGCTCTAACTTACTTCAGGAGCAGCTGAGTGATGATGCTGAGAAGACCACTGTTCTGCTGGGGCTTCCAGACTGGAATCCAAGGATGGCAAAGTTGTCTGCTGGAGTTTGAAAGGTGCTGGCTGGCAAAGAGGCTCCTCCTGTACTGGAGTCTCCAGGACACAGGAAGTGTTCAGATTCTCAAACAGTGAGAGTGATGTTCTCACCTGATGAGATTTTTCCTCTCCACCCCTCCCAATGAGACAAGAGGATCTGAAACCAAGCTTATTCTACAAACAGCAAATAGAAATGTGCATGTAATTGCATACGCAAACAGCCAATATTGTAACTTCGAGCCTTGACAATGTTAACATAAATATGGGGTATATTGTAAATACATGTATAGATTCTGAGGGAGGATGAGAATGGCTAAGACCATCCTTTGTTCCACAGAAACCCCTGACACTGAAGTGGAGACTTCTCCCAAGCAAAAGCTCCACTTTAACAAAAAGAGGATACCACACAAATATGCCTCCATAAGAATTGAACAATGGGAAGCAATATATATTTACAAAACCACTGCCAAGATCTGTAGCCAGACTCTGCTGCCAGTTCTAGGGTATGGACTGAGAACATTTTTTTAAGTTACAGGTCACAATCCTTTCACAGGCAACTGCCTTATGCCAGTGGGGCAAGGCCAAAACCAAAATAAGTTCCAATTAACACATTTATCCACACATACATACTACATTCAGAAAACTTTTGTCCATCAGCATCCTCCCTCCATTACACCTTCCAAAATCACAGCAATTTAAAACTCCCTTCCACCTCACTTATTCTTGGTTTATTTCTCCTTTATTTTCCTTTCTCCCCCTGCAGTTAGTCTTTTAAAAAGGTCACATTTCCCTATTAGTCTAATGTTCTGCAGGACTGCTGTGATTTTCGAGGTAGCTGCCACTGTTTCATAATCCTGTGCCTCATCCTGGAACAGCAATTTGGGGAAAGTTCCCATGTACTGAGACTAATTGCCATGTGGGGTGCAGTTAGGGGGAGATGGCAACAAATGGGGAGAAAGTTAATGCTTTTCTCCCCAGCTGCAGAAGACATGGCTAGTAGACTAGGAGAAAATGCCCCATCCACACTTCTTTGGCTTTTGTACTTCACTTTACACTTGCTTACGTTGAATGCAATCTCTTTTTGTTTTCATCACACTGAAGATTTTGTATCATCAGCAAACTTGCCTATTTCACTGCTCCTTCAATGACCCTCAAAAAAACATGTTCTCCCACCTTGTGGGCTCTAAGTATACACAGCATAAGCTAAGGGATATAGCCCCATTTGATTTTCCTGTATAGTAAGCTCACAACTTATGGCACGCAGGTGGCGCTGTGAGTTAAACCACAGAGCCTAGGGCTTGCCGATCAGAAGGTCGGTGGTTCGAATCCCCACGACGGGGTGAGCTCCCGTTGCTCGGTCCCTGCTCCTGCCAACCTAGCAGTTCGAAAGCATGTCAAAGTGCAAGTAGATAAATAGGTTTATCATTTGCGGCTGGACCTAATGGTCAGGGGTCCCTTTACCTTTACCTTTACCACAACTCTTTAGACCAGAGCTTTCCAAATCATGTATTGCAACACGTTAGTGTGTCAGCTGCAGTGTGTAGGTCAGCCAACCGGAAGTTGGACAAATGCTCCCTGCACTCCCCCCAGGGCTGGAAAGGGGTTACTTTAACCTCTGGTTTGTTAGTAAAACTGAATTACTGTGTTGCAAAATAATGCATGTCTAAAAAGTGTGTCACCACCATAAAAAGTATGGAAAGCTTTGCTTTAGATAGTTAAGAGTCCATCTGACTCCTAAGTGATGTAACATGATTGCCTGACCTATAGTGGGGGCTGCAGGCCTGCAGTTAGGCTGCCAAAGTCCAAAATAAAAATATGCCCCCATTTTCTGTTCCTTCTTACACTATCCCCTTGGTTCACAATTCTCTGTTTTATCTGGAAATGATCCCCGGCAATAGCTAACAAGTTAGGACAGGATGCACTTCTCAGTTCCAGTCAACACCCCCTACTGAAATGCAAAGGAGAGTGCCCCAGACTTTCTGCTGACTTGACAGCTGAACTTGGAAGAGCTAAAGTCAGGTGTTACCTGCTTCAATCAAAACCACACTGTATCACTTATCAGTTGGCTACTGAAACCTCTGTGAACTCCCAATAAGGCTGCAAACACAATTAAAGCTCCCCTCACAAAGAATCCTGGGAACTGTAGTTTGTTTATCACAGAGCTACAGTTCCCAGCACACTTAATCAATCACAGTTTCCAGGTTCATTTTTTGGGGGGTGGGGGCTGGGGTTGCTTGAAATGTACGCACCCATCTAGAGTCAAACATTCCCTGTTGTCAAGGACATCTCATTAATCCTTTCCTTTTCTACACCTTGATACTTGCAAATGCATTTAGTTCATTTGTTTTTTCTTTCTAAGACTATAACTGAGCTTAGACTTCTGAAACCAGTGTACTTTTAGGGGAGCAGTTAGCAGCATAAGCCCAGGCAGGCTGATGAGTCTCCTTGGTTTGAGCACCCATCCCTGTAGCTGCTCATCGTGTGATCCTTGCCCAGTAAAACATTGTACTCAGTGAATGCCTTCCTTTTTAGATTTACCCAGGCATTCTGGTTCCCCCTCCACTTTGACATGTTTCTCATATAGTTTATAAAGAAGGCCAGGGATACAACTGCACACATACCCATTTCTTCTATTTCTCTCTCCTCCTTCTCCCTAGCTTCTACTACACTGCTCTTTTTAATATGATCCAGTTCTCTGTGGTGGTGTTGGTTTCTATCATACTCAAATAACATCTTTTTCATTCCCCACCCCCACCCTTAACCATCCCTCCTGAATAACAGTGTAGCTTGCATGGGCCTATTAAAGAGATTGCGACTAACTTGTGACATTAAAATATAATAACAGTTAAAAGTCACAAATGAAATAGAAAACCATAGATATAGTTTATACACTATCCCTCAATGTCAACAAGCACAAGAAATGCAATTTTGTCAAACCCCTGCTGTAGCAAGTCAATACAGCCATGTTTCCCAGATCAAATAATCACAGGACCAGGCAGTTTTCTTTAAGCAAAGGTATATCTCCACAACTGCTGAGCTACAGCCACAAATGTCCCATCCCATACCCCTACAGACCTTGTTTTCAAACAGGAGTACAGAAATCAACATCTCACTATGATAATTCATTCAAGTGTGGCTGTGTTCGTAGCAAAGAGCATGGTAGCAACACAGATCTAAGCTCAAAACCATTGATACATAGCACCTACCTGTGGCAGGATTTTGCCTTCTTCACAGTTAATTCCTCCAATGAAGACCATATTTGGCATCACAGGTCTGGGATACTCAAATACAAAGTCATATCGTAAAAGCCAGACAGAGCCATTTCTGTAAAGTGTTGGCAAGTGAACATCTCTCTGAAGGAGTTCTGAAGCAAGCTCTTGGTAAGGAGTGTACAGTCTCTTAAAGAGTGGTGTCTCCAAGAAGCTAATGAGCTGGTTCAACACTCGCTGGGTAAATGTCATGTGGTCAGTGTGGCTGCTATAGCATCTTGGGACATAGGAAACTGGGTCTGGACATTTGCTGATAGCATTCTCTAAACCGCATGGGAATCCACGAAAGAAGTACACAGAAGGGATGGAGAGATGTTCAGCGAGGATGACTCCACATGGCAAAGCTGGATCTGTGAAAAGTGCATCAAACGGAGTCTTTTCCAGGTACTTCATGACTTCTCTGTTCCTCAGAAGGCTTTTGCAATTAATGAAAAACATCTCAACGAGATCCATTAAGCTCCTATATGCTCCTAAAATCATGGCAGGAAGAGAGACTTCATCAAAGGGTTGGTTGCCAAACGAACGGAAACGCTGGGAAAGATCATCTGGTGTATACGGCACAGCAAATGTTTTCCTAGTGTAATACTTTGATTCTTTCATGAGCAAATTAACTTCTGGAGCCACCACAACAATCTCATGCCCTCTTTCACTGAGCTTCTCCACTACAGCACGCATGCTGAGCCAGTGGCTTCCATCCTGAGGTATCACTAGCAGCCTCTTTGCCTCTCCAAAGCAGATGAGAACAAAGACAAAACAGAGAGCACTGCCATGAAAGCGAGGCAAGGCAGAATCCATCTTCAATGACAGCCTATATCTGTTTGTTACGTAGCCATGTAATGCTACCTTTTAAATCCTGAGCAGCATGCTGTTAACCTTGGGTTACCTGCCCATATTGTTAATGATTGGTTTAAAGCACAAGGTTGCTGATTAATTACACTGGTGAAATACTTGCACTGGTTCAGTTAAAAATTTGGCCTGATTTTGTAGCTCACACAAAATCTTCTTCAGACATAGGTGCCCAAATGTGCTAAAATAATGTGCCAGACATAGCTGGCTTCTTGTCTGGAAGTGACCTCCTTAACAAAGCATGCACTTCTTCACATGTTTGTGGTGTGATCTGCTTGCTGTTCCAAATCAATCCTTGAGGGTCAAACTGCAGGCAGCACTACTCACATGTATAATTGCACCAGCTTTTTTGCTTTGCTTTGTTTACCAAGTGATGTTTGGTTGTTTACCAAGCAGTATGCCACGTGATGTCAGTTACATGAATAATCAAACAGGAGTAATATGAACCAACTTTATTCAAACAAACTTGCTTTCAACTCCCCAACTCTCTCTATCCCTGGTTTGTTTCTGCTAAGTCACTTCCTGGTAGCTGTTCCATTACATTTATCTCCCCGACTTCTTCCCTAAACCATCTTTACTTAGTTCCATTATGCACTTGGAAGCTTTAAATCTGGAGCAGAAAGCTGCTCTTTCTACCCATCAAGCAGGAGCTCTCTTTTTTCTCCAAGGAGAGAAAAGCAAGTTGTGGGTAATTTTGACTGGGGAAATGACATGTTAGTATGGCCATGTTTTAACTCCAAGTAGCTGCATTACTATGGCTGCTTTGCACAAAAATCATTATGGAATACTAAGTGTCAGATATTTAACCTTAAGGCTGTACATTTCACTGTACTGGGCAGGGGTGGCGGGGGTAGGAGAAAAGTGAGGATGAGAATTTGCCATCAAGACCTTGGAGCCTTTGCAAAGGAGCAGCTGTCAGAGGAATTGGCCATTCAAAACAGTTTCTTGTTTTCCCCCAATCTTAATTTCATTTAATTCTGAAAAAGTCATAGCCTTTAAAAAGAAGAAGTCCATAGTAAAGAGGGAAGTATGATTCTTCAGTTTTCCCAAATCAAGAATCAGAATCTGACCCAAGCTGAACGACGGAGCTTATGAATTGGGCCAGGTCAAATTGGGCTATTTCAGAAGTGCTATTGGGCTATTTCAGAAGTGCTGAATCAATCAGGGTCAAACTGAATAATAAACTCCTAATTTATTTATAAACTCATCAAAACTGGCTTACGATATATTTCATCCGTTGGTAGTAAAATACCAACAATCCTCTATTATTTTTAAATTTATTAAATTTGAATACTGTTCTCAATCAGGGCGGTTCACAGCATTTACAAATGCAACAGTAATCTTTTGATGTCAGGCTGTGGAATACATTGGTTTTTAACCTGAATGTGAAATAGAGGTTGTCTTCTTCAGTTAAAAATGCTGAAGTATGTGGTTTTCTTTTTTGTATCCACAACTCCAGCCTAGATAGAATCAGAAATCCATGTAGAATGAGAAGGAAGCCCACTGAATCATCAAGTCCAACTGCTGAACACCTGACCTACAGTAGGAATCCAACCTACCGTATACCTTATCAAAGGAATAAGTACCACAAAGGTATAAGTATAAGGTATAAATAAGTACCACAGGGGACCCAGGTGGCGCTGTGGGTTAAACCACAGAGTCTAGGGCTTGATGATCAGAAGGTCAGCGGTTTGAATCCCCGTGACGGGGTGAGCTCCCGTTGCTTGGTCCCAGCTCCTGCCAACCTAGCAGTTCGAAAGCACATCAAAATGCAAGTAGATAAATAGGAACCGCTACAGCGGGAAGGTAAACGGCGTTTCCGTGTGCTGCTCTGGTTCGCCAGAAGTGGCTTTGTCATGCTGGCCACATGACCTGGAAGCTATACACCGGCTCCCTCAGCCAGTAAAGCAAGATGAGCGCGCAACCCCAGAGTCGGTCACGACTGGACCAAATGGTCGGGGGTCCCTTTACCTTTACCTTTACCACAAAGGAATACAGGGCATACAACTGGAATCATTTTAGCATTTTAAAGTCAATCATATTTATTTATCTCTCTCATGTTTATTAGTTCAGAATTTCTCTGCTGTTTAGATAGGCTGTATTTCCCCTGGGGCCTAAGACCAGTTTGCACCCACCCACCCAAGCATTTGTGCACACATACACAGGCTGGGAGCCTCAAGAGTGCCCCTCTGGAGGCTTCACCTGGGGCAAAATACCTGTCTAGCCCTGCTGCCCCCCATAGCTATGGCACTGTTATAGGTATACTTTTAGCATTACCATGCTTATCGCAAGAGATCAGAATTGGCGTGCTCCACCTAAAAAACCCTAATTTAATTAAGATATTTATATTTGATCACTATGTAATTGAAGAAAGGGAGCCAGAGGTAACTGCAATGTGGATAGATCAAGAAGTATTAGATCCTCTGTCCGTAACAAAGGAAATTGGCCCTTTAAAATATGTGTGTGCAATGGAATTTGTATGTCAGTATAATTTGTATCTTCTTCATGGGAATCCTGTAAAGGTATCTAATGGACATTAGACTTGCAATTTATTAGGAATTCCAGATGTTCACCATTGCCAGAAACAGACTAGTAGCCAGTGGAGCTGCTGTAACAAGGGAGTCACATGCTCCTTATTAGCAGCCCATCAACAGTTTGTCTGCACCTCCTAGGGCCAGTTGAAGTTTCTGGCTACATTTCAAAGGCAACCCCACAGGAATCTAAACAGGGTGTAACTAAGATGTGTCATTGTGGCCAGATCAGACTACAGGAATGGGCGCAGATTGTGCACAAAATTTAACTGTGGAAATGCATTTCTGGCCACCACAGAAACCTGAGTATCCAGACCCAGGGCTGAATCTACTCATATGTTCAGGTCCACATGCTCAGGTCCAACCGGCTGCAACACATCCTACAAAACATACTCCAACAGGAAAATATGTCTATGCAGAAGTAAGTCCCACTGACCTCTCCCAGCAATTATGCAGAAGCTCTGATATGGTTTCTATGCAGCCAATCACCCATGCAACTATAAACCAGACTTTTAACTAGTTCACAAAGTGTAATCAGAACATTCTTTTATAATATACCCCTAGCATCCTATGTGTGTTTACCTGGAAGTAAGTTTCATTGAATTAAATGTAACTTGCTCTTGAGTAGGTGTGCATAAGACTGCAACATTAGTTTTGGAGCCATGTCTTAAAGTCTATCACTTGGTGTATTCTAAACTCTTTGATTTCATTTGCAATGTTATTTGGATGATGTTACATTCATTATGGAAACAACACAAATTTAACCCTCATGATTGACGTTCATAATGTGCAATTTATTATTCATATCCTTTACGTGTACTATTACATGCATAAGCACTTCTCACTTAAATGCAATTTTTATCCTTAAAGAATTTGTGAATAATGGACGTACCTGTGGCAGGATTTTGCCTTCTTCACAGTTAATTCCTCCAATGAAGACCATATTTGGCATCACAGGTCTGGGATACTCAAATACAAAGTCATATCGTAAAAGCCAGACAGAGCCATTTCTGTAAAGTGTTGGCAAGTGAACATCTCTTTGTAGAAATTCTGAAGCAATATCTTCATACTTATTATACAGAGTTTTAAAAAGTGATGTTTCTACAGAATTGACAAACAGATTAATCACACGTTGAGTGAAAGTCATTTGGTCTGTGTACCTGGTATAGCATCTTGGGATATAAGAAGTAGGGTTTGGAGATTTACAAATTGCATGCTCTAAACTGCATGGGAATCCACGAAAGAAGTACACGGAAGGAATGGAAAGATGTTCAGCGAGGATGACTCCACATGGCAAAGCTGGATCTGTGAAAAGTGCATCAAACTGAGTCTCTTCCAGGTACTTGATGAGTTCTCTGTTCCTCAGAAGGCTGTCACAGTTGTAGAAAAACATATTTATTATATACATGTTGTTCTGATATTCTTGAAGAATTGTGTAAGGAAAAGAAACCTTATGGAAAAGGTTGGAAGCAAACTTTCGAAATCCAGCATCAAGATCTGCCTTTTTGTATGGCACTGCGTATGTTTTCTGTTTATAATGCTTCGATTCTTTTAAGAGCAAATTAATTTCTGGTGCCACCACTGTTATCTCATGACCCTTTTCACTGAGCTTCTTTACAACAGCATTCATGCTGAGCCAGTGGCTTCCATCTTGAGGTATCACTAGCAGCTTCTCAGTTTCAGTTAAGTTAACGATCGCAATAAAAACCAGAAGCCATGCAGTCAAGTGGATAGGCCGATGAAAAAGAGAAGCCATCTCTTCATCCAGAAAAAGTCTTGTCAATAAGAGGAAACGCTTGTGTATTTCTGTATTTTGTTCTTGTTTAGCGCAGGAATAAAAAACTAGTCTTGCTTTAGTCTGTAAGCCAGATATTCTACCAGTCTGCATTAATCATTAGTCCAACATGATCTGCTGAAAGTTCATGGCCATGAAAGCTCTCATGTTTGCCCTGAAAAAGAAGCACCATAAGCAATGGTGCAATGCTACAGCTCATTTATGAACTAACAAAAGCCCTAACTAGGAAGGAGCAGGAAAGGAAGTAATAGGCTAATCTGAAGTGCAAAGTAGTAATGTAGCAAGACTCTGCAGACTGAATGAAAATTTCAAAAACACAGCAATAGAGAAAAGGAAAGGAAATTCATTGTTTGCTGACAGCAAGTAGCGTCTCAGAGGATACTGTACTGCACTTCCAAAAGCTGAGTGCCTTGCCATGGTTGCCCAGAGGCTTATATACTTTATTTCTGGCTGACATACACATCTTCATCATAGCTGCCAAGTTATCCCTTTTTTTAAGGGAAATTCCCTTATGCTGAATAGGCTTCCTCGTGAGAAAAGGGAAAACTTGGCAGCTATGATATTCATTTATTGCGACAGGAATTAGCTAATTGTTAAACCACATCCTTCCTCAGTCCTTTTAAGGTTAACTTCCCCTTTTCTCGGAGGGACCCAGGTGGCGCTGTGGGTTAAACCACAGAGTCTAGGGCTTGCTGATCAGAAGGTCGGCGGTTCGAATCCCTGCAATGGGGTGAGCTCCCATTGCTTGGTCCCAGCTCCTGCCCACCTAGCAGTTCAAAAGCACATCAAAGTGCAAGTAGATAAATAGGGACCACTCTGGCGGGAAGGTAAACGGTGTTTCCATGCGCTGCTCTGATTCGCCAGAAGCAGCTTTGTCATGCTGGCCACATGACCCAGAAGCTGTCTGCGGACAAACGCCGGCTCCCTCGGCCTATAGAGCGAGATGAGCGCCGCAACCCCAGAGTCAGACACGACTGGACCTGATGGTCAGGGGGCCCTTTACCTTTACTCCCCTTTTCTCACGTAAGCGCAATCATTCTTTCATGGCCTTCACTATTATTTCATGGCCTTCACTATTGTTCTGAACAGACTTTCTTGGTTCTTCTAAGCAACATTCCACAGATAAGATAAAATGAGCTTTGCCATCACTGGTTAGTACAAAGAGAATAGTCTTCTAGCAACTGTCCATGGCCATGGGGAGGGAACAACACCCTGTAGCTGCAATTTGTGTACATGACAAACTGTTTCTCACAATACAGTGGTACCTTGGGTTACAGACGCTTCAGGTTACAGACTCCGCAAACCCAGAAATAGTACCTTGGTTTAAGAACTTTGCTTCAGGATGAGAACAGAAATCGTGCGGCGGCAGTGGGAGGCCCCCATTAGCTAAAGTGGTGCTTCAGGTTAAGAACAGTTTCAGGTTAAGAACGGACCTCCAGAACGAATTAAGTTCTTAACCAGAGGTACCACTGTATGGGGTTTCTCAGAATCATGGGGGCCACTTCTACAGTAAAAATAGTTTTTTGTAACAGATAGGGAAAGCTACTGAATGATTAACCTATTAAACTGGGGATAAAAAACTAATATGAAAAGTTGTTATTCTAAAAATCTTCATCTACTTGCATATTAAAGTTATACCAGCAAGAATTAGTATTTATGTAGAAAACTATGATTTAAATCAAGCCTTATTGACTAGTGATTTAAATCGTGATTTAAATCAAATCCACCCTGATTTTAAATACTGCTTCTTAGTCCAAACTCTTTCTATAATGTTATGAGTTTGTGGGTTCTAGGCTCCAATCAATGCTTGGAGTGTTAAAAACTGGCTGCTAGATACTGGATCTAGCAGTGTTCAAAGACAGCCTAAACCAGCTTCCCATGTGCAGAAAATCTCCTGAGGTGATGGGCCATTAGATCTCAACCTTTTTTGGGCCACGGCACACTTGTTCCGTGAAAAAAATCACGAGGCACACCACCATTAAAAAAGTTAAAAAAATTAACTCTGTGCCACCCTATATTATAATTATGACTGTAAGAAACACTTGCCAAATATTGCTTTCCGGCGGGTCAGTGCTGTGTATTGGCGGCCGCCAGGTTCGTTTGCACTGAGCTTTGGGAAAGAGGAGGAGAAATATTGCTTTCTGGCGGGTTAGTGACGTCTATTGGCGGCCGCCAGGCACGTGACAATGCAAAACGCCCTTCTCGTCGCCGCACGTCGCGGCACACCAGCCAGCGTCTCGCGGCACACTAGTGTGCCACGGAACAGCGGTTGAGAAACGCTGCATTAGATAGAAGGTGAGGAGCCCTTAGAAAACACAAAAAGAAGGGACTCTGGGCCAGATGACAAATAGGAACTAATTCAGAGTTAGTTCAAAAAACAAAGAACAGAGTTTGAAGCAGAAATGAGTTTAGGATTGGAGTTAGCAGAGTGTGTGACCTAGGGTAAAAATGCCACAAGCTGGAGAGAGGGTCAGAGCCATGTTTTTGGAGCATGTTTGATTTCTGTTTGAACCCAGGGCTGCAGCTATAGGAGAATCAAGATCCTCTTGGAGTTTTCATGCTGTGAACTCTCCATCGTAGGCTCAGGTTGCATGTGTGTGTAAATAAACCATGTATCATGAAGACAACACATTTTCTGCTATTTCATTCCCCCCAAAGAAACCTGGACTCTGGGTAAGCATGCCTGGAACACCTAGAATCTTGCGTCGCTTGGAAATTTGGTTGTGTATAACAATACGATGGGACCCAGGTGGCGCTGTGGTTAAACCACTGAGCCTGGGGCTTGCTGATCAGAAGGTCGGCGGTTCGAATCCCTGTGACGGGGTGAGCTCCCGTTGCTTGGTCCCAGCTCCTGCCAACCTAGCAGTTCGAAAGCACGTCAAAATGCAAGTAGATAAATAGGAACCGCTACAGCGGGAAGGTAAACGGCGTTTCCATGTGCTGCTCTGGTTTGCCAGAAGCGGATTTCTCATGTTGGCCACATGATCTGGAAACTATACGCCGGCTCCCTCGGCCAATCATGCGAGATGAGCGCGCAACCCTAGAGTCGGTCACGACTGGACCTAATGGTCAGGGGTCCCTTTACCTTACCTTTTAACAATACGATATGGCATCTCTTTATTATTTACACAAGCAACCTCAACATTCTCAAGAATAATGTGCCTGTGTGTTTGTATACGTACACACACACACATTTATTTTTCTGAATCTGGACTCTGATACTCAATCCATGGACTAATGTACTTATTTTACATACAGTACCTAGATATTTGTTTTGTTTTTCTGTCCTGTTTTTGATACTTGTGTTTCAGCTGTTTCTTTAAATTTTAGATCCACTAATTTTTACAAACAATAACATGCAAGTCTTGATAAGCAATGCAATACCCAAAATTGTTCAGCAATAGAAGTAAAATATATCAGACAGCTAGTATCAATACAACATCCTTTGTCAGGTGAACATCATACATCCATTAGAAATTTGCTCTCTCCCCCGCCCCTGCTTTATTTGCACCTCTACACACAAACACACACAATGTTTAGCTGGAATAGCTGGAGAAAAGAAAAATAACGAGCGAAGCTTGGGGTGGGGAGGAACTTCTTACCCCACCAGAAGCCTAAACTAACTTCGTGCCACTTATTTTTTTGCTTCGAGAAATGTTCACCGCTTGACTGTAAAAATAAAAACCCTCAAAGCGTTTTGCAAAAAAGCAAAGCAATAAAATCGAGAAAAAATCACAGCAATACTTTGAAACACACAAAAGTTTACATACTGAAACACATTAGAATTACCTCAACCGGCTAAGCACTTGGAAGAACTACAACTCCCACAAGCCATTGCGGCCAGAGGGCGGCCGGCTCGGCGGCGCTCGGGCTAAACATGAATAAGTAGAAGCCGGGTGGAGACTGCAGTTCCCAGCAACCTCTGCGGGTTAGAGGAAGCCCAGCGGCCTTTCGGTGGGTTTCGGCCCGAGCTTTGGGGTTTCTTCCTCGAGGTGCCGTAGGCTCCGCAGGCGGGAGGGAAGCGGCCGGGCTGGCCCGGTGGCGGCGCTGCTGCTGCTGAGGCGCGCGGCTGCTGCCCCTTCAAGCGCCCCTCGGCTGCGGGCGGGGTGGGGGTGGGCAGGGGAGAGCAGCGGCCCCGTGAAACGGCGAGGGGGGAGGGGCGCGGACCCCCCAGCCTTTCGGAGGCTGGCATTGCAGGGTCACAGAGAGAGCGAGAGAGCGCCCGCCCCGCTTCGTCACGGGCCTAGTCCTCAGTGAGGTGCTTGCGCCAGGGGCCTGGGCCCCACTTCTTCGGGTGGTGTGTTGTTTACTTGTCGCTTTTCACGTGACCCACAGAGAGGAAACGCTCCCGCTGTGCGTTGGAAAACTAGCATGTCAGGCAGAACATCCCGGCCGGATCCTTCTCACCCTCCGCCTCCCGGCCCCTTTTACAACGTCAATTGTTTGTTCCCACAGGTAGCGGGGAATCGGGGCAGTAGCGTCTCCTCTTGCGTTGCCCGGGGGGAGGAGGCCCCTCGATTTCGGACTGAGGACCGTTTCACCGTGTGAACGCGCAGGGCGGAATGATAACAGCCCCAGCAGGGCAGGACCGCGAGGGGGATCAGAGGGAGGTTTCTTCTCCAGCGTTTGTGTGTGTGATACTTGCACTTGGGCCAAAACTGACTTGTGCGCGCGTGTATCTTGTCCATGTGATTAGCTGACCTGCTTTCCCCTCCACACCGCATAGGGCAGCTGGCGCCCTCCACGGGGATGGGGGTGGGGGTGAGCAGGACGGTGCGTTAGGTGGGTCCAGATGTGGGGCGTTTGCCCTTGGGCTATGCTGCCACCCCCCTGCTCTACCCCCTGCTTCTGATTCCTGATGGAGATTTTCTTCTCTAAAACCTGCCTTCTCCCACTTTGAGCTGCTCAGAGTTGCTTCACAGTGTGGGTATAAAGGACTTTCCAGGTACTGTACTTGATAACTCTGTCCTAAGTGGCATATGCCATGTCCTGCCAATATACATGCTGGAGGAACCACGGACAGCTCTCATAGTGACTCCGCTCTCCTCCCCCCAACTGCCACAGCAGGGGTGAGTCTAAATAGCCACCATGTCCTGAGGGGGAACAAAAAAGATGCAGCAACAGTTTTTTTATCTGAAAAAGTGTGCATGCACACAAAAGCTCATACCAAAATAAAAACTTAGTTGGTCTTTTAGGTGCTGCTGGAAGGAATTTTTTTATTTTGTTTCGACTACATCAGACCAATACGGCTACCTACCTGTAACTAGCTTTTTCTAAATAAGTTAGTTAATCCCACCCTGCCATTTCTGTTGTAACTTATTTTAAAGCAATGTTTATCATTGTAATAATCACTTTTTGAGGTCTGCCTGAAAAGTATATGAAATAAGTAAATAAATAAAATAGATGGATTAGGATAAATCTGCATTTAAAGTAGAAATACGTTGGCTAGTGGAGTGTAAACTTCCTCTTGCCATATGTCAAGATATTACGGTAAAGGGACCCCCCACCATTAGGTCCAGTCGTGACCGACTCTGGGGTTGCGCGCTCATCTCGCATTATTGGCCAAGGGAGCCGGTGTACAGCTTCCAGGTCATGTGGCCAGCATGACTCAGCCGCTTCTGGCGAACCAGAGCAGCGCACGGAAACGCCGTTTACCTTCCCGCTTGGAATGGTACCTATTTATCTACTTGCACTTTGATGTGCTTTTGAACTGCTAGGTTGGCAGGAGCAGAGACCGAGCAACAGGAGCTCACCCCGTTGCGGGGATTCAAACCGCCGACCTTCTGATTGGCAAGCCCTAGGCTCTGTGGTTTAACCTGGCTGGTGTGCCGCGACGTGCGGCGACGAGAAGGGCGATTTGCATTGTCACGTGCCTGGCGGCCGCCAATACTCAACGCTAACCCGCCAGAAAGCAATATTTCTCCTCCTCTTTCCCAAAGCTCAGTGCAAACGAGCCTGGCGGCCACCAATACACAACACTGACCCGTCGGAAAGCAATATTTGGCAAGTGTTTCTTACAGTCATAATTATAATATAGGGCGGCACAGAGTTAAATTTTTTAAACTTTTTTAATGGTGGTGTGCCTCGTGATTTTTTTCACGGAACAAGTGTGCTGTGGCCCAAAAAAGGTTGAGAAACACTGGTTTAACCCACAGCACCACCCCCGTCCCTCTTGTCAAGATATTACAGATGATCAATTTACCAAGTACTTCCATATATGCCTTGATAAGTTACTGCTTAGTAAAAAAAACAACAACCAAAAGCCATTTGTATTCACCAATACATTTATTTCTATAATGGGGCTCTATGCTACAGCTCTACAGGACCAATCATATGTAACAAGAGATATGTTGTGTAAACTGGACTAATCACTTTCCTTGACCAGTCATTCTTTCCACTGTTTCTTGATTTTAATTCCATACTTGTATCTTTGAAATCTATGCATAGTTTTAATTTATCCCCCCATGTTGTGAATGGAGTCATATCAGAAGGATAGTGGTCTGAAGACTTCCAGCCATGTAAATGGCAATAAATTTCTCCAGTCATTTGCAAACCTCAACAAAGATATTCATTCAATGCTATCGTTGGGTATTTTCAAAGGACAAATATTATCTAAGCATCTTTCTCATGGTTTTAATTGTACTTTAAAATATGGCTGTTTTTTTTCAGATAACACCAGTATAACATAATTGATGAAAATACATAGTTCTGTAGTAAAATATTATTTTATCTTCTTCTTCAAAGGTCTGTGTTATAATTTCACAATGTTTGGAAATTTATTTGATGAAGACTTCTCCTTTTTGTCAATCAATCAATGTGGGAAGCCAAAGTTAAAACACAAAGATGCTGAGCTGCTTGTTCCTAGAGAAAGCACCAATTTAAGTGGAATAAAAAATCAGGGTGGAACCTGTTACCTTAATTCACTTCTTCAGACTCTACTATTCACACCAGAATTTAGAGGTACTGTACAGTATTTTAATGTTTTAAAATAGCTTTTTCTGAATACTGGATTTTGTATTATTTCACACAAAATAGTTTACCTTTTCTTACTATATAACCTAGGAATGAATGAATAAAAAACTTTTTCAAAACGTATTTCTAAATGTTGTATTGGACCAGAGTGTCTAAGGATTGAGTAAAATTCACCACAATGACAGAAACAAAGGTTGAAAGTAACAAAAAAGAGTTGGGTGGCAATGGCATAATGTAAGTTAACAAATGTATACTCTGAAAAAGTATATTTGGGTAAGACTGTTGATATTTTTCCAGCATCAAATATTAGGCTAGATGGCCAACTATTGATCCAGAGCTGTAGCATAGACTTATTTTATTCAGAATTGATTTGAGGTTTCGCCTGTTAATGTAAGTTGGTCATCACCACAGTGCCTAATCCTGAATCTGAATAATATTTCTGTTTCATGTCTGTGTGCCTCAGACTTACCTTTACCTTATTAGATCATCTCATATCTCTATGGATGAATGGGGAGGGCTCGCTTGCTCCCCACTGTATTAAAATGGTCCTTTTTGTCTGCTTTCTTTGAACAGACATTAAACTGTGCAATCTCACTATTTTTTTGAAAAGCCAAATTGTGCAAGGACCAACATTGACAACTTCCTCAGAATAAATAAACCTTTTGTCACATGGGGAATGGACAAAAGCAAAATGGTCATGCTAGCTGGTGCCAATGGAAATTGTGATACAGACCCATTTGGAGGGCAAAGGAGGAAAATGAAGTCTGATTTAGAAAGTTAACATTTCTATTTGCACACTTCTTTATAATTGTGTTGTTGATTTGTTCTCATATTGGTATTTTTCATTTTTGTTGTAGAAGCCCTGTTTTCTATAGGCCCTGAAGAACTTGGTTCTTTGGAAGACAACAGTAAGCCTGAATCAAAGGTATTCAATTCTATACTTCAATCAGCTCAAAGGTTTATGATGTTCACTAGGTTAGCTTGGGCCACTCATTTACAGCCTAAACTACCTCACAGGATCATCATGAGGATAAAATGGGGAGAAGTATGTATGCCACCTTGATCTCTTTGGAGGAAAGGTGGGGTATAAATGCAATAAATAAATAAAATATTTATGAAGGTGATGGATAAGGTATTTATAATGCAAAGCTGGGGATGCACACATTACTTCATGTGCTCATATAATCTACAAAGCAGGGATTTTCCTGCATAGGTTCTGGTGCAGTGCTTTCAGAACAGGTCCTGTTGTGCAAACACTCATTACACAAACCTTTAGTTATTTGCACATGAAGCATTTCTACCCTAGCATCACTACATGAACATCTACTTTAATAAACAGTGAGCAATTGTTCAGTGTCTGAAAAATTCTCTGACCAAGCGCATTCTTTTAGCCCTGTGCACTTAAAAGCTGTGAGGCATTATTACTACCGGTATGCACAGGGGAAAGCCTGGACTGTGCCTTGATATATTCTTAAGAAAAGTAATCAGATGAAATTGGGTTTAGGCAAAATTATTTATATACTGTATACCAGTAGTTGTTTCACATGGAAGTGGGAGCAAGTTTGTTTTCTCCTGCTCTGGAAGGTAGGACTTGAACCAATGGCTTCAAGTTACAAGAAAGGAGATTCCAGCTGAACATTAGGAACATTAGGAAGAACTTTCTGATGGTAAGAGCAGATCAACAGTGGAACTGACTCACTCATGAGGACTCTCCTTCCTTTTAAAGTAGAGGTTGGATGGCCATCTGTCATGGGTGCTTTGGTTGAGATTCCTGCATTGCACGGAGATCTTCCTGCATTGCAAGATGACTTGGGGTACCTTCCAACTCTACAATTCTGTGGTTCTGTAGTAATTACTTGTAATCAGATACCTCATTTATATTTGTTCAGTTATGTTTGTTACAGGTTATTATAAAGATTTTCTTATTGATTAGCCAAACGTTTTCTTCATTGAAATGCTACCATTCAGTGGATTTGTAACTGGCTGACTGACCGAACCCAGAGGGTGCTCATCAATGGCTCCTCCTCATCCTGGAGAGAAGTGACTAGTGGGGTGCCACAGGGTTCTGTCTTGGGCCCAGTCTTATTCAACATCTTTATAAATGACTTGGATGATGGGCTTGAGGGCATCCTGATCAAGTTTGCAGATGACACCAAATTGGGAGGGGTGGCAAATACCCAAGAGGACAGGATCACACTTCAAAATGACCTTAACAGATTAGATAACTGGGCCAAAGCAAACAAGATGAATTTTAACAGGGAAAAATGTAAAGTACTACACTTGGGCAAAAAAAATAAAAAATGAAAGGCACAAATACAGGATGGGTGACACCTGGCTTGAGAGCAGTACATGTGAAAAGGATCTAGGAGTCTTGGTAGACCACAAACTTGACATGAGTCAACAGTGTGATGCAACAGCTAAAAAAGTCAATGAAATTCTGGGCTGCATCAATAGGAGTATAGCATCTAGATCAAGGGACGTAATAGTACCACTGTATTCTGCTCTGGTCAGACCTCACCTGGAGTACTGTGTCCAGTTCTGGGCACCACAGTTCAAGAAGGATACTGACAAGCTGGAACGTGTCCAGAGGAGGGCAACCAAAATGGTCAAAGGCCTGGAAACAATGCCTTATGAGGAACGGCTTAGGGAGCTGGGTATGTTTAGCCTGGAGAAGAGAAGGTTAAGGGGTGATATGATAGCCATGTTCAAATATATTAAAGGATGTCATATAGAGGAGAGAGAAAGGTTGTTTTCTGCTGCTCCAGAGAAGCGGACACGGAGCAATGGATTCAAAGTACTAGAAAGAAGATTCCACCTAAACATTAGGAAGAACTTCCTGACAGTAAGAGCTGTTCGACAGTGGAATTTGCTGCCAAGGAGTGTGGTGGAGTCTCCTTCTTTGGAGGTCTTTAAGCGGAGGCTTGACGGCCATCTGTCAGGAATGCTTTGATGGTGTTTCCTGCTTGGCAGGGGGTTGGACTGGATGACCCTTGTGGTCTCTTCCAACTCTATGATTCTATTCTATTCTATACTATATAATATTGAGCTAAAGAGGTGAAGGAGTTTGCAAAATCCAGCCAAAGCAAAGCAGACTTCAGCCTAACTGATATAACTGGAAGAATGAACTGTACTTAATTCTTTCCCACTGAAATCAGTGTAAGTTAGAAATCTGGTTGAATCATGCCCTAATATTTTTTGAGGAAGCACAGTTAGTTATACCGTAGCCTGCAGAGGTTCACCTTGAAGCAACTTGGAGGAGGGCATTCTTTGTTGTGGCTTCCAGGGTGTGGAGTGAGCTCCCCACTGAAATACAGCAGGTATCTACTGTGGTGAGCTTCTGATGGCTGCTTAAAATATATCCATTTACTCAAGTTTTGCCTCACCTCTGATAACAGTTGGAAGATTCCTAGCTACTGTAATTGTGATGTTCTGTTTTTATTAGATTTTTTTTTATTGTACATTGAATATACTGACTTCTTATTTAATGAAAAGCAGTACAGGTATTTTTTATTTATTAAATAAATATGTTTCTTGAAGGTTGTTAATTTCTTCTTCACCGACAACTGCCAATAGAAAGTCAGCTTTTGAAAGTTTATGATCGTTTCTGTTTAGGTCCGAATAATCCCATTACAGCTCCAACGGTTGTTTGCCCAACTTTTGCTGCTAGATCAACATGCTGCATCTACAACAGACCTGACTGACAGCTTTGGATGGAATAGCAATGAGGTACAATATAGTATGCATTGGCAGCATTGCTCCCCCTTGAGGTGGTTCCCCTCCCCTGTGTTTCCTTTTCCTTCCAGAAAAAGAAATAAAAATGATATATTTTGTCAAACTACTATTGTTCAGCGCTACACTGAAGGTAAATATCAGTTTCCTTCATAAAGGAAGGGAATATGAATATATAGTGTTACTACATTTGCCAAATACCTTATTAATAATGTTAACAATTTTTAAAACCTTTAACATTTTTATGAAATACATCCAAAGCATTTTACTAGCCTGGCTGCCTATATTGTTAGCCAGTCCATATATTAGTCTAGGGTAGGGTTGGTCCACAGCTCTGCTTCTCGACCTGCACCCCTATAATCCACCCCATTCTTCATAGTCTCCTGACCCTCAGGAGAGGCTCGGGAAGGCAAGATACTGGGAAGGATCCAATCCTTTGAGATGGTTCCTCCCTCCTTCCTGGTTAATATTTCATAGGTCTTCAGACTTTAATTTCATTGGTAGTTTATTAATTTTAATTGGTAGGCATACAAGTTAAGGGCATAATTATTTTTGAAGATTCTTTTGTTTCAGCTATGTGTCTGTAATAGGAAATGAAAGGCAAAATACTAACATTGCCTAATTTCCCAACAATTAGTGGTAGCTCATGACATGTTTTCTCTCTTAAAATTCTTTCATATGTTGCTTTCAATACAGCTTCATCTCACCTTTGGAACGCATGAAAGATGCTCGGATAGTTAAAATGGGTATTGTGCTTTAGGCCACAGTTCCATTGCAGACCATACTCTAGCCCAGGAATGGCTAATGTGATGCTCTCCAAATGTTACTAGATTTCTCCTCTCATCAGCCCCAACCAGCATGGCTAATGGCCAAAAGCCAGTGGGAACTGTAGTTCAGCAACACCTGGAGGTCACCACATTTGCTGTCCCTCCTCTAGTAGATATGAGGACATCCCATAATGGAAGTTCATGTTATATAGCTATCAGTTAGAACAGGCATCCCCAAACTTCGGCCCTCCAGATGTTTTGGACTACAATTCCCATCATCCCTGACCACTGGTCCTGTTAGCTAGGGATCATGGGAGTTGTAGGCCAAAACATCTGGAGGGCCGCAGTTTGGGGAAGCCTGAGTTAGAAAGACCACAAAGATTCCAATTTGCTAGGTGTCCCTGACACCAGGAGAACCAAATAAAATGACAGATAAACAATCACAGAAATGGAACAAGACACTGCTGGGTTAACATGACATCTGTGAGCAAAGAGCATTGCTGTGGCAAGAGCTTAAGGGACGCTGTAAATTAGCTTTATTTGCGTAATTGGATCTTAATTGAAATGAAGAGGAAAACTCTTCAAGCAATGTCAATTCTTTTTAAAAATAATAATCTATCTTTCAGGAAATGAGACAACATGATGTGCAGGAGTTAAATCGGATTCTATTCAGTGCTTTAGAAACCTCCCTTGTTGGGACCTCTGGTCATAATCTAATAAACCAGCTGTACCATGGGACTGTTGTTAATCACATTGTCTGTAAAGAGTGCAAGAGTGTCAGTGAGAGACAGGTAATACTATGGGCAAGTTTCAGAACAGTATTCTATTTTCTCTCTTGTGTTTCCAGTGACAAATTTTAACCAGGAGTCCTCCCCAGCTTCATATCCAGCAATGCAGTCCTGTTAGAAATGTGCAGATCAAATTTTAGTTAAGTTAAAATTTCTCAATACAGCTAACTGTTCAGAACTCAATGTGATTATGAGAATTAGTAGTGTTTTTAAAATAAACATTATGGTACAAATGTAATGTTAGAAACTAGTCCAGTTCTCAACCTTTGCCCAAAATTTCAAATATCTTTGGGATTGCAGTGCAAATCGCAATGGTATATTTTTAACTTTTGCTATGCATAATTGACAGAGCTTTTGAGGCAAAATAACCTTGCAATAAGCCAAGGTATGAACAAATCTTTCACCCCCCACACCCCTTTTTAGCAAGCAGATAAAGAGGAAATCTTCCATTTAACAGTAGTTTCCCATTTTAACGTCACCAGGAAACTGGTTGCCATATTCAGAACAGGCCAGGATAGTGAATCAAGGTTTGAAGTTAGCTTGACTTGTTCTGAACCTGTTAGCCATTGTTTCCTGGCATTGGTGGACTCTGGTTGTAAGTCCATGATGTCTTTAAAATACATTTTTAAAAGGGCTTTCCTCTCTGCTCCCTGATGCTGCTTTGTAGGAGGATTTCTTGGACCTAACAGTTGCTGTCAAAGATGTATCTGGCTTGGAGGAAGCCTTGTGGAATATGTATGTGGAAGAAGAACATTTTGAGAAAGATAACTTGTATCGATGTGGAGCATGCAATAAATTAGTTGAAGCCACAAAGGTAGTATTTTACAAGTATTGTTTACTCAGATGTTGAGTACATAACATCCTAAAATAAGGCTAGTTATCTTCTGTGAAAAATTCATTTAAATGTAAAATCCATTCATTCTGTCATGTGCTTAGATGGTTGCACTCTAGATCAGGCATCCCCAAAGTTCGGCCCTCCAGATGTTTTGGACTACAATTCCCATCATGCCTGACCACTGGTCCTGTTAGCTAGGGATCATGGGAGTTGTACCCAAAACATCTGGAGGGCCGCTGTTTGGGGGTGCCTGCTCTAAATGATGGAAACTAATCCTTGTTGTAATTGGGAGAAATGGCCAGTGAAATGTTTTGTAATCATGTGCAGAGCTATGGTAATTCTTCCAAGTCACCCCTATTCAAAATGGTGTCCTAGATAAGTTTTGGGGGGCTTCAGGTTGGGGAAGGCTGGGGAAGTATTCTATTGCATTTCTGAAAGTCCTACTTCTCTTGAAATTTAAAGGAGCATCACGAAGTAAATATATTGCAGAACTATGATCCTTCTGCAAATGTAGGGACTTGGTGCAAACCTGCTTTCAGTTCTTATTGTCGAATATGGATTACTAGTTTGTGAAAATATGATATGATTTTAACTTTTCCAGAACCTTTTAAAAGATATTCTCTTGTTAAATACTTTTAATGATTGTCAATAAAATCTTTTCATTTTAATTTATATATTTTTGCTTGTATAATTTTACCTTGCAAAATTAGGCTAAGCTATCTTCTCTTTGTATTTTGTGTATTTTGTCTTATTCATGGACTATCATACCGTAATATTTGTAAAATTTACATTCCAACTTTCCACGCAATTGTACTAGTAGCAATAAGATACAAATAGAATAAAATGCATTAAAATGGGAATAAATTAAAATAGAAAAACAAAGCTTTGGTCACCAAAATATGATCACTTTCCTTAAAATGTTTCACTTATTTTACAGTCTGCTAAACTACGCAAGTTGCCTCCGTTTCTCACAATCTCCCTCTTGAGATTTAACTTCAATTTCGAGAAGTGTGAACGATACAAGGAAATAAGCAGCTATGCATTTCCAATCCGGATAAACCTCAAGCCTTTTTGTGAGCAGGTTGAACTACTTTTATGTGTCTAAATTTTCATCACTTTGAATCATTAATGTTTTATGCTGGGTGATTTGGGGGTATTTGCAGAAGCTGTGCTCTTGTTTACTGGTACAATCTTCACTTAATTCTATGTCCAGTTTCTTACTGTAAAGGTTAGAAGAGGTACATATCTTACTATAGTATCCCTTAGGGCTGCTTGGGTACACATTTATTTATTTATTGCACTCTTTTCTTTAAGGAGCTCAGGGTGTCATACATGGTTCTCCACATTTAATCCCTACCACAACTGTCTGAGGTATGTTAGGCAAAAAGACAGCAACTGTGCACAACAGTGCAGGAGTCTACCTGGAGTAAGTAGGTTGTCCACACCATGGAGGAATGGATGAGTAGAGTTCCTGATGGTGGCTGTTTATATTATAAATGTTCAAGTGCCCCTCTCACATTGGAATACCCATGTAATGGCCTGTACTTTGATATTTCCAGTTCAATGCATTCTGTTTTTCTTGCTCTGTCTTGATTGTTTTTACCTCAGTTGTGGAAATAGCTTTTGATTATTGTTGTCTTTTTTTTTTAGACTGAAGTGGATGATTTCAAATACATGTATGAGCTCTTTTCTGTTATAATACACAAAGGTGGCTGTTATGGAGGACACTATCATGTTTACATAAGAGATATTGATGAACTAGGAAACTGGCAGGTTCTAGTAAGTTGATTTCTATGTGTGTATACTTTGCAAAAAAAAAAAATATTAAGGGATTTTTATATGAACACACACTGGAGTGAAGCATAAATAATCATTCCTCCAAGGAGCTGATGACCACATATATGGGAGTTATCCCATTGTATCTTCATGCCTAAAGCATTGTTTGGAAGAGAGCTATGACAAAAGACCATTAGATGCAGTTCCTGTCGCAGTGTATAGATGAGTTTCCCCTTTGATATTTCTCAGTTACTCTATATAAAGAGACAAGTTCATATAAGATTATCTGACCATAATCAGCATGGAAATAAGTTTTGATTTGATTATTTACTTCCCTCCTAAAGCATCTTAGGTGTTAGATAAGTAAAAATGATTTCTAGTATTCAAAGGTTCTGAGTCCTCTGTATCAGGTTTTACATGATTTCAGGACCAAAAGTTCATCTCTGAGGCCAGGTATCTCATATATGTTGCATTGTAGCACATGTTTACATGAAGGTTCAATAGTAAGCCTGGGAAAAGCTCTTGGGAGGAATTCAGTGCAATGCTATGGGAACTGTTTAATCAGTGCAAGCATTTTAGTTTGCCTGTTGGAATGCCCCCCCTCCCCTGCACACTGTTTTTTGGGATTCTCCTGACACACAACCTTGGCCCGTATGGGGGCACACACTGGGAGGAAGCCCTGTTGCACGACTAGTGGAAGTCTTTGCATGGGCTTCTACTAGTGGGAGACATTAGTTGAATCCAGGCCCTTGAGGCACCGGAGAGCTTCTGCAGGTCACAATGAACAGCACTAGTTAAGAGGAACCAGTAGCTTAAATCACTGTCAACCTCTTGTTAACATGCAATTATATTACAGTGGTGCCTCGCTAGACGAATTTAATTTGTTCCACGGGTCTTATAACGAAAAATTCGTCTAGCGAATCCCATAGGAATGCATTGATTTTTTTTTTCCCATTTGTTGTTGTTTAGTTGTTTAGTCGTGTCCGACTCTTCGTGACCCCATGGACCATAGCACGCCAGGCACTCCTGTCTTGCACTGCCTCCCGTAGTTTGGTCAAACTCATGTTCGTAGCTTCGAGAACACTGTCCAACCATCTTGTCCTCTGTCGTCCCCTTCTCCTAGTGCCCTCAATCTTTCCCAACATCAGGGTCTTTTCCAAGGATTCTTCTCTTCTCATGAGGTGGCCAAAGTATTGGAGCCTCAGCTTCACGATCTGTCCTTCCAGGGAGCACTCAGGGCTGATTTCCTTAAGAATTGATAGGTTTGATCTTCTAGCAGTCCATGGGACTCTCAAGAGTCTCCTCCAGCACCATAATTCAAAAGCATCAATTTTTTGCCCATAGGAATGCATTAATTGGATTTCAATGCATTCCTTTAGGAAACTGCGATTCGCCAGACGAAATTTCGTTGAGCAGGGCATTCGTTAAGCGAGGCACCACTGTATGTTTACTATTCAGGGGAATCTGCTATTGTGCAGAACTATATGCCAGAACCACCTCAGATACACCAAGCCAAGTTTATTTGGTGAATGAAAATTAACACCAGTAATTTCTCTAACACAAATTTTAACACAAATCTAAGATTTACAATATTTAATCTCATGTTGTGGGCTACAGCTAATGGCAGAGGAGGAGGAGCAATGGTGAGATATACATTAATAATTGATATACATTAATACATTTAATGAAAAGCATGAAATAATGGCAGTTGAATACTACATGATAATCAGTGGAAGGCAGATAGACTTTTTTAAAATGCTAGCCTTCCTTTGGCATAACAGTCTTTCTAGTTCTTTTTTCTTTTTAAAAAGTTATTTTTGATCTCTTGAAGGAGGAAATCAACATGAATGATGAAGATAAGGATTTGAAAGATATTGAAAATGCAAAAGAGAAGGAAAATCCATTACGAATTTTAAGAAACATCTTATTGGAGGTAGACTACGCCAGAATACCTTTCATGCTCCTTAATTATATTTAAGCTGATATATATTTAAACTGTACATTTCAACACTGCTGTTTTAAGATCAGCTCTGAGACTGAACATTTCAGATTTTTCTTTTTAAATATTGTAGTTCAAGATCTGCTGGAACTTTATGTGTGTTAAAATAATTTTCTTTATGTGTGTTAAAAAAATTTCTGTGTTACACAAGTAAGCAAAATTGAGAAGCAAACACAAGATTTGTCTTTGAAACAATTTCCCACTTGTGTCCTTCAGCTGCTGACTCTTATACATGAACCAAGAGAGTCATGGAGTCAGCAGTTGGTACATAAAGAGGAACTTTTTAAAAGCCACTTTGGTGTTCACAGTAAAGAGGGTGTGTTAAAGGATCTGTTTGTGTTTGGGAGTGAGCAGGTGATCTGTATTATAATGGGGGAAGGGACCATGTTTGGGACCAATTTTTGCCCCTCTGCTAGCATTTTGAGTCCCATTTTGAGTAATAATTAATTTTAGTTTCCGCAGTTCAGTCAGTAGTTATCTAATCTTGTAGGAAGAATCTAAGGAAATTGCTGTGGATCGGTTGGCACAGAAACTTTTGGAGAAAATACGTGTGTCCTGGAACAAGAAATACCGTAAACAGCATGGACCAATACGGAAGGTATTATTTGAAGATAATTCTGTTTTATCTCTGTTGGCTTTAATCCTTTTGCACTTTGCAATGTGTCTTGCACAGTTCAGCATAGAAAGTGATACTACCTGAGTTAGTGGTGATTTTCCTGTGGCATTAGTGGCCATCCTATTGTTTTACACTTCCCAGCAGGTCTTGCTCCTGTGGAGCAGTTGCCAGGACTGAAGGTCCCTGCCTTCCACCCTTTCTCAGGCTCCTCCTCTCCCAGATGTTTCCCAAGCGGACTCAAATTGTGTCTGTACACCTCTGGTTTCTGTTCTGCCCTCCTAATTATTCTGTGTGTTCTTGAAGACCATGGAGGAGGGGAGTTTGTTGCAGTGGAAGAGTCCCTGGATTCTTCAGCAGCCTCTTGACCCTGCATCCTCGGTGTCAGTCTCGGTGTCTGAACTGCTCCCTGCCGCAGGCTCTTCCTGCTCACTGAACCCTGTTGCCCCTTCAGCATCCAGCCCACCCTCCCAATCCTCTCCCTCTGACCTCTTCTCTGTGTCCCACTACCAATCCTCTGGCTCTGAGCTTTTGGGCTTTGGGCTTTCCCTTGGTTCCCCAGCTGGTGTCTCCCACCACCCGTCTTCGTCTAGCTATTCCCTGACAAATAGGTATGGCAGAAGCATTGATTTAGCTAAACACAAAGCTAAAATATTTGATTTTTATACAGGGTGGTGTGATTTTTAAATTGTGTGCAAACCAGGAGCATATGCTGCAACATTGAACAAAGATTGTTAGTTCTTAACTTGTTACCTTTGTTCCTGTGAAGCTGTGATCTATTTTTATATTTTGTTTTTTCTTTAATGGTTGGTTGACCATATTGAATATTTGATTGACTGATTCTGTCATTTGCCTTTCCTCAGATTATGGAAAAGAGACTAAGTACAAACTAATATTATAATGAAGTATACAGAAAATCTCCAAGTTTCCAATGGATCTTAAATATGCTTCCCTACATATAAAGAGAAAAAATATATTAAACACATTATCTTCCATTAGTAATGATAGGTAAATAAAAGTTGGGGAAGGCCAATATATGTTGAGGAGCCCTTTTCTTTGCACCTCACAAATCTTAGGAATTGTTGGGAGATGGAACTTTTGCCTTTGGTTTTGACTAACCAAAAGTTAGCATTAACATCCAGACATGAACAAACTAGTTAGCCATAACTATGTTGTTGTTTTTTAAAAGCCAGCTTCAAATTTGGCTTATGATACTGACTTGTTTTAGTTCCTTTAAGCTTCAGCTAATTTTAGATATGGTTAAGGATGCACCAAATAGCAGAAAACAGAAGAGTGAACTTCTGAAAATACAATGTGAGAGAATAGGTGAGAGCAGATCATGCATCCAAATTCAGAAAAATACAGCTCATATCAGAAGGAAGTATAATTAATTGATAGTTGTAACATTTTAAACTGGATTTTAATAACACCTTTTTGTCACCCCCTTTCTCTTTTACCCTTTAGTTTTTGCAGAGTCATTCTCCAACATTTCTTCTAAGTTCTGATGAAAGCAAAGTTAAGCTGAATGATCGTCATAAACTCCATTTTGGATTTGCATCCCAAAGCAACCCTCAGAACCATGAGGTAAAGATGTCATCAGAAAAACCAACAACGGGTTTACGGGAATATTCATCCGAATCCCATTGGTTTGATTTGAATGACTCCAAAGTCCAGCCAATCAGAGAGCAAGAGATTGAGAAACAGTTTCAGGGGAATGAGAGTGCCTACATGTTGTTCTATCGACAATCCCAAATGACAAGACCATCTGAAGGTACAAAAAGTATAGTGTGTACTTTGGGCCTTCATATTGCTTTTGGTTATTTCCTCTTTATTAAACAGTCATGAAGTACCAGTTTGTACAAGGCTTAAAAAGACAAAATTTTAGAGACAAATCTTGAAATAACCTAGATCAGAATGTTCCACCGACTTCAGTAGCAAAGCTTGTTATTAAGTGTTGTGAGTATTGTAGTCCTACCAAAGCAGTTGTTGTGTTTTGAACAGTTAGCTTTAGGGATTTCCATGATCCTTCAGCATCTTTTTTGAGGAGTGGAAGTTTTTGAGTGACTTTGTCTTAGTTTGTAGTTTAATAAACGGTAAGCCAAAGGAAGAGTACCCTAGTGATGTAAAAAGGATATACATGAAAACCTGAATTTCAGCACTTCCTAGCCCTTTTAATATGTGTTTTCAGGCATTCAATTAATCAGTTTATTTTGACACAGCTCGAGGAAATCCAAGATACCGGGTCCCCATCCATCTCTTGAATGAAATGGATGCCGCTAATATCAAACTGCAAAAGAAGAGGTAAGTCAGCTCTGATGACAACTGTGTGGTGTGTAGCTCTTGCAGGGCTTCTGATCAGGATTGCAAAGATCATACAATCATCTTGCAGTCTTGGGAGCCTCTTTGTTCCAGCGCAGGCTTCTATGAACAGAATGGGAAGGGAAGGGAGGTGATAGTTGCAAAAATAAGCCACCCGCAGCTTTCTTCTGCAAGCCCCCCCCCCAATCCCTTGCCACTTTCCACGTTGTTCCAGAATCTCCCCCAATGTTCTCGAGCAATTGGATATGTGTGCAGGGGGTGCAGAAGGAATAGGGAATCAACCAAATTACCTTTCTCCATTGTAATCACGGAAGTCTTCACTGGATCAGAGAGCCTTCTCTAATCAGAGAATCAATTGAGAGAACCTGCAGAAATTGAGTGTTGGGTAGAATTGCCTAATTAACAGTTTATAAGACATTGGTAGCAAAGGCAGCTATATAGGTGGCTCTGTGTCCAGGGGGGATGCACACTAGCTTGTGTGGCAGCCTTTCCTGTACTATTTTTACATGCAAATTAGTAATGTTTTTGAAGAAATGTCAGTTATTATTTGATCGGCATTTTCTTGTGGGAACGAACCTTTCCTGTCATAATTTATATATTTCCCCCCAATGAACACCTAATAATATTGGTGTTGAGTTGTTATTATTATTTGTTAAATTTATATACTGCCCTTCATCTCAGGATCTCAGGGTGGGTCACAGCTTATGCTGATTGAGCTGCAGATACCCTGCTAGTATCTGGAAGACTGTGCTTCGCCTCTCTCAAGAAGTATCAGACAACTAGTTATTAAGTTTCAAGATCACTCTAAATTTGCAATAAGAGACAACATATGCATATGAAAAGGCATAGCACTAAATAGTTACACTTTTTGAAAATATTAAATTCCTTATAAAATTCCTGCACAGTGCAACATGCATAATTAGTAAAAAATAAATAAGACTTTTAGAATGACATAGATACAAATTAAAAGATACAAATTAAAGAACTTGTCTTTACTGTGGGAAGTTTCTGAAGGTATGATTTGTCAGAAAATTAAGATTTTTTGTTCAATTGTGAATTTTCACTGGACATACTTTTCTGTTAATACTTCTTACAGGGCAGAATATGACTTGGCAAACAACAATATTGATTTACATCTCCATATATTTTCTCACTATAAATTTTACAATGGAGCTCTGCACCCAGTAGTTTCTCAGAAGGAAAGTGTTCTAGATCTTACGATTGATAAGAGAAAAACACTGGGAGAACTTCAGCAATTGGTATTTCAGGTATTTGCTGTTATTGTATTTCCCCAAACTTTCACCAGTTTAAGTTTCTTTAGTAATAGTAGACTTGTAGAACAAGCAAGATCGTTTGCCTGCATACTTTAATATGTACTTTGGTAACTTGTAGAGTGGATTACTATAAGATGACCCTTATGTATTACAGTATAAATTATTTAGTACTATGGCATCCTTCAGGAGAGCCACAGCTACTTGTGTGAATTGTTTATAAACAACATGATTTACATAGCCATATCTGCACTTCTGAAATATATTCACTTTTTGTGACTAGTTGTTGGAATTTTGGGAAGGAAACCTAGTTCTCAGCCTTGCAAAGCCTCTTCCAGCTGGACTGCATATATACCAAACACTTGAAGGTGAGATATCTTTAAAATTATATACATGTAATTGAAAAAACAATCCCCCCACGCCAAATACTTGTAAGGAGATTATACGTATTTATTGGGTTATGTTGGAGTGACCAATGAATTCTTTCTTCAAAGATGCGTATGCATCAAGAAGCATCTTGATTGCTATGATAGACAACTTCACTAATATCAGTTACCATAGAATTAAAATTTTATGTATGCCACATTTCTAATATACACGATTACCGCCATCTTTTAAACATGTCAGTGAGGCATAGCATTGAGCCAATGAAGCATAGCAATAGTGGGGAACCATTTTCAGCCCAGGTGGCAGTAGTGGGTATTCGTGCAAGAAGCCAGAAGTGGATGGTGCAATGGACATGACTTTCCTTTGATATAGTAGATTACATCCAAAAGGAACAGAACACACACATTCTCTGTTCCCCATCTACAGAACAAGGATGCATTCCAGCTACGGAAAAACACTTGAGGAAGGCATGGAACAGCTGAGGAGTGGTTTGGCCTGCCCTGGGGAGAGAGGGGGTGACCTATGAAGAGTCCCAAGGGCTGGAAAGAAAACTGAAGGGCAATAGTGACTGGTCCATCAGGGCAAATGGGGCACTACCCAACCAAACTAAGCCTGCCCTCCTTACTTACAACCAGCCCAAAGGATGGCACTGGCTCCTCCTTAGTCTCTTTTTTTATAAACATTTTTATTAGATTTTCCAATTTAAATATCTAATCCATTTTCAAATTATACAAATTATACAAATATCAATTAAACAATTAATCCAAATCTGCCAAATTATACAAATTTAAATTTGACTTCCCATGCTTCAGACTCAGAAAGCCTAGTCCTCTTATAGTCACTGCTTTCTAATCAATAAAGTCCAGATCTTATCCATTAAAATCCTTCTATCTTCTTTCAAGCCCCTGAGTTTTTCGAGCAAGCAAGTTTGACCAAACCATATATGTTTCTGTGTGAAACATGCCTATGATTCCTCTATAAATTAGCACTGTCTCTTCGCACGCTGGTCTCTTGCCAAGTCCGTCCAGAAATCCAAAAATCCTTCTCTCTCTCTTTTTTTTTTTTAAAAGATTTTATTTGAGAATTTGTTAAAACATTGCACAACATCTTCGAGCCAATCCAAGAACATTCAGCTGTATTGTACACATATCAAAATTATGAGGTATCGAAAGGGAAAAGAAAGGGTAAGAGAGAAAGAGAAAGGAGTGAAATGTGAGTGAGCAGAAGGGCATAGGGCCATTGAGGGAGGAGGAGATAGACAAACAAACAGAGGATGGAAAAAAGAAAAAAGAAACCAAGAAGGCAGGAAAGGAAAAAGGTAAAGGTAGAAGAGGGAAAGGTAGGGGGCAAAGGAAGTAAAAGCAAAAGGAAGGGAAAAAACAAAGGAAGAAAAGAAAAAAATTATATAAAGGTCCACTTGAAAGAAATCATCTCAAGGGCATAATACTTCCACCGCTTTCAGCACAGTATTTCTTGTTACATTTTCGTTCTCCTGTCGAACATATTTTAATAAACATATTACCTTTATACCTATCTAACAGTTGTATTTTATATACAATATTTATCCTTACAAGGTTATTCCAAACATAGCCATGTTTTGGTCCCCTTGTCTGTTTTTTTTAAGTAATCATTTAGACATTCCCATTGTTTTTTTATCCTGTTTTTTGGTTTTTGTCGTATTATATCTGTGAGTTTCGCCAACTCCAAATACTCGCATGATTTGTTTACCCATTCTCCTTTTGTTGGTACAAGGGTACCTTTCCAATATTTAGCAATCAACACTCTGGCGGCTGTTGTCGCATATAGAAAAATATTGGTTCTATCTTGTGATATATCACTAGCCAGGATGCCCAAAAGGTAGGATTCTACTTTTTTTGGAAAAGATATTTTTATTAACTTTTGAATTTCCGTATGAATCATATCCCAATATTTTTGCACATTCGGACACGTCCACCACATATGGAACAGGGAACTGACTGCACTTTGGCACCTCCAACATTTGTTGCTCATATTTTTGTTCATCTTTGCTAGCCTGTCCGGTCCCAAGTACCATCTGTGGTGGAGTTTCATAAAGTTCTCTCTTAAAGAGTAACAGGCTGTAAACTTTATACTGTTCCTCCAGAATTTCTTCCAATCGTCTATATCTATTTCATGTCCAATATCTTGTTCCCATTTTCGCATATTTTGGTTTTTCTCTTCGAATTTTATTTCTGATTCTTCTAATAACCTATACATTTTGGAAAGTAGTTTTTCATTGCTGTCCAGGATTTCTTTTTCAAATCGTGTTATCTTGTTTTCAAATCCCCTAGTTCTTTTATCTTTTTCAAATGTTGCCTTAATTTGGAAATATTCCAACTAAGATACACCTTTATCTTTCAGTTCTCCATAGCTTTTCAGTATAATATTTCCATTATCATTTTCGGTTATTTCCCTATATGTCAGCCAATTTTCTTTTTTATAACAATTTAGTGTCGCATTCGCTTCCAGCGGCGACAGCCACCAGGGTGTTCTCCCTATTATTCTTTCTCTTGTTCTTTCCCAAACTTCTAATAATGCTCTCCTGATCGTATGATTTTTAAATCCTTTGTGGTTTTTACTCTTATCGTACATCATATAGCCATGCCATCCATAAATTTTGTTGTATCCTTCCAACTCCAGAGTGTCAGTTGTCTTTAGAATACACCACTCCCTCAACCAGGTCCAACAAGCCGCTTCAAAGTACCTTTTCAGGTCCGGTAATGCAAAACCTCCAGCTTCTTTCGGACTGGTTAGCGTCTCCATTTTCATCCTCGCCTTCTTGCCCTGCCATATAAAATCCGCCAGATCTTTCTGCCAATCCTTCAAATATTTAGTTCCAATTATTATCGGTATATTTTGAAACAAAAAAAGAATCTTTGGTAGAGCTATCATTTTTATCATGGAGACTTTCCCCCAAATGGAAAGATTCATATGTTTCCATTTCTCAAAACTATTTTTAATTTCTCTCCATTTCTTTACGTAGTTGTCTTTGAATAGATTTGTATTCTTATTTGTGATCCATATCCCTAGGTAATTCACTTTACTTTCTATTTTAATTCCTGTGAGTTTTGCCAATTCTTCCTTATCTTTTTCAATCATGTTTTTAGTTATCATTTTTGATTTATCTTTATTTAATTTGAAACCGGACACCTCCCCAAATTTTTTCATGTCATCCAATGCTTTTAATATACCTTTTTCTGGTGTTTCTGTCATTACAATTAGGTCGTCGGCGAAAGCTCTAACTTTATAAGAGTATTTTCCCATTTTTATTCCCTCAATTTCCTTATCTTCTTTCAGCATTTTTAGTAGTGTTTCCAATGCCATAATAAACAGGAGGGGTGAAAGGGGACACCCCTGCCTGGTCCCTCTTTCTATGCTAAATTCTTCTGTAACTTCATTATTTATCAATAACTTTGCTTTCTGTTTTTTATATATTGCTTTAATTCCGTTGATGAACTTTGAACCTAGTTGTAAACTTTCACACGTTCCATGGAGAAAACTCCATGAAACGCTGTCGAACGCTTTTTCTGCGTCGACCAACAACATTGCAGTTCTTTTGCTAGGGTTCATTTCCAAATACTCCATTAAATCAATAATTGTTCTAATGTTATCCTTAATTTGTCTCCCTGGCAGAAAACCAGCCTGTTCTCTTCCTATTATCCTCTCCAGTAGTTTTTTCAGCCTCTTTGCCAGAATACCAGTAAAAATCTTATAATCTATATTTAATAAAGATATCGGCCTGTAGTTCTTTACTAGGCTCATATCTGCACCTTTTTTTGGTATTAAAGTTATCAGCGCCTCTTGCCATGAATCGGGTATTTCCCCTTTTTCTAAAGCTTCATTCATGATTATTTTTAGTTTTGGTACTATAACTTCCTCCAAATTTTTGTAGTAATTAGCCGAAATCCCGTCTGGCCCTGGTGATTTACCTTCCTTCAATTTCTTTATCGCGATCCTTATTTCTTCTTCTTGAATTTCTCCATTAAGGTACTGGTATTCTGCTTCCCTAATTTCAGGTAATTCATTTTTTGCTAAGAATTTTTGTATTTCTTTCTCACCTTTCTCTCCCTCTTTATATAACTTTTTATAATAGTTTATAAAGCAATTTTTAATTTGATTTGATTCCGTAATTTCTCTATTTCCATCCACAATTTTGTTTATTATCCTACTGGTTTGTTGTTCTTTATTCAACCAGGCTAGCATTCTGCCAGGTTTGTTTGCATGTTCAAAGTATCTTTGTTTTGTCCATATAATTTTGTTCTGTACCTCAGCATTCAATAAGTCTGATAGATGTGTTTGTAGCCTCTTTATCTGTTGTAGCAGATCTTCATTTTTGGGGCTTTCTGTCAACTCTTTCTCATTCTCTCTTATTTGTTTATTTATTCCCATTATGTCCTTGCCCTTTTCTCTTTTAATTCTCCCCATTTGTTGAATCCCATATCCCCTCATGAAGGCTTTACTTGCTTCCCGTACCAATTTCTGATCTTTCGTCTGTTTTTCATTTATTTCAAAAAACTCTTTCAGGGTCTCTTTTGCTCTTTTTACTCTCTGTTCATCTCTCCATATTTCATCATTAAATCTCCACCTTCCTTTTGTTTTACTTTGGAACTTCATTTTAATTGTCACCGGATTATGGTCTGATATTGACCTATTCTGTATTTACGCCTTCTCTAAATGTAACATTAGTCCTTTAGTTGCCCATATGGAATCTATTCTCCCTCCGGATTTTTTTGCTTCAGAATAATGGGTAATATCCTTCACTGTAGGGTTTTTAGTTCTCCAGGTATCGTAAAGGTCAAAATTCTCAGTTAATTGGAAGAAGGACAAAGGGAGTTTGCCTGAATCTCCTTTTTTATCTCTTTGCGTTCTATCCTTCTCTATTGATATTACCCCGTTCATATCTCCCATTAATATCAGATTTTCTCCTATATAATCCCACATTCTTTCTTCTACTCTTCTAAAAAATTCGTCTTTCCTATTATTGGGGGCATAAATCCCTATTATAATTATTCTTCCCACTTTCGTTTGGATTTCCACACCTAATATCCTTCCCTCCTCATCTTGGAAAAGCTCTTGAGGGTTCAATATGGGGTTGATATACAAAACTATACCTCTTTTTTTTTCAGCCCCGGCCGCAACGAAGTCTACTCCCAATCTTCTATTCTTTAGGACTCTTACATGGTTTTTTACTATATGGGTTTCCTGTAAGCATATTACATCCCATTTACTCTTCTTCAAAACCCCCTCTATCTTGTTCCTTTTATACTTTCCATTCATTCCATTTACATTCCATGAGATACATTTAATCTCCATTACTTTATTCAATTAGGACAACCCTTCTATCTAGAATTAGCTCTCACACTACTCTCTACTGTTCCTTTACTGTAAGGACCTGTAAAATTAAAATATACACACAAAACAAGAAAACTTAAACAGGAATGTTAACTCTCAAAAATCATATAACGGTTGGGGATAGAAGAAAGAAGGGGAAAAAATGGTCCTTTTTCTATGGTCTATGAACTATTTCAGTCTGTTAGTTTATCTCCGCCTAGTTCCTCCCAGTATTTCCTCCAGAAGCTCTGTGTCCTCCACCGATCTAAAGGTGCGCCTTCTGTCTCTGTAGGTAAATGTCAGTCCTTCAGGGAATTCCCATTTATACCTAATATTACTTTTGTTCAATGCCGACGTCATAAACTTGTAATTGTCCCTTTTTTTCAGGAAGCGGGTCGGGATCTCTTTCATTATCTCTACACAAGCTCCTTCTATTATCAATGGATCAGTCCTATCTTTCTGTAGTAGTTTGTCCCTTAACAATCTCGAATTTAAAAAGATTAAACAATCACCCGGCCCTCTCTTGGTTTTCTGTTTATTAGATCTTAGTCTATATACTTTATCAATGTCCAGAGCCAGGTCTTCTTCCTCGACCCCCAGCCATGCTGCAATGTCCTTCGTCAATTTAGTTGTTAACTCCTCGTTTGGTGTCTCCTTCACCCCTTTTATGCGGAGAGTCATCTCCTTTTGTTTCATTTCCAGCATCGCCAGGGCATCATATGTTTCCTCTTGAATCCTTCTTAATTTAAACTTCCCATCAATTGTTTTTATGTTTCCATCCAGGTTCATTATCTTGTCACCTAAATTCTTTTCCATTCTTTCCATTATCGTTATTAAATCCTTCATTTCTGTGTTGTTTTCTCCTTCTATTATCGATGTTCTGCGAAGTTGGCTTTGCGTTGAGTTTGAACCACTTGCAGTATTATTTTTCCTGGAGCCCATTTATCTGTTCTTAGTTTTCCGCTTTCTTCACTGTATAGTATGACGCTGTTGCTTCTCACGGGAATTCCCTTAAATTGGTTATCTAAACGTCCATTCACTTAGATTACAATTTAAAAACCTTTTCAGAGCCTGGGTGGGTTTTTTAAGTTTCCCCTGCAGTTATTCTCTTACCCTGCAGGTAGCGCCAGGGGTCTCTGTTTTCCTATCCTCTATTTTCCTTTGTAAAGTTGTTATTCTTCTCTTGGCCACATGTGTCGCTGTTTGGTTGTGCTGCACCTCTTTGTCTGGGCTCCTCTCTCGCGTGTTGTTTCCAGTTTCCTTTTCGCTGCCTCTTCCTGCCTTTGTCTTTCACAATTTCCGGCGGAGTCACGATGTTGCAATCAGCTCTTAAAGGTATCTGGTCTCTTTTCTACTTTAATTAATTTATACGCGTTCCTTTTGAGTCTTTTTGGCATTAAAGTCCCTTGTAGGTTTATAAACAGGCTGTAGCTGTGCCTTAGCGCGGTCCCCTTTTCCTTTCCACTTTTTTTTTTGCTCCGTTTTGCAAGCCGCGTTTGCGTTCGCTCCCGTCTTTCCCCTTATCCCCTTTGCACTTCTAGCCGGGGTTTTTATTTCAAATTAGTCCGGTCTTTCGGGGGAGAGACGCCCTTTTTTTGCAGTTGTTTTCTGGAGAGCGCGACGCTCTCTCGACGGGTTTCTGGGGCGTCGCTACTGGGGAGTGCTGCCTGCCCTTTAGCGCCGGAGTTCTCCGCTTCTCCTTTGCCTCCGCGGAGGCTAAGAAGTGTTCAGAGAAAACCCCTTCTTTGCTCTGCCGTGGGCTTTTGCCCTCAGGATTCCCCCCTGAGGTCGGGGTGACTTACGCCAGGTCCCCCGTTGATTTTCCCCAGTAAAAGGTCTGCCTCAAGGAGCAGGAGCGCAAACCTCCACCCGGTCTCCAGAGCGCCGTTCCGGAAGTCCCAAAAATCCTTCTCACAGCCAGCAGCAGCCATCTTTGAGCAGTTCCCATAAATCAAATCTTTAATCCTCTGTGATGTTTTCCCCAGATCGCTCCAGATCGCTACTCAATATAGCCTTTTCAGGGGAGATTTGCCAGATCAGAACTCTCTCCCCCTTTGATTAATATTGAAGCTGGCTTTGTCTCCAGTATGGTGGAATCTAAATTATAGCTGCGTCATAACTCAAAAGTTTCTTGACAAGTTTCCAGCCATTAATGAGATTGCTTCTTTTTGATGCCCATATTTTGAGGAATCTTTAACCACATTCCAAGCGAATCCAAGAGTACATACTTTGATTATTTATATTTTCAATTCACAGTTTATATATTTTTAAAAAACCATATTAATTCAATAAATTTCCCACTTTCCGATCTTGCTTGCTTTATAAATGTTGCTTACGGTTCTTCAGGCAGGAGTTTTGTTAAGTGAATTGTAAAGCACAGTAAAGCAAAATTATAAAGTTCTCTCTCCCCCCTTCAGCTCCGTCACATACCATTTCTTCTTGGTTCCATTCCTATGTTATCTTTTGTTTTCTCAGTGGCTGACCTTAGCAGTATAAATCTTTTTTCCTTGTCTGAAGCATGTCCATGACTTACATCCAATCTTTCTCTTGTCATGGAGCCTGTTTTCGCTCGTAGAGATGGCGTCCGGGGGATCCAGACTCCCTCGGGGGCTTTCTATCCAGTGCCCCCAGCCTCTCCCTCCTTCCGAAGTCGAAGCTGGTAGTGAGCAACTGCGGATGAGACTGCATCTTCCCGTACCCCAGGAAGACTTCGGGAGGCTGCATACTCCCCTTTACAGCCTCGTAGAACCCCGTGGGAGCTGGAGAGATGGTATTTTCAGCCATCTTCTACGGTGATCCAAGCGGAAGTGGCTCCTCCTTAGTCTCAGTACTGCCTTAATAGAATTCAGTAGGGAATAAGAGGGGGACAAAGCCAGAAGTGGTTGGCTCTGGCTTAGTCTACTCTCTGCCTCCTTGCCTTCCACCCTATCCTGCTGCACCATGTTCCACAAAGGGCTGCACCTGCCCCCTGGGCTTGAGGCATAGGCATGTTGACCATGCCACTAGTGAGCTATCACGTGATTGGATGTTTTTCTTTAAAATTCTTTTGTCTTCCAAATGTTTTATCATAATGGGAGAGAGGATGAGCTAAACTTATTCTCTCTATTTTTCTATGTGCAATTATTGATCTGGAGGAGCATTCAGTCATGTGATTCCCTCACTTGGCAGTCTTAAATTTGCTTAGAATGGGGTTGGGAGAACTGAGTGACCGAAAAAGAGCCCCCAAATGGAAATGCACTCATTTCATTGCATGGAGCCACGTGATCTACATAAGGCTAAATTCATCCTGCTGTATCTAGCAATTGAATTTGTGCAAAGATACAATGTGAGGATACCCTTGTGATGCAGCGGTGCACCTATATGGTACAAGTAGATAAATGTTCACAAACCTGTTTCCTCAAACTTATTGTGCCTGGCAGATTGGGGCTCCTATCTACCGTGATTTCTGTGGGCATCCAGACTTAAAGAATATGCACATGAAGTAGAAGTCTCTGGAGAGGGGCAATTAGCTGATGAGCAAAGATCTGTTAGTAGAGAGATGGTAGCTTTTATTAGTTTGTTGAGCCATGGGAGAAAGGTGGCATTCCTACTATTCAGACTTGTAAAATAATAAATAAAATTTAACACAGATATTTCAGAAGCAAAAATAAATAATTTTTATGTTTTTGTACTTCACATTGCCAAAGACTTCTGGGCATAGTGTTTCTTGGGCAGGTTACACTTGATGTAAGTGTTGCCACAAATCTCTCTTGCCCATCCCATTGCTGCATCTGTTGAGCTGGACAAGGACCAGCTACATAGGCATGCAAGCAGCAGTAGTAGTTGTTGTTTTTTACATATGTGATCATGCTGCAACCTTCCAACAGTTTGACTTCATCCCCAAAGGCGCAGTTCTCCATACTGTCTCCTGAGACAGACATATGTCAACAACAAAATAAACATACATGCAACACATCATCAAGGAAATACAGGGCGAGTCCTTTAAAAGAGGCTCCGTGGATACAGAGTACAGTACACATGTTCCACGGGGCCTCTTTTAAAAGACTCACCCTGTACATTGTGTGGTGCTGATGAAAAATAGATTTATCCTTTGTCTTGTTTACTAATTTTGGATGGTTCTACTATTTCTTCCCTATGTGGCAGAAGCATTAGACCGACAAAAAGATCCAAATTCTTTCACAATAAATAACTCGGAACAAGCCTAACTAAAGAATACAGATTAATTAACTTGATACTGTAAATTGGCTTTTGCGCCGCATAGTTTGGGGGTTTCCTCTGTTTCAGAAGGAGAAGCATTTGGCTAATAAAGTTACACTTTACAGTGCAACAAAGTTAAATGTTGTTGGAGATTCTTTATACATAATTGGCTTATATAATTTTAAAGGGCCATTCTACTTTTCAGTGTGTCTTCTTGGAGTTTAAAAACTATTTTGTTTGTCAGGGGCTGATTCTACGTTGAGTGGCATTGGACTTTCTGATGGAGCCAATATATTTGTGTGGAATGGAAAAGAGGTACAAAAATATCTACCTTGTGAATGGGACAAACACATTTTATTGTTGTTAAAGTTTATTTTCACTTTAAAGCTTATTATTTGTTGAATTGCATACCCTTTCTTAATTAATGGCTAGAGTCTGTTTATGCTTAGAAGAAAAATTGGCTTCATTTCCTTGTGGTAGGATCTTCTTGTTCTGCTATCATTCTTGTGTCATTTGCTTTTCTTGTTAGGAGTTTGCTTACCTGTGCCAACTGTGTGCATATTATTTCAATTTTCACAAAGATCAAAAATTAAATAATCGCCACAATAGTTTCCTACACAAGGGCGCAAGCACACACACCTGGATCTCCCCATCAAACCCCCGCCAGCAATTTTACTATTGTATAACTAACACTTTTTCTCAACTAGTGGCTAAATGCATTTTTATGAGGGTTCTGTGTTTATTTTGATTTGTGGTGTTTGATTTGTGGTGTTTTTATTGATTTCTGTGTTTATTTTGATTTGTGGCTACGCATTTTAAACATTTGTAGTGTGATCATGTTTTTAGCTGCAAGTTACCTAGAGGCATTTCACCTCCCTCTGAATTGTTGCATATGAATGGATATATGAAAGCATCTATTTGGATGCTTTAGTTAAGATTACTGCTTTGGACTAAATGTCTTCTTGGGGTCCTTTCCGACTCTACAATTTTATGTTTCTAAGATCCGACTTGACTGATTTACTGCTTTGTATGTTCTATGAACATTTAGTGATTTAATAAGAATACAGTAAAATTACCTGCCTTTGAAATCAATTAAATATTTCAACACAGAGACTTGCCAACTCCCTGATTAAAGCCTTCACATTTTATTACACCTTAACAAATTTCTGAATATTAATTAAGGATATTACTCAGAGTATACTGCTTGTGGCATACAAGGAAGCTCATGGTTTTACAGAAACCTGCACTTGAAGCATTAACTAAATGTTCTCTCAGCTCAAATAATTCTACTTTGTTTCTATAGGTTGATGGAGTGGAAGTTCTTACTGGCATTGACCATGAACCTGTTCTTATAAATGTTCTTCATTTAGCTGGACATAATGAAGGACGAGTGGGACAGCAATTTATGGAATCCCAGCATGTATTTCCATGTAGTTCAAACCTGAGAGCTATTTGTGATGCTTTAATGTCACCCAAAGGGATTGTCTTAAAGAACCATTCAGGGTCTGAGAAAGACTCTGAAAACTGGAAAGTCATTCCTGAAGAAGATATGAAACAGACGCTCAGAAATATTGGGCTCAAGAATGGAAGCTCAATCCTAGTTTTAGACAGCCATGACCAAAGGTAAATGTTGTGAATTGAATTGAGATTAAGTATTTATTCTCCTTTTATGTTTCATTGTGTAATTCAGTTGTGGAAAGCTATATGACAAGCCTGTTGTGTGTTTGGTGATTTCAAAAAACCTCTAGGACCCATGCAATATTGAGGGCAGTTTATGAGGAAAGAATGGGAAATGGCCTGCTCAGGGCCCACTCATACAAGTTAGACTCAGCAAAGGTCCTAATTTTCCTGTGAGGCAGTTTTCCCTAAGCCACACCCACCTGCCCTATATTTTATCTAATAGGTAACATTAAGTGTGGGACAGGTGTTGATGTGACGGCAAAGAAACTTTCTATAGTTCCTTGGCAAACTGGGTTTGTCATTGGTGTGCTTTAAATTTGGCACCAAATGCAAGCTGTACTGGGACTGGTTCCACTAAGGAGCTCCTGATCAGAATTCCCAAGTGCAGCCAATCCCTGCCAGAAGCAAGGGATTTGTTGGTGATACCTGTGACCCCCATTTTGATAGGGATGCAGCCTGACTGGAGTTTAAGCCCAGACTGCAAAGGAAGAAAGGAAAAAATTAGAGCACACTTAAAGTGCCCTCCCAATTATTTCCTTTGAAGATTGGCCACCTGAAGCCATAGTGGCACCAGGTGATTGACAGGTAGGAACCCCACCCACCTGCCAAAGTGGCCCACAAGGGGTGGAGGAGCTCTGCTTAATCCTGTTTAACCCTGAAGGGGCTATTAGGATTGGGGGCTGTGCCTTCCATTGTACCCTGCATTGCACAAGGAGGCTTCAGCAGTGGGAGAGAACACTTTTTTCCTTTCTTGTTCTCTAGAAATGTCTTGCTCCATCCTGCTGAGGCTTTCAGGTTCAAGCTGACAGTGACAGGTTGTTTCAGAAGAGTGAGAAATGAAATATTTCAATCCTTTCTCCTCCCGCTCCCAGTCCCCCCCCCCCCCCGGTGAGCCCTGAACAGGTTACCTGGGACCATGAACAGGAATTCTCCTACTAGTGACAGTAATGCATTTTTTGCACATGCCACCACTTTATAAGCATCTTTGATATAATTCAAGTGGGATTCTGTTGTCCTACTTCTACCACTGCCTCTTTCCACTGTCTCAAGGACTCACAGCTGGTAACAATGAGGCATAAATATATTGAGCAAGGTCCATCAGTCTGTATCTGCAGCATGGTGTAAAGCTCAGTGGAACCCCTTTTCTTTTCTTTCCCTCCTAAGTGTGCTCTCATCTCTTACACGATTTAGGGCAAAGAACATGTAGACAGGAGATTTGTTCTCTATTTAAGAGTATTTGCTAAAAGTCATCCCAGCTGAGAAATTTTTTATATGAAAAAGATTTATTATGACAAATAATTCTGAAGGTGACTGGGATGTGTATTTCAGAATCTGCTTTCCTTTTCAACATTTCCTTCTAATCCTTTTGTGCTGGAGCTCTTTTTCAAGATGCCTAAATTACGCTGCCGCCTTCTTTTCTCTCTCTTTTCCCATAGATCTACTTCTCTGTGAGAACCTACATTTAATTAGTTTCATTCCCACATTTATCCCCTAAACCAGGCATCCGCAAACTTCGGCCCTCCAGATGTTTTGGACTACAATTCCCATCTTCCCCAACCACTGGTCCTGTTAGCTAGGGATCATGGGAGTTGTAGGCCAAAACATCTGGAGGGCCGCAGTTTGGGGATGCCTGCTCTAAACCCATCAGTATGAGAGAGTTCTTGTGTCGTTTTGTATAGTTTCATTTCTGCTGATGTGGGAATGCATATTTCTAGTGTACTTTGCTAGAGATTCTGTGCTGGCCCCATTCCCATTAGTACCTATATACATGATGTCAGCAGGCTTTGACTGGATCTAGGTCCTGGATTATGTGCAGTCAAACTGGAATTTTAAGGCACCTAAAGGGTTTCTGTGGGAATAGCATTCATAGGGCAAACTTGTAAGAAATACATGGGTGGGTGTTCCAGTATAGGAAATTAACATATAGACAACGTTGAAGTGTTTTATCAGCTGTGGTCTGAGCTGGCCATAAAAATGCCAGCATCACATCCTGAAGTATAGCAGGTATCACAGTCCATCAGATTCTCCAAAACTAGTGTTGTTAATCACGCAATTGGCTGATTGCAGCAGCAATATGGCTAAAAATCGCCATCGGCAGATTTAAACCACAGCTACCATGGATGGGTTCCAAAGCTTCTGCAGGTTCACCCAAGAACACGATGCCATATCCAAAACTGCTTTTGAAAGTCTCACTGATTTCAAAAGCTGATTGCTCTGCAGCATACTTTTCAAGCAGTCAGAAGCCCCCAAACCCTTTGGACCCACAATTCTAAGGGATCTGTAGCCCATGGGTTGAGAGGTTTGAACGGATTTGCGCTAAATATATGCATGTGCAACTGCATTCACTGCATTCATCTTGATTTGCAGCTGGTTATCTTTTTTCTTTGGGCTAAACTCTGGGTTGAAATCTGCTTGGAGCAGACATCAAGGCACTAAGATTACTTAACTTAGAAGTGTGCCATACATATTCATTGCAGTGTTTGAGTAATTAATAAATAACCAAAAGAGGGGAAGGATAAAGAACAAGAAATCTAGCATGCACATGATATTGACTAAAATCAGATTTACCACCTGGTGTTGTGACTTCTGACACTTGCATGTATAGTACTGCCCACCACAGTGTCTCCTTGATGACAACGGGGGATTGGGGTTGTGCTGTGACTGATATTTGCGATGTTAGTTTATTACATAAGAACGAGACCCTACCTTGCTGGGTCATTTAGTTGCTTAGATTAGTACCATTGTTTAGAATTCATTTCGCTGCATTTTGTCTTATATGTGGTGCACAATTATGCATTCTAAGCATGTGTTGTTTGCAGCATGGTGAATGTGGCAGGCGGCAATTTGACTGCTTTTACGCATGATATCAGCTGGTTACAAGTAAAAAATTTCTGTAGATTGGAGGCTGAAGAGATACAAGTTAAAATTACTGCAACTATTGAAACAGTAAGTAAAGCAACTGTGATTGCACGGCTCTGAGAGATTTCATCTCCAGTGATTCATTTCCTTCCATTCAATTCAGCTCATCTTCTTTGTTTTGCTTTCTAAATTGTTCAAATCCAGAAAGCTTGTTACTTTCACCTGCTTGTGTTTTAGATGCTTATAGGAAAGTAGGAAGATGTGCATATATTTGTAACACCCCTAGTGTCAGCTGTGAATGTGAGGACTGATTCACACATTGCTTTTGAAACTAGGGCACAAAAACACACGTTTAAAGTGCTAAACACATATGGTTAGATATACATTTAAATAGCTTTGCTTGTCGTCAATAAATGGGTTGTACTCAGTAATGTACAGTGTTAAGTAGATCTTTCATCAGCACAAGAACTTCTCCTTGCACAGTGGAGCAGTCACCCCCTCTCCTCCCTGTCCACCCCTTAAATCTGCTGTGGGGTTTCCTTCACCCTCTGGAGATGCAGGGGCACACGCAAGGGGAGGAGGGGAAAACCACATTGTGCTAGCACTTTGTGCTGTTTAGTTGCATACAACCTGAAGTGTTTATGTATTTACTGTTTGTACTTGGGCACATATGTTTGGTATTTGCCGCTGACTCCTTGCATAATTCCAATACATGTGTTACTGGATATCTTGTCCTTTACCTGCATGCATCTTAAGAACAGTTGGGAAATGTGATGTAGGAAGTAGTCTGTTACAAAAAAGGACTGAAATGCAATTAAAATAAACAAGTTCCACATTACATACTTTTTGTGTCAAGGAGGTTAAAATGTTTTAGGAATAGCTCATTAGCTTATGGAGAAAAATAATCTGATGCAAGTTGGGGAGATTCTTTTAAGATGCAAATAGCTGCATTTTATGGCTCAGTAATACATTTAAGTCTATATTCATAGTGAACATACCTTATTGACTTTTCTATTCATAGTCAACATACCTTATTGACTTTTCTATATATACCCTATATATCTGAAAATATACAAGGTTTTATAGGAGTAAAAGAAATGCAGTAAAATGAAATTTTTGGCTTCTAATAAAAATGTTTCAGCCATCAGCTGTTAAGGGGGTTAAGTACTAAAACATAAACATTTACGAAATCTGCATTCCTTTGCTGAATCACATTTGCATTTATTTAATGGTTTTTATTTTAGGTGATGGCAGACATCAGGATTAAAGCGATAGAAGAAATGCAGTTGGACAAGGAGCTAGGTAAAATGGTTTTACAACATTTAATTCTGTTCAGTTGGTTATTTCAGAGTTGGTGTTGAAGATATCAAGTGGTACCAGATCTAACACAAGCTGCTACTGGAGGAATTTTCTCCATTTCTTCCTTACCTCTGTGGCAGCTTTTAAGAGCATATAGGCGCCTTCAGGGTGAATAGGTAAAAACAGCCTCCATTCACCCTGAACTGCATTTCCTCCAGCAGGAGCAACCTTGGGAGCAGAATTATATTCATGGGACATGTTAATCCAACCCATTTATTCTTTTGTTTAAATCATGGATAAAACTATAGGTATGTGGGTTTCTATCAGTTCTAAAAGGAACTGCTGAAGAAATATACCGTATTTTCCGGTGTATAAGAGGACTGGGCGTATAAGACGACCCCCAACTTTTCCAGTTAAAATATAGAGTTTGGGATATACTCGACGTATAAAAGAGACGTATAAAAAAACATCAGATTTGACATCAATTTGGTAATTTTAACCATATTGAAATCAAATCTGATGGTTTTTTAATTTTTATTTGGAGTGCGTTGGAAGAGCCCCTCGCCTCGTCCCTCCTAGGATCGCCCCTCCCAGGATCCACCGTGGGGGCATCCACAGCGTGCATGCTTCGCGCCGTGTGTCATGATTATTGTGCCTCCCTTCTCCCTGCATGGAAAGAAAGCCGCAGCCGCTTACACACTTTCTTTCCATGCAGGGAGAAGGGATGCACGAGGCTGCTGTGCTTCCCTCCTCCCTTCACAGAAAAGTTTGTTGTGGGGGTGTCCGTAGTGCCCTTGCTGCTTTCATACGGTCGCCACATACGGCGGGGATGCGGCCGCAGCCCTTTTTTAGCTCCCCCCACCGTATGCGGCGACTGCAGATTCTCCTGTCCGGCTCGGATGTTTCAGCACCCGCCCTATAAGACGACCCCCGACTTTTGAGAAGATTTTCCTGGGTTAAACAGTTGTCTTATACGCCAGAAAATACGGTATTTGTGTACATACAAAAGCTATCAAGAGGAGATATTTGGTATGGACGGAATAAATGGTAATTGCATATTATACAGGCATGAGAGCACCTGTATGATTAAGGCAGAGGGATCAAACACTTTCTACTACAGTAAGCCCACAACAAACACAGGGGTTACATTCTGGAGATCACACCTAAAGCCAAAATCACATAGAGACAAAACTCGTTGGATTCAATGGCAGGTGGGATTGCCAAAGTCATAGTTCCCAGAACCCTTCCCCCTTCCATTTATATTTTTGCCACAAACGTAAAGCTGAATGTGCATGAGTTAAATGCGCATAAGTTGTGGGGTTACTGTGTTTCAAAGGCTGAACATTATAATCATTCTAAAAATAAGACAATTCGTCCCAACCACACAGTTCAGTTTCTGGAAATGTTTACACATATCCTTGAACATCACATACCTCTATTTTGTAAATGTTTCTAATCTCAAATTAATTTAATCTCATTGTTTGAAATTTGTTTCTCTATTTTGATACACATATAAATGAACAGAAACTGGCTTGGAAGGGATAGCTCAGTTAGTAGAGCATGAGATTCTTAATCTCTAGGTTGTGGTTTGAGCCCCACATTGGGCAAAAAGATTCCTACATTGCAGGTGGTTGGACTAGAATAGATGACCCTTGTGGTCCTTTCCAACTCTACAATTCTGTGATACTAAGAACAGTTCTGCATTCCAACCTGGAGGAGCAAGTGGCCATTTAATTTTCTTTGAAAAATTCAGGCAAATGAAACTTCATAGATTTGTAATGATTCCATCTTTATTCTCTTTTTTCGTGCTGCAGTTAACAATAGCTGTCTCAGGCCCGTTGGCAGAAATGGAAAACTTCTTTGTCCAGGTAAGCTCACATAGCAGTCCTCCAAATACAGCTTATTGCATGTGCATGACACAGCAGTTGTATGTTTGTGGTTGTGCTATCATTTTTTAAAACAGAAGAAGTAGGCTTTATGATAAGGCAACCATTTGTTTTGTCTCTATTTGCAGTTGCAAATAAAAGGTTTAAAGCAGGGGTCAGCAAACCTTTTCAGCAGGGAGCCGGTCCACTGTCCCTCAGACCTTGGGGGGGGGGGGCGAACTATATTTTTTTGGGGGGGGGGAATTGAACGAATTCCTGTGCCCCACAAATAACCCAGAGATGCATTTTAAATAAAAGCACACATTCTACTCATGTGAAACCATACTGATTCCTGGACCATCTGCGGGCCGGATTTAGAAGGCAATTGGGCCAGATCTGGCCCCCGGGCCTTAGTTTGCCTACCCATGGTTTTAAGTGTGTTTTGGGTGCAATATACAATATGACACTAGATGATGATGGTGAGCCTTATGGAAAATTCAATGTACTTTTTAAAATGCTGTAAAAAAAAACATTTTCAGAATGGTTTATATGTGTGTAGATTCCACCTTAGGGTTGCATTCCATATTATATCATAGAATTGTAGAGTTGGAAGGGACCCCAAGAGTCATCTAGGCCAGGCATCCCCAAAATGCGGCCCTCCAGATGTTTTGGCCTACAACTCCCATGATCCCTAGCTAACAGGACCAGTGGTCAGGGAAGATGGGAATTGTAGTCCAAAACATCTGGAGGGCCGAAGTTTGGGGATGCCTGATCTAGGCCAACCCCTTGCACTTCCCTTCCCTTGCAAAGCTACATAGACATTACTGTAGTTTATTGTTGTTGGTAAATAGGATAAAGGGTGTTTTGATTTTTAAACTTTTCACATTTGCAAGGGAGTAAAGACTACCCACCCCCACATGGCACTGGGTAAGAAAGAGGGGGTTAGTGTTGTTTTTTATTGAAGCCAGAAGGCTAAGCATGAGAACAGAAGCCTGGGGGGTGGGGAGAAACAAGAACTGCAGAAAGTTTTGGCTGGAGGATCAGCATAAAAGGAATCCTTGAACTGTTTTCACAGAAAGAAGAAAGGAGTTAAATCTGTAGAAAAGGATCAAAAGATTTGCCAACAACAATAAAACAATTGGAACTTTGCATTTGCATGTTGCCAGGGGATGAAGTTCTTTTAAGGAATAATTATTTTAAACTAATGTCTATGTAGGTTGGCAAAGTGAAGAGTATTTATATTGGATTTATCAAAAATATCTTATTGTTAAATAATAGTACAAGCAGTAACTGAAATATGAACAGCCAATGGAAAAGAATAAAGGAAAAAATAATTAATGATAAAATGTTAAACTATTTTAAGTAAAGGACTGGGAGCAGAGGTTCCTGGGTGTATCAGTGCCAACTTCCATGGTGTTAGATATCACCTATAGATAAGTTTCAAGGTGAGTTCCCTTCTTTTGGCTGAGATGGATTTAAAGGGAGGTTTAGACCACAGTTTGGTCCATTGGGTAGGGTCGTGCTAAACCCAGCGCCCTGCACCCCTGCCTCCGGTGCAGTTTTCTACCGTTGACGGCAGAAGCTGGCTTCAAATGGCATCCATGGGCTCACATCGTCCCTCCAAATTCAGGGGGGGAGAAGGCGGACCATATAAGCCTCCTCTGGCCCCCCTCCCTCCCTCAGGCTCTGGAGAGCCTCTGTGGAACTACTTCCAAGTTTGTGGCCAGAAACAGAAGTCTAAACCCAGTCTTTTTAATTTGTATGAGGTGCAGTGCATTTTGGAGTTTCCTAATTAATTTTTACATTACTGCTTTAAAAAACTAAGCATTATTCTGTGTTCCTGTTTTGGGCTACTTAAGTGCCTGAGGATTATACTGTTAAAGAAGCAGAGCTGAAAATGGGAAGCCTTCTAGGACTGTGCTCTGGAAAAGCTCCAACAGCTACTGAGGTAAGACAAACTATAAGAAGGTTTTACAAGGGCTTTTGAAAACATTTGTCACTATTTTTATTCTTGTCACTTTGTTGTTCACACTGTTAGTGGCAGACTGAGATAAGTGTTCCTTTGGGTGAAGCCCACGCCTTGCTGAAGTTTAATCCAATGGTTCGTTCCCATGGATTTCTCCACTAAAATAAGCTGAGTGGAGGCAATTTTCTTCTTTCCCCCTTCCAAATTCAGTTTCTGCACCACCTTCCATGCTGTTGTAGAGGGTCTCTAGCTCTCTGGAGCAGATTTGCAGAGGGCTGCAGTGGGTAGGGAGAAAATCACCTAGCTTTCTCTTAACGTAAGCAGAAGCTTCCGTTGGATGAAAAGCAGTCATGCAAGCAGAATGGTAGTGTTAGATTCCACCCACGGTGTGTTTAAGGCATGTCACTGCATTGTTCAGAGCTACCATACTGAATATTAGTAGTTTCCTTTGAAATTCCACATAAGTGTCTTGTTTATAAATTGTTTCCTTAAATCCCAGTGCTGGGTCAATCTTTATTAGTAATCAACAGGACCTTTGGTTTGTTTCTGTGATTTTATAATGGGCAACAGTAATGTATTGAACCATTGCTCCCTAGCTATTGAACATAGGACTAAATGAAACTTCATCAGGGTTCAAAATAGCCTTAAATCTTTTGTATATGTGCTCTGCCATATACTTATACCCCTCCCAAACTAAAAATACAGTTGAAAAAAGTCATACACTAAGCTTTGGTGGGCTGAGGCTGGCAGGATAGAAGGTAAGGGGAAGGCATATTTTCCTTTTTTGTCCAGTGGGAGTGAAAATAAATGTACTTTCTTCCAGCAGTGTGTTTGGCGTATGTGAGAGCTTTGGATCTTGTGGATTTGATCTAACCCTTGGGAATGCCTCCATTGTGCCCTCTGTGCTATTGGAGCATTAATGGCAGGGAAATACAGGTGGTGCCCCCCCCATACTGTCTGAGAGGGGGCTTAGAAGGGCAGATCGCCCAGTCTGCAGGTGGATCTCCACCACCACCTGTGGAGAGAGAGATCCACTAAATTCAGTAGCCCCTGGGACACCATCCCAAAGAACATAGGATTGTGCCCTTACGCTTGTTTTCAGCCATATACTTTGATTTTAAATTCAAAACACATTATGGAAGCTTACATTCAAATATTCATATTTCAGACATAGAATACCGTATATATATTTCCCCTCCCCCCAATCACCTGTGATAAGCAGCATTCTTCCCCAGAGGATTAAACGGGGAGCTTTTGTTAATCGAAAGACTGTTTTGTTACTGTTTTAGGTCACTGATACATCACTAAATGCCAAACTTTACAAAAATTACAAATTGATTTGATGACTTATTTTCATGGCTGCCATATTCCGTATTGAATTATGTGTCCATAAAATGCCTTAATTTTAAAATGCCTTCACATTTTAAGAAACGCGAAGTATGCTAAGCTTAACTATATATGGAGCAAGAAACTTGATTCACCATCTTTCTTCTAGATTTTTCTGTATTATATTGTGGGCCATGAGCTTCAGTCTAGTCCAGAGATAGAGATAGTGCTGGAGGAGACTACAACCGTAAGAGAGGTAAATACAGGAGCTATGAATTCTGTGTAAACACATCTGCTGTGGAGATATTTCATAATCTGGTATGGCCACTTTGTCCTCTAGTACTACCACTGTTGCACTGTAGTGCTGTTGTAGACAGTGGTTCAAAATTGAATGTTCCTCTAGAGAAACAAATCAATCTTAAAATGCAAAAATGAATTGGCTTATTGGGTTTACATAATTGGATCAGTCTAATCAAAGTGTTGTCGAATTTAAACAGTAACTGCGCTGCGGTTTAGAAATATTTTTATTACCTATCTTTCTAAGATTATTTTGCTGTTCATCAGTACAGTCAACCTCTTGCTACGAATGCTGCGGGTTGCGTACGACACGGGATACGTACGCCACGGGATATGTACGCGCCAAACCAGGAAGTACCGGAATGGGTTACTTCTGGGTTCGGTAGTTCGCGCATGCGCAGACGCGACAGATGACATCATGTGCATACGCAGAAGTGCCGAATTGCGTACTGCTCATGTTGTGTACGGGGCTCCGGAACGGATCCCGTACACAACATGAGGTACTACTGTATTTAAATTTTACTAACTTTGGTTATGGTGTATTTTCTTTCAGTGTTTAAATTTAATGCTGAAGAAGTCTGGCTTAGCTGGTTAGTATAAATTTATTATGAATGTTATTATATTTATTTTTTATAAATTTCTTTATAATAAAGTTTTTTATTATTAACTATTATTAAATATTACTATTGTGAAAATTTAGAAGGCAACAACAAGCAATTGTGCCATAAAGCGGTCTTTACAGTGGCAAAATATTGTTGGTGATTTTAGTGCGCTTTGGCAGGAATCTAAAAGTCATCTTACCTAGTCTAAGGAAAAATCCTACCCCATCTAATTCTTTGCTAAGTTGGTATTATTGAAATACAATATTGTCAAAAGTAGACAATGGCATCTCTTACATTACATTCAATGGGGGAGGGGGGGTAGGCGCAGAATTATCCAAGCTGGAATAGTGATGTAGTCAGCAGATGCCAGCTCAGACCCTCCTTGCCTCTGGAAAACAGTTTTTATTCACCTCCCTATTCAGTGGGCAGAAGGGGAAGCTCTCCACATGACTCTTGAGCTACTCTGGGGGTGGCAGCCTGCAAGATGCCAGCTGAACAGAGTGAAAGGACACCTGCTCAATCTCAGTGCCCCCCAGCCCAGCACAAGGAAGATTTGGATTGCTCTGCCCATTGTATATCTCCCACTGTATTTAATAAAATGATAAATATGCAGGAACAATATTCATGATGTGACACTTGTTATTTTTATGTTTCACTTTTATGATGGCTTGGTTTCTTTTGCAGGAGACAACTGGCATTTGAGAAAGATTGACTGGTGCTATGAAGCTGGGGATGCGTTAAGTGAGGAAGTAAAAAAGCTAATTTTTTACATTCATTTACATAAGTATTCCTTTTGATATTACGTCTATAGGACTTTGTAAATAGGTTATAGCTCCTGTGAACGTACTTGTTAGTCCAAAATAAATGCGCAACTGTCGCCCCATTATTTAACCCATTATGACTTCAATACTTTTAGTGCCCTTTACAAATAGGAAATCAGTTACAGTATTTAAAAATGGCGTTGAGATCCTGCTATAGGCAGACAGGGTGTACTGCTTACATTCCCCTCCCTTCTTTTTGATTTATTTTTTCTTGTGTGAGCTTTGGTTGGGTGCACTTGTTTCTTTTGTACACAGGTGGGTAATACCTTTACTGGGACAACCAAAGGGTCACCAAAATGTGAAAAACATTCAGGCTTTCTGGAACTCTTTGTCAGGCAAAATATTACATAGACCAGGATGCAGTGCAAGAAGGAAAACTGAAATGAAAAGTAGAAAATGCAAGTTATATCTTGTAACCATGAAATCAGCATGTAGACTTGCTTCCAAGATGGAAATTGCAGGTTAAGTAAGCCCCTCCCAAAAGTAATGAGTAGTATTAACCATTAAGTAATACTACCATATATGACATCAGTTGACTATTTTACCTAATACAGCAGGCTTCCTCAACCTCGGCCCTCCACATGTTTTTGGCCTACAACTCCCATGATCCCTAGCTAGCAGGACCAGTGGTCAAGGATGATGGGAATTGTAGTCTCAAAACATCTGGAGGGCCGAGGTTGAGGAAGCCTGTAATACAGCATCCAAAATCAATCCCTGGCTTTGACAAGATAAAGGCTACAATGTTTCTCATTACTTCTGCAGTCTTCTTACCCAGGAGTCTGTGTATTTTCTTTAAGATGTGGGTCAGATCTGGAATACAAGTCAGACTGTGTTTTCTCAGACCATGGGAAAGGGTTTATTCCAGAACCATAGGAGTATAGCCCAATGCCTGAGTGGGACCTAGCCTGCAATTTCCATCATTGAACTGAGTAGATGCTGACCTCACAGCAACAGCATCTAGTCAGTGGGTGGGGAACAGAACCTGGCAGAGACCTGGCTGCTCAGCTTTCTCAGCTCCAGTAGGCCCACCTGTTAATCACCTAATGCCACCATGAGCCAGGTGGCCCATTCCTCCTTTGCAATGCATCTTGAGTTGAACCCACACCATAACATAGCTGCCAAGTTATCCCTTTTTTTAAGGGAAATTCCCTTATGCTGAATAGGCTTCCTCGTGAGAAAAGGGAAAACTTGGCAGCTGTGCACCATAAAGAGAAATCCTAGCCAATCCAAGCAGGACTTGAAGTCCCTGATAATCAGCTGATTGGCACTGACTTTGAAACCTCACTTTTTACAAGAACCAGCTCCACTCAGGATCTCAGATTGGAATTTCCTGAGTGGAACTAATCCCAGAGAGGTTTGCATTTGGTGCCCTTTTTTCTCATAGGTGTATTGCTCTAACCAAAGATTTGTAGCAATAGTATTAATAAAATAATATGGAACTTAGACCTGTAATATAAGCCAACATCTATTATGTAAGAGAGAGAAGATACCAGAGACCCCAGCAAGCACTATAAATACACGCCCCACTTGCCAAGAAACAATCAGAAACATATTTTAAGGTTCCCAGTTGTTACTTTGCAGCCATGTTGGTACCCACTGCACACCTGAGTCATTGGGGGGGTGGGGGGTGGGCAGGCTTGGGGCAGAGGATTTCCCATTGCTGAAACAAACTTTGGAGGTTTTCCCCCCTTATGGATAACACATTATCTTTTGCTTTTTATGTATTCTCTTACATGTTTACTTTTGTTTCCTCAGACTGCCACACTAAAAGAACTAAATATCTGCAGTGGGGATATACTGAATGTTGCTGAGGGGAAGCTTCCGTCAAAGGTGAAATATCATTATTGTTTTTTATTAAAGTGTAGTATTTAGGAAGCTGGCCTTTCAGTTTCAGCATAGTAGTGACAACAGCTTGCTGAAGTAATGTAATTAGTTTTCCCAGAGAAAGCCCAATAGTTACATCTGAAAAAATATGCTTATTTTCAATAAAAGCTGGGGGAGAGATGACTGTGTGCCATCCTAACGCTCCATCCATCAACCTGGGTCAGGGCATTGGGATTTATCTGCAAATCATGGACTACTGAACACGTTGCATTGTTTTTGTTTAATCTTTTATTCAGAAGTATTACAATTATGTAGTATCTGTTTTAAAGCCAACTTTTTGTTTCTTTGTAGCAGTAAATTATAGAATGTTTTTTATTAATTCCCAAAGGGGTTCCTGAAAGTGTCTGTCTGGTGGTACAAAGCCTTCTTCTCTCAGTCGAGGCACAGAAGGAACAGGCAAGACCAAGGGAACTCTGTCTGCAAAAAAATGGAAGCTCTGGGACTGTCTGCATCTGGAGGTAAGCTATATAAGTCCCCAAGGAATACACAGAAACAAACAAACAAACAAAAAACTAAATATATTTTCAGCCCTGGAAGTAGCTATTTAGCCATCCCCATATCACCATGTCAGCAAGAGTTTATATTTGAATTATTTTTATTATTATTTTTGAAGTTCAATGTAAAGAATCATTTATTGGACCAGACACTTGCTTAAAAAGAAATGGGAGAAGCCCTTGTAAGGCACTGAGATAGGGCTATTTATTTCTCTTTTAATTAGGTGAGGGAGAGCACAGAGCTTGGAGCTCCATTTCAGTTTAGTGATTGATAACACAATTCATGTTTTACTAATTGTGTAACTGAAGAACTCTAAATTTCATTAAACTCTGACTTTTGATGTTCTTTAAAGATACACCAACATTTCTGCAAAGTGAAGTTGACCTATGTTATGTGGGTGACATAGAAATCTCAGAAGACGCTTTCCTGGAAGACCTGAAGATGCAGGTTAGATATTATATTTTGTTAAGCGAAGACAGATCTACTCATTAAGTAAGATCTATTAATATATATTTTTTACTTCCTTTCCTCTGTCTCCAGTATGTTCTGATATGGCATTTGCTTAGATGCCATTTTCAGTGGTAAGTACAACCAGGGACTTTTGAGACACTTCCTAATATCCACTTCTAGCAGTTTGTCATCTGTGTCATGTGTCCTTAGCTGCAAGACTCATGTTACACTTTCATCAGAATTACAGGGCCTCCCCAATTTTCTGTTTGTGAATGCAGAATATGCAGTATTGCAAGAACCACTCTGCATTTTGATTCAAGTTCCTTTATTAATGGTTTTTGTGTATGTGTCCTTCGTGTGTGAGGTGTAAGAGGTTGGTGGTAATGTTCGTAAAATTGTCAGTTTTAACTAGCGGGAAACTTTTAGGTGAGGTGAAACATGAGCATAAATAGTTGCTTCAAAATGAATCAGGCCATTGTTCCATCTAGTCCAGAACTGCCTTCTTCAACTGACAGCAGCTTTCTAAGATCTCAGACAGTGCCTTTTCTCAATTTTGCTATCTGAAACCCTTTTTAATAGGTTTAATCCTGGACACCTTCCCAAAGTCTTCTGCATGCTAGTGGTATGCTCTACCACTAAGTTCCTGAACAGTAATCGAATACTTGAAGGGGGAAAAACAAGACATACAACTTTCATTGAGATTTCACTGCATTGACAAGGAAAATTGGCTGTAGCCCAGTTAAGACATAGTTTAATACAAACTATGGTTTAATGTGATTGAGTTTTTCTCCAATCGAACCATAAATGTTAAAAAGTTTTGATCTTGGCTTATCACTATAAATTGTTTGGAGAACAGAAACCATAAGCCCAGTTTGGACAACAGATCCTGGCTTGTGGCATGGCAAGAGTGGAGTTGCCCATGGCCCAGTTTGTGTTTAGTTTCGTCCAAACAAACCAAGCCATGTTTGGATGAAACAAGCCATGAGCCAGTTTTAGGCAACACAAGAAGTCAAGACTCTGGTTTCTTTTTCTGCAGTGTAGCAGGAGCAGGGGAGAAATGCTATAGAAACTTTTGAGCAGCCTGCAATGGCCTGCTACTCGTTAACATTAAGCTACAGTATCATGTAATGTGACGGGTGAACCAGGCCTGTGTTACATCCCAGAGACAACAGTTGTTTGGGTGAGACCAGTGTGGATTAGTAAAGGAGCCTCTATGGGCCTCTACACACTGAGATGATTAGGAGAGTACACCTTCCTCTGCATTTCCTTGTACTTAGAATGTAACATGAAAACCAGTTGTGTACCAAAGATTCCATGCTCAATTAAGCATTGTTCACCTGATTCTGGTGTTAAGCTTTATGCATAAAAATAGAGTGGGTATAAGTCTGAGATCTGCTCCCAGTAACATTGCATATAGAGGTTGCAGTGTGGGCAATTATCTTTTGAAGATTTTATGTGATGTAGATTTTAACTGCTAACATTGCATTTCAATAATATTGTAATGAAAAGAAATGTGATGTGGTGGTTAAAAATTTTGCTTACATTTGTAGTCCTGCAAATCAGAAAATGACTATAGTTTACTGAGCTTAAACTAACATTTATTCTAAAATTGCTTTTCTTTTTAGGTGATGACATTGCCATTCTCTGAAGAGTTTAGTATTCCACTACCTGAGTTTCTCCGAGTTTGGACAATGGAAAATAAGTGCCCTTGCAGGCTTTTACGAAACAATAAGCAGCAACTCCAGTAGGTTTCTATGTATAACATTCAGTTAAATTAATGTTAATGCAATATATTTTTACCATTATTTTAAATTAACACTACAATCCTACACACTTAACTAAGAGTTAAGTCGCTTTGAATTTGGTGGCATTATGATTCACATACTTTGAGGCTGAAATCCTGTATCCAGTTTCCTAGAAGAAAGTTTTCAGCAAAGGATTTCTAAATACCTTGTATATAAAGCGTTCTGGCAACAATTAAATTGACAGTCTATGATATTTCAAAATCCAACTTCTAAATGTGGAACTTGAATTTTTTTCAAAATTATTTATATTCTGTCTTTTCTATTCTGAATTGAAAATATTTACTATGTTTCTTTTTCAGTAAATTCAAACTAGGAAACAGAGTGGAAATTTGTATAGAGCCTTTACACAAGGAAGAGAATCTTGGGTAAGATACTCAGCTACAATTCATCAAAACAAGTTTTAGTAAACCTTGTAAAATATTTCAAATCCCAATTATTCTGAATTCTCCTTCTATAGTACTTTTCTTTTTTTTAAGAGTAGGGAATCTATGGAGTCTCTGTGACATTAATGTAGACATATATTTTGAGAATATTAATTGCATTGTGTATGTTTCTTATCACAGACCAAAGGATTTGCTTCTGCGAGTGCAGATGGGCATACCAGGGGAAAGAGATTATTACCATCCTGTGGATTTGGTATGGGATATCTCCAAAGAGTGTACAGCATGTGCATTGAGACAAATAATTGCTTCATACTACTCATTACCAGCAGAGCAAATTGAAATGGCTAAATATTCTCCTGAGAAGTTTGAATGGATACCAATATGTAGTTGGGTAAGCTAAGAGATGCCAGAGACATGGAACAATATTGTCAACAATTCTTTGAATTGACATTTCACATTATAAACGGTGCCTGTGCCAAATGTTTAACAATGGCATTTAACACAGGAAGGGTTGAAAGAGAGAGAAATGGGATAAGTTCTTTTAACATTGTTCTTACCTGTTCTTTGTGCTGACTGACACTACTGTACTTACTTAAATGTAATGCTCCATCTAATTTAATGTGCACCCTAAATTTTGCAGTGTAATTTGTCAAAAACAGGTGCACATTATATTCTTTCTTCCATCTGATCCCTCTTCCCTTCTCTCTGGTCAGGAAGGGACAAGAGGAAGGAAGGGAAGGAAGAAGGAGAGCAGCTGTGATCTGGGCTGGAGAGGGAGAGATGAAGGGGGAGAGAAGGAGGAAGAGAGCAGAGTAGTGCAGTGAGTAAGGACTGCTACTGGGGATAAATATTAATATTTATCCTCAGAAGTTTATTGAGGACTTTTTTATAGCAAATCCATATATCTTCACCCCTAATCAGTTTTTGTTTTTAAATTACCTTTCATTTCTAAAAAAAAACCAAACAAACATGTTTTATTTTTACCTGGGAATATAGGGAATATAAAATAGTCTCACTCTCTGCACCAAAATCACAAGTAACCTCTGTTAGTTTATGGTGCTTTTTTCATGTTGGTTCTCATTTGTATTCAGACACAGCAAGTTTCAAAGCGAAAAAAGAAGAAGAAAGGTGACAGTTTACAATTAAGCCCCTACAGTCTGAAGGATGGAGATATTATTGGTGTGAAGGTAAATAAACTGATTAATCAACAAAATTCCTCTGCTTAATTCCAAGTGATTTCTCCACTACCACCACTGCATCCCCAGATAACACAGCCCACAAGTTTTCATGAACTACTGAAAGAGACTTTTCAAGGGAGTACAAGTTGCTGCAGGCAAAGTTGGAAAAGAGAAACATCCACAATGTTGGATGTCCATACAACCCAGATTCATAGCTGCCAAGTTTTCCCTTTTCTCGCGAGGAAGCCTATTCAGCATAAGGGAAAATCCCTGTAAAAAAGGGATAACTTGGCAGCTATGCCCAGATTTAATAAGCTGTGAGTTACAAAATCTAGGTGAATGTGTGCAGAAGTGTACAATGCTTTTGAGCCCCTAAATGATGTGCTTTTAAATTGTGTTTTAGTGTATCTTGCAGCCGTAGATAATGAGGCCGTTTCATTTATGGTAGCCTCTCTTTTGTTTTACTTCCGATTTGAGATTTTTCTTTTGGGAGATGTGGTTTTCCATAACTCCCCATTTCTGTCAGGGGCATTTCTATTCTGCTTATAACTTCAATCTGTGTTAAGAGGTTTTGATCTCATAAAGCAGGATAGAAGTTGTATAAATAAGCATTGTGGGATGGCTTTGTCCTCCTTCCCAACTGAGGAAAGAGCTTTCGCAAGAATTTTTTTGGATGGAAGTCATTTATTTCTACAAACAAAAGAAAAAAGAGAACAGTGAAGAACTTTTAATTCTTAATAACATTACTCAATGCAGTTTAATGTCATTAGTAAAAAATACCACTTGTAAAAATGTATCTGCCTTTATAAGGAGAGTACTATTAGGAATTGTGTTCACAATTATTCCATTAATTTGCACAACAGAATCTCCTACTTGATGGCAGTAAAGACTTCAGTACCATGAAAGATGATATTGGAAAACAAATGCAGAAGCAACTTGCTATGGACAAAACAAGGTATATCTTAGTTTTTTTATGGAATTTATACCATGCCTTTCTCCCAGCAAGAAGCCCATAAAATTGTCTAAACATAGAAAGCAGTAAAATGAATCCAGTTGTGTCCTCAAATGTGGTGAGTGGATTATTTTACGTATAATTGGAATTGGCAATTGGAAAAGAGGCCTGTTAACAAAATGAAGAAGCCCTTGTTATATAGAAATGTTTCAAGACAACAGCACAGTCTGGAAAAGATGTTAGGGTTATAAATGTTTATTGTAAAGCATCTACTTGCTTGCATTGTTGGGCAATGACCAGTTTGGCATCAGGGAATATGCAGGGCTAGAAAACAACTCAGTGGTATTTCCACATAATGTTCAATGGGTCAAATGAAAGATTTAATTACAACAAAGTATTATCTCAAAAGCTAGTAGAACGATTTATGATTTAGATTTCAATGCCATAAACTCAAGGGCTATTCAGTTGCACTTGTTTGTATGTTTGGTCTGCTGCAAGGTAATAAAATTGATTTTTAAAGAAAGAATGTGATAATTGAAAAATTTTAAACCACCATATTATAGGATCTGATTTAGTTGAAGTTAATCATAGCCAGCATTAACTAACACCACACAAATGTGCTGGTCTATTTTTGTTTGAACTCTGGGTTTGAAGGGATGCTTCTATGGCATCAACCTAGGAGCAGAACAAGCTGTTTTTATCCAACCCATTGATCTGTAGTGACCTTGCTTGCCTTTTTGGAAATGAACTCATTCATCCACTATGATATGCTGGGATTCTGCCCAATTTTCTAATACAGGATTTAAGTTTATGTGTTTTACAGCAAATTTAGGATACTAATTTATATACACGTCAGGGCTTGCCTATTACAAATGTGCAATAAAGAAAAATCCTGCAGAAAGAATTTCTCGTTTGCAATGGATTTCTATGATTCACCTCCCAGAGGTATTTACAAGCAGTTCATCAAGATACTATTCCACATTTCTCCTCAGTAGAAATGCCCATCAAAATAGCATGCAATTGCTGGGAGAGCTCAAGCTGTGGCCTGCCAGCCAGATCCTGTTACCCCTGCTTTAAGGAGCTTTGTGTTCCAGACCCTTGCATATATTTCTAATACTTGATTGACTAACTTTAATAGTGTATCTGCTTTTTGTGTTCCAGTAGCCAGAAGCCTGACTGTGTGCAGAATGATCATTACTCTGAAAAAAAGATGGCTAAGAATCGTAAACCTGAAGCAGCACTCTCCATCAGCGTTGGGGTTTTCAGCTGACTCCCTGGGTCTAAACAAACCTTGTATCTTACTGCATAGAATGGAGTTGTCTCAGTTCGGCTGGCCAAGGAACAGTCTTCCTTGAGACATGCAAGGGGGGTGGGACAAGCTCTCTATCCTATTGTGGAAAAGTGCTTTAATTCTATTATAGTTCAAGCACTTATTATCAGGGTGGGTATCTGCACTTTAATAATGAGAACATATACGATTAACTTAATCTTTCAGTGGTTGGTTTTCATAACCATGTGCTTTAATCTGATCATATGCAGTATTATCACTGCAGTGATTCCTTTCCCCCTCATGGATTTATGTACGTCAAAATATTTATGAAAATGTAGCCTGAAAAGTTAGCATGCACAGTGAATTCAGAAGGAAACTCTTTGTCACCCATGGGAGTGACTCTTCAGACAAAATGTGAGAACTATTAGTTGAATTTAATGCACTCCCCTTTCACGCCATTGATTAGGGTTGGAAAATCTGAGAGCTGCAAATCAGCCTATAGCAAACAATTATGTGCTTAGAGAAATGTTAAATTTAAAATTTCAACACACACTTTTCTGTGCTGTAATTTGACCATTAAGTATTAACTCCAACCTTTATTAGCTACCAAGTGATTAGATCCAAATTTATTTTGGGGGGAATGCCAAAATTTACATGGTTACTCAAAAAAACAATATAACATGCAGAAAGAGAAATAGCTATAGCCTATGGCTTGGATCCAAAGTTCCAACTGTTCAAGTGGAAGATATATATGTGTGTGTGTGTGCGTGTGTGTGTGCGCGCGCGCTTGCATGCATGCATGCATGCACATATGTATATTGCCTATTCCCCTGCCCCTTTGTTCTTGTTTGCCATATATTTTGCCCTGGTTCAAAATACAAAAGCCCAAACATCTCTCTATGCACATTGGGTGAAGTGAGATTGTTTTTTTTTAACCCCACTCACAAGGAATTCTTCTCCCACCTGATAAGCACATGTGGGAGAAATGCTTGCCTATGGCTTAAATACATACAGTGTGACATGGCATAATCTGGGACATTCTTCTTTCAAACACCTTCCTGAAACATTGCCCACATATATCGACAGCTGCTACCCTAAAGGGTGGAATCGGTGTGTTGGGTGGACTGTGAGGACAATATACTCTTGCTCTTCTCCATGTATGAGAGAGAGAATGGAGGAAAATATGGTCTAAACCAGGCCTTTGTGGGAATAGATTTTTCTGCCAACATTCTGTGCAATCCTATATAAACAATATGGAGTTCAGAAATGTGGTATAATACTGAAGTAAAGAGATTTAAAGAAATGGGGAAAGGGTACAAGTAAATATCAGGATGTTTGCTGACCTTTTTTGTATATCGTTTCCTAAGAGGCAGCCTGTTTTTCTCATGTCAATGTATGTCTTTTGTTCATATAATTGCTGAAATGCCTGTTGGGAACCATATATCCTGAATGAACAGAATCCACCAGGGTATAGGTGCATAGCATATTTAACGTTATAGAAACATTTCTCCCAGAGTCCCCCAGAATCATTTTTTAAATGATTTAGGGAAAAGCGAACTGTTCCAAAGTATTTGTCCCAATGCACACTGTACATTTTTACCCTAGTATGAACTCTAGCAAATAATGGTCTAACCTTAAAAATTGGTATTTGAATACATATTTTGGAGAAAGGCCACTGAGAGTGTAAATTGAAATAATGAATTATATTGAGGGGGGAGATAGAGGTAACTGGGATTGGGCAGGAAAAGGCAGGTGTTTGTGTAGGCAAATTTTGTTGTCATATTTTCAGTTTACTAACTGATAGAACTATTAGCAAGTTATCCCTGTTCATTGGGTTTTCACATTTTGAGGGCCATTTTGCTGTTTGTTTTCTTAACTGAAGTATAGGCTTGGGATGAATTTATCACCTAGCCAGACACTATACTGACATAGGATTCTCCAGAACCAAGTATCTTAACTGACATATTAAAAGATCTATGGTGTCGCAAGACGGAAACACAAAGTGTCATAACATGCTGTACCAGAGGGTATAAATAAGTTTAATAAAGTTTATACAATCACACCTGGGGGTGGGGAGGATCCTCCTCAATCCTTCATGTAGTGATCACATGGGATTTGAGCAAATGCTGAAAGTTCAGCATCTGTCCACCTACTGTGGAACCCCAATCTCATGACGAAGAGGCACCCAAAATGTAGGAAAAGCCTGCTAGTTGAAGAATCTGGGAATACTGCCTCATAAAGCAATCCCGTGGGAGATTTTTTTAAAAAAATAATTATGAAGTTATTTAGTGAACATGAGACTCAGACATGTTTATATACAAAAAGGATGTATGTGCCTTTAATAAACTGTAAGCCAATATCAAGTTGCTTATGATGTTGGCTTGATTATTTTGTTATAAAATTATGGGACGTTCCACAATCAAACATTTTGTGAAAAGTTATACTGTACCTTTATAATGGAATGTCCAGGATTCCACAGTTCTGGTTGCATTACAATGCAATTAATTTTTTATAGTTAATTCTTAATAAGTCTGGTTTTTCTTGTACTTGCAAAAGGAATAAAGAGCTTAAATGTTTTGTTTGTACTGTATTTATAATAAGGTATTTTTTATTTTATTTTAATTTTTTATTGTTATGTCAAATCAAACACTACAAACAATAAACACAAACAAATATCAAAAACAAACATATAGACAAAAAACCCCGACATACCTTTACCGCAACTAATATTTCACCCACATGACTTCCCTCTACCACAGCTTGACATCCTTAAGCCGGTATTTTTATTTTATTTTTATCACCATCATACCCCACCCATCTGGCTGGCTTTCCCCAGCCAGCCACTCTGGGCAGCTTCCAGTACATATAAAAACATACTAAAACATCAGACATAGTTCTTTATCTCCTTGACATCTGATGGGAGGACGTTCCACAGGAAGGGTGCCACTGCAGAGAAGGTCCTCTGCCTGGTTCCTTGTAACTTCACTTCTCGCAGTGAGGAAACTGAATCCCAATTGGAAGTGATCTTAATGGTTCACATTCTCTAGGCGTGCCTGGAGTTGATCAGTAATCACACAATCGCCTTGCCCAGGAATGGAAGATTTGAGACTGGTTGATAGTTGGCCATAGTGGCTGGGTCCAAAGATGTTTTTTTAAGAAGCAGTTTGATAACTGCTGCTTTAAGCAAGTCAGAAAAAACTACCTCACAGATGGAAGGATTCACCACCCCACAGAGCCCATTGCCCAACCCTGCCCAACTCACTTTTTATGAGCCAGGTGATTCGTTTCAATAATAGAGTAATAACTGCCCTTTTAGGCTGAAACAATTTATGTGCAAAAGAAACCATGAAAGGTTGGCAAAATCCAATTTTGAAGAAAATGTTAAAGTACACATGCACAATGTTAATATTACGTTGTGGTAAACAGTATCATAGCATGTCCTCGGAAAAGCCAGTGGCTCGTGAAGAGTGGCTTCACACACTGTTCTAAAACAGAGGTGCCAGCCCAACATTGCATAAACTGCTTTGTGTAATGGAAAGGCGTTTTAAAAGCAGCTTGATGGCACATGGGTATGCTCAAAAGATAATGAAAGCATGTTCAAAGAAAAGGAAAGCATTCCAGTTAAGTTAGTGAACACCTTCATATAACCATGCATTGTAGAGAGCTGGACTAGATGACCCCTTGAGCACTTCCAACTTTACAATTCTATGATGTTCAGTTTTTGTACTGAGCTTAAAAAATTGAGTGCATGCACATTAGTACAGTCATACCTTGATTTTTGAACAGAAAGCATTCTGGAAGTCCGTTTGACTTTCGAAACGTTCAGGAACCAAGGTGCAGGCGTGTCGGAAACAATAGCGGAAGCTGCATCGGGCATTTGGCTTCCAAAAAAATGTTCGAAAACTGGAACACTCAGGTTTCAGTCATTTGGGAGCCGAAACGTACGAGTACCAAGGCATTCGACAACCAAGGTACAACTGTATCTTTATCGTGTATATTTGTTTTTTTGTTTTGGTAATCTTATTTGGACCAGACAATAATGCTTTTGTGATGGTCTATTCTGAGCTTGTTCTTTGGGAAGTAATAGCCATAGTGGGTTCTGGTTGGAATCCATCTGTCTTGGGAAACTGGAAGAGTGCACTTTTGGGGGTGGAAGAGATTTACAGCGTCTGCTGTGTCTCTAGAGACTGATATAGAAGAGACAGCTGGGGCAGATGAAAGCTGAAAATGCACCATGGTTTTCTCTCTACAGTCCTCCCAGCAGTCATTCTTCCTCTAGTCACTGCTGTGGATGCATGACCTATCTGTCTACAAGGGATTTCCAGCCTTCATGTTACGTTTGCAGACATATTTGCAAGAGAGTTCGTCTGCCAACGGGTCTGGTACCTGAAGCCAGCTCCCCAAACAGCACATCCTTGGGGATCCTGCCATCTTCCATGTTGTGGTCATGACCAAGCCAGTGTAGATGTCACTGAGACAGGAGTGTGAACATGCTGGGAATGTGGGCTTGGGAGAGCACATATTTGATATTCTGTCCTACCACGTGATGCCCCCCCAATTCCTGATGCAGCACATGTGGAAGTCATTGAGGCGTTTCTCCTGGGGGTGTAAGTTGCCCACGACCCCCAAACTACTATTTTTACAAGGCATGTCCTCCTAAAATGCATGCATATTAAGAATATTAAGAATAAGCAGAGTATGCCCTTTCCATAGCGGGGGAAGCGGTCCGGCGGCACAAAGATTCCGCCGCTTTCCGGCCGGAGAACTTCCGGCCGGGCTCCCGGGGCCTCCGGACGTCACCTTCCCGCGTCGCCCAATAAGGGCGCCGGAGAGGCGGATGCAGAGCGCCGGATACGGAGGGGCGGGGCAAGCAGGCCCCGCCCAGGAGCGGCCTACTGTTGCTAGGGCCGCGGAGTTGGGTAGCAACGGCGAGGCGAGGCTGGAGGGCGCGCGCCCCGCGTAGCGAGCGCGGGGTGTGCCGGGTGCCTGCCGGGGCCTCCTCCGCTCCGCGCCTCTCGTGGCCTGGCGGGGGCAGCGGCCATGCAGGGCTCCATGGTCCGTCGCACGCAGGAGCTGCTGGGGCGAGTGATCCGGAAGCCGCCCCTCACGGAGCGCCTTCTCAGCAAGCCCCCCTTCCGATACCTGCACGACGTGATCGGGGAGGTCAGCCTGGGCTTTAGAAGGGGGGGGCACAGAACGGGGGGGGACCCGCCGAAATCACACACAGCGCGGCTTGCGCTCCCCAGTTGCCAGGCAACAAGCGGGGAAGGAATGGATGTGGATTCCCCTCCCCCCCGCCTGAGTGTAATTTTATCTGCTTGTTTGTTTTATTTTTCTGTTTCTTGAAATGCTCTACGCCGCTTGATTTCTTTTTCTTAAGCACCACTTCAAAGCGGTTTACAAAAGAAAAATTCTCGAAGGTTAATAGAATGAAACAGATAATAAGAATTCGCCTCCGCGGCCTTGTCTAGGCGAGAATGTTATTGGCAGGCGGCAGAAAGAGCGCGGCAAAGGCGCCCCCTTGATCTCAAGAGGCAGGGAGTTCCAGAGGGCAGGCTCTGCCACACCGCCGGCCGGCCGGGTATCTGTGCGGCGCCTGCAGCAGGGGAGGGGGTCTCTGTGAGCACATGCAGGGTAAAGCAGCTTCCTAGGTGAACTACTCCCAAGTCCCTCAGAAGTAGGGGTGCCCATCACTTCGCTATCCCCCAGCCGCGTGCTCCCCGCCCCCCTGCACCATTCCCAGTTGTTGAATTCAGCAAGGTCGCCCACTCCCTGCCTAGTTTCTGTGCAGCTACCCCTTTTAGCAGACTTACAGGTTCCAAGCCAATAAAAAGAGGCGTAGTATTATAAAACCTCAAAATTGTATAGCCTTTGATCTTTTTTGAAAATCAACAATCACCAGGTTGAAAAGCCTTCCCATGTACACAGGTATATGAAGCCATCCTTTCAGTCGTTTTGGTTGTATGTAAAAATAAAAATCTGATAGTAGCAGCCAGGGTTATCCCAGGTCTTATACATAAGCAGGCCAGCATAGTAGGTGGAATGCTGTTCTTTTGATTTCCACATGCCATGAAATAGTTTTACCTATGATTTTTTGGAGGTCAGGTTGCAGTTAAAGGGAACTGTTGCCTAGGCCAGTATGGAAGGAGATAGGGGAGAGCCCCTAGGGGCATTGAAAGTGATGAAAGAATGGCATCCACCCTGCTATCCTTTCATTGCAGGTAGTCTTTTAACACTGAAAAAACTACCAGATTCGTTGTATCATAATTTTCTCCGCAAAATAAATTAGATGTTAAATTCTTCACTTTGGCTTGTTCCCATACTGAAGATCTTCAGAAAGGCATCTAAGTAGTTTTAAGCATTTACTGAAAGTGAAAGAGTCCACTCATGCTTTTGTTTTACTCATCTGATTTACTATGTCAGTGCCTTAACTGCAAGTTGCATTTGAAATGGTAATGAGGAGAACTGTCTTCAAAACTAATTAGCACTGAAAAGTTCCTCATTGTTTTGGAAGTTATCTATCATAATATTATCTGAACTGAAAAAGGTATACTGAGAATTTTCAAGCCCATCCAGAGTCTCACGAGAATCCAAGTTCCTTTCACCTACCCATCCCACCTGCACAGATGTACTGTACTTATAATATTAGTACTTATCCATGTACTGTACTTATAATATTAGTTGCTAAAATAATGCTTAATCTCTGTGCAGATAACAGTTGTAACTGAAGAGTTGTTTTGTTATAAACAAAATGTAAGGATACCATAGAGAGCGGAATTTCTCCAGAGGCAGTCATGATTATCTCTACCATTATCTGTACTCTAACAATTGTGTATGCTTTGGCACAACCCCCCACTCCCGATAGAATTCTAATATATGTGAAGTGTCATTGAAAAGTCATAAAATCTGTAAACATTAGAATCCCTATAGAAAATTAGACATCATAAATCAGGCTGCCTGCCAAATCCAGAAACAAAACACATTCTTTTCTTTTATAAAGGTAATTAGATCAACTGGTTTCATGAAAGGACTGTACACAGAAGCAGAGATGAAATCTGATAATGTTAAGGTATGCAAAGCCTTTAATTGTTTAAACTTTTAAAATGAGAGTATTATACACATGCACACTAATCTGATTATATGCCAGGAAGATCACCGTTTATGCTGAAATCTGGACAATTTATTGCCCTATCAGGATAAAGATGCAAAAATCGGCTTCCTTCAGAAAGCAATTGATGTTGTCATCATGGTGACGGGGGAACCTTTGGCAGTGAAGCCTGCACGTATTGTTGCTGGGCATGAACCCGAAAGAACCAATGAACTACTCCAGGCAATTGCCAAATGCTGTCTTAATAAGGTAGGATCTCGGCACGGAGCTTTATCCGTGGACTTAAATCTTACACAAAGTTTCCATGCGAGCACCATACCGAACTTGAGCTGGGGGGAAAGCGAGGTTGGGGAGTCACAAGGGAAAGGCACCTTGGGGGGCAGTTGCCGTGGAAAGGCTACATACCTCTCTCACCACCACCACCAGCAGCTCAGTGCTTCCATCTTGAAGTTTATCCTCCCAGTGCCCTTTGCAGTACTGTAGATACATAGCAACCAGGCATTTGTATACAAGAGTTGGCTAGTAACAGGTCTCATAGCAAGTCTCCTGTTACGGAAGATCAGGCACTCATTAAGATTTCACTGTATAGTTAACTTACAGTACAATGGTATGCACTTCTACTCAAAAGGAAGTCTCTTGTGCTTAATAGGTATTGATCCATTGCCTGAAACTGGTTTAAAGTTAAAATCGCAAGAATTTCCTATCAGGCAATGTATTGCGAACCCCTGCTTGCCCTGTTTGCAGCCAGTATTGCACACTTCAATCAGGCCTGATGCTTGCCCCCACTCTGTCCCTTCCTCCACAGCCCAGCTGCCGGCCGCGGTATCGGGCTAGCTTAGCTGGGGGGCAGGAGGCTCCCCACCCCCAAGTTGAGCAGTTCAACGAAACCCTGATGCCTCTCCGGCTTGTGTGAGCCAGTGCGATGTTGGAGCTTGGTAAGGCTGGGCAATGTATTCTGGCTACTTCTTCCTCTAAAGTGGGGAGAAAGAAGCAGCCGAGATACATTTAGCTGCTGATATAGCACAGTGTTGAAAGCCAGGTATCACCCAGCCCTGGTGCTTAATGGGGTTTACGTCCAGGTAAATGGCTACAGGTTTAGACTTTGGTTTAAGAGCCTCCCCACTGGCAAAACTTAGAAGCTGGACATGTCCACCTAACTGCACTGAGTTCAGTGAAACTTGCTCCTTATTAAGCATAATTAGGGTTGTTGCGCTAAAAGGAATTGTTCAAAATTGAAAGGAATGATAACTAAGATTGTATACATATTTTTCCTTTAAGATAGAAAGAAATCAGCATTGTGTATAGGATAGAAATGACTACTGCCAATATTATGCTCAGTTTAACAGGTGTTATCTCTTTGTAGCTATCCAGTGATGAAGCTGTTCAAAGAGTCCTTGCTGGGGAGAAAGCTGATATGAAAGGAGGGATACCATCTTCTAAAACCCAAAACAGAACAGAAGATCAAAGATCCCATAAAGAGGTGCTGCGAACAACTTTTGGGTTAAGGGGAGTATAAATAATTCTTGTTGCTTGAGCAGCTAGAGAGAAGACTGTTACAATTTAATATTTTTACATTTTTTTATATAGGGAAGAGGTGACTCAGAAATAAAAGACCGAAACTCAATTCAAGACCAAAAACCCAAAGAAGAGATAAAAGAGGAAGGGAGCAGGCGAAAAGAAAGAGAAAGTGACAAACATAAGGATTATGAGAACCGGCACAAAAATCTTGATAAAGACAATTTTAAAGAAGGTGAGAAAAATGAAAGAGAGAGAAATACCGTTAAGAATAGGTCAAGCAAACAGGGAAGAGAGTCAGAGAAAATCAGAGACAAAGAAAAAGGAGATGGGGAAGAAGAAAAAGAGGAGCATGATAAAGAAAGGGACAGAGAAAGGAAACAACATGAGGGTGGAAGAGAAAAAGACAGATTAAGAGAAAAAGACAAAGAGAAGGCCAAGGAAAAGGAACATGAGAAGATCAGAGAAAAGGGAAAAGATCGAGAAAAAGATAAACGAAGGGAACGAGTGAAAGAGACGGAGCAGTCACGTGAACAAGGAAAGGACAAGGCAGATAAAAAGGTAAAAGGTTTTTATTTTTTTAAATAGGCATAAAGTAGCAGTTGATGAGATCTGTAATTAGCAGATCTGTTGAACAATCTCTCTGCGTTTTACTTTCGGTTTTGCACACGAGACTTTTGTGTGGTATAAGGCCTGCTTGTTATGAATACCTCGGGGATAGGGTGGGTATCAAAATCCCGCACTGGGAAAACCAAATGAATACAAATGTAACCTGGGTTGAGGGTGGCTGGTTAAACCAAAAGGCTACTGAGAAAAAAATAAGCAGTGGCTGCTTTCTCTTTGAAAACGCAAAATCTATTTATACAAGTTTGTCTGTAGCACTAATCTGAACGTGTGGCTCCCTTGTAAGACAGACCTCAGGAAAAACGTGGTTACCTTCATATTAGAAAAGCTAGAGATGGATTTTCAGAAATAAACCACAGGAAAAGGGGCATGCTTCACTTGCTGAACTGATAAAGGGGGTATTATGGTATATAGTCTCTTGGTTAATAGGGCGTCCACCCTGATTGTGGAAAAAGTGTGGAAAATGTATATGGGAATAGATGTGTTAACTGTGTTTGAGGAATGAAATCCGTGTTCCCAAGTGCTTTTTACAATAATAGCCTAATACCTATGTCCAGTGAAGCAGTGTGTGAAACAGGCCTGAACCCATCTTAGATGCTCCACCCACTTTTGCATCTGGCCCCACCCACCAGTGGCATGTAGCCCCAAAGGTTGCTCATGGGAGAATGTGACCTTCAGACTGAAAAAAGGTTCCCCTAAAGCCAAACCATAGTACAGTGGTACCTCGCAAGACGAATGCCTTGCGCAACGGAAATCTCGCAAGATGAAAGCGTTTTGCGATGTTTTCGGTGACTCGCAAGGCGAAGTTTTCTATGGCCGTGCTTTGCAAGACGATTTTTTTGGTGGGTTTTTTGTTTTTGACGCGGCAAACCGCGCTTCGCAAGACAAAATTATCGCAAGACGAAGCGACTCGTGGAACGAATTAATTTCGTCTTGCGAGGCATCACTGTATAGCACACTCAGTCTCCTGTCTAAGAATCCTCATGTTCTCATTTGGCTTAGCACAGGCATCCCCAAACTTCAGCCCTCCAGATGTTTTGGACTACAATTCCCATCTTCCCCAACCACTGGTCCTGTTAGCTAGGGATCATGGGAGTTGTAGGCCAAAACATCTGGAGGGCCGCAGTTTGGGGATGCCTGGCTTAGCATGATTTGCAAACCAGCTCATTCTGCTAACCATTGCAAAAGTTCAGTATAAATATTTTTTCTGTAGCTTACAGGATCAGAGGAGAATGTAGCTAAAAAACTGTTGGAACGATCTGTAAAAGATAAAGCTGAGCCAGATAAAGAAGTAAGTAATCAAGTGTACGCATTTTGCAAAGCAGTTCAAATGTTTCATTTCTATACTCTCAGTACAAGTGAAAATCAGCTTGTGATTTCAAAATATTAAAGCCATTAAAAACTTTTTTTAATTTATTGACATACTTGGTTTGACATTGCATGAACAAGCCTTGTGTTTTATTTATCTGTATACAGTGTTTATACCCCAGTCCTCAGTCAAAAAGGCTCCCAGAGCAAACTACTGATCAGTAAAAAAAGACCATCCCTGTTCTTAGACTTGCAACTAAATGACACAGTACCAAAGGAAAAAGGGAGAAGATGGAAAAGACCAAACTCAGGCACCAGTTCAGCTGAGATGGGACCTGTTCAGTGAGAGACAGAGTGAAGAGAAACTGGTCTCTCGCCAGAGTAAATGAAGGGGTCCTGCTTCCCATCTCCCCTCTGCCTCAGCCTGATGCAATAGCTCAGGCACCCCCAAACCTGGCCCTCCAGATGTTTTGGGACTACAACTCCCATCATCCCTAAGTAACAGGACCTGTGGTCAGGGATGATGGGAGTTGTAGTCCCAAAACATCTGGAGGGCCAAGTTTGGGGATGCCTGCAATAGCTACTGCTGGTTTGGGATGTGAATGAATCCTAAGGAAGATGCTTTACAGTCAGAAACCCTTGACGGGGTGAGATATCCACTCAAGGGAAAAGGCTGCTTGTTTAACTATTCCTGACTATTTCTAGTAGTCCTGATTTTAACGATTCATGCTGTGGTCAGAGAAAAACGTATTACAAAGAAATCATAACATAACCTTTTTAGAATTGCGTTATTGGTTAAGTAAACCTGGTGGTTGTTCCATTTTTTTTTGTTAAAGATTAGCATTTTACTTCTGAAAAATGTTCCCAGTGTTTTTTCATATTCCATAATTGAGTGATGCATCTTCCTCTCAAGTTTATGGGCTTCTGGGCTTGAGTGAAATTTGTAGTGCAGATGAAATGTCACAAGGAATTCAACTCCAGTTCATTGTTTGGTGCATAGTTGAAGAGATGGGTAGAAAATGGGTTCTAGCAAAATTCCCATACAGCCATACCTTGTTTTGCGGCCAGGATCCATTCCGGTGCCCCGGCTGCTAGCCAAAAAGGATGCAGGGCAAAGCTCCGCGTCTGTGCACACGTGCAGAGCGGTTTGCGCTTCTGCGCATGTGCGAGCAGCAAACACGGAAGTAACCCATTCTGGTACTTCCGGGTTTGCCATGGACATTTGCTGGAATGGACGCTAGACAAGGCGGACATTCGCGGAGGTATTACTGTACTTACACTTTTACTGAGGTGACCAGAGGTAAAGACAAAACTTTTAATAGTCATGTAAGAGAGGAAATTTCAGTGCCAAATAACAAGCGGTAGCTGCCAAAACACAAATACAGATGCCTTGTGCTCCTTTCCCGCTATATCACTCCTCCTGGGAGCGTCTCCTATTTATCTTCTTCTTCTTTATGGAAAAGTGTGTGTGTGTGTGTGTGTATAAATATAAAATATGCCCTCTCTTTATCACCTCCTTCTTCCTTACCGATAGGGAGGAGCAGTTGCTCTGACCACAGTGTTTACACCAGTGCTCAAATTAATGGGGTAGGGGAATTTATGGAATCCACACGCCCCAACCCTGCCTCCTCCCACAAATAGTAGCAAAGTGGGTTGCCACAAAAGATAAAGGCACTGGTGGTGAATCTTGCTTTCTCTGAAAGTGTGGAAAACTTCAGTAGACTGAAAAATTGTGACTTGTGCCTTTTTAAATTGCGTGCTTTGTATATCTTTTCAAGAGTGAAAACGCAGCAAGATTATCAAGGCAACATTCAACAAAGGGACCAAGACAACGAGCCAAACCTGTTGGGGAAGGTAGCCAAAACAACTCCTTTTGTTTCATTCTTTCCTGAGAATTCCTGAACATTTGTAGCACTTCATAATCTACGGTCCACATAAGGCACAAAGGAAGCCATGGTTTCCCACTACATGAACAAGTGCTTCCCCCTGTTTCTGTTTTGTGTGCCAGAGGAGCTTGAAGCTTCTGCTTATAGTTTTTAACTAACTACAATTATTTGTAACATGAATATAGATGTACCTTGAAAGTCGAACAAATCTGTTCTGGAAGTCTGTTTGATTTCCAACGCACGGCTTCTGATTGGCTGCAGGAAGCTCTTGCAGCCAATTGGAAGCCCCGCTGGACATTTGGCTTCCAAAAGAACGTTTGAAAACCGTAACAATCACTTCTGGTTTTCGATCGTTTGGGAGCCAAAATTTTCGGCGGCTAAGCTGTTAAAATTCCAAGGTACGACTGTAACTGTATCAGTCTGGTTTGGGGGTCAAGTGTACCCAGTGAAAGCTGGAATTATAAAGTACTATAAAAAAATAAAAATAAAAAATACCTGTAGGCTACAGAGAAGTCATTTGGGGTCAGTAGGACCCCATGAGGTAAAGTACTTAAACATATAAGAAAGGAGTGTGAGATCTCACATATTTTAAAACACAAAACTGCATGTTGTTCAGTTAACATGTATGTAATGTAATTAGAACAATTGCATAAATGTAACAGTCCAATAATCACGAGGAGTTAATTATCCACAACAACAATAAACTTCACAGAACTTGCAGCCATGGCCCACACTACTTAAGCAGCCTGTGTACAATTTCATTTTCACACCTGTGTGAGTTGAATGGACAACATGAGTGCAAAGGAGATGCAAGGCCTTGCTTTTAGCCCCATCCCAGTCCTTATGCTGCTCTTGTCAGCTGCTCTTGAGTTCAGCTGTAACTTCCACAGCAAGGAACTGCTACAAGGGAGGCTTGCCATGTGATTTATGATCCTGGAAGATCAAGGTTCTTAACTGCAAGGGAACAGAAAAGGTCTTGCATCACAGGGACGTGTACTTTAAAGTAAGAAGTGGAAATTTGCAAAAAAAAATCCTGGTATGTGAAAGAGAAGGATGCCTGCTCATTCACATAGCAGGAAACGATGGTTTCTCCCCATGTTTTTATCAGGTCTCTGCATATTTTAGTGTTTCTAAGGTTATAGGATGTACTTGCTGCTGATGTTGTAGCAGGAGATATCTGTCAGTGTACAGGTTAAATAGTTTGAAGAAGTAGCACAGCTATTTGATAAATCGGCTAGGTAACATTGCGGTGAAGATCTTGATGAAGTGTCTGCTTAACTCTGCCAAGTCTAAACATGTCTAAATGATCTTAATAGCATATAGTACACATCTCTCTGTGAATTCTCTCATGTCAGGGCGAAAAGAAACTAGTAAAAGTGTATCTAGTGGTGCAATTGAAAGAACAGCTAACATGTTAAAACAGAAAATTGAGCCAGTTATTACAGAACAAGAGCCAGGTAAGAAAAGGCTTTGAGCACTAACTAGATGTCAAATAGTTATAAGTGCTATAATTACAACTTTTGTTTTACCACGTATCAAATCAACATACAGTGTGTTGATGAAGTGCTTTTGAATCCAAGAGAGCTGATGTAGTTTACTCACTAAGACACTGTGCTACAAATCAAAAAGTCCCTATTTCAAACCATGTGTCTAATTAGATCTCACTGGGTGAGTCCCATTCAGATTCAGTCACTTATCTTCAATATAGAATGATAAGTGCTACATGATAAGTATTATTACCACTCTTTAATGGCAAGAATTGCTAATACGTTTAGGACAGGAGTTCACTGACCTTGTAAGTGGCAAATCATTGGGGACTCCCCAAATGCTACTGCCTTCCATAGCAGAGACATGATTGCTAAATGGAAAATTTGCCAGCTCCTTTCCTGAATATCCCAATAAACTTTCTTCTCCTGCCTCTGATGAGAGGGAATTGAGAAGGGTCTTCTGTCCCAAACAATCAGCCTAGGAACTGGAACTGTAGTTTTTGGGTTTCCATAACTTTTGGCAAACATGTTTAGGAGAGTTTTTAGAGGGTGAAAGCTTGTATTGTCTTGAACAATGACCTGAAGTAATATATAGTACAGCACGTTGTTTCTTTAACCTGCTTAATGGCTTTCTACCACAAACTTTTATGCTAGGAATATTAATGGGAGCTAATACCATTGCAGCTACACTTGCAGATGAAAAACCGGCAACTGTTTTACATGGAAAAACTGAGCCAGAAATTGCAGTAAAACAGAGAGGTAAGCAAAACTGTAGGCACTTTTCTGTGCTCTCTTTGGAAGGTTGTCTTTTCAGAGCCATTGTTTCTTTGCACCGTAGAGCTTCATGTTTTAACCTCTTGTTAAAAAATTCCTTTCCATGTCAACGCCTTCCAAGGTGTAACTTGAAGAGACTGATAATAGTTAAAGTATTAGCTTACCAGACATAATTACCATAATAGATTTGGAATTTTTGATCCCCCTCCCATATTTGTTGTAAATAATACTCTTTTCAACATAGTTTTTTTCTCTGAAGAAGAAATAGAAACTGATGAGGTCAAAGGGGGCTATTACTAATTAATAGCTTGCTGCCTGGAGCAAATCTGCTGTTTTTTCCCTAGGGTGAAAATATGGGATCCCAGGACAAATGAGGGAAACATGTTGTGTTTGATGCGTGTTTGCATTTTCCTGCTCCACTCCCCAAATCGTACACCCTGACCTCAGAGAATGTGAGCTTGTACCTTTCTAGTAGACGTACGGCAACAATCCAGTAATCAAGAAGAGTGTTTTGTGTTGCTGTCCTGCATACAAACAGTGGAGTGTCTAATCCAATTTTTAATTGCTTCTAAGCATGAGGAATAATCAGTATGTATTTATGTTGCAGGTGACTCATCCAGTGATGCAGGTAAAAATTTTGCTGAATTTTAACACATAATCTTTTTTTTTTTTAAAGAGAATTTTAACCATAGTGAAGTAGAACTTGGAAAGAGACAGTTTTTTTCATATTGGTAGAGGGCTATTAATCTAATGTTAATTTGTTTTTAAATTGGAATACAATAAATGTCAAATAAGCAGTAAAGGAGAAATAGATTGCCAATTGGCCTTGGATTCATATGCAATACTGAATTTATCTCTGCAGCATAAGAATGGCTTCTGTGTGTGCTGGGAGGGGAAGTTCTGCTTATTTCACTATTAGAAAAGAAATTATTATTATTTATTGAATTTATATATGTTACCAGCATTTGGTATTTATGCAGTTTTCAAAATGACAGAATGTTTTGTTTCATAGAAGGAGATGTTTTGAACACTGCTGCCCCTGAAAAAATGGTTGTTTCTGAAAATAGCGAAATTACTAATGAGCTTCCTTCTCAAGTCACCCAAAGGTATGTCTGTATCTTCCCTTTTATTGGAAAAAAATATTGGGGTACAATCCAGTTTAAGTTATGCACTTAAATGCTACTTATTTCAGTTAGAAAGATTTGAACATTATTAATTCATTAATTTAAGTCAGATGTGTGTAAACTTGCTTATAGTTTGGATTATAACCCCATGAATTTAAACCGACAATGGCTTCATGACATATTAGATAGTAAAGTAAAGGTAAAGGGACCCCTGACCATTAGGTCCAGTCGTGACCGACTTTGGGGTTGCGGCGTTCATCTCGCTTTACTGGCTGAGGGCGTACAGCTTCCAGGTCATGTGGCCAGCATGACTAAGCCGCTTCTGGCGAACCAGAGCAGTGCACGGAAACACTGTTTACCTTCCCGCTGTAGCGGTACCTATTTATCTACTTGCACTTTGACGTGCTTTTGAACTAGTTAGATAGTAAATTGACCATAATCAGAGAATTCATCAAATCCTATGAAATTGTAAAAGCTCTGATCAAACTGTAATATTACTCAGTAAACTGTGATTTGCTAATTAGGAGGCAGCTAAGGGTTCCCGGCTTCCTTTCCCTCCCTTCCCCAGAATAATTCCCCCCCTGCCCTTGTTGGCATTAAACATGGTTTAGAATTGCAAGTGCACAAATGCTAGCTTGAGAATAATAGAATTGTAGAGTTGGAAGGGACCCCAAGAGCCCTTTAGCTTTGCTAACCTTGGTTGTTGTTAATCATAAACCACTATTTGAACCCATGGTTTGAATTTTTCTGAATTTTAGATAGTAGTTACAAGAAAACCAATTTAGGAGTAAACTGTGGTTAGTGTCAATAGGACCAATAGCACACAACAATGGAAATTTGCTCTGGAGTGGGAATGTGTGTCTCCAAAACTCCTAAACGATGGTTTTCAAGGAATCAGTGTGACACCTCACTGGACCACAATGTTGCTGAAATACGACATGCTCCTAAGTTTGTTGTTTTCTACTGTTTTATCTTTAAAGTTTGTGGCACTTTTTCTAATATGTGTTGCTATGCCTGAATAGAAACATCGAAGAGTAAAATTAACTGTAATACATAAATTTCAGATTAGAAACATTTGACCTCTAATCTCTTTAGATGTAACCCAATTTAAAAAGTCATCTCCCCCAATATAGCAGTCCCTTCTGGCATGGCGTCCTTTGTTGTAATGAATGGGAGAGGCTGCATCTAAAGCAGTGCATTATCAGAGCTATGGAAAAAACAGTTTTTACGAGGAATCTGATTTTGGATACTCAAACTGAAACAAACTTTCCTATTAAGTGAAAGAAGAGCCTCCTGGATAAGCCCAATGATCTATCTGGTTACAGCACCCTGTTCTCAAAGGAGCCAGCCAGATGCCTGTAAAAGCCTGAAAGGGCACAAGGGCAGTCTCCCTACTTGTGATTCCCACCCAGCAACTGGCATTCAGACGCTTACTATTCCTTCTCTGCACGTGGGCATAGAATATACCCATTGGGTCTTGTAGCCATTGGTTTCTCCATTGATTGCTTTATCCTCCCTATGTTTGTTTCATCCTCTTTAGAAGCCGTCCAATTTCATGGCCATCACTACTACTTGGGGAAAATGTTGATTTGCATTATTAATATTAAGCTTATTAAATTATGCAAGTTGCATTCAGCAGGAAAAGATCAGCCTCGGGTTAATTTGTTATATCCCTTCAGTCATTTATGTACAGCATTGTACATCCAATCAGCATTCTTCAATCAAAATGAAATACCGTATTTTCCAGCGTATAAGACGACGGGGGCGTATAAGACGACCCCCAACTTTTCCAGCTAAAATATAGCGTTTGGGATATACTCATCGTATAAGACTACCCCGCTTCCTACGATTGTCCGTGGGCCGGACATGCCTGCGCTGCCCATATCCAAAATGTCTGCAGCACCAGAAATCGCTTCTGCGCATGTCTGGAAGCCAAAAATCGCATCTGGACATGCACAGAAGCGATTTCCAGTGCCGCGCTGCCCATTTCCAAAATGTCCGTAGTGCCACAAATCGCTTCTGCAGCTGCGTATAAGACGACCCGGCGTATAAGACGACCCCCGACTTTTGAGAAGATTTTCCTGGGTTAAAAAGGAGTCTTATACGCAGGAAAATACAGTATATTTCAGTTCCGTTGATTTCAGTGGAAGTGAAGTATGTGTTTTATTGTTTGGCATTGAAATCAGGGGACTTTAATGTACTATACTTTGGCTGGATTTTGGGGGGAAGGGGTATGGCTTTGAATCTCCTTGTGTTCTGATTAGAATTTTTGTTGTTGTTGTTGTTGTTGTTTAGTCGTTTAGTCGTGTCCGACTCTTCCTGACCCCATGGACCAGAGCACGCCAGGCACTCCTGTCTTCCACTGCCTCCCACAGTTTGGTCAGACTCATGTTTGTAGCTTTAAGAACACTGTCCAACCATCTCATCCTCTGTCGTCCCCTTCTCCTAGTGCCCTCAATCTTTCCCAACATCAGGGTCTTTTCCAAGGATTCTTCTCTTCTCATGAGGTGGCCAAAGTATTGGAGCCTCAGCTTCACGATCTGTCCTTCCAGGGAGCACTCAGGGCAGATTTCCTTAAGAATGGATAGGTTTGATCTTCTAGCAGTCCATGGGACTCTCAAGAGTCTCCTCCAGCTCTTAATTCACTGTATTCTGATTAGAATACAGTGAATTAAGAATTGAAGGATTCTTTAATTGTATTGTATATTCTTTATTAATGAAGGCACGCCAGGGCTTGATAAGAATTTTGCAGATTGCTCAAAATGAGTGGTTTCACACACTAATTTGTGTTAAGAAAGGAAATGCTCTTTACCTCACTTTACAGAAGACTTCCACGACCCAGCAGTGCAAGACCAGCTCCACCCCGGATAAAACGCCAAGAAAGTACAGAGGTTTTAGCACCTGAGAGGTCAGGAAATATTTTATATTTCTGTTGTCAGATTGTTCTATAGTTTGTTTTATTATCAAATGTGAAGTCAAGTGTGTGTTAAACTTTGTAGTATATTTGTAAATGCAGTTATTCCTCAAAAGGTTGACGAAATGTGATAGTTACAGCAAATTAGACTGCAATCCTACAGCATCTATGGTGATGGCATACTCTTGAGTCTCTCCTGTTTCTACATTAGAATGCTGAGAAACATAAGTATTTCTAAGCTCAGAGAAGAAAACCTTTCTTTTGTTTACAATTTTGTCAATGGTTTTCATTTTCATATTTTTCCGGATTTTTGGGGAAGTGGCCGTAAGATAATGTAGACTTTTCTCTGTGTGTCCCCTACCTTCCCCAGCTTTCTGCCCTGACTAGCATCAGATGAGCAGGGCTTTGGGTTTTGCAGTTCTTGTGCCTCAGATTCTTTTACACCCACACACGACTGCTCTGCTCATAAATCAGTGGAACTTTAAAAAAAATGTAATACTAAACTGTACAAATTTCTGATCTGGTAAGTTAAAAATAATACTGTACATCTTGTGTTCTTACAGCAGGTACAGGTTGGATCCAGATTTGAGTTACACTTTAGTCACATTAGAATAAATGAGACTTAAGTTAATCGTTACCTACTGGTCCCATAGTTTTCGGTGTGGATCCAACTCAAATAAATTAGATTTGATAAGAAAATAAGCGTTGTGTACATTTCAGTTCCACCCCTCACCCAACTTTCCATTTTTATGGGGGTAAATAGCTTGAAAATTCCCAAAACCTTTTTATCTTAAGACAGGACTGAATACACATTGTCTTTAAAAGAAAGAATTCTATAGTATTTTCTGCCTTGAATGATCAGTTGTAACACCATGCCTGAAGTATAATCCTGTTCTTCCTTTCTTTTAGAAATGGCAGTGCCAAAATAGTGACAAATGTCATTATAGACAAAGAGGAGGAAGACGACGACGATCAGTTTGTTGTGGAGGCAGCACTGCATCTGCCTGAAATGGCAGAAATGGCAATGGTCAGTGAATACATTTTCTCACACAAATGTGAACCAAGCATTAACTTTGTGTTGTCTACTGCTGCCTCTTGTCTCTTTCTGAATAGAGCTCCAGTGGTATGCTTTATGCTTGATATTGAAGCATGATGAATGGAAGTGAGTCTAAGCTGGAAGCACCCTCCAGTCATAGAATCATAGAGTTGGAAGAGACCACAAGGGCCATCCAGTCCAACCCCCTGCCAAGCAGGAAACACCATCAAAGCATTCCTGGCAGATGGCTGTCAAGCCTCCGCTTAAAGACCTCCAAAGAAGGAGACTCCACCACACTTCTTGGCAGCAAATTCCACTGTCGAACAGCTCTTACTGTCAGGAAGTTCTTCCTAATGTTTAGGTGGAAGCTTCTTTCTTGTAGTTTGAATCCATTGCTCCGTGTCCGCTTCTCTGGACACGGTCCCATTAGCCTAGGATAGGAGGAAGTTTGTGTTGTCATAGTGTATTATTAAGGAGAGTAACAATGAATTAACAGTTACAGGCAGCCTAGAAGCCTAAAGCCCTTGCTTCCATTTCATAATTTTGCCAAAGTATGAGGTGCCCCTGATTACTTTGAATGGCTGCTGTGGAACCCCTCCCCCTCTGTATTTTATATTACATACGAGGATCTGGCGCAAATTCCATTGATAGTCAAACCACATGTCATCTTGATTGGTCCATGCTCCAAGTTGTACAATTGAGCTCCCTTTTTATTTTACAGGGATGAATGATAGAATTGTAAAATTCAGTTCTCAAGTTGGCAGATCAGTGGGTGTTTTTTTGGTGGTAAGGTGGCAGGGAGGCAGTCGCTATTCTTAGAGCAGAGAGAAAATGAATGGTCAGCTCTCAAGTATTATTGTCTCCTTACTTGTCTATTTCCCTTTAATTTCTATTGTTCAGGAGGCAACAGTAGAGTTGGAAGAAGATGAGAAGCATGGCAAGTGTTTTTATTTCCTTAAGGCTTTTCTTTTCTTGGTTGTTTGTGATTATGTCCCTCAAAACTTGTCACTTCCTATATCCTTGTTCTCCTTTCAAGATTCAATGCGTATGCAGTCCAATTCATGCTTTCTTGTCAACTATTTGCTTTGACCTGAGATAACTTCAAAATCCCTTCCTGTCCTTTTTGTTCCGTGTTCTTAATGAAACAGGGCACAAGTACAATGATTTTGACACTTGTCAGGTCTTGGATTGTAATCCAATTAAAAATATGATACCTTCTCTTGCTAACTTTTATTATACCTTAGTGGCTGTAAGTACATTCTATGAGTTTCAGAAAGAATGTTGCATTTCAATGTGCTATACAGAAGAAACTAGTTGGATGTATGAACCAAAACTGAGCCACTATAAGCACTTTTGCAGTTAATAACTATTTTTTCTTCTTCAACAGGTGGGCTTGTCAAAAAAATACTGGAAACAAAGAAAGATTATGAATTGTCACAGTTGCCAAAATCTGCTGAGAAGGTAATCATGTAATAAACCTTAAATAATTGAGAGTTCTTAGTTGCTTATTCTTCAGTGTTTTCATTCTAACCTCTTTTTCATTGTTGCATTGCTCTGTATCCTACAAAGTAAAACTAAGGTCAAATAAAATAAAAAACACCTAGCAGACGCCATCACGTTTTATGAAGCACATATGTTAAAGGCTGCCTGGTTCAATAACACCAGGAGCACTTTACTTCCCTCATCACTCCAGCAAACCTCTAGCACTGGTCATGTGTGCATCTGCTATGCTCCTGGAAGAATCGGCCCATTATCCTGCGCTTCCTAACAACAAACTTGTTGAGCCTGTGATAAGAAAATCATAAGACACCACACCAGCGGTGTTGGGCTGTGGCTGCACTGCTGATCTCTTTTCCCAGCATTGCACAATGCTGTGTGTTGCTGGGAAGGGGAGAGACAAGGCCATAGAGAGCTTGGCACAGCAGGAGGGGTGTCAGATTGGCTCTGCTGCTGTGCCACTGCTAAGCTCCCTACCGCCTTGTCCCTCCCTCCTGGTAACTGGCAGCAATGTGCAGCATTGAGAAACCTGATCAGCAGCGCCTGTTGGTTGCTACTGTTTGATAGCCAAACAACCATTGCTGTCATCACATGACAAAGTGACTTCAATATTCTTTGTTGAGTTTTGGTTATGTATAGCTGTGCTGCCAAGCATGCTGTGGCCTCAAGTTAAAGGTAAAGGGACCCCTGACCATTAAGTCCAGTTGCGGACGACTCCGGGGTTGCAGTGCTCATCTCGCTTTACTGGCCGAGGGAGCCGGCGTTTGTCCGCAGACAACTTCCGGGTCATGTGGCCAGCATGACTAAGCTGCTTCTGGCAAACCAGAGAAGCGCACAGAAACACTGTTTACCTTCCCGCCGGAGTGGTACCTATTTATCTACTTGCACTTCGACATGCTTTCAAACTGCTAGGTTGGCAGGAGCTGGGACCAAGCAACGGGAGCTCACCCCGTCACAGGGATTCGAACCGCCACCCTTCTGATCGGCAAGCCTTAGGCTCTGTGGTTTAGACCACAGCGCCACCAGCGTCCTTGGCCTCAAGTTACAAACCTTCATATTGACCCAAATGAATCCATCCTAACCCAAAAGGAAGGTCCCAAACACAGCAGGTCATAGAGGGAGAGAACCAATCATGGTTCTTTTTCACACAATCCTTTCCTCAGGCAGGTCCAAGAGAACTAGCCTCAAGAGCACAGCTCCCTGTTCACTGCATGTGCATCCTGTCTGTTGACTTATACCTTCTGCTGTAGGCTGCATTGTACTTATGGCCCACAATCTGTTACTTTTTACCCACATTCATTATATCTTTATTATTTGTTGAAATGTGTAAATAAGTACAGTTGTACCTTGGATCCCAAACGCCTTGCGACTCAAACGTTTTGGCTCCCAAACGCCGCAAACCCGGAAGTGAATATTCCGGTTTGCGAACGTTCTTTGGAAGCCAAACGTCAAACACAGCTTCTGATTGAGTGCAGGGAAGCTCCTTCAGCCAATCGGAAGCCGCACCTTGGTTGTTGACCGTTTTTGGAAGTTGAACGGACTTCCGGAACGGATGCCGTTCGACAACCAAGGTACGACTATATTTCATTGTTGCATCACTGAATCTCCCTGTGTGCTGGGGTGGGTAGAGTGTTGGACTTTGACCTGGGGAAACCAAAGCTTTTAAATCCCTCTCTGCTGTGAAGCTAACTGGGTGCCTATATGCCAACCACTGTTTCTCAGACTGATGTACCTCACAGGAATGCTGTGGGAATAAAATGGATGGATGAGAGGAGAGCAGTTTTTTAACTCCTTGAAGAAAGAATGGCATAAGAATCTATTATTATTATTATTATTATTATTATTATTATTATATCTATATGCCATCCATCTGACTGGGTTGCCGCAGCCACTGGGTGGCTTCCAACAAAATATTCAGATGCAAAAAAACTCAATCCTTAAAAGCTTCCCTGTACAGGGTTGCCTTCAGATGTCTTCTAAAAGTCAGATAGATGTTAATTTTCTTAACAGCTGGTGGGAGGGCATTTCACAGGAAGGCCCTCTACCTGGTTCCCTGTAACCTCACTTCTTGCATGGAACCGCCAGAAGGCCCTCAGTGTCTGGGCTGAATGATGGGAGTGGAGACGCTCCTTCAGGTATGCAGGGCCAAAGCTGTTCAGTGCTTTAAAGGTTGGTACCAGCATTTTGAATTGCACTCAGAAACATACTGGGAGCCAGTGTAGATCCTTTGGGACCGGTGATATATGGTCCTAGCAGATCATAATGAATTCCTGTAGTGATAGTAGTAGCTAGTGCTACTGAGGACAAACCTGTTGCACCCCTCTGACAGCTTTGTCATGTCCGGAGCAGGAAGTTCTCTGCTTGGAGAACTTAGTTGGTGGAGATTGCATGTAAGGAGTTTAGTCATATAGTAAGAGAGGCAGTGGACATTAAATCCTAAGCCAAACAAGTCAGAACCAGAATCTTAAATCGGCCTTGGATAATAATGGGCAGACAGTAATGCAAAAAATGTATTTTTGGCTGTGTGCTTTTGCATCTCTCTGCTTTAACAGAAGGTGTGCTATCTTTGAGATCATTCTTAACCATTGCACTATTTTCCAATGGCAGAATTGGGCTAAGGTGAGCAATCTTTAATTATTGATTAGTATTGGTTTCATTGATATGTGTCAGAACACACCCATTTTCTATTTTTATCTTTTGGTTTTCAAATCTATCCCATATATTTAATTCACCCCTTAAATGACTATCTCGCTCCTTCCCTTCATTCTATTTGTATTTTTTTTTAACAATTAGGAAAAACCACTTTTATCAGAAGCAGCAAGGAAAAAAGAGAAAGATCTAGTGGCAAAGGAAATAGAGAAGTTCCGTGGATCCATTCAGGCCCTTTGTCGGAGCGCTCTCCCCCTTGGAAAAATCATGGACTATATTCAGGAAGATGTGGATGCCATGAAGAATGAACTCCAGATGTGGCAGAATGAAAATAAACAACTTGAAGAGGCCCTACAGAAAGAACAAAGGTGAGAATATTGAGAATTTGCACGGTGGCTGTGCAATTGGTTAATCCAAAACAACATGTATGGAGTTTTGTGATGCTAGTCAGGTCTGGGAGAGCCAAGCTGAGGGAGAAGGTGGGGCAAGAAAGGTGTATCCCAGCAGTGAAGGCTTTTACTGCAGTAAAATATTATGGGTGGAGTTAGAACAATCCCACAAACTTAAATGGTGTGAGCTAAGTATATTGTCATGGTAGTAGAAGCAAATGCGCAGGTGCTGTTGCCTCTGGGGTCATGCCACTGTATTAAGCTAAAGGCAAGTGAGCAACCACTCAGCAGCCTAACACAATGCTTTCCACCACTTATGTGTTGACTGGCACCCAGTTGAGCAGTCAGCCAAGCTCTAGCTCCAAGGAGGTTGGGCAGGGAGGTTTAAGGAGTACAGCAGCACTGTACATGAAGAGGACATTTCTTTGATTATACATATTTATCAAGTCATCTCACGCAGTGATCCTCTAAGTAACATACAATATAAACGTTGGAACATACAAGATGCAAACAATTCAGAATTGGGTGATTGCACCCAATCAACAATAAAGGACAAGTTATCTGCTCTGGCACAATCATATAAAAACGAAAAGCCCTAAAACTAATTTCCAGCAGATTAGAAACTAAAATTGGAGATGTTGAAATAACATTATATTGTTAACAGGCCTGGGAGCATAAGAAGGCCACTGCCTGGTGCTGAAAAGACATTAAAATAGGTGTTAGGCAAATCTCTTTAAGGAGAGGTTTCCAAATACAGGGAAGGGGCCGCCACCAAGAAGGTCCTATATTTGCCACCTTCCTTGCTTTAGTATGAGATGACATTCAAAGGAGGGCCTCTATAGATCCTCTTGGAGCTTGGGTAGGTTCACATGAGAAAAGGTGTTCCATTAGATGCTGGGGGCCCAAGTGATGTGGGGCAGGAAATAAATTGAAAGTCACTGGAGGAAGGAAAGAATTGATGTAATATACTCAAAACAGTTGTCCCAGTTAGCAATCTTATCACCACATTCTCCACTAGCTAGAGTTTCTAAGCTGTTTTTGTTGCCAACGCTATGAACAATGCATTGCAGTTGTCCAAACAGAAGATTACTGCTGAAAGATGGGCTGGAAACTTTATATATAAATAAATTCCAGTAAGTGGGTTAGCACTAGGCATAGGTGGGTGAGCAGAAACCTGTCAGGACTTGCTTACCAATCTCCCTAATCTAGCATTTGTAGCTAGAGAACTACCCAAATATAACAGAGGAAAGGTAGCTCTGTCAGTCACCAAACTATACCTCTCTTTCTCTGCCTCCCACCTCTGCCTACCATGTTCCCTTTATTGCATTCTTACAAAACTCTGACCAACAAAGCCCTCCTGAGACTACGAAACAATTCCATAGCCTCAGAGACAGTTATCACCTTGGACTATTTGCTATCCAAAGCAGTCTTAGAGTCTGAGGTGATCTGAATATCTCCAAGATGGGGGTCCTTGACTCCACATTCCTTGGGAATACCCAGTCCTTCAAAGGAATTCAGGGTGTTAGCATATGTGGATAATCACGTTTTATCTGTAGGACAGTCCTTTAATTAGAGATTGTGACATCCAAATGATATTCATAGCAAGAGTATTAAAGCCCCCAGTACTACCTCCCCACCCCACCCTTTTCGCAGGTGGATAGGTATTAATGACAGGTGGATAGTGCAAAGAAAGTTATGCAGCTGTTTTTCACCCCTGCTAAGTTGTATAAAAACGCAGATTAGTGTCTGCTAGGATGAGGTGTAAGATAAGGCTTAAGATAGCTATCATTCCTGCTCATATCAACTTTGTCAGGCAGGTCCCAACTGTTCTTATTTTACAGAATAGTAAACAGAGTAAGATGCTTGCATAAAAGCACTTGGGGTCCCCCCCCCTTTGGACTGGGATTTGAGTGTAGAACTCTCAGAGCTCATTCCAACCTCTGGCTTGACTTCCTCTTCCCCTACGCACTATAGGCAAACATTAGAGTATGTATGTATAGTATGTACTACTTTTAGTTTCCCCCCTTATATGTGCTCTCTTTGTTTCAAATGTGTTTGTCTAGCCATAATGGATTTCAGAATAATTTTTGTGTAAGTTCCTTGTTTTGTCTCAACAGTATTACAGACAGTGTTGTGGATCCATTGAAAGTAGAACTTGCAGAGCTGGATCAGTTGATCAAAGACGAACAAGATAAGATTTGTGCTAAAATGGCCAACATTTTAAAGAATGATGAAAAAATTCAGAAGATGGTTCATAACATCAACTCAAGGAGGTGAACAATGGAACATGAGAGCTGGAATGGATTTTCTTCTAAACAGAAGAAATAAATCTTTGTGTTGAAAGAAAACTGTGGCATACAGCAGCAAATACAGTTTCAAATAAACTTATTCACGTGATGGTGTATGGCCTCGGGAGATTTATATTGTGTAGGTGAAATTTGCCATTTATCCAATGTTTGTAAAAAGCTTTAAAAAACAGTCAGTGCAAAACATTCACTATATTTAACCTATATTGTGATAGGTTTTCTATTGTCAGCAGAGGTCACTTTCCTGGGTTATTTAATATCAATATACTCTGATCAGGTTTTGTACCATTCATGTCTAGTATATGTGTGGCATTTTGAGCAATATATAAATATATTGTATGAAATTTTGGGAGTTTGCTGTTGGAGTAGCTTGAAATATGACCTTATGTTGGCAAACCCTTTAAGAAGAATTATTTTAAAAATTCATGCAGATCAAGAAGCAAATTGGGTTTATCTGTATTTCCTTAAGTCATACAAATAAGAAAGACAACAAAATAGATTTATCTGAACACTTTAATTATACTTGCCTTTATTTTATAGTTAAGTACTTTTTCTCCAACTAAATAGCCAGTCATGTATGTTTTTACTTTAAATCATTCTGAGAGAATTTGAGCAGGGGGTGTATGCATTTTTGCATGGAGGGGTGTTTTTTTGGGGGGGGGTTCCATTTTCTTTTGAAGAGTACCTGCAATACTTCCACTGGGAGACCCCATAAATCTTGGATGGTCTTGGTAATCAACCATATTTGGGGCTTCTAGGACCGTATCCCTTGCCTAACAGAGTACTGTCTGAGAGTTGTGGAGATGTTCTTAAGTGCCTCTCATTGCAAAGTCAAAAATAATGCAGCTCTGGCTGGAATAGGCCTGAAATTTACCTGTTGCATTGCATTTCCAGGGTGCTAGGAGCTCCTTCAAGGCACATTGAAGCAACAAATCCCAGCTCTTCTCCAGCAGTTGAGACAAGAGAATCCCCGCTATTGTGCTCTGCTTCTGGGGTGTCCCAAGCACCTTGGAAGCAAGCACAACACATATAAGCATATCCCTCCTCCTGGTTTCTTAGTTCAGGAAAGGGATAGAGTGTTTGTGCAGATCTTCTGGAGCATTTGAGTCTTTCTGAAGTGTAGCCCAGCTGCTTCGTGGTAATGATTTCTCAGCTTCAAATTCATGAAGAGGGTTGGGACTTGTTCACTTTGCATTGCACTTGCCAAGTGCTTAAAGTGCCTTAGAAACAGCACAACTGTTTCTAGTTGTGATTTCCCATCCCACTTCAAGCTTGGAAGGACACCTGAGGCTTGTCATGCTTGGCAAAAGCGGCTAAGGACACACCATGGTGTGTGTGCTTGTGGACTGTTGCTTATTGAGGTCCCTGTGTCATATAAACACAGACTACATATAATCTGAATCTTTTGAAGCTACACCATTATTTAAGTCCCCCCCCCCCCCCCCGTGGATTAGATTTGAGAAATTTCATGGTCTCTTCATTTGCATATCTACCACCTCTCCATTTTCTCATAAAATTATATTTCTTATGGGTTAAGTATGGCTTGCTAGATGTTGCACAGGAGAAATGTAATGTGGGATATGGTTTGAAACCTTGTGCTTATTGACTGAGAAGCCTAAAAAATGTTTGACGCTTGGAGGAAAATGCTGTGTCGCAATAGTTTAGCAAGCTATTTAATAAATTGTGTGCACTTTATCAGTCTGACACCCTGATCAAAACATTTGGAAGTAATGACATTTACTTCTAATAAATAACACAGTTTAGGATAACAGTCTAAGCCCTTATTGAGGAGTGTATATGAGTTGTGTGCTAACTAGTAGAGTTTTTCACTGACTGGTTCCCGCTGCCTTTATTAAGAAGCCACCCCAAAACTACTACAACAAATGGTTTTGCATATATTTCAAAGTAACTACAGAGCCTTAGTGTATGGTATGATTGTCATATTTGGAAAGGGATATTAGAAGTTAATTTGGGGGAAATGTCTTAAAAAGCATCAGCAGAAGTGCTGAACTTTTCAGCTGCAGTCTTTTCAAATTGCATGTAATTGTAAATAGGACTGAATTCAGCATTGAAAAAAATCCCGTCACATTTGTGTGTGGATCTGTATATATGGTTAAAACTGTTTGTGTTAGAAGAATCCAGCATTTTCTGTATGTGAGTAAAAATGTACAGCCTAAAATATGATTTGTATTATAAATTTATTTTCTTTTTATATATAATAATTAAATGACCTATTTTTTCTATGAATAGTGGTGTTTGGATTGTAGTTATTTTTGAAAGCCGATAAAATGAGAAAGAAGACTGTTTATATAAACAGTCCGTGGTAACTGTTGGGGCCCTTGCTCCCTGCTGCAAGGTCTTTCCCACCCGGCCTGGAGGGCAGGGCCCTGACTCCAGCTTCTGTGGGGACTCCTCCATCTAAACTGAATGCTGGCCAGTCAGCTTCCTGCATTTATAAATGTGTGGGGCTTCACAATGACGCATGCAGCATTTGGGGGGTGTCCATTCACTGTGTGAATGGTGTGAGGTCTTCTCAACATTGCTCACACCTCGAACCAGGCATTGCCAAACTATTTGGGCCCATGGACACATTTACGAGCCCAATGAACTCATGAGCACCTCATGCGCTGCAACCAAGCGCACATGGCAAGTGTGGAGTAGTGGTCAGAATGTTGGACTGAGACCTGATAGGCCTGGGTTCAAATCGCTGCTGAGCCGTGAAGTTCCTTAAGTGACCTGGAGCAGTCATTGTCTCTCAGCCTACCATATACCTTGCAGGAGAAAACGGAAAGAGGAGAACCATGTGTGCCACTTTGAGCTTGGAGGAAAGCTGTGATATATTTATTCCTATTTATGGAAAAACTTGAGGTGGTCACCGCACAGCCCTCACTGGAGGATCTGTAATGTCGCATCACAATCGGCGCAGCAGGTTTTTAACAACTGAAGGGGGAATTACCATTTTAAACCAGAAGCAGTTTGACCACTAGAATGAATGAGGTGACACTGAGGGGAGGAAAGTGGCAGTTTAAAACAAGATTTGTATCTAGTGAGAAGGAAGTTTTGTAAACACACTGTTGTGTTAGCCTTTTGGTGTGAGCTTCTGTGTTGTATCCATCTCTGCTCTTTCTCTTTGTTCAAACTGGTTGGTTTTTCAGAGGGCATAACTGAGCCTGGTCTAAGTTTGAAATGGAATCATGCCACCGCTTTTTGCCCCCAACGTTTCTTTCACACAAAAGCTCAAAAGCTGTTCTGAAGAGAAGAGAAAAGTAAAAGCAAAGCAAGCATTCTCCTACACAGACAGATAAAAGCAGGCAGGCCATCTGCCACACCTGAACAATGCCTGTTCCCTATCTAAAACCCCCTCTAGATTTTCCAGATTGATGATGGGCTTGTGGAAAGGACCAGCAACCATAGTGAAAGCAAACATGACAAGATGCTGTCGATAATGCTGTGTTTACTCCCTCTAAAGTTCTGTGTATTTTGTACAAAACAACAGGTAACAAAAACTTAAGACATGCTTATAGAATTGTTAGTCTAAATTTTCAAAAAAAAAAAACCTCTTAACTGCTGCAGTGGTACAAAAACATGCACATTTCTCTTCTATTTGGTTTATTTTTTACACAGCAGTTTAGTTGTTGGAAGTTTATTATGATTTTTTATTTATTACACAGAGCTTTCCAATTTACAGTATAACACATTTATTTTATTATAATTTGAAAACATTGCTTGAAGTAACAAGACCCCATATGTATACAGATTTCCTACTGTGCAGGAAAGTATAACCCGAGTTCCCACTTTTGTTCTTTCTTTTTTAAAAAAATTATAGACTCCTTTTCATCCATCAGATTCCACAGCAGTGTTTGATAATAAAAATACAATACAGTAAAAACAATATATTCATCTGCCGGCAGAAGGACAGCAAAGAGGGAGCTAAATGGAACATTCATGTTCAGAAACAGCACACCTCTGGCAGAAAGCCCAGTTGTGCGCTATGTGTGTGTGTGTATCTCTGTCTCGGTCTGTCAAACAACAGGCTTAACAAACCTGGCAGCCCTTGGCTGATTTGGGTTGAGTTTTTCTCCTGCGCTGTCAAGCGAAACCCAAAGCTCCAAGTTTTCGCTTTTCTCGCGAGGAAGCTGTTATAAGAATTTTGAGGTCATATATATATATATAATAATTGTTCATAAAACATGTACATGAATGTACAGAAACATGTCTGAAGCAGCACAGGAAAACAGGCCTGACTGACACCATTTTGACTCTCTCTGACCAGGTGTTCCTCTGCAAGGAAGAAGGGGGGTGGGGGGAACCTTCTCATTGTCTCAGGAATTAAAGTGATAATCCCTGGCATCCTGATACCTGACTGCCAGACAAAAGGGTGTGATTAACTTGGCTGGGAAACAGGGAAATGTAAATATCTCTCAATTTTGTTGATTAGGTTCTGGGGGCAGGGGGCAGGGTCCAGGGTGCTCAGATTACTGCCACCAGACCTCCCCGTTCATGATGTACCTATGATGAATCTAGGGAGGGGGGGTCTTGGGCTACACCCCTTCTGTGACATATGGATGATGCTTCTGGGGGGTGGGCTGAAACCAATTTCAAATCTCTTTTTAAGGGCAAGACATCTTTGTTTGGGGTTCCTTCCTTGTTCTCCTGTGTGAGAGGAAGGACCCTGTTGCAACAGCAAAAATAAAAGTGCCTTGCTTCGCACGTCCTGGTTTGGTCTCTGTTATTTGGTGGGCAGGAGACGCTTAAACTTTGTCTGCTTGCCAGGATACCTGGACTCTTCCTGGGTCAAGGATCCACTTAATTCTAGGGCCGTGTAGCTCTGCAAAATTTTTACAACAGTTTGGCGACCACTTCGGGGACCCAGTTTTGCCTTGAGCTCCGGGTTCACTGAGGAAGGGGAGCCCAGCGCGCCCTTGCCTCTTTTGCAGGGGGGTAAACCAACCTCAGGACCCGAGGCACTTGGTAGTAATTGAGAGTCCAAGCGGGACCCCCAGGACGAAGCAACGTTTAAAGGGACAAGGCTGTTTTTTTTTAGGAACCAGTTGGAAGCTGGAGACAACGGGATTCGACTGAAAGGATCGGTCGTGAGTATTAAAAGGGGACACCTTGGGTGAGCTAAGAACCACAGCAACTAAAAATCTATTTCTCCACTTGGACTATCCTTTTCTACTCTCCTCTTTGGACCTTAGTTGCAGCAAGGCTGCCAGGCACAGTTACAGAGTAGAACTGAGGTCCCGGGCAACAGTCTTTACGTTAAACGCAGAGCTTAGAAAGACTGTCCCAGCTCCCTTCTGCCAAACTGAGCAGAAGTCTGAGCAAACTGTCGCTTTTCTACCAATCTGGGAATCTGGCTATCCCAGCTCTGTTTCCTATTCCTCTGCTCTTAATCTTCGGGTGAAGCCGCCCCTAGACACCCCCGATCCCCACCGGGAAGTGACGGGGTTGTTCTAGATCGCAAGGTCACCCGTTCTTTTCAAAAAACCTTCCTTCCAAGGCTAACCACCCGGCATTGCGTGGGCAAGCGTCCAGGGCAGGTAGTCTTTCTATTAGATTGTAAGAGGCAGGAAGTTGCTGTGGAACCCTCAGGCAATTGATGACCAGTGGGAGGGTTCCAATAGGGTTTTAGCTGCACCAGGCCGCCTAGTAGTTAGTGCACGCGAACGGCAGGCAGGAACACCACTAGGACGTGGGGGTGAGTCATAGACTCGGGAAGTTAAGAGTGTCCAGGAACAGGGTCGGGGACCCAGAACTGCAGTATAAAAAGACAGAAGTAAAATGGGTGCAACCCACTCTAAGGAATTCCTTTCCCAGACTCCCAACCGAGGCAAAGCACAACTGAGGCTTTGCTCCGGTAAGGACTTTGAGGATGAAAGTCCACTCCAATTCGTTCTCTTAAATTGGCATGAAATCCCCGGGGCGGACAAGCTTGAAGGGAACCAATTGCAAAAACTTTGTAAGAAAAAAACATAGGGTCCGATTTACTATGGACCACCCAGATGAGGGGAAATTGCTACCAGGAGGTTCCTTTAACATACAGTGAATCTCCGCTTTAAAATTAACCCTGGTGAACTCTGAATGGGAAAAGTTTTGTGAGGAATCCTGCAAAGTATGTTATGGTATAAAATTATATATGTTTGCATGTTACATGTTGTCTGTGTTGTCTGTTACGTGTATGTGCGTCTGTTCCTTGTGTCTGCTATAGATAGTTGTTTCCTTTAAAGTAAATGAGAGATATAATCCAGGTTTAGGAAATTAGGGGTTTGTGTTTAAAATTTGGCCATGACACCCACAGACTGCCTTTTTTAAAGCATGCATAGTTTAAAATAATATAAAAATTAAGGCAAGCTTGCTTAAATAATCTTATGTAAGGGCTTGATCAACCCAAAAACATGGCAAATATTTAAAAGAGTGGAGGTAGTGTGTAAAGGTTTGTTTTAAAGAGGCTGTAGAAGGCCATTGTTTCCTCTCCAAAAGTAAAAAGAGGGGGCAGGATGAAGGAAAATAACGAGCTGTAAGTTTAAAAATGCTTGCTCAATGCTTTGAAAATATTTTAAACTTGAAAATGTTCATAAACTCCAGCTATAAGTGGATAAGAGATGTACTCAAGGTTTAGAATGTTATGGGGTGTGTTTAAATTGGCTACAACATCCATAGACTGCCTTCTTAAGTGTGCATAGTTAAAACTGCCAACTTGTTTAAATTTCTAGTATAGAAACAATGTTGAACCGATCAATCTTAAACATTATAAATATGAGAATGAGGTGTGCAAATGTTTGTTATTGAGAGAGGCTCCAAAGGGGAGTCTTTCTCCAAGTGACTAGATGAATATTGACTAAAGGAAAATTGAACAGCTATTCCAATAAAGGTGATTTGTTTGTCAAAGGTAGAGCTTCCATAGCCAGGAATTGTCTATCTGAGTCTAGTTTTAACTTCAATTGTGTTGGACAGAAGGGTTATTGTTGGGCTCCTAATATCAGTCTCTTAAGAAAAAAACAACTCATCTGCTCAAGGGTTCTGTATAAAGTTGGTATTTTCATTCAAATCTTGTGAATCCTGTATCTTAGAGGGTTAGACTAAATGACCTCAGGGTCCCTTCTAACCCCCATTTTAGAGCTATGTGAAAGGCAATGTGTCTGATGTGGTGATGGGTTGAAATTCAGCCCAGCTCTGCTTTCTGGCAAGGAAAGATTATTGGTTTTCAGAGCTTGGAACAAGAGTGTAATTGTTTTTTTTTATGGAGTGATTATATAAGTTTTTATCACGTTGTCTATTAAGGTTTAAAGTTTAAGCACATATGAAAGTCTTGAACATTTCCCAATCTTTATCCAATCTTAAGGTTTGCTAAAGGCTTCTATATAACGTTGGTACTTTTAATCTTCCCCTTCCTTATTTTTCCCTTAGTACACACATGTGCTTCCGTGATAGGGCATAGCCTGTGTTTCCTTCCCAGTCAGGCGTCTGTACTCAAATGTATGTGTATCCTAAGGGCAGTGATAGTGTTGAGATCCCCATATTTCAGAAGGGGGGGACTAGATTACTCAAGATCCCTTCCAACCCTTTCCAAACTTAGAAAAAGGAGGGAGAGAAAATGTGTTTGTAAGCACTGAAAAGTGAGTTTAAACCCTGGTGGTATAGTGAAATGGCCTGAATTCAGTCAAGCATTACTCTTTGGTGGAGAAGGATGGAAAGATAGATTTTTAAAGTTTGGCATGAAGAGTTTGAGGTGCCATTCAGAAAGAGGTAGAGATGGTATATCATGCATTGAAAATGAATGTCTGGTGTTATTTTTTCCACCATATTGTCAGCTATTTTTTTTAACTGCAAAACTCCAGCCAACAGTTCAAGTAAATAAAGGGCCAGAAAATTTTGTCTGGAATTGGTAAGGCTGAAAATCAATGAGAATGCAAAGGATTTTATGAATTCTGGCTCTATGGCCATATTACCCATAGATAAAGGGGCAGAGAATTTAGTCTGCCATGGCTGTAATAAATTAATTAAAAACAAACAAACAAACGAAAACATTTGCAATTACGAATTCACCCCGAACCCTGTAGATAAAGGGGGCAAATCAAGATTTATTTTGCCTGGGGTATGAGGTGTTTATTTGGTGACTTCATTAGGACTTTAATCTGACCCAACTTTTATTGCAGCTTCCAAGTTAGTTTAAGGTTTATAAGCCTGCTTCTTAAGCAGCAAGAAACAAGAAACAATGTATCAAATTGTATTAGGACTCCAAACAAGGAAAAAGAATTTAAACTGGCTCTGAAAAAAAAAACACTGCTATGTTTCTATCTTTTGTTTGAAATCTAACCCTACTTTAAAATCTACTCTTTCCCCTTCCCTTCCTTTATTCAGATGGTAATGTTGTCAAGAGGTACAGCACTTTAAAAAAAAAAAAAAAAAGGGTATAATAGACTGCCGAATCATGAACTCTGTACATGCACAGAGGCTATGTCAGCTTGAAGAGGAAAATAGAGGAGAAAAAGGAGGTTTAAACTAAGGGGCGAAAAGGTTATAATCTGCTCATGAAATATTATTCAAATTTCTTAATGTAAAGCTTTGAACCACTGAGGGAAAACAACCTCATGTATGTTACTGGTCCATCAAAGTTAAATGGTTGCCAAGTTTCAAAATCTTAACATGCCAGATTCTTTCCACAGGTATAAATAGCAGAGTACTACTATAAGTCTGTCTCTTGAGTAGTTTATAAATTAATTAAGAGGTTCAAGGTTATGCTTTGCACATGAAACTTAAATTTAAATTTCTTTATGTAAAAATAAATAAATAGATAAAGAACCATTGAGAACCATCAACTGTTTAGAAGCTGCCAATTCCAGTTCAACATGCAAAACTCTGTACATTTTAGGAACATTTCCTGACTGATTTTCACATGAAATAATTTTCCCTTTCCAGCAGGATACTGAGATTCAGTGTGCAGAGAAATTCTTTCAGAACCTTAATGCAAAATTATCTCCCAATGGGGGGGGGGGGACGCCACCTAAACAAGCCCCCTCCACACTTGGAAATTCATAGAAAATTGCTGTCTACCAGTTGACAGACTATGCAAACAAAAGGCTCCATTTCTTTCCTAGCAGGTACTCAGGATGGATACTTATCTCTCATTTGCATTTCACCCCGAAGCATTACCCTATGTTAATATAACCCTCCCTTTTCTAATGTAGCAATGATTGAGTGTTTTGCCAATTTTTTTCTTCCACAGCACAAAAAAAAAAAAAAAGAAAAAGTGAGGAGTGAGGAGATACAAACAGTAATTTCATTTCTCTTTGGCGCTTCTCTTTAGCTTATAAATAATCTGCTTCCATTTATTAAATCAGTTTTTCCATTATGTCTATGAAATTATTCTAACAATAACCAGGTATTGTTTTGTGACTGTATTTTGTCAGGTAGTCTTGCCTGAGTATTTCTTATTATGATGAATTTCAAAGCTTTTTCCGTTATTTTACCATTTTTCCATCTTAATTGGATATTTCACCTTCAGATCTTTAAGGTTCCTCTCCAATTTATAATGTCTTTGTATTATTTAATGATAATTCTTTTTTAAAAAAAAATCTGATATCTTTGTGTCAAGTCCAATTTCATTTGAAAAATTGTTGTGTGAGTGGTAATCTAAATTTTATTTTATTTTTGTATCTTTTTTTTGGTATTTCTACTTTTTCTTTCTGTACATACAAATGTAGCATCTAACTCATTCTTTCCTGTAAATAATAATAATAATATTAATCCCTTTCAAACAAGATACGTGAACCTCAAAGAGAATTCAGAACCACATAAGGAAAATGTTAATAACTTATCGATTGTGTCCTAATTAACAAAATTTTTGTCCTTTGTTTCCTCCACAGCCAAACTAGGTGAAGTAAATTAAACTGACTGAGCAGACAATAACAGCAGTAATTAAATATGAATGATAATAATAATATTTAGATGAATAAAATGCTTAACTATGATCTTATATTCTTTGCAGCTTCCCAAGAAGAAATTTCTAGAATATTCTCCCCTTTCTTGACTTTATCATTATTATACTATTTATTATTATTATTTTTTAACTAATTATATCTTCAGACCCCAACCCCCTGCAGGCCTATTTTCAAAAGGATGTTTTACAGGAAACCAAATTGACATTTTATCTCTTTGATCACAACCTAAGAAGGAGGACCTAGAAAGCTATAACGTTTCAGCAAGGTTTAGAAGTGCTGGCATAGAAGTACTGTTAACTTCCTCCCAGTGACTCGAAGGCAGACAAGAAAACCCCCTTGTTGGAGATACATGCAAAAGCAGCAAGAATTATCTCAAGTTCACCTGATTGCCTCAAGATATACAAGTGGCGTATAATTAATAATTTGAAGGTTTTGTGCATTATGTGTTATATAGGAACACTGAAATGTGTCAAATGACTTTGGGACAAAGGGGGAAAGTGAATTGCAAGGACATTCTCTCTCCTTGACCTCAAGACTCTGTGCCCTAGGATTTAAAAGCAGCCGGAATTGTCTCAAGATCATGATGGCCTCAAGACATACAACTGATATATGATTATGTTTTATGTTGTGTGATATTCGACAGAAACATTGAACTATGTCTGACAGTATGTTATTTCCACAAGGAGGGGGGGGGGTGAACCAATTTTGTGTTTAATTGTTTTTTTATGTTTAATGTATAGTGTCCCAATGATTTTTTTTGTATTATTGTATGCCTTTTAAAGGATCAGGATATTGCATAGTCCAGTATTTAGATTAGATCAACTTATGACCACGTTATATTGTTATAAGAATTTTGAGGTCATATATATATATATAATAATTGTTCATAAAACATGTACATGAATGTACAGAAACATGTCTGAAGCAGCACAGGAAAACAGGCCTGACTGACACCATTTTGACTCTCTCTGACCAGGTGTTCCTCTGCAAGGAAGAAGGGGGGTGGGGGGAACCTTCTCATTGTCTCAGGAATTAAAGTGATAATCCCTGGCATCCTGATACCTGACTGCCAGACAAAAGGGTGTGATTAACTTGGCTGGGAAACAGGGAAATGTAAATATCTCTCAATTTTGTTGATTAGGTTCTGGGGGCAGGGGGCAGGGTCCAGGGTGCTCAGATTACTGCCACCAGACCTCCCCGTTCATGATGTACCTATGATGAATCTAGGGAGGGGGGGTCTTGGGCTACACCCCTTCTGTGACATATGGATGATGCTTCTGGGGGGTGGGCTGAAACCAATTTCAAATCTCTTTTTAAGGGCAAGACATCTTTGTTTGGGGTTCCTTCCTTGTTCTCCTGTGTGAGAGGAAGGACCCTGTTGCAACAGCAAAAATAAAAGTGCCTTGCTTCGCACGTCCTGGTTTGGTCTCTGTTATTTGGTGGGCAGGAGACGCTTAAACTTTGTCTGCTTGCCAGGATACCTGGACTCTTCCTGGGTCAAGGATCCACTTAATTCTAGGGCCGTGTAGCTCTGCAAAATTTTTACAACAAAGCCTATTCAGCATAAGGGAAAATCCCTGTAAAAAAGGGATAACTTGGCAGCTATGCTTTAACGGGGAAAGCCTTGCACGAGCCACCTTAACTTCCACGAACTTCCACGAACCACCTTAACCAGAAGCCGGAAGCCCCGGCGTGGTGTCCTTTCCGCCAATCGGGCGAGAGCAAAGGAAGCGCCGGGACAAGTCAGCTGGAGGCGCTGCCGGCCCTCCGGGAGGAGGAGGAGGAGGAGGACCGCCCAGGCTCCGGGGCTGATGGCGGAGGCAAAGCCCGCGGGCGGCCCGGATGCAGCCGCTGGCCATGCCGCGGAAAGCCTGGAAGCCCCGACGGGCGGTGGCGGCAGAGAACCAGGGGCTCCTCTCGGGGCCACACGGGGACAGGCAGGTAACGTGCGGGGCTCCCCGCTTCTTCCTGACACACTGAGCAGAGGCAAAGCATTTCGAAAAGTCAAACATCGCTCTCTTTTCTCAAGGGGCAGCGTCTCTCTCTCTCTCTCTCTCTCTCTCTCTCTCTCTCTCTCTCTCTCTCTCTCTCTGTGTGTGTGTGTGTGTGTGTGTGTGTGTTCTTATCAGTCAGATGCTGCTGGCCTCTCAGGATTCTTTCAAGTAAGTGGTGCATATTTATACTGATATTGAATTTTTCCAACCGAGTCTGCATGGCATCTATCAGAGTGGACTTTGAAAACGCTGAACAAACTAACAAACTAAACAAAACAGGTTTCTGGTTAAATTTACCAGGATCTTCAAGATCCCTGAGCATTCGAGTCACTTGAGATGCATCCAGTGTACATATTGCTCATATTATATATCATAACGCTTCTGTTTTGAGGTTCAGCGAGGGAGGGATTGTTAGCACGTGATTTTTAGTAGTTATTCACTGATTGTGCAAAATAGCCTTACTAATATAACTAGTTAGCTTTTATCCTCACAATGATCTACTGGACGGCATTGATAAAAGTAAGCAGATTGTATGCAAAAGCCAGTGCTTTAAAAAAAAAAAGCTTTTGCTTTTTTTGTTTTTTTGAAACACTCTGCTGGGCACTGTGGTCACTTGTGGGCTGGGACGTCAAGTCCCATATTCTTAGCTCAGCTGCCAGATAAGGTAAAATGTTGCTCCAGGTCTCCTGCTATTTGTTTTGGTAAAATAGGGATAATGGTGGTGCCATGGAGGTAGGGGGGCAGGCTCCCCCCATCAATCAAATTAATAAAAATCAATATAAATCCTAGGTTCTGTTCCCCACTAACAAAAATCCTGGCTACGCCTATGAGTGGTGCTTTGCTTTTCTACAAACACTGAGTGCTGAATGCATATACCAGCAAATACAGAAGCACACATTGAACAAGGCCCTTGCCACTTCTTGGGTTTTACCCTCTGTTGTGTATTGAGTCAAAGGATTTTATATCTGTATTATTATTGTCTGTATTTGCATTAGGATAAAGTAACTGCCTTTTGGTTCCAGAGGGTACAGCTACTATTGGTTCATTTAAGCTGCTGTATTTGGATCCTCTGTCTTATTGGTTTCCTCCAAAAGGCAGCACTGGGATTGCCTGATATTGTTCCCTCCAAAATGTATCCCTTCCTAGCTAGTCCCCTGTCCCTATAAATGTAGCTTTCCTCTCCTCAGTCTTCAGTCTTGTTCACTTTAATAAAGAGCTGTTACTAGAGAACTGTCTCCAGCATGTTATGTCAAGAGAGCTGAAATCACAAACCCCACGTCACAACACCCTCATTGCAATAGTTTCCCATGTGGTGGAAAGAAAAGATACAAATTTAATAAATTAACTAAGCACAGTTCTTTACTCTTATATTCAAAGGGTAAATTGGGAGACATAGTAGTGTGAGTACAGAATCTGCTTCCTTACCCCAATGATAGCAGTCACCCAAATACAGGAAGCAAGGAATGTGTGATGAGCGTTTGTGTGTGCAAATGCTTCAAACAGGCTTTTCTGTGTATATCTGGGGCTTTGCTGAGATTAACTTTCATGAGCAAATTTAAAGCACTTTACTGTCTTGAACATCTACAGATATTTTCCTTTTTTGAAAAAGGCATCAGCCACGCCTTTAATAACACCAGCAATAACACACACACACACGAGAGAGAGAGAGAGAGAGAGAGAGAGAGAGAGAGAGAGAGAGAGAGAGAGAGAGAGAGAGAGAGAGAGAGAGAGAGAGAGAGAACACATTGTATTATTGGTAGGATATGTTACAGAATACATTCAGAATATTGAACAGGCAAATATCTCTGAATTCTACACATGCAATTATAATTTAATTTCACCTAATCAGATCACAGTGACTTGTTTGGGGAAGAAATGTAAATTGTCTGCTAATGGATTCCCAGGCCGCACAGTTGTTCTCAGTCATTCTAGCAAATGGGTTTGAAGATTGTGGCTTTTAATGCAGCAAGCAATTATTCTTAATTCATGTTGGCTTTACTTCCTGGGATTCCCAGAAAATGTTAATAACAGATTTCATCACAGATTTCAGACATACTTACTAAACTAATTTTTCACTTTTAGTTCGTAAAGAAAAAAATTGTCCTTCAATAATTAAACTTACTTTGATGTTACCTGGCCATATGAGAATGATACTTATCAACACATTGATGGTTCCGCATGTAGATAAGTGTCAATTCTCATGTTGTTTTCTAGATGATGTGGTGATAGATAAATCTTTGTATTGCAGTCTGTATGAGTTGGAAGCCCCAACCTGAAGGAAAACACTCCAAACATAGGTTTACAAGCTCAGTGAGAAAATTAGGACTCGATTGCTGAAGTCTAATTATGTTAGTTTCCCTGTTTTCTCTAGGTAGTTACTAATAGAATTCAACTGAAAATGGGTTTTGTTAAACATGTTTTTTTGTGTCTTGATTTCTCAGCTCATTTATATATTGCAGTAAAATCATACTACAACTCTCTAATTCTGGGTTTTCCCCTCAAACCTTTCTTACTTCACATTTTAAAGAAAAATGACAAATAGCAGATGATATGCAATACTGTCTCTGCCATCCTGTAGGGATGATTGTGTTCATTTACTTTTGTTCTGAAGGTCCAAGCTAGGTAACAACTCTAAACATCACAAAGCACTTTGTATGTTACAAATATTTTTGTCTGCATTGTGCCAGGTCACATCTCAAGGAGTCCCTGAGCAAAGGAGACTGCTCAGAATATATCTTAGGGACATTTTGCCTCATGCCTATAATAGAGGAGCCATATTATGAAACATGTTAGGCAACTTTGCAAATCTTTGATACTTTTAAATGTGACGGGAAGTGGCTCGAACACCTATTCGCTGCATGCAAAGGCATTTGTTGTCAGGACAGATTGGATGATTGTAAACAATAATTATTTGGACATTTGGAGACAGTAGGATAGTGCTATGTCCCACAACAGTCTCTTGTCAAATAGGTTTTGCTGATGTTTTAGCTATTTTCTTCCCAGCCTATAAAACCTATAAAAGAGCATCTTATACTTGAGGACAAAATAGTCTGCCACATGACCTTCAAATATCTGGAAAAAGCAACAACCTATCTGTACAGGGTCTCAGAGGTTGAAAATATCTCAGGCTCCATTTGAGCCTCTCTGATGCTTACCTTCCAAGTCCTGGACTGCAGAATCTGGGACCGACAGCCGTGTGACACCGGAAGTTGCGTCGACGTAACTTCCGGTGTCATTTTGCCCTTCCATGGGCACCAAAAATGGCCGCCGCCGGCCTCGAAAGTCGCTTCTACGCATGTCAGGAAGTGCGTCGACGCAACTTCCGGTGTCGCTCTGCCCATCTATGGGCACCAAAAATGGTCGCCGCCGACACTGGAAGTCGTGTCTATGCACTTCCGGACATGCGTAGATGCGACTTTTGAAGCCGCCGGCGGCCATTTTTGGTGCCCATAGAAGGGCAAATCAGGAAAAAAATGGCCGCCGGCAGGAGAAAATAACGGAGAAAAACGGGAGACGAAGTGATACAGGGGACTTCAAAAGGTCGGGGAAAACAGGGGTTTCCCGGGGAAAACGGGGTACTTGGCAGCTATGCTCAGATGCAGGGCTTATGCACACTTCCCTTTCCTCTGTGCTTTCCAGGCATGAACTGTGCTTGAAAGCTCTGTGTCTTTACCGCTGAATCAGAGCAAACGGCATTTCACAGAAAACCTGAATTGCCATTGGTTGCGCTTTAGCTTTAAAGAGCGGGTTTTTACAGGGAATGTTTTGGGGCGAAAGAAAGAGCGATTGTATATGGAGCTTTAAAGCACAGACCTTAGCAAAAGGTTAAGGCCTCAGGCTCTCTCTTGTGGCCCTGCTTCTTTCTTGTCTGCAGTGGGTTACTCCAGTGACCGTAGCAGAACCTCCTGGTCAGGGCTGAGCTCCTAAAGCAGCAACCATCTCTCCAGCACAGGTCGCAATCTGAAGGAGTGGCTGAAGGAACAATTCTGTGACCACCCCATCGAGCACTGCAAGGACACCCGACTGCATGATGCCGCTTATGTGGGGGACTTGCAAACCATTAAAAACCTGTTGGAGGAAGAGAGTTTCCAAAGGTAGCTCTCAATTTTACTGAAATGGAGCATGGATTCTCAGGTGATAAATCAAACACTTTTGCCCTGAGTACATTTTAACCTCATGCAAATAGTCACTGAGGAACGCTGCAGGTTCAAAGGGATGTATGAAGATAGGGATCTCCTGCTGATCCTGGGCTCTGTATGTTCCAGGTTCCATTTGCACATTTATTCCATCTATCAGATCTGTACTGTCCATTTTTGTAGAGTTCCTGTACCGGTAGGCTTCCTGTATGAATTAGGGACGCAGGTGGCGCTGTGGGTTAAACCACAGAGCCTAGAGCTTGCTGATCACAAGGTCGGCGGTTCGAATCCCTGTGACGGGGTGAGCTCCCGTTGCTTGGTCCCAGCTCCTGCCAACCTAGCAGTTTGAAAGCACGTCAAAGTGCAAGTAGATAAATAGATACCGCTCCGGCAGGAAGGTAAATGGCGTTTCCGTGCGCTGCTTTGGTTTGCCAGAAGCGGCTTAGTCATGCTGGCCACATGACCTGGAAGCTATACGCCGGCTCCCTGGGCCAATAATGCGAGATGAGCGCCGCAACCCCGGAGTCGGTCACGACTGGACCTAATGGTCAGGGGTCCCTTTACATTTACCTGTATGAATTATTGAGGTGTACGTAAGTCTGGGTGTATGTATCTAAGCTGGGGTTGCTTATAGGCTTGGGTGTGCATGTGTGCAGTCAGCGACAGACTGTTTGCATCAAATGGATACTGGACAGGGCTGATTGGAATCGTAGTCCAAAACATCTGAAGAGTGCCAGGTTAGCAAAGGCTGCGTGTGATTGTGCCTTATATATCTATTTAGACGTGATTTTCTTCCCATGCTGTCAGTAAATTGTTGTTATGGATAACATAGGACATCCAGGAAAAGAATCCAGAGAGAGAGAGAAGTTGGTGCTTGTTCTTAATTTTTTTGGCCCCACACTTGCTGAGAACAGTGCATGCTCACAGGGGGAAGGAAGCAAGGGAAGATCCAGGCACGCTCATGGATTACTTTTGCTTTCTTCAGCCGCATCAATGAGAAATCCGTGTGGTGTTCTGGTTGGCTGCCTTGTACACCGCTGCGGATTGCTGCCACGGCAGGACATGGAAACTGTGTGGATTTCCTGCTTCAGAAAGGGGCAGAGATTGATCTTGTGGACGTGAAAGGGCAGACTGCCCTGTATGTAGCTGTTGTGCATGGGCACCTGGAATGCACACAGATCCTTCTGCAAGCCGGAGCTGACCCCAATGGGAGCCGTCACCACCGCAGCACCCCAGTGTACCATGCTGCCCGGGTCGGCAGCACGGACATCCTGAGAGAGCTGATCAGGTAAGCACAGAGTCATTTTGCTTCATCTTTGCTCAGGAGCCAATTGCCGGTCAGCCAAATAGGGTATGTTTGCTATGGAAAGGATTCTCAGTCATCCAAATCCAACAGGCAGCAATTGTCAGTGAGAGAAGATAGGCAGAGTTGGAGGAGCGTCCTCAGAAAACGGAAAGACTTGAGAATTCCATTTTTAGGGTAGGAGAAATCCAGAATCCTTTCAAATATCTACACTTCTTTTTCTTCTTTGCAAAATTTAATGTGTTACCATTCTGAAAAAATTGTGCTTAAGACGGCACACTTTTATCCTTTACTTCCTGACCATTCTGCTGCTCCAGAAAAGCGGACACGGAGCAATGGATTCAAACTACAAGAAAGAAGCTTCCACCTAAACATTAGGAAGAACTTCCTGACAGTAAGAGCTGTTCAACAGTGGAATTTGCTGCCAAGAAGTGTGGTGGAGTCTCCTTCTTTGGAGGTCTTAAAGCGGAGGCTTGACAGCCATCTGTCAGGAATGCTTTGATGGTGTTTCCTGCTTGGCAGGGAGTTGGACTGGATGGCCCTTGTGGTCTCTTCCAACTCTATGATTCTATGATTCATTCTGAGAATAAGAACATATATGAGTTATTCACACAGCAGCTGCAACATCACATGATGATGGCTGACCTGTCCCCTCTTGAAGGTCTGGCTTTCCGTCTTCTGTCTTGCCAAAGTTAAACATTTAAAGTCCCATTTTGACCCCACCTCTCAACCCTCAAGGCAGCTAGTAATGAACGGGTCATAAAAACATCAAAAAAGATTAAAAATATGTCCACCACTATAATGAAATTGTAGCCAGCAAAATTCAAAGAGAGAAGCAACAAAACCAGAAACAATCCCTGGTATGAGAACCAGACAGATTACAGCCTTCACCAAAAACACGTTGCCTTAACCTGGGATCTGAAGGCAGATAAAGAGTTGGCAAATATGTCCAGAGCCAAACCCCACCCCCACCCCACCCCCCAAAATAACCCCTAGGATTGCCACCTAGTGTATACTTGAGAGCCACTCACACCGCCAGTCCCAAGTCTCTAATAGCTGTAAAGGTAAAGGGACCCCTGACCATTTGGTCCAGTCGTGACCGACTCTGGGGTTGCGCGCTCATCTCGCATTATTGGCCGAGGGAGCAGGCGTACAGTTTCCAGGTCATGTGGCCAGCATGACAAAGCCACTTCTGGCAAACCAGAGCAGCGCATGGAAATGCCGTTTACCTTCCCGCTGTAGCGGTACCTATTTATCTACTTGCACTTTGCCATGCTTTCGAACTGCTAGGTTGGCAGGAGCTGGGACCGAACAATGGGAGCTCACCCCATTGCGGGGATTCGAACCGCCGACCTTCCGATCGGCAAGCCCTAGGCTCTGTGGTTTAACCCACAGCGCCACCTATACCTACCGATAAACTTGTGAAGGGTGGGAGATAAATGCCTACAATAGATAAGATAGATACACATTCTTAAACACCCATTACTTAAACACCACTTTACTTTGTTAGGTTTACACATAAACTTTTCTATATACAGATCTGAAAAGCTGATGTTTGAAGTGTCATGTCAGAGTGGAGGCAGCTGAGCCATTCAGTTCTGTGAGCCAAACCACATGCGATAGTGGCAGACCCACATGTCAGAACCACATCCAAGGTTTCTTACGTGAAATCTCCATGATCTCTATGAATTTATGAAGCAACAGCCCTTTTGATGTAAGGTGATGGTGTGCAGATTTATACTTCTGCTGCGAGGACTCTGAGCCAGCAATATTAAATGTAGACTTTGGAAAGCTTTCAAGTTTAAAATTAACTGACCCTGGCCAATAACTTCTCATTAAATAATTTCTCTTTCAAGATGACTATGCTAATACCAGATTGCATACCTGCCAAGTCTTCCGCTGAAAAATGCGGGAACAGCAGCAGCCATGTGTGGGCACCGGAAATAGGGCAGAGCGACACTGGAAGTCGCTTCTACGCATGCCCGGTGGCCATCTTAGTGGTGGCTGCATGGTGGGTTAAACCACAGAGCCTAGGGCTTGCCGATCGGAAGGTCGGCGGTTCGAATCCCCGCAATGGGGTGAGCTCCCATTGTTCGGTCCCAGCTCCTGCCAACCTAGCAGTTCGAAAGCACGTCAAAGTGCAAGTAGATAAATAGGTACCGCTACAGCGGGAAGGTAAACGGCATTTCCATGCGCTGCTCTGGTTTGCCAGAAGCGGCTTTGTCATGCTGGCCACATGACCTGGCAACTGTACGCCAGCTCCCTCGGCCAATAATGCAAGATGAGCGCCGCAACCCCAGAGTCGGTCACATGGGCAGAGCAGCACCCAAAATGGAGGCTCCCTGGCAGGTAGGAAATCCAGGGGATTTCCGGGATTTTTCTCCATTCGGGAGAACAGCGGGAAACGGATTAAAATCCGGGGTTTCCCGCAAAAAACGGGATTCTTGGCAGCTAAGCCAGATTGTCATGTTGAAATGCAGCTATTAATCAGTTTCAATTGTTTTGTGGAAAGCTTAAAATATCAATTATGCCACTCATACTACATAAAATGCACTCATCCAATAAAATACAGATACATACATATGCCCAGCTGCTAAAGCAAGCAAACAAAATTCCACATCCAGTCTAGCTTGACCCTAAGAATTATGACCTAAACAAAAATACTTTGCCGGGGGGGGGGGTGCTGTCCTGTGTTAGAACATCTCTCCAACATTTTTGACCTGGGTACATGATAAACCACCCATCATGTACACATGCCCTAGTTTAGCAATGAATGCAGCTACACAGAAAACACACCTGTGTCCCCATTTCCAATTCACAGAGTATGTGGTTTATCTGAGATGGCTTTTCACGTGTCTGTGCAGGAAAACAAATATTAGAAGGAAGTGAATAGGAGAACCTCTGCATCCCTCAACTAGACTGCAATACAACTTTCCAGGTGCACATCAGATTCGTCTCCTGACAGCCATTCAGAAGCAGGGACACCATTTTTTATTTGGGGTGGTGAGAAATAAGGTTCACAGCAAGATTCAGTAGGCCATTCTTTGATATTTTCAAAATTAAATTGCAAAACAAAAATGGTTGGGGCTTAAAAACCAGGATGAGCAGAAAGCAAAAAGCCACTACCACTGTTTTGCAATTACTTGGGCAAGTGTTGCTCAAACTGATAAGTTCTACAGCAGTTCTTATCCTTTCAAACACTCTTACAGAATCAGAAAACATCTTACAGTTTTAGTTTCACTTTTCAGCCTTTTCATGTGCAACACTCTAGCATGAGAGGTCATTGATGCTTTAGCTAAGATTCCTGCATTGCATGGGGTTGGACTCGATGACCCTTGGGTCCCTTCCAACTCCACAATTCTATGATTCTATGAGGTAGAACAGCCCTTTCATGAGCAGGAGGCTCTTTCCTCATGTGAAAGGGTTCTGGAGAATTCCCTCTCCTGAAAGCCAAATCAGAAAACAAAAACTGTAAGCAGACCATATGCTACCCCATGATTTTATTTATGTAGCCTGACTAGCCTCTGAGCGTGCAGATAGTGCTGGCTGACTTCACAGGGAATTTTGTGTGCTCTTCAAAGTGGTATTTCCCAGCTCCACAATGACTAGTAAGTTCTACATACAGGCATAACCAGGACTTGTCCCCACAAACCCGGCACAGAAGAATAATCTCACCCTTTCCTTATTAACCAGGGAGTGGAGGTAGAATGGAAAGAGATAATTAGGAAAGCAGAACCTCATTCTTAGACTGTTTGGATGGGAAGGTAAAGTTATTCTTAAGTCATATAATTACTCCATAGGGACATTTGGAGACTCTGCTTAGAGTGGAATCCCCTTCCTGGTTACAGCAGAGCCAAACACAAATGATCTGCTTCTGGTGACTTTTGCCTTGGCAAGAGCAACCAGTCTGCAGGATTTGCATTTCAAACAAACATGTTGCTCTCAGTGACTGCCGGGTGCAGCTGGAATAGTAGCTTTGAAATCCTGCTCATCTCTTTGAGATCTGTCTAGCAATAAACAGAAAGTGAATACTTGGCCATTTATTTGACGAGCTGTCATTTCCCACCTTCCCTTTTTGCTGCTGCTGTCCATGCTTTTCTACTCTGCTAACCGTTATTATCACAAAAGGTTCGTTTCCTGAAGGTGTGTGCCTCTTTGTGTCAATAATGAGAGTCATATGAGTAGATCTCTAGAACAGCGTTTCTCAACCGCTGTTCCGCGGCACACTAGTGTGCCGCAAGGCGCTGGCTGGTGTGCCGCGACGTGCGGCGACGAGAAGGGTGATTTACATTGTCACCTGCCTGGCGGCCGCCAATACCCAACACTAACCCGCCAGAAAGCAATATTTCTCCTCCTCTTTCCCAAAGCTCAGTGGAAACGACTGGAGGGTGGTTTTAGAGTCTAGGGAGGCCCCCTAGGGAGGCGCGCTCCAGATCCGCCGCCGGCCCCCCTTAAGCCGCATCGAGGTTGCTCCGCCTCCCCTGCCTCCTTTGCCCGTCCTTCGCCATGGCTGCGCGGCGGACGCTGGGCTTCGCGGTCCGGAATTACTCGTAAGCAGCAGCCAAGGTAACCTTTCGCCTTTGAGCCGCCCCGCAGCTCCCCTGGAAGTGCGCGCGCCCTTGTAATCCGGGGGCAGGCAGAGCCTTGCCTGGACTGGAGAGGAGAAATGGGGGTCTGAAGGCTTCTCCCCTCCCATGGCGGGAGGGAGATTAATTTCCTCCTTCCTATAGTCAATATAGGGCGGCACAGAGTTAAATTTTTTAACTTTTTTAATGGTGGTGTGCCTCGTGATTTTTTTCATGGAACAAGTGTGCCGTGGCCCAAAAAAGGTTGAGAAATACTGCTCTAGAAGGCAACAAGTTCGGAAATGCTGTTGGTGTCTGTGTGAGTTGACAGCACTGGAACAGTCACATTAAAGGGCCAAAGAGGGAGGACAAGTGGTAAGCAATCTAGAAATGGGGCTACCTCAGTGGCACCCCCAATTCCCCCTCTCCCTCCTTCCCCCTTGAGTTGGTATGGGATAGAGAAGGAAGATCAGCACAGTAATACTGTACTACTACTTCATATTAACAGAGTACTTCTAATATTCAACGTACTTAATATGCAATATCTAAATCAGTCCTCTAGTGTCTTGTGAGATCATGGCTGTCGTAAGAGTCTCTTAGCCAATGCTCTCTTCTAATTAGGGAAGACCCAGAGACTCTAGCCAAGGCCTATTGCAGCTCCCTCGACTGAAAGCTGAGCTGTTCATGTGCTTTGCTTTTTTATTGACTTAGTAATGACTCCCTTGTGGGAATTCTATGGTTGTGGTCAATATTCAGATATCAGAAGGTAAAGTTAGTGTGTACATTGCAGCCACCAATTTTACATTTCAAAACTGAGTATCGTTTCCAACAAGGCCAGGAAAGGTGTCATGTGCCTTTTAATGCAGCCTCTTTCCTGAACCCTTGAGACACTGCAGAAAAACACATGTGACTGTGAATTTGTCTTAGGTTGGCCCCTGGCCCACACCTATTTTGGGGAGTGGGAAGGAATAATAATAATTTTATTATTTATACCCCGCCCATCTGACTGGGTTGCCCAGGAAGGATTAAAAATACATTACAGGGCAGAATCTCAATCCTCATGATCTTATCAGTAATTAACACTGAAGGATTTTGTCAACACTTAACCTAAATTCTTCCAAAATCTCCCTTGAGTTATGGATATGGCATACTGTGGCCTGCATTGAGGGGGGTGATCCATGCATTAGGAGAACTGTACTAAATTTAGGCAGGAGATGCTGGAATACCTCTAGTAACTTCTGGTTCTATGATTCTGCGGTCCAACAGGATGGCCCAGTTCTTTTAAGGAATCTGTGTCCCCTCATCCCCCTCCTCTGTTGGGCTACATTTTAGACAACCTCAATCTTATGCTTCCCAAAACAGTCAGGAAAGCATATGTGATTGTTCATTTTAGTCAGGGAGAGCTCAATCTGGGCTTTCCCACAGTTTTCCCACAGAGGGCGGCACAATTCTTTCACACCAGCTTATCTCTGGAGTCTTGGCTTTCATAGTTTTACATTCTGAATATTACATCTTGCCATGTGAAAGCTATCCTAGCAACCAGCAAGCTGGCTACTTGGCAGATATACGGTATATTCTTGTCTGTAACCACATGCGGCGAAAAGCAGATTTAATTGGCACTACCCTTTGTCTCAAGGGACGCGGGTGGCGCTGTGGTCTAAACCACAGAGCCTAGAACTTGCTGATCAGAAGGTCGGCGGTTCGAATCCCCATGATGGGGTGAGCTCCCGTTGCTCGGTCCCTGCTCCTGCCAACCTAGCAGTTCGAAAGCACGTCAAAGTGCAAGTAGATAAATAGGTACCGCTCCAAGCGGGAAGGTAAACGGCGTTTCCGTGTGCTGCTCTGGTTCGCCAGAAGCGGCTTAGTCATGCTGGCCACATGACCCGGAAGCTGTACACCGGCTCCCTCAGCCAGTAAAGTGAGATGAGCGCTGCAACCCCAGAGTCGTTCACGACTGGACCTAATGGTCAGGGGTCCCTTTACCCTTTACCTTTAGTCTCACCCTGAAGCTCATAAAAAAAAAAACCCACACACATTAAGCAAAATAGAAACATTGTCACCCGACCCCACCCCCCACCCCTCTCCCCATCTACCTCTCTTCCCCTTTCCTCCCCAATGTCTCAACAAATGAAACTGATTTGTAAAAATGTTGTGAGAGACATTGCACATATCTTTGTAAACCAAGAAAACCTTTAATAATAATAAAAATATGTTAAACTGTAAATTTTGTTTGCAACTTTTCTACAAAAGGAACTCGTGCTGAATAAATAGCCCACTTAAAAAAAAGAAAAAAGAATTTGTAGCTTCTGAAACTGAAGAGGGAGAGAAGAAATAGTCAGTGCAGTGAGAGGCAAAGAGGGCAAGGTGGCCAGACGGCTGGAGAAAAGCCCAGCCTGAACCTAACAGCACGGGGAGCCAGTATAGCAGGATTCTCAGCTAAACATGCATGACAGAATTGACAGGTGGCCATCCAACCTCTGCTTAAAAATCTACAAGGAAGGAGAGTCCACCACCTCTTGTGGGAGACTGTTCCACAGTCGAACAGCTCTTACTGTCTGAAAGTTCTTCCTGATGTTTCAGTAACTTGAATCCACTGGTTCAGTTCCTACTCTCCTGTGCAGGTGAAAATAAGCTCAAGGTGATGGACCTTGAGATATTTGAAGACAGCTATCATATCTCCTCTCAGTCTCCTTTTTTGCAGCTCCTTCAGCAGTTCCTCATAAGATTTGGTTGGCAGAGCCTTGAGCACCTTGGTCACCCTCCTCTGCACATGTTCCAGCTGGTCAATATTCTCCTTAAATTGGGGTAACCAGAACTGGATACGGCATTCCAGGTGTGTTCTGACCAAGGCAGAGAACAGTGGTACCTCGGGTTACAGATGCTTCAGGTTACAGACTCTGCTAACCCAGAAATAGTACCTTGGGTTAAGAACTTTGCTTCAGGATGAGAACAGAAATCGTGTGGCGGCAGCAGGAGGCCTCATTAGCTAAAGTGGTACCTCAGGTTAAGAACGGACCTCCGGAACGAATTAAGTTCTTAACCCAAGATACCACTGTAAAATGAGATTATTACTTCCCTTGATCAGGATCTATGCTATTGTTGATGTAACCTAAAATAACAAGTACAGTGGTACCTCGACTTACGAACGACTCGACAACCTAATTTTTCGACTTACGAATGGGGCAAATGGCCGCACGCTTACGAATTTCTCGACATCCGAACGGAAACTGCAGTGGTTTTAGATAGGGTTTTTTCGACTTACGAATTTTTCCGTTTCCAATGCATTCCAATGGGAAATTGCGTTTCCAATGATGCTTTTCTACTTACGAATTTTTCAACCTACGAAGGTGCCTTCAGAACGGATTAAATTCGTAAGTCGAGGCACCACTGTACCTTTTTTTTTGCCGCTGCATCATACTGCTAACTCATGTTAAGCTTGTGTTCTGCTAAGACCTCCTTTTCACATGTACTACTGACTGGGTGTCCCCCATCGTATATTGGTGCAGTTGGTTCTAAGTGTAGAACCTGGTGTTTGTCCCTATTGAAATTCATTATTTAGCCTGGGCCGTTATCCAATCTGTTAAGGTCACTTTGAATTCTGATTCTGTCTTCTGTGGCATTAGCCACCCCTCCCAGTTTGGTGTCATCTGCAAATTTGATGAACACCCCCACAATTCCTTCATCCAAGTTGTTTATGAAGACGTTGAACAACAACAGGCCCAGAACTGAACCCTGCGGCACCCCACTTGTCACTTTTTCCAGGATGATGAGGAAGCTTTAAGGACTCGGAGCGCTATTTGGGTTCAGTCAGTCAACCAGTTACAAATTCACCTAACCGTTACCTTATTCAACCTACATTTTACCAGCTTCTTCACAAGAATATCATGAAGAACTTTGTCAAAAGCCTTGCTGAAATCAAGACACACTATGTCCACAGCATTCCCCGACCCACCAAGCTTCTAACTCTACTGTATTGTTTTTTAAAAAAGAGATTAGTCTGGCATAACTTATTTTTGAGAAACCCATGCTGGGTCTTAGTAATCACAGCATGCATTTCTAAGTGCTAACATACTAAATGTTTAATTATCTTTTCCTGATATTGATATTGATATTGATATTGATGTCAAGCTCACTGGTTGGTAGCTACCTGGATCTCCCCCCCTTTAGAAGATGGGGACAACATGTGCCCACCTGCAGTTTGCAGGGACGCCACCTGTTCACCAAGAATTCTCAAAGATTATAGGCAGAGGCTCTGAGATTACCTCCTCAAACTCCTTTAGTACTCTTGGGTGAAGCTCCTCAGGCCCTGGAGATTTAAATTCATTTAAAGTAGCTAAGTGTTCCCTTAGGGACGCGGGGGCGCTGTGGTCTAAACCACAGAGTCTAGGGCTTGCCGATCAGAAGGTCGGTGGTTCGAATCCCCGCGACAGGGTGAGCTCCTGTTGTTCGGATATAGCCAAAGAAACCTTTTATTATTATTTTTAACCTCTCTTGCAAGCCTGAGCTCATTTTGAGCTTTGACTCCCCAGGACCAAGGCTGGCACTGAAATCACTGCACCCCACTGGCTCTCGCCTAACGCTAGAGGGACATAATCTGGTGGAGGGTGACCATCTCCTGCTCGACATCACAGGCTTGGTCCAAGGCACATAAAGTCCAACAGGGCAGGATTTTGCAGGTTGCCTAGCAACCATCTCGCCTCCACAAAAGAGCTTAATGAAAACAGGGTTGCCACAGTCTTTCCATATGAATTTCATTTTCTTTCCTCAGGTATGGTGCTGATGTGGATGTAAATCACCATTTGATCTCGGGGACCCCCAGCCCATCTTCCCGGCCGCTCACATCCCTGGTTGTCTGCCCGTTGTACATTAGTGCAGCCTATCACAACCTGCCGTGCTTCCAGCTGATTCTGCAAGCGGGAGCCAACCCAGATTTTAACTCCTGTGGCCCCATCAACATCCAGGGCTTCTCCCGGGGCTCCGCTGTGTGTGTAATGGATGCGGTCTTGAGACATGGGTGTGATGTGGCTTTTGTCAACCTCTTGATTGACTTTGGTGCCAACTTGAATCTGGTGAAATGGGAGACTCTGGGAGAAGGAGCTACAGGAAGGATCAAAGTGGACCCAGAAGCCTTGAAGGTGTTCAAAGAAGCCAGGAGTGAGTGTTATTTTGGCATTCATATTCTATCCCTGCAAAAGGACTGCAAAGTGAACTGAAAGTGCCTCTATTTGGGTTGTCAGCTGGTTTAAATTTTCTTTGGTGGTTTTTTTAACTGATGAAAATGGGGAAATGTTTTTAATAACGTGAAAATTTAATAGTATCTGAATATGATTTTCATTTAAATAATAACAATAATTTATATAGAATTTTCCATATGAATTTCAAAAGCAGCACACAAACAGAAAGCTAATAAAACACCCATAAAATAAAATAATTTAACTAAAACAGTAAAAGCAAAAAAGAAACACAGCTACAATCCACATTGGAGCCAGAACAATTAATGAATTCCTTTTCAAAGGCCAACTGAGACAGAAATCTTTTTGCCAATTTTCAGTAAGTTGGCAGGAATCTTCTTGTGACCCACAGTACTGGGGTCCCTACAAGGAAGCCCTACTTACTACTTGTAAACCAGGTTTTAGAGGTTTTACTACGGTCAATTGGTATATAAAGTTTGTTTACTGTAAACAAACAAACAAATCTAGGCTTCTCATAAGATGGAATTCAAAGGAGGAGCGCATCAGTGCTGCAGAGGTGGGTGTGGCAGGGACAGTGCAATTTTTCCATTAAAAGACGTGCCGGAACTCACCATGAACACTTCCCTCATTCTCTTAGAATGGCAATGGCACCCACCTGGTTACAATTTACATGAGTTCTCTCACTAGGTACTATACAAGTTCAGTGAACGTAGTCCTTCACGTAGGCTGAACGTTTGGAAACTTTGCCAGACCGCCAGGGGCCAGTACCAAAGTCCAGTGCCCCACCCGATTCCTGCTGCGATTGTGGTGTGGCCTAAACTGGCGTGGAGCCCGAGTTCTTGGGCTCCGCAGGTATAGCCAGTTGTGGGGCTGCTGTGGACACCGGCACGAGATCGTTCTGCTTAGTTGTCTCGGTGGGCGGTGAATCCTCAGTTGTCCCACTTGTCCCAATTGCTGAGTCGCCAGCTGCTTCTCTTATGCCGCCCTGTAGTTCCGCTGGACGTACTGGGTTGAGAGATGCCCGGAGTCTGATCTGGTCGAGGTGTCTTTTCCAAACCACTCCACCCTCCAGTCCCACCTCATAGGATACCGGGCCTGTACAGTGGCCTATGGTCCCCGGTACCCAACTCTGTCCTAGCCCATAGTTCCGGACATACACAGGATCCCCTGGGGCAAACCCCTTAGATGCCTTCCGCTCCACTGTAGATGGTCGCTGCTTTAAGGCCCTGTCAGAATGTATGCGATCCAGGAGAGTGGTGAGCCTTCTTCCCATTAGCAACTCAGCTGGGCTACGGCCAGTCGCTGCGCTTGGAGTCGTGTTGGGCCAGCAAAAACTCCGCTAGACGGAGGGTCCAGTCTCCCTGTATTATACGCCTGAGCGCATCTTTAGTTGTGCATACCATACGCTCAGCTTGGCCATTAGTGGCTGGATGAAAGGGAGCTGACCTGACGTGGCGGATTCCGTTCTTAGTCACAAACTCTTGGAATTTCACCAACGTGAAAGCGGTTCCATTGTCACTTCCTGAGTGCATTTATGGTAGCTCTGCTGGACGTGGTTGAGGTGGGTGTCACCTCGATCCACTTGGAATAGGAGTCCACCACAATGAAGAACTGCTGGCCCTGGAAGGGCCCCACAAAATTTATGTGCACCCTTGACCATGGGGACTGTGTGGATTCCCAGGACTGTACTGGTGCCTTAGGGGGATCCAGCCACGACACTTGGCAGGGCACACAGTGTTTGACCTATCCTTCTATCTCAGCGTCTATGCCCTGCCACCAGACATAGCTTCAGGTCAGTGCTTTCATCCGGACTATTCCCGGGTGGGACACGTGCAGGGCTTCTAGGACCTTTCTCCTGAGTGGGGGGGGGGGTCTATGACTCGGCTACCCCACAATGTACATCCCCTGTGTGTCGACAACTTGTCTTTACAAGCTGTGAAGCTTGAGAATTCCAGTCCCGGCTTTCTGGGCCACCCCCTCCCCACCCACTCCGCAACACGGGCCAACAACTTGTCCTTTGCTGTTGCGGTGGCAATGTCTTTCGCATGCAAGGGCTGGTCAGGTAAGTCTTCCAGCCGCAATATCTGGTGAGCTGGAGCAGGATCTGGGCCATTTTCAGGCGGCGGTAAGTGGCTGAGAGCATCTGCATGCCCCATGGCTTTTCCGGGTTGGTGCTGTAATGAATATTGGTATCCAGCCAAGAAGATTGACCAACACAATGCTCGAGGGGTGTCTGGCGATTGGGGGCGAGGAGTCCCAAGAGGGGCTTATGATCGGAAATGATAATGAAGGGCCGGCAAAAATCATGAAACCTTTTTACTCCTTTAACCACAGCCAAAACCTCTTTGTCAATCTGGGAATAGTTGTGTTCCACTGGTGTGCGGGTTTGAGAGAAGTACACCACTCCTGTCCAATAGTTGGTGGCCCAGTACCGCGCCCACCCCATAGGGGGAAGCGTCGTAAGCCAGCATAACTGGGAGATTTTCATCAAAGTGCGTCAACACTGAATTAGATATAACCAGTTCTTTGACCCCTTGAAAAGCTTTTGCCTGTTGTGGGCCGCAGACACAAGGTGCTTTTTTATCCAAAAGCCTGTGCAGAGGCTCGGCCACCGCCGCCTTGTGTGGCAGGAACGCATGGTAAAAATTAAGGAGTCACAAGAAGGCTTGCAATTCTGCCTTGTTCTTAGGGGCTGGGGCATCGCAAATGGCACGCACCTTGTCCTCTGCTGGATCCGCTTCCACTCGGAACCCCAAGAAATCCACGCTGCTCACTCCCAATAGGCACTTTTTCTCTTTGACCTTAAGTCCTGCCGCCTGGAAGCATTGAAGCACTGTCCGTAACCTGGCGGCAAAATCCTATCTCGACAATGTGGCAATCAGCACATCGTTAAAGAATGGCGTCACTCCGGGGATACCCTTAAGAAGATGGTCCATGAGACTCTGGAATAATCCTGGAGCCACACTAACCCCAAACTGCAGACGTTTTACCCTGAAGGTGCCTTTATGGGTCACAATTGTCTGGGCGTTTGCTGTGGCCTCCTCCACGGGAAGCTGTTGGTACGCTTGTGCTAAGTCCAGCTTTCTGAAGACCTTGGCCCCAGCCAGGGTTGCCAATACGTGGCTCACTACTGGAACCGGGTACGCATGGTCCTGTAGGGCCCGGTTCAGGGTGCATTTGTAATCCCCACAAATGCGGACGGAGCCATCAGGTTTCACCGGGGTGACGATTGGGGTTTCCCATGTGCCTGATGTGACCGGCTTTAAAACCCCTTGCACTACTAAACGATCGAGTTCCTCCTCAATTTTGGGTTTGAGTGCAAATGGAACCCAACGTGCCTTGACCCTGATGGGTTGCACCATGGGGTTGATCTGTAGGGAAATCGGGGGCCCATTGTAAAGGCCACTAGTGGAAACTCCTGGCAAATTGACTCAAATCCTGTCCCATGGGAAATCTGATTAAGTCCTGACACACTTAAGCCTAACGGGCCAAACCATGCCAAACCCAGAAGGCTGGTAAAGGGACCCTTCATTATGATGAGGTCCAATTTCTTAATGTGATTTTTAAACTAGACCTTAAAAGTGCCCCTTAGCTGAATTATTTTTCTCTGAAATTCTCGTAATACCACGGTGCCGGTCATAGAGTGGGGCCCCCATTGGGAAAAAGCTCTTTAAATGTCTTATCAGATGATATGGAATACAATATGGAATCCATATTGCACGGCCTTCCCTCGATTCTAACTTGCACCCTAAGCTTATTGGACCCTGAGGACGAAAATTGATATACCCTGGCTGAATAGATTGACTGCAGCTCCTCCTCATTGAGGGTCTCATGAACGCGCTGTTTGGGTCATGTTCTTGCGTTCTTGGAGCGGCAGGCACGAACAATGTGTCCTGCCTTACCACAGCCTCGACATGTGACGTCACGGAATCTGCATGTCTTGTGGTCATGGTTCTCCCCACAACTGGCGCAGGTACTGTGTGGATCTGACCGATGCTGGTTTGAATGCAGCTTGGGAGCGGCGGTTGCAGTCAGATCAGACTATGGTTCGGTGGATCTCCTTGTGGGGGGACTCGCCAGAATACGACCGGTCTCGCTGGATACGATGGGTGCCCCCTTCAGCTCAGGGGTTTGGACCCTTTGCATGGGCTCTATCCTTCTCGAAAGCCGTTGCCATGTTGATGGCCTCCGCCATCGTGATGTCATCTTTCGCCAGCAGCTTCCGGCAGAGATGGCTGTCTCGCACGCCTATGACGAACCTTTCAAGCAGTCACTCCTCCAGGTTAGTGAATTGGCAACACATCGCAATTGCCTGGAGAGCTGCAATGTACTCACTCACTGACTCTTGCGCTTGTTGCTCTCTGTGGACAAAATCGTAACGGCGGTGGTTCTTTGTCGGCTGGGGTGCGAGATGCCTTGTCATTGTGTTCGTTAGCTCATCAAAGGAGCAGGCCTCAATGTCCTTAGGTGCCATCAAATGCTCCAGTAAGGCGCAGCAGGCCCTTCTCCGTCACTGGGGTTCTCTGCAGAATCCATTGTGGTAGTGTTGTCGCGATCGCAGTGAGCGGCAGGGCGGTGCTGCAGTGCTGACTCAGGCCTCAAACTCAGACATCAAAGCTGGATGGACCCTGCATCCCATCCTCGTCGCCAGTATTAAATATTGAGTAGACAACACAGCGATTCATCATAAGCTGCTCTTTATTTGGAGGCTGGAACAGAACTGGCTTACTGCTGAGCCAGCCTGCTTTTATAGAGGCTGGCTCAAACAATGTAGCAAAACATAATTCGAAGTTCCCTCCTAAAACAACTGCCAAGAACCTGAGGGAAAACTATATACACCAATACATAACAATGGCCAAGTCGCAATGCCGCCTGCCTGTTTATGGTAAGTGGACTTGTTAGGACAAATGCATGAACTTCCTCCTAGTCTGCAATTCCCACCCCATCCTCAGGTTGGCCATTCCTACCAAGGATGTCTGATTGTGCCTAATAAAAATAAGCAAATAAGAGAAGTAGTCAGAGCGCAGATGAAGCAAAGTAGACTATTGTGAAGGTAGAATCAGACCTGAGTACTCCCTGGGAGGAGTAAAGTAGCAGTAAAGCTGCAGCGCTGTTCACATTTTTCTTGGGGCAATCTCTGTTCTACACATTAGGACTTGTGTCTGAGTAAGTATGCACAGAAGCAGATTGACAAATACAAATGATCAAAACCAGGACTTCTTTCTTTGCAGAATGTCTTAGAAGCTATGTGCTGCCTGAGATGATTGATCTACCCCTGGTATATTATTTGGTTATTTAAGCAGAAGCTTCACTGTAGGCCATAGACTATGGAGAACTTCCCATATTTTTGAAATACCCCACTCCCCTTGGCAAAATAACAGCACAATACTATGCATACCTATTCAGAGATGAATCCTACTGAGAAGGAAGTCCTTTTTAAAAAGTCGGTATCAACACTTGACGCTTACTAATTTACCAACATTTCTGCACTGCCAAAATTAAGAAAAATATCTCACTGAGCAGCAGTAAATTAAACAATAAAATTACATCCAAAAAACAAATAGAATGTACATCACAAAGGTCAGTACATACTATTTAATAAAAAGTATATGCTGCTTACTCAGTTAAACATCTGAAAGTGGTTTACAAACAAGAAACCTAAAATATTCATTTAATAATGCTGCTCAGAGTAAACATTAAAAAGACTACATATTACAACTGCAGGTAAAAATTACATGCCTGGGTATGCTTGATGAAACAGAAAAGTTGTTTAGCAGGTGCCTGAAACAGTGCATTAGGGTAGGCAAAAAGGTAAATGACCCCTGGGTGGTTAAGTCCAGTCAAGGGCAACTATGGGGTGCGGCGCTCATCTCGCTTCAGGCCGAGGGAGCCGGTGTTTGTCCACAGACAGCTTTTCCAGGTCATGTGGCCAGCATGTTGAGCTTCTGGCGCAACGGAACACCGTCACGGAAACCAGAGTTACCAATTTTGGGAGGGTCTAAATGTTTTGACAATTGGAAAAAAGATATTAGTAAATTTATTTGGGATGGAAAAAGGTCGAGAATTAGATATAAAGTATTAATTGATAAAAGGGAAAGAGGTGGATTAAGTTTACCGGATTTTAAATTGTATCATGACGCGGCTGCCCTATATTGGCTAAAAGAATGGATTGAACTAAAAGATAACAAGATTTTGGATTTGGAAGGTGCTGGGTTGGGGTTTGGGTGGCACTGGCACTGGTATGCTTTTGAACTGCTAGGTTGGCAGGAGCTGGGACAGAGCAATGGGAGCTCACCGCCATCGAGTGGATTTGAAACGCCAACCTTCAAGCTCAAGCTCAGAGGCTTGGTGGTTTAGACTACAGTGCTACCTGCTCCCTTAGTGTACCTACCTCATATCAATGGGTAGGGAGTTCCAGCTGTAGGTACTGCTGCAATAATTGATCAGTTCCTTGCAAGTACAGAACAAACCTTACGAAGCATTTTGTAAAAGTGCCGGTTCTTCAGATCAAAGCAGTTGTGTAGGCACATACAAAGTAAGGCAACCATTCAAGTAAACTTGAACCTAAGCTACTGAGAACTTTTTATATACTAATAGTACCACCTAGAATATGGCCTGGTAACAAATCGGCAGCTAGTGCAGATTTGTGAGCAGCAGTGATATCCATCCAGCTCCTTCCTGCATAGTCACTGCTTAGTTCTTACTCTCCCTGCTTATTTGCCTCGTGCCTAGAAAGCAGGGGACTGAGCGTTTGCTACTCGACTTTCCAGGAAAACCCACTGTGCTGAATTGGAGCAAACACCAATTTGCGGAAAGCCCAATTGACATTTTCTCCAGTTCAGCACTGCAGAGTGGGGTTTCCCTGGGGGAAAGCGATGAGCCCTAAGTTCTGCTTAGAGCTGGGTGCACTTCTGCATGCAGCCTAAAGGTATTAACTAGGCATAGGTGTTCATGGGACTAGTAGTTGTGGGTCTGCTGCGGTATTCAGTTGTGTCTTTTTCTCTCCTCTTTCTTGTGTGTTGCATTACAGGCTGCCCTAGGAGTTTGATGTCTTTGTGCCGCGTGGCAGTACGAAGGACACTTGGGAAAAGTCGACTGCAGCTGATCCATGCTCTTCCAGTGCCAGACCCGATCATAAATTTTTTACTCCATAAACAGCAGTAAGGTCTCCTTGGATGTTTTGGAGGATAATTTCCCTCCCTCCCTCCCTCCCTGTCCCCCCCCCCTTTAATGAGGATTTTGCTTTTTTTAAGAGTGAGCAATTAAAAACAGGAAGAAATGTTTGTTTAATGCTATAAAATTATTTTCATGATATTATTTCTGTTAATTATTCTATATAATTTGGGTTTCAACAAAGCTGCTTCCTGGTGAAGATGATCTAATGTGTTACAGTGCTTCACATATCATGAAAAAGATAGGACATGGTCCTATAGCTTTAGTGTAGACAGTATTTGTTTTTAGTGGTGTGGATGTGTTTATTTAAAGCATGTGCTGTTGTTCCAAAAACAGCTCAAGGTATTTATTTAGCAGGCAGTGTGGCGAGGCTGTGCCTTCAGGCTGCCACAGACACCTCAACCCTCCCCTTCTCCATCCTGGGATGAGGCAGCAACTCAGCCAGAGGGAGGCCAGGTGAGCAGTGCTGCCCTGACCTGCGATCCTGCTCTTCTGAGGGCTCAGGATGTAGTTCAGGGTCGCAAGCTACATTGTTTTGGTTCCAAGACTTGCCTCATCCCTTGCCATATGGCCAACTCCAAAAAGCTACATATTCCCAGTTGTGCCTTCACAATACAAATTACATGTATGTTTTTTTTAATCCACTCATCTGATTTTTTCACGCTATTCAAATAATCACCAGTAAATTATTGTTGCTGCCTTGATGATTAGCTGTTGTGGAATTTATTCCAGTTCCTTTTCAGCACAGTGTAAAGTATGCTAAAAATCTTGTCCATCAGTTGCATGAGGTAACCACAGTTCTGAAACATTTTATCTTGTGTGTGTGTGTTTAAGAAATCATGTTAGCTTAAAAAATCTTCAAGGTAAGGCGAATGCAGCATTTTCTGATGTCCAAAATACATACCTTTGGCTACTACTACTGAGTCTGATCAGCTGCATTGATCACTGCCATTGCACAAAGAGAAAAGTGAAGGATCACAGGGAGGGTAGAAATAATTGTTTTCCTTATATAGTCAGAGATATCTCAAACCCAGTGTGTAAACAGACATTGTACATACAAATAAAAATGTGTGGGCCGGCCTGGGATCATGCTTGCAGAAGGGGCTGCATAAATAGGTTTTCTATGCAGGACCTGTCCCCTCCATTTTTGCAGAGCCAAAGTTGCATGTGAGGATCCTGCATGTGCTGTGCATTGGGTATAGGCTCCTATGCAAATGAGGTCTTGAATGTGTGCTGATGAATGCAATCCTGGGTCTCCCTCCGCGCATTCCTTTATACTGGATGGCCATCTGCGTGGGGCTTCAGAGTTTACTGATTTAGTGTGCTGTTGTTGTGAATCAATGCTTTCTAAAAACCACTATAAGGGAATCCCAGGACATTTTACCCACACATCCCTTTCTTCACAATCTCCGACTGTTCTCAGGCTATCTTCAGTGTCTGTGCCTCATCAGAGCTAATATTATTATTTTGTTGGAAGCCACCCAGGGGGAAACCCAGCCAGATGGACGGGGCATAAATAATAGTAATTATTATTATTATTCAGGTTCATTCTTGACAATATTAAACCTGGTATAATTAAAACTCCAAACTGCAGTGGTGAGGGTTTCTCTCTCCTTTCATTCCCATTCAACATTGAAATCAAACTTTCCAAACTTTCCATGAGCTCATTCATTTAAGAATCTTAAAACAAATCTATTGAACACTCTAACAAATCCACTTACTAATTGTACTATTAGGGTATAGAAAATCTGGCAACCTAAGCTTGCACCTATTATTTCTCCATTAATCTCAATATCACACCACCCAGATTTCTTCCAGCAATGGGAGAGAGAAGCAATTTGAACATTGGGAATCCATAGGATTATATACATAATGAGATTTCTATAACAATAATCAACCTATATCTATTAACCAAATGAAAATACCTTTCTCAAATCCTAACAGTAACTGAATCTATTTTAAACAAAATTCATAGTTTTATTATAGAAACAACATGTAAAAACACAAGCTCTGAAACCCTTAACACAATTTGAAAATTTATTAAATGGAGAGGGGCAAAAGGATGAGATTCTAAATTGTACTCTATATTGCTCAATATGGATCTATGGAACCCCTTTAAAAATGGGGAAATTATTGCACAGATGGTAACGCACCCCTTTGCAAATGTCAAAAAAAAATTCTATATCACCTAATTGTTGGAGGAGTTACAATAAACTTTGTACATATTATCATTTATGGTGGGGATGTTAGTTGGTGCGAGGTTTTTGGAATTTAATTTTGACAAAGATGATAAATATCATGCCCATCAACATTTCTGTGATGAAAATAGGGCTCTCCTTTTCTACACCAGGAAGCATCTCCCACACACAAAGACGTCATGGACACATCTACAATACATGGATCACTTTGAGCCAATTACAACCTCTCCGCTGAACCTCCCTTGCAGAATTGTTGAAAGAAAAAATGTGCAAGGAAAGGGATCGTGTACATTACAACAATGAAATAAACTTGTAACTGTAAGCTGCCTTGAGTCCCTGACAAGGGAAAAGGTGGGAAATGGTTAGTAGTAGTAGTAGTAACCATGAGAATGATCAGGAACACACCAGACAGTAAATCCTATTGAACTCAGTGGGACTTAGTTCTTAGTAGACATGCTTTGGATTGCAGAGTGAGGCTGCCCAGTCTTGACCCAGGTACCTGGGTGTCAGCTCCATTGAATACAGCAGGACTTACTTGTGAGTAGACAGTGGAAGGCTCAACTTACAATAAAGAAATCAAATGCGTTTCCTAAAAATGGCTGATTGTGAAAGCATTGCAATTAAAGAATTTAAAGTGGATTGGTGAACCTTTCCTTCAAAATTATTCACCTTTTCCTTCACTTGGTGCAAGGATCTTATTATCAGTATAAACAGGACTCTGCTTTTTGCAGCTACACACCCACCCCACTTTTAATTGTTCTCCGAGACATGGAGGCGAGGGAAAGGGAAAAGCGGAACATTCCAGGATCAATTCAGAAACCGGGATGGCTTCTGTAATTCCAGGACTGTCCCTAGAAAACTGGGACACTTGGAGGGTATGGAATATTACTAAGGAAACTTGTTTGCTGTCCAAAATGAACATTACTGCACATTTTTTATGATACCATTAGAATTGGTCTTCTTTATGATATAGGCAGCACAAATAGGAAGTCCAACTCAATGCAAAACACCCCGAAATCATACACTGGATGCTTGGTATCACTCACACTGGAATATAGCTATAATGGAGAAAACCATGTATAATTTGAGCACTAGAACCCCCAGATACTTTTAATATGATTTGGCATTACTTTGTGACATATACAGGGAAAACCTTCATTTTCAAGTCAACCCTCGTCAAAAGTCTGGCAAATCTCGAATTATACTTGATGATCTGATAGTCTGTCTCTACTTGGACTTTATTTTAAGTCATGTGCAACTATTTATTCTGAATGCCTATTTTATAGCTTTGGTTTCCATTTTTGTCTTTATAATTATGCTTCCCTTTACCGGTCAGGCAGTATTGCATGGCAGGGCCTCTCTCCCCACCATGAGCTGGCAAGGGATGGGGATTTCCCCCAGGCCCAGCACATTCCCAAATTGGGCTTTGTGCTGGTCTGGGGAGTGGATCAAAGGCTGCTTGCTGACTGGCCAATGGCAGGCAAGCCTCTCTGCTGGCTCCATCCCTGGGGCAGCTTGGACTGGGCACTCATCCCCCACTTCAGTCCACCTCAGGAACACCGCTGGCACCCAGGTCCTCCCTTGGTTGCTTGTGGGATCTCACCGTTGAGCATTGCTGGACCTAGTCTTTGGTGGAGGGGAGACTGTAGCCTCTGCCTGCCCCTCCAGTCATAAGGGGATCCAGAAGTAGTTGCTTCTGTCCAGAATCCCAAGCGGGAGCCATAGTGCTCCTCAGGGCAGCAGCCCTGCAAGGGGTTCCTACTTGATGTGTGTCATAGGCCCCTTGGCGCCTCAGGTTGACCCCTAACAGGCAGGCTGGAGGTCATGTGGCCGTACCCAATGCTTTTCCAAAGACCATTACATCTGTCACCAACAAAGTTGTGGCCTGATTTGACCCAATAACTATGTTGTCCTGTGTATTGCTTGGGTGGAGCGGTCATGGGTGAGGGGAGGCAACTTGTTCATGAAATTGTTATCTCTGTTTACGTACATTAAAAATAAAATAATAAGAATAAACTTTGCACACAAAAAACCCAACCACAACCAGAATACTGTCTTATTCTAAAGGGTTGTTGAAAGAATAGAAAAGGTTATAACATGCCCTCTATTCTTTATAAAGCAGTGTGCCAATGCTGAGCTCTCTTCTTTCTTCAGCATTTAAAAAACTTCCTGACAGTAAGAGCTGTTCGGCAGTGGCATTTGCTGCCAAGGAGTGTGGTGGAGTCTCCTTCTTTGGAGGTCTTTAAGCAGAGGCTTGACAGCCATATGTCAGGAATGCTTTGATGGTGTTTCCTGCTTGGCAGGGGGTTGGACTGGATGGCCCTTGGGGTCTCTTCCAACTCTAGGATTCTATGATTCTATGATTCTAAGTATGCATGTAATGCAGGCCTTGTTGTTGCTAGATCTGGGCTTTTCTGCATGTGCCTCTTTTTGTTTCCAACCATCAAAAATCTTTTGCCACAGCATTTTACCAGACATCTTGGGGTTCATGAGGGCCAGAAACTTATTTCAGGTGAGATTCTTGGAGCAGTGGAGCTTATTGCTCAGTGACCATCACCACTTAACTTTTCATGGGTTTTGGCCGGCTTGCAGAGCCTCCCGTCGTCGTCCCCACTGGTTTCCTTTGGGTCACAGTTGCTTTTATTTTCATCCTGTGAACCTGGCTCAACATCAAGCAGTGTGATTGCACTGTAGGAAAGTTGTGCCTTCTGGTTTTTGAATTATAAATGGAAAAGCCATCCTGTTTTTGGAATAAACAGCACTAGTCATTAGAAGGTCTGGCAAGTTACTATTGCATTACAAAAGAATGAGGAATTATTTTAGTGGAGAAAAGCCCCCAGAAACAGACAGTCAATTGTCACCTTTTCCAGGGTGGAAATCTTTTATTTTCTTTGTTAATGCCACGCAGACCATAAATTAGAATTCCAGATGAAAGGTAAGGCTAGGCTACATTTCAAAGGCAATTAGTGGAAGTCTTGTGAGCGCTGCCCTGAGACATTACTGACAGCTCTTCCTCATCAAATGGAGTAAATTGGAAGCCTTCTGAAAGCCTCTCCTAGCACGGATGCTCAATTTCATGCGCATCAAATAAAGATTTTCCTGAAGCAACAATGGCCACATTCCCACAACTAGCTAACCATTTCAGTACAACTTCAATGCACTCCTAAATAATTTTCTTACTGAGGATCAGTTCTGACAGAAAAAGTTCATTGCACCTGGGATACATGGCCAATCAGAACTGACATAGGTGTTCCTCTGCAAGGAAGAAGGGGGCTGAGGGGAACCTTCTCATTGTCTCAGGAATTAAAGTGATAATCTCTGGCATCCTGATACCTGAGTGCCAGACAAAAGGGTGTGATTAACTTGGCTGGGAAACAGGGAAATGTAAATATCTCTCTCTTTTTACTTGATTACGGTAGGTTTTGGGGGCAGGGAGCAGGGTCCAGGATGCTCAGATTACTGCCACCAGACCTCCCCTTTCATGATGTACCTATGATGAATCTAGGGAAGGCGGTCTTGGGCTACACCCCTTCTGTGACGTATGGGTGATGCTTCTGGGGGGTGGGCTGAAACCAATTTCAAATTTCTATTTAAGGGCAGGGCACATTTGTTTGGGGTTCCTTCCTTGTTCTCCTGCGTGAGGGGAAGGACCCTGTTGCAACAGCAAAAACAAAGGCTTTGCTTCTCAAAATTCTCTGGTTGGCCTCTGTTATATTCTCCGACCGATGGAGAACCCCATAAGGGCAGATTTTTGCTTATTACATCATCACTACATCACTCTTACATAGCTAGAAAGGGGATGTCTACACAACATTAACATAAGGGTAAACAAGATGGGACACGGATTAAACCACAGAGCCTCTGTGGGTTAAACCACAGAGCCTAGGGCTTGCTGATCGGAAGGTCGGCGGTTCGAATCCCTGCAACGGGGTGAGCTCCCGTTGCTCAGTCCCAGCTCCTGCCAACCTAGCAGTTTGAAAGCACATCAAAGTGCAAGTAGATAAATAGGTACCGCTACAGCGGGAAGGTAAACGGCATTTCCGTATGCTGCTCTGGTTCGCCAGAAGCGGCTTTGTCATGCTGGCCACATGACCCGGAAGCTGTACGCCGACTCCCTCAGCCAATAACGCAAGATGAGCGCTGCAACCCTAGAGTCGGTCAGGACTGGACCTAATGGTCAGGGGTCCCTCAGGGCAAAAGTAAATGTGTGATAAGTACCAGAAGGAACTTCTTGAGTACCCACAGGAAAAGAACAATAAGGTCCTGGCTTTGCATCGGCTGCCACCTGGGTGGGTCTGGTGATGGGATTAGGCTTGGCCAACAATCAGCTCAGCAAAGTGCCTCTGGGCACTTCCTGGAGTCCCTTTTCAAGGGCAAAAGAGCGTTGGAATGGAGGAAACTGGAGTTGATTTTACTATATGATTTTTAAAACTAGGTAACTTCCCTGAGCTGTCAAGTCGAAAGGATACATTTATGCATATTTATAACATTTAACAACTTTAAAGATGTGCCCCCCCCCGTAATTTCCGTAACAAATTACATATCTCTAGCCGCTTTTGCCCTGGTGCCCTCTCCTCTTGCCTTCCCTGGCCCATGCCAAGCCACTACAGCTTTCCCTTCTTTTGGGTGCAGATCTTTTGGATTCTGTTATTTCCCAGAGCTTTCCAAACTGTGTGTTGTGTCGGCTGCAGTGTGCAGGTGTGTCACAGAAACGCTCCTCCCGGGGCTTGAAAGGGGTTAGTTTAACCTCCTGTTTGCTTTGTTGACATTTAGTCGTGTCCTACTCTTCGTGACCCCATGGACCAGAGCACGTCAGGCACTCCTGTCTTCCACTGCCTCCCGCAGTTTGGTCAAACTCATGTTGGTAGGTTCGAGACCACTGTCCAGCCATTTCGTCCTCTGCCGGTTTGCTAGTAACTGAATTACTGTGTCATGAAATGATGCAATCTAAAACGTTTATCACCAACATGAAAAATTTGGAAAGCTCTGTTCTTTCCTTTTCAAAGAATTAATCTGTGTAATGCAACTGCAATTGTTCTTTTATAGGCATGTTAGGTCTTGGAAAGTTCAAAAAGGCCAAATGGAACCGCCTGAGAGGAGGAGCCAGGCCCAAACAAGTAAGGGTTAAATTTTGTGCCAGTTAGAACCCAGAGGGGCGGGCTCAGCCAGGGTATAAAAAGCCCCTCCCTGAGGAGAGGAGAGAAGAGGGAGAGTTAGGAGAGTGAGCGCTAAGAGTCCAAAGTGAGAGCTGGGTCTGGGAGTGATAGGTGAAGCATTGGTGGTAGTTAGCAGACAGGATAACCAGTTATTGTGAAACTTGTTGTATTTATTAATTAGCTGTTTATAGCGGCAATAGGCCGGTATAGGTCATCTATATGGTGCTGGAGGAGACTCTTGAGAGTCCCATGGACTGCAAGAAGATCAAACTTATCCATTCTGAAGGAAATCAGCCCTGAGTGCTCACTGGAAGGACAGATTGTGAAGCTGAGGCTCCAATACTTTGGCCACCTCATGAGAAGAGAAGAATCCTTGGAAAAGACCCTGATATTGGGAAAGATTGAGGGCACTAGGAGAAGGGGACGACAGAGGATGAGATGGTTGGACAGTGTTCTCAAAGCTACGAACATGAGTTTGACCAAACTGCGGGAGGCAGTGGAAGACAGGAGTGCCTGGCGTGCTCTGGTTCATGGGGTCACGAAGAGTCGGACATGACTAAACAACTAAACAACAACAAGGTCATCTATTATAAGTTTGTTGAACACTGTTTATTATCCAGCAACCACAAGCCTTTGTACACAATAAAGCAACTTGTTTATTCACATCATCCTCGTCTGTGGTAAATAAAACGAGCAGGTACCAGTTAGCAGTCTGGTGAGCTGCAGCTGAGGTACCATTTGTCATAGACCGTGAAACGTCCGGGGGTGCTGCACAGGTCTGCAGGGACCGTGACAGAGGTGTTTTTGTTTTTTAATAGCACTGGTCTCTCTCTGCATCATGTGCAGCAGCAGCAGGGCTGGAGTTTTATAGGCCTTTATACTAACTAGAGAATTGGGTGTTTTATAATGCCTTTTCTTATCCCTGGTTGCTGTTCTTGTTCTCCAGCTGCCCTTTGCTTAAGACAGTGTGTCCTTTACTTACCCACCTGCCTTTTTCTCCAGTCATCTCAGCTAAAAGAACAAAAAAGCTAAACACGTTTGGTGCTCAGCTTGGTTGCCAAATGGAACATTTTAAAATGCAGCATGTGGACAAAATGTTGACAGGGTGAAGAGACTTTAGATTTGTATTCTAAATACTATCGTGTTTCTCATAAAATAAGACGTACCTATAAAATAAGCCATGGCAGGTTTTTCATGCATTGACAAAATATAATACATACTCCAAAAATAAGCCATAGTGGTGGGAGTAGTGGATGGCGCAATGGAAGAGGAAGATGCCTGTCAGCGCATGGAACCGGATGCTGCTGCCCCTCCAAAATGCCCAGCAGCGCGCGCCGCGTGGAGCCCCGAGCCAGCAGGACCCAGCAGCGCGCCCCGCTGAAGCGCTGACAAAGCGCCCAGCAGCCCCACACAGAGCGCCCCGAGCCAGCGGGACCCAGTAGTGCTCTGTAGCACTTCGAATCCTCCTGCTGCTGCGGCTCGGGGCGCTCTGCGCGGCGCTGCTGGGCGTTTTGTCGGCGTTGCAGCAGCAGCAGCAGCAACAACAACAACAGCCAGTTCCGGGCACCAGGAGAAACACGGTATATGGCTCTGATGGCCAAAGGAAGCAACAAGACACAGGAGGCCACTCGACAAACCTGTTGTTTTTGGAGACAGGAATTCATTTAAAGTAGCTAGGTGTTCCTTTACCACCCCTTTTCCTATATTGGGCTGCAGTTCCCTCCTTATATCATTTATTATGTTATCATCAGGTTGAGCATTGTTTTCCTTTTAGGTGAAAACAGGCAAAGTAGGTGTTGAGCTATTTTGCCTTTTCTTTGTCACCTAATAGCAATTGCTTGTTCTTTCTCCTGTATCAAACATAGCCAAAGAAACCTTTATTGTTATTCTTAATCTCCCTTGCAAGATGAAGCTCATTCTGAGCTTTAGCCAGCCTGACTTTACCCCTGCAATTATTGGTTACCTGTGTGTACTCCTCCTTTGAGATTTCCCCTTTCTTCCATTTCATATACATACCCTTCTTAAATCTCAGCATATCTGCAGCCACACCGGTTTCCTTAGATGCCCCCATTTTTCTTTAGAATCATAGAATCATAGAATCATAGAGTTGGAAGAGACCACAATGGCCATCCAGTCCAACCCCCTGCCAAGCAGGAAACACCAGCAAAGCATTCTTGACATATGGCTGTCAAGCCTCTGCTTAAAGACCTCCAAAGAAGGAGACTCCACCACACTCCTTGGTAGCAAATTCCACTGCCGAACAGCTCTTACTGTCAGGAAGTTCTTCCTAATGTTTAGGTGGAATCTTCTTTCTTGAAGTTTGAATCCATTGCTCCGTGTCCGCTTCTCTGGAGCAGCAGAAAACAATCTTTCTCCCTCCTCCCTCCTCCTTTCATATATTTGAACATGGCTATCATATCATCCCTTAACCTTCTCTTCTCCAAGCTAAACATACCCAGCTCCCTAAGCCGTTCCTCATGAGGCATCGTTTCCAGGCCTCTAACCATTTTGGTTGCCCTCTTCTGGACACGTTCCAGCTTGTCAGTATCCTTCTTGAACTGTGGTGCCCAGAACTGGACACAGTACTCCAGGTGAGGTCTGACCAGAGCAGAATACAGTGGTACTATTACTTCCCTAGATCTAGATGCTATACTCCTATTGATGCAGCCCAGAATTGCATTGGCTTTTTTAGCTGCTGCATCACACTGCTGACTCATGTCAAGTCTGTGGTCTACCAAGACTCCTAGGTCCTTTTCACATGTACTGCTCTCAAGCCAGGTGTCACCCATCCTGTATTTGTGCCTTTCATTTTTTTTTTTTGCCCAAGTGTAGTACCTTACATTTCTCCTTGTTAAAATTCATCTTGTTTGCTTTGGCCCAGTTGTCTAATCTGTTAAGGTCATTCTGAAGTGTGATCCTGTCCTCTGGGGTATTAGCCACCCCTCCCAATTTGGTGTCGTCTGCAAACTTGCTCAGGTTGCCCTCAAGCCCATCATCCAAGTCATTGATAAAGATGTTGAACAAGACTGGGCCCAAGACAGAACCCTGTCTTGTTGGAATTGTCTGCATTTGGGCCTTCAATATTTCACCCTTCAGAAACTCCCATGGTTCTATGCACACCATTGAGACAGCACTTTGTGCTGCTAAATTCCCCTGCTAATCTCCCTCACAAACTCCCCTGTTTGCAAGTCCTTTTTGCAAGCTCTTGGTCCGGAGCTCCCAGAAGTCTAACTATTCAGCTGAGTCTAACTATTGCATGGACAGGCAGAGTCCCCCCAACCCCAGGCGACCCCCGAGCGGAATAATGACTCAATGTGCTATGGGATTAAAATTGGCCACAACTTTATTAAGATTCAGATGTAGGGAGACCTTGGCTCAGGCATTGGGCGTTATCCTCCCCAGTCCCCAGCTGGGGATCTGAGAGACATCAGGGTTATTCAGAATGTGTGGGGACTGGGCTGACTCAGGAGAACATAGGTTCAAGCAGAGAGCCAGCCCCCCATTTCACCACTGTTGCAGGGGAGAGCAATGACAACCTCTTGGCGTATGGCCAATGCCTCCCCTCAAGACCCCTTTAACGGGAACCCTGGGATCACCGCTGCAAGGGTCTCTCATACGACTAAACCAGTTAGTTTGCTTCCCCGGAATTGGCATAACAAGGCTGTGGATAAATCCCATAAGCACTACAGCAGAATACAGTATGTGATGGAAAGATGTGCCTGTCTTTGTGGGAAAGGCTGGCAAGGGATGTCCTTCCCAAATCCTGCCTGAAGGCTTCCCCTCCTCTCTCCCCTCAGAGCCCAGCAAAGAGAATGATTCCTATTCCAGGCTTTCAGGCTTCCACGCTAATTTAACCTGAAACATTTCCTGCTTTGTGAGAGGGAAGCAGGTCCGAAAGCTGCCTATTTGAAAGGGGAACTGAAAAGAATATCAGCAATTTTATGGCTGCTCTGTTTCTTGGCAGCACATTTTGGGGGGGGGGAGAAGGTAGAACAATGCAAACATTGGCTCAGGGTTAGTTTGTTTTTATTGCAAGTTTGTCCTCATGGTGTTTCTTTCCCATATTTATTTTATTAATATTCATGCATTCATTCTCAGGCCATTGTTTCTATGCGACACAGTTCCCTCTCATGAAGCCTGAACCACGACAATATCGACAATATCAAGGCATCTGAAGACAACAGCCACCTTCATGATCAACCAAAGTGCACTTCATAACTAAATACAGTCATACCTCATGTTATGTCTGCTTCAGGATGCATCTTTTCGGGATATGGAAGCGCCAAACTCGGAAGTCCCAGAACAGGTTACTTCCAGGTTTGGCACGCACGCATGCGCAGAAGTCCCAAACTGTGCTTTGCGCATGCGCAAAAGCGCCAAATTACATCACGCGCCTGGTAGACGCGGCACTTTTCAGGTTGTGAACGGGCCTCCGGAAGGGATCCCGTTCGCAACCAGAGGTACCACTGTATGCATAAACTGCTGGACTATAGTATGAATCATAGATACATAGAATTGTAGAGTTGGAAGGGACTCCAAGAGTCATCCAGTCCAACCCCCTGCAGTGCAGGAATCTCAACTGAAGTGTCCAAGACAGAGGGCCATCCAACCCTTGCTTAAAAACTTCCTATGAAGCTGAGTCCACAACTTCCCAAGGGAGTCTTTTCCACTGTCAAACATCACTTACTGTCAGCACGTTATTCCTGAAGTTCACTTGGAATCTCCTTTCTTTTAACTTGAATCCATTGGTTCAGTTCCTACTCCCCTGTGCAGGAGAACATAAGCTTGCTTCATCTTGCCTTTTAGATATTTGAAGATGGCTATTGTGTCTCCTCTCAGTCTCCTCTTTTCCAGGCCAAACATACCCAGATACTTCAACTGTTTCCCAAACCCTTGATCATCTTAGTTGCCCTCCTCTCCACATGTTCCAGCTTGTCAACTTCCTTCTTAAACTGTGGTGCTGAGATTGGACACAGTATTCCAGGTGTGGTCTGATCAAGGTAGAACAGAGCAGTACTATTACTTCCCTTGATTGGGACTCTATACTTCTGTCTATGCAGCTGAAAATAGCATTAGCTTTTTTTGCTGCTGCACCACACTGTTGTCTCATGTTATTTTTATTTTTAAATAATTTTTATTAATTTTCAATTGCTAAAATCCAATAACAGCCACATTTTATTAATATCAAATTACAATTCATATCCAAATATATATCAGTTATAAAGGCAATTATACAATATGTGTGATTTCCCGTGTGCTGGGTTTCAGGGTGCAAAGTTCTTATTTCTTCCTGCTTCCAAAAACTTGATTAATCCAGTTACATTCAGTCCTGATCTTAGTCTCTTATCAACAGCTGCAGAGTTCTTGACTTCCATTCGTATTAACACGTTTAATAAATTTCATTTCCACAGAAGGAGTTATATATCCTGTAAATTCCCTGTGTGAGAAGTTTATTTTTCCATTTGTTTCTTCAATTTTCTTGTTCTGATCATGTCCTATGCAACTTCTCTACTTCTGCTTTTTCACTCTTTCTCTTCCTCTGTTCCCGTTTAATTTCAGCTGCATCACACATCATCTTGGTTTGTTTGAGTATAAAGGGACCCCTGACCATTAGGTCCAGTCGTGACCGACTCTGGGGTTGCGCGCTCATCTCACATTATTGGCCGAGGGAGCCAGCGTATAGCTTCCAGGTCATGTGGCCAGCATGACAAAGCCACTTCTGGCAAACCAGAGCAGCACATGGAAACGCCGTTTACCTTCCCGCTGGAGCGGTTCCTATTTATCTACTTGCATTTTGACGTGCTTTCGAACTGCTAGGTTGGCAGGAGCTGGGACCAAGCAACGGGAGCTCACCCCATCGCAGGGATTCGAACCGCCGACCTTCTGATCTGGTGTCCCCGCCATAGCTCCGGGCGATTCTCCATTTCTCCTTCTCCTCTAACCTTTAAATCACTAAAGATCTAATGCCCTGCCAGAGCTATGGCCAATCTTCTAAGCCCATAGTCCAAATTGCAATAAGTGGAAGTTCAGTGCTTTAAATCATTTCAGTGTTCTCACACAGTTCTATTTTCATATTAATCCATAAATATAATCTTGTTCTCTTTTCCTCCTCTTGCTTTTTAGCAGTTTGTTGGCATTCAGGGGGAGGTTTGCCAAATCATTTATGTAGCAAACATGGTATATGTAAAGAAAAGGTAAAGGCTCCCCTCCCCGCTCACATACCATATTTTTCTACGAAGGAAATCATCTTTCCAGTTCGAAACATTGCGACTCAGTAGCAGATTCACTTGGCAGTTTGTAATCTTGTGCCATCCATCCTGCACACGTCTGTAAATTAGAGCAGTTTCATCCTAATAAACATCGTTGGGGGGGGGTACCGATAGGCAAAGTGCTTTGGCACCCAGAGTCTTCCTGCCTCCCACATTCCAGGTATCAAGACGATTTGTGGATGAAGCTCACTCCCCTGGGCCCTGGGGAGAACTTGCAAGGAAAACGACCCTCAAATCATCCTTGTTTATCTTCGCTAATGATCTCCGCTAATGTTGGAGCTGCACCCATTAAGGCAGGAAGCACCGGAAATCTGTGGCCTCATGTTAAGCTTGTGGTGTACTAAGACCCCTAGATCCTTTTCACAAGCCAGGTATCCCCCCATCTTATATTGGTGCAGCTGGCTCTTCCTGCCTAAGCGCAGAACCGTACATTTGTCCCTATAGAAATACATTTTGTTACTTTGGGCCCAGTTCTGTTAAGGTCATATTGAATCCCAATTCTCTCCTCTTCCCGCACTTCTGCAGAATGCGCCTCCCTCCCTCCACTACACACCACTGGGCGCAGGTCTCCCCTTCCACCCCCCCACCCCACCCTCCCTGGGGGGTGTTGGCTGCCCAAGGGAAGGAGGGCTGTGACAACTTGCAGAAAATATTGTGGAGCCCCAGCCTCCCTAAACATTTTATTAGGGGGCGAAGGGACTAGGGCCCCATAGAGCTGGTGCCTGTGCCCAGAAAAGTGCCCAACAGAGAGCAGGCAGTAGAGATGAGGATAGTTAGAGGGCTGGGTGAGTTTTCTGCTTGACCAGAGCTCAGAAACAAAATACGACAAACACCCTGTTTTATGCTTGGCTTGTCCTCCTGGTTTGTTTGAAGAGAAATCACACTTCAGGCTAAGCCAGCCCTCTGGTTTGTTTCCTCCTGGTGCAGGGAGGAGGGGGCGAGTGCAATGTGAGCAGCGCTGTGCACTAGCACACTACGGTAGCTCATTCATAGCAAACAATAGGTCATTTAACTACGGCATACCATAATGTTGAACCAAACCACTAGCTGAAAAAAACAACAGTGCATATTTCCGGGGGCCAAAAATAGTGCAAGTTGAATGCTGGCAAAATGCAATGGATTCACATTGGAAGAATTGTCTAACAGGCAGACATCTGATTTCCATGTACTGCAACAACTCTGTGCAATTATAGGGTCATGATACAAATGATGACGATGACTATGACGTGAGTGTCTGGAAGGTCCCTAGCAAGTGCTGCAAATATTGAAAAGGTGAAAGAAAGAAAAACACCTTTGTAATCTGGGGCGTCTGGATTCATTGCAGATGAAGTTGGGCTCTGGTTATGCATGGTTGAAAATCAGCCACTTTACTTCACAGCACCTAGGAGGCATTTTGTTGTCTCACCCACCCCACCCCCAGCTACTGTCACAGATGAGAAAGATCAAAGCCTGTGTTGAAAAGAGTAGAAAGAAGGCAGGGGGGGGGCTGGTAGCTGGTATTGTACATCTGGAAGCCAGATGCCAGAAGGATCTCTCAGCAATTCAGAGAAGGAAGACTGGAAACGGCTGCCTAGACTGCTAAAAAACAACACTGTCCTACTGCGTGGCACTGGTCAGTATTTTATCTTTGCTTCTTTGCATAAATGATAACTTTAGAAAGCATGTAGGAACAGAACAAGGCTGCAAGTTGGATTCCATGGGAACCAGAGTTCTCAAAGTATGACCTAGAGGCACCTGTTGGGGTACAGGGGGGGGGACCACACCCAAACTTGAGCAAGGGCTTCTTTGTCCTATCTCCCCAATCTCTCAGTCACAAATTGTGCCACAAGTGGGAAGCAACAATCCATGGTGGCCCTTTGGGATCTCCTGTTCAGAAAAGATAATACCTATTCAGAGTCTCATTTTATTATGCCAAAGAGAGCAAAGTAAACAGTATCAGATATTGATTGCATTAAGATCTACTATGACAACCCACCATCCTGTCTACATGGATATCACTGCCTTCACTTGGACAGAATATGTATTACAGTGGTACCTTGGGACCTGTTAACAAACTATTCGGTTTACAAACTCTGCCCCCCCCAAAAAAAGTAGTGTTCCCATTTGCGAACTTTACCTCGGTCTACGAACGGAAGCCGAACGGTGGAAGGGCACCGGTGGGGGGGAGGCCTCATTAGGGAAAGCACGCCTCGGTTTAAGAATGGATTTGATTTAAGATCGGACTTCAAGAATGGATTACGGTAAGTTCGTAAACCGAGGTACCACTGTACTTGTTTTGTTCTGGGGTTTTTATTATGAACATATTAAAATTCTCCTTTCTCCTAGGGATTGCCCAACAGAGGAATACTGACCTACCTTTTAGGGCTGCCTTTAAGGATTACAACAAGATTTCAGTATGTCAGAAAGCAACACTATTAAGTCCCATGTTTGTGTAAAGTGAAGCCTTGCTCCAAATACTACAATTTTTTATTTGCAAAATACATTTGGGGAGCACAATTTTTTTTAGCTCCTAGTGCAGAAACGGTCATGTTTTATTAATTTTTGGAAAATTGGCCCATTGTTTGAAAATTTGACCAGTGAGACATGCTTAGTATTGTTTCTAAAATGTTGTATGACATCCATTTGCTTATCTTACTGTTTTTTGTAAGACATGTTAGAAACTTTACAGTATATCTGAATAAATCAAATTAAAAATATTTGCATTTGTGCCATTCTTCTGTTTTCACAATAAAGCTGACTAGCTTGAGGCCTTGCAGGCAGGTGAGAGTGGAGCAGAAGAGAGGAAGGCAGGACATACCAAGCGCTCCATAATTTAAAGCATCTTTAGCCAAGTGGTTCAGTGAAAAGGATGTGGCTAAAACAAACTATAAAAAAAGAATGCAGAAAGGGATCAAAGGGTGTATACAAATTTATTCCTTGTGCCAGAGAAGGCTTTTCTTCGCTCATGTTAAAAAAAAAAGGTGATGGTTTGACCTGTGATGAAAAATTAATAAATATCCACAATAAATAAACACACTGCATGCTTTTTGACATGAGCATCCGAGCAAGGCTGTTGTAAATCTTGAATTTTTATTTTAATCTGACAGCACACTTGATCTTGCACTGAATGTAGTATTACTAGTCTTAAGATCAATTGATAAATTGCCTACAGTAACCTAACTGGTTTACAACTCATGAAACTTGAGGTTTTTGCATGGTTTACGGTTGGCATTGTGCCTTTTACAGCTGTGCAGGAGCCATAAATTCAACAGGTTAAGCCTTTTCTAATATGGAAATACATTTATGGGGAAAGCTTTACTTGTTCGTATTCTGTCATTCAGACTTGCAGTTCCAGGCATTGTGCTCCCCAGTCCCCAACCCCAGAGAATTAAAAGACCACTGAGATTGGTTTGGATCAAAACAGACCACAACTTTATTGAATACAGCTGAAAGAGGTTTGGCTTGGGCATGGGGCAATTAAACACTTCCAGCCCACCTGCCGGAAGTGATGCATACGGTAGGTCAATCCAGGCAGGGGTTCCTAAGACTTACATCAAATAGGGTGACCCCCACAGGGACCGCCACCTGGGGGAGTGTCATTGGCCCTGGTTCCTGGCTGGGTGTAAGGACATGGCAACTCCCCCCAGATCCCATTAATGCGATACCCCAGCGCTTGGAGGGGCAGGCAGAGACTACAACCTCCCCTACATCCAAGACATGACCAGCAGCTTGAACCAAGGGTGGGGGTGGGGAACCCGAGAAAGGAGAAGCAGGTAGGCCCCCAGGTGTGGACTGTTGAAATGGCCAGAGGGCAGACCCGAGGGAAGCCTTCTCATTCTGTTGACTCCGCTTCCTTGCCCAGCCCATGTCTGAGCCTGCATCCCATTTGTCAATCCCGGGTGCAGGCTAGGATCCTGCTCCTGATAGGCAGCGGGGGCTTATGCCCATGCCCCATATCAAGATAGGAAGCTGATGTTGCGATTCCCTCCCTGGGGCCTTGGGGGAGCATCTGCTGCCCCAAAAGAGGGTGAGCAGACTTCTTGTTACTTATGTGTGGCCACTGTCTTTATTTTGGCCTCCTCCTACAATGTTGTTGTTTAGTCGTTTAGTCGTGTTCGACTCTTTGTGACCCCATGGACCAGAGCACGCCAGGCACTCCTGTCTTCCACTGCTTCCCGCAGTTTGGTCAAACTCATGTTGGTAGCTTTGAGAACACTGTCCAACCATCTCGTCCTCTGTCGTCCCCTTCTCCTAGTGCCCTCAATCTTTCCCAACATCAGGGTCTTTTCCAGGGAGTCTTCTCTTCTCATGAGGTGGCCAAAGTATTGGAGTCTCAGCTTCATGATCTGTCCTTCCAGTGAGCACTCAGGGCTGATTTCATGATGGATAGGTTTGATCTTCTTGCAGTCCATGGGACTCTCAAGAGTCTCCTCCAGCACCATGTACATGTGCTCCGTGTAGTCCTACTCTTTGAATGAAAACAATCCTAGATGCTAATTTTGTTAGTAAAGGTAAAAGGCGATCAGCCTTCTTTATGGTCCTACAATAGAGGCCACAAATGTGCATATAGTACAATGCAGTGCTTTTTTCCTGGGGGGGACGCAGGGGTACACATACCCTTAAACATTTTGTGAATCTAAGTTTGGCCTCATTGAGGGGCAGTATTTCAAAATGAGGAGGAAAATGAGAGTACCCTTAAACATTTGTTTAGGAGGGGAAAGCACTGGTACAATGCTTATGCAAATTCTGTGAAAATATGTGCCCTCTCTTGTGAGTGGAGTAGGTGGGCACAATCCACATACAGTGTGGATTGTACACTGTCCAGAAAAGCCTGTTGGCACCCCTGAACATCTCCATCTTTGAGGTGCACTGAGCGGGGAAATGTCCTTCCTTTTAACCTGAATAGTAATTGGTCTTCACTTTCATTTCAACACTGGTATGATATCTATGTAAGGGGGGGGGGAACCAAATTATGAGAGGGTCCCCTTCATAAGTATGTACTGGTTGTACTGGTTTATTTGAATAACTTACTTAAGTTTATTTTACTGTTAGGAAAAGCTGCCAGCATTTATGTCAACAGAATTATTGAGTTAATCATGAGATTTATTTATGTTGGTCCTGAAAGTCAGTCCCATCTGGGAAGGAGATCAGTCACAGAATATACTTGGATACGTTTTAACCCCAACTGCTCAGGCGCTGCTTGAGGAAGCAGCAGAGGACCTCTGCCCTGCCACATCCCTCAGTCTAGGTCGCCAGCCTGTCCCCGCTATCTCTGCCCACCTGCCAACCATCCCATTGTTTCATTGGTTTATGGTTTTTACCATTACCGTGACTAATGGCTTAATTAGCGTCTACTGCATATTTGGGGAAATGGTTTGTCTGTTTGTTTTCTATAGGTTTAGCCACCTCTTGAGATATCACCATCACAAAACTTGGGTTCCCATTTTGAGAGAGGCAGTCTTTGTTGATGTTTGGATGCAGGATACCATTTTGAAACAAGAGGGTTGACTGAAACATCACTTTGGCGGGACTATGTCCATTTTGGGCAAAGGATTGTCCGCCTCTTGAGATATCATTGCCAAACTCAGTATTAGGGTTCCCAAGTTGGGGTTGAAGGTCTGTGTTGACATTTCCGTGCCAGGTGTCACTTTGAATGAAGACAGTGGACCAAAACCTGACATCGGCAGCATGTCTTCACTTGTTCTTTTGACATGGATTCAAGCACTTCTCAGTATGTTGCCAAACTCAACGTGATGGTTCCTGGGGTGGGGAGCCGTTTTGATTCAAGATGGCAGACCAAAACATGACTGTGCCATGACTTCTCCCATTTTTTGGCATCGGTTTAGCCAACTCTCAATATATCATTGTCAAACTTGGCACAAGAGTTTCTGAGGTGGGAGCAGCAGTTTTCATTGATGTTTGAATCCTGGGCTTTGTTTTGAATTAAGAAGGTGGAATAAAATGTGACTTTGGACTGACTTCACCTAATTTTGGGGATGACAGATCCAAGCTCATAAATTTAAAAATCACAATAGTTTTTGGTTTCTAAAAATACTAGGGCAGTGCTGGGCTCTCCCTGCTAGTATTACTATAGATTAGAATTATCATTAGATTGGAGACAAGACCTTAAAGATCAAGGAGGGGGATCTGTCTGCTCTTTGAGAATGAAATGCATGATTTCCACCCACCCTGGCACTACCTTTTAATATTATGTTCAGTTTTAGGGCTGTGGTGATCCAAAAAATTAACGAGGTTACTTTAAAGGGCAAACAGAGGAAGCTTTCATCCCCCAACATCCAGTTGTGGAGTGGAAATGGTGTGTGATGGGGGGGGCAGAGAGTGCCACATGCCTGCATGTCTGGTGTGTGTGTGTGTGTGTGTGTGTGTGTGAGAGAGAGAGAGAGAGAGAGAGAGAGAGAGAGAGAGAGAGAGAGTGTGTTAAATTTCCCATCTTTCCCCCCACCCCTGGCAAATGTCCTGAGGTTTCTCAGGCTTTCTCATGCCTACTGTTTACAAAACAATAATCATGCACATTAATTACGAAAATGTCTAGTTTGGCCCTAAAATACATATGTACAACAACATTCTAGGAGGAGCACTTTGTAAGGTGTGAGATGTTTCAGAGAAGTATCCCAAGGAGCAGGAGACAGCTGCCTGGCCTCCTGTTCGATTCCCTGTAAGTGGCTGTACTTGAGGTCAAAGTGCCTTTACTTCAATTTTCAATCTTCTCTCCTGCCTCCCCAAACCAACCACCGAGTTTCCTTACTGATCCTCTTCTTGTGCACACAAATGACATGTTGAACTCATTTAAAATGGGCTCACAATACAAACATGAATCTGACCCATCTGAACTCACCAAAGTTTGAGCCTGCAACCTGGATGAGCTCCATCTCTGGTTTCCTTTCTTTTCTGGTAAATTACAATGGCATGGAAACATAAACATTTGCTTCCACCTAGCAAACAGATTTAAATGAATCATAAAACAATTGTTACCATCATTACACTAAGTAATTGCAGATAAAGTCACTCAGATTCGGGAAGAGCTAAACTCCACTGTGGGAGCAGGGCGGGGGCGGGGGAGTGCTGGAGGTCTGTCTAGTCAAGTTGTGTGGGATCAATTCCAATCTGTTACCTCCGAGGATGTGGACAGGCTGCTTGGACGAGTGAAACCAACCACCTGTCTCCTTGACCCTTGCCCATCCTGGCTTATAAAAGCTAGCCAGGAAGGGCTGGGCGATGGGCTTCGCGGGTTGGTGAATGCTTCTCTCCATGAGGGAGCCTTCCCAGACCCGCTGAAAGAGGCGGTTATTAAACCGCTTCTTAAAAAACCATCTTTAGATGCGGCCAATATGGCCAACTATCGCCCAGTCTCAAATCTTCCACTCTTGGGCAAGGTGATTGAGCGAGTGGTTGCTGAACAACTCCAGGCACGCCTGGAAGAAGCGGACCATTTGGATCCCTTCCAGTCGGGATTCAGGCCTCATCATGGGACTGAAACTGCCTTGGTCGCACTGGTTGATGATCTCTGGCGGGCTAGGGACAAAGGTGAGAGCTGTTTCCTAGTTCTGCTGGATCTCCCAGCGGCTTTTGACACCATCGACCATAACATCCTTCTGGACAGTCTAGAGGGGTTGGGAGCTGGGGGCACTGTCATACAGTGGTTCCGCTCCTTCCTCCTGGGCCGTGTTCAGAAAGTGGTGGTGGGGGATGAGTGTTCAGTCCCATGGGCTCTCACTTGTGGGGTGCCTCAGGGTTCTGTCCTCTCCCCCATGCTTTTCAACATCTACATGCTGCCGTTGGGAGAGATCATCAGGGGGTTTGGGCTGGGTGTTCATCAGTATGCGGATGATACCCAGCTCTACCTCTCTTTCAAATCAGAACCAGTGAAGGCGGTGAAGGTCCTGTGTGAGTGCCTGGAGGCGATTGGAGGATGGATGGCGGCTAACAGATTGAGGTCGAATCCTGGCAAGACAGAAGTACTGTTTGTGGGGGACAGGAGGCGGGCAGGTGTGGAGGACTCCCTGGTCCTGAATGGGGTAACTGTGCCCCTGAAGGACCAGGTGTTGTTGTTGTTGTTATATTTGTTTGGATTTTATTTCCAGTAAATAATGGGGTTGTGTTTATATTTGCTGAATACTTTGGAGAACACGTTTTGCTTAGATGCTCAAATGTTTAACACAAGAGGGAACATTGCAAATTTGGTATCATCCGTTTCATTTTCCAGGGCATTTTCTTATTGGAGTCACCCCCCCTCCCCAGTTGTACATTCAACATAGCTAAAAACACGCAGACCTGCTCAGATTATTTACAAAAACTCTTTAGATGCCAAAATGCTCTGAACAATCATTTCCTTTCAGTTTACAGGAAAATTCAAAGTGCTCTGAAGCATATTTTCAGTGTAACTCATCACTTTGAAGATTTGTCCAAGCTTTTGTTCATTTCTTGACAGGAAGTTGTTTTCCATTGCTCAAAACTAAAAGGGGAGCTTTGTAGCTCAACGATATTCTTCAAAAGATGACATGCAAACTAGGTTCATGCATTCTAGTCCACCAGAGCTTTTAAAATTATTATTTAGTGACAGAAGCATTGATCTTGCCTTATTTCAATTGACTTCCTTCTGATTTTTGAAACATCCAATAAGATACGGATTCATATCCTCAAAGTGCATTGATGGTATATAAGCCTGATGGAGCTTCAAGGTCCATGTGGGATGGAACCGTCCCCAGAGGACACGGCAGCCAACCCCCTCCATGTACTTGAGAACCACCACGTGTTATCTTTTGGTTTTTGTGTGAGGGTAAACTTAGATACTTAGAGACTCAGGCAGAAGTTGAACAAACAAGAAAGATTTATTGTATAGAACAAGTTGGCAAAGCAAAAGATGTGTCAGGAGTTAACTCTTCCAGGAAACAGTTAACTTATTAATAATTATACTAAATGTAATGGATGTTAAACAAGGTAGCTATAGGTCCCTACAGTAGTAAAGATAAAGCTTCTTTTTAACTTTAGTTGCTTATATTCCGCTATTATCCTTCAGTTAGATGCTACAAGTTTCTAGGCAAGATGGTAACTGCTCATCGTATTTCCAGTTATTTCACTTCATTTCTTAGGTGTTGCAGCTTCATATTTTGGTTCTTAAACACGGTGCTGCTTTTGGTCAGTTTCCCAACATTCTATAAATCACAATCTTGAGGTGCTTCAAACAGTAGAATGGATCCAGGGGTTCCCCACACCCCCCTTTTGCCTGGTTTCTAGAAAGTCTTCCCTTTCTAGAAGATCTCTCCCCCGCCCCCCGGCTGAAATGAGACCCAAGGAGACTTTTTCCTCACAGCTTCTACTTCTCCTGGCTCAAATGTTCTCATAAGAAACTCAACACTGTCTTTCTATCTAAGCTCTGAGGCTCCTTTCTCTAGCTATACAGTCATACCTCAGGATACATCCACTTCATGTTGCGTCTTTTCAGGTTGCAGATGCGCCAAACCTGGAAGTCCCAGAACGGGTTACTTCCGGGTTTGGTGCGTCCGTGACCTGCGCACCTGCGCAGAAGTGGTAAAATCACACTTTGCGCATGTGCAGAAACACCGCATTGCATCACACGCCTGTGCAGATGCAGCGCTTCATGTTGCAGCCTTTTCATGTTGCTAATGGGCTGCCGGAACGGATCCCGTTTGCAACATGAGGTACCACTGTATATATTTTTCTCAGAGAGCCTATTACACAAAGATCAGAACAAACTCCCTCCCTCTCCTCCTCAAACTGTCTTGCTCTCTCAGAAATGCTCCTTTTATTCTCCCTCCCAAAATGCTGGCTCCACCCCCTCTGGCTGGCTGTCTTGGGTGGCCAATCAGAGAGAGGGTCCAGCCCTCTGGTGGAATTCTGAGGGACTGAATCACCAGATCTGATGGGAAAACAGGAAAAAAACACCCTATAAATAAGTCAGAAATTAGATCGTTATAACAAAAGAAAGAAATCCTTATGGAAAACCACGTTTTAAAATTTCCCACTCTCTGGCGCCATCTGGTGTTGCATGTTTATAGTGCATTCAAATGGCTGTTTCTTTATTAATGTACCTGAGTCCCTAGTCTGGCTCTGCTGTCCATAACAACCTCATTGAGGAGGAGGAAGAGGAACTGATTGAGACCGGAAGAACTGGCAGCACCAGTGAGGTCAAGTTCCAGCTCTGAAAGTGGGGAAGAGGAGGAGGGCGGTGAGCAGGATGAGCAACCCACCTTTTGGGGGCACTGAAGCACAAGAATGAAATCATCTCCCAGCATGACCCCTGCAGCCTGAAGAGCCAGTGTGCGCTTGCCGGCAGGGTGCAGCTGTACAGAGAGAGGTTTGACCAGCTGAAGAGGCAAATGCTCCAGCCTCCCACCAAGTGCATCTGACCCACAGCCAAGCCCACCAGGGTCCTGGTCTACCCACCTTGTCATTGTTTCCACATCCTCCTCCAGCGATGAGGAAGACTGAGAGCCACCATTGCCACGAGTCACACACGTCTGGTAAGGGATGCTGGCTTTTTAAAGGGTTTTCCGAGGGTTTCCAGAGGTTTAGAGACTGTTTACAGGCTTCTTAGATGGTGTTCCCTACTGATGCACACGGTGCCTTGGAACGTAACCCCTAACCCCCATGTAAATTGGGAGTTGCCAGTATATAAATACCATTGCATTACTTGTTATAGAAAGTAACTCATTGCAGTATAAAATACACTTTAATTGAAAGTTTATTTACAGTACTCAATAAATGGACTCCTGTTTCCCCCCAAAAAACATCCTCCCATTGTCTTCCTTCCTTTTATCCCTTGCATAGCGTGTTGATTTTGCTGTTAACTCAAATTCATTGATTTTATCAGTTCATTCATTTACCTGTAATCCCCATTTCCTTGTACAGTATATAATATACGTTCTGCTTTCAATGTATACAAAACAGCCATGCTCTTTTTTAACTGAACTGTCTAAATAATTAATAAAGTACCTGTACTTTTTTTATTCTATTCTCACAATTTTGACTACTGAAATTTTGCTTCCCACCTCCAATATTTATTTGCATTTTTTGGCCTTCATTCATGTAGTTGGATACTTTTTATTTTATAGATTACCTTTGGTGTTATATACTACCTTGTCACTGTTTTAAAACAGTTTTCTCTCGTGATAATATTCAAATAGAACCTGTGTGTCTTTTCCCACAGCTTTTCACATACGGTGGTATCTTCCCTATTTCTGGCTCCTGTTTTATTGACTAAATATTTGTACAGGGTAGGAATTCTTCTATTCAGTAAGCCCACAACTTAAGCACATTTAACTTGTACACATTCAACTTTATGCATGTGGCAAAAAATAAAAAATGAAAAGGGGACAGAAAGGGGATGGGCATCTGGGGGGAAAGACTTTGGCAATCCCACCTGTGTGGGGTTGATTCATGATAGTAGCGTGGCAAACCCGCTAATCCCTTAGGCTTAGCTAGAGTAATACTGGCAAACCAGTACAGTGTTAGGAATAGGAAGGTGAGGTATGGGTCAACTGTGCTGGGGGAAGCTGGATGGACCTGGAGAGGTTCGGTTCAAACTGGCTTGATCTAGCCTGACAGGGGGAGACCGGGATGGGTCATGCTGAGGTGAGAAGAGCACAATGAATCCTTATGGGGAGTTTGGAAAGTTACTGGAGATCATGAGATCGACGGGAGGGGGATGTTTGATGAGCAAGACATGTGACAGGTATGGGATGTGAGAGCTGTGCTACTGGCCACTTCCTCTATGGCGGAGAAGTTAGGGTGTTGGCAGGAAGTGACATCCACCTGTACATGTTTATGCATGAAGCCTGTTCTGCTATTGGTTGAAAGTTACATAGCTGGTTAATGTTTACCTGTCAAAGTTGCTGCAAATAAAAGCGAACCTCCGAGCTCCGCCCGGGGTTGTTCTTTTGGAAACTCAGCCTCGTCTCATGTCTCGTTTTGGATTTAACCATTGCCACACACCTGCCCTTGCACCCAGTGTGTTTTGACTATATGTGATTTTGGCTTTAGGCGCAATCCCCAGGACATAACTCACACCTAAGTTGGGAGCTTACTGTACTGCCTTGGAAGGGACCTAGCACACAGTTGAGAGCATAAATAAGGTGTTTTGCTTGAACAGAACTTCACTGAGGAAATCTTGATGACCACTCAACATCTATCTACCTTGCAGGGTTGGTGTGAGGATTACAAAATGCATATTGCTTTAAGTTTGTGATATGCTTTTCTAGGTTTGTAGATTCTAAGTTTTGTTGGGTCATAGGCATGCAGAAATGGGTTAAAAGATCCTGCCTCCAGCACCCAAGTCTGTATTCACAATGATCTACGTGAGACTGGATCTCTAAGGCATGCATACCAGCCAAATGGGTGATCAGGCAATTACCTTTGAAAGTGCTAATTGGCAGGGAAAGGAGGACAAAACGCAGTCTATCCATTCTCCTCCTGCCTTGAACCCCTATGCCAAAAAAGGCACCTTACATTTACCACATCCCATCTGTAAAAATAAAATTGATCATGAATCCCCCCCCCCTGGTTCCATTGGCTCATGGTTTTGGTGAATACCGTTAAAAGAGAACACAGACTTTGTGGATCATATTGAGGATGCTTTTGGAAGAGAACTCAAATCAGCCTCTAGGTTATTCGGGGAATAGTTAGTTCTGTGCTACAAATATTGCAGTAAGGATTGATTTCAGCAGTGATCTTGTTCTTGTTGGTGAAGACGATGGCAACCCAGTTCTGCTCAGCTGGTAAAAGCATCATCTAAATACCACCTGCTACCTCAGCCAGGAGGCTCAAGGGAAATAATGGAAACTGAAAACAAAGCTGAATGTGATACAAAGAGCCTAGAGGCAACTTTCATTATGCTATGCATCATAAGATGTTGAAAATTGCCTCTAGGCTCCTCACGTCACACGTGGCTATTTGGAAGCTGGGAGATTCTCTGCTTTTAGTTAACAACCTAACTTGGAATCGTGTAACTATTCTGCATTTTAAAAGCAAAAACAATTCTTGGCAACTATTATTGTGTCATCTTTTATAAGTTCGTGACCTACATTCAACTTTACTGCGGGGTTTTTTTGGGGGGGGGGCGGTACTACTGGAGCTGGCCTCCTAGCATGGTAGGATGCCATGATTGGAATGTTGGAACTTTATTCTGTAATTACCATTCTTGTCCCTAATGCACCTAGCAGTGCGGATGGTGACAGGAAATTCTCACTTTGGGCACAAAGTTACCTCATCCCCTTTTCCTTGGTCTCTGAAAGGAAAAGCAAAATATGACCAAAATATGGGTTTCAAAAATGCAGGACCCAGAGACACAACCCTTCAGAAGCACCAAAAACAGACAGCGAACTACAAAAAGAACAAAATGAAAATTGTTCATGGCAATTGATGTAAATCGGCAATCAGATTTCTTTTGGGTCCAATAAAGAGAAGTTCCAGAGGCACTCTGAATGAGAGACCCTTAAAAGTTAAAATCCAGTAGAGTTACCACTATTGAAAGATCATCCCTCATCTGAAGTTATAATGTTTGTTGTTACCTTTTTAACCTGTTGCAGCCTAAGTCCACTCCCCTTCCTCAGTGGGCACTGCTGCAGCCAGGCCCTGGGCCACATGGCTGAGCTGGCAAATGGCAGGCCAGATCCATCAGCTGTCACCTAATTGGCCCATGCCGGCAGACATTGGTTGGGCATTCCCCTGGAGCGGGCCCAACCAGCCAATCAGGATGCTTGGGCTTGCTCCCAGGGGTCACTAAATTGCAACCTGCCCAGCGCTCCACCCTGCTTTTGTCCGGATCTTCTGCTCACACTTCCTTACATAGCTGCCAAGTTATCCCTTTTTTTAAGGGATTTTCCCTTATGCTGAATAGGCTTCCTCGCGAGAAAAGGGAAAACTTGGCAGCTATGCTTCCTTTACCTGTTACTTTCTTGTGCTATGACCTGGCCAGGCAAGGGCGTACCCACCACGGGGCAAGTTAGGGCAGCTGCCCTACTCTAGAAGCAGGGCTGGTGGGCAGAGGCGGAGCACAGCCCGGCGGAGCGCAAGTTCGCCATTCCCGCCGCGCCACGCCGCACCCTCCCTCCAGCTCCCCGGCACGCCCTCAGGCAAGGCCAAGCGCGGCGGGAAACCAGGGAGCGCGGCGCGGTGGGCGGGAACGCCAAACTCGCGCTCCGCAGGGCTGGGCTCCGCCTCCTCCCACCAGCCCTGCTTCTAGGGAGGGGCACAGCCCGGCGGAGCGCGAGTTCGCCGTTCCCGCCCGCCGCGCTGCGCCCTCCCTCCAGCTCCCCGTCGCGCCCTCTGGCAAGGCCAAGCGCGGCGGGGAACCAGAGAGCGCGGCGCGGCGCGCGGGAACGCTGAACTCGCGCTCCGCTGGGCTGGGCTCCGCCTCCGCCCACCAGCCCTGCTTCTAGGGAGGGGCACAGCCCGGCGGAGCGCGAGTTCGCCGTTCCCGCCCACTTTGTGGCCCCTCCCCTTCCGTGCCTTAGCCCCTCCCCTTGCCCCCCCCAGTTTTGATCCTGGGTACGCCCATGTGGCCAGGCAGGATTTTTCCCTGGCCAGGCAGGATTTGACAAATAGGCACTGGCCATTTGGTTTTTGCCTACCTTGTAGCAATTGTCACAACTTTGTAAGGCAGTTAGGCTTTGGGTAAGCCTCTTAACTGGAGGGGAGGTTGTAGCCTCCACCTGCCCCTCCTTGGGAAAAGGGTATCCTGTTAAAAGGATCTGGGAGGAGTGGCTTCTGTATGACACCCAGGCAGGGGCCAGGGCCATACCACTCCTCCAATGGGAATCCCACGGGGGTGCCCTTATTTGATGTACCATACTTTTTCGGGTATAAGATGCCCCCACGTATAAGACAACCCCTATTTTTTGAACCAAAAATTAAGAAATCAATATTTTAAACATAAAACAAAACAACTTTGATATTTTATTAAATATTCAAAGCACCGGCACTGGCGTAGCAACCCCTGCCATCTAATAACATTGTCTTAAACAAGGAAACACCCCCTTCCCCCCAGAACATATGGTAAGTCACAGGGCATCCCCCACGGTTGTGGTTGACCTTCACATGCACTTCCAGCAGAGGGGCTGGAGTGGAATAGCAATGGCTTGACCCAATGCCTATGCCAAACCATTCTCTACTGCAGGTATGATCTACTGGTAGATCACTGGATGTCTGTGGTAGATCACTGGTAGATCACTGGCTCCCCCCAAAGAAGCTCAACAAGTTTGGCTCCCTTTAAAAATGCTCAACATTTTAGCCCTTCAGCCCCCCCAAACATGGCTCTCCTCCCGCCTCAGAAAATCTCAACAACTTTGACCTGAACCCCCCAAGAGGTGGTAGATCACTGCCAGTTTTTAACTCTGTGAGTAGATCACAGTCTCTTCAGAGTTGGCCACCCCTGCTCTACTGTAACCATCAAAGTTGTGGCCTTATTCAAGCCCAAACCCTAAAATGCTGTTGTCCCGTGTGGTTATTCATTTCCCTAGGGAACTGTGGGGGTCACAGGGTCTTGGCACACAAATGGATTAAGGTCCACATCAAACCCCCCTCCTGCTCCTTGAGGGATAGCTTGCAGACCTGGGCTGCACACTCTCCCCTCCTCTGTTCAGACGAGTTACCAATAAAAGACACCACACCATCCAAGTGGAATCAAACTTTATTGATTACAGATTGGCATAGGCAATGGGTAACCATTTATTTCTGGCCCACCTGCCAGAAATGACATCAAGGGTCAACCCAGCAGCAGGGATTCCTAGAACTTACATCAAATAGGGGAATCCCTGCAGGGATCGCCCCCTAGGGGAGCACTGAGGCCCCGTCTGGGCATATGGACAGAAGTAACTCCTTCCAGGATCCCTTTAACTGAATACCCTATATCTGGAGGGAGGTGAGGGTACAACCCCCTGTCCATCCAAAACTAAGGTTACCCAATGCCTAAACTGCCCAAGTTGTGACAATTGCTATGAGGTAGCAATCTTAACCTTAACCAAAACAAGGGTTCTGTAGCACCTAATGTTCCCTGGACTTTCAGGGCAATGCATGGTGCTTTTGTTTGACACATACAAATCTGGTTTCTCCCAAAGAATTGTCTTTCTGTCTCTGCACCACAACACTGCTTTGGAGCGACTTCTTTCTTATTCTTATTCTTTCTTATAATATATCCAACGTGAGATATATTATTTTGGGGGGTGGGGCGGTATTGTTTAAGAGGTTCCAGAGCTTACATCTTTCCTCACCTGGGCTCTGTAGCCCCGCCCACGTTCCCACTTTGTGGCCCCTCCCCTCCCGTGCCTTGGCCCCGCCCCTCCCCCCCTAGTTTTGATCCTGGGTACGCCCCTGCTTGGGACCATGGAAGGACCAGGAGGAAGGTGGTACTGGGCCTGAGGGAAAGAGAACAGGAAGGCTGAGGGTTTAGGACAGGGGTCCCCAAACTAAGGCCCGGGGGCCGGATGCGGCCCAATCGCCTTCTCAATCCGGCCCGCGGACGGTCTGGGAATCAGCATGTTTTTACATGAGTAGAATGTGTTATTTTATTTAAAATGCATCTCTGGGTTATTTGTGGGGCCTGCCTGGTGTTTTTACATGAGTATAATGTGTCCTTTTATTTACCGGTAAAATGCATCTCTGGGTTATTTGTGGGGCAAAGGAATTCATTCATATTTTTTTTCAAAATATAGTCCGGCCCCCCACAAGGTCTGAGGGACAGTGGACTGGCCCCCTGCTGAAAAAGTTTGCTGATCCCTGGTTTAGGACTTCGATGTCACTGCACTTCAGAGTGCAGGTGGGACAGCACAGGATAAAACATTATTCACATACCCTGCAAAAAACAGCCCCCATATACAGTGGTACCTCTGCTTACGAATAACTCTACTTACGAATGTTTCTACTTACGAATAGAGCTCCGTCCGCCATCTTGGATGCGGTTTAGATAGGATTTTTTCGACTTACGAATTTTTAGATAGGGTTGCTTCGACTTACGAATGTTTTCTCCCAATGCATTCCTATGGGAATCGACTTACTTTTTTTTTTTACTTACGAATGTGTGTTCGGAAAGCATTAAATTCGTAAGTAGAGGTACCACTGTAGTTGCTACAGAGAGAAAGGTTAGCCTAAGCTTTTCTTTGGCATGCTGGTTTTTGTGTGGAGGAGACGGAGCCCCCTACAACAACTACAGCTGCTTAGCTATTTGAATCCTTTTGTCCCTGTTGGACAATAAATGTTCTCTTTTCACAAATCTGGGCACTGTCATCTCTCAGGAAATGGCTGAGCTGCTGGGGTCAGCTGTAATGTTATAGGAATTTTAACACTATATAAAAGAAAGCATTTTGTCAATCTTTTAAAGTGACAGGAAAATGCCCATGGAATTCAACAGTCCAGCAGGTAGTGGCTGACATTATCACTGGCCTCATTAATGGAATATGGGAACATAACACTCAAAGGTCACACAGTCAAGATGTCAGCCCTTCTTAAATGCTCCATAATTATTTAGGCCAAGATCCTGAAAATAGTGTCTCAATTCTTACATTTGAATATTGACAGCTGGCAATCCTACCCCAAGTGACTAAAATGAGGTGCAAGTGATGGGGTGATTGACAGAGCTGGGACTTTCAAACTGCGTAAAGGTATATGGAGAGGTCACCCCCTACTTGAGAGTTGACTGGGACTGATATATCTTGAAAAATCTTCTCTGTAGCTATTGTGCACTATTTTTGGAAGCCTCCCCTGATGGCACTGCTGTTCCTCTCCTGAGCTGACACTTCAAAGGCTTTGAGATTTCCAGCCATTTCCCCTCTGCCCTTTCTTAGTCAGTCAGGTGCAACTGCTATAAAGAAAGAGAAGGGGTGGGTGGGAGGGAAATATAAGACCATGGCTGGCCCCATGATCAGAGACATCTGCAGCCACACAGTTCCTTTTTATTGCAAACATTCCTCGTGAGTTAGCACATTTTTATTTTCTTCCTCCAGACTTCAGATGCCCCACAGGAATCTCATAATACCAAGAGGACTGGCTCTGCCTTTGCGATTGACTCCCATGCTATTTCCAATCTCTGCTCACTTTACCTATGTGTAAAGACAGGCATTTGGGACAGAGTGAGTAGCCTAATTCCATTTCGTTTCAAGTATTGCAAGCGTTCAGCCTTAGGTCCATTCTGCCTGTTTTTTTAAAAAAAAATGTTTTGAAATAACTCAGAAAAAGGTTACATTTAAACTGTAATTTTGTATTCCCATTTTACGCAAAAGAAATACTTTACATGTAAAATAGGATTTTTCCCAGTGTTTTTCAATGCATTTCCCCATAAAATAGACAGGAAGACCATAAGGTAACAGGCCCAATAAAACCGTAAAATAGGTGTTTTGTATGCATTCTTATGTACAATACTATTTTTTTGTGTACACTGAAACTGAAATTCCAAAATCTGGATAACTGTGTAAGCTGACCAGGAGTTGCATTCTGTCAGGGATTGGTCTGAAGTCAAGGACTGGGAATGTGTTTTATGGCAGACCAGCTTCTCTCTGATGGACAGCTGGAGGGGGAAGAATCACCCCCCTTGTCCACAACGTGTTCAGAAGCAGAAGCAGAAGTCGAACAGCTTAGGGAGGAGTTGCCCAGTTTCAAGATAATGACAACAGAACCAGAAAGGAGGGGGCAGCTAGTTGAAACGTTTCTTGAGAGCGTGGGACACACACACACACACACACACACACACACACACGGACGGACGGACGGACGGACTTGGAGGTCCAAATGTATCAGAGAGCAGAGGAGTCAGAGGGAGGGAGGAACTTCCTGTTGGCGCCCAAAATGCTGCGGAAGCAGGAAGGAGGATTAGACTCGCCAACTGCCCTCCTTGTGGAGAGCTGTGTATTGGTGCTTGCAACATGGTGCTGTAATAGAAGGAGTATATCAACTGCTTGTTAATTCTTATCTGTGAAGTTACCAAAAGGAGGGGAGGACTCTCCATGCCTGACACATTCCAGTCCACAAACAAATTCAGGATCAGGTTGATTTGCTGTGAAAAGCAGACTGAACTATTTCATCTAGTTCTGATAGTGCAGAATTCAGCGGCCAGGCTACTCACCAGAGCAAGACAGTTTCATATTACACCTGGTCCAACTCCACTGGCGACCAATTAGTTTCAGGGCCCAAGTCAAAGTGCAGGTTTTGACCTATAAAGCCTTAAATGGCTCAGGACCGCAATACCTCAAGGACCTTCTCTTTCCATATGAATGTACCAGGACCCTGAGATCATCTTCTGAGGCCCTCCTTCATGTCCCTCCTCCTCAAGAGGTCCGGAGGGTGGCAAAACAAGAACAGGCCTTCTCTGCAGTGGCTCCCCGTCTGTGGAATGCTCTCCCCAGGGAAGTTCACCTGGCACCTTCATTATATACCTTTAAGCACCAGGCAAAAGTGTTCCTTTTTAACCAGGTTTTTGGTGATTTGATTGACATCCTATGCCCTTTTAAAATGTGGCTTTGGGGGTGTATTCTGCTCTGGTCAGACCTCACCTGGAGTACTGTGTCCAGTTCTGGGCACCACAGTTCAAGAAGGATACTGACAAGCTGGAACGTGTCCAGAGGAGGGCAACCAAAATAGTCGAAGGCCTGGAAATGATGCCTTATGAGGAACTGCTTAGGGAGCTGGGTATGTTTAGCCTGGAGAAGAGAAGGTTAAGAGTTGATCTGATAGCCATGTTCAAATATATAAAAGGATGTCATATAGAAGACGGTGAAAGGTTGTTTTCTGCTGCTCCAGAGAAGCGGACACGGAGCAATGGATTCAAGCTACAAGAAAGAAGATTCCACCTAAACATTAGGAAGAACTTCCTGACAGTAAGAGCTGATTGACAGTGGAATTTGCTGCCAAGGAGTGTGGTGGAGTCTCCTTCTTTGGAGGTCTTTAAGCAGAGGCTTGACAGCCATATGTCAGGAATGCTTTGATGATGTTTCCTGCTTGGCAGGGGGTTGGACTGGATGGCCCTTGTGGTCTCTTCCAATTCTAGGATTCTAGGTGGTGCTTAAGGGCAGGAAACTACAAGAAGAAAGCAACTGGAGAAAATGGCTAATGGTTTCAGCTGTATCTACACAAATGCACGGAGTATGGAAAACGAGCAGGACAAATTGGAGCTTTTAATTCAGGATGGCAAATATGACCTGGTAGACATTACTGAAACCTGGTGCAATGAGACCCAAGACTGGAATGTAGTAACTGAGGGGTTTAACCTGTTTAAATAGAAAAGACCAAACAGGAAAGGAGGAGGAGTAACATTATATGCAAAGGATGTGTACACTTGTGAAGAAATCCATGACTTGGAGCATCGAAAGCAGTATATGGGTAAAAACTGTAGGAGAGAGAAACAACAGTGGCCTTACCGTAGGGGGTGTGTGTGTCTGCTATAGACCGCCAAGCCAGACTGAAGACAGGGATGATGCCTCCCTGAAATAGGGGGTAGTAAGGGAATACCTACAGTTGCAATCAAAATTATTCAACCCCCATTGCAAATCAGGTTTATTATCAAAAGTTACAGACTTTCAGCTGCTTGCAATGAACAAATAAAAGAAAAGCAATTGAAATAGCTCAACACAACAAATGCTTCAAGTAGTTCCCCCAAATTCAGATAAAAATGCAACTGCATTGAGCTGTTTCAATTGCAACTGTAGCTACTTTAAATGAATTCAAATCTCCAGAGCTGCCTCCAAGGGTTCTAAAGGAGCTTGAGGATGTGATCTCAGAGCTTTTGTCTATGATCTTTGCGAATTCTTGGAGAACAGGTGAGGCCCCTGCAGGCTGGAGGTGGGCAAATGTTGTCCCCATCCTCAAAAATGGGAAAAATGAAGACCCAGGTAACTCACCAACTGGTGAGCTTGACACTGATACCAGGAAAGGTCCCAGAACAGATAATTCAACAGTCAGTCTGTGAGCACCTAGAAGAGGATGGTGTGATTACACTAAGATCCAGCATGAGTTTTCAAAAACAAGTCATGTCAGATGAACCTTTTTTCTTTTTCTTTTGATAGAGTAACAAGCTTGGTGGATCAGGGTAATGCTGTGGACATAGCGTATATTGATTTCAGTAAGGCTTTTATCAAAGTCCCCCGTGATATTCTTGTGAGGAAGCTGGTAAAATGTGGGTTGAACGAGGAAACTGTTAGGTTAGATTGGCGGATCGAACCCAAAGAATAGCCATGCACACATTCCTTATTACAGTCCAAAGACCCGCAAAAACAATTTCAAAAGGAAAACACAGCAGAGATACAGGAAAAACATTGCTAGGCTGTCATTGTGTGTTTTTTTTAAAAAAACTGTTCTGACAGTTGCTGTTGGGCAACTTCAAGATCCCTGCTTGGATTTGGATTTAATACCCCACTCTATCACTACCCAAAGGAGTCTCAAAGCAGCTAACATTCTCCTTTCCCTTCCTCCCCCACAACAAACACTTTGTGAGGTGAGTGAGGCTGAGAGATTTCAGAGAAGTGTGACTGGCCCAAGGCCACCCAGCAGCTTCATGTGGAGGAGCAGAGACGCGAACCCGGTTCCCCGGATTATGAGTCTACTGCTCTTAACCACTATACCACACAGCTGCATCTTCCAGTTATTTATCGTAGCACCAGATATGGACCAGAGGTTTCTGCAAATACTTGTTCAAATAGAGAACTGTTCTCTGGACGCTCTTCAAATAGAGGGCTGTCTCCAGGAAACGGTTTGATGACGAATTTGCCATTTACTCTGCCCTGAGGCACTCCGCCACTCCAAATTGACAAGGGTTAACCTCTGTGCCCTAATCACATCCACTAAGCTCCACCCCTACCCTATCAGGCTCCACCCCTGACCTGCCAGGCAGCAGCCTTGGCCACAGTACATTCCCTGTCAGCTTGCTATCCTTCTTTTATAAGGAACTCAAGGAAAAAAGGAGAGGAGAATAAGACAGTTTACATTTCATTCTCCCGCCCCAGGGCTTTTGTGAATAAAATCATGGGGAAAATATTTCAAAAGGGCAGTTCTTTGTACTGTGCGGGGACACAGGAAAATGCTTTAAAAGGCATGTCTGAAAAACACAGAGCTATGGTTTTTTTGTTGATGTAAATCAACATTTATTTCATTGCAGTCATTTTGACACTCGCTAGCTAAGGAGCTACCCCAAATGCTTCCTGTTTTCTGTGGTTATGCTTTATGCTTTAAACAGTTTTCAGCTGCGGTTTATAGGAAAGAAATAATTAAATGCAGCCGATCACAGTAAGAGTCCATTTCCGTCACTCTTGAAGTCAGAACATTTCTTTCTTTTATGCTTTGGTTTATTTCTGTGATACCACCTGGGTAATTTCAACTGGATTAATTAACATTTTTGAGAGGACTTTAGATGTGGAAAGGGGAGGGAGGAATAACCTCCCTGTCTTGTTAGTGTCTGCTTGCTATAATGATGTCTAGAACTACAAGCCTGAGCTCCAGTCACTGCAGTGATCTCTCCGAAAATGTAGCCTTGTTGCTTCTTGCCATTGCCAGCAGAAATGTGGCATGTACCACAAACAGTTGACTAGGTGACAAAGGATAAATTCAAGTTGCAGAATGGGGTACCAGGCTCTTCTTCAAATACATCTATGAATTATGCCAACAGGGTTTCCTTTTTTTTATTCTGTGCTGGCAAATAAAGGATTAGGATATGTACTACTATGGCCTTCCCAAATGTGTTTTCCTCGAGATGTTGCTGGACTACAACTCCTATCATTCCTGACCATCAGCCACATTGGCTGGACTGAAGCTGGAGTCCAACAGCATCTGGAGTAAACTGGGTTGGGAAAGTCTGGTCTAATATCTACCGGATCACCACCAGCCACAGCATTATCACAGCTTTACTGGGATGCTACACTAGAGCATAAATTCAGGATCTGACCAGTTGGCAACTGCAGTCACTTATTGCCCATTTGTATTAGGAATGCATGAAACATGCCCCTCTATTCCTGCTGTGTTCTCCTTTTCCATCCATAGTTTTGGATGCCTGTTGACGAGGTGCATGTGCAGAATCTTGCTCAACTTTCTCAAGCAGACAAGAACTTACAAGGGAAATGGTTGTCCATTCAGACTAGTTTAATCAATAACTCATCCAAGAAATTTTGAAGTGAATTGTTTACAAAGAGGTATTTAGAATATGATTTGAATACTCCTATTTAGAAATGTGGACTACCATTAATATTAACACTAATTAATATTAACACTAAGCACCAGACAAGCATAGCTGCCAAGTCTCCCGTATTCCCCGGGAAATCCCCATTTTTCCAGCTGTCCCCAGCCGAAAAAATGGATTTCTTTGTTTTCCCCCGGTTTATTCTGGCGCGACGGCCATTTTGGAACTGGGAGGAGCATGCTCAGAAGCGACTTTTGATGCTGCTTTGCCCAGTTCCAAAATGGCTGCAGCATGACTTCTAGTGCGGTGGCCATTTTGGAACAGGGCAGAGCAGCATCAAAAGTAGCTTCTGAGCATGCTCCGCCCAGTTCCAAAATGGCGGCAGTGCTACTTCCGGCCTGCTACTTCCGGTCCAGTCCCGTATTTCTCAGGCCGGAACTTGGCAGCTATGCAGACAAGCTTGCAGTCTAATGACTAGAGATACCTACATGGAATTGCCAAGTTCACACAGGTTCAAGGCCAATCATGTGGAGGGAATTCAGCACTTCCACTGCCTGAACTGGCCCAGAGCATCCCTACGGCTTCAAGTGGGCTGCACACAATTCAAAGCCTGAGGGACTGTTTGGCTGAAGAGCAGGGGGGGGGGATGCTTCAAATAAATAAGCAAAAAAGCTAATCGGATGATGAGCCATCAAGTGCTGTATATTTCATTGACTCTACAAATCCAACGTAACTGGGAGCTCTCTGTTCCAATAATCTTCCAAGATTTCCAAACTGAATTCTCCATCTTATTCAAATCAAGGATAGGTCTACTTTCATCCATTTTATAACTTGCTTGACCTTCCTTCAGGGGTTGTTGTAAAGCTGGTGCTGCACAATGAGAAAACAGACAGAACCATCGGTGAATCAAACTGGAACCATATGGATGGAACATATGAGTGAAAAACCCGGCTGCATGGAATGAGCCTTCATATTTTTCTTCATTTCTCTTTGTATTTCCCCCATATTGCTTCTTTCATCAGGGATTTCTTTCAGATGCACAAACTAAAAAAAGTTGCATGTCACTCAGAAGTGAAATGTGAAAAAATACATATTAACACGAATATTTAGTCTGTTTACTAATAATTGCTGATTTTTCTCCTCTGTCTCTGAATTTCTTCGTCCCCGATCCAACATCCCCAATAGCATTACTCTGCCCACTTTCCTCCAGGGAGCACATCTCACAATTTTGGTGCCAAGTGAATTACACAGAATCACCCCACAAATTTCTTTACATATTTGGTATATTTACATCCCACCTCCGAAAAGCTATTGTCCTGCTAAAAACCACTATTTACATCCAAGTCCAAACAAATTCCTTTGCTATGAAGATCAACAAAATACAAAAAAATCAAAATAAAAACAAATTTAAAAATCCTGACATCCACCTTGGTGGGCTCCTCAAAGGTCCTGGGCATTTGCTCAACCAGGCCAGGGACTGACCCTAATCCTGGCTAATGGATTGATGGGTGTCTAATGGACAAAAGGAAATGCTAAAGAGTTGGATTTATTTGAATTTCCTACAAGAACTGCTACAGTTCTTTTTGTGAAGTTATTTTTCTGGAAAACAGATGTGAGCATGCTACAAGTTTTTAGAGAATTTGTCATTGGAGACATAAATATGGGAGCTCTGGGTGTAGAAATCCCGGGTTCAATCCTTTAAGCTAAATGACAAGATTCCTAGGGTGGTGGCTGTTAACAGGTTCATGTCCTTTGAGGGGGGGGGCGGCTAAAAAATTGTGCTAGGTTTCCAAAACTATCAAACATTTTGCAGAAGACTGTGTACACATTACTGTTTATTCTGGCTCCACTGTGCTCCCACCACTGGTTTTTTAATCTGTGTTCACACGATGTCCTGGCATGCATTTTACCCTGGGGTGGCTCTGCCCATTCGGCTGCCCACCGCCAAAGTCTGACTTAGCAGGGTCATGTGGCAGCTTCCAGTGAGATCTTGCCTAACTCTCACAAGATCTCCTTGGAAGCAGCTGCAGCCATGCAACCCTGGCGGCAGGGGCAGGCTCAGATGCTTCACCTCCTGGGTGGCCTGGCCCTGGTTTTAAAGGTAAAGGTAAAGGGACCCCGTACCATTAGGTCCAGTCATTACCGACTCTGGGGTTGCGCGCTCATCTCACATTATTGGCCAAGGGAGCCGGCGTACAACTTCCAGGTCATGTGGCCAGCATGACAAAGCCGCTTCTGGCAAACCAGAGCAGCACATGGAAACGCCGTTTACCTTCCCGCTGTAGCGATTCCTATTTATCTACTTGCATTTTGACGTGCTTTTGAACTGCTAGGTTGGCAGGAGCTGGGACCAAGCAATGGGAGCTCACCCCGTCGCAGGGATTCGAACCGCCGACCTTCTGATCAGCAAGCCCTAGGCTCAGTGGTTTAACCCACAGCGCCACCTGGGTCCCTCGGCCCTGGTTTTACTCCAAGCCAAATTGTGAACGGCAAATGCAGTCCATTCAGAGTTAAGCCCAGGTTTCCTAAGGGCAGGTGGCCCTACATGTCTGGCGTGAAGCCAAATTGGTTTCTGATTTGATCCCAGAATGTCCTGCTTTTCCTTAGGACATCCCTATTTTCATGGAGAAATGTTGGAGGGTATGGAGATATGCGACCCACTAGTCAAGGAGATAAGTAACTACACAACCTTTACAAGACACCTGGAGGCAGCCCTGTACAGTGGTACCTCGGGTTAAGAACTTAATTCGTTCTGGAGGTCCGTTCTTAACCTGAAACTGTTCTTAACCTGAGGTACCACTTTAGCTAACGGGGCCTACCACTGCTGCCGTGCCGCTGCCGTGCAATTTCTGTTCTCATCCTGAAGCAAAGTTCTTAACCCAAGGTACTATTTCTGGGTTAGCGGAGTCTGAAGTGTCTGTAACCTGAAGCATCTGTAACCCGAGGTACCACTGTATAGGGAGGTTTTTAAATGTTTAATGTTTTATTATGTTTTTATACATGTTGGAAACCATCCAGAGTGGCTGGGGCAACAAAGTCAGATGGGCAGGGTATAAATATTATTGTTGTTGTTGTTGAAAAGGTTGTCCCTATTTTCATCGGAGAAATGTTGGAGGGTATGTTCCCACCTGCTCTCTACCTGCCACCTATGTCAAAGCTGTGCCAAAGAGGAGATCTTTGCACAGCCTCCTCTTCCACAACCATCACTAGAATGTTGTGGATTTTGCTAGCAGCTCCAACACTAAATTTAGCTGTGTCTTTATATACGCATAAGCTGTAAGTACTCAAAAAGCTCAGCCTCCACAGGAGAAATGGCAAAACTCCTGGGACCTGAATGAGGTTAACCCAAGCAAGCTGGACAATTCAAGAAATTATAGCAGTTCAAAAGCACGTCAAAATGCAAGTAGATAAATAGGTTCGAATCCCTGCGACGGGGTGAGCTCCCATTGCTTGGTCCCAGCTCCTGCCAACCTAGCAGTTCAAAAGCACGTCAAAATGCAAGTAGATAAATAGGAATCGCTACAGCGGGAAGGTAAACGGCGTTTCCATGTGCTGTAATAATTCCATGTAATTATTCCTACAGAATATAACTGAAAGTTTTTTACTATTTCTGTTTCCTCCCCAATTACCTCTCAATATGGCATGAACATATCTAGCAAATGAAGAAATTAGAGCACTTCTTTACACTTGCTTTTTAATTCCTCCAGGCACTTTCTGTCAACTTCTCTCTCTTCCTTTTTTAAAAAAATGCCTTGCACTTTATGGCCTCCCTTCCCATCTGCTTCTTATTTTCACCTCCAGTTCTAATCCCCTCCTTAGCTGTTCACATAATCACCCATTTATTTGAAAACCTGTGTTTGCACCCTTTGATCCAGGGGTTGCCTTTGTACTCTCTAGTCTAGTCCTTTCTTATCCAGCAACTCTTAGCCTGAGTCTTCCTTGTCTGCCTCCCATTGTATACTATATAGGTTATTATTGCTCTGTGGCATTACGCCCAAGCCTACTGTACTATCTATGAATGTATGAGAAGAGAAGAGATGAATACACCATCTCCTGCTTCCTACAGAATATAACTGAAAGTTTTTTACTATTTCTGTTTCCTCCCCAATTACCTCTCAATATGGCATGAACATATCTAGCAAATGAAGAACTGTGCACTGTACTGATACACATAGTCACTTCTGTTTCTACTGTAGTACAGATCTGGTGAAAAGAAATCTTTTTTTACAATTTGATTTTCCTACCCACACCCTTTCAGTAATAGCCAGCTTTTGGCTTTTGATTGTTTTTGGCTTTTAAAGGGTTGCAGATTATGGGCATGGATGGTCCAGCCTTTTTCTTTGTAATTTTTAAAACTTGTTTGCATTTGCACATGTGGTGGTGGAATAATCAACAGCAGCAGAGATGACTTGCTGCTGGAAGGCCTTCAGCTTAGCATCAGAAGGACATAAGATTTGGCTTCAGGTGAGCCTCCCTGAAGACTTGAAGGAGGACCTCTGATGACAATCTTAGCATTTGGAAAGATAGTTGAGGTTCTTTAGATAATTGGATGCTGAGCCATTTAGAGCTTTAAAGCTTCAGAGCCAACACGTTGCCTTGTGCTCTGAAACAGACTGGCAGGTCTTTAACAACTGGTGAGAGTACCAAATTCTGCTTTTGTTTTTTGCCTTGAACATCTTCATTCCTGGCAAAAGATAATAATAATTGATTATTTATACCCCGCCCATCTGGCTGGGTTTCCCTAGCCACTCTGGGTGGCTTCCAACAGAAAAATAAAACACAGTAATCTATTAAACATTAAAAGCCTCCCTGAACAGGGCTGCCTTCAGATGTCTTCTAAAAGTCTGGTAGTTGTTTTCCTCTTTGACATCTGTTGGGAGGGCATTCCACAGGGCAGGCGCCACCACCGAGAAGGCCCTCTGCCTAGTTCCCTGCAACTTGGCTTCTCGCAACGAGGGAACCGCCAGAAGGCCCTCGGTGCTGGACCTCAATGTCCGTGCAGAATGATGGAGGTGGAGACGCTCCTTCAGGTATACTGGACCGAGGCCATTTAGGGCTTTAAAGGTAAGCACCAACACTTTGAATTGTGCTCGGAAACGTATTGGGAGCCAATGTAGATCTTTCAAGACCAGTGTTATGTGGTCTCGGCAGCCGCTCCCAGTCACCAGTCTAGCTGCCGCATTCTGGATTAGTTGTAGTTTCCGAGTCACCTTCAAGGCTAGCCCCACATAGAGCGCATTGCAGTAGTCCAAGCGGGAGATAACTAGAGCATGCACCACTCTGACGAGACAGTCTGCGGCATGTAGGGTCTTAGCCTGCGTACCAGATGGAGCTGATAGACAGCTGCCCTGGACACAGAATTGACCTGCACCTCCATGGACATCTGTGAGTCCAAAATGACTCCCAGGCTGCGCACCTGATCCTTCAGGGGCACAGTTACCCCATTCAGAACCAGGGAATCCTCCACACCTGCCCGCCTCCTGTCCCCCAAAAACAGTACTTCTGTCTTGTCAGGATTCAACCTCAATCTGTTAGCCGCCATCCATCCTCCAACTGCCTCCAGGCACTCTTTTTTGTGAAGAGGAACAGATCCTTGCAGAGAAGGTTTCCGGTTATTCTGATGCAGATGCACCATGTTTTTTCTTTCTTTCTGCACTCCTCCCAGCGGTCATTCCTCCTCTGGTCACTTCTACGGATGTGCAGCCTGACTGCCTGGCTCCAGGCGATGCTGTCGTCTCAAGGAAGAGCGTACGGAGAGAAACTAGGGTCACACGACTTTTCTCCCAGTAGAGAAGCAGCTGTGACAGCAGGGACCCTTCTGAACCAATTTCCATTTAGTTAGGCAAAACTAGCTAAATCACAAAATGCCTATAGGCAATACAGTACAATAATGATTTCTGTTAGAAACAGAGTAGCAATTTTGCTTTTAACAAAGAGCGGTAGGCAGCGCCATGGAAGCACCAGGAGTGATGGCCGCAAAGAGGGTAGATGTAAAAGAACAAAAGAGGACATTAAGAAGTGGAGATTAAGGTGTGAGCCAACTGCTGCTGAAGAGCCACAACCATGCTACAAAATAAAGGAAAATTTGCAATTTCAATTGCTTTTGAACTGATTTATTTATAAACGCAGAAGTGGCATCTGGAAGTGTTTTGCTGCAGTGCGAGCAGTATGCTTTCGCTTAGTTTTTCAACCTTGTAGGCCCATCATTTTCTCCTATTGTTGTGGTATCTGTAGAGTATTTTTAGAAAATTGGAACAATCTATGCTATCCCAAGAGCAGGAAACTCTGTTCCTCTGATCTGAAAGAAAGCTATTGAAAGAGACCGACAAGCAGGGAGAAATTATCTTTCTACATTCCTTTGTCCAGGCAACAGTTCATGTTTTTTTTACTGCCATGAGGAATCCTTCAGAATCACAGCTTCAAGTTTGCAAACTGGACCCAGGTGGCAGTGTGGGTTAAACCACTGAGCCTAGGGCTTGCTGATCAGAAGGTCGGCGGTTCGAATCCCTGTGACGGGGTGAGCTCCCGTTGCTTGGTCCAAGCTCCTGCCAACCTAGCAGTTTGAAAGCACGTCAAAATGCAAGTAGATAAATAGGAACCGCTACAGCGGGAAGGTAAACGGCATTTCCATGTGCTGCTCTGGTTTGCCAGAAGCAGCTTTGTCATGCTGGCCACATGACCTGGAAGCTATACGCTGGCTCCCTCGGCCAATAATGCGAGATGAGCGCGCAACCCCAGAGTCGGTCATGACTGGACCTAGTGGAAAGTTTACAAATGTTAACATTATGATTTTATTCCCATATATATCTATGCACGTATGTTTTATATCTCAATCGATCCCATCTATTTGACATGGTAGCTGGTTCCAAAGGGAAGGCACAGAACCAAGTTACCTGGCAAGGAAAGTGTGTCAGGGGCGGGGGCGGGCGGGGGCAGAACTGCAGAAGCCTCAACTCACACAGGCAACTGCATGGAAAAGAGCAGAGATTTTGTGGAACACACAGCGCACATGAGCCAAGTGGCAACAATCCAGCCCACCCATGTATGTCATTACAAGCCACGGCCATGTGCAGAACACATGTACAGCAATGTGGGCCATGATCATGACAGGCTAAAATAAAACAAAGTTCATATTCGTGACGTGTCAGAAGGCCTTTTCCCTGCATTATAAACTGGAGAGACCACATTGGAGAGACACTTTCATTTGATTGCCTTTCTTGGAACATCTAAAACGGCCACCACCAGCCGCTGTTTTTCTTCCTTTTCTGTTAAGCTCTGTTTTCCTTCTATGGGTATGTTTCATTACTTGAAATTAAAAATCATTTTTTTAAAAAAATCCATAAAAAGCTATGAAGAATAGAAATGTTTTCACTGCTTCCCTAAAGACAGTTAGGGATGTGGTTGGTCCTCTGGAAAAGAATTCCATACCTGGGGTTACCACAGAAAAAGCCCTGTCTCACATTCCCATTAACTGAACTTTGTAGTGGGCCATTTCACAGGGGTGTCTGTTATACAGTGGTACCTCGGTTTATGAACACAATTGGTTCCGGACGTCTGTTCATAAAATGAAGCGTTCATAAACTGAAGCGAACTTTCCCATTGAAAGTAATGGAAAGTGGATTAATCTGTTCCAGACAGTCCATGGAGTACTTAAATTGAAGCGTACTTAACCCGAAGCATGGGTGTAATTGGTTCTGGAAGTCTGTTCATAAACTGAAGCGTTCAAAAACTGAAGCGAACGTTCCCATTGAAAGTAATGGAAGGTGAATTAATCCGTTCCAGATGGGTCCGCGGCGTTCGTAAACCGAAAATTCATAAACTGAGGTGTTCATAAACCGAGGTTCCACTGTAGTGCTTTAGCCTGCAATTCTACACATAAACTTACCCAAGAGTAAGTTTCACTGAAGTTAATGGGATACACTTCTGAGGAGATGGGTTGTTTTCCCTGTTTGAGGTAGAAAGAAGTGAATTACATTGGGTTGTATCCAAACATTTAATAGAACTGAGCAGCATGAGTAAAGCAAGATTGTTTTAATTTTTCTTTTCCCCTCAGTTCAGTTCATAAAGCTCTCTGGTGTTCTGTAGTGCTCCCAGGGTTGATAGCTGTCCTGCATTCCACCCTCTCCTCTTGAGTGCCGTTTTCCTGGCCCCTCTAGGGAAGGCCCCTCTAACCCTCTAAAATAAACACAAATTTAAAGAGTTTTTAATGCATTCACTAAACTATGCATCTTATGTTCAGTGTTCACAGCCAATTGTGTGTACAGTGTGGTGTAAATAAATGTGATAGATTTTTGTTTTTTGAAAAAATGAGAATCAAATCTGTAAGGTGACTTTAGAAAAGCTAATCCTCACAGCTGCACCAGCTGAAATGCAGCCACAGAACTGTGAGTGGAGCTGCATGCAGGCACCTTGGAAAGTGGGGGACTCTCCTGCATTGGAGGTTTCTAAGCAGAGGTTGGATGGCCATCTCATGGATGCTTGAGTTCAGATTCCTGCATTGCAGGGGGTTGGACTAGATGACCCTTCCAACTCTATGACCCTATGATTCTATGAACACTTGACTGCCACTAAAAATTGTAGTCCTTTTTTCTCCTTTTTCTACATATAATAGTTACAGGTAGGTAGCCGTGTTGGTCTGAGTCGAAGCAAAATAAAAAAATTCCTTCAGTAGCACCTTAAAGACCAACTAAGTTTATATTTTGGTATGAGCTTTCGTGTGCATGCACACTTCTTCAGATACACTAGAAACAGAAGTGTCAGACCCTATATATATACAGAGGGTGGTGGGGGTGGGTGGGAATGGATGGTGGGCTGATGGGAGTGGTAAACCTGTAGATGGCTGTTAATGGCTGCTGATGGCTGCAATTAGTCCTGGGCTGAGGTGCTAAAGAGAGCTTGATCATGCATAATGAGATAAGAATCCGATGTCTCTATTCATCCCAGGTGCTTCCATGGTTTTAAGCTTGGTAATGATTTCCAATTCAGCAACTTCTCTTTCCAGTCTGTTCCTGAAATTTCTCTGTAATAAAACAGCTGCTTTGAGATCTTGTATAGAATGTCCTGGGAGATTGAAGTGTTCTCCTACTGGTTTTTCAGTCTTATGGTTCCTGATGTCAGATTTATGTCCATTTATCCTTTGGCGTAGGGTTTGGCCTGTTTGTCCAATATAGAGAGCTGAAGGGCACCGTTGGCATTTGATGGCATACACAATGTTAGAAGATGAGCAATTAAATAGTCCTGAGATGGTATGTTGGATGTTGTTGGGGCCAGTAATGATGTTGTCCGGGTGTATGTGGCAGCAAAGTTGGCATCTGGGTTTATTGCAGGCTCTGGTACCAGTGTCCATATTAAGTCTGGTGGTTGTATTATTGTGGGTGAGGAGTTGTTTAAGATTGGGTGGCTGTCTGTAGGCAATGAAAGGTCTTCCTCCCAGAGCTTGAGAAAGGGAGCTGTCATTGTCCAGGAGAGGCTGTAGATCTCTGATGATGCGTTGTACTGTTTTAACTTGAGAGCTGTATGTGATGACTAGTGGTGTTCTGTTATTTTCTTTTTTTGGGTCTGTCTTGCAGCAGGTTCTCCCTAGGTTTCAGTCTGGCTCTGTTGATCTGTTGTTTAACTTCATCAGGTGGATATTTTAGTTCTAAAAAGGTTTGCTGTAGATCTCTTAGGTGAGATTCTCTGTCTGTAGAGTTGGAACAGATACGGTTGTAACGTAGGGCCTGGCTGTATACGATGGATTGTTTGGTATGTTTGGGATGGTAGCTAGAAGCATGTAGATATGTTTGTCGGTCAGTTGGTTTTCTGTATAAGGTGGTGTCTATACGTCCACCCTGTATTTTTATTGTAGTATCCAAAAATGTATTTCTTGCATAGATTGGTTCATTGTTAGGTTGATGGTGGGGTGAAAGTCATTGAATGTCTGGTGGAAGGTTTCCAGGGTCTGTTGTCCATGTGTCCAGATAATAAAAATATCGTCAATGTATCGTAGGTACAAGAGAGGTTTGAGTGGGTAGGAGTCTAGGAAACGATGTTCTAAATCTGCCATGAAGATGTTGGCATACTGTGGGGCCATGTGGGTGCCCATGGCTGTGCCACTGATCTGGAGGAACAGGTCATCACCAAATTTGAAGTGGTTGTGGGTAAGGACAAAGTGGCAGAGTTTGGTAGCAAAGTCCGCTGTGTACCAATCATTACCAAGCTTAAAACCATGGAAGCACCTGGGATGAATAGAGACATCGGATTCTTATCTCATTATGCATGATCAAGCTCTCTTTAGCACCTCAGCCCAGGACTAATTGCAGCCATCAGCAGCCATTAACAGCCATCTACAGGTTTACCACTCCCATCAGCCCATCTCCCATTCCCACCCACCCCCACCACCCTCTGTATATATATAGGGTCTGACACTTCTGTTTCTAGTGTATCTGAAGAAGTGTGCATGCACATGAAAGCTCATACCAAAATATAAACTTAGTTGGTCTTTAAGGTGCTACTGAAGGATTTTTTTTATTTTGCTACATATAATAGGTTAGATTAGCTGTATGTAGAGAAGGAGTGTATGGGATGTTTTTTGGGGGGGGAGTCAGGGCCGTCTTAAGTATATTTGGCGCCCTGGCGCCGTGGTGTGACAGATCCCTCCGGCGCCCCCGCCCTGCCCCGTTTTCCAGCGTGGTGGGTGGAGCTGCGTGGCTGGAGCTACGGGGGCGGGCAGGTGCCCTGGGCGCCCTGCGCCACCCAGCCTGGCCGTAGGGCCGGCCCTGGGGGGAGAAGCTCTGGTGGAGGCCACATCATGCTCCTTCTGGGGTAGTTTGTTCACCTTTAGTCCCCACCCTGCACCCAGCTCTCATCTGTGGCTCTTAGAAGCTATCAGTATGAGACAGTGGCCACACCCTGGGAACAGCTTCAACTCTCTGGCCAAACCAGGTGAGGGTACAGATGAGTTAGAGACTTCCCCCGCATGTGAAGACAGGCTCTGGCAGATGAAGTGGATGAAACCAACAGTGGGTCCAATGGTCAAGAAGGTGGTTTCTGCTCATGCTGTAGATGGAAATAAGGGGCAGGTGGGGCTTGTCAACCTGGGAAGGCAACCCACCTAGGGGAAGGAAAACTCCGATCCTATATCTCTGCTGCCTTGCAGGATATCTTTGGGAGAAGAAAAGGCTAAGGCAGGGGTGTCAAACTCAAATTCATCGGGGGCCGCATCAGAATTTTTGGTCACCCTCAAAGGGCCGGTTGTATCTGTAGGAAAAATACCCTTTAAAAGAGGTATCGGGGGGGTCAGGGGGGAAGAGGGGGGAGGACAAACCCAGCTTTAAAATGGACCACCTTTGACTCTCAATGCCCACGGGGTCTACTGGTGGCAGAAGTGGACTTGTGGGGGGAGGGAGGGAAGAAGGATGGAGTATATATATTATGTTTTGTTCTGTTTTGTCTATATTAAAATCAATAAAAATTATTTTTAAAAAAAGACTTTAAAGGCATGCACAGCAACATTACCTTTTTGTGCAGGGAGTGCGGGCGGGTGGCGGCGAGGCAGCAGGTTAGTGGTGGTGGCGGGGGCCTGATCCGGCCATAGGCCGAGTGGGGGAGGCGGCGATCTGGTGGGAGGCCGGCTAGCGGCGGCGGCGGGAGGCCGCTAGCGCTGGAGGCGGGGCTCGATCCGGCCATAGGCCGAGCGTTGGAGGCGGCGAGAGGCCGCTAGCGCTGGAGGCGGGGCCCGATCCGGCCATGGGCCGAGCGCTGAAGGAGGCGGTAGGCCGCTAGCGGAGGCGGCGGGGCCCGATCCGGCCGTGGGCCGAGCGCTAGTGGCGGCAGCGGGGGTGAAGGCTGGCGGCCACTCGGGCCACATGACGAGGTCTGGCGGGCCGGATTTGGCCCGCGGGCCTTGGGTTTGACACCCGTGGGCTAAGGAGTAAACTACACAAATCTGGAGCAGAGTCCCTAAGACGGTTGAATGGCACCTTGTTCTCCTCTTTCCGGCAACGCCTGAAGCCAAGCTGGAGCCAAATGCACTGCTCTGCTTTCCTTTGGACCCCATTAGTGAGGCAGCCCAGGACCTCTAGACACACGGCTCAGGCTTGCGACCCAAGGAGGTCACTCCTGTTAACCAGTGGTTTGGCTTCAGTTCCAGAGGCACACTCCATTGTCTCTCAAGACAGATGGATGCCAGCAACAACAATGTAAAGAAGGGATGCCACCCTTATGCTTGCAGAACAAGGCCCTTATCTTTCTCTAGATCTCACCCTAGGAGAAGCTAATCTGGGAGTGAAAAAGGCATGGAGAATGTCAGAAGAACCTATTGGCTTGGCTTTCACATTTCTCCAGAGTTTTTCAGGGAAACATTGATTAGTCTATAGTACCAGGGGTGGCCAACTTCCAAGAGATAGAGATCTACTCACAGAGTTAAAAACTAGCAGTGATCTACCCCCTTTTTGGGGTTCAGGTCAAAGTTGACGAGTTTTTTTGCTTTTTTTTAGGAAGGAGGAAGGCCCATTTGGGGGGTGGTTCAGGTTGAAATTGTTGAACTTTTTTTAGGGAGGAGAAAGCCACGTGTTTTAGAGGTCCAGGGCAAAAATGTTGAGCTTTTTTGGGGGGAGCCAAACTTGTTGAGCTTCTTGGAGGGCTCCAGTGATCTACCGGTAGATCACGATCTACCTGTTGGACGTGCTTGGTCTATACAAACAGGCAGTTACTAGTGCTGACTACAGTAATGCACAATGTCTTGCTTTTATGTTGCCAGGAAATGTTACGGCTTTGAACATTCATTGCAAAGTGTACTTTGGAAGGATTTCCAATAGCCATCTCTTATGTTACAAATCGAAACAGACAGGTGCTGGGGAAAAGATCTAGCCTTGTAATCCTTACACCTTGAACATTTAGAGTGAGCAAATCATATTCATATTGTCCTGTTCTTGAAAAGTCATTTTTAAAATGTTTTGCTACACTGTTCTTAGAAATCATAACTGTGCAAGAGGAATGCTGTAAATGTAATACACAGGGCTTCAGCTGAGCGGCATTCCATGACTTAAACTGGGAGGCAAAGAACAACTCTGAGCAGTGCAAGAATTTTTAAAGCAGATTTTTAAAGATCCTGGTAAAAATCAAGATTTCTCCTTTCTCCAGATGTTCTTTGTCCTTATGCTGACACCTCTCGCCTAGTTTCAGGCATGGTATTGCATTGATTCTGAAGAGGTTCATGAGACCCTGAATCCGCTGTTGTTCAGCAGGGGGCAGAAAAGGGGGAGAAGGCAAAGAAACAAACATCTGGAAAGCAGAGCTGCCAAGTGTGTCTTTTCCCCCCACTGTTTTTCAGCTTTCCAATTCTTTGTTTTCTGCATTTGATACATGCACAAAGAGCTGCAGGGCAAAGATTGCAATCAGTGCAGGGTGTGATCTACTACTTTATTACTCTGAATACACATCAGTTAAGAGCAAGCGAATGTTGAGTCCCTTGTCCACAGAATTGCTCTGTTCCCCGGTCCAACGCTGAGGTAATTGTGAGCATTGGCACTCACTTGCCTGGGACGTGGATGGGGGCTGAAGTTCGTTAACAACAGTGCTCATGTTATGGACATCTGCCAAACTTTGTACGTCTCATTTTTAATAAAGTGTAGTGGCTGGGAAATAACTTTATGGGTGCTCTGCTCAGCATATCAGAGCAGATGGTGCTTGCGCAAACAAGAATAACAGAGTGTTAGTAAGCAAACACTGGTGAAAGGGAGTAGAGGCCTGAATGTGCTTTCTGGAAAGATTAGGAACACCCTCTTTGGTTGGTTTTGTCACAGAAACATTGAAAGTGTGTGTGTGTGTGTGTGTGCGCGTGTGCGTGGTGCATTTAATGGAGTAGACATTAGCGAGGCAAACAGATCTGAAAATCTGTGTAACAGCTCCTACACAAGCTATTCAGCCCAAGTTCAATTTACACCTATTGTGAGGAGTGTATTGATTATTCCCTTGATTTTCCCATCTTCCATCCGGGAAACTCTAATTATGAGTGTCTGACTGCAGGAACTCTGGAGGGACAAATCCCAAATGTTTAAAAGGGGGGAAATCTGTTACTATTAGTTCACAAGGGAGGAGGAGGAGGAGGAAGAAGAATATAGTACTGGGATAAGGGCATAATTGAAGGGTATAATAGTCAGAGTTTGGCCATTGCCAAACAGTTACTGGATATGGCACACACACTCATTGTTCAGTACAGCTTATTCCCAAATATGCCTCGAATTGCAGCCAAGAATGGCCTGTATGGCAGTTTCTCCTACTCTTGGTTCAGTGCTTTAGCATGAAGGAAAAGTGAAATATGGAAGCCCTGGGAAAAGGCAAGTACTATACAGTATAGAAAAGAAAGAGAGGAAGAGAGGAAGAGAGGAAGAGAGGAAGAAAGAAAGAAAGAAAGAAAGAAAGAAAGAAAGAAAGAAAGAAAGAAAGAAAGAAAGAAAGAAAGAAAGAAAGAAAGAAAGAACACGTCAATGTCACAGTGTTCTGGGTTGCTTGGAGAACAATATGGTTCACTATCAGCCATACAAGAGAATGAACTCATGGTATATACAGCTGGGTCGCATGCATTAAGGATGGAGCACCCATGGCCCCCTGGATGTCATTGGACCCCAGCCAGCATGGGCAGCGGTCAGGAATGGTGGTAGTTGTAAGGTTCCTTGTGTCTGGCCTGCATGAATGGCTTCAATTCCCTTCTCTCAAGAGGCCCAGGTACAGTGGGGCTAAGGTGGCCCTGGACTAGAAATCTTGATGAAGTTTGTAGATAAAAGGCTTGCAACATGATTTTTCATATTCTTTTTATTACAAGCTGGCACTCTTACCCTTAAACCAACTCATTCATAGCCGAACAGAATTGCAAAAATTGCAAGCTCCTAAATGCTATGTGCTGATTTAGAACTCTGGAGCGATTTCCATTGTTTCCAGAGGAAGCTTGTGCAGTAGTTCATGCATCCCAAGCCTGGACTATGGCCTAGTTCTTACTAAGGTGCTATACTTTATGGCTGGATGTAAAAAGTCAGATCACAAGTGGAAGCGCACAAGACTGAATGTTCCTCCATACAACCCATAAGTCCCTACACAACAGAAAACCTGCATGCCCGATAAAGGCTCCTTCTCAATGTCTAGTTCACATCCACCCACCCCTATGGCAGGAGTTTATCAATAATAGGCGCCTGAAGTGTTCTGCTATAGGTTTTCTGCTGTAATGAGAACTAGGTCTAAAAGAAGATGAAGAATAGACCGAGCAATTGGGAAAGCCGCATGTCAGAGACAAAGGAACAGCTGGTGAAATGAGTAATACCAGGCCATATTCTGTCCCTTTCCCCAACTATCTTTTCCTGCCTGAGATATTTCCAAAACAATTGTTCTTGTTTTATAGTGTGAACATGTGCTGTGTTTTTTTCCATAAAGCTGCAAACAGGTGTCAATCACATAGATATCACCCTGTAAATCTGCTTTAAGAACTTGGTTTTGAAATCTAGGGCCCCAGGTTAGGGTTTATGAGATACTCTGCAGGTGCAGGATAAAGAAGGGAGCAAGGAACAGGGTCGAGAACACAAGTCATAAAATGAAGTGCTTTTGACTTTCAGTTTGTGGCTTTCATAAATTCAGATTACTGTATTTAGGTTTAAAAGGAGCAATGCAGTTTTCTAGCATAGGTACTAGTCTATTGCAGGGCATGTCCAACTTGAAGTAGACTGTGATCTACGGTCCAATATAAAAACTGGCAGTGATCTACCACCCAGGGATGCGCCCAGGGGGGGCGGGGGCTGGCTGCTTCCCCCGACATGGCAGAGGTGGGTGGGTGCAGGGAGAGTAGGCACCGATGGGGCAGGAGTGGGCAGGTGCACAGCATCAAAACAACCCCTCCCAACGTCTCCAGTGGAGGGTGGATGGTGACCAGATCTACTTGTCAATCGTGATTGACACGTTGGACATGTACTATAGACTCTATGGTAACATTCAGGTGAAGTTACAGAGTGTGTAGAGCAAAAGGCAATTAATTTTAATCTATATACTCCAGGTTATGATGAGTAAACTTTGTCTTGGGAATGAATTCCAGTATTCCAGACTCATTTCTTCAAGGAAGTTTAATTTTATAATTTTACTAGCTGGCCCGGCCATGCGTTGCTGTGGTTCTTTCCTGTGACCCCCCCCTCTTATCCTGCCCCCTCCTCCCCCCACCCCCTGCTTCATCCCTGTGACTGCCCCTACCCTGTCCTGACCCATGAGTTATCAAGCCTCCTTCCCCCCACCCCCTCTGGCACATCCCTGTGACTGGCCCCACACTGTCCTGACTCATGAGTTATCGAGTCCCCTCCCCCCCCCGTCTGAGCCCTCTGGGGGAGTGTTGGCCCCTCCCCTGTTTCTCCATACCTTGGCCCCCACCCTTGGAGAAGGAACTGTCTGTTTCCCAGCATGCACTTTTGTCTGAGCCCTCTGTTGTCCCCGGGGAGTGTTGCTCCCTCCCCCACTGTATTTCCACACTTGAGCCCCTACCCTTGGAGAAGGATCTGTCAGTTTCTGGGTTCTATTTCCCAGTACAGAGGAACCTCAGTTTACGAACACCTCGGTTTATGAATTTTCGGTTTACGAACGCCACGGACCTATCTGGAACGGATTAATTCACTTTCCATTACTTTCAATGGGAAAGTTCGCTTCAGTTTATGAACAGACTTCCGGAACCAATTACACCCATGCTTCGGGTTAAGTACGCTTCAGGTTGACTACTCTGCGGACCTGTCTGGAACGGATCAATCCACTTTCCATTACTTTCAATGGGAAAGTTCGCTTCAGTTTATGAATGCTTCAGTTTAAGTACTCTGCGGACCGTCTGGAACAGATTAATCTACTTTCCATTACTTTCAATGGGAAAGTTCGCTTCAGTTTATGAACACTTCAGTTTATGAACACACTTCCGGAACCAATTGTGTTCATAAACCGAGGTACCACTGTATTTACTTTTGTCTGAGCAGTCTGTTGTCCCCGGGGAGTGTTGTCCCCTCCTCCCTGTATCTCCATACATTGGCTACTGCGCACGCGTCGCGAACATTTATATATATATAGATTTTTTTAAAAAAATAAGAACATGAGAAGCAGAAGTGACTATTGTTTAATTTTATTTTTGGGGTTGTCATTTATTTTGGTCTGTATTGTATGATTTGGGTGTTGTTGTATGTTGTGTGTTTTGTTTGTTTGTTTTGGTTATTTGGATTTTCTAATTTTGGGGTAGGTGTTTTAATTTTGGATGTGGTGTTGGTTTGAGGACTTAAACTGGGGAGAGAAAGTGCATGGTTGTTGTTTTTTAAAGACGCAGAGGCTGGCAATCAGTCATAGTATGAAGCCTAGGTTAAAAGGGGCATGACTGCCCTTACTAGAAATGGCTGCCGTAGCCTCACATGTGACAACGCCCACTAAATTAAAAAGCAAAAACCCCTCGCCGTGCCCCCAAGTGCGTGTTAGGGGAAATGATGAACGACTGCCTAATGCTGCCAGGTGTTTATTAATGCAGCCGCCAGGAGAGGCTTGGGGTTTGGGCTTTGGAGGTGGAATGGCCATTTTGGCGGCCGACCTACTGAGATCTTATGATAAAGGGCAATATATAATGTAATGGGCCCTTTATATGTCCAGCTGTCCCTTGTCAACAGCAAATTGTTGCTGTTTTTGTGTTGAATATATGCTATATAGTAATTTATGGACCTAATAGGTATCTGTCCTATCTGTCTTTGTAAAGAAGCGATCTAATTTTGGTTATTTGCTAAGCTCTCTTTCCTCCTTTGAAACCTCTGGTTGACATTTTAGAAACTGTAAGTAAAAGATTTAATATAATTATAATATTTATATATGGCAGGTATGTCCAATAGGTAGATCATGATCTACCGGTAGATTCCGGGGTGTTCCTGGTAGATCTTTGGTCCCTCAGTGATGTCCCCCCCAAAAAGGGGGAAAACAACAACTGTGGCTTCCTAAAAAAAAGCCCAACAACTTTGCCTTTCCCCAAAAAGCTCAACAACTTTGGTCCATTCAATGATAATGGGTAGATGACTGCCAGTTTTTTTTCTACTGTGAGTAGATTGCAGTCTATTGTGAGTTGGACGTCCCTGATATATGGTATTATAGTAGCAAGTGGGGGTAATAGGGAACTGTACTAGTAAATAATAATATAGGCCTACTAAATAATAAAATGAATATTTTTCTAAAGTAATTTTATAATGGGATCAAAATACATAAATTTGTATTGCATGAAATCAATCAGAAGGCACGAGACTCATACCCTTAGTCTAGGCTGCCTGATCATCCGTCTACAAGCACTCTTTAATATTAGATAACAGGTACAACTGTTTGACCTACATTCAACTGTGCTACACTGCAGCAGCTTCATGCTAAACGTCACCATGCAACCAGTCCATGCAGAATGTAGGCACCCTATATATAGAAATGAGCAAACCAGGGATATTTTAGGCAGTAGGCTAGCAGGTGGGGCCCATGACTTACATCATAGGAGCCTACACAACACAAAACTATCGCGAACTAGTATTAGGGAAAACTGGGTATTAAGAGTGCTAACATAAATCATATACCCCAGTTTCTCAGTGGCCTTTAAAGTAGGCTTCACGCAGAGTATAGAAAAACAAAATACGCAAACAGAAGTTGAATTGGCTAAAATACGCCACCAAGAGTTTAAAGACCAACCTAGCATGAAACCCCTGACTAGCCGTATACCTGTTTAAAGTATACAGAAGAAAAACAAAAGGTTGGCTTTCTCTAACAGAAAAACAAACTGACTCAGAAGAGACTTTAAACTAAAGATAAACGCTCTCTCTCCTTAGCAACTTTACATACCCACATTCCAACCCTCCAAACCTCCCTCCATACTCTCACACAACTATCATAGAGTTGGAAGAGACCACAAGGGCCATCCAGTCCAACCCCCTGCCAAGCACAAAATGCTTTCCAACAGAGCCTTATATACACTGAGTAGAGCCCACGCCTGTGAGCAATTAAACAGAAATTACCGGCACCTGTTTTTCTTAAACAGACAGTATTGACATTAGACCGCCTCAAAAGCAACTTTGATTATTCAAGAAACCCAACAAAAACACTGTTGCTGTATGTAGGTTTTATTTTATTTGTTTTTTATCTTATATTTTGGAAATGTACATCCAGTGTTTTTCCCCTTAATTTTTTTTGGGGGGGGGGGGGCTCCAAGAGAGTGTGACCCTAAGCTCTAGCTTGTTTAGCTTTTACGTCAATCTGGCACTGTTGTGGATGAAGGCGGACATGGAAACAGTGACACATATATGTATTAATATTCTAGTGTGGGCACATCCATAGTGAAAATCCAATCGTGAAAATCCGCCCGCCGGGGTTGCGCATGCTGCCACGCCAATCCACCCGGGGGGGGGGGTTGTCACACACACCCAGCATGACACCTGGGATGGACTGCACCCTCTTTGTGACGCCCCTGGATATATGAAGCATCAGTAACAGCTAAGTCAGGCACCCCCAAACTTCGGCCCTCCAGATGTTTTGGACTACAATTCCCATCTTCCCCAACCACTGGTCCTGTTAACTAGGGATCATGGGAGTTGTAGGCTAAAACATCTGGAGGGCCGCAGTTTGGGGATGCCTGAGCTAAGTACTCAACCTGAAGTTTCTATAAAGCCATCTAACGTGCCATCTAATCATAAAATGAAAGTCACATAAACATCCTCCAGAAGACAGCTCATTAGTATTCTCTCCAGGAAGCCCTTGCCTCCTGTAAATTCCCACAGCATATCAGATGGTGGAGGTACATGAAGTGGGGTCTCTAGTGGTGATAAACAACAGTGAGTTAGTAGAGTCTATGCAAGAAGATGTTCCTGAAATTTTCCTGCTACAGATCAAATTATCCACTCACAAATATTTCTTTAATGCAGTTGTAGAAAATAATGTATCCTCTAAATATCAAGTATTATGAACAGTTCCTGCTGCAGGGTGGTCTTTTTTCATACAGCCATGCCTTTAAATTGAGTCCTTGGGTGTCATATAGTCACAAAGAATGACTTCAGCAGGAGCCTGGGGTGTCTCTTGCTGCTCCCTCTCCCTCAAGAAGCTCTGATTCACTAGCTCCTGTGCCCTTTAGCACTTCTTCTACTTCACTGCTGGGCACTTCAGTTTTCCTTGAACATAATAGAAGAACTGGTAGAAACTGGGGTGACTCTGTGTTCCAATTGCCCAGCTCCTTTCCAGCACCCCTAGCTTCTGTCGGAGGGCAAATTCTGAACGGTTTTTAAAGGCAGTCCCCTACAAGGGGACTAGTAGTCTAGTCTCTATGCAACTAGTGCAGGGGTAGTTGACAACAGTAGACTGGCAAGGAAAAGAGACTTGTTTGGAAACAAAGGTAGGCCTTCTTCAGATAACCTTTAGATAACCTTTAGAGGAGTCAGGAGTAGGGAATTGATTGATTGATATTTACTACGGCCATTGGCCCATCACACAACAATTCCCATACCAACATATGTGTACTTAAACCTCCAAATTTAAAACAAATTTATTTTATTTGTTTTTCTTCTTTAGGCATAGGACGCTGATCAAGAATCTGGCAACCGTGAGTGATCTTAAGGGGCCTTCATCATTTAGTAGATATCTCAGTTTGGCTTCATTCGAATCATCGGCGATTCCCTTTAGATATGGAGCAAGAAACTTGCTCCTGGCCGATGAGTGAAGAGCACAATCAAGGATTATGTGATGCAACGATTCTGGTGCCCCACAATTACAATCACATAAGAGCGATATCTGTCCATTGGAAAATCTATTTCTCAGCACGTTCAATGGGAAGGTGTTGAATCTTGCCTTTATAAAGGCATATCTATGAGCTGAAGTAGTTAAAATTCAAATAATTTGGGAGCTTTAAAAGGGGTAATAAACCAAGGTTTAGAGGTGAGCAGGTAATCGGGAGTAGCGAAGCTTTCGCCCTTCAGGTATTTCTCAACTGCAATACTCATCAGCTCTAGCAAGCATGACCAATGACCAAGAATTAAAGGAGTTCAGCAACCTCTGGCGGGTCAACCCCCACCTTAAGTCTTTAAAAGCTTTAAAGCCAATAGAAAGAAACATGGTTAGGATGCAGATCAACATGGCTCATTTTTTAATATAGGCTTTGCTCTCTCTGTAGGGATGTAGCATTCCAAATGTGCCTTGCTTGGCTTGTTGTTTTAGTTTATCCACAACCCACTTAACCTTAAACACTGGCCTATTTTGACTTAATTAGATATTAACAATTTCTGTGCTAATTTCTGTGTAGACTAGATCAGTGGATATTGTGATGAAATCTGCATAATTCTGAAATAATCTCAGAATTCCAGACTTTTAGAAAATGTAATCTATTTTTTTAAAAAAAACATAGATTAAAATAAAACCGTATTGGTTTAACTAGGTATTATGAGATTGCAACAGTATCAGATATTTGTATTCTGGTTCAACACAGCAGGTTTGCATTGATCCTTCTTCCCACTCACTTCACTTGTTCCTTATTTAAAAATAAAAATTGGAGGATCCAACTGGTCTTGTTGCATCAAAGGGGCAGTATCATATGTTTCTGACACCATTATAATGGGATAAATGCTGTTCTTTTTCAATCAGCTGCACAACATTCTGTTAACCTCTTTAAAAGGATAAAAAGAAGCACTTTATTCTCTTTTCTCTTTCTACAAAAGCAAGTGTTTTTAGAGTATGTTCCACAAATAGCAGGCAAAGAGTAAGGTGAATGATCTTGCAGAAAAACTTGGGAATGACATCAATAGGTTTTCAATCTGGAAGTCAATAGAAAATAGTTGTTTGTTATCACAGGACAGCCAAGAGATAATAGAACAAGAGCAGTTTCTTTTGAAGGTTTCAAGTATTTAAAGCTTCAATTCCGTCTAGCTCTGCATTAAAATGTTATAGGTGTTTGCAGCAATAACAAGATGGTGTTATTCTGATTCTTGATATTTTGTCAAGCCAAGAGTTAAACCACCAGATAATATTTGCTATCAGTTTGCTAGTTTTCAACTGGATTAAGTACAATTCAAAGGCAAACATAATGGAATTGTCTTGTTTTAATTTCGAAGAAGATTCAGTATCAGATTTTCAATTCTGGGACAATGTGGATTCTACTGATCAACTCTCCTCTCAGCCAGATCATTTCCTACTTGACTGTTCTACTCCAACAGGTGAAGGCTTTTCTTGGCTACCTTTTTCTTGTCAAACATTGTTTCCTGATGTGCAGATACCACTCCCAGACCCAGGTGGGCAGATTCGGCAGTTTGAGGCTGGTGCTGAATTGGACAGCTCCTTGTTGGTTCAATCTGATGATAGTGACCTGCAGTTTAAATATCACCCATTCATTCCTGCTCACCCTTACAAGACACAGAGACATGCTGCCAACATTAGGGAAAGAAAAAGGATGCTCAGCATCAATTCTGCTTTTGATGAACTTAGAGGCCATGTACCAACCTTCCCTTATGAGAAGCGTCTCTCCAAAATCGACACTCTCAGACTGGCCATAGCATACATCGCATTGCTTAGTGATATCCTGACTTCAGGATCTGACCCCAAATCCTATGTGCAGAAATGTATGAAAAATGGATATAAAGGTCATCGGAATGCAATCTGGAACACAAGTGGTAAGTGTACAGAATTTGCTTTGTTTCATTTTAAAAATTTGTTTCTTTTTCTTTTTTCCCCTTTTTCCTTTTTTCTAATACTATATTAAAATCTGGCTTTCATTGCAAAAAAATGAAACCAGTAAGGCAATAGTACCTAAACCAAATTGAAATAACATAGTATTCTCCCTTGTTGACAGACTGGTCAAGTATCTGAAAAGATAGTCAATCTTTTTTGTGATTGATGCTTGGTGTAAATACTATTCAGTTTGCAATATAGCAAAGTAAACTTGTAAATCATGGGCTTCGCTGACTGAATAATTGTTTCATACACTTACACTGGTCATTAAAGCACGGAGACCTTTTATCTGTTTTGTAACCACATAAGCCTATAAAAAAGAAAAACAAACCAACCCAGATCAACAACAATAACTTAAGAAAACCACTAGAAACAGTGAAAATCATAGAAATATGCCGAAGTTTAAATCAACAAAAGCAAATTGCCTCAATTCAACCAGTACCCTGAATTTAATTACATAATTAATTATTATACATCTATATAATAAATGTGGAAATGAAAGATAAGGACATGGTAGCCAGCTGGCTAGACAGGAGGATAAAATTTTATGTTTAATTAATCAGGATGTCTGACATAGTTTATTCAAATATGTAGCTGGACAATTTTTGTGCAGTGGGGGAAAACTGCCGAGTGCAGTAGTAATCGAACCCTTGAGCATATGCAGCTTAATAAGGAGCTAAGTTTTTTCTTAAAAGAAATGGATGAATAGGGAAAAAATTGAATACAGTTTTCTTTAGATTTTCATAAGCTTACACAAAGAATATATTAGAGCCACCTTCTGCTCACCAATTCATTACATCTTCCTTCCTCTCTGGTTTTTTTTACTTTTGTTTTCCTTTTCCTTTCTCCCATCTGTCCTTCTATATATTTTTCTGTGGGGAGGGCTGTTGGTTGGTCTAGCCTGTAGCAGACCTTAACATTGCAGGTTCAAATTATGCCTTTATAAAATTAGTAGGTGACCCTATGGATAGTATGGGAAGAATAATAGCCATTTATTCAACAGGTGCTCTTGTGATGGTTACATTTTGAAAACTAAGTAAGTGCTATATAAAACCATCTTCATCAACAATAATTCTTCTCTGTGTTATGAGATTGCTATTCAAGGCAAAACTTAACTTATCCATACTGTTGATGCTAAACGAATATTAAATAAAATATATTAAAGTGTTGGTTGGAGTGTCAGCTTGCTTTGGAAAGGAGTATGCTAAGTTCTGAGAATGACCATAACCTACTCAAATATTACAATTATGGATATGATGAAGCAAAGCCAAGTGACTATAAGATCAAATGGTTTTTACTGAAGAGTTTAGCATATGCTTAGATCCTTCCTAGCAAAAACAGACTTTAAAGGCAACAAACGTGTTTAAATCCCAAATCTGTGCAGGAGTACAGGCATTAACCGTAGTTAATTTATGACTGATATTAACCACTTATCATAACTGTTTGCATTTATTAAGAACAATGCTTAGTTCCAACGTCACATATGTTATCTCACCATTCATTCCAGGGGGGGTGAGGAGAGATAAAGGTGTTCCTAAAGCCACCTGATTCTCTCATTGAGGATTTTCCTTCTTGATGGCTCAGCCATTGTGCAACACCAGCTTTCCTAGCCTTCCCTTTATTGGTATCAGCCAGCCAGTCAGTGTGTAAAAAGCAGACTCTCACTGAAAAGAGCGAAGCAGGCCTGAAATGTTCAGTCTCTGCGCAAATCAAAATAGCTCCTCCTGACCGAACTGCCACTAACACAATGAGCAAATCAGTTGCTTAATTAAAAGGAAAGTGTACTGTACATTAATTAAGTCTTTTAATCCAATTACTTCCACCAAACATAGGGTAGCATTGGGGAAAGTAATTGTGAGATAACAATTTAACACATTCCTATCTTTATAAATTAAAAGACTTTGTCCAGAAGTCATTGTGCATTTTCTTAACTAGATTTACTATTTCCCCCCCTCTCTCTGCAGATCTGACAGCCCGCTTGTCCTGGATAAAATGGGATTAAGAGATGCTGCTTCAAAGGATCTTTCTGCTTGACACCAGCCGTTAAGTTCTCACCACAGCAAACATCAGCTATTACATTGAAACGAAATAACAACAATAAACACATACTCAATATTGATTTCTATTAAAATCCACTTGAATTAGACATCAAGAGTTTCCCATTAGACAACAAACAATGCTTTCATAAGTGATAATACACATGTAAACCAAATTTTCTTTTAAAAAAGAAACACTTAAAATGTTGCAAAAGCTCCAATCATTCTTTTTTATATAGAATCTTAGATTTGAAGGGGCACAAAGGTCATCTAGCCCAACCCCCTGCAATGCAGGAATATCGGCTAAAGCATCCATGGCAGATGGCCATCCAACTTCTGATTAAAAACCTCCAAGGAAGGAGAGTCCACAACCTTCCGAGGGAGATTGTTCCACTGTAAAACAGTTCTTGCTGTCAGAAAGTTTTCCTGTATCTCTGTTCTTGTAACTTGAAGCCATTGCTTTGTGTCCTACCTACCAGAGCAGATGAAAACAAGCTTGCTCCACCTTCCATGTGACAGCCCTTCAGATATTTGAAGATGGCTGTCATGTCTCCTCTCAGTCTCCTCTTTTCCAGGCTAAACATACCCAGCTCCTTCAACTGTTCCTCATAAGACTTGGTTTCTAACCCCTTGATCATCTTGGTTGCCCTCCTGCACACGTTCCAGCTTTTCAACATCCTTTTTAAATTGCAGGGGCCAGAATTGGACACTGTATTCCATGTGTGAATGTGTGACCAAGGCGGAATAGAGCAGTACTATGACTTCCCTTGATCTACTAGGACTAGACTTCTGTTGGTGCAGCCTAGAATAGCATTCGCTTTTTTTTGCTGCTGCATCACACTGTTGACTCATGTTAAGCTCGTGGTCCACCAAGACCCTGAGATCCTTTTCACATGTACTGCTAGTAAGCCAGGTGTCCCCCATCCTATATTTGCATGGACAGGCGGAGTCCCCCTAAACCCCAGGCGACCCCTGAGCGGAATAATGACTCAGGACATCATGCTATGGGGTTAAAATTGGCCACAGCTTTATTAAGATTCAGATGTAGGAAGACCTTGGCTCAGGCATTGGGCATTATCCTTCCCCAGTCCACAGCCGGGGATCTGGGGGACTTCAGGGTTATCCAGACTGTATGGGGGTAGGGCTGGCTCTGGAGAACATATGTTCAAGCAGAGGGAGCCCGCCCCCATTCGCCACCGCTGGAAGGGGGAAAGCGATGACAACCACTCGGTGTATGGGCCAATGCCTCCCCCCAAGACCCCTTTAATGGGGGGAACCCTGATCTTGACACCACAAAGGGCGTGAGGTCACCACCTCACACCCCTCACCTTTAGGAAGATAGCCAAAAGGAATCTGCCCAAGGCCTGAAACCGCCAAAGTTGTGACGTATTGCTACAGGAAAGGCAAAACCCGCCAATGCAGGAAAATTCCTTTCCGGCCCTTCAACAGCGACCCTGATGTAGCAGCGCCCACATACCTGTGGGAGAAAAGGTTAACCTGCAAAAGAATACTTCAGTTAGGGTGTGGAGGGTGGAAGAAGCTCTGGAGCCAACTGCTGCTTGCAGGTAAGATTCAAATCCTATTGTGTGAGCTGGACAGTCCCTCCCCCTTACCTGGCCTGTCCCCTGGCAACACCTCCCCAGGCGGGATTGGACGATTGGCTGGCGTAGGCGGAGACCCCCGGTAACCCGCCTGGAGAGGTAGTGACCAAATCCTAACTACGGTACCAGTTAGCCGCTCTGTGGTCCAGGGGGCTGAGCGCGACCACGCAAAAATCGCCCCCCGTTTAATGTGGAGAGAGGTAATTGTGCATCTGGTTCTTCCTGCCTAAGTGCAAAACCTTACATTTGTCCTATTGAAATTCATCTTGTTAGCTTTCACCCTGCTGTCCAATTTGTTAAGGTCATTTTGAATTTTGAGTCTGTCTTCTGCGGCATTAGCAACGCCTCCCAGTTTCGTGTCATCTGCAAATTTGATGAGCATCTCCTCAATTCCTTAATCCGAGTCATTTATTTATTCTATTTTAAAAGATAGTTGCAAAATCTTCTAAAGTATATTGTTAACTGAAATAGGTTTTGCAGCATAGGCCAATTGGCTATTGCTCAATTTGTGGGCTCTTTGTTTTGGAAGAGGGAGCTTGTTCCATGAAATTACACGAAGTAGGAATTAATTAACACATGATAGCTGAAAAAGTACACCATCTTTGATTGTACAAATATTCTGGATAGTAATGTTAGACCAGTATGCCATTCAACCACATATTAGAGCAAGACTGTAAAAAATCATGGATTACATGATGTAAAATGAGTTACATGGTCCTTCAGGCATGCTGTGTAAAGAACTTGACTGTATTTTCAGAGCATGATAGACGTGCTGAGATTAGATTCAAACCTGTTGCAGCTTCATTAAGAAAATCAAATTAAGCATCAAATTCTGACATTTAAGAGCATTTAAAGCGCTCTGCCAGATCAATCAAGGTCTCCACTCCAGAAGCCTGTTCTCAAGGGTGACCAACCAGATGTTTATGAGCAGCCCAAGCACAGGACATGAAGGCAAAAATTCTCCCTGTTGTTTGTCCAGCAACAACTGTATTCAAATACACTGCCTCAGAATACAGAGGTGGTTCCATATTCCTGCGATAATTTGATATTTATTTGGGCAATTTCATTTTCATAGCTAAACTTGATACTACATGATAAACTGTCATGCAGCTTTTTTCCTTATGGATGTAAGTATAGCTCACTTCTATGAGAGACAGTCTTGTTCAAAATGATAAAATAGTAACACTAATAAAAATCAGAAAGACTTTATTATGTACAGTACTGAAATAACTATGCAAATTTAGCTGCTTAGCACTGCCCTCTAGTGGCAGATCGTGCAAGCTTTTGCCTTTGGGTTGGGAACAAAACAAGCAGACAAATAAGGCTGCAGTTCTGTACACACTTACCTGGGAGAAAATGAAAGCTAACATTTAAAAACAAATAAAAGCAATGCAAGAATAACATGGGGAGGTAAAACTAATACCAGCAGCAGCTTAAGGACCAGGAAAACAAAAGGGATTTGCCTGGAGATGAAAATACTGTAGATCAGGGGTCAGCAAACTTTTTCAGTAGGGGGCCGGTCCACTGTCCCTCAGACCTTGTGGGGGGCCGGACTATATTTTGAAGGGGAAAAAATGAACGAATTCCTATGCCCCACAAATAACCCAGAGATGCATTTTAAATAAAAGGACACATTCTACTCATGTAAAAACATGCTGGTTCCTGGACCGTCCGAGGGCCGGATTTAGAAGGCGATTGGGCCGCATCCGGCCCCTGGGCCTTAGTTTGGGGACCCCTGCTGTAGATAGACAGCCTTCTTGTGTGTCTCCCTGGGCAGAGTATAACACCAGGTGGTGGCTCTGGGATGTCTCTTGGGCTTGCACACTGGTATTTTCCCACCAGTGCAATATCATGAAGCATACAATATTGGCATTATAACCATGTTATGCCAACATTGCATATGTTTAGGCTCAGGATGCAGATCACCATAACCGCATACAGTACAAACTTTCTCCTTCACAGACAAAAAAGAAAGCACTGCCCTAAGGAAAGATACCCAAATATATTCAATGACAGACAAAACAAAGATTTTGTCTGAGATCCAGTTTGTTTACAGCTTTTTGCAGGGAGGACTTTATTCCTGCTCTGTCCTTGGTGGTTCTGAGCTCCTCCCTTTTTTAATTTTTAAAAGCAGTATTTTTAAATCATGCACTTTTAGCTTAAATCCATCTCAATAACACTAAAAGAACACATAAAATTCTAAATACATACACTATAAAGTGTACATTAATAACACCAACTGTAACACCAACTAATAAATTCATTCATGAGCAAGAATGTGGCTGGAAGCAAAACCCTATGTATGCTTACTCAGAAGTAAATCTCACTGAGTTCAGCGGGACTTACTCCCAGGTAAGTGGGTATAAGATTGCAATCGAGTAGATGTATAGGACTGCACTGTTAATCTGAATTCAACAAGTATTCATTTCAGTTAACCAAAAAGCATTGTTGTTGTTGTTGATTCGTTTAGTCCTGTCCAACTCTTCAACCACCCACAGGACCTGCATCTTGTTTGAATTCAGTTTCAGCTTATTGATATACATTTAGCCCATTACTCCACATACCAATTCAGAACTGTCACTGCCTCCTCTGATACCATTGTTGTTGTTTAGTCGTTTAGTCGTGTCCGACTCTTCGTGACCCCATGGACCATAGCACGCCAGGCACTCCTGTCTTCCACTGCCTCCCGCAGTTTGGTCAGACTCATGTTGGTAGCTTCGAGAACACTGTCCAACCATCTCGTCCTCTGTCGTCCGCTTCTCCTTGTGCCCTCCATCTTTCCCAACATCAGGGTCTTTTCCAGGGAGTCTTCTGTTCTCATGCGGTGGCCAAAGTATTGGAGCCTCAGCTTCAGGATCTGTCCTTCCAGTGAGCACTCAGGGCTGATTTCCTTCAGAATGGATAGGTTTGATCTTCTTGCAGTCCATGGGACTCTCAAGAGTCTCCTCCAGCACCATAATTCAAAAACATCAATTCTTCGGCGATCAGCCTTCTTTATGGTCCAGCTCTCACTTCCATACATCACTACTGGGAAAACCACAGCTTTAACTATTCGGACCTTTGTTGGCAAGGTGGTGTCTCTGCTTCTTAAGATGCTGTCTAGGTTTGTCATTGCTTTTCTCCCAAGAAGCAGGCGTCTTTTAATTTCGTGACTGCTGTCACCATCTGCAGTGATCATGGAGCCCAAGAAAGTGAAAACTCTCACTGCCTCCATTTCTTCCCCTTCTATTTGCCAGGAGGTGATGGGACCAGTGGCCATGATCCTGGTTTTTTTTATGTTGAGCTTCAGACCATATTTTGCGCTCTCCTTTTTCACCCTCATTAAAAGGTTCTTTAATTCCTCCTCGCTTTCTGCCATCAAGGTTGTGTCATCTGCATATCTGAGGTTGTTGATATTTCTTCTGGCAATCTTAATTCGGCAAGGGATTCATCTAGTCCAGCCTTTCGCATGATGAATTCTGCATATAAGTTAAATAAGCAGGGAGACAATATACAACCTTGTCATACCCAATTTTGAACCAATCAGTTGTTCCATATCCAGTTCTGACTGTAGCGTCTTGTCCTACATAGAGATTTCTCAGGGGACAGATGAGATGATCAGGCACTCCTATTTCATTAAGAGCTTGCCATAGTTTGCAGTCAAAGGCTTTTGCATAGTCAATGAAGCAGAACTCTCTAGCTTTCTCCATAATCCAGCACATGTTTGCTATTTGGTCTCTGGTACCTCTGCCCCTTCGAAATCCAGCTTGCACTTCTGGGAGTTCTCGGTCCACATACTGCTTAAGCCTGCCTTATAGAATTTTATGCATAACCTTGCTAGCGTGTGAAATGAGTGCAATTGTGCGGTAGTTGGAGCATTCTTTAGCACTGCCCTTCTTTGGGATTGGGATGTAGACTGATCTTCTCCAATCCTCTGGCCATTGCCGAGTTTTTCAAACTTGCTGGCATATTGAGTGTAGCACCTTAACAGCATCATCTTTTAAAATTTTAAATAGTTCAGCTGGAATATCATCACTTCCACTGGCCTTGTTATTAGCAGTGCTTTCTAAGGCCCATTTGACTTCACTCTCCAAGATGTCTGGCTCAAGGTCAGCAACCACACTACCTGGGGTGTACGAGACCTCCATCTTTTTCTGGTATAAATCCTCTGTGTATTCTTGCCACCTCTTCTTGATGTCTTCTGCTTCTGTTAGGTCCTTACCACTTTTGTCCTTTATTATGGCCAGTGTGGTGTAGTGGTTAAGAGCGGTAGACTTGTAATCTGGGGAACCGGGTTCGCGTCTCCGCTCCTCCCCATGCAGCTGCTGGGTGACCTTGGGCTAGTCACACTTCTCTGAAGTCTCTCAGCCCCACCCACCTCACAGGGTGTTTGTTGTGGGGGAGGAAGGGAAAGGAGATTGTTAGCCGCTTTGAGACTGCTTCGGGTAGTGATAAAGCGGGACATCAAATCCAAACTACTATTCTTCTTCTTCTTCTTCTTCTTCTTCTTCTTCTTCTTCTTCTTCTTCGGTACGAAATGTTCCTTTCATATCTCCAATTTTCTTGAATAGATCTCTGGTTTTCCCCATTCTATTGTTTTCCTCTATTTCTTTGCATTGCTCGTTTAAGAAGGCCCTCTTGTCTCTCTTTGCTATTTTTTGGAAATCTGCATTCAGTTTCCTGTATCTTTCCCTATCTCCCTTGCATTTTGCTTGCCTCCTCTCCCCCACTATTTGTAAGGCCTCATTGGACAGCCATTTTGCTTTCTTGCATTTCCTTTTCCTTGGGATGGTTTTTGTTGCTGCCTCCTGTATAATGTTATGAGCCTCCATCCATAGTTCTTCAGGCACTCTGTCCACCAAATCTAAATCCTTAAACCTGTTCCTCACTTCCACTGTGTATTCATAAGGGATTTGATTTAGATTGTAGCATATTTATTAATATTTTGATTACACCAATAGGTTATAGTGCTATATGGCCCCATTTGTCCTTCATGAAATCTCACCAGCAACCTTTTAAAACTTATCCTGCCCTGTACACTTTTGCAGCCTGCCATGCTCACAATCGTAGTTGCTAAATGTGAATTTCTTTTCCTGGATGTTTTATGATATGAGTCACAGCAGGGCTTTCCCCCCCGCCACCTGGAACTCACCAGAACTCATTTCCGGCTCCTCTCAAGTAGGAGCCATTGCCACCATAAGAGAACAAGGGAGGTGTTCATGGTGAGTTCTGGCACCTCTGATCTTGTACTAGTGGGCATCTTAGGTGGGCACAGTTTGAAACACTACCACTTTGCAAGAAGGGAGGGTTACCAGTGTGACCCAAAAATGTTGCTTCTTCTTCTAAAAATGCTGTCATTCTTCAAATGGAATCTATTGTTCCTTACAGGGAATTTAATAATAAATAATTCTAATTTTATTATTTATACCCCACCCATCTGGCTGGGTTTTCCCAGCTACTCTGGGCAGTTTCCAGTATTTGTACAGCTTTGGCTATGGGCTTCTACGGCTATGGGCTTGTTCCACAGTCCTGGTACGGATCCTTTTTGAACACCACTGCAGTGGCAGAGCGAAGGCTAGCCATCATGGGAGACATGACAGCCTCTTTTCTTTATGACCTTCAGAACATGAACAAAGTTGCTGCCGAGCTTTTCCTATTTAGCCTCTTAAATTCTACACAGTTTTCAGTATTTACCGGTAAGTCTTTTGTTTGCCTTTTGTCTTTCACTGCTTTTATAGGACAAAGGGCAGGATATAAACGCATAAAACAAACTAAGCAAGCCTCAGATAAAATGGTCCCATGCCTGGTGGTGTCTGTGTTTCTGGGAAGTGAAATGAGGGAACAGGAGGGGTCTCCCCTTAAGGGCATGTGGCAAAGTACCTGTTCTATCACCACATCACAGTGCCCACTTACACAATGGCAAAAAGAGGAAATACATCACACACACAAAACATAGATTTACATAAAATGTGCATGTGTGTATAAGTTTACACAAGTTTAAATAATTCAGACAATGCAATCTATCTCACGATAGGCTCCGTATCTGCTGAGTCTGTTCTGCCCAAGTGCCGTTGATGGGCAACTTCGAGGTCCTGCTGCTCTTCCTTCTTATGGCTCTGTATTTTAAAACAAAACTTGGACTAGAGAGCCCTTCAATCAGAGGCCTGCCCCCTAAAAAGTAAGGCATTTAGCCACTTTGCGTCATCACCCTTTGTGTCTTTCTCTTTGCTCCAGATTTGCTCTTATCCCAGGGAAGGAGGGAGGGAAACCCGCAAAATCAATGTTTTCATCCCAGCTGGTTCTGTGGCAGTGGGTCCAGTTGGGTGATTCATCAGGCCTGCCAGCTGCCAGTCAGAGCGCCACTCACTGTCATTGATTTGCCTGGTCCTGGCTCCTGAGTTGCTGGCCTCAGGGTGGCTTGCTTTGCCCACAGACACTGCCAACTTAAACTCCCCTTCTCCATAGGCCCTGTGCGCTTTGCATTTAAGCACTGGCTCATGTATCTCCGTCTTTTACAGTGTGCCATCACTCCCCAATATTAGTAGGTGAATAGGTGAGTAGGTGAAAGAGAACCTCATTGTAGGAGCAGAATCATCAGACTCTCATTGTTACTTCTTCTTTGACTTCAAGTGTGCAAGTGTGGCTGGCCAAATGGAAGATAATGTGAAACACTTGCTAACAGTATGCATGATTGCAGTACAGAAAACCACTAGGCTGCTTGGTGCGCAGATGTTAAGGTACAAATAAAAAAGCAAGTTTCTATTTCTGTATTTAATTAAATCTTAATGGTGCCACCAACAGTGTTCAAAACAACTATTTTATATGAATTGTAGGAATGCTGCACTCAGATTGGCTGCAGAGATTGTGAATCTACATAATTATCTTTACACACACACACACACACACACACACACACACACACACACACTTCACTAGCAAAACCATTATGGTGAAGCACACAATTAAAAATGAATCCATATAAAATATAAATCAAGGAAAGGATTTAGGAAGGACTATTAAACAGGAACATACCCTTTAGATTAAATTTGTGCCTATTTGAACCTACTGGATGCTTTTCCAAAAAGATCAAGGAGTTTTGGTTTGGACCCTTATAGCTGTGCATTTCCCTTTTCTGGCACAGAAAAGCAGTGGGACTGTAATATGAACAAGCTGCTCTAATTTATTTCTTCCGCCAGCAGGGCACCAGCTGATCATGAGAATGAAGAATGTCGGGATTTCAGAAAGCAGCCTGCCACTCTCCTCTATAGGACCAGTCTTTGCCTGCCACCCCAATCTCAGAGCGATGCAAGATTCCAGGGGTTCCAGACCCAGGTTCATTTTTTTTCCTTTCAGAAAGGAGGCACAGCAGAGACTGTGGTGTCTTTATGATATATGGTTTTGTTCCAGATCAATACAACCTAAGCCAACAATGGAGGGGCTCACAGCATCAGCACTCCAAAAGGGTCTCACCAGGAGGCTAGCCTGGTTCTTCCAAGAATTAGAACCCTTGATTGGATTTTAACACTTGCTGGATCCAGCAATGAGAAGGGTCTCGGCAGACACACACACACACCCAACTCATAACAGTAATTTTGGTATTGCCCCATTTCTTTGCCCACTATTTCCTCCCTCCCCTGGATGCTGACATCAGCTCACTTGAAAGAGGCAAAGGCCCCTTGTGATAAGGTTACTACTACAATTTCTCCACAATTTTCTTTTGTGAAAACATACTATCTTGCACCTAGTTCTTGCCTTTCTTTGTAGACCATTCCAATGAATTCTAAAACATATTAGCAAGTAGCCAAATCTGCATTAGATTCTCAGCACCACCCAGTACATTTGCACAAAAAATAGGCAGAAAACTTCTTATCAGGAGTTTTAACTGGTTGTTAGGAAAAGTGCCACGAGTCTTCTTTTTCAGTGACAACAAGCAGGCAAGGAGCTTTACCTTCCCTGTTCTTCAGTCAAAAGGTAATGGCTTTTCAATAAAGGAAAGCACATTGACCAGAGGACTGGAGGGAGGCAAAATAAAGATTCCCATAGCTCACATAGGGGTCCTGAGCCAATGGCAGTCTCTGTGGCAAAGAGTTTTTGAGAGGGAAATGTTGGCATGTGGAGTTTGGGAAACTGGTCTCTCTCTCTCCCTTTCTGTCTCTGTTTCTTCCAAGCCAAAAATAACTCCTATTACCTTTATTGCTTTTGCAGAAAACCTGCCCTGAGATTATATGTCTGTTTCTGTAAAAATGAAAAGGCAGTGCAAGTGCTCATGTTTGCAGCAGATTCCAGAAAATCCCTATGTAGCAGTTTTCCTATACAGTATATATATATTTCCTGGAGTTTTCATTCTAAGCAAACATGCAAGCAAGGTTTTGCACCTTATTGAATAACTTCTTTAGTTGATGGTGGGAAGGAGGCTCCATTTCAATGGCGCAATGCTTTATTTGTGTGTTTAAAATTTAATATCCTGTTTAACTTGTCCTATTTGTCTCTCAAACTGACTCTGATATCAGAAGCTAAAAAGAGAGAGAACAACTTTAAAATAACAGAATTTATAAGAAAAAACCATGGGGGGGGGGGGGGAAAGCAACCCTTCAGGCTTCAGCAGAGAAGCCAGAGTGAAGCCCCTCCCCGCCCACCATGAAGAAAGGGAAAGGTCCACAGACTTCCAAAAAGCTGGGAGATAATCTGCCAAAGAGGCCTCTCAATGGAGAAAGTTCCCAGGGGATGGGGAAAGCTCTGGATTTCCTTGCCACTGTCCACACCGCCAGCACTGATGGCATGGATACAACCTTCAAAAGGAAAAGGAAACAAAAGGGTTGGCGAAAAGTCAGAGCTATTATGAAAACATTGAATGCGGCATTTGTGTGACAAGTAGAGGTGAGGGAGACATTTGATTCAGTCTCTATTTAAAGGCAAACGAAACTAATTTGTTCTGTTTTAAAACCAGGTGGTAACTGAAAGACAGTCATCCTGTTTGTAACGTGTACAAAAATGCAAACACCAGTGTAAAATGTGCATATAAATGCACATATTAGTAGATAAACTCCAATGCAACGTTGCACTGCGCTAATGTATGATGAAGGGGGTGTGGTGGCTTCTCATGTCTCTTGTTTATTATCTTAATTATTCATAGAAAAGCTTTAATAAAAAGAGTTTAAAATGCATATTATTGTTGTTGGCATCCATTTGTCTCGGGAGACAATGACAGAGTGTGCCTTTGTGGGGTGCAGTCAAACTGTTAGAGAGTTACAGTGCTGTGGCTGTAGAGACCGATATGGGAGAGGCATGTTCTGTTGCAGCCAGGGCAGATGAAGGCTTTCCGGTTGTGCTGCTGCACAGAGAGAAAATTCATATATTGGGCATATATTGGGCAAAATTACATACAAAAATTGACATATAGTAGGAGAAATTCACACTAAAATTCCGATGAATTTTCATAAGGGCTTTAAAAAATAATAAAAAAATTATTGCCAATTAATGTGGAAATGTGGTGAACAGATTGGAAAAATGAGGAACAGAGTAAGTGAAATTGACATATTAGCCCATCTCTAGTAAGAAGGTTGGGACGCGGGTGGCCCTGTGGTCTAAACCACAGAGCCTAGGACTTGCCAATCAGAAGGTTGGTGGTTCAAATCCCTGCGATGGTGTGATTTCCCATTGCTCGGTCCCAGCTCCTGCCAACCTAGCAGTTTGAAAGCACATCAAAGTGCAAGTAGATAAATACGTACCGCGACAGCGGAAAGGTAAACAGCATTTCCATGTGCTGTTCTGGTTTCGCCATAAGTGGCTTTGTCATGCTGGCCACATGACCTGGAAGCTCCCTCGGCCTATAGAGCGAAATGAGCGCCACAACCCCAGAGTCGTCCGTGACTGGACCTAATGGTCAGGGGTACCTTTACCTTTTAGTAAGAAGGTTGCAGCCTCAAAGTTGCACCCTTTGGCTTAAGGTGGAAATTGAAACATGTAAACAGCCCCACAGGTGCCCCTCTTCACTGCTTTTGCTGCAAGAGGCTCCCCTGCGAAGGCTAGTTCTGCAGTTTTCATTACAAGAGGCTAATGTGTGAGATGAACCATGGATCTGTGGCTGAGGGGCAGCAAGAAACACAGACTTCCTGCCTTATGGCTCACACCGTGCTAGCTCCCAGGAGCAAGATGCTTCAAGTACTTGAGAACCTTAGTCGTCATCAGAGGTGATGTGTTATAGCTATAGCTGATGGATTGGCAAAATGCCATAAATATCATCCAATTTAATTGATAACAATTTCTCTCTCTCTCTCTCTCTCTCTCTCTCTCTCTCTCTCTCTCTGGGGTACGGACGGAAAATAATTAACTACAATGGAAAAAGAAGGAAACAAAATACAATAGCCAGACAGGCTGCAGAGGAAGATACAGAAAATTCAATCAATAAGAAACCTTTGATGTTGAGCTGAGTAACATACTTATGCTTAATGCTTCACACACTCACTAATGACATGTTTCTGATACACTTAGCACAGGCATGTACTGGTAGATCACTGGACGTCTGCGGTAGATCACTGGTAGATCATTTGTTGTTGTTGTTGTTTAGTCGTTTTGTCGTGTCCGACTCTTCGTGACCCAATGGACCATAGCGGTAGATCATTGGATCCCCCCAAAGAAGCTGAATAACTGTGGATCCCATTAAAAAAGCTCAACTTTTTACCTTCTCCCTGAAAAAACTCAACAACTTTGACCCGAACCCAAAAAAACCGGGCCTGCCTCCTTCCTAAAAAAAAGCTCAACAACTAACTTTGACCTGAACCCCCCAAAAGGGGGTAGATCACTGACAGTTTTTTATTTCTCTGAGTAGATCTCCGTCTCTTGGGAGTTGGCCACCCCTGGGTCTTAGCACAACTTCAACATGACTTTATAGCAGTCTTTCTCTAACTTGGGTTCCCAGATGTTCTTGAACTATAACTCCCACCATCCTTGACCACTGGCTATCCTGGCTAGGAATGATGGGAGCTGTAGTCCCGCAACGTCTATGTATCAAATGCTGGGGAAGGTTGCTCTGTAGGGACATCATGACCAGTGTGTCCCATGATGTGTTAAGTGGTCAACTTCCTTCTGAGCCAATATTTTGGTCTCATCATATAAGCTTCAAAACAGTGAAGTCAGAAATACATTTTGTTGTTTAACTACTTGAGGTGCCACCGGCCCTGCCATTGCACATGCATCCTGCTATTTGGTTCAGATTGCTTAAGGATAACTCCTTTAAGCAACAAATGACCAGTTTAAGCAAATTTATGGATGTGGCTGTTGAATTAGGCGTGCAGCCTTTTTGCATGATGCTGTATTTAAAAACCGGCTGCTTGCACAGGCCCACCACAACACAATGAAGCAGATCCATGGGTTTCAAAAGCAAGTTTAAAACCCAGCTGGCAAATCTTTGATGCATTCTAACTTTTGTGCTGACTGCTGAGCCTGAAAACATTTCCTTCTGAAGGTGATGCTTTCTCTTGAATAATAGTCAGCTGGTCGCAGCAGGGAGGGAACTCCCACTCTCCAAGCAATCTAGAAGACAACAGATTGTGGTTGCTTCTAGCTATGTTGGTGGTGATAATTCTCCATTGGAAAATGCCAGTCTTAGAGGCTGTAGTTGAGAGTTTCCTCCTTTCTCTTCTTTTATTTCAGAAAGTTGGCTTATTTGCTCCCGCTCTTAAGTCCTGATCAAAACATTAGTAATTTGATATCCATTGACTGTTCTCACCTGTAATGTGTGGAACCAAAATAGATTGTAACAAATAAAGATTTGGGGTCCATTGTTGAAGAACTCTGAGTATGAATTGCATTAAAAAGAAAACATGAATAATGGCATTCCCTCTCTGCGTTAGGAATAAAGTAGCTGGGGAGGGGGCTGTGAAAGAGGAATGTGTAAAATAGTAATGAGGAAATCTGATGATTGTCAATAACCTTCAAAATAATTGGGATGTTGTTTTTCACATTTCCTGTGCCTAGAAAGCAGGCCTGCCGGACATTTTCCACTTGCCCCGTGCTTTCGAGACCCAGGTCCGGGCGGTTTTTTATTTGTCCCACTGCTTTACCTGGGGAAACCCACTGCTTACCACTGAATCAAAACAAACATTGATCCTCAGAAAAGCCGGATTACGTTTGTTCTGATTCAGTGGTAAACTTCGGGTTTCCCAGTGGGAAAACGCTGTGACAAGCGGAAGTGTGGATGAGCAGTAAACCTTCAACTTGTATTTCACAGTTCGGAGCTTCAGCTGACATTCTTCTTTACAGGCTTGCAGACACATGTCAGCAAATAAACAAACAGTTAGCTAAATCTGGAGGGTTTGACATAGCCACAAATATATACATACAAAATTTGGGATGTGGGGAGAAGGTTGTAATAGTATGTAGTAGTATCTTACTGGAGGTGCATGTCCAGGATTTTGCTAAGTGTAACACAAAACTGTAAAAGTTTAGCTGAGGGGAATGCTTTCCTCCCACTGGCCTGCTCGTCCAATCAGAAACCAGCCCTGCATCTCCCTCATTTCTGACAACTATTTAGCAACTGAGCTCAGCTAAAGTTTCCAAAAAAGTTAGAATAACTTCCTCTCTCCAAGACCTCAATTTTTGCACAGCCCGGTCCTTGAAATTAGATCCCTTCAAGAGACCTGGAAAACGTTTGCTCAGCAAAACCCTCCTGTTTTTCCAAAGGCTCTGTCTCAGGAATTTAAAGCACACTTTTTTAAAAAAAAAACACACAGACACCCACCACTTGAGGAGGGGGGAGATTTCCTTTCCCTCTCTCCCTCCCCTCCTTACAGAAAGAATGGAAGAAAGTTCTAGCCCTCCTGCTTCTCCTGGGGACAGCCTGGGGACCAGCGAAGAGGAGCTGGAGAGGCAGCCAAAGAGGCTGGGAAGGAAGAGGAGATACAGCAAGAAATCCAGCGAAGATGGGAGTCCAAACCCAGGCAAGCGGGGGAAGAAGTCCAGCCCGAGCGCACAGTCCTACGAGGAGCTCCAAAGCCAACGGATCCTTGCTAATGTCCGAGAGAGGCAGAGGACTCAGTCCCTCAACGAAGCTTTTGCAGCCTTGAGGAAAATCATTCCCACCCTGCCTTCTGACAAACTCAGTAAAATCCAGACTCTCAAGCTCGCTGCCAGGTACATAGACTTCCTCTACCAGGTCCTGCAGAGTGATGAGATGGACAATAAGATGACCAGCTGCAGCTATGTGGCTCACGAGAGGCTCAGCTATGCCTTTTCTGTGTGGAGGATGGAAGGAGCGTGGTCCATGTCTGCCTCACACTAGCCAACATCAGGGTTAAAACCAAGGATGACCGCCAAAGGGGTAGGTGGCTCGTTCTTCTTACTCTGGGCAAAGCTTGTAGGCTTAGGTGGCACGCTGTACTTTGGAAATATTTGGGAAGGTGGGGATGGCAAATGAGTAATGCAGCAAATGTGGTGGTGTTGGGTGGAGAAGTGGAGTCAAAATCCCAGCTGGAATTATTTGATAGCCTTAAGGCATGTTGCTATTTGCTTAGCCTAAATTTGTTGTCTGTAAGTCTGTAAGTTGGGAATGGCAAGGCTTTCATATGGCAAAAGTCATAAAGAACTCTACCTGTCTGATACTATCCTGCAGGCTAGGAAGGCTACTTATCTTTTGTGTGGTTAAAGCTTAGTTCCAAGATAGGCTCAACATTTTAAAAACCAATTACTACATGGGAATTATTTGCTTCTGATCCTAATAGGATCTTAAAACAAAGTCAAGGAAAATTCCTTTTCAATCATAACATCCCTCGGCTGGCCCTCCAGAGTCACATCCAAGTCGCTTTACATTTGTTTTGCATCTTATATGGGAGAACCGTGATATTTGCCATACCAGATAAAAATGTCTATGCACAGAGCGATGGAATGCAGCTGTTATTCAAAAGGTTTGATTCCAGGAAGGAGTGGCAAAACTGTGTGGTCCTCATTCTGAACTTTGCAGTTCTGCATTTGTTACAAAGGATTTTAAAAGGGGCATGGGGAGATTGTACTGATGCTCAGCCAGTCTGAGGAGCTGGCGCTTCTTTAAACAACCAACTCCATTCTGGTCGTAGCACAATTTTGTAGGTTAAACAGATGTTCAGTATTTGTTTTGCTGGGCTGTGCCCTTCCCGCAATGCATATTCAAAGTACCGTAAACACTGAACCAGCCTTTTTTTGCCAGCTTCTGGTTCAGTTCGCTTCTCTTGACCACAACTTAATGTCACTTACTTGAAGATCTGGGTCCTATTCCAGCCTGCTGCCTTAAAAAGCTCATTCTCTTTTTTTCACCTTTATCTATTACAAGACAAAATATTCCTTTCTAATTTCATTTTTCCCCCAAGGGTGGAATATTTTAGGCATTTTAAGACAGAGAGAGAGTTGAACATTATCTGAGCACTTCATAACTTTACATTGTTTCAGAACAATGCAAACACTTTCCCTCGGCTATGTAAATCACAACATTGTTTTATATGTCCCAATGCACACAAGAAATATGTAAAATGCTTCGTACATTGTGGGCACCCACCAATGGACAACAATAGTAAGGTTATTTTGCAGAAATTACTATAAAGATATAAATGCAGGCTGTAGACCTTCAATGACACTTATAATTTGTAGAGTGCAGAAAAGTAAGATTATAAGATTTACAGGTAAAGACCAGAATGCAACTGGCAGCCTACGATCTCAAGTAAGGCCATGTTATACAGATGCACAGGCATCAGTCGTTACAGAGAAAATTTAAAAATGCACAATTGTAAACCTTTTTGGAAATGAATGCTCATGCTTTATTTGTATTTAGAAGTAAAAATGAATACATTTCTTTAAACCGACTTGTTCATTAAATATACAAGTGGATGCATAATTAAGTGAAACTATGTCTCCATCTCATTGCCCTGGGTACTTTATATCATAAAAAGTATAGATTAATTAGGACTAGTTTTGTGTGGCTTTTATCAGCTGCAAAGATACATGTAAAAATGAAGCAAAATCCATGGGCTTCCCATTTATAAATATGACTTGTAAAGCCTAAATAAGGGGGAGGGGGATTTTGCTTTGTGGGAATCTTCTGCTGCCTTTGCCCAAAGCAGATGTAAAATGTCTCAGACACATAGTTTGCTAGAGTTTAGATTGTGCTTTAATTATTCAGTCATAGAAACAATAAATTCACTATGTCTGCAATTACTTAGCAGTTCTTTGGCTACAATCCACAGCATTTTACTCTGAAGAAGTCCTATTAAATTTGACTGTACTAGTCCTGAGGAAGTAAGTTATAGAAGCCTTTATTTGTTAATCTCCTCTATGCCATTCTTTAGACATGTACATTTGAAAATATGTTAAGAGTCGGAATATGTATTTCATCTTCACATTTTAAAAACTGTTTTTAGTTTATAAAATTAACATGTTTTCCTGAGTATAAAAATACCAAAAGTGAAGCAACAGTATGGGATTTCTGTAAATAATGCATCATGCCTCAGATGGAAATTATTCTTTTCCAAACATTCTTTTCAGAAGCATTTTTACATATACTCACTTCTAGCCTGTGGCATTTGTAGAGAAATTTAAATTTTGAGTATTATCCAAACCTAATTTATGGTCCGAACAAATAAAATGAGCCCAAATGATCTAGACAGAGAGTGATAAGCTAGAATTCCACCTCACAATACTATCAGGGACTTGGCACACGGAGAGAGGGATTCTTAGCCATTGTAGCTTTTACATTAATACAAATTACCTCCTAGAGGTCCTGCCATGTTTCAGAAGCAACTTAAGAGCTTTTTGGTGGAACAAGAATGTGGAGGTCAATGCTAAGGAAGTAAGGGATGCAGTGCTTATAACAGTTTCTAGATATTATGTAGCAACACAATAACTGTTATTTTAGCTTATTATTTTTAAATATTCCTTTTAATAATACATTGTTCTTTGCTCCAGACCCAGATTATGACAGAACAGGGCACTTGTATAAAAAAAAAGAAATAAAGCAAATGACAATGGAAGCCCCACACATTTGTAGGAATCAAACATGGAAAGGCTAATCCAGAATTCTTCTATAGGAATATATGCTTCAATTATACTATGTTATTACCCTATCTAGCTGTGGGTTAAACCCAGAGCCTAGGGCCTGCCGATCAGAAGGTCGGCAGTTCGAATCCCCGTGACCTGGAAGCTGTACGCCGGCTTCCTCGGCCAATAACGCGAGATGAGCGCCGCAACCCCAGAGTCAGTCACGACTGGGCCTAATGGTCAGGGGTCCCTTTACCTTTACCTGTTTCCATGTTATCAACACAAAAGGTATTTCTAGAAGGGGGCATAATTTGTAAATGGGTCATTAAGATATTGCAAACCGGTTATTGACAACAGTTGTGATGGTAATTTTCTACTCTTTGGGTTTTCCCAAAGGGATAAATTAAATTGGATGAATTAAAAAATGCAGGGTGAATTAAATTGCAGGGACAGAGCAGGGACGGTTGGCACCATCATGTGAAGGCTGCCCCCCTTCCCCCCCCAAACCCACTTGCATATATGAGGAGCGTCCATTACCACAAGAAGCACCTATTTGGAAGCTTCCCAATGTTGGTGTCTAATGAATTTCTGTTATACTTGATATACATTCTTACTGTATTACTTTCAGATGGCACATTAATGTCTGATATATGCAGATTGGCTCACTGAACATCTGAAGTTAATTGATACCAGTGGACTTGTTCCTTTGGCTTACACATTCTCATACTGTGAATCTTCCGTTCACATAATGCAGAACACGTTTAACAGTTCAGTGTGAATCTCACTCCTTGTCCTGTAAAATGTGAGTGAAAATTGACATGACGGAAGATGGGCGAATGCACCATTTGAAGCAGGGGGAATTGTGTGGTTTACAGTGTGAGAACAATAACTGGGCCTTGTTAAAAGCTCTCCTTGTGGATACTCTGAAGTTGTGCATTTTGCAGCATTAATTCTTAAGAAGAAGTCTCTTGGATCAGGCCAGGGGCCCATCCTGTTCTCACAGTGCCCAACCAGATTTCAGCTGGGATTCAGAGGCACACTGCCTCACACCGTGGAGGTAGACCATGGCCTTCACACCTGATAGATACCTAATAGTTGCCCATCCAAGTTAAAAGCTGAGATGAAAGGAGAAAGTCCCAAAATAAAATATGCAATTTGGACACTAGTACAAAGCAAAATCTTGTAAGACCCAATAGGCTAGCCAATGCTGAAGGGCCCCATTCACACCCCACCCCACCAGGTTTCAAAATAGTAAACAGAGCTATTTGTCCCAACAATCATTCTCCTGAGAAAAATATACCAAAGTAAATCTGAGGATTGATCCAGCCGGGGTTTCTCTGTCTTGTAGATGAATGGAGACTTGCTTCTGTCAACAGAAAACCCAGAGAGGTCTTTTAAAAACAAGTAGGTTGGTAATGGTGAGGGAGGGGGTACCACTTAGCTTCAAAACTGCCAACTGCTGAGTACTGCAAAAGTTATTCCATTATCACACATTTTCCCACATTGCCATGCTATTCAAGGAAGCTTTTAGGATAACGTAACCAAGGCTGTACTTGAGTAGTTGAACTGCATTTTTGCGAATCGGAAGTTAGCAAATCACCCCACACCCATCACCCAGTTTTCTCTCTGTTTCCTAGCCTTTACTGCTATGTAAGAGAATCGATAACACTTCACAATTTTAAGAGGATTTATGTATATTGCACAGATACATTTAATTCCTGAAGGGTTTAAATGGAAGAGTTCAGCACTCATTTAAAATAAGTGACACATAACCCAGTACATAGTTACTTGCGAGTGCCTGGCGTGCTCTGGTCCATGAGGTCACGAAGAGTCGGGCGCGACTAAACGACTAAACAACAACAAAGTTACTCTGAATTCTATGAAACTTACTTTTAACCAAAAATGTATAGGGCAGTGTTTAACATTAACACAATCATGTTGTTTTGCTAAGTGTGGATGCTGTTAAAATGAGGACATGTTGATGGACTAAAGGGAGTAAGGGTAAAACAGTACTGTTATTTATATGATAGGTTAACTACATAGCACTATGTGGATTTTGACTATCAGCGCAGGCATTCCCATTTGAAATTTCAGTTAATAATTGTGGAGTCAACTAGTGTCTTCATTGGTTATATTGGTGCTGAGCAAAAAGCAATCTCCATGTTTGTTCAATATACTAATATTTTAAGGTTATAAATAATTTTAATATACGATTAACAAAACATTGTTGATCTATAGTCTTCATGTCTTATATGCAGAGGGGGGTTTGGGGAAATGCAGGACAGATTCTATAACCGATATCTAAAAATATATTCTGTTCCTCCCCCATCCTGCTTATCTTTAAGAAAATCTTTCATAAATCCATTATGCAATTATATTTTTAAAACATTCATGGGCTGATTAGTTCATATAATTATATATTTATAAACGTCTAAAATGAAATTTTCTGAATAAGTATTAACAAGCATTAGTATGCATTACATCATTACCTACTTCAATATCTATTTAAGTTTCTAAACAACTTATAAACTAAGTTAGATATTCTTGGCTTGAAATAGTGTACATGAAATTCTATTTCTTCAGATATGAACAGACTTTTGCTTTAATTACTCAGGGCATCATCTCCCCAAAGTTAAATATATTCAACTTATTGCAATTGAAATCAATAAGTATTACAGTATTAATTTCCAGTCTGGATTGCACCTAGGCATTTTTGAATTGGGGTGCAAAGAAAAGGGGTGCCTGGAAATTTCTTGAGCAAGAAATGCTAGGCTTTCTTACTTTTCTCAGTCACATCTTAAAGTAAGACACTAAATGGAACCATTTCCTTCCCTGTTGAAAGGAAAGAGCTATGCATGTTCACTTCTCATAATGTTTTCAAAGAAGAAGATGCTTCATGATTTTCTGCCAATACAAACAAGTATTTTCTGATTAGATGGAATGCTTTTTACACAACAATACATGGTCTTTTGGATTTGTTTATAATTCTATTTTTAGTCATTTGTTCATGAGATTTACACACACACACTTTATTATTATTATTTCAAACATTTTCACAATAACCTTTTCATCAAATACGGTAATTACATATTTTCATAGGTTGACTTCCCACCCTCACCTCCTTGGTGCTTTTATTCAAACCTTTTCTGATGCATTATACCTTTACCTATTACAAAAAAGTTTCTCTATTAGAATTATTTTGTCATTTTTCTTCCGCTGCTTTTTTCTCAAATCCTGCCTGCAATTTCATTTGGCTGTAATTTTTTTTTTAAAAAAAAACAGTCCACGAATGGCTCTTGTCACATACATGCATCATTTAGTCATCTTCTTTAGAACTTCCATCCCTATTATACCTATAAGGAAAGCTTCTGGTCTGTTGGGAACAGCGCATATAAAGATGTTCTTCATTTCATTATATATCATTTCCCAAAACCATTTAGCTTTTTCACATGTCTACCACATATGAAAGAGCTACAGGTAGGTAGCCATGCTTGTCTGGTGTAGTCAAAACAAAACAAAAAATTTTAAAAAAACTTTTTCTTCCAGTAGCACCTTAGAGACCAACTAAGTTTGTCATTGGTATGAACTTTCGTGTGCATGCACACTTCTTCAGATACACTGAAACAGAAGTCACCAGATCCCCACATATAGTGAGAGGGTGAGGGGCACCACTCAAAAGGGTACCGGACTGTTTATGACCACATTTGGTCTTGCAGGAAGAATTTACAGCTGCAAATTGGTCTCTAAGGTGCTATTGGAAGAAAAAAAAATTTTTTAATTTTTTAATTTTGTTTTAACATATGGAAGAATGACTCATCTATTGCCTCATATTTCCAACATTTACTTGACACACTTTTCTACATCTTAGCCAGGTTATTTGACGTTAAATACTACCTGTACATCATTTTCTGTAAGTGTATAACAAGCAGTAAATTTTATATCCTTTCCCCATAACTACTCCCAAAAATCCATATCAGTAAGTCTTTAGCCCATTATATCATTGTTGACTTAACCATTTCATCTTTATTTTAGCGGTTTTATAAATTTTAGAAATCAGTTTTTCATTACTCTCAAGCAGCCCCATTTTGAAGTCAGATCTTTTCCCCATAAAACCATTTAACACATCCTTCAAAAATAGCTCATTTACTTGATGATACTGAAACCAACTTGATACCCGGGTCTTGAATTTCTTCTAATTTTTTAAAGTTTTTACCCATGTTCAGTGTAACTTAATATATCTCTATAAGGCCCTCAAGAATTGCAAAAAAAATTCCTCCAAATCATTTAATTTGGGGGTATATCCACACTGAAAGAAAAAAGTTTGTGTGTTGGGTTTTACTCTGGAAACTCATACAATAACTTCAATGGATATGAAAGTCTTAATAACAAAAACAAATACCATTGTAAAAGTACTAGTCCAGATTCCTAGCTATGAGTATCAACATCTGTGATTTCCACTAGTTCTCAACTAGCAGTTCCTTATATCCTAAAATGTTACGGGATTATGATGTCTTCTTTATGCAGGAATATTTTACCAGCCATTGAATTATTTCCCCAAGCGTCTTCAATTCCCACTGCACTAAACCCATGCCAGCAAATCTGAATAGATAAATCTCAGTATTTTGTAGAAGGCATTCCCTCAAGTCAATAATAGTAGGTTGGGATTTGATCCTCCTCCAGCTGGCAAGAGTAGGAGTTTTGTCATCTGCAAACGACTTTCGCTTGCTCCGCCTGAACATAGCAAGAGAGGAAGGCGTCCCAGGAAACTCAAAGGGAAGCTTCACATGCATTTAGGGTTGTGCTGCAAGGAGTTTGAGCTGTCAGCTAATCGTTCCAAACAATTGCTTTTAAACCTGTCTCTAGCAGTTTGTAGTAAATGCTTGTAATTCACTTTGAGGAAGGCAATGCAATAATAATAATAATAATAATAATAATAATAATAATAATAATAATGGAATCATAGAGTTGGAAGAGACCACAAGGGCCATCCAGTCCAGCCCCCTGCCAAGCAGGAAACACCATCAAAGCATTCCTGACATTTGGCTGTAAAGCCTCCGCTTAAAGAGCTCCAAAGAAGGAGACTCCACCACACTCCTTGGCAGCAAATTCCACTGTCGAACAGTTCTTCCTAATGTTTAGGTGGAATATTCTTTCGTGAAGTTTGAATCCATTGCTCCGTGTCCGCTTCTCTGGAGCAGCAGAAAACAACCTTTCTCCCTCCTCTATATGGCATCCTTTAATATATTTGAACATGGCTATCAGATCACTCCTTAACCTTCTCTTCTCCAGGCTAAACATACCCAGCTCCCTAAGCCGTTCCTCATAAGGCATCATTTCCAGGCCTTTGACCATTTTGGTTGCCCTCCTCTGGACACGTTCCAGCTTGTCAGTATCCTTCTTGAACTGTGGTGCCCAGAACTGGACACAGTACTCCAGGTGAGGTTTGACCAAAGCAGAATACAGTGGTACTATTACTTCCCTTGATCTAGATCAGGGGTCCCCCAAACTAAGGCCCGGGGGCCGGATGCGGCCCAATGGCCTTCTAAATCCGGCCCGCGGATGGTCCGGGAACCAGCATGTTTTTACGTTAGTAGAATGTGTCCTTTTATTTAAAATGCATCTCTGGGTTATTTGTGGGGCATAGGGATTTGTTCATTTTTTTCCTTCAAAATATAGTCTGGCCCCCCACAAGGTCTGAGGGATAGTGGACCGGCCCACTGCTGCAAACGTTTGCTGACCCCTGATCTAGATGCTATACTCCTATTGATGCAGCCCAGAATTGCATTGGCTTTTTTTAGCTGCTACATCACACTGTTGACTCATGTCAAGTTTGTGGTCTACCAAGACTCCTGGATCCTTTTCACATGTACTGCTCTCAAGCCAGGTGTCTCCCATCCTGTATTTGTGCCTTTCACCCCCTCCCCCCCAAGTGTAGTACTTTACATTTCTCCCTGTTAAAATTCATTTTGTTTGCTTTGGCCCAGTTCTCTAATCTGTTCAGGTCATTTTGAAGTGTGATCCTGTCCTCTGGGGTATTAGCCACCCCTCCCAATTTGGTGTCATCTGCAAACTTGCTCAGGATGCCCTCAAGCCCATCATCCAAGTCGTTTATAAAGATGTTGAATAAGACTGGGCCCAAGACAGAACCCCGTGGCACCCCACCAGTCACTACTCTCCAGGATGAAGAGGAGCCATTGATGAGCAGTTCGGTCAGTCAGCCAGTTACAAATCCATTGAATGGTAGCATTGTCTAGCCCGCATTTTACGAGCTTCTTTACAAGAATATCATGGGGCACCTTGTCAAAGGCCTTGCTGAAATCAAGAGGCTATATCCACAGCATTCCCCTCATCTACCAGACTTGTAATTCTGTCATAAAATGAGATTAGATTAGTCTGACTTGACCTATTTTTCAGAAACCCGTGCTGACTTTTAGTGATCACAGCGTTCCTTTCTAGGTGCTCACAGACCGTTTGCTTAATGATCTGCCCTAGAATCTTTCCTGGTATTGATGTCAGACAGACTGGGCAGTAATTGTTTGGGTCCTCTCTTTCCCCCCTTTTTGAAAATAGGGTCAACATTTGCCCTCCTCCAGTCTGCTGGGATTTCGCCTGTTCTCCAGGAATTCTCAAAGATTACTGCCAGTGGTTCTGAAATCACCTCTGCCAGTTCTTTAATACTCTTTTAATAACAACAACAACAACAACAACAATAGGTGATCGTATTTGGCATAGGTTGACCAGGCTAGCAAGGAACTCTGCTTCTGAGGGTCTTGCAACAGAACATGATTGTATTTTACACAAATAGAATCTTGGATAACTTTGGGATAAAAAAAAGATTTTCACCATCTTCCAAGAGCCTATTATATTATTCTAGGCAATTGATTTGCATGGGGATATATTCCCCACTTCCTTTCTCTTCACTTGCCCAGCCTCTTTTACCACAGAAAATGGAATGGGAAATGTTAATTTAATGGTGGTTTACTGGAGAAATGGAAGGGTTTAGGATTGCTTTTAAGGGTGAAAGCACACAAAAGCTTGTTTTTAAAACTTGCCATCGCAGGAAACAACTGCAGAGACAGTTGCCTCCAGTCTGGCTTTAGTCTCATGCACCAAAATGTGGAGAGGCATGCACAGTTGAACGTAAATCTGAACAGTAATGCAGAAAGACTGGGTGTTATTCACATTCAGATGAATGTACATCCAGTTTATGTGCCTTTGGGTCCTCATGGGACGCAGGAGGCCACAATACACATTAAGAAGTATTATGAATTAATGAACAGCAAAACCAAAATATCTGCATAAAAGTGAGCAGCATTTTCCCCACAAATATTGGCCCATGTAAATTAACAGCTCTATTGTGAACATCAAAAAGCAAAAATTGTAGGCTATGCTGAGATGAGCAGTGATTTGCAGATAATACGGTATAAGCCATTTGACTGGATTTTGAGTCAAAGAAGTTGCAAAAGACTTAGACAGTTGTAAAAATTATGGAACAGGACAGAGAAATCATACTTTTGTGATGGGCTGAGCTCCCATTGCTCAGTCCCAGCTCCTGCCAACCTAGCAGTTCGAAAGCACGTCAAAGTGAAGTATGAACTTAAAGTTTCTACTAATTATTTACCAATTAGTACCAATTACTTAACCAAACTGTTAGAATGATAAATTTGTATTGTATCATAAGCTACAACAGTTGCTTACAATTTAAATGCACAGTACAAAATGCCAGTAATATAAACACACTGTGTAAAAACAACCATGTTCTTACATAAAATTTAGTTCAATACAGTTGAATACTGAAACAAAATGTACTGTAATGTAAATTGTACTTATACCTGAAAACTCTCTCTCTCTCTCTCTCTCTCTCTCTCTGTGTGTGTGTGTGTGTGTGTGTGTGTGTGTGTATATATGTGTGTGTGTGTGTGTGTGTGTGTATACACACACACACACACACACACACACACACACACACACACATATATATATACTCCTGCCAACCTAGCAGTTCGAAAGCACATCAAAGTGCAAGTAGATAAATAGGTACCGCTCTGGCGGGAAGGTAAACAGCATTTCTGTGCGCTGCTCTGGTTCACCAGATGTGACTTAGTCATGCTGGCCACATGACCCGGAAGCTGTCTCCAGACAAACGCCGGCTCCCTCGGCCTATAGAGTGAGATGAGCACCGCAACCCCAGAGTCGGACACGACTGGACCCGATGGTCAGGGGTCCCTTTACCTTTAATATATGAATTACTGGCACTTGAGGGGAGGAATTCTCATTTTAAGATTTGTATTAGGGACAATACATCAACAGAAACACAGCTATCTTTGAAATCCACACATCTTCAAATTTTCCAGTGCCGTTCTGCAACCAAATATGTGAATAGAAATGTGTATATTACGGGAAATTAAGCACAAAATGTGAAAATAGCATACAAAATGTGTTATGCTAGAGAAAATTGCATACAAAAATGTGTGTATTGTGAGAAATGCACACTAAAATGCTAAAAAATAATAATCATTGCTTAAAAAAAGTTAGCAAACTGATGCAGAAATGTGACAAGCAGCACAGCAAAATCACAGTGCCATTCTGTAACAAGTCACAATATACCTTGTTTAGTCGTTTAGTCGTGTCCGACTCTTTGTGACCCCATGGACCAGAGCATGCCTGGCACTCCTGTCTTCCACTGCCTCCTGCAATTTGGTCAGACTCGTGTTCAGTTTATCAAAATTCAGTAATCCCTTTTGCTTATAATATTACATTTCAGCAAACAATAAAACAAAATCACACTCCTCAGTTGCAACAAATGGATAATTCTGAACAACCAAATCACTTGCAAAAATACAATGCACACACCAAGGAAGATAAAAACATAGCAGCTAAGACTTCATCTTTCCTTCCTTGTCCTGAGGGACCTGTCCACCCACAGGAAATAAGGAAAGCTCTTAATAGAAGGGGGGGAAAAACAATTAGCATAGTCTGATTTATCATCTATGATGTCCATAACTTTGGCTGAATTTTTAGTTCATTTTGAATAATTTAACTGTTCCTTCTACTCACGCAATCCAACTCTCCATTTGCCAGGGATACACCCCATTTCCTGGAATCTGTCCCAGCAGTAAATAATTGTCCATAATTTATCACTATTGTTGCTTTTGGGGATTGCCTTGTTTATAAAAGTTATAAAAGCTCAACTTCTTCCTTGGGGTCTCTAGAAAATGTTGGAGTGAGGGAGGTGCATTTTGTCTCTGACACACATGTAAGGATCCCCCACCCCTTTTGACAACAGACAACTACGGCATGATGCTCTAGTGTAACTTTTAGCAAAACCTTCTTGCCTTCCAAGCCAGTGTAGGGTAAATGATTACTAAGCATACATAATACAGAACAGAGCCTTCTGAAATCAGTAGTGAAGAAAGCAGGGAAGTCTCAGGTACTAATATTGGTATTATGATAGGTATGTTCAGTGCTTTTTTCTAAAAAAATGTTTAGGGGTACTCTCATTTTGCCTCAAGAAAATCACTATTTTATAGTTCAAATCGGGGAAAATAAATACAGTAAATGGACAAAAGTACCAAGATTCACAAAATGTTTAGGGGTATGCGTACCCCTGCATAGCAAGCAGGAAAAAAGCTTATGTTAGAGGGGTCTCCCTTGTTTTGTTTGTGAAATCTTAGAGGCCACGCGCAACTAATACTGCTAATATGATTGCATGTGATTGCCAACAGAAATTAACTATATTGTACTCACAAGAGCTACTGAGTTAGCGAAGAAATTGGCTGTTGCGCTGCCTCCATTTCAAGCTGCAGGGCAGCCACTATTTCTGGTCAACGTGTTCATTTCACATACAGAAAGTAAATATTGTCTCCTTCCCACCACCCTCAAATAGTATCCTTTGCCTCAAAACCAGAGATAGGGAACCGGTGGCCTTTCAGATGTTGCTCAACTCCAACTCCCATCATCCCCGACAGCCTAACCAATGGGAGTTGTAGTCCAGCAACTTCTAGAGGGCCCCAGCTATCTTTTACCCATGTCTACAAAAGAAAACCTCCCCCACCAACCCAAGAGTTCCCTGCTATTATATGATTACACCCCCAACCCCACCCCAGACACACTTTGTGTAAAACAGATGCATAAATATAGGGTGGGGGACAATAACACCTGGCTTACTAGCAAGCAGTACATGTGAAAAGGATCTAGGGGTCATGGTGGACCACAAGCTTAACATGAGTCAACAGTGTGATGCAGCAGCAAAAAGAGCTAATGCTAATCTAGGCGGCATCAACAGAAGTCTAGTGTCCAGATCAAGGGAAGTAAGAATACCACTCTCTTCTGCCTTGGTCAGACCACACCTGCAATACTGTGTCCAGTTCTGGACACCACAATTTAAGAAGGATGTTGACAAGCTGGAATGTGTACAAAGGAGGGCAACCAAGATGATCAAGGGTCTGGAAACTAAGCCTTTTGAGGAGCACTTGAAGGAGCTGGGTATATTTAGCCTGGAAAAGAAGGGCTATCACATGGAAGATGGAACAAGCTTATTTTATCCTGCTCTGAATGGTAGGACTCGAACCAATGGCTTCAAGTTACAAGAAAGGAGATTCCGACTAAACATATGGAAACACTTTCAGACAGCAAGAGCTGTTCGGCAGTGGAACAGACTCCCATGGGAGGTGGTGGACTCTCCTTCCTTGGAGGTTTTTAAGCAGAGGTTGGAGGTTATCATGGAAGCTTTAGCTGAGATTCCTGCATTGCAGGGGTTGGACTAGATGACCCCTGGGGGTTCCTTCCAACTCTAAGATTCTATGATCACCCCAGGAGTTATATGGTAAATCACATAATTTTAAAATTATTATTTATTAAATTTGTATACCACCCTGCCTTACTGTTTTGAGAAATGTATCAAAAGATACATGTCACTGGAAGGACAGATCCTGAAGCTGAGGCTCCAAAACTTTGGCCACCTCATGAGAAGAGGAGACTCCCTGGAAAAGACCCTGATGTTGGGAAAGATGGAGGGCACAAGGAGAAGGGGACGACAGAGGACGAGATGGTTGGACAGTGTTCTCGAAGCTACCAACATGGGTCTGACCAAACTGCGGGAGGCAGTGGAAGACAGGAGTGCCTGGCATGCTTTGGTCCATGGGGTCACGAAGAGTCGGACACGACTAAATGACTAAACAACAACAATCAACAAAATCAAAAGATACTGGTTAGAACAGAAGAATGTGCTTTCTCCTTTCATTCAAGTCTGGCAGGGGTCCTGAACAGCACAATGTCAGTGCCCCATCTCTTCCTTTCACCAAATAAAATATTCAAGGAAACATTTAAAATTCACATCCCAAAATTATTTGCTATTTTGTCAGCTGCATGACCTCGGGGCAGGAGTTTCTAAAGACCTGTGTGTGCTGTTAGCTGAAATTTCACTGTACTTGGAAAGACTGCAGTCATCTTTGATCTGCTGGTGTGTGTGGGACGTCAGGGTACGCACTTTCTAAGTGTGTGCAAAAGCAACAAATTAGCTGATAGAAAACGGAATCTGAAAAGTGGAAATGGGAACAGAGCATGTAAGGTTTTCAATATACAAGTCTATTTGATTTTTTGCTCATTGCTATTCAGGGAACGGTCACACACTATATGATTGGTAATGATAGGGTTTTATCTAATGAAGCTTTCTGACTTTGGAAGAAATGCTTTGAACAATTCACTCTGATAATAAAGCATACAGTTAGATACAGTATATGTGTAATCTCCAGTTTGGCCCTTAAAAGTGTTTCATAGTGGAGGAGAAGAAGGAACATGGGACTATATGGGAGGAGCCTAATTGCCCAACATTGTGCAAGGGCTTCAGAAGAAAAGTAAACAACCCTTTGAACGAGAGCTTTAAATGTCAGAGTAAACCTAGGTAAAGGTAAAGGGTCCAGTCGTGTCCGACTCTGGGGTTGTGTGCTCCCCTCGCTCTATAGGCCGAGGACGCCAGCGTTTGTCCGCAGACAGCTTCCGGGTCATGTGGCCAGCATGACTAAGTTGCTTCTGGTGAACCAGAGCAGCACACGGAAACGCTGTTTACCTTCCCGCCGGAGCGGTCCCTATTTATCTACTTGCACTTGGATGTGCTTTCGAAGTGCTAGGTGGGCAGGAGCTGGGACCGAGCAACGGGAGCTCACCCTGTTGCAGGGATTCGAACCGCCGACCTTCTGATCAGCAAGCTCTAGACTCTGTGGTTTAAGCCACAGCGCCACCTGGGTCCCCCAGAGTAAACCTACCCTGGCTCAAAGGGTCAATTGGTTTTCTTCTGAAGCCCTTCTCTCTCATTAGTGGTTACACAAAAAACATGCCAGAGCAACCCCTCACACATCATGTAATGCCTCTCATCTGTTTTCACAGTTGGCACAGTCTGGACCATTCTAAAATCAAAACACTTTAAGCAGCATTTCAAGAGCCCCATTTGGATGAAGAGGAATTCCATAATCCAAGATACGAGGAGCTTGCATACTCGTTGTAATCCATCAAGTCTTAAAATCAGTTTGTGATCTTCTAGAACAAAATACGTCAGACACGAGACAAATTAACTCATAAGATTTTAAAGTGAAAATGGTTTCAGGCAGATGCAGTTTCTTCAGACATCAATTTTGCAAGAAAGCAATTACAAACAAACAAGCAAACAAACAAATAAATCTTTATTATGGTCAAAGACCAGAGAACAAGTTAAGACAATCCATAAATCAAATATAAAATTAGAAGTTTGAATTGTGTTAAAATATTAAAATCCACTTCAAGGAAGTGGGATTTACATTTAAAGTTAGAATTTAGAATTTTAAAATTTTAAATTAATGAATCTCTACAACCTATTAACATTAAGAACAGCATTCCTTCAAGGGTTAAAATTCAGTTCTCAGTCACTAGTCATTGTTGACACCACACCCTGTCTTACTCTTGTCACAATAAAACACATTTTTGCAAACATTAATATAAGTTTATTCAGACATCAATTTTGCAAGAAAGGAATTTCAAACTTCCTTGTCTCTTGAGAGTCTAAAGCCTCATTCCTCACAACCTGATTATGGACGACAGAATGGCCAATGCTTCTGCCTCTGATATAAGATTTAAGGTTTTCTGGTATCACATTAAAAATTGGTCCTCAACCTGCTTGATGCTGCTCATTTCTTCTTGATTTTAATTGTCTCTTTGTGGGAATGTTAAAGATAGTAGGAAAGGATATATTGAATAAGAATTATCCTTCCTTCACTCACGCTAACAAGTGATGTAGCAGAGCAGATTCCCCTCAGTATAGCTGGAAGCTAGTTTGCAGATTTGTTTGAATCTCTTAGTTAAGATTATTCCTGGTGTCCCCTTTTGACCCCTCTTAAAAGAATAAAGACACAAGAGTCTTTCTGAGTAAAGTAACCAAAAGTTTACTCACATTTCAGTTCATGATTTGATCCCTAAAAGGCAGACTTTACTTGATAGTTACACAAAGATACTGAACCCATGTGCTGCTGGCTGAGAGCCAGCAGACAGCAAAATTACATTTCGATAACAAAATGGCTGCAGGAGAGCAGCATGGCAGCAAAAGAACAGTAACAAGAGAATAGAAAGACAAAAGTAGATGAACTGAGAAAATGGCTGCATGACTCGGCTCTTTTGTGGAGTCAGCCAGAGCCAGGCGCATCTCCCAGGTCACATGCAGGGGAAAGATGCTCCAGACCAGTGGACGAGGACGTTACACTCACTGGATGCCCCCCCCCCGCCTGTGCCCACTCTAGGGAAATAAGGAATGGTGCATTTGACTGCACCAATGGATTACATCCCACACTCTTTAAGTTATACTCTTGGTTTAATATCAATTAGTTTTACATTCTATACTTTCTCATATTTTGTACACAGGCTCTACAATTCTATGATTCTAAGTTGCTAAGTGGTCCAGAAGGAAAGGCCACTGAGAGGTCCAGCAGAACCAACAGGGATAACCTCTTTGTTACCTTAGTTCTGCCATGTAGTCGGAGTCTGGCAGGGACTGGCAGGGCTCTGATGCATGGGTGGCAGAGGCAAGGGTGCCAGCAATTTATGGGGTTTGGTGCCACTTGCGAGGCAGTGCCAGGGCAAGGGGGGAGGAAGGGTCAGGGGCAGAAGAGGGGGCACAGGGTTTAATCATTTTTATTTCGTTTTAACTACCTGCAGGCCTATGGCCAGGTGAATTTTAGAACACAGTAAGCTGCCTTACAGACCCTCCCAGATTACAGGATTACCCAGTGTCCTATTTTCCAGAGACAGTCCCAGATTTACAGAAGCCATCCTGGTTTCTGATTTGATCCCAGAATGTCCCACTTTTCCTTAGGAAGTCCCTGTTTTCATTGGAACAATATTCAAAGATATGGTATAGGGCTGCCATATGTCCAGATTTTCCTGGACTTTACCGGGATTTCAAAGGCGGAATTGACGCCCGGGAGGAATTTTCGAAAGGTACTACTTTGTTCTGGATCTCAGGCAAGTTAATCAGAAAAAATATAGCTCAACAACTTTTGGGGTGTCCTGGTTTTTACTTTTTGAAATATGGGAACCCTAATATGGTAGGACGTCCCTATTTTCATCAGAGAAGTGTATAGCCTTATACCAACTAAGTTAATTGGCCCATCTAGCTCAGTATTGTTTAGACCAGGCATCCCCAAACTTCAGCCCTCCAGATGTTTTGGACTACAATTCCCATCATCCCTGACCACTGATCCTGCTAGCTAGGGATCATGGGAGTTGTAGGCCAAAACATCTGGAGGGCCGCAGTTTGGGGATGCCTGTCCTAGAGTATGGACAAAAAGGCCTACTTGTTGCTGGTGGGAAGCGGGAACAAGAGAAACAGTGTGATGAGTTACATCTTTAAAATACCCAGCCGAGTCTTTACACAAAAATGTACCGTATATTTTACATCACTTTTTACAATTTCTTAAATCTTCTTTAAAGCAGCCAGCCCAAGCATCAGACATCAACACTGATCCATTTAAGCTTAGAATAAAAGGAGAGCATTTCTGAGCACACATGATGCAGATTGCAGAACTGATTATAGTGTGTGTGTGTGTGTGTGTGTGTGTGTGTGTGTTCTTTCTGCCGATGCCTTTTGCAATAGTTGCATCTGTATTTGAGCTCACTGCTCTGCATAGGCACTGCCAAGCTTTGAAGATCTTCAAAGTACTCCAGGGCTAAATGCCAAGCCCTGGCTTTTCTGCAGAATGTCACTGTAATTAGATAAATAATATCCGAGATGCGTGGGTAGGGGGGGGGTCTGAGTGGGGAGCAGTGGGGAAGGAGCCGAAATGGGAGCTTTCCTTTGTGGGAGGAAGTGATTGTACATATTTACCATTGAGCTGAGTCAGTCCTGCCCTGCCCTTAAAAGGAGGTTTCATGTCATGTCTGAAAGGCTTGTGCACTAATAAACTATCCTCCCAGGATGGGCAGAGCTGTGTGTGCATTCCAGGATTCCATGCAAATAGGGACAAGGGAGAACTAAGAATGCAGAATGTGGACCATGCACCCAATCCAGCATCTTTAGAATCTCAGACGGCATGGGCAGCAATACCAGGGTGGGCAACCAGAATTTCCAGTGTGTGAAGATGGGCAGGAATTCATGGTCCTTCGATGGCAGCTTCTCCTCCTTGACTTGGAGTTCAGCTGCCTTTATGAATGAAGCACACGTGCACACCAGGGCTTACCTGACTCCCCTTCCCACCTGTGACACTTGCAAGTTTTTTCCTTGGGAAAGTGCCCCTCCCACTTGAAAGAGGAGCAATTTAGGATGGAAACCCACATAAATTATGCCATTCAAGAAAGCGCCTGGTAGTTGCCGTGATTTGCATCAGCCATGCAGGTACACAAAATTTGTTCAGCCTTTTTTAGTTTGGCCCAAAGTCGTTGTGCTTTTTCTTTTTCTTTCAAGATCTCAAAAAAGAAGGAAATTTGCCAAAATCTACACTTTCAAAAAGCTTGCCATATGTTTGGAATTTCCCAGATGTTAAACCGATTTCTGCCTGGAAATAGCAACTCTACTACAGGGAGCAGAATTCTGCTTTCCGGGTCAAATATAGAGAGCCAGCCTGGTGTAGTGGTTAGAACGTCAGACTAGGAGCTGGGAGACCAAGGTTCGAATCTCTGCTTAGCTGTGAAGCTCACTGGATGACCTTGGACCAGTCACTTCCTCTCAGCTTAAGCTACCTCACAGGGTTATTACGGGGATTAAACGAGGAAGGGAAGGACCATGCAGAGCACCTTGAGCTCCTTGGAGAAGAAGGTGGGATATACATGCAATAAGCAACACAGACCGTAGGGCAGGGGTGGCAGCCTGCTGGCCTCTACAAGCTGCTCAACTACACCTCCCATCCTCGTTGGCCACTGGCCACTGGCCATGCTGGCTGAGACTGATGGGATTTGGAGTCCAACAGCAAGCACAGGTTCCTTAGCCCTGCTGCAGGAATTGCCTGATGAGGAACTACATAGCCTGGCTCAGAGTAATGAATTCCCCCAAGTATAAAGATGCTTCCTGTGGATGATGATGGCTGAGGAACAGCTAGAGGACACAAATCTGGTTTGCGTTCTGAATTTGCAAGCTGCCAGCAGACAGCAGAAAACAGGAATCCTGTTAAGCATTATGCAAGTGATTACAGGATTACCCAGTACCAAGTTGTGCAGAACTTGTGCAATCTCACAGAATCCCTGCAAACTCAAATGCCTATGCGGATTATTTATTTTATTTAGAAGCATTTAGAACCTGCTCTTTGGTGAAAAAGGCTCCAAGAGCAGCTTATATACAGTCAATTGAAACAAGGCAGTCCCTGCCTGCACCTTTAGGTAAAGGTAAAGGTAAAGGGGCCCCTGACCATCAGGTCCAGTCATGTCCGACTCTGGGGTTGCGGTGCTCATCTCGCTTTATAGGCCGAGGGAGCCAGCGTTTGTCCGCAGACAGCTTCCGGGTCATGTGTCCAGCACGACAAAGCTGCTTCTGGCGAACCAGAGCAGCACACGGAAACGCCGTTTATCTTCCCGCCGGAGCGGTCCCTATTTATCTACTTGCACTTTGATGTGCTTTCGAACTGCTAGGTGGGCAGGAGCTGGGACTGAGCAATGGAAGCTCACCTTGTTGCAGGGATTCGAACCGCTGACTTTCTGATCAGCAAGCCCTAGGCTCTGTGGTTTAACCCACAGCGCCACCTGGGTCCCCTGCCTGCACCTTTACAATCTTTAAAAAAGGGCACAATAGGACATAGGGACTGAGAGGGAGTAAGAAAAAAGCAAATGCAGGAAAAAATATTAAAGATGACGATGATTATCTTCATCATTATCGTTATTTTATATTTTATATTATTATATCAATCCATGACAAATCTGAATCAAAAATAAATACAAGTGAAAGGGGTACCCTGTTATATCATCCGTCTAGGACAGTGGAGGGCATGACTTGAAAATGCAGCTCAGCAAAAGCGAATCTTAGTCTGGCTGCAGATTCAACAGGTAACTGGCTCTAAAATGGACCGTTTTAGAAGGGGGAACCAAGGAGAGCATTTAGAGGATTTGATCACTTGCAGATCACGTAGTGATTCTGTCCAGTGGCACCCAAACCCTTAATTGGAACGTGTCCAGAAGAGGGCAACCAAAATGGTCAAAGGCCTGGAAACGATGCCTCATGAGGAACGGCTTAGGAAGCTGGGTATGTTTAGCCTGGAGAAGAGAAGGTTAAGGGGTGATATGATAGCCATGTTCAAATATATAAAAGGATGTCATATAGAGGAGGGAGAAAGGTTGTTTTCTGCTGCTCCAGAGAAGCGGACACGGAGCAATGGATTCAAACTACAAGAAAGAAGATTCCACCTAAACATTAGAAAGAACTTCCTGACAGTAAGAGCTGTTCGGCAGTGGAATTTGCTACCAAGGAGTGTGGTGGAGTCTCCTTCTTTGGAGGTCTTTAAGCAGAGGCTTGACAGGCATATGTCAAGAATGCTTTGATGGTGTTTCCTGCTTGGCAGGGGGTTGGACTGGATGGCCCTTGGGGTCTCTTCCAACTCTAGGATTCTATGATTCTATTCTATTCTAATTCGTGTTTGTCTGTGGATATAATTTGCTCTAGTTTATGGAAAGAATAAGAGTTCAAATAACGTTGGTTATTTAATGATAAATTAAGGTAAGATGGGGAATATGGAGGAGGAATGATTTTGAGGAGATGTGGAAGATATTTGTAGAATTCGTACTGTTAAAACGGAAAAGGGTCAAACCATCGCAAGAGGTGTTAAAATTTTGAGATATTGGATCGTTACGATGGATAGTGGTCTTGGGGGTGGGGTGCACATTTTCCCTCCTACTTGTGTTATTATTACTTTGTTTAAAATAATAATAAAAAACACATAGAATAAAAAGAGTCAAGTCCAGTACAGACTCCCAGTGGTGGGAAAGGGTTAAGCATGTAATTTGCTCTGCCTCCCAGAGTTCCTTAACTTTGATTTTTTAAAAAAAATCAGTAAGTGCAGGTACTTTCTATACTTCCTAATTTTCAGAAGTGAACATTTCATTGAATTACTCTGTCCTCCCTTTCTAGCTCATCTCCATACTGTACTTCTTTTTGGTGTGACTGGTGCAGTTTGGAGGGAAGCAGTTCTGCTAGTCGCATGTCTTCTCTTTGACATGTGTGTTAATTCAACTCTAACACAGCATTTCCCTTCCCCCTTTTTCCGGGCACAAACGTGTCCTACTGTTGAATTGTGACCTTAAGAAAGAACGGAGGAACCAGAGAACACAACAACACAGGGATGCATCTAACAGTAATATATTTTTCTTTCTTTTTTCCCTAGACTGTCCAATTCTGGAGACTGGAGTGGAGCTGAAAAGGATCCACGTTTGTAGCTTGTGAAACCTTAACAACCTCAAGAGAACTGGTCTAAAGGAACCACTTGATTTCCCCTCCCCTTGAACTCCTGCAGAACATTGAGAGAGAACAGGAAAGCAGCACCAAAGCTAATGGGTTTGAAATGTTGCAACATCTCTCCCCAAGAGACAAAAGTAAAACACAAAGAGGCTATTCAACTTTGTGTTTATTTGCTGGAGCTCGTGTGTGTGTGTGTGTGTGTGTGTGAGAGAGAGAGAGAGAGAGAGCGCATGTGTGTTTTACATTTTTTAAAAAAAATCAGGAACACATTGAGGAATCCATTGATTTGGATTTCAAATTATCTCTGTATTTTTGTGTGAATAGTTTAATTAAAACCATGTTGTATAAAGTAATGTCAAAAACTGGACCAAGGCTCTTTAGAAAAGAAAACTTCCTAAATTCTGCACATTCTTTTCCATCAAGGAAGCCTGGAATTCACCTTTTATCTCTTTTGCATCCAGCACCACTTTCCTTATTGTTTTGCTTTAACCAGCCTCTTCCTTATTGTTTATTGTTTGTTTTATTTATTGAGAAATCTTTAAATAAGAGACTGCAAAGGACCTGGTTTGTGTATAATGCTTCTCCAGCTCAAAAAATTAAAAGAAAGTGATGCAGTTAATGGCAAGACATTTGATTTATTTGTGAGTTTCACAATCATAACAAAAAGATCGAGAGAAAACATACCCAGTTTAAAAAGGAATCAGTACAGAGGTACCTCAGTTTGTGAACACAATTGGTTCCGGAAGTCTGTTCATAAAGTGAAGCGTTCATAAACTGAAGCGAACTTTCCCATTGAAAATAATGGAAAGTGGATTCATCCGTTCCAGATGGGTCTGCGGTGTTCGTAAACCCAAAATTCGTAAACCGAGGTGTTCATAAACCGAGGTTCCACTGTATGCTTTACCAAATTATGTGTACTCTTTAATTATTTGGGACTTTATGTAGAACACTTTTAACAGGTATACTAAGAAAGAGCACAAAACAGACGAAACTAAGCAATCCCACGTCCCAGGTTAGGTTAGCAACTTGAAAGTAGTTTGTTTCCTTAAACCTACCTTTTTTCAGTCTTGCTCATTACTGTTTGCAGCCACTGCCACCCCATACTGCAGCTTCAGTGCCATTCTGTCTGTGTTTTATTCCTCAACAAGTGACCCCAGTCAGTTGGGAATCTTTGATGTAATGACATCAACTGTATTATGTAGCCATCCAGAACTGGCTGCTTATGGATGCCAGTAAGGACAGATAAAAGGACGTGGGTGGCGCTGTGGTCTAAACCACAGAGCCTAGGGCTTGCCGATCAGAAGGTCGGCGGTTCGAATCCCTGCGACGGGGTGAGCTCCCGTTTCTTGGTCCCAGCTCCTGCCAACCTAGCAGTTCGAAAGCACGTCAAAGTGCAAGTAGATAAATAGGTACTGCTCCGACAGGAAGTTAAACGGTGTTTCCGTGTGCTGCTCTGGTTCGCCAGAAGCAACTTAGTCATGCTGGCCACATGACCTGGAAGCGGTACGCCGGCTCCCTCAGCCAATAACATGAGATGAGTGCCGCAACCCCAGAGTCGGTCACGACTGGACCTAATGGTCAGGGATCCCTTTACCTTTAAAGACAGATAAAGACCATTTAGAGTCAAGCTGTGCTTCCTGTCCAGTTTGCAGATGACACCAAATTGGGAGGGGTGGCTAATACCCCAGAGGACAGGATCACACTTCAAAATGACCTTAACAGATTAGACAACTGGGCCAAAGCAAACAAGATGAATTTTAACAGGGAGAAATGTAAAGTACTACACTTGGGCAAAAAAAAATGAAAGGCACAAGTACAGGATGGGTGACACCTGGCTTGAGAGCAGTACATGTGAAAAGGATCTAGGAGTCTTGGTAGACCACAAACTTGACATGAGTCAACAGTGTGATGCAGCAGCTTAAAAAAGCCAATGCAATTCTGGGCTGCATCAATAAGAATATAGCATCTAGATCAAGGGAAGTAATAGTACCACTGTATTCTGCTCTGGTCAGACCTCACCTGTGTCCAGTTCTGGGCACCACAGTTCAAGAAGGATACTGACAAGCTGGAACATGTCCAGAGGAGGGCAACCAAAATAGTCAAAGGCCTGGAAACAATGTCTTATGAGGAACGGCTTAGGGAGCTGGGTATGTTTAGCCTGGAGAAGAGAAGGTTAAGGGTTGATCTGATAGCCATGTTCAAATATATAAAAGGATGTCATATAGAAGAGGGTGAAAGGTTGTTTTCTGCTGCTCCACAGAAGCGGACACGGAGCAATGGATTTAAGCTACAAGAAAGAAGATTCCACCTAAACATTAGGAAGAACTTCCTGACAGTAAGAGCTGTTTGGCAGTAGAATTTGCTACCAAGGAGTGTGGTGGAGTCTCCTTCTTTGGAGGTCTTTAAGCAGAGGCTTGACAGCCATATGTCAAGAATGCTTTGATGGTGTTTCCTGCTTCGCAGGGAGTTGGACTGGATGGCCCTTGTGGTCTCTTCCAACTCTATGATTCTATGATTCTATTCTATTCTAATTGGTGTTTGTCTGTGGATATAATTTGCTCTAGTTTATGGAAAGAATAAGAGTTCAAATAATGTTGGTTATTTAATGATAAATTAAGGTAAGATGGGGAATATGGAGGAGCGATACCAGTCAATCAGAAGTAACAAAACAAACACTTTTGCAATGATCCCTGAAAAAAATAGTTTTGGAGAAAGGTTTGGAATGCAATATTTTAACAAAATGCAACTCCCCTTGTGGTTTATTTATTGTTAAATATGGCACTTGTTCTTCAGATGCCCCCTCTATGAAGAAGCTCGAAGGGAGATCCTGGATCCCATACTGGTGAGGTTAGCAAGCCTCCCGGAAAAGCAATTATACAACCTGCTCTTGCTAGGCAATGACCTGAAGATAACCAGGGCGGTCGCCAGATTCTGTGCCCAAATATGCAGACACAGACTTTCTCCTGAGTCCGTCTGAATTCCCCCAAAATATGGTACCCCAAGCGAGCTAGGCTCAGCTTTCTGCAGCTTCTATTTTAAGGGTTAAACTTTTAGCATAGTTACATAATTAACAATTTTCTTTTAAATGTTGTTCAAAGCGTCTTATATACGTTACGCTCCCGGAAACTGTTCTTTCAAAGGGATCCATTTTAATTTTAATTTTAATTTTAAGAGTCGGTCCTCGACTGTAATAATAAATAAAAAACATGACAACTCTATGATTCTATGATTCTAAGTTTAATGTTGTCTCACTGAGGCTGAAGCGACAGGCCTGCCAATCTCTGACGTGGGTTTGTGGTACTGGGTTGCTTATTACATGGAAAGATTCAGGAAATGGGCTAATACTGTTCTGATCTCAGGCTTCTATGTACCCTCCAGTGAAAATAGGGACATCCTATTGAATAATAATAATAATAATAATAATAATAATAATAATAATACCCCACCCATCTCACTGTGTTGCCCCAGCCACTCTGGGCGGCTTCCAACATGTATAAAAACGTAATAAAGCATTAAACATTTTTTAAAAAAACTTCCCTATTCACAGATGCCTTCAGGTGTCTTCTGAACGTTGTATAGTTACTTATCTCCTTGGCTCAGGGGATGCATAACTCCATATGCTCCAACATTTCTCCAATGAAATTGTTCATTCTTTAGGGACGTCCTAAGGAAGACTGGGACATTCCAGGATGAAATCAGACACTGGGACGGCTTCTGTAAATCTGGGACTTTCTCTGGAAAATAGGGGCACTTGGAGGCTCTGGGCTTCCTCAGGCATTGTAAAACTAGATGGCTCAAAAGGAAAGAAGTCTTATGCCCTGTCTCATCATTTGTCTTCCAGATGCAAAGAATGACTGAATATAAAGATCAGGACTAAGGTGACAAGAACATCCTTGCTCACAATTACTCCTAGCTTGCCAACATGCACCTATTGTTTCACAGCACCCTAATTTTTTAGTGTTGCAAGACTCCAGGGGTTCCAGACGCAAACCAGGGTTCAGTTTCCTTGGGATGAGGGACGATAGTGACTGTAGTGTCTTTAGGATTTTTTAATTTATAGATATACAACCTGAGTCTACGATGGAGGCTCACAGCATTAACACCCCAGAAGGTATTCTCCCATAGCCACAGCCTTTGATTCAAGCAGAAATCAAGCATGGCTCTCTGGCCTCGGCCTGCTTCTTGCCCACCCCTGAACTTTGTCTTGTCTCAGTCCAGATAGCTCAGTTGCTCCGCACCAGATAGCATGGTGCTGATAACGCCAAAGTTGCAGGTTTGATCCCCGCATGGGGCTGCTGCGTATTCCTGCATTGCAGGGGGTTGGATTAGATGATCCTGGAGTTGGATTAGATTAGCCTGGAGTAGAGAAGGTTCAGGGGTGTTATGATAGCCATGTTCAAATATATGAAAGGATGTCATATGAAGGAGGGAGAAAGATTGTTTTCTGCTGCTCCAGAGAAGCGGACATGGAGCAATGGATTCAAACTTCAAGAAAGAAGATTCCACCTAAACATTAGGAGAACTTCCTGACAGTAAGAGCTGTTCGGCAGTGGAATTTGCTACCAAGGAGTGTGGTGGAGTCTCCTTCTTTGGAGGTCTTTAAGCAGAGGCTTGATAGGCATATGTCAAGAATGCTTTGATGGTGTTTCCTGCTTGGCAGGGGGTTGGACTGGATGACCCTTGTGGTCTCTTCCAACTATGATTCTATGATTCTATGATCCTCAGGATTCCTTCCAACCCTACAATTCTATGATTCCATGACTACCAGCCAGGTGAGGGAGGCCTACCTATTGGATGTCTGGCACAAAGGCACTTCCTTTGTTATACTAAGGAGCAGGCTTAGGCCCATTAACTCACCCATAAGCCGGCCTGGCTACTTCAACAATTGAATCCTCCATTAGATATTAGCCCTTGATAGATCCAGGACCCCAATGATTACAATGGACTCAGGCATCACTCACAACACTATTTTTAGAAGCAGTGTAATAAAGAACGCTGGGCATTGCCAAGTCTCCTGTACCAGCCATGGCCTTTTGGATGGCTTTGGACAAGCAACTCATTCTCTCTGCCCCAGTTAGAATAATAGAATAATAGAATCTTAGAGTTGGAAGGGACCCAAGGGTCATCTAGTCCAACCCCCTGCAATGCAGGAATCTCAGCTAAAGCATCCACGACAGGTGGCCATCCCTAAACATAAATATGCAGACCTAAAAGGTCCAGGGTTAATGAAAGAAGAAGTGCAGTATAATTTGAATATAACAAAAGTCTGTTCTAGAAGTTCATGTCCAAGTCCAATCCTTTTCCAAGCGATATCTTTCAGTCTCCCAGCCAGCTTGAGTCCCTTTGGAACAGCTGGGGAATGTTGCTGTCAGAGAAGGGAGCTGGAGGAGGCGGGGGGCTGGCAATTGCTCAGAGATGTTTGTAAGCTTGTAACTCAGGGGGCCACCCAAGCACAATTTCTGGAAAGAGCCTACTCTTGTTACATGGTGTCGTGAACACTAAGCATCAGTTCTCAAGTTCACAGCAAAAGAGGGGCAGTTTGTTTTAGTATGAACCCTCATAATGCAAATTGTCTACTTTGGGCATATAAGAAGCAAAATTAAATGCATTTAAATCTTTCCCAAATTGTGCTAAGCGGGATTCATTAGCCCTATCAGGAGAGTTAAACTGTGTACGGTTGCATCCGCTTCAGGTTGCATCTTTTCAAGTTAAGAACGTGGCAAACCCAAAAGTGTTTACTTCCGGGTTTCGCCATGCGCACATGCGCAGAAGTGTTCTGCGTGCTTCGTGCATGCGCAGAAGCATTCTATCACATTTCGCGCGTGCGCAGAAGTGCCACTCTGGTTGCAGACTTTTCGGGATGCGGAATGGATCGTGTCCGCAACCAGAGGTACCACTGTATTCAAAATCATCATGGCTGGGCATGGGATGTTCAACTGAATGTCTGCTAGGAATAGAAGTGTCTGTCAATTTCACTTATCTTAGTTTCTCACTTTTCCAATCTTAAATTGAGTTCTCCACATTTCTGCAGCAATTTATGATTTTTTCCCCTTTCTTTTAAAAAAATAAATCCCTATGAGTTGACTGATGCACACACTTTTGCAAGCATTTTCTTCTCATATAATGCATTTGCTACGTGCTGTCTTCACTAATACATTCACTTTTATGCACACTTTCCCCTAATATATGCATTTTTGTAAACATTGCTTGGAGGGCTGCACTGCAAAATATGGCTACATGCGAATTTTGAAGGACATCTCTGTTTCAGTTCTCCTACTGTTTCAGAAACTGCAAAATTGATTGCTTCCGCTTTAAATGTGAACTGCATTGAAATGCTCCACCATCCCTAATGTCTGTATGGAGTCGGGGTGTGTGCAACTGTGGATGTGTAGGGTTCCTTCCCTGAGGTCGGGAGCTTCACTTTTCAAGGGTTAACACGCACAACAGCCTCAATTCAGGCCTTCAAAAGAACCTGTGATGAGGACAGACACTGTGTACATGAGAAAGGAACACTTCCCTGCCACCTCTCTGTGGGCTGCGCATAGCCCCTCTTTCGTCCACTTCCCATACATTGAGCACAATCGTCTGAAGGGAGATTTTAAACATGTTCAGCAGAATAAGCACAGAATCCTCCCCACAACCAGGTTTCCTCAGCTGGAAGGAGGTTTCTAAATAGACAGGATGAACCTAGAAATTCATAAATGCTAGGATATTGGTAATTTGCGGTATGAAGGGAGAATGCAAGCTGCAAATGAATTGCTGTGTTATGCAAACCAGCCTGGCTGGCTGGCGGAAGAGCAGACCTGTTAGCATTACAAGAAGGATCCTTGTCAGATGTCACAAAGGTTGCCAGGATAACTGTGTTCGAGGGGAAAGGAAAAGGGAGGTTTGTAGCAAGGGTTTCTGGGTAGGAGGAGGAAGCGGTGGAGCTAGCCACTCGGGCTCCTGGAGCCATGCACCCAGGGGCAGGGCAATCCACCCAAGGGGGATTTTGTCACCCTCCTCTGGGATTACACCCGGGGTGGACTGCCCCCACTGCCCCACCTTCCTACACCCCTGGAAGGAGGAAAAGAGGTTGGAATCCAATGAATGAGGTACCCAGGGCGCTACAATCCCCTGCCAGCAATGCTGGTTGGGGTTGATGAGAGTTGGGAGTCCAATAGCACGTGGAGAGTTATAGTATTCCCATCCCTGTTTTAGTCTAGCCTCCCGTTTCCCATGGCATCTAGTGTGTTGTCTCTAGGAGGTCCATGAACAGGTCCTGAGGCACCAGCTCCTCTTAACTCTCCCTTGAAGGTATGAATCAGAAGGTGCACTGCCTTGGGGAATGAATGAACTTTATTTAATGAATGAATGAACATTTCCTTTGGTTTCCCTTTAAATTCCTCCTGTGTTTGATCCCATGAGAAACCCTTCAATTCAAAGTTTAGTATTATCAGGTCTGTGACCATAGAATAAAAGTTGTTGATGACGCCGAATTTCAGTTCAGATGAAATTTTGACAGCAGCGCTGTCTACAGGCATAGGGCATTTTTGTCTTTTTGGTTCTGGAATAAACGAACTTTGCCATGAACACAAAGCCACCAGACCAAGGAAGGGATGAGATTGCTTTATATAACATTATGAACTGGAGAGTGACTGGCAGGGTGCAGGTTAGGGAGGAAAGAACAGTAGAGAGGGGCTCAGATTGTCCAGATGTTAGTTTTTCCTCCCTTGAAATATGTAGAATATACTTGGATTAATTTTAGTGGTCTACAGCAAAGCTATGCTTTTGAGTCCCAGTGTGCTAATTAATAAGAAGAGGTGGACAGTGACTTCATATTGGAAGCAGCCCAACATTGACAAGAGGAGGATCAGAATTCAAGGAATTGAACACACTCCAAGCAGAGATGACATTGGGGCACTGTGGTGGAAGTGTGTGGTGTGTTTTGTTGTGTTGTGTTGTGTTGTGTGTGTAGCGAGGGAGTCAGGATTATATAGGCATGGCTGAGCCTGGGAGGTGTGGTAATATATCTGTTAGGAGGATTTCAATTATATTTCCACTCCACCCTTTCCCTTAAGGTGCACTGCAACCTTTTTAGAGACAAATGTAATTTAAAAAAAAAAAACAGCGAGCAGAACACCTTCCCCACCTACCCCCAAATCCCCTTTGCTTGTGCTTTGAGTTTTTGCAAACATCTGCTGCATGGCTGTTGGGAAATCTGGGAGTGGCAATGAAGATTTGGGAGTGGCAATAATTCTGTCTTGCCATTTGCTTTTGGTGAGCAGAGGGTGCTATTGATAAGGCAAAAAGAAAAAAGAAAAAAATGACTAGGGACTCAGCTACACTCGTCACAATAACACAATTTGAATGTGTTTTAAACATGCAACATCAGACAGCACCAGAGAGCAAAAATCGTTTAAAACGGGCTTTCTCATTGGATTTTTTTCTTTTGGTAAAAACAATCTAATTTGTGACCAATTTACAGTGTTTTATTCCTGTGTTTAGATCCACCCCAGGGCAATAAAGAACGCTACCATGAAGAATCCAATGTGAGCAGGCAAGTGACATATATTGAGAAATGCAGTCCTGAAAGGTCATCAGGAGGAACCAACAGCAGACACACACCTGTCAATTATAGATTTATTAACTGAAATATTTAAGCCCCGATTTCCTATGGGAGGCGCCACCCTCAGCATTACAGGAAAAGGCAGAGCAGCTCCTGACAGCTATAAAAGTATCCCATTTTGAAAAGGCTGCCAACTTCATTTCCCACCTCCAAATGAAATACTGTGATTTCTTCAGGGGATTTCAAATTCTATCCACTAGGGAGAGCTAGAGAGTTACTTGTCACCCAATAGTTGTGATAGTGTGCTATGCCACATAAATAATATGGGCATTTTAACACCGGACATCCTGGATTTCTAAAAAGTTCTCAGCAACATGGAATTTGCATTAGAAGATGCATTATTTATCTGAAAAGTGATAGTACCCAGAAGACCCAATAAAGATCACCATGATAAGTATCATTTAAGAAGCAAAGCGCTTCAAGGACATTCTGTCTAAATTTCAGAGCGCTCTTTATCCTCTGATCTAGAGTGGTGACCGTGGGCTTCAGTGCAAACATCCCTGTGGAGGTGGCTATTTATATATTTATTCACATTGTACCAGAATACTTTTCTTCCAGTTAGTTGACTGGGGATCCCAGAAATCAAGTAACAACAAATATATATAAAACAATAAACAAGCTAATAAGCAGCAACTGAGTATGTGGTCATTGGGTACATATGAAGTCACCAGAGTGCTTCTGGGCTAGTGCAGAGTACAACTTCAGCTATCTTCTATAGATCTAGGGTTAGGGCTACCCATTTCTGGATAGGGCGATTACCTAAAAAGTCAAGTTATCTTCAAGACTTGTGTATCCCAGGGACCTGAGATTGGTAGCAATGTCCCACTAATATAAAACATAGATTTTCCCATTCTAAAAGCTTACAGAGATTGATATAAAATCACAGGAGACAAACACAAAGAAAAATAAATTCTGAAGTGTCTTAGCTCCTATTCTTTCCGCATCACCCCAAACATTCCTAAGTTGATCACATGGGAGGGGAAAGTGTAGTTGCATCCTGGCCCCCCTGACGTTTTCCAACATTTTCAAAAAACAAGCAAGACCCTCATCATATTATTTCAGTCCACTCCCACCCCAGAGACTTAACTTCCAAATCCACCTCACCTGCCTTAGATGGCCATATCCGTACACCCCAAGCGAGCCACTCCATACGCCCACTGGCTATTTTGCAAGGCAACAAACTTAATACTACGTAAGCACAGACCCTGCAGCTTAAAACAGCTGCGTAGGCAAGCACCATGTAAGGAGAAGACAGTTCTTGAGGGCCATCCCAAGAGGACCCGAAGGTCCACCACAGGCCAGATGGGCTTGCGCTGATGGAAGTGCAGGTGGAACAAGAGCCACCTGTACCTATAGGACCGTGTCGTCAGCCTCAGACACCCGTACCATAAAGCTAAGGCCCAAACACAGTACTGTCATGGCATTGCCTCTTCTAGGAGGCATGACACAAATTCATGAAGGATGGTCTGTCAATAGCTAATAGCCATGAATGGCTGAACAGATCAGTGGCTGGGAGAAACACAGGACAGGACAGGGCCCCTGGGCTCACATTCTGTAAGGGGTCTTCCTGGAAGCATTTGACTGTTCCACTTTTGTTGGAAACAAACTACTCAACCAGGGGAGGAGGTTGGTCCGATCCAGCTGGGCTGGATTGATTTGTTCATTTTTCAGAGGAAACTCTCATTCTTTCCCCAAAGGGAATTCACATTATGGGCATTTGTCACCATGAAATCAGGATACCAGCCAACCCTCCCACAATCCCCACCCCACCCTACCTTCTTGGCTGGTGCTGATGTCCTATCAATTTCCTCGTGTCTTTGGGCTGAAAGTACCAGCACCGTTTTATAGGTGGTTTGGGGAACCATCTTTCTATCTGCTAACACCGTTGGAGGTGAATTCAAGAAACAAATAACACACAGTTACAAGGAGAGAGTGGTTCTAGACACATGAATGTTGCTCCCACTTGTGTTTGCAGAAAAGGATGCTGGTATATTTGTAGCAAAAAGTGTTTTTAATAGTGAAACACTGGAAAATCAGCAAGACCTAAGAGACAGTTGCTGCAGAGAAGCTGAAGCAGCTGGACTATCTGCTCTTCCATTTCTGCTGCAATTTGGGAAAGGGGCAAGCTTTTGCAGCTCAACTGCTCCGAGGTTTGTGAGCTCTAGGTGACGCTTGGAAGTCATAAATCACATTACAGTAAATGATACAGTAGAAAAGGGGTATTATGAGCAAGTCATTTCGTTACACTTACATTTTCCTAGCTTCTCTGTAATGTGTGAGTTTTAGGAGGCAAGGGATTTGAAAGCTAATGGACAACGCAAAAGCAAGGGGCCTGTGGCTGCATGTCAAGGTCACCCCGGATAATATGGATTAAGGCCTCATGAAATCTAGAGATGCAATGTTGCTGCCACCCTTCCCACTTCCAGCCTAAACAGTGGAGGCTTGGCTAGTCTTCAATCCTTAAACTTGCCATTCTATACCCAAAAGGAGTATGAATTTGGAATGGTAGTTTAAATGAGACTAGATTTATATCAGGGGCGGCTAAACTCTGGCCCTCCCATTTGCAATTTCCATCCCCATCCCTGCCCACTGGGTCATGCTTCTCTGGGGTTGATGAGTGTTCAGCAACATTGCAAGGGCCACGGGTTTTCTATGCCAGGTTAGAGGGGGGACTGCTATGAGGGCAAAAGTGAAAAGTTGCTCTACGTGTGCAGATTCAGTGGTACAATTCTCTTGATTTTGGCCTGATTAGCACATTTTATACATTGTGCTTAGAATGTAATGTGTGGTTTATCCACCTCTCTAATAATAATCTGATTTTGCATACATTTGGACTGAAATGCTACAGCCCATTTTGTTAAGCCCGGGGGATAGTTTGGAAAATGCTAATGAAGATGAATAATAGCGACTTCCAGTGTTTCAACATTATGACAGAAGTCTAGTCATCACTACTTGCGTCTGGGCTGCACCCCTTCAGACCTTAGGTGATGGAGTGCTATTCCATACAAAAACCAAACAAATACATACCCTCTACAAAGAAAACTAGAAGACTAAAACAAAACACTTATCTGCAACATCTAGTTTTCCACGTGTTTTTGGGTGGTGGTGGTGGTAGGTTTGTAGGTGTATTCAGTCATGTGAGCCCCAACTTGCTGTTTGAAACAGTGCAATCCAGAAAGATGTCTTCCCCTCACTAGACCAAAGCCCTGAGATACGCTTACTTCTTTAGAGAGACATATCTGCAGAAGCTTTTCTGCTCCAGAGCTCTGAAGGCAACATATGCCACATCTCCAAGTCATAGTCAAGAGACGGCAGCGCTATCGAGAACGAGTCAAAGAACGGAAGACAACAGATATGAAGCTCAGCAACTGCAACAGAGATGGTACTATAATTCACTTTATCTTTTTATTTACACCACAAGAATAACAAGTTGTCATAATGTGGTACAAAATACTGGACTTCTATTAAAGTTGAAAGTGAAGTTGGTATTGTCAGAGAAAGACACCATTGGCCAGTAAAAAACAAGTGAAACAAAACAACAAAAACAGGAATGAGAGAGAGAGATATAGAGCTAGGAAAAATAACCGAAAACCTTCAACCTCACCAAGGAAAGGAAAAAGGTGGTAAGAAAATTGAAGTACAAAGAATATGCTACCATCACTTAAAGGGTTCCTACAGTTAAGAGTGAAACTGTGTCTAAATTACAGAATAAACTGGTAGCTGCTACCAATGGTGACAACATACTGAGCATGTATAGGTATAAAGCAGAATATAATAAGAGTTACAACTTTTGGTACTACATATTTGTAATAAGCTCTTGGGTGAATAGATTTCCATCCCATATACATAGCATCTCCAATGTAGAGGACCAGAAGTGTTAGATTCTTTGTTTTTTTCCTTTTTTCTTTCTATCAATAAGATTTTTCATCAATATCAAATACACGGTGAAGCTCAACTATCACTATGAAGAAACTTCATTTCCTGCTGATACAAAGTTTGTTTGAAACCACAGTGTTTGCACATCACTGCTTCAAAGTGAAATCTAATGAGACATCTTTCAAAATAAAAACGTTAACACAGCTGTGCTGAAGAGTTAACTCTTAAAAGTTCTTGACATTTTTATCCGAGCATTAATATAAAAAGAAGTTGGCATCTGTTTGTGCCTGCCTTATCCTTTTCCTGCCTAAATGAAAAACAAAAAACTCCTCCCCCCTTAAAGAAAAAACGACACAGGCAGTTACTTGTGTGTTTTGTACAGTTTTCCCCTAGAACATTATTTCCACATAAATACAATAAACTCTATTATTGGTTTGTCACAAGTGCTAGATATTTTTTTCTCTTAAAATGACAAATGTTTAAGTAGTCTTTGTATTTTTTAAAATTTTACAATAAAAAGCACAGGTCCTTAATAAGTTCAGTAAGACAAACTCACCCCCCACTTCATGCTCCTCACTTTAATTTGCATGACAGAAAACACCCCAACAGTTTATCTGTTGCTAATGCCATTCGAGGGGATTTCTCTTTCCAAAGCTGCCACGTGGGGCGTGCAAAATCTGTATACAATATAAAGACATGCCAACCTTACAGACCATGCAACCTCAAGGTGTAGGAAACTTAAAAAAATATATTCATATATATATATTTATGTGTGTGTATATATATATATATATATTTATTTATATATATCAATGCCCATAAAATGTGGGCCCAAAAGTTTACAAAAGGAAGAATGGAATGAGTACATGACTAATAAAAAGGAATGTTTGTGTACTGAAAGTAAAATAAACCCCAAATATTAGTACTTTGTACTACAGCAACCTGGATCTTGCTTCTGGGTAATACAGCTTCAAGATGTTCCTTTGTTTCTAAATTGCTACAAGAGAAGAGTTGCAATAAGCCACCCAATACCTTGGAAGTTGAGTTAGCAAAAACCTCGAGTATCTTGCTGGTGGAACTCAGGTACCTCATATTCATAGTATACAAAAATGTGGGAAGCATAGGTATGTTGCCCAAATACGCTTGGATTCTTAGTTTATCCAAAGAGCTCACAAGCAGGTCCATGTTAAGTGGGGGAAACAAGGCTACAGTGGTACCTTCCGAATGGCCATGATGCTCATGTTTGCCATATGCTACTGGAGCAAGGTTAGGCAACGGAAATTTTAAACAGATCTCAGAATTTTGGGTTATGGAACAGACTGATGTATAACAAAGTTGTTTGTGACTTTAGAAAGGCAATGATGTAGCAACACTTGTTTGTAAGAAACAAAGTAAGAGTCCTAAAGTTAACAACATTGAAAGCAGTTACCAAATACTCCAGGCCAACATGTCAACACCATTGAGTTGTGTGTATCAGCAATTTCTTGCAATGAAAAAGTACCGTATTTACTCAAATGTAATGTGCACCTTTTTTGGCCAAATTGCATTGCAAAAATTAGGGCGTGTATTAGATTTGATGCTGCATTTAGTCGCCAGCAAATACTTTTTTGGTTCCAAGGTTTTGAAAATTGAGGTGGCGCATTAGACTCACGTAAATACAGTAAGTATTTTGAAAACATGTAAACTGGTGTTGAAAATAAAGTATATTTTTGACTGAAGTAATTGTGGATGCATCACTTTTATCAACAGTCATAAAGGGCTAAACTAACAAAATATGAAATCAGATGATTCCACAGCAAAAATCTTTAAAGATCACAGCAGCAAGGTAGTCATTCTATAAAATATACATTTTATCTTTACTGTCAAACTTTACTCTTAGAGTATGCTCTCGGCAGTTCTAATGCCAAAAAGTATTCATCAATTTGCATGTATTTGGGTTAGCAATAACTCAAATATTGTAGTGTGTCTTAAAAATTGCATATCAAGCATTAAATAAAAACCTCAAACTCTATCCGACACTCAGTCAGATTTATAATTAAATTTTCACAATTCTGATTTTAATGGAATGAAGAAAAACAAAACTTTTCAGAACCAGAAAATAAGTTACTACAAAGCGACCCTGTCAGTTATCATAACAAAAATATCAAAAAAGGAAAATACCACTGGTTATTCAGGTGAGGGGGCATGTAATATCCTACACTGCTTGAAAAAGAACACATGAATTCAGTGTCCTCCAGATATCTAATTTCACCACTAAAAGTTTAGTTACTTATTCTGAGGGTCAACTCCCCTCACCTCAAAAGGCAACTGGGGGGGATAGGAAATAGTGACCAAGATTAGCAGTCTCCCAGCCAAGAAGAAGATACTAATATTACGATTCACTGTGAAATAGTCTTTTAGAGGACTAACTCAACCAGAGTGGTTTAAGAAAAGTTCTGTGTGTATGTGCTAGCATTAACTGCGTGAGAGTTCGGCAGACCTTCAACATGGTCACTAAAGTTATTAATGCCTTTAATAATCCTTGTCACACTCTATACTGAGGATATAGGATACATCACTCTTTGTAATATTAATATATTTTTAAGGTTAAGAAAGCTCCTTATTTTTTTTTTAAATGTAGCATAGCAACTATGACTGCAGAACTGATAAAATATACAATCAGTTTCCTGATATAAAAAAGACCTTGGAATCCTTCCTTTTGTGAAAAGGGCTTTCTAAAAACAAAGCCTAACAATTTGCAACTGTCCCACATGACCATGAAAACTCTTGATGGTACGAAAGTCCAAACACAAATAAAACTCCAGTGTGCAGGGAAAAGTGACACAGGTCAAGAAAATGGTTACTGTTTAGAAACACAGCTGTCAAATGGAAAACAAAATGAAAATTCATGCAATAAGGCTGCTTTAAGGATTTTGTAAAAACCAATATAAAGTAAAGCAACAGCAAATACATATTTACTAGAAAACTCATTTTGTTAAAAGAAGATCAAAATTAAAAATCTTAAATTAAAATAGTGATGTTAGGGTAGTTGCCTAGCGGCTAAAATGTTGGCATTCTGAAAGCATTCCAAACTACAGTTTGAAAATGGTCAAGTTTCAAACAAGATCCCTTTTCTAAAAACCCTTACACTCCAATTCACAAATAAATCTTTTGCAAGGGAACTTCCAATGGCTACCATTGTAATCTGCATTTATTTATATATTTTGTATAAATGCATTATAAATATTTTATCAATAATTTGTAAGAGTCGCGTTTCTAAGCTTGGAATACATTTGGAATATACATTATACATATACATTTATATAATTATACCTAAAATATTAAGCAGTATATCATGCTAGTTGCTTTTAATAAAAAGCATTCCAATTTTTTAAAATTTGCAGTTGTATCTGACGCATGCTTTTACAACCAAATTGATAGTTAAAATGGTTATACATAATGTATAGGAGAAGATGTTGGGATTTTTTAATTAATCGTTGAATTTTAGAAACCCAACAGAATTTGCCACATTACTGGCAACTACCTTAATTTTTATTTTAAAGAGCAATAAAACAAAACAAAACAAAACCCAAACTTGTCAACTGTTTGGGAGGCGCTCTGGCCATTACTTGCTTTAAGTAATCATGCCAGCATAAATCCTAGAGCCTTCCTTGCTGATTGCAGTTCTCAGCCCTCCCTTCCAGAAGAATTACTGCAGAGTTCTTTTCTTTAAGGCATTGTTCATCAAAACGTCAGAAAAAACCAGCTGCCCAAAATCAATCCAATCTTTTTTTTAAAAGGCACAAACTCTTCAGATGGCTTGGGAGACGCTAAAGCTGATCCCCTTTCTGGGCTTCCTTCCTTGGTTTACGTTCTTCCTCGCCACAAATGTATAGTCTGTCTGCATGTATATTAGGTATAAAAAAGCTTAGTTCTCTTTTCACCCTTCATCTAAAGGGGAAAAAAAAGACTTCTCATATTGTTTGGGTTTTTCAGAGAGTGTCTGGATCACAGGTAGCCAAGAGCCACAAAAATAAAACATAAAACACAAAACTACAATATGGTCTGAGTGGTCTGAACGGAGGATAATCAAACTTTAATAAGCACCAGTTTAAAATGAAAGTTGTCATATCTGTGTTTAATCTTTGATTTCTTTATTTCTTTATTTTTTAAAAAGTTGGCAACTTTTGCCAAATACTTCACTGGCTTCTTGCCTCTCAAACTTCCATTTAGGAAAAGAGGAAGAATGCTCAGTGCATACACGTCTTTAATATTTCTGCTCTTCACCTGCACCGTTTCTTTTCCACAAGCATATTCTGTACAGATACAGAGAGATTTAGCTTTCTTTTACGCATGGCTGCCTTTCTGTAGTCTGGAAGAAAACCATGACAGGATGCAGGAGTAACAAGAGAAAGCTTCTTGGCAGAGCTTCAAGACAAGACGAACAAACAGGAGAACTCCAGCCTAAGAGATGCCTGCTACAGGGGAGGGTCCTCTTCCATGGGCTCCTCATCTGGCCTGGAAACAAATTCATTGAGAGGAGTCAAAAAGGAGGAATTGGGTGTAGCTGAGCAAATGGAGGTACAGAGCAAGTAAGTGTCACACAAGACTCCTTGCGACTTGATATCTTGTTTACAGATTGACGTTCTTCAGCTTAAAGACCTATGCAGGACTTTGGGAGGCCCAAACTTAACAGCATCTGATCATGAGAAACAAAACCTCTTACTGAAATTTTAGCACTGATAAAAAGGTAGTTTATGAATTTATAACCTTTAACAAGTTGACAAAAGTAGGGAATGAATGAAGAAATTCACACAGAACATTCATCGGGGAGTCACAGTTACATCTGTATCACTTTCAGATTGTTTACTCATTACTTTCACTAGAAGTCAAATTTAAATATTGTTGTGATGCACAATGATATAAAAGACTTGTGTTTTCACACTATAACGATAGACAATGATCTGAACACTTGTAATACTTCATACCTGTGTAACTGTTAAGCAGCCATAGACTCATACATCATGCATTTAATGTTACTGAGCATCAGGGCCTAGTTAGTAAAATCTGCCCTTTTAATAATAATAATAATAATAATAATAATAATAATAATAATAATAATAATAATAACTGGGAAAAGGACAAGGCCCCCTAGATTATGAGGCCCTGGGCTGCGGCCCACTCAGGCTGTATGTAAATTTGGCAGGCCATTATGGTTTCTTTAGGCCATCATGCTGGGTCTCTTTAGCTAGAGGGGGATGTTCATGAGTAGAGCACGAGTTCTTGACATGAAAATGTCCACTGCTTGCTCCTTCTCTGCCACTAATCATTCAACAACAAAGGGCAAAAAGGAGGCATTCTGGAGCAGATGGAAAGCTTTCCTGGCTTACCAATTTTCCTTCTCAACAGTCTTAATGAAAAGGACAATTTTAAAAAAACCAACCCGCAGTTAGCCAAAAAACCTAAGCAAAACGAAAAGGAAAATGTTGCCCTTAGTCTAGGACACCTTTGGATTGGGCAGATCCACCTTCCTTCAAACCCTCCCCATCCCCTTTGGATTACTCTGTTATATTCATAATAATCAGTTGGGAACTTCTGGAGATAAATCTGGCTTCCCAACTTTAATAAAGAACCAGGGTGGTGTTTAGTTTCCACCTCCATTCAACATTATTAAGCTACAAAGCACTCAGCCTTGAAAAATGCATGGTGGTTCTTCAATTTTTGAAGGCCGCAAAATAAAAGTACTTTAATATTAGAAAGGACTTCCCGGATAAATGCAATTTTCTAGACCCACTTGATGACAGACCTGAGAGCAGCTTTAGAATCTATAGAGGAAGATTTCATATTATGCTAAGCAACTGGTTCCACTGTTCAGTTATTCAAAACCGTTGTGTTCCTGACCCATGATGCATGTCGGGGAGCACACATAATCCTGCCCCATTTTCTGACCACTTCCAGGTTGTGGTGATGCGCACATGTGCAGTTGGACAGGCAATGATCAATTGATGCACTTCTAGTATTAAACATAATTCAATCCTGCTGCAGCTTGAAGCTAATACATCTTACCAGCATACAAGTCTTTTCAAAGTATTTTAAAATTGTGAGTGTCTTATCATTGCACTGAAATTTATTTTTCTCCTTGCTGAACACGACGCTTTTTTGTTTTTCTTCAAATCAGGACACTATGCTGAAGCCTAACGTGCTTCACCTGCAGATGCCTAATTTCCCACTTTTTACCCCTGTTTTAGATATAAGCAGATGGAAAGGGGTGAAGCTCACTTTTTGTCATGTGGTGGCTTGACTCCCACGGATAATGATGCCATAGCTGTTACAGTTTCTGCTTCTTCGTTCTCACACTTCTGTGCATCTATCAAAGAATAGCTGACTGTTGAGGAATAGCGCTGGAGTGAGTGCCAGTACTTGCCTAAAGGAAATAAAAAATGATATGCCATTAGGGAATCCATTACTGCCCATTGCTTTTAGTATAGGCTACAGAAGAATCCCAACTATTATCACTACTACTGACATAGCACTATCAATGTACATACCATTTTACAAAGAACAGGTTTAACAGGTCCTATCCGAAGAGGCTTACACAGGGAAACAACGGGATGTTGGGACTAGAGTAGGGTGGGGAACCTCTGGCCTGCAGGCCAAATTTGGCATGCCATGGGTCCTGATTTGGCCTGTGAAACATGGGTGTAGCCAAGGGGGGCAGGGAGGGTAGCTGCCCCCCTAAATCAATAAAAAGCAATACAAATCTGAGGTTATGCCCCCTCAACAAAAATTCTGGCTACACCCATGCTGTGAGACTGTTTTCCTCAGACTTCACCCACCTGTCCCACATTCAACCTGATATGTGACATCAAGGCGTTTGTGGGGCAGGTACAGACATGGCTGGATCAGCTGCACCACTGAGCTTCCCTTGCAGAAAGGAATGCCTGAAATCACCAGTTGGGAAGTGAGTTCAACTCTGTAGCATTGGCTGTGCAACCAGCTTCCCTTTGGAGAACTCAAGCCCACAGCTGGTCCCTGCAGAAAGCAGCTTTGTCAGCCCTGCGCTTGGTGTTTGGCTGAACAATGGAGGTGGCAAAGTCTCTTGTGCTGTGGTTCCCAGGCGCTCAACAAGCTGGCTGCCAGGTGCTTGGGAAGTGCTGCAAGAGGACTTTGACAGGTGGGCCAGACAACCCACCTGCCCACCATCTGACATCATGATGTCAGGTGATTGATTGTCCTGCCCACATGTTGAAAGTTGGTCAAAGACAAAAAATTCAATAGGCTTAAAAAAGAAAGTTTTAAAATATTTATTTATACAACTTATATCCCACTCCTAATCACAAGTGATCTTATTGCAGATCACAATTTACAATGCAAGACACATCCATCCATACAAAATACAATTAAAAGCTCACAATCTATCTTTCAAAAATTATAATCAACATAGCCGTGAGGCAGCATGCGCAAGATGCACTTTAGCCATGCACCCATATGCATTAGAAACATAAATGGGCAAGTAACCAGTTAGCCCATTCCAAAAGAAGTTATTTATGAGACAAATTCCAAATAATCTGCAATCTTCACCTCATTTTCCCACCATGTTTCCTTTTTCCAAGATCAGATACTGAACCCCTATCCATTTATTTGCCTCATTACAGTTTCATTCTCCAGCTACCTTTGCTATTCCCATTTTTTAGTATTGAAACTTTGGGGCTTTTCTATTACCATGTGCATTTTGATTCTTACTTGTGTATATTATGTTTTTAATTGATTTTGTTAGTTCTAATGGTTTACTCTTTGCCTTTGGGTGCTTGTAGAACAACCCTTCTGATTTTATATGAGGAAACATTTAATATAATTTCTTTCAGAATTATTTTACATCTCCATAGATTTTCTTAGTGTAAAGCAGTCTGCATGCAAGTTGAAGTTGTGGTTATTATTTGAGCTAACGGAACTACATAGCTTCACTTAAAACGGATGAAATCAGGAACTCCGTTTAACTGTGGAATAGCAATGACTGCTCCCAGGTACTCACTGTGTATTTCAATGACCTTCTCAATGGAATGGACTGCATTAGCATTTGCTCTCTGCTGTAATACCTTTTCAGGAATAGGATCAAGCTGAAATGATTAAAAACGTGCACTTTAGATTAATTTATTTTTTAAAAAAATAAGTATTATTTCAACAGCTGTTATAGACTTCTACATAACCAAGTTATGCTTACTGTCTGGCTGTTAACACTACTGACTATTCACCACTGCTCTGTAAAAGGATAAAACACAGCTCTTCCATCACTAGTTTCTTTCTGAAAGCAGGACACAACTTTCGAGAGTGGCAATGCCCTGCCCTTTGCTGCCTCACTATAATCTATTGCTGCTTCTTTCCCATTCCCTCAAAAAATGCAGTTGCCTCTAACCCTTAGAGAAAAGAGCTCTGAAAGAAAAGATTTTCTAATTATCTGTTGGTTTTTAAATGCAGTTCTGTGGCCACCTTCAGCAATCTAGTAGTGGTGGCTTCTCATTTATATTTGGCAATGTGAAGCAGCCTTTCACTTGGCACTTCCAATGTATTAATATTCTTTGACATTTTCCAATCGGGACCTTATTTTGACAGTCTTCTATCACAACAATGAATGAACCTGGCCATATTCGAAGACGGCATACTCTAGGGACAAATAACTTTCCCAAAGTGAAGGATTTAAGAACTTCAAGTATTGACACTCTGACTCTTCAGCACATTTTAAGGCTTCTAAAATTCAAATATTGACTCTTCTGAGCTAAATTCCTACCTTAAAGCAGAAACAAAAAACCCTTCACTTTCTAGATTCTGTATTGAGTCCTAGTTTACTACCTAGGGCCACACAAAACCAACGGTGAGAAAGGAGAGCGGCTCCATTAGGGCCCAGAGTGGCTCATAAGCCTGAAGGGGGAATGGGAATATTAGGATGGCACGAGATATATAGCATTTGTTGCCCTTGTCCTGGCAGCTCACCGGGAAGACTCTGCAATTGTGAAGTCTATTACATTAATTACAGCTCTAAAACAGCACTAGCATTTTGAATGGTAGCCTCAGCTGTGAGAATACCAAATGTGGATCAGGTGCTTCAAGGCCCAACAGGAAGCAAAGAGTTGCTGAAGTTTGTGTTGCCCTCACAATGGATGGCTTGCTCCTGTTGTGGTATAATGCGGTCCTTAGGGGAGATTTGTATTGTACAGGTACACACACTATCACTGAACTGCTGCTTGAGGTCACTGATCCTTCTATGTCTATTCCTACTGGCCTCCTTAGCAGACAACTGGCTTGTGGAATTCACTCAAAATAAGCAACACACACGTTATGCACATCCACAAAGGAGAACCATCAAAAGACATTTCTTGAAAACATGCTTCCTCAATAGAGGCATCAATAAATTTCTTGGGCTTGGTTAAAAAACACACCATTTGTTTGAGTTACAGGTAGGTAGCCGTGTTGGTCTGAGTCGAAGCAAAATAAAAAAATTCCTTCAGTAGCACCTTAAAGACCAACTAAGTTTTTATTTTTGTATGAGCTTTCGTGTGCATGCACACTTCTTCAGATACACTGGAAACGGAAGTGTCAGACCCTTATATATATACAGAGGGTGGTGGGGGTGGGTGGGAATGGGTGGTGGGCTGATGGGAGTGATAAACCTGTGTTTGCCAAGCTTAAAACCATGGAGCCACCTGGAATGAATAGAGACATCGGATTCTTATCTCATTATGCATGATCAAGCTTTCTTTAGCGCCTCAGCCCTTGCTCCCCCCCCCCCCCGGACTAATTGCAGTCATCAGCAGCCGTTAACAGCCATCCACAGGTTTACCACTCCCATCAGCCCATCACCCATTCCCACCCACCCCCACCACCCTCTGTATAAGGGTCTGACACTTCCGTTTCCAGTGTATCTGAAGAAGTGTGCATGCACACGAAAGCTCATACAAAAATAAAAACTTAGTTGGTCTTTAAGGTGCTACTGAAGGAATTTTTTTACCATTTGTTTGCTAACAAACTTCTACTGAAAACATTTGTTGTAGCTTGGCTATTAAGCATGTGAAGTCCTCATCTCAAAACCACACTTTAGCCATAAAATTAGGACACCATTCTCTCACCCTCAGGCCTATCCCAAATCTTTACAAAATGATTATAGAGGCGTCTGTTATAAGGATTACTGGTGTCAGAGCTTTCCAAACTTTTCATGTTGGTGACGCACTTTGTAGACATGCATCATTTCGTGACATAGTCACTCAGTTTTACTAGCAAACCAGAGGTTAAACGGACCCCTTTCCAACCCCAGGGAGCATTCATGCAATACACCTACACACTGCCGCTGACACACTAACGTGGCACAACACACAGATTGGAAAGCTCTGGTTTATCTGAAGACTGTACACATGGCATTCTCTATAAATGTTAGGTATTCTTATACTTTTTTACTAGTAAAACATCATGAGATCTCAAGGATAAACAAACACCTCAGGGTATTTGTGCAATGACTGAAAGGTTAATTGTCTTATTTTAAATGTTGTGAGGATCTTATGCCCTTTTAAAATGTGCTTTTTGGTGTGGGGGGTTATTGTTTTTTATATTTTGATTATGTATTTTGTGGTTTTATATTTTGATTTTGTTCTGTGAACTGCCCTGAGACCACTGGGTATAGGGCGATATATAAATACAATTAATAACAATAACAATAATAATATTCCTAAAGAATCTCTGCCAGTGAGTCGGGCCACCTAGTGTTAGATACAAAAGGCAAGTTTGCTCTTGATGCAACAATATCCTCTAGCACAGTGTGCTATTTTTCTCTGTAGGAGTGAATGGCAACCACCACCAAACTAGGAGTGAAGTGAATAATAAACCTGGTTTCTGCTTGTAGCAATTCCAGCCACTCACAATCAAGCTAGCTCATATCTGCTTCTCCAGCCTTGATTCTGTTTCTTGGTCACGCTAGAATGTGACAGGGCTGTGAGATTGGGAAATAACTTTCACAAATAGAGTAGATGAACATCTAGATGTGATGAAGGTATATGAGTTCAGAATATAGGTTTCAATGATCCAAAGAGTCACAGAAGAAAATAATAATCATTCCTGCTCTTTGCCTATGTTTGGATGATATTAAGGTGGTCTATTTATTTAACATATAAATAAAGCCATTTAAATATTTTAAAAAATATATGGTATTTTGTTTGTGGTAGATGAATTTCTCTTATATCCCTGAAAATAGCATATATCTTGAACAAATTTGTCCGTCATGACTATTCTCAGATTTAGAGAGGTGACTGAAAAGAGTATGTCTAGGAAAAAATGATCATTCAAATGTGAGAGTTGTACCATGCTCTATGAGGAATTGAAGCGCATACACACAATTTCTCAATTGCAACTTGGTCACAGCCAAACTGGGTCAGACATTCAGATCAAAGAGAAAATTCTTTTTTCAGTTCCATGTATTGAGCTTTGTTTAGTTTTTGGAGAACCCTCAATGAATGGGTTTTATAGTTGCTTAGAATTACATAAATGTACATATTTTCACCACTGGTGAAGACAATAATAGTAGTTGCATGGCGTCCTCATACCTCTGCTGCATATTTTCACAATAACATGAATTAGTGACATTCATTTCTTTCCCAAGTCAGATCCATGTGCTCCGAGTTTATCTCAAGTATGCAGAATTGTCTGCGGGCGAGATGTAGATTTGCACATAATTTTACCAGCATGTGGGCAGCTTCATAAGTAGTGCATTTTATATCTGTTACTTGTTTGTAATCTGAAGTGACTGTTACTTCCTTGACCATCAACATTTTATGGCTTAAACATGTTAAACTGAAAATGGAATTCTCATGAAGCTACAAAAAGCTAAGCATCCAGTACTAAGATAGACCGTGGTGCTTTCAGTGAAATCTTCTACAGGTGTATTAGATTACGTACTTGTTCTTTGTACCTGCTGCTGTGTGGTAGAAATGAGCCAGAAATGTGACTAGGGAAATAAAGCATACCTAATTACTCAGTTCTCCACTATGTAGTTCAAAAATCTTAGACATGTATGTAAAGCTCATTTGCTGTTTGCAACCTTTTGACAACATAAGTAACTAAAGCTGCAGTTACTTTGAGAATGAATATAAATAAAAGTATAATACATGAGAATTTCTGATACTTTAATTTTCTGTTTAAATTTTGACAATAAAAAAGGAAAATATTAGGACTAGAACATGCACCTGCATCTCAGCGGTTGGGACTTCAAGCACCAGGTTTCAGACATGCACATGTGTGTGTTTGTGTGTGTGTGTCCATCCCAGTGGTCAGGGATATATATGTTGAAATATAGCCCAGTTTTCGATTTTGGTTGAATTGCAACAGAAATTATAACTGATTATAGTCTCTAAAGGTAACAAAATGTGATCTCTTTATAATATTTGTTTATTTGGCTTTTCAGCTAAAGAGGACTAACAGCACCATTTGGTATCCTCTAGCACAGGCTTCCTCAACCTCAGCCCTCCAGATGTTTTTGGCCTACAACTCCCATGATCCCTAGCTAGCAGGACCAGTGGTCAGGGATGATGGGAATTGTAGTCTCAAAACATCTGGAGGGCCGAGGCTGAGGAAGCCTGCTCACGCAGTTGTTGAGGCCCACTACTGATAATGTCTGCCATTATCCACAAACATTATGGAAAAGCATTGAAAGTACCTAATTATTTGAGGTTCTGCCCTCCCAGCAGAAGCCTGCCCCACCCCCCTCGCAGAAGCTATGCTACCTGAACTTTGATTTGCTTTTTAAAAAGCTGAATACCTTTCGTGGCTCCCCTTAAAAAAAAGCTCAGCCGCCCCACCCCAACAAAAATCCTGGCTATGCCAATGCAGCAGGAAATAATAGTAAGGGGACCAGTAAAAGAACAGGATCCAAACGTATTTCTTGACTGCAGAAATCAACTAGCTTTTCCAGACTTCTCATTATCAAGACTTTAATAGGACAAGTGGAGTGTGAGTGACTTGAGGATTTTAGCATGATTTATTATTGTTCTTATACAGAAAATATTTCCCAAAACATAACAATAGAAAACTGATAGGTTTCAAATTGAGATTATAATATAATCACTGATGCTACTACTGATACCGGTAGTATCAATAAGTAAGTTGGAGTTCTTGAATCACACAGAAACGATAAGAGGACAAGAACTCAGGCCACTATAACAATAAAGTCCATTTTGTGATACAAATGATGCAATGATCTCAAAAAGTCTCTTCTATATGTTGATTTATTTATCAGGTGAAGCGTGTATATCAGGTATATCAGATCAGGACAGGGCCCTGTTTCGAATATTCTTTCTTCATCAGCAACGTCTTGGTGTCAGCGTGGAACTACATTTACACGCTGAGACCAAGACGTTGCTGATGAAAAAAGAATATTCGAAACAGGGCCCTGTCCTGATCTGATATCTGAGTACTACTGATAGTGTATCACAGTATGTGTGTAAAAATAAATAATAAATAATGACTTTGCTTTGTTTTGTTTTTATACCTCAATTCCTAGCAAAGCAGAAACGCATGCTTCAGACGCATCACAAATGGCTGTCAGGTCATGGCCTCCTTCAAGAGCTAAAATGATTCGTCCGCCAGCAAGACCCATCAGCTGTTTTGTCAGGTACCCAAAGCCTGCGATGCGAGAAATGCAAGAAAAGGGCAACAGTTAGCAGATTTGATTTATTCTATAAAGTTGGAAACATTACAAAAATGAATAAAATTACTTAGAAATGTATTTGGTAGAACCAAACTTATTTAATCATACAGTGGAACCTCGGTTTACAAACACCTTGGTTAACGAATTTTTGATTTACGAACGACTGTAACCCAGAAGTAAGTAACCAGAGGTGTCTGGGCCGCAGCTGCAGAGATGCTCCCATGGCTCCGTGAAGGCCCGGAGCGAAGGCCCGGCCTCCATGAAGGCATCAGAGCGTCCACGACTCTGCAGAGGCATCAGAGCGCTTCCGTGGCTGCGGCCCAGTCGCGGACACTCCGATGCTTTCCGGGAGGCCGGCCTTCGCCCCGGGCCTTTGCAGAGGCATCGGAGCGTCTGCGACTGGGCCGCAGCCACGGAAGCGCTCCGATGTGGAAGAGGACCCTGAGCCCCCATCCAAACAATGACTATCATCAGCCCAGGTAAGAAAAAAAAAATCACATTTTCATTTTGTACTGTTTTATTGATTTCATTTTATGGATCAATGGTCTCATTAGACAGTAAAATTCATGTTAAATTGCTGTCTTAGGGGGTGTTTTCCATTGTCTGGAACGGATTGATCCACTTTCAATTACTTTCAATGGGAAAGTTCGCTTCAGGTTAAGTACGCTTCAGTTTAAGTACAGACTTCCGGAACCAATTGTGGTTGTAAACCGAGGTACCGCTGTATTGTATTGCATTCAACTAAGTCGTCATGTGTGCACAAGGACTTATGCAATGGAACACCCCCCATGCTCTTCCCACCCCACCCCAAAATTGTTCCAGAAGGTTGGGGGAACTGCCAAAACAGATGGGGGGGGAGGGAAACCTCCACTGCATAAGCAGAAGTCCTTGCGCAAATGGGGCAACTTTATTGGTTTGCTGCATTTGCAAGAACCAAAGAGACCTCTCCAGGGTGCAAGCTTGGGCAGTGTGTACGACAAGACCTCCCGTCTCAGTCTCAATGATGTGGTGCAAAGCAAGGCAAAGCAAAATATTTGAGTTGCCAGAAGGAGACATACAAGATGCCACCCAAACATTCTAGGGACTCCACTCCAGAACTGTGTAGGGTTCACTCCTTAACCTTTTCTTCTCCTGAAGATATCCCACAAGGCCGCAGGTACAGATTTTTCTTCAGGGTTTACTCCAGAAGTCTTCCTCACAAGACAGGTCCCTAATTCTCCCTGGGTTTAAGACTGGCTACCCTTCACCTGGTTCAGTCAACCAGTCAAAGCTGGGGTGTGGCCACTGTCACAAGCTGACGGCTTCTAGGAGCCACAGATGAGAGCTGAGTGTAGGGTGCGGACCAAAGGGTGGGGAACACCCAGAAGGAGTGTTCCCCACCCTTTGTTGACTGCAACCCATTATTTGTTAATGTGTTTTGTGATTCAACCAAAACCTTTTACACCTCCAAAGAACTTATGGTTTGCACACTCAGCCCTTATGGTTTGCACATTCACCACAAGCAGGGCTTTCTTCCCCCCCACTGGAACCCACCGGAAATGCGTCTGGCATCTCTCAGCTGGGCCCCAGAAGTGGGGGGAGAGACCTGACCAGCCTCAGCAAAACCCCGCTGCACTTCTGGCTCCTGAAGGGGATATCCTCTACGAGCTCCAGAGAGGCGCAGGCGAGATGGAGGTGCAGGAGGGCTTTGCTGAGGCTCTTCTGCAAACTGACACACAGAAAAGCCACACCTCAGCTCAAGAAGCCCCCATGCTGCTCTGGCTCATAGGCAGGCAAACCATTTCTTTCTCCTGGGAGGAAGAGGAAGTCCGTCCGTCCCCATGTGCAGGTGGCTGAGGCAGCCCCACAAGTGAAGCCTGACAGAGATTGCCTCTGGCTTGTGAGGAGACACCCCCCCCCCAAAAAAAAGATATCCTCTTTGGGCTCTGGGGTGGGTCTCCTGAGGGAGGTACATTCTGGCACCTTTGGGTCTATAACAGGCATAGGCAAACTCCGGCCCTCCAGATGTTTGGGACTACAATTCCCATCATCCCTAGCTAACAGGACCAGTGGTCAGGGATGATGGGAATTGTAGTCCCAAACATCTGGAAGACCGGAGTTTGCCTATGCCTGGTCTAGAAAAAAAGCACCGACTCCGTATCTATCTACCTTTTTAGATAGTAGGTCTTTGGGTTTAATGCTGTTTTTTACTGCATTTTGTTGCTGATTTCATTTTACTGTTTTTAATTATGCTATTTCTAGGTCTTTATTTTATATTGCATTTGTAAGCTACTGTCAGCAGGTGGGATAATAACATTTAGATAAATAGAAGAAGGCATCTGAATTCTATGTATAACAGGGAAGTGTGCTTTTGCATTGTTTGTGATTGGATTGAATTATATTATATTATATTACTATAAAAAAAACCTCCCCAAACAAGAGTAGGAAGAGTCTAGGTATAGTGAGTTATTAAATAGACAAGTCAAATAGATAACAGGGTAAATTTGCAATGAAAATGAGATCACTGAAATCTAAGCCTGTGGGGACTTACATTTTGCTGACAGATTATATCCTCCAAGTGGTGCAGGATGACCTTCTACTGCATCAAAACCAGATGATACCAGCACAACATCTGGAGCAAACTCATTAGCAATAGGCATTACTACTGTTCTGTAACAAAAAAGGAACAATAGAAAGCACATTACTATGCCTTGTTCTTGAATGGATTCTGATCTATTTGGACAGCTACAATGAGATAGAATCTTGTTCAATGGTGCTTTTTAGCACAAATTTTAGAACAAAACATGGAAGAAAGGACTACCGGTAGAAAGGGAACCAGACAGTGTATAAGGGCATTTCTTGAGTTGTTTGGGCCACAGTGTAAAAGGTAGCTTGTTCTTCAGCAAGTGAGCAGTTGCATAGAAAATAATACTATAGAAAACTATAGTTCCATCACATTTCTTTAGGTTGCAGCTAATGATGGTGCAATGGTGCTGTTGCGGCTACTCTTGAGTAAAGACGCCCAGGTCCGCTCTGTCCTTAAGTATTTACAGTGCAGAGATAGCAGAAAACATGACCTCTCTGTCACTCGCAGAATCCAGGAGTGGACGTTTCCTGTTACATGCCCAGAATAAGAGTTTGGGCACCCCTTCTCCCGAAAGGATAGGTGTATGGCTATTAACCAGGATAGCTAAAAGGAATATTTACTGTTCTGGAGACAGTAAACATTTGAACAATAGTTTCCAGAAAGCGAACCACACAGGAGACATGTTGCCTTCAAGCATTGCTTGTAGACTTTCTATAATATCTCAATGCCCATTATCAGAAGCAGGAAGTTAGTCAAGATGTGGAACAGGTCTGATAGGAGTATTCTTAACTGCCATAGAAAGGTAATTGGGAATTCATACACACACATTTATACTGTGATCTTTTGCACTTGGAAGCGATCTAAGTTCCAGCGACTTCAGCATGAATATTTTCTATGTATTTTGGGATTTGACTGAACTATTTAGTAGACATAAAATACAAAGCTGATTTTTTAACTGTGATGTCACTAAATGAAGATGGTGGACAGGTTTGAAATCTCTTTCCTACCATGTACAATTTAGTTAAAACAGCACTAGAAAGTGGAGAGCAAATGGTAAAAAGGGTAAGCTTCAATTGGGGTATGCAGCCAGGATTCCTCACATCATGAGAAAGGAACCTTAAACTTCATGTTGGAGCACAGAACAACTAAGCCAGGGATCAGCAACCTCTTTCAGCTGTGGGTCAGTCCACCGTCCCTCAGACCATGTGGTGGGCCGGACTATTTTTTTTGGGGGGTGAACGAATTCCTATTCCCCACAAATAACCCAGGGATGCATTTTAAATAAAAGCACACATTCTACTCATGTAAAAACACCAGGCAGGCTCTGCAAATAACCCAGAGATGCATCTGTCTGTGGGCCGGATTGAAAAGGTGATTGGGCCACATTTGGCCCAAGGGCCTTAGAGGTTGCCTACCCCTGAACTAAGCTATGTCTTGACTCCCTGAAGATGACAACAATTCCATGGTACATAAAGCAACACAATCTGTGAAGGAGGGGGTGGCTGACTTGGGAGCCTGTGGTGGAGACAACAAATCAATGGAAATAACTTAAGACATTTCCCCAATACAAAATGACCCTGTGGCTTTTGATACCACTGACCATGATAGACCATTTCTGTAGGATGGGTATTGGGGGTTCCGAGAATGCCTCACGGTCCTTGTGCTATGGTGTGCTTCTAGGCACAATCCTGTTGCCAATGAATGCCACTTGGATGGTGATTAGGAGTTTTGAGGCAAAGTATCATTAGTATGCTAGAACATTTTCTGGATAGAGTTGTGGAATGGATGAGGGCTAATAAACTGAGCTTGAACCCTAGGAAGACAGAAGCAGCATGGATGAGGGGTTCCTGCGTCGAGAACAGTCATTTGCCTATTCCTGATGGGACTACTCTCCCTCTGAAATAACAGGTTCATTGTTGGGAGTGCTCCTGAATCCATCTCAGGAGTGCCTAGGACCAGCTACAGCTGGTGCACTAACTACAGCTGTTCTTGAACAAGGATATTTTGCCTAGGGTGGAGGGTTACTATCATCATCACTGACTTAGTAATAGCCTTCTAAACAACTATCTCAAGGTGACGTACACTAAAGAAAATTAAAACACAAAAACAGCAAATGTATTTAATACAAAACTAAAACCATACAAAGTAGATTATTGTGGTGAAGACCCATTTATCCAGGCTGTCAGAACAAAAATGTCAATAGAAAAACCCCCAGAAAATGCCGATATTAGGCACTTGCCCTATTTTGAGAGGAATGCTAGCATCCCTGTAGTGTTCAGTTTTATGATGACTTTTATGGTGCTTAACTTTTATAGGATTTATTATTATAGTGTTGGGCCAGCACCTCCTAGAAACAAGAGGCTGGATTATTACCTTAAAATACTGGCTGAAAATTCACTTTAATACAGAGCCAGAAAGTTTACTAACCTTTTTATTAAAAGACAAACACAATTTTACCTGGCTTTCTGACATCATTCTTAAATTTAGGCAAATAGGCTTTACAGTGGATTTGCTCTTGCCACTTGAGGAATCACACATTTTTGCACTTATTAAGCAGAGGCTGTTAGATAATGAATTTCAAAAAACTCTACCCTTCCCAGCCCTCCATATGCTCTCCCGCCTATTTGGGGTTGCAACCCCATCATGGAATGATGCCTACTTATTTTTACAATCTAGTGACCCCATTACACTGCAGAGTATTTATGCAGTGAATGCCTTTCCGTCCTCCGTGTTATCTGGAAGGCTCAGGGGCATCTCTTACCAGAACAGACTCTGCACCTGTGGCCAGAATGTACCTGACTCTTTGGACCACATAATTTTGGATTGCCCTCTACTTCAGATTATTTCATCTTCTGCAGCATGTGAGGGAATCTAGTCTGTGCTTGGAAATGCTCACACCAAATCAAGAAAGGAACTGGCATGTGAAAGGGTGGAGAAACCTGTTTTGTTCTAGGCAGACCTTCAATTTTCAGACATCTATGATAGATATGATGGCAAATATAAAGAAGCAGAAGAAGCAGAAACTGTTAGCGATAGTTCAGAAAATGAGGCTGATTAAATTTCATGTAGTATTAACTGATTCTTAGCTCTTTTATGAAAATGAGTACTTCATAATTGCTTGACACTGTAGACTCTACAGTGTAGAAGAATGGAGAAATGATTTTCTTTGTTTTACTATAATGTTGATGGTTTCTTAAGTTTTATTGTTTTTGACTCTTCCTCAAAAACTGGCAAATGTGAATAGATGCTGGGTTCCTTACATTTCAGCAGCTAATAGCTTTATCTCTAACATTTCTTTTAATTTAAAAAAGTAAATTCAATTTTTAATTATTCTTTGAATACGCTGTACTTTTTATATAACAAACATGATGATTTTATGGCAAACCAAGTTATATATAATACATTTCATGCTCACAATGTAACAAACAGAATTTTATTCTGTAAAGGGCACTAAAAACGGGGGTGGGAAGCACTGCATATTTTTCAATTTCCCCACACGATTTCAGTTTCCCTTTAAAAAAACCTGTCCCGTTTCTTTCCATGGCTTCAGAATTTCCAGAAATTTTAATAATTTGATTTGTGCTGTTTTGGCTTGCACCCAAATTCATATTAAAAGCTGGGACAGGAATATTCAAAAATAGTCAAGAAAAGGAAATTAACTTGATGGACTAGCTGCAACACTGTGTTGTTGAATACATGATTCTGGATTACACTCCAGTGGGTGAAGAAAACAATTCACCTGTCTCAGGTGCCTGTAAAAAGGAGACAATCTTGGTGCCCAGAGACAATGGATAAAGTAGTAGAGTGTGAAATTCTCACTCTGATACCAAATAACCCATTAATATTTCAGCCAAAGGCCTCTAGTTTCATAACAGTGTCTGGTTTCATTAGAATATATAGTAATTCCACTGACATTCTGCAGCTAGAGAGAATATTTTCTTTCTTACATTTTTCACAGACGGCAGTTACCTTTTCATGAACAAAGTATACTAGGAGTTAAAGAAAAGGCATGTGTATCTTTGCCTAGCTCAAAAGGATTTCCACTGATTTATCTGAAGACTTCAAAGCATCTGAATTTTGCATTTGGACTGGTTTGAATTAGAGCTCAGTTCTGCATTCTGAGTTTCTGAGTTCATAGTGAAACTGCCTGTTGCTTCTGGATTTCATTAGGGCTAATTTTCTTATCTTTTCTTCAACTTTTGGTTTGATCCCTTGGAAATGCAACGTGGCATTCAATGGGCCAGAGTAACAAGGTGCTGCCTTTAAGGCATGCATTGCCTCATAAGATTGAAGGGGGGGGGGAGAATACAGCCCATTCCCTTCACTTTTCTGCCTCTCTGGGGACTATGAATTGTAAACTTCAAAGAACTTTTTACATTAAAATGAATAAAAGTGAATCAGGAAAAGGTTTTTCAAAGCAGCTGGTTATGAACCTCAAAGGCCACTTGACAATCTATTATCATGGGGCAGGGGGACTTGGCACAAGATTAAACAGGTTTCCAACTTAACTTCCAGGCTGAAGGTGTGTGCACATACGGTAGGCATGCACTGTTGGAATTGTTTTCTATGAATGTGATGTGCAGACATTTTTCTAGCAGGCGCAGGTTTGTGCCCCACAGGGAGTGGGGGATGACAGCTTGGCTGACATTCCAGGCTGGGCAGTGGGTGCCAAGACTGTGTGGCCTTCTTCAAGGCTGGCTTCATGCAGTGCTGCAAGAGTCAAGGCTAGCCAACACAGATAAGAAGGCAACCGTTCACTCTGGTTTGCCTATGGCCCATTTAAGAGGACTGAAGCTGGTGCCTCTTTTCAGGGAATAAAGGTAAAGGGACCCCTGACCATTAGCTCCAGTCGTGACCGACTCTGAGGTTGCGCACTCATCTCGCATTATTGGCCGAGGGAGCCGGCGTATAACTTCCAGGTCATGTAGCCAGCATGACAAAGCCGCTTCTGGTTTACCTTCCCGCTGTAGTGGTACCTATTTATCTACTTGCACTTTGACGTGCTTTCGAACTGCTAGGTTGGCAGGAGCTGGGACCAAGAAACGGGAGCTCACCCCGTCACAGGGATTCAAACCGCCGACCTTCTGATCAGCAAGCCCTAGGCTCAGTGGTTTAACCCACAGCGCCACCTGGGTCCCTTTCAGGGAATATTTGCATTCAAATACCGTACTTAGAATTGCAGTAGAATTGGAAATGTGAGAGGCCCTGGCAACAGTAAAGAGCAGCAGGAAGGACAAAATGTGTATTGTTATCATCACTTAGCAGTGGGGAGCACTCTAGCATACAAATGATCTTTACCTCCCCCCCCCCATTTTACATACTGTACCTGTCATCTCTCACCTCCTTCACCCCCATCCACCCCCATTCCAGTACCACTGTCATCTGAGGCATCAACACTTGCCTTAACCCAGCTGCTCTTACAGCTGGGGAGAGAGAGAGATGCAGTGGCAAGTTCTCTCTGCCACAAAGCAGAAGCAGAAGCATCAAGCACAGGAGAAAAAAAAAAGAATTTTAAAACATCTATGTAAATCCGCACTTCAAAAAAAGCTCCATCCAGGTGGTTCAGGGAGCAGCAGTGAGTGGGCGCACTCCCTATTCACCACCTGAAGTGGAAGCTGTAGCAAAGTGAGGAGGAGAAGCTGGGAACTGGATGGGAATGCAATGTTTCCATACTTATGCTTTAGAGAGCAATGCTGACACCTAGTTATCTGTATTCAATATGGTACAAGATCCAAATATTTTGAAACCATTGGATATATCTAGCTGAGATACAAGTAGCTAGTTGCGTCCAGCAAGTGCCCTGGTTTTTTCAACTGAAGTGGATGGCCAATCACAGGGCAACAGTGTCTGCCCTTCAACAGCGACACCTCTATCCAAGATGGTACTCAAGTTCTTCACCTTCGCCAATACAGTAGTAAAATCCACAGGAGGGCTTTTACGAACAACTCATTCCTTACACCAGGGTAAGGTGACGCTCTAGAGGTATTCAAAGAGACCAGGAAAGGAGGATATTGCCCAAAGGATACTGGTAATGCATTGGGTTCTTTTGTGACAAGGACCAGTGGCAGTATCATTCAATACACGAGCATCACAGACTTCTGTACTGAACATTTTTGAGAAGACAGTGGTCACCCGTTGTGGACCATAAAATCTGGTCTCAGGAACAGAATGGAACTATTAGTGCAATTGATCAAGCTCTTAAAGAAAGGCCTCAGCTCAGAGGCAGTGCAACTGCTTTGCAAGTACAAGGTCCCAGGCTCAACCCACATCATCTTCAGGTAGGGCTGGGACAGAACTCAGAACTCAAAGCTGCTGCTTTGAAACAATAGATGAACCAATGGCCTATGTACTGCTTGTATTCTGTGGTGCTTTGCAGTAAGCAGGAACTAAGTACCCCACAGTAATGATTTGTGGGGGGTCACCATAAAAGAAAGGGAACAGATAGTTACTCAAAATAACTGTAAAGCTTTTCATATCAGTTTTAGAAAAATACAGTGGTACCTCGGATGTCGAACGGAATCCGTTCCAGAAGTCCATTCGACTTCCAAAACCAAGGTGCAGCTTCCAATTGGCTGCAGGAAGCTCCTGCAGCCAATTGGAAGCCACAGAAGTCGCGTCAGACATTCGGGTTCCAAAGAACATTCACAAACCGGAACACTCACTTCCGGGTTTGCAGCATTCGGGAGCCAGAACATTCAACTCACAAGGCGTTTGGGATCCAAGGTACGACTGTAAAACAAAACCTGGAAACAATAAAAGTTGGCAAGTCTACCTACCAGTAAATACCACAATGGTTATCAAAATGTTTTTACTACTTGTAAAAGCTTGCATCTCATGCAAACTGCAAAACGACAACTACAGGCATCAGTAAAATAAAAAGTGCTTAATTAGAAGACAACAGAGCATGATCTAGAAATGTGCAGGACACGCCCCATTTCACTTTGTTTTCCAAATAAGTGCCCCATCAAATGGAAAGAGGCTTAAAGCTGGTTAGAAAGCCAAGCAAGAACTGGGAAGATGCAAGTTCATATCTCTGTTCAGCTATGAAGCTCACTAGATTCCTTTGCGTAAATCATGGTGGAGGCTGAGAGAGAGTGAAGAGTTGAAGATAAAACTGAGTGGAAGGGAAACTATTAGGTATGCTGTCTGGAGATCCTTGGAGAAAATGCAGAATAAAAATGCAATCTTTTAATAACGTGTCCCTGTGTACAGAGAGGGATATTGCTAGCTTGAAATATTTTTTTCAAGTGACAATAATCTAAACCAAACTCACTGTGTAAGTGATCCGTAACAGTTTGCTGTGAAGACATGTACTCGACCCCTGGTCTTTACAACTGTTTGTTGCCGAAGGGAAAGTAATGGCAGTACCTTGATTTAGTGTTGCACACTTCTTCATTTAACATATGTGGCTTGAGATGAGCATGACAGCCACAGCCATCTGACAGGGAAGCATAGATCTGCAATGCTCGTATGATGCTATAAATCAGAGGTAGGGAATGTATTCACTCCTCTGGTATTATCTATACCTATACGTCATGGAAAGTACTTTCCTAAAACTCTCCCCGTATGACGCAATAGGCTCACTATGTAGCACAATGACAACACAGTACACCGGAGGATGAGCTTAACTACAATCTTTGCCCATTTAGCATGATGTGCTCACATCCAGGTACACTGGAGTAGCAGTTAAACACTGCACAGAGCACAGCTGTACAGCAAAATTACACATATCTCAAGTGAACCTATACATTATAACTCTCCATTTTAAAAACAAAAGACACCTGGATAGTGCAAGCTACTTAGCTCATGGATACGTGAAAGCTCTTACTTTAGAGGCTTTAGTTAAAACTTCAATAAAAGAATTATGTATTCCAGACTGTGTGGTGTATTATTATTTCCTTTGATGAGATTTGAAAGCATATACATAGAATTGGGAAAGATGTTGGGAAAGATGGAGGGCACAAGGAGAAGAGGGCGACAGAGGATGAGATGGTTGGACAGTGTTCTCGAAGCTGCGAACATGAGTCTGACCAAACTGCGGGAGGCAGTGGAAGACAGGAGTGCCTGGCGTGCTCTGGTCCATGGGGTCACGAAGAGTCGGACACGACTAAACGACTAAACAACAACAACAACGTAGAATTATGATACCGAGAACTGTGATTCCATCAATATCTTCTTCCAATCTGGTTATAAACTCTTTAATCAAACAATGCTCTACTTACTTGAATTCACTGAAACAGCAGAATGAGACCAAAGTGGCCCATCAGGGGCGATGGAAATAAGTAACAAGTAAACAATACATATGCATTGTGGAACCAAACTTAGATAGGTACTAACAAATTACTAAAATATGGATGAAAATGCATTTAGTTCTGTGCTGGCAGGAGACATTCTTTCTATTCTGCTTCCCTACCTTCTCGGTTACTACTCTTGGTTGTGTTTAATTAAGTCCTTCTCAGAGTAGACCCACTGGAATGAATGAACCTAAATTAATCATGCCTATTAACTTCAACAGGTCTCATCTGAGGAGGACTAGCATGGAATACCACCCTCTGTCTCCTGTTCTTCTTGTAAATCCAGATCAACTGAAATCAATTTTTATTATTAGCACTATTAAAGCAAACAACATGCAGGAACTAGCCTGGAATGGCCAATAACCTGAGGTTGTTTCATAAACCATGGCTTATGAAGTATTGAATGATCATCTGAACTGGGTCACAACAACTTTGGGAAATTGTGTCATAAAATGGGAATTGGTACAAAATGTATGCACAAAGGCAATTTCGTTGTGCTTCATGTTTGAGAGAGAATCCTATTCGCTATTATAACATGGATGCATGCATGAGGGTTATCAATGTTGTGCTGGTGAACAGGGTCCATGTGCCAATCTTTCCATATTGCATCACCACCATGCCACTTGCAGTCAGCTTTAATTCCTTGGTCTCAGAACAGCAAGGTACTCAACACACATACACACAGAGGTGTGTGTGTGTGTGTGTGTGTGTGTGTACACACAAACACACACAATAACAACTCAAAGGGCACATTTAGGGAGAAATATAGGCAGGAAAAGCAGAGAGGATTACCTGAAAGCAGTCAAGTATTCTGTGTCTCCCATGGGTGGGTCAAGACCACCAGTAAATGCCATGTTAACATTGAAACCGACACCTGGTCCTATGCCAACCTAAGAAAGGGGTGGAGAGGAAAAGAAAGCAGCAGGTTACACCTCTGGAAAATATTGTCATGCATGGGGGGTTGCCCACATCACCTCAGCAATATCTCCAGTAATTTTATGTTGCTCCTACAATTCAAAGTGTGATAACACAACCGTTGTTGTTGAGAAGGTATTCTATTTTGCTTAAAAATTCACTGCTTCCTGCGCCATCAGATCAATGAGTGGGATGAAAGGCAGAAACAGCCTTAATCCTTAGTTAACATCTAAAAGAAAAACATATGCTCATGCTTGTAACTTTAAAATAGTTATTACATTTTTTAAAAAACCCACCAACATTTTCAAATTGTTTATTTAAAGCAGTTCACACAGAATTGCCGGGGAGACTAGATTTGGTACACTTACGGTAAGTACCTTCTTAACTGCCACAAATATTGTAAATGCAGAATCAGCTTCCTTTTCCAAAAATGTTTCCTGGAGTTCTAACATCCAAATGCACACATTTTCCTTACCGGATTCAGTGAGCTCAGGATCAGCACTGCTGCTTTGGGCCAGAAGCTACTGGCTGAGATTATTTGCAATAACAAAATACTCTCTTATAATCAACAAAATAGCACATTAAAAAGGAGCATGTATCAGAGGAAACCATGCCTCCTAATCTCTAGATAAAAATATAAAGAATGTATCTTAAGAGCTGTCATTCTCAAGTGAACGTGGCAGAGCTGGGCCTTGGAGCAGGTTTTTTCTGCCCCCCCCCCTCCCCAATTGCCTGAATTCCTGAGACCTTGGCATGATGTGCTCTGTCTATGGGTGCATCCAGGTCACGGCCTGCCTTTTATCACAAAGGGTCACTAAGATCTGGTTTTTCTGTGTGCCTATTTGGTACATTGGCTTCCACACTGCCGCTTTTTCATGTTTTTTCATTGCTATTCTGCGGCTTGCCATCCATATCAGTGGACAAAGCAAAACAGGATGCATCCAGAGGTGGGGGGGGTCCCTTCCCTCAATCTCTTTATAGTCTCCCAGCTAATCCCTTATATGTACTGTGTGGAGACTGTGAGAGAACAGCTTCTCTTAACGGGGTTGTTGAAATTCAACTATACCTTCAGCATACAGCAACTGCTAGAAATAGGCACATTCTAGTAAATTTTGGCTACCAGAAATAAAACAGCAAGGTTGTGCGCTCAGTAGGGAGCCAATGGAAACAGGGGTGCAGTGCAAAAGGCCACCCAGTGAAATTTCACCACACATGACCTGCCCACCAAAACTGCACTAACAAGCTACAACACCAGCAAGGACTACAGATGTATAATGTACTATTTTTACTTAATGGATTTGTGATGTTAAGGAAATATCTGATCTAAATGTAAATAGAAAAGAAAAGGAATTGGCGCCATAAGAACACTGCAAAAAAATTGTGTCCATAAGCAGCACCAATTCAACAATAAATTCCTGTATGTTACAAAGTATAACAGTACCACAATTTTTCTCAAAAGGTTAGTCTATTTTCTTATTGTTTAATCTGGTGCTATTTGCTTTTAGTTTCGCTTCTCTTACAAAATGTCCCCAAGTTCAACTTGCACTTCAGGTACAGGTTTTAAAAATTCAAATTCACAATCAGATATGTTGGGTTCATTGGGAGAAAAATAAGCTGTGTGAACACTGGAGACTGTATACCTCTCTATGCCTTTAACCCAGTCACTGAAACCTTAAGAGTAGAAGCCGGGGCTCCTTCCCTCTTGGGCACTTCCATGACATGTGCACTTTGGGGGTGAACCTGGTTGGCGGGAGATGACGGGGAACCAAAAACACAGTGGTGCACTGTGAAGGGTAAGGTAAGGAATGGCGTCAGCAAGACAGAGGCCCAGTGTGCACATAATGCATCGGTTCCTGGAGAGATGAAAACTCTTTCGCTGGTCCTGTCGCCACCATGCTACCTATGCCTATGGCTTAACCTGGGCCTGTGGTTTGTCTGCTCAGACACAACATTAAGCTTAGCCCTGAGTATCACAGCAGCAGCAAGACCAGAGGGAATCATTGTGCAAATACAGAATTAGTGAACAACTCCAGGCACGCCTGGAAGAAGCGGACCATTTGGATCCCTTCCAGTCGGGATTCAGGCCTCATCATGAGACTGAAACTGCCTTGGTTGCACTGGTCGATGATCTCCGGAGGGCTAGGGACAAAGGTGAGAGCTGTTTCCTGGTTCTGCTGGATCTCTCAGCGGCTTTTGACACCATCAACCATAACATCCTTCTGGACCGTCTAGAAGTGTTGGGAGCCGGGAGCACTGTCATACAGTGGTTCCACTCCTGGGCCATATTCAGAAAGTGGTGGTGGGGGATGAGTGTTCAGTCCCATGGGCTCTCACTTGTGGGGTGCCTCAGGGTTCTGTCCTCTCCCCCATGCTTTTTAACATCTATATGCAGCTGCTGGGAGAGATCATCAGGGGGTTTGGGCTGGGTGTTCATCAGTATGCGGATGATACCCAGCTCTACCTCTCTTTCAAATCAGAATCAGTGAAGGCGGTGAAAGTCCTGTGTGAGTGCCTAGAGGCAGTTGGAGGATGGATGGCGGCTAACAGATTGAGGTTCAATCCTGACAAGACAGAAGTACTGCTTGTGGAGGACAGGAGGCGGGCAGGTGTGGAGGACTCCCTGGTCCTGAATGGGGTAACTGTACCCCTGAAGGACCAGGTGCGCAGCCTGGGAGTCATTTTGGACTCATTTTGGACTCACAGCTGTCCGTGGAGGAGCAGGTCAATTCTGTGTCCAGGGCAGCTGTTTATCAGCTCCATCTGGTACGCAGGCTGAGACCTTACCTGCCCGCAGACTGTCTCGCCAGAGTGGTGCATGCTCTAGTTATCTCTCGCTTGGACTACTGCAATGTGCTTTACGTGGGGCTACCTTTGAAGGTGACCCGGAAACTACAACTAATCCAGAATGCGGCAGTTGGACTGGTGACTGGGAGCGGCCGCCGAGACCACATAACACCAGTCTTGAAAAATCTACATTGGCTCCCAGTACGTTTCCGAGCACAATTCAAAGTGTTGGTGCTGACCTTTAAAGCCCTAAACGGCCTTGGTCCAGTATTCCTGAAGGAGCATCTCAACCTCCATTGTTCACTGAGGTCCAATGCCGAGGGCCTTCTGGCGGTTCACTTGCTGCAAGAAGCCAAGTGACAGGGAACCAGGCAGAGGGCCTTCTCGGTAGTGGCACCCGCCCTGTGGAACACCCTCCCACCAGATGTCAAAGAGAAAAGCTACTATCAGACTTTTAGAAGACATCTGAAGGCAGCCCTGTTTAGGGAAGCTTTTAATGTTTAGTAGATTACTGTATTTTAATATTCTGTTGGAAGCCGCCCAGAGTGGCTGGGGAAACCCAGCCAGATGAGTGGGGTATAAATAATAAAAAATTGTTGTTGTTGTTGTTGTTGTTGTTGTTGTTGTTGTAAAATACCTTCTACCTTAGAATGTAAGTCTGCATGAATTTCCATATGTGCACAGGATTTTTGCAGGTTGGTGGATGGGGGAATGAGTTCCATTTCATGTTATAAAAGCATGCAGGTTCCTAATTCCCAGGTCTGTTCCTGCAGCGCACACACAAGCAGTCTCAACCATTATCAGGCACACACTGTCATGGACAAATGTTGCATACCAGCCGGGCAATGAAAGGTATATAGACAACAGTGATTCACACTAATATAACTGCTGGAAAAGATACTGCTCCAACCAAACAAACCATTGCTCATCACATCAGTGATCTTTCAGTTCATGTCACATTTCTTAATGCAAGCATGGGTCCAAAGATTGTCAGGACTTCTTACGTGTAAGAAAAAGTATACTGTGTACCAATTCTCATTGTTTTGCACACGTACAGTCTGCTCTGCTGAAGCCTCAAATGGTCAGTCATGAACCTTTCATTTTCTGCCAAAAGAGCATTCATATTTTACCCTGACCATGCATTGTTACCTCCTTCCCATACCTCCTTACAGTAGGAGTGGGGGTTGGGCAAATTTCTGCAAAACCTTGATATATATTTTTCTACCTGGATAGAATATACAATTAACCAAGGTTATCTAAGAATCAATATTTTACTTTTCTTTGGTACATAATTTATTTGACCGTTAGGATATTACAGGGCAACCTCTTACTTCCACTTCTTAAATAATGCAATGAGTAAAAGATCTTTCCGATTCCAGAGGTGTATAACTATCAAATAACTCCATGCTTTTCATAACCATCATTAGTAGCTCCATTCACAGCTTTTATCAGCAAATGGCCAAAGACAAGATAGGGCAAGAAAGGCTGCTCCCTCCTGTATGTACAAATAACAAAACCTTGTAGAGAGTGGATTGTGAAACTGTTCATAATTCACTTTCATTAGAAACAATGTATAAATCCTAAGTGTTGTAAGAATTGTCCTTTTCCAGGTCTAAGAACTCAGGTGAGGGGTGTCCTCTACTGGTGGAAAAAAGCAAGGCCTTGTTACAAATCAAAGCTAAATAAATATTGATACTAAATGCCAACTATTATTTTTAGGAATTGCAACCAAAATTCAAAAAAGTGACTCTTGCCTGCCTACCTATATTAGCAATGTACTTGTCTCTAGTTGTTGTGGTGACTAGAGGCTGGGGTAGGAGGTGGGGAGGGAGAGTGAATGATATTTGCAAAGACTGAAGACAAGAATCTGAGTGTGCTGCTTGTGTGTAAAGGCTGAATGCAAGTAGGGAGAATGGGATGAGTGCACTAGGCTCATGCACTCATTTCACCAAGACTGACTGCCACCCTCCTTGTCTGATCTGATCACTACAGCTGACTGCTACTCTCCTCGAGTTCAAAGCAGGGAGCCTCCTCTACTCATGGAAGCTGCCTGATTCAGAAACACAGTTCTGAGGGATTCTAAATCACATCGGGAGCCTTCACAAGTAGAAGGCTTTGCACCCTGCCTCAAGGACAGCAGCACGCATAGATGTGACGTTTGGTGTGCCTTTACAAGCAAACAACATGCCTGAATACAACATCAGTACATTCATATTTGGCAAACCCCCATACAAATTGTAGTGAAAGTCCTAATCCTTTATTGCTTGAGTGACCTCTAAGATTGCAATACCATTATTATAACAACTAGCTGGCCCGGCCACGCATTGCTGTGGGTTTTGTGTTAAATGGACCTTTTCCTGTTAAATAGACCTTCAGAGTCTCCCTTTAGAGTCCCCTCACCTGCCCTGTCCCAACCCTGACTCCCCTACTGTAAGTTTCAATTAAGACTCCCCCCACGTGTTCCTGAAAATGTCAACACCCCCCCCCACTGCTTAGGCTGACTCAGGGTCCTCCCCCGCCCATGGCTATGTGCCCCCCTCGTTGTGCCTCATCCCTGTGACCCCCCCCCGGTTGTGAAAGGCCCTATTCAGTTTGTTTTTGCCTGTGGCCTACTGAATGGTGCGGCCTACTCAATTTTCCCTGCTTGGCAATGCTGCGGCCTATTGAAAAAGCTGGGCCTTGTTGCTGCAAAAGGACTGTTTTCAGTTGGTTGGTGTGGAATTTTGTGATGTCATCTAGCGGCGCAGCTTTGGAGGCAGCAGCGTGTGATCTGCCTTCCTATTGGATGCTGCTGTAGTCTTCAGAGCTTCTGGTGATGACGTCTAATCTGGGCGCCACTTTTTTGTGTTCAATCATTATTTTAGGTGTGAAAGGTGTGGTTTTTTGTGGGGAAATTATGCCAGATCCCTCCCTGATGGGCAAGGAATGTTGTGGTCAAATTTGTTAAATTACGGTTTAGCAGTTACGGAGAAAGGCTGTGACCTCCGTGTGCGCAATGCCTACATTTTTATATATATAGATGCTGTAAGAACACATATCAATATTATTATTACCTCATCAGGAGCTCCACTGCCTGGAAAGAAGTTTCCATCATCATAGCGATGTAGTGAAATATAAAGAACATTAGGATCGTTGTAGAAAGCCTGCTGAGTACCATTTCCATGGTGTACATCCTTCAGAGATAGAGATTACATCATATGAGAAGGTTTATAACATGATAGGCTGTCTACATTAACACGAATTGTAATACAACTTTTCATGTTCATGCTACCAAAGCCCTGCAGGGGGAAGGCTCAGCAAGGCACAATTTCATACATACAGTGGTACCTCTACTTACGAATTTAATGTGTTCCGAACACACATTTGTAAGTCAAAAAAAATTGTAAGTCGAATCCCATAGGAATGCATTGGGAGAAAAAAATTGTAAGTCGAAGCAACCCTATCTAAAAATTCGTAAGTAGAAAAAATCCTATCTAAACAGCATCCAAGATAGCGGACGGAGCTCCATTCGTAAGTAGAAACATTCGTAAGTAGAGTTATTCGTAAGTAGAGGTACCACTGTATAAAGCCCCACCGATTTTAGTAACACTAATGTATGGTTAAAAGATTGTGACAATGCTTGTTGCATTATGCTTGGTTGTCAAATGAGACGCATACTGCATAGGGACTCACTTTCAGTCCTATAAATAGAAGATGCAAAAGGTGGACTGGCAAGTAAGCATTTCTGAACATAGAGAACTGCCCTGACATAATTTCAACTGTGTATAGTAACATCATCAAAACTAGCAAGAATTGATTCTTCCAATGATAAAGGATGTAAAGCCTACACACAAATGTGGGGCCAGGTGAATGTATGGCCATGCTACTCCTTGCTTGTGTAAGTACCCTTCAGACAAGTAATAGGGTCTGCATCTCTAAGAAAACAGATTGGAAATGACTGAAAAACACTGCAAGGGAAATCCAGGGAATACCTGAACTGGCATGCTGGATGTAAAATCGTGTTTATGGAAGGTGCTTGTTTAGTGGTGGTGCGGCAGGCAGGATGGGAACAGAGCCATAGGTAGACCTGGCCCTCATATTAATTTACAACTGAACATGCTGCCTGATAGAATCTACAGAAGACACCAATCTAATAGTGCCTTATAACAAATAGATAGGCCCAAACTGCTGTGCTGCAAATGTTGATAGAGCACAAATATGAAGTGCCACAGAAATTGCTGCAGCAGCACTTTCTGGGGCAGCAAAACTAGTATGCTTAATAAGCAAAGCCAATACAATCGCTAGTGGTGGTTTATCTAGAGGAAAGGCAAGTCTGTGCACTCTCTCCTTCTATGTAACATTAGAGAAGTTCAACTCATCCACTGCAATTTAGACAATCTCCCTCCCTCAAACATCAGTCATATGCCACTGGTGTTCCTTAGGATGTAACAACTAGGCAGAAACTGAGGGGATTAGTTTGGTATGAAGATCTGGGTAAAACGTGCACAATTCTTTACTGGCTGGAAGGGCTCCTCTCTCTCCTGCTTTCCTGTGCAGATGTGGATGCAGTGGCAAGCAGGTCTACCTACCACTTTTCAGGGTAGTGCCCTTAAGACATGGGTAGCTAACATGATGCCCTTCAGGTGTGGTTGGACTCCAACTCCTGTCAGCCCCAACCAGCATGGCCAATGGTCTAGAGCAGGCATCCCCAAACTGCAGCCCTCCAGATGTTTTGGCCTACAACTCCCATGATCCCTAGCTAACAGGACCAGTGGTCGGGGAAGATGGGGATTGTAGTCCAAAACATCTGGAGGACTGAAGTTTGGGGATGCCTAGTCTAGAGACTCTAGGATGATCAGAGCTGTAGTTCAGCAACCTCTGAAGGTCCGCACACCACTCCTCACCCCTGCCTTTAAAGAACAGAATAAATAGGTTCAAATGACATCTTAGTATAAGCCCTCCGAACAAAGGACAGGTGCTTCATAATAGGAACCTATGCACCAGAAAAGAAAGCATTTGATGTGTGAATGCTTTCTTTTGCCCTGGTTTCCCTAGGGCAACAGACTGCCTTTTAGGGTGCTGTACTGAAATTCTTGGTTCAGTCCTGCTTGTAACAAGCTGAATATCTCCACAACAAAAGCAAAATACAGATATGTTCCCTGGTGCTGCCTGGTGGGGCTAGATACCTAACTTGCCTCCAAAGCTTATAATGCTCTGGAAAGAAGAGCATGATTTTTAGCATTTTGAAAATGCTCCAGACATTAAGCCCTGTACTAACTGAGAGCAAAGTGCTCTTCAACTTGGAATGCACGTTTGGTTGGCCTTGCTCTCCTGTCAGCAAAGGAGAAAATTGAGCTCAAACGTTTTGAGGATTCGAACCCACATTTTGTTGAGATCTAATGACTGCACTTTTGCCGAAAGAGTTCTTGCATTTTGTATCTGTATTGGAAAGGGGGTGGGGTGTAAAAAAAAGTGCTGTTTCACTCACCCAATCCACTATAAGTATTTTGTTCACATTCAGTCTTTGCTGGAGAAGCTTGGCTGAAATTGCCACAGAATTAAAATAGCAAAAACCCCTGAAAGATAATAGATTATTATAGAGGTATATGTGGAAAGTACACTTGACAACTTCAGCACCAAACACTTTCCAGGAAAATTACATATGCTGTTGCTTCAAAATGAGGAGATAAGACACAGAGATGTATATGAAGATGACAATGCACAGATATTTAATGCACAGACTATTAGTTAGATCTGTGCCAAACACTCTCCACGTTCAACTTTCAGGTTTAAAGCACTGCATTCAGATTTGTGGGGTGGGGGTGGGGCTTGTTAAAAAAAATACTGGAGAGGATGTTTGGTTATTTTCTTGCCCCTGCTTGCTGCCATTTGGTTCCCTTGTTATTGCTTTGGCAACCTTTTGTCCTTCAGAGTGATCACTGGCAATTGGGTGCCACTTAAACATGATGGTGACAGCATTACAGATGTACCCAAAGGGGCGTTATTGCACAAAACTATTTTTTCCTTGGTGTAAAACTTGCATGATTTTGAAATAGTGCTGACCACCTTTGGTTTAGCAAACTACAGTAAACCAATTCAAAAAGTTTATAAACACACTCAAATAACTTCAATGTAGATAAGGCCTACATCAAAGAAATTACCCTTGGTCATATGATGATGTTATGTAATCTTTCAGGGATTACTGGTGTTGGAACAAAATGAAAAAGAAAAAAACCCAAACCAAAGAACCATAATCTTCTGACTCCAAACGGATGTCACCTCATAGAATCTTAGAGTTGGAAGGGACCCCAAGGGTCTTTTAGTCCAATCCCCTGCAATGCAGGAATTTTAACGAAAGCATCCAAGATAGACAGCCATCCAGACTCTGCTTAAAAACCTCCAAGGAAGGAGAGTCCACCACCCACCGAAGGACCTCTTACCATCAGAAAGTTCTTCCTGATATTTAGTTGGAATCTTCTTTTCAATTTCTACTTTGAATGAAATGCATACCTGGGCATAACAAGCCTGATTGCCACTTCCTAGCATAAGCCTGCTTTATTATGTCTTTTATTACCTCTTTTATTTAATTTAATTTATTTATTTATTTGAGAGTTTCTATGCCCCACCCTTCCTTCAGATCAGAGCACAGCATGGCTTACAACAATAATATACAGTAAGGTCCTAGAATAGACATCCTGGGGGGAAGTGACAAGTGGGGTGCTGCAGGGTTCTGTCCTGGGCCTGTTGTTGTTCAACATCTTCATAAATGACTTGGATGAAGGAATTGAGGGGGTGCTCATCAAATTTGCAGATGACACCAGACTGTGAGGAGTAGCTAATGCCACGGAAGACAGAACTGGGATCCAAGATGACCTTGACAGATTGGAGAACTAGACCCATTTCAATAGGGATAAATGTAAATTCAATAGGGATAAATGGAAGGTTTTACACTTCAGCAGGAAAAACGTGCTGCACAAATACAAGATGGGGGCACCTGGTTTGCCATAACATGTAAAAAGGATCTAGGGGTCTTAGTAGAGCACAAGCTTAACATGAGTCAACGGTGTGATTCAGGCCCATTAAAGCTGCCCAATTCTTGGACCTGAGAACCGCCTACCCACAGGACCTCCATCTTGCCAGGAATCAGTTTCAACTTACTGTTCCTCCTCATCCACTCCACCACTACATCCAAGAACTGGTCCAAGATGTGCAAAGCTTTGCCTGACTCAGTTGGTACAATGAAACAGAGCTGGGTGTCATCATCATACAGGTGACACTGCTTTCCAATGGCTTCATATAGATTGTAAATAACACTGGAAACAGAATAGAACCCTGTGGCACCCCAAAACCAAGGGGTCAAGCTGGCTTCACCCAATGATACTTTCTAGTAGTGACTCTGTGAGGTGAAACAAGTCCATTCTATCACGCTGTGGGACAAGGAGTAAGCAGGGACTGCAGGGCCTCTCCATCAGGATTCTAAAAGGTTAGCAACTTCTGACTCCTTTTCTCCTTGAAATATTTCCATTTCAGATGGCCATTACAAGAACTCTGCAACAAAGAAATACAGTAAGGCCGCAACTTACGCGCATTTAACTTGTGCGCATTTTGCTTTACAGGCTTGGCAAAAATTAAATAAAATAAATAAAAAGGAGCGGAAAGGGGGTGGGGTTCTGGGGGAAATGGCATTGGCAATCCCACCAGCCACTGAACCCAATGGCTTTTGACTATTTGTGATTTAACTTTAAGCACAATCCCCAGAATGTAACCCCCATGTAAGTTGCGGGCTTACCATAGTGTCTGAGATATCATTTTTCTCCTCCCTCCCTTTTCTGTCATGTCTTCTAAATTGCAAGGTTGGTTGCAAGTCGGTCATTTATCAATGACATTTCTAAGCTGCTCTGGGAGCCTTATTTGGCCGAAGAGCTGGATAAAAATACTTTTTAATTATTTAAAGCCTGCCTCTCCTTCAAGCTCTCTGACAATCATAAATGACTTTAGGAGGCAGTTGTAGAAGGTAGGAAAGTCCTTCTGCTTCTCCAGTTCTCCCCAGTTTGGAGAGAGTCCCCCTTGCAGATGGCCAGGGGTGCTTACTAGAGATGGGCGTCCAAAACCAGTTTGAAGTCTACATGGAGTTATCAGTTTCATAATTTTTTAACCTGGCAATATATCAGGAATCATGAGGAGTGGGTGGGTACTATGCAAAAATCACAATGTGGGAAAAACTGTGAAGCCAGTTAATGCTTCTCTCAATTCCTACTGCCCCTGTTAATTCTGCCAGCTCAGCTCTCCCCTGCCTCATGCAGGGCGCAACGAATCACAAGAGCAGGTGCCAGCAAAAATCACAATGCAGGAAAAAACCATGAAGCCAGCCAATTCCTCTACACGGCTCCATCCTTATTTCAGACATATCAATATGTCATGGTGTTTAGCTTGTGATATATTGCAATGTTGAAAACCAGATATCGCCCGGCCCTAGTGAACTGCTGAATGGAACTCTGAACTTCTGGCTATACCCCAGTAGAGTCATCTGGGTGAATTGCAATTGTACCATTCCACTTGTGGAATGTTTTTGTTGCCACAGAGAATGCCACAAATTTAATTGGTCCCCCAACACTACCTTCCTTGCTATTCTACAGTTTCCTAAACCTTTGGAACAGATTTTCAGAAGCTACAGGGAGCTACTGAAGGAAGTAAAGGTAAAGGTAAAAGGACCCCTGAGCATTAGGTCCAGTCACGGACGACTCTGGGGTTGCAGCACTCATCTTGCTTTATTGGCAGAGGGAGCCGGCATTCAGCTTCCGGGTCATGTGGCCAGCATGACAAAGCTGCTTCTGGCGAACCAGAGCAGCACACGGAAACGCCGTTTACCTTCCCACCAGAGCGGTACCTATTTATCTACTTGCACTTTGACGTGCTTTCGAACTGCTAGGTTGGCAGGAGAGTAGGAATCAGCAGAAAATAGTTTTTATTCTTCTATTTAAATGAATGCCCCTGATGTTCTGTTAACAGAATTGTGTTGGATTTTACCCATTGTGTATGAAAAAGTCGCATGGGAAACACTCTGAACTGGTGCAAAAGGACAACCAGAGAGGAAGCCAGAGAAGACCATACACTGACAAGACATGCAAAGTGCAAAACAAAAAAAGCAAGCTCTGTATTGACTTGGAGGTTTTTTCAGGTGAAAAAGACACTCCTGAAACTTTCAGCTCTAAGTTCTGTTAAAACACTAGTAAACGTAGCCAAAGCACAAACACATACTCACATGGGTGTACTTTCTTCAGCATGGTGACCAGGTGGTCGAACTACGGCAAATCCATTCTACCAAAACAAAAACGGCACATAAATTTCAACCATATTTAAATAACTGTAGCTAAGTCGCTATGTAGTTTGTGACATATTCTGCTGGGTCCCGCCCCCCAAGGGTAGAAAGGGTAGAAAACCAACCAAACCAAACTCTTTTACCTTTTAAAATACAGGAAAATGTTTTAGCTGCTCCTTAAAATTTTAGGCATGCTGCTGAAATCTGGGACTATTTCAGTAAGGGTTACAGTTTACATTTGCACATTTGACCAAGTTACTCTCACATCTACAGAGTAATAAGCAAATCATCATTAGCATCATACTAACCTTTAACTCTCCTGTAGCCACTTTAAAAACAAGCTCTATAACACAGCCAACAGCAAGGCGAGCAGCACTGAAGGAATGGACCTCATTCCAAATTGTATCACTGTCAACCTACATAAAACAGATTCACATCAGTAAAGCTAGGTATTTTTCAAAGTCACAGACCTGTGTACTAAATTCTGTGGTTATGTTACTTGTGTAAGCTTCTTAATCATAATTGTGCTAATCATCAATATCTGATGGCACAATTCTTGCATTTATGTCAAGTGAGATCAAACAAACCACAATGCTAGGAGGACCTAGAAGTGGATCACAAACTGACTTATGACAGATTGCAACAGTGACATCACCATTCTATCTCTGTTTGATTGTTGTTGTTTAGAGAGATCCATTAGGGAACTGTTTTAAGATGATGACTACAAGGACACTTCTTATGCACTGTTTGGTGGGCTGCTACCATCCTAGATGAGACAAAGGGCCGGACCCAGTTTTCTTTTCTTCACAAGTAAGAGAAATGGCATTAGTTATCCAGCATTTTCTTGGAACTGGAAAAAGGTTTAACTAGTGCAGTTCATTCTGTATTTTATAACTAGCCCAATCAATGAATAATTTAAATGCCTTATAACATACTGTAGTTATCAAATAACACTACCACCATCATCATTATGAATAAGCATTATTAGCTACATTCTAATTGCAACTGCACAAATATTCCCATAAAATAGAACAATAAAACCATAAAATCTCAACATACTAAAACTTCAGCAAATTTCACAGGACATGTTAACAGAACAGCTAACAGACACATCTGTCCACAAAAGGAACCAATATAAATTGATGTTTAAAAGGTGCTGGCAACAAGGACGGTCATAACTCCAGTGAAAAGGAGTTCCACAACCGGGACACCATAATAGAAAAGGCTCTGTGCTGTGTCACAATGAAGCTGGGCATTTGTCTGTTGTTATTGGGAGGTGTTTTCTGGTCAGAGGCCTTCCACCTATTATTTAAGCTGATTTTCCCAGTTGGAGTATAACTGGAATGGCGTGTGAGATTTTGTACTCGGCTATATTGTGTTGCTTTAGGAATGCCCCTAATTGTTATAATCTTCTTTCATATGGTGCACCAGAAATTTCTTTTCTAATCTGAACTTTTTACATATCATGTCAACACTGTTGCATTTTGCAATATTTTGCGTACATCTGGTATAAAAAAGTGTCTGTGTGGTTTATCTTAAATGAGGCAAGTAAAAGGTATACTAGTTATGTAACAGGAACATCAACGAGGTAGATTAGTAACTCTGAATTTTAACATTCATGCCAACATGTCCTTACAAGGGGCCATCTTGAGCACCAGTGGCAGAAAACTCATTTGAATTGGATTGATCACAGCTTAGAGCTCAACGTCGAGCATACCAAGTGGCAATAGCAATGGCCAATAAGACTTTCTTCACTGCCTCTATTGCATCTGCAGAAAACAGCAGCAGGAGACTATTTCAGGTAGTTCGCAATCTAACGGAACCACCTTCAACATCAGGACCTGGTGAGGACCCCAAGATCTCCTCAAATGCTTTTGCAGTTTTTTGCAGATAAAAAGTCGCTCAGATTCAGAAAAGGGTAGACTCCACTGTGGGAGCAGGGCCAGGGTGCTAGAGTGCTAGAGTCCTGTCTAGCCAAGTTGCATGGGATCAATTCCAATCTGTTACCTCCGAGGATGCGGACAGGCTGCTTGGACGAGTGAAACCACCTGTCTCCTTGATCCTTACCCATCCTGGCTCATAAAAGCGAGCCAGGAAGAGCTGGGCAACGGGCTCTGCGGGGTGGTGAATGCTTCTCTCTGTGAGGGAGCCTTCCCAGACCCACTGAAAGAGGTGGTTATTAAACTACTTCTTAAAAAACCATCTTTGGACCCAGCCAATATGGCCAACTATCACCCAGTCTCAAATCTTCCATTATTGGGCAAGGTGATTGAGTGGGCGGTTGCTGAACAACTCCAGACACGCCTGGCTTCAGGCCTCATCATGGTACTGAAACTGCCTTGGTCACACTGGTTGATAATCTCTGGCAGGCTAGGAACAGAGGTGAAAGCTGTTTCCTGGTTCTGCTTGATCTCTCAGTGGCTTTTGATACCATTGATCATGGTATCCTTCTGGACCAGGAGCTGGGGGCACTGTTATGTAGTGGTCCCTCTCCTTCCTCCTGGGCCATGTCTAGAAAGTTTTCATATATGCTGTAAGCCAGGCATCCCCAAACTGCAGCCCTCCAGATGTTTTGGCCTACAACTCCCATGATCCCTAGCTAAGAGGACCAGTGGTCATGGATGATGGGAATTGTAGTCCAAAACATCTGGAGGGCCGAAGTTTGGGGATGCCTGCTGTAAGCCACCCAGAGTGACTGGGGAAACCCAGTCAGATGGGGTGGTGTAAATAATAAAATTATTATTAAATATTAACCTGCATTTAATTTATAATTATACAAAACTGCATTGAGAGAATGTCAAGCCCTCCCTCAAAGTCTCAAATAACTGCAATACAGTAGTTGGAAGAGATGAGGGAACAGCCAACATGATATATACAGAGATAAATAGACAGCTGAACCTGCCATGAAGGAGGCTTTGTGCAATAGGTAAGACCCAGAGGAGAAGCAGCAGCCCCAATACAAAGCAATTTCAAACTGATTATACTGTTAGTTGCAATAATCAGTATTTATTTGGTGAAAATAGTCATTCTGTGTTGCATCCAATGGTGACTTTTGTGTTGATAAAAGTCTCTTTGATCCAGGAGGGGTTTCCATCTGAGGAATGGAGAGGGAGCAGATTTTTTATGATTCCCCCTCACAGCTAAGGTCCCAAGTCTCCAACACGGGTTCCAGAGGCTTCAGGGAAATGTTCCAAGAAGCAAAGGGGGTAGTGAAGGGGGTTGGGGGGGAAATCACCTCCCCGTTCTGCTGATTCTACTGGTGACAGGCCTCACAGGATCAAAGAGCATTCTGTCAGTGGAGGAACACCACTGGATGCAACACAAGTATTTCATGTATAGATATTCTCCCTCCTTTATTCAATCATTTCAGCTATACACAATGAAACTCTAACCTATGAGATACACACATTATTTTCATGGGGGGGGGGAGGGAGTACTTACCCCAACGCCACCACAAGGGAGCCTGACAAACATTGATGTTAAAGAGCCTGGGGGAGTTAAGAGTAGAGCAAAAAACTGTTGAAACTGTACAATTCTAAGGCTTTTAGACTAAGCATTTTATGAACATGCACCTGATGTCAGCTGCAGTAGAAACCTACCCATTCACAGAATATTAAGTGTTGCATGTATACACCTGCCTTCATTTGCCTCTTTCTTAGACCCGTCGACTTTTGTTTTCCATAAACCTTCAGTCTAGATTCTCCTAAACTAACTTCCAACACCTTCTGTGTCATCCTAGTGACTTGTTATGGGTTGCAGTATTTATTTAAAGGGCATAATAGTGCCCTGGAATGGTTACAAAACCTTTCCCTGATTTATATACATCGTACTGCATTTTCAATCTGTTTATAAAAAACCATGCACATCTCAAAGTATATACGATTCTGATCAGGGCTCCAAAGCAATTTCAAGAACATCCACATTCTCTGAAGACACTTCAGAAAAAGAAAATCCTATTAGTATTGTTCTGTCTGAGGCTATTAAAATGTTACCAGCAATTTAACAGAAACAAAAATCCAATGTAATAGTCAGATCATTGTGGCTCCAACTGAGTATAGTGGTAAGCCAGGCATCCCCAAACTGTGGCCCTCCAGATGTTTTGGCCTACAACTCCCATGATTCCTAGCTAGCAGGACCAGTGGTCAGGGAAGATGGGAATTGTTGTCCAAAACATCTGGAGGGCCGAAGTTTGGGGATGTCTGTGGTAAGCCATGGTTAATGGTTTATTGCAAACACACAAAATGTACCACAAACACAGAACATGCCTAATTTACTCCTCCACACGAGCAAGCATGAGCAACCAACCATAATCCTCAGCTTGTTATATCTGAACTCCAGTTTGGTTTGATTTTGCTCAAATAAATCATGATCGATAAAGCCATCGTGGTTTCTTTGGAGTGAAACAAACCCAATCCCTAGGTTTGATGCAACAATAAGCCAAGCGTTGTGGTTTATGGCTCCTGCCCACTAGTGGAAAGGAGCAAAGTGGAAACAATCTGTGGATTCATGGTAAACCACAAATCATGACTTACCTTGATGTGCAAATGCACCAAACATGCAGTTTTCAATGAAAAGCACACCACTAGTGGCATCAGAATTGGTTCTCTATCAGCGTCTAATCAGCAAATTGCAAACCAATGCATATTGGAAAATACATGTAGGAAAAATGTCAGGGCACATATATAGGAAACATCTATTTTTTGGGGGGGGACTAATGCAGTAATTTCTATGAAGAATAATGAAATATATTATCACACATTTCCTGATTTCCAAGATAATAATTTCCATGAGGATATGGACTGGTTGCTTTGTTCTTAAAATTGGCTAGATGTTAAAAATTGTGGTATTTAAATGAGAATGGTCAATTATTCTATCATTTGCCACTCCACTAATATGTGTACCTTCCCCCAGCTGTAGCAGCAGCAATTTTGTCTTTACAGAAAACCGTATACCATTTTTCCAAATCCAGTATGATTACACCAGGAAAAAAAATCACTTCCTGCTCCTAAATAACTGCTGAAGTCTCAATATATTGTTAACAAATGCACTACATTGCTATTTTTAAAAAATTCACAGTGTGCTATTTTTTGGCACGGGGTACTAATTCAAATACCTCACAAGTTGAAGCGTAAACAGGCTAACTTACTAGCCAACCGTGTCACATCACTTAAAAACAAACCAACAAACCTGAATGAGGTTACTATGACAAGGCCAATTGTCTCTAAAATTATATTATCTGACCTTAATTATTGTTTATTCTTGTAAAAAATTGTCATTGTTCAATACCGCATACTTACTTAGGAATAAGCCCATTGTACTCAGTGGGACTTACTTCCAAGTACACATGCATACAACTGGGCTCTGTAAGGTTTTCCAAAATTGCACCCAGGAGCCCAACCAGCTATAAACCTTGAAGTTTCAAATATTATCAGATCACATTTTGAGGGTGCTCTAATTGACTTTTTGCACGCCAGTTGCCTAATTTCCCTGATATTCCAGGATTATTTAATTATTTGTTGGGGTAGCATGGAAATATTGAATCTGATCAGGGATTTATTAGCAATTATTGTAGTTGTTTTAGTTTACATTTCTTAAAACATAACTTAAGATTTCTATTTGTTCTTAAAATGTGGTACACAGTCACACCTTCAACGCCCCATTTGCTTGCTTTGTTCTTAGCCTGCCACTGTAGGCTCTCTCTCTCTCTCTCTCTCTCTCTCTCTCTCTCTCTCTCTCTCTCTCTCTCTCTCTCTCTGTGTGTGTGTGTGTGTGTGTGTGTGAGAGAGAGAGAGAGAGAGAGAGAGAGAGAGAGAGAGAGAGAGAGAGAGAGAGAGAGAGCATGCCTATATGTATATCTGTGAGAAAGGTCCCTAGAAAAAAAGTGTAAAGTATCATCGGGGAACATTCTCCTACAACAGCTTATATAGACTTGAATGCAAATGAAGATCACATAATTTTGGATCGAAACCCAGATAAAAAAGAGTAGACTATCATCATGTCCCTTGCATATCTCTATAGGGTCACTAGGGTCAGGGTGTATAGAAAGATGCTCAAAGATGTAGAGAGGACTAAACTCCCTGCTGTACCTAACAGTTTCTTGCTGTCCAATTTCTGCCTATTCAGAGGGTTGGTACCATAAAGCAGTGTGTGCGCTTCTGAATGAACAGTCTGTAGTTCTTCTAGAGTAGCTTTTCTTCCGCGGATACACTGCAAAAGAAAAGAAAACAATGAATTACATTTACTCTAAAAAAGCAGCAAATGGGGGAAATATAACTGAAGTTAAACCTAGGTTTATTTTCTAAGCTTATGTTTCATTTCCACATTTTTATTCTTAAATTTTTGAATGATTCTATGAAATTTAGGATGTTTTATGAAAACATATTTTTTTGTTATTCTGGCTACTGAAAATAACAAAAACAATTCATGAGCAATTAAACTGCCTCAGCAGGACTCACTGTGTTGAAATAACGTAGTAAAACTTGAAATAGCTAAATAAGAAATATCAAAGAAAATATTACTTGACTATTACTCATCTAGTGCACACAGGAAAAACAATATGTAGCCTTTTGATACCAGCTAACATGAGAGGATTGGAGTGGGTCTTAATATCCAACATATTTGTACAGTGGTACCTCTACTTACGAATTTAATGCGTTCCGAACGCACATTTGTAAGTCGGAAAAAATTGTAAGTCGAATCCCATAGGAATGCATTGGGAGAAAAAATTCCTAAGTCGAAGCAACCCTATCTAAAAATTCGTAAGTAGAAAAAATCCTATCTAAACCGCATCCAAGATGGCGGACGGAGCTCCATTCGTAAGTAGAAACATTCGTAAGTAGAGTTATTCATAAGTAGAGGTACCACTGTATTTAACAACAGTTCGATCTTGTGGACTCTTTTCTCCAAATTCATTCAGATAATAACTAGACCATCAATGAAGTTTAAAAAGGACTTGCACTGCAAGTTTTCCCTGGAGTTCCTTCCCCACATATTCAAGGCCACTGATCTGAGATAACAGAAATGGATGAATGAATGAATGTTGTATTGTTTGCAGTAACTATGCAAAGATCAACCACTGGAGTCAGACTATGACCAACTCACACTTGGATCAGGCAATAAAATCTACAATAAAGGTCTGTTATGCACATTGCACTATGTGAAACCATGGCTTAAGTGCAATGCATAAGCAATTGGGCTCCAGTACAGAAAACTGTGGCCACTGCATGCCTCCCTAGTTTGGTTGTTGCACTGTGTTGAGCCTAACCATGGTTTGGTTTAGAGTGCTTATCTTTTCCAGATAAACCACAAGCCGTAAGTCATAGGCCAAACCTTGGTTACAGCTCATGGTTAATCTCAAGAGAGCTAAACCACCAGCCTGAATTCAGGTGACACACAAAGTCAAACCATGATTTAGCTTAGCATGATGCTAGAGCACATCAATGCGGGAGTTAGGGGAGAGAAGCACAGCAGCCACAATCTCTTCTCTGGGAGCCCACACAGCCACAAGAAGACATGGTTTGGCCTAGTGTGAAATGCAAGCCAAGCCACTCAGTAAATTATGTATTAACAAACTAGTCAGAAATTTCAACCTGTGCATCTTTAAAATAAAACCAAATAGGCTTAGAATATGCCAGATGAAATTGCAGGGTTTTCCCATGCATGTAATATCAGGTTGGTGTACACATGCAACAAAATGTAAGTGGTAGAATCCCTGCGTGGTAGAGGGTATGGTAACCTTGAAGGCCTGCCCGTGTAAAAACACTAGCACATTAGACAGGAAGGTTCTATCAGCGTCTCCCTATTTATGCTAGTTTTCTACTTGAAAAGGGTTTTTTAAGTGGTGTAACCCAGAATTCTATCACCTCAGGCCTCTGCCACTTCTTGCCACCTTTGTCTGCTGCATATATAAATCAATCAATCAATCAATCAGGGCAGGCTTCATTTTCCCAGTATCACAAATCTTTTTGCCTTTCCCCGATTCTATTAGGCCATCCATTACCTCACACTTGCTACGAAGACCAGTCTCCTGAAGCCGTGACCAAATGCTCTGGATTCTCCCTGCATGTTCTGGATGACTGTTCGTGTTGCCACAAGTGCACTGGTGTTTCAACATCAGAGTATCATACACAAGGCCTGCATTAGAGGATACAAAGTAACTCAGGCTGCAATCCTGTACTTATTTACCTGGGAGATGAACACTTCTGAGTAGATGGCTACAGAACTGCATTATTAAATGCACTATTATTATATGTGCGTAAAATGTATTCTTTGAAGTAGAGTATTTTGAATTGATTTTTGGACACAACTTTACCAAAAACACAAAAATAACTTGGGCAACAGAAATAGGATGGGCATATTTTCAAAGGAATTTTACAGTGAACTAGGTAATATTTAGCTCAGTAGCAGAACGATCTACTACTTAAGTAGTCTACCTCTGCCACTGTTTTCCTAGAACAGTCAACCCATCTATTCACCCCAAAAGTATCAGGAAAGAGCTTGGCTGCCTATGAGCAAATTCAATTAAATTCAGACTTTAGCCTGACAAGTTTTAATCTTTCCCCCAAACCTGAGGTCCCCAAGATAGTGCCATGCTCTCTCACCTGTTCTGCACTAGAGTTTCTTTTCGCTCTTCCAAGCATTGTCTGCCTATGCCCTACCATTTGATTGGCCAGCAGACTTGGAGAGGAGAGAGAACAGCTCTCTCTCGGGGTTGTGTCAAAGTTTCTTCTCTCTTCTACTGGCATCCAGTGAGTAGAGAGAACAGTTCTAGGGAGGGCGTTGCGAGAAGGGAGGTTACAGGCAACCCCGCAGAGGCCTTCTCGGTAGCCATGCCCACCCCACGGAAGGCCATCCCACCAGATGTCCAAGAAATAAACATCTATCAGCCTTATATAAGACATCTGAAGGCGGTACAGGGAGGTTTTTTAGGTATGAGGTTTTTGTGTTTTAATACTTTGTTGGAAACTGTCCAAAGTGACTGAGGCAACCCAGCCAGATGGGCAGCATAGAAATAATAACTTCATCTTCATCATCTTCATCGTGTGAAGATATAGCAAGGAATGGCTGTGTCTGGGTCTTGGTGCAAGAATAACCCCAGCCCTAAGGCTACCAGAAGCCTCCATGCCCCCCCCCGCCCACATCTTTTCTTTTCTTTCTTCTGACCACAGAAAAATACAAATCCCACCATGCTGAAAGGAAACAGCGTCCCTGAGAATATTCAAATATATTATTTTTAATTCTGGATTCTGTTGGCCAAGTGAGCCCTCCCATTACTGGTTACTCATCCCTCTTCACAAACGAGGTGGGGGGAAGAGAGAACTGATAGGGGGACAGGCAGGGGGATGTGAGGGCTGCATACCCTCCACATTTTGAAAATATTTGTAAAGGATGCTTGCAAAAACTCTCAAGGTTTTTTGCTTGTTTGTTTTCTTAGTATTTGGCCAAATTGCTTGAAAAATTCAAAAGGTTTTCAACCCGGGGGGAGGGGTGAAGAAGTGCTATGCCACTAGTTTTCCAAGAAGAGCAACTTTTAAAAGTTTGTTTTAAGAAATGCCGAACGTAGTTTTATAAGAACCACAGCTCCTGTAGGTTTTGATGCTTTCTACCAAAAAGGTTTCAAATATGATGATTTGTTATAATTTTGCTGAATGGGTCAAAAGACACAGGGATGAAACAGGACTTCCAGAGACAACTTGTTGGGGGTTTTTCATTCCACTGCCTTCGACTCTCCTCTTCCTTACCACCTGGTTCTTAACAGGAAATTCTGCACAATACCAAGATAATGCTGTTGGTTTTTTCTGTGCAAAGGAGGATGCTAAACTGCTTTTGGCAACTTTACCTCAATGAAGCAAATCTTGACCTACACAACTGCTGGCAAATACATTTAGAAGGCTAACTGTAACAAACTGAACTTATGGTGAAATTCAATACTGTGAGAATAGTTCTGTACGTTACCTGTTGTGAATTGTGGCTTGCAGGGTGGTTCCTGTACGGACATGGGAAAGTTGGCAGAGGCAGGTGAAGACTGGGCACGAGAAAGTGGCCTATGTCCCCCAAAAGACACTGGGATGCCAGCAGCTTCCATGGATGCCTGGTAGTTCCTCAGCTGGTGAATCCGTTGCTGTTCCAGTAGAAGCGCTTGCTGTTAGGGGGGATGAATTGTTATTGCAAAGACACATTAAAATGGGACAATGAATAAGATCACTGGTACAGCTACAGAGAATCAGAATTGTAGAATTGGAAGGGACCCAGGGATCATCTAGTCCAGGCATCCCCAAACTGCGGCCCTCCAGATGTTTTGGCCTACAATTCCCATGATCCCTAGCTAACAGGACCAGTGGTCAAGGATGATGGGAATTGTAGTCTAAAACATCTGGAGGGCCGAAGTTTGGGGGTGCCTGATCTAGTCCAATGCAGGAATCGCAACATGTGGCTCCATCACTTCCTTTTCCTACATTTCTCAGATGAAACCATATGAAGATAATTACACAAGCAGTGCTCCTGCCTCTTTTTAAAATGTCTACACAAAACCACCTTTATTTCAATTATTAAATGTCTTTTATGTGGTTTATCTCCATTTAGAACAGCAAACAAACATAGAAACTTCCAGAAATTTTTCATCAAGTAATATTAGCATGCTGCCATTTATTGTCCTATGTCTTACCTGTCTGAATAGCAACTCCTGCTCAGCTTGCCTCTGCCCTGGTTCGAGTTCTTGTTGCAACTCTCCATCTTCATCACTCTCAACAGGTTCTTGCTTCACGTGGACCATACTGGCCAACCCTTGGACTTCCTTTTGGTTTGATATCCGCTCAATATATGGGTCTTCTAAAAATGCCTGGTGTTCTCGCAATTCTTCTTCAGTCTCTTCAGGATGGCTTTCATGCTGGCGGGAAGACTCATTTGATTTTGGCATAATCTGAAAACATTCCTCAAAGTTTACCACTGGAAGTGTGACCTCAAGAGTCAAAGCATAGTCTAATCAAAGAAACCATTTGCAGTTGTAATGTATGGGAGAAAAGCAAGTTTCCCTGCCATTTATAACCTGTTTACTTCTTATAAAAAACTCTAAATCCCTAAACCATATACAATACATATGATATATTTTTAAACAAAGTAATAACACAATGGCTTGCTCATTTTCACGATTGTTTCATTTAACCACTCAGGCCCTCAAATGATTTAGCAGCCTTGCAAAGTGTTTACTTCGGGTGTAAACACCTGTGTTCAGGCGACACTGAGAAAGAGACACATTCTTCCCACTCCCCCGCTTGCCACCAGACTCCCCCTTCCCTCTGACAGGCCTGCATTGCTCCAGGTGTAGCTGATCGGACCCAGGACTGACTCAATCCAGCCAAATACAGGGTCAAACCAAGTTGGCTTGATTTGGTTTGTGATTTGGTCACATCTGGTGCCCAGCTCTCCACCATACAATCAGATTTAGCACCTGGACACAGATCTTGCCATGGCCCAAACAGGCTCCCTGGGTGTGCTGCACATCTCTCCTACCTTTCCACTATGTTGGACACTTTGAATCCAAACCACTGTGTATCGTAAACAACTTATTTGGCATAAAGTGTGGATAGCGAGAAAGCAATCTATATATTTTAAAAACTAATTAACAAAGCAGTCCTAAAAGTTTCTACTCAGAAGTAAGTCACATTGAATTCAGGTAAGTGAGGTTAGGATGGCAGCCTAAATTAGCAGGCTGCCTCTGTTGAGCTTTTCACGGCCTACTCACTATTCCTTGTTACAGGTAGGTAGCCGAGTTGGTCTGAGTCTAAACAAAATAAAAAAATTCCTTCAGTAGCACCTTAAAGACCAACTAAGTTTTAATTTTGGTATGAGCTTTCGTGTGCATGCACACTCCATCAGATACTTGATGAAGTGTGCATGCACACGAAAGCTCATACCAAAATTAAAACTTAGTTGGTCTTTAAGGTGCTACTGAAGGAATTTCACTATTCCTTGACATTATCTGGAAGCAAGAAGGTACCAACACGTGGAACAGTTGAACCTACAAACAGTCAAGTGGCAGGGCAGCCAGATTATTAAGCAGGGGAGGGCAGTTAGTGACCATTTGTTCACGCCAAGGAGTCAGGCCAGAGACAGAAGATTTAAGGGAACGGATGCCAGGTGCAACATTTTTGGCTCATGTGTCACCTGTTCTTACTGACCCAGTAACTTCAATGCTACCCTTTGGTCATTTCAGCTGTGACATTAAAGCATAACAGAAAGCAGGCCAGCAGCTTTTTCCTCTGGTCATAGTATCACAGATAATGAGATGCCTCAATTCTATCGCCAAAGGACCTTGGTCAGCTTCATATGCATATCTACTCTTCCCTTTGAACATTTGTTTTAAATGGGTTCTTAGTTGTTTTCAACATAATTATGGGACAGGACCTAACCCACACAGCAAGCTACTGCACACAGCTATGATGGTACAGTGTTAAGGTTCTCTGCTCTATGACAAAACTAGCAGACTGAGAGATTTCTGCTATTGTATGAGACTGAAACACTGGGAACTGTCCATTGAAGCCTGAAATTGAGATAATCGACAGTCTAAATCCAGGTTTTAAGCTACTTGGGGGGGGGGGGGGAGATCGCCTGCCTAGAAATAATAAATCTGATTCCAGGAAGGTCTGCATTCAAGCCTGAATAAATGAAATCTTTTAACACCTATTTTGTTGCAATACCAGCAATAGGGATCTTTAAAACTGTCACAAATGAACTGCAGTATATTTGCTTTCAAAGAGATTGCATCACCCATGTCTTCTAATAACCCTAATTTTAAGCTTTGCTTCACAAAGTATGTTTGTAGAACAGCAAATGAAATCTCCATGGAAATAATAGCTCTAAACTACATCCGTATGCTAATTTGAATGAAGTCCAGGTCTGGCACACGCATAGCAGTGGCATATTTCCAGAAGTACAAAAATGACGTCAGTGGCTTGTGTAATCATCTTGTCTTGCTCTGTTCTATAAACAAAGTGCTTCCCCCCCCTCCCAAAATTCTCTTCTCACTGGGTAAAAAATTTACACGGGCAGCCAAAGCTTTAGGCCAATATAACTCATTCTTACGGTGGTTTTAATCAAAGAACAGCAATCATCTATCTACCATAAATGAAACCACAACAGTTTGAAAGCCAATCTGGTTACTGATTTCACTCCAACTGTAAGATGCCTATAGTAAGGCATGGAGAGAGAGGTGGGATGGGATATAAACACACACCTAAAATCAGGATGTTCGTGAATTATATGTCCATTTGGAAATAAGCTTATCATCTTACTCTCTCAAAAGGTTCTTGGAATTTTAGACATTAAACACATAATCCTTTCAGCCTTCACATACCTCATAAATATTAATAGTCAATATACAGAATCCTTTTAGGAGGAGAGGGAAAGAAAGTGAGCAGCAAATGGCCTTAAGAAGGAGGAGTCTGTCAGGCTTTCAGCTGTGAATAGAATTCAAGATTCCCTGGTGCTAATTCAGTATTCAGAACAATTCATTTCACGCAGAATGGTATTCTGATGAATGAATTAAGGAAACATACACACTTCACTCAAACAAGTGACTTTCAATGGAATCCTTTTTATTTCCAACTCCTTAGTTTTAGGAAGCCACATTTTGTACACATTCCTAGTGTCTCATTTCCCCCTGTGTTTTCTATGTTGATCCTAACAGTAAGCAATCCCAAGGATGAAGACAAATTGACATTACATAATTACAAGCAGTACATATTAGAGCAAAAAAACATTTCAAAACGGGGGCATTAAAATTGCATGAGTAAGAGCCAGCGATCAGCATACGTACCTTGTTAATGTGCAGCTGCTGCTGCTGAAATTGCTGTTTGTGTTTTTCCAGGAACTGCTGATGTTGTTGCTGGATCACTAATTGCTGGAGGGCCTGTGCATTCTGGGGAAGAGGAGCAGACTGTGTGCGCCCCAAAGGGCGGTGTTGCCGCAGTTTGTGTATGGAGGGAGAGAGTCGGTCTGTGCCCACCAGGGACTGCGCATGGAGGGGCAGAGCCCCAAGCCCTGAAAGATACCAGTCTGAAGATAATATGGAGGAAAACAGTGGAGAAGAAAGAAGAAAAGAGGAAGGGGGCAAATAGCTTTTGAGTAACTCACACGGTAAGAACGTGTGCTATTAAACCAGCCACCGTGTTGTGTCATGCTGCTGAAAGGTTTTTAAAACAACAGATATGAAGATAAACAATGAGACACAGTTTGATGTTGACTCAGAGTCAAGATTACTGTACTGTACAGAATGGGCACTGAATTCCAGAGCAGGAAGCTCAACATTTTTCATTCGTGTGGAGAGAACATGAAAAATGGCCAATTGATAAAACAGTATGCAGATAGTGGGGAGAGGAAAAGTTCTCGCCATCCTTTATAGCACTAGAACTCAATGTAACTCAGTGCAATGGACCAACAGCATTGTCAGCATGGGGCATTCTCAAGAAAATGCCAGAGCCCCAAGGCCTGGGCACCTGGCTGGCTGGCAGCTGAACTGCACACCTACAGTAAGCTTTCATTTTGATCTGTTCCTGACAAAGCACACTCTGGTGCAACAATACATCAGTGGCATGGGTGATGGCAGTAAAAGAGTGCTTTGCTTGCTCACTGCTCCTCCATGGCATTCCTCTTAGCAGTAGGCAGGATATGGGTAGAGATAGATGATATAGGTATAGAAAATGGGGTCAACCTGCTCCAGCGTAGGTAGTCTACCTTCACTGAGCCAAGCCAATATTTCCAATGCTTCTCAGTACTGAGAGAAGCACCATACCTATGCAGTAAGTTATCATTTTAACTCTTCCCCAATCCTCCTGGACACAGTGTCACTTCAGAGTGATGCTGCATCTGGGGCACTGGAAGACATTAAAATGGCATTTGCTCCCTGTGTTGTCTGGTGCGCCTTAACGCAGCTATCACTGCAATCAGTGCTCACTTCATCACTTGCACAGTCCATCAGCGGCAGGACCCCATCAGCCCTTGGCAGGGGGGACTCCGGGCCCTTTTAATATGCTTCTCTTTCAAGCCAGTTTGTGTTCACCCTAATCTCTCCTTTCCACATCCACCGTGGACACAAATTATTTCCTTGGGGTACTCATTATCTGTATTCCCTTAACATATCACACTTTGGCCTGAGATAATATGCTGAGAGACAGACAAACAATGGGCACTCCATCCTTGTACAAGCCCTTGTCTCCTTCTTTCCTGACATGCTGTCACTGAAATCTTCACAAATGTGCTAACTATAGATTTTCTCACTGCATCCAAATCAAGGAACTGAAGTCAGGACTGGATAAATCAGGATCAGAAACCAACTCCAAACTGTGTTTTCAGATTCTGTAATCATAGGCCTCAAATTTAGATGCAATGGGAAACTATGATTAACCCAGGAAAACTTCAAGAAAAGAAAGGAGCAGTGAGAAGTCAGCACACACTGGTACAAGGTTTGTACGTATCTCAGCTTATTGAGTTGAGATATGTATATCTGAAGCTAGCCTCTGGCTTTGCCACTGACTCTGAGGAACGCACACATGCTTTTTCAGTAAAACTCTGATTATGCTCACCTGGGACTAAGGGGTTTTGTGCAGTTGGCTGTTCCAGTAAGACCATGTGTTGAAGAAGAGGGTTGTGTGCAGTTCCCCCATCCCTTTCCACTGCAGAACTGCTCAAATAAGGAGTGAGGTGGGTGCCAGGAAACAAGGAGATGCGTTGTTGTAAGGGTGGAATAGCAAGTCTTTCACCATCCTGCTGTCCTGATCCCCCCTGCAAGCATATAACTGGTAATACATTGAGCTTATGGACAGTTAATGTAACAAACAAACACCCCCCAAAAGCTCTGCATTAAACATCACTTACACTGGATGGGGCAGTTGCAGGTAGTCCTAACGTTATATTTGGCAAGGAGGGAGATGTGTACAAAGGAAGCTGTGTTACTGAGCCGTCACGATTCGCAAGTCTATGAGCCAGGTTGGTCTGAAAAGGGGGGGAAATGGTTGCCTCAGAAGAAAAGACAATACAAGAACACACACTTCATCTATAGTCATAATCAGTCTGTAAAAGAACGTAACATTGAATACAAAGACAACAGAATTGTAATTGAAATGATTGGTGATCAAACTCTACTGAATCTTCCTCAAAGTCCAATGCACCTAGAGGGAATAGGATTATAGACATAAGGCTAAATATACATTTTAAGACAAAATTGCTGCATGACACTGAATGGATGTCCAGTTTATCTAATTGTATGCAAAATCAACTACAGTTGTACCGTGGAAGTCAAACGAAATCTGGAAACCAAAGCGCGGCTTCTGATTGGCTGCAGGAAGCTCTTGCAGCCAATCGGAAGCCGTGGAAGCCCCATCGGACGTTTGGCTTCCAAAAATAGTTCACAAACCAGAACAGTCACTTCCGGGTTTATGGCGTTCAGGAGCCAAAACGTTTGAGAACTAAGCTGTTCGACTTCCAAGGTACAACTGTACTGCATCTGGAATACCTTGCAGGTTGCACCAATATACATCACTCGAGTCAATGATTTTTATCCCAAATACTTAGGAACACAACAACACATACACATGTGACATTAACTTGTTTCCATATAACTATCCACTGTTTGCAATAGCAGCTACTAAACTTTAGGGGGGAGGACAGTTGTTGATTACAAATTAATAGTTTTCCACAAATATGTCGTAAAAAAATTATTAGAAAGAATTTTAATATTAATCACCTACTAATCTGTATCTGAAGTTAGCAAAAGCTTGCCTCTGTGTGCACAAAGAGGCTTTTCTGCTCTCCCTTTGTGGAGGCAATCTTTGTTACCACACTGCAAGAAACAAAAATAAAAAAATTCCTTCCAGTAGCACCTTAGAGACCAGCTAAGTTTGTCATTGGTATGAGCTTTCGTGTGCATGCACACTTCTTCAGATAACATGCACACGAAAGCTCATACCAATGACAAACTTAGTTGGTCTCTAAGGTGCTACTGGAAGGAATTTTTTTATTTTGTTTCGACTACGTCAGACCAACAGGCTACCTACCTGTGACTAACACTGCAAGAAGTTTACCTAAAGGTAAGCCATCCAGAGCCGCTTGTCACGTATCAAGGAAGCTGAGGAAGAAAAGCCTGGTGCTGGGGTAGTGAAAGGGGTGAAGATCCATATCATTCACTGAAACCAGCCTTGATTTTTATTCATGTCAATCATATAATTCCACTGGCTTTGAACCATTACTTAAGAGATGTGGGCTTGATTAATGGAGAATATGAAATAAATTTGTGACATTTATTACTAATTGTACATTTCAAACAAGCAGATATGTATAAGCTCTCAGTGCACTGTAAAAAGATCATTGTAGGGGGGAGGAATGCCAACCTTTGCAGCACTGAGTATGGCTACAAGTTTCTAAACAAATTTATTGATTTCACCTGTGTAGCAGGTCACCATCTTTACTTTACTATCATCTATTCAACAATACATCACTTGAACACTTTTGTAATTGTGTATATTTCAGACCATTTTCATCTCAGTGCTCTTCTGACCAGAAGCTTACTACTATTTCTCATGAAAAATGCTTTAATGATTGGCTCCCAGCATAACCAGCAGGTGTTACAACCTTAACACTTTTCACAGTAATTGCAATTTTATGAAGTACTGTGTGAAATGTAAGTCTAATAGCACCAATTTTAATGTGTCGGGCAAGCTGAAATACAATCTGTAATTGATGCCAAAAGCAACTTCAGGTGAATGATCTGCTTCATGTTCATTAATTTCTATGTCAGAATACTAGTAAAAACATTGATGGAATGTTGTTTTAAAGATAAGAGCTTCAGTTTCTGTAAATACATAGCTATGATTTTTAATATATTGTAGTTCACAGACAATACCTATTTGTTATATACAACTTAGACCAAACATATGTAAAAGTCCATTATCGAGAGTACTCAGTGGCAGTAATGGCAGAAATATCCATTTTGACCGCCCCGTGATTCTCAGATGAAGGGCAGTATATAAATGTCAACAACAACAACAACAACAACAACAACAACAACAACAACAACCTTTGGCGATCACTCGTAGCCAAGTAAAATTGTCTTCCATGAATATGGTCAGTTCTGGATCCACACGTCCTTCCATAGTGGGGACATTGGTTTCTAGGCGGGAGTTGATCACGGTGTGGATTTGCCAAGCGTGCCTTCCTCTTAGCATGTTTCTCCCTTGCGTCCTGAGATTGAGCGTCTTCAAAGCCCATGACACCTTTGGTAAAGGCTACTCTCCAACTGGAGCGCTTGCAGGCCAGTGTTTCCCAGTTGTCAGTGTTTATACTACATTTTTTGAGATTTGCCTTGAGACAGTCTTTAAACCTCTTTTGTTGACCACCAGCATTACACTTTCCATTTTTAAGTTCGGAATAGAGTAGTTGCTCTGGAAGAAGATCACCAGGCATCCATACAACATGACCAATGAAGTTGATGTTGAAGAATCATTGCTTCAACACTGGGGATCTTTGCTTCTTCCACTACACTGGTATTAGTTTGCCTGTCTTCCCAAGTGATGTGTAAAAATTTCCGGAGACACCGTTGATGGAATCTTTCGAGGAGTCGGATATAACAGCAGTGCAAGAAAGGTGTTGTGAAGTGTACAGCCCACTATTCATATTGCTCGCTATTTACATCTTACAGCTGACAGGAAGAGGTTGACTGGTTGAGTGCAGGAAGTGGTGAATGCATCTTTACAAGAGGAAACAGGACCAGCTGCCTTTCAAGAGGTGACGAGGCTACTCCTGGAAGTGTTATCCCTGGGTCATAAGGATTATCTTGTCTGGTCTCTAATATCCCCTTCTTGGGCAAGTGTGTTGTGCCCACTTTTGAATGAGAATGCTTATCTGGATACATTTCAATCTGGGTTCAGGTCTGGTTTTGACACACAATCTGTTTTGGTTCTCCTGCTTGATCATCTATGTTGGAAGAGAGACAGGGCAAGTGCAACCTGGCTCACCATCCTGAACATCTCAGTGGTCTTGATACTATGGATTACGGAAGGGGCAGCTAACTTGTGGTTCTTCAGATACTGATGAACTATGATATTCACCATCCTATCATTCTGTTTCTTATAGTGAATTTTATCTCTAAAAGACTTCTTTGTGGAACCACTGACAAGACTGGTTTAGGCTGGTGGCTGTGGGACCACTGGGTCTCACCTGAAGAGTATTTCTCCTGGATGATGGTCCATAAAGAGGGCTATTATCTCCACCTAGCATCCAAGGCCAGGAAATGCATACAAATTCCACATTTTATAACATTTGTTTTAGTATTTTAAAACTGTAAAGCCCCTTTGGTGGCCTTGGCAGAAAGGCAGTACATAAACACAACAAATATTCTTTTAAAAATACCACCTGTGGAATGAGTCCGTCTCCAGATCAGTTTGCCATTTACCATGATCATCCTGAGATCGTTCTCTGGGTGCCTTTACTTTGTTTCCACCAATTTTGGCTCTTCTGTTGCATGTGAACCTTGGTTCATGGTTCAGACTACTTAGTTCAAAGCAAGTCAGCTTCATAACCAAGGGCTTAAAGATAGCTTGTTTTGAAACTGAGCAGTTAGTGATAAACTATGAGCCCAAGTTTGCAAATAGCCAAGACTAGAAAGCAAAGCAAAGGCTGTTGAAGAGATTCTTTTAGCTGCATAGGAGAATGGGGAGGGACATGCAACCCATATCTAACTTGGACTCATTTCAGCTTGGGGAGCGTGGGGAACATCTGGTCTTCCAGATGTTGCTCAACTACAACTGCCATCAGCCCTAGCAAGCATGGCCAGTGGCCTAGCAATGGTGGCAGTTGCACTTCAGCAATATCTGTAGGGCCAAAGGTTCCCCATAACTGGTTGAGCATGACATGAAATAAGGTGACTGAACAAGTCATACTGCAAATATTTATCTGGAAAGGTGACAAACATTTGAAAAATGGAAATACCCAATAATAAAAATGGGTATGCACAGTTTAAATAACACTGCAAACAGGGCTTAATTTTTTTACCAGCTTTTGTATTCAATCTTTTTTAACCACCTTTTCAGAACTTTGGTGATTATACAACTTTCCCTTCACAGGCAAAATCTGTAAATATTGACTCACTGTGACAAAAACGGAAGCATACTTATGTTTTTCACATTTTTCTATTTACAGTATATTCTTTAAAAATTATACCATCTGAAGTAAAGTACTTTGCTCTCCATAATCTATAATGCAAGTTGATGTACTGTAGAGAGAAACACAAATGCACCAAGCAATTTATTTTACCTCTGCTTGAAGATTTGCAACTGATCCAGTAATTCCATTCTCAGTGCTTATGTTACTGGAACTATTATTTGGAGAACTAGGGCCAGATCCAGGAGCACTGTTGCATGCAGAGTCTAAAACACATTGAAAACCATTTATCGGTATTAATGCCACTGTCATGCAATCATATTACAAAATAACAGGATTTTCTCAGCATTTCCACCAAGACTCAACAAACTTATGAAATTAACTGGATATTTTTTAAACATAACTCTGCAAGTATTCCAAATAAACACAAGATTGTACAAAATTAATCATACAATTACAAGTCTATAAAGTAATTGACAATTTATGGTAAGAATTATCATTATATCAGAAAGATGAAAAGAGTTCATATTAAACAATGGCATGTCAAGATATACCACCCAAGAGATGACAACTAAAAAATGTTTTACATACAGTTACATAATTTGCCTAGCATTTATTATTTTCTAGTAAATAATGTGGGAAGCAGTACAGGGGCTGCATGGGAAGAGGACAATGGATGAAAACCACCTCTTCCTAAATAAATCTCTGTCCCTTCCACAAACTTGTGTGATGGACACTCTGGATCCAGTTCTACATCTCTAATTATAATAATTGATAGAGCTGCAAGGCATTAAAAATAAATATTTTCACTCCCAGTGGAAGTGTTCACTTATTCTAAAATTAAAGGAGAATATATTAACAAAAAACCAAGAAAAACTTGCTCTCTTATGGTGTATAATTCAGTTACTGTTTTATCTTGGCAATTTAGAAGCATCAGTAGAAATTACAGCTTTGGAGTTCAGTTTTTTAACCGCTGCCAAAATTATTGTAACCTACTGGAAGAAAAGACACCATTCCCATATCATATATATACTGACATCTCAGAATCTGACTAGCCACAATCCTCAAATGAACTAACTCTGGGAGGGTAAGGGCAGAAAAATACAACAAATTTACTGAAAGAGTGTCGTTGCTCACTGAATAATGGAATAGGAATACAAAACACATAGTGATTATTGCAATTATATATAAAAAATGACATAATATTTATACAATTTATTTACATATTTTGTAAGTTAAATTAAATTAACTCATGGTCAGCAACCTACCTGTGACATCTAATGGGCGCTTTTTAAGAGCTGTAACTACAGGTCCATCTTTTCTTCGTAATAAGGGGCTACTCCGCCTTTCTGCAACCTTCTGCTTTAACCTGGACCGCAATTTAAGATTGGGTTCAGATGCTGGAATAAAGAGAGCGACAAGGGAGAATATAAGCTTATCATATGCACAACAGTTTTCCAGTAAAAATATCTTATTCAAACAACCCTAACACTTGCTATACCAAAAACATAACATCTAACACAGGGCATACTTACCACTGAATTAGAACAGCATCTGAAAGCATGGATTTAGACAACATTTCAGGAAGACATTATGGACCAAAGGGTTTAAATCTGAGCAGCTAGTAATCTATTAAATGTATTTCAAATATTGCTGAAGCCTCTCATGTAAGCAATGTAAGCCCTCTCAGATAAGCAATCCGAAAGCAAAACACGACACCCTCAAGCATTATATTGCAACCCTATGCCGTCGCTTCCTCTGCCCATCAGTGCAAGAAACTTGGAAGTTTCTTCATTCACTTGAGGTCAGTTCACAAATCAATGTCTGAAGGCACAATATTCTAACCAAAGTTAGTTAAAATAAATTATAGTTTCCCAAGTATGTAATGGAATTGCTGTCTGTTCTAAAGGGAAAGTTTGCACTCTTCTCTTGCCGCCGCCTCCTCCTCCGCGCTAGTTCCCAAGTATCGTTCCTTAAACCATGGTTAGGCGATTGTCTATGTGTACTGGAATGAACGTATTTTCTTGGTAGCATACTTTTGTTTGTTATGCTCAAGAATGAAATTGATATTAAATATTGCCAGTGCAATGGGGTGGCATGGCATAGTCATTCTCCTGGCACTATCACTGCTGTTGCTTGCTGGACTATTAATTTAAAATGCTTATTATTATTATTATTATTATTATTATTATTATTATTAACAAATTTGGTATTGTAGTGTTCAAAGCACTTTACATGTTATCTAACTGTAATCCTTAAACAACACATAAAGTTAAGTCAGGGAGAACAGTAGTATCCAATGTAGTTCCATTAATGCAAGGAATGGAAACTTCTAGCTGCACAATGGAATTTCTCATTCCCCTCCTCTCCCTGCAACCTCCCAAAATCTGTTACAGATTCCCCCCCCCCCAATCCTCCAGAGCAGATCCGAGGAGGTCACAGTGGGTGAGCAGGGAGAGGAGAGCGAGGGGAAATTATGCTAACAAAACTACACCATTGGATATCACCCAGTATTTGTATCCTCCATATTGCAGGTGGAAGGAATTAGGACCGAGTGAGACTTGTCTAAGGCAACTTAGTTCCAAGATCTGAAGCAAAGATTTCCAGATTCCTAGCTCAGTCTCTTAGTTCCCATGCTACACCAGCTCTTAATTTAGGTTCTGTTTTAAAGTATGCTTAAAAACATTTTTACATGTCCAAAATCCAGGATTAGGCATGCTAAAAGATCTAACTAAATTTAAATACATTTATAAAAAGGAGCTAATAACTCCAGCCCCACTTCATGAATCATACGAATATATTATACTTGACCATAGCCAATGATGACTCAGTAATAAAGTAGAAGAACGGGGGGGGGGGCACTTAAAATTTGGTGACAGAGAAACAAGTCCAAATAGACAATTCACTAGAAAATGCCATCAATTTAATTATTTAAAGAAAAAGATAATGCCCTACCATTATTATTCATTTTATTGATAAAATTATTTGGGGGTCACCTTTTTGCTCAAAAATAACTCACAAGGGCATTTACCATTTTAAAACTTTAAAATGATAGAGCTGCAATTCTAAGTGCATTAGAATAGTTAATCTCCGCTGAAATACAAAGAACTTACGGTATATATATATATATATATATATATATATATATATATATATATATATATTGGTTTAGATTAGAATCAAGCTTTTAAATCACACAAATTATAACCATCTTATGGAGTAGCTTAAGTACAATGCCACATACATAGTGTAATAGAAACATGTCATAAAAACAGTAAAGGTATAAAAACAGCAGAATTACAAAAATTGAACCTTGAGAGTCAGGAAAGGCCTGGACAAAAAGGTATGTTCTTAAACCTTCACTAGAAAGCTAGGCTATTGAACTAGAACCTTGTTAGTACCTGCTACAGGGAACAGTATCTGAAGAAGTTTCCTCCTATATTTAGGAATTTGACAAGATGTGGCATTTTGGAATAAAGAATAATGCTCAGTAGAACCAGACTTTGGACCATGACCACAACAGGAAGTACAGGGAAGGTAGAGATATTGCCATGGTGTTTTGTGCACCACAAGGAGTGGAGGCTCTCCCTGAATTGCACATCCACACTGCATTATGCACTTATGGTTGCCATGCAATTTTTATAATATGTCACTTAGTGCATTCATAAGCTCAGCATCAGCTTGGAGAGGAATATTTATTGGTAAAACATACTGCTAGTTTACAACCCAAACAAGATTGTTTTTAACAGAAGTGTTAAAGTCACAGTAATTTGATCAGCATAGCAACAACACTTTCCCCACATTTTTGCAAAAAATAAAACAGCATGCTGTACATTTTGCATATTAGAAATAATAGCCCCAATTTTCATGTTTTCTGGAACCATAGCTCTTTGCAATAAAAGCGTTCTCTTTGTAAATAATACAGTTAGTAAATAAGTAGAGAAACCTCCAGCAGCAGATGCTGCTCCACGACAAGATCTCAGGATCTTCACAATGAGATCTATAAACTGACCAGTGCTGTCAACTTTCCCATTTTTTGCAGGGAATTCCCTTATTCAGCGCCCTTACTTTCATATCCGGGAGTTGACAGCCCCATAGAATTCCTTATCTTCAAATCCAGGGGTTGACAGTAAGGAAACTGACTAAAGCACCACTAAGAGAAAACAAGCAGGGCTATTAAGAAAGGGAAAGAAACTTGGATCCCCAGCACCTGGAACCTCATCACAATCCAGCATGCTAATTATGCTCTGCATTATCAGCTAGAGAAAGGGAAAGTCAGCCCATCTTTTTCTGCTTCTATGGGTCATAAGCTGCACTTTGAACCACAAAATGTGCAAGTCTGAGCCGCCACCCCCACCCCCACCCCCAAATCCCCCATGATTAATAAATTATATATCAGCAGTGGACTTTCGGAGAAATTGTTAAACTTCTTAAGTTTAAGGCTTAAACTTAATTGTTTAATTAAACTTGTTTAAGGCTCTTCTCCTGCATCACTGCCATCGGTGGTAGATTCAAGGACAATTTCACAGACCATTTTTAGCCTTGGGTACTCCCTGTGATTTTCCCAACCAGTTTTGTACACATCACCTTATTACAAAGACTTTCGTACCACATTAGACATCTCAACAGGTCTCTTTCCCTCAACAGTTTGCAAGAAAATGACTGGGCCGTGTGTGTGTGTGTGTGTGTCTGTCTGTCTGTCTGTCATCAGTCTTACAAACCCAAGTTTATGTCTAATTTCTCCTTCAGATAGTGCCCAACTTTCTCAGAGATGTCCCTTATATGTGACTTTTGATTCCCAGATCCCAAATTGGTCAAACCCGTTTTTACTAACTGAACATAGTGGAGACTCCCTTGGAGCCAGAGCTCCAATCCATTATTGCCATTTTCGCAAACAGATTTTCTATCCCATCAATATCCTGCTTCTTAATGTTTTGAAATGGCCAGGCCCAGAAACTGGAGGGACTCTGTCCCATTTCCCCATCTACCCACAACACTTCTGTGTTTCCTCTGATTATGTGAACCAACTGCTTCAACTGAGAAGCCTATGTACAGGAAACTCCCCGTTTAAACGAGTTCAAGGCACACACGACCAAACATGCATGCATCACAGCAAACCCAGAAGTGGTACAAAAAGGGGCAAAAATGTTTTGAAATACTATTTACCTGAGCATTTGTTTCAAAGCAGAGGCATTCCTCCATACCCTCCCACTCCCACCCATACAGTCTGAGCTGTGGTAAGCAGGTACACAATACATGGCCTTTTTGCTTAGGGCACAACAGGAGTGCCTTCCTGAGGGAGACCCAAGTGCTCCAAAACATTGCTTTTACACATGTAGTGACACCTGAGGCTGATTATTCTATAGTACTATATATACCAATGTTTTGCTGATTTCCATATTCTTCTGCTGCGTCCTGTTAACTTCTGACTGTGCTATTTGCTGTTTTCTTTTAAGATTTAATATCTTACCATTGTGTTTTTAATCTTAGCCACCTTTGGTGTGAAAAGAATGGCTATAAATATTAGGGGGGGGGAGGCATGCGCGCATATAATATATATATATGCATGTAAAAGCACATGAATGAACGAAGATCAAATTCTTTATGTAACTTTTTAAAAGAAATGTTTTAGAATGTTATGTGAACAATGAAAGGTAGGACTTACCTGTTTTCCTGAGTGGAAAATCATCTTTGGAATCATACATCCCTAGCACAGGATGATTGTAAGTGCCTGATACCCCGCTTTGCGGTGGAGAGCTCTGGTCGAGAGAACTATGCTGCGTCTTCCTACAGAAAAAATGAGGCATTACTAGCCTTGCCATTTAAGTGCACACTAATTTTCCTCTAAGCAATAAGCAAGATTATTGATCATTAACGTGGGCTTCACCAAAAAGCTTAGTTCCCCCAATGGCTGTACCAACCAGCTCTGATTGCAATCCCAGATTTAGTTCCTACTGGTGACAGCCGTCCAGTAACAAATCTGCAATTAGAGCTGCCATGAGAGAGTTGATGAAGAATGTCCTTTAAGGGCTTTGGCAAGTCCAGGCTGGAGGTTGTCACCTCATCCATCCACAAGTAAGCAGCTCTTGCAAAAATCAATTTGGTAAGAGATGCCTGAAGGCATGAGGAGGAAGCCTCAAAACTCTCACGGACCAACTCAAAACGTTATTTGACTGCATCATTAGAGCTCCACCCTCCTACTGTGGGTGGGACTGCTGGTGATGGCAGAGGCACTTCATGGAGATGCTCAGAGAGCATACATAGTTTGTTGATCAGCTAATGTATAGACATTGGTCTGGTTAGGGGGAGCCACTCTGCCAAAAGGGCCCCATTAAAAGACTCAGGGAAGGGAAACATAGAAGGTTTTGCTGTGCTCCAGAGGGAAATTTCATTGTCCCCTTTGGGCAGTGTTGGGGCTTGCCCATCTCCACTCTCTGCCCCCTCCACCTGATAAAGAGTATTGGGAAGTTTTTTTTAATGTTTGACATTTTATTATGGTGGGGGTTTTTTGGCTGGAAACCGCCCAGAGTGGTTGGGGAAACCCAGCCAGACTGAGAATTCAGTCTGAAAAAGCTTGTTCAACAGCTCCTCAGTTTGTTCCTCTTCTCCCTAGAGAGCTGTTCTTCCTTCTCTATGAGACTGTGTCCTTACTAGGAGATTAATATGAACATTGATCCATTTCTCTGTGTGTTTGTGTTTGTGTACCTTCATCCTCATGAGTGTTTTCAGTTTTATGCTTCCAAATAGCTATCTTGATATTTCACAATATGCTTGATATATTGTATTCCTTACTTTGTACTGTTGCCTCCTCCCCTAAATTACAACTTCCCCAGTTCCCAAGAATTCTCATAATTGTAGACATAGCCTCTGAAATTACATTCTCAAACACCTTGGGTACCACTTTTAAGGTCCTAGAGATCTGAATTCAGTTAAAGTACCATCTATTTTCCTATCTAACCCGGATGTAGGTGCTCCTGGTAGTGAACTTTGCCCCGGGATGCGAGCGCAAGTCGTGTCTGGCAGCGCAGCAGGCCCCATTAGCAAAAGCACGCCTCAGGTTAAGAACGGTTTCAGGTTAAGAACGGACCTCCAGAAGGAATTGAGTTCATAACTGGAGGTACCACTGTACCTACTTTCATAGGCACGGGGCAGGCAAAGGGACTCATTTTCCATCACATTCAAAGGCAGGTTACAACTGTTTTAGAGCATGCTACCCTTGGTTTGGGACACGGGTAGCGCTGTGGGTTAAACCGCAGAGCCTAGGGCTTGCCGATCAGAAGGTCAGCGGTTCGAATCCCCGTGACGGGGTGAGCTCCCGTTGCTTGGTCCCTGCTCCTACCAACCTAGCAGTTCGAAAGCACGTCAAAGTGCAAGTGGCAGGAAGGTAAACGGCGTTTCCGTGCGCTGCTCTGGTTCGCCAGAAGCAGCTTAGTCATGCTGGCCACATGACCTGGAAGCTGTACGCCGGCTCCCTTGGCCAATAAAGCGAGATGAGCGCCGCAACCCCAGAGTTCCCCAGAGTTCAGGGATCCCTTTACCTTTACCTTTGCCCATGGTTTACTCCAAAGGCTGTCCCTTTTGAGTTCAAATTTGGAACAGAGTATTCTTTCAATCAGAAAGGGGAGGATATTATCTAATAAGCTGTCAAAAAGTTGTTAGAAATAAGATGGGGCTAAGACCACTTACCCATACCAGAAACGTGGGTCATTAGAAATGCAATGGTTGAGATTCCTCTGGGCCAAAGCTTTTTTTTTATTTAAGACAAACTCTTGTAGCTTCATTTTTACTTCTGTGCTTGCCACTGCACCTGAAATACCAAACCCAAGTAAATAGATTGAACTAGCGCCCACGACATTAATTTGAGACCTACTTCATGAACTTACAAAAGGTTATCTAAAGATTTCAATCAAACTCTTTCAATATTTTAAGCTATCAATAAAGAATTATTCTTTGCAATGAGGAGTGGTGCACAATTACAACTGATGTTTGGAAATGTAAATTTAATCAGAGATTTATCTTTTTCCTATGAAGGGAGGTGCAGCTGAATAGGATTTTACACACAAAATTATGCCTAAACTAAAGCACTTGTAGAAGCTTTTCTAGCCTCTCTGAATTAAAACCATTTAAGAACAGAAGTGTTGTACATACTCAGGATTTTTTTTTAAGTTACATCTGCAGGCAAAGGTTGAAGATGAATGGCTCATGTACAGAAACTGTCTAGGAAAACCTTCCGAATAAGGATCTTTGTTCACTATATCTGCATAAATATGTCCATTCACAGTCAATCATCTGTTTTGTCAAACAAAATCTGGCATCTAATAAAGTTACATGTTTTTAAAGTCTAGAATTATATTTCTAGCAGCATAATTTCTCATCACTATTTACTTCACAAGATACCAGTCCATCAATGCACAGATTCTTGTGCAGTGAGACTTCAGAAGAGCAACATATTGAAATTTTACAGTCTTGCCATCAGCAAGACTCTTTTCAGTCTCTGGGTCCTTACTTTATGTAGCTTTAATTCTAATGTGGAATAGCAACTTTCCATATTATTTATTATTAAATTTGCTTACTGCCCTATACCCACAGGTCTCAGGGCGGTTCACAGGATAAAAATCACAAAATAAAAACACAAAATACATTGTCAAAATAGAAACAAAAACAACCAATGTTCAAAGGTACTGTAGGGAACAAGAATGGGACTTATATATGACATGAACGGAAAGTCTTACTGAAATAAGTAAAACAGCTTAGTATTTTAAGGTAGCTTTGATGGAAGTTCAACCACCATTATTATTATTATTATTATTATTATTATTATTATTATTATTATTAGTTGTTGTTGTTAAACAGGTTTTCTAGAGGCTTTGTCCAAATTTGCAGTTGTGTAAATTGTTGTGCTCCAATTCCAATTTCACAAAGTCATTCCAGAAAGACACAATGGCTCATAGACCTGATAGGCTGATAGGACATTGTGAAGTCAAAGAGATTCAGAGTTGCCCTGGTATAGGGCAGTAAACATTTTCAGTCTCCTGAAGCAGACATCCCATCACAGTGCGGAAGGCAGCCTACAAACCAGACCAGAACCTCAACTAAAATAGGCTTACATTTATCCAACTGAAGTTGAATAGTTGCCATCAGTTTCAGCACCTTGATCAACTGGGAATATTTCAAACCATCTGGTAGCTACCAAGATCACCTGGAGCAAAAGATGGTTTCTTCATGAACAGCCTCGTGGGCATCCTCTTTCAAGACAGCCAGAACTACTCCTTTCTTTTTTTTCTTGTCACATGACTAACAAGCTATTTACTTATTCTTCTTACAATAAAATATGTTTCAATTTGTTCACTTCCAACCCCACCTGCTCTTTCACACTTTATTTTAAAAAGCAGTAGCTTATTAATTATGTGTGTACTCTCTCTCTATACCTTTAATTGGATAGCTGGTTACGATGCAGAAATGGAAGCTCCCTTAAGCTACGAAACCTAAGATGAACTCTTGTTATACCTCTAGTCACTGACCTACGTGCTTGTATAAACAAAGATCTCATTCATGAAGCCACAGATAACTGTTTCTGTCCATAAAATCTGTATTCTTAGCATACAAAATAATGCAAGTGCCTGTTTCTAGGCATGTGAGAAACACCAGGGCTGCTGCTGCTGCTGCCTACTGCGCTGAAATAATATTCATTTGTGAAATTGCAATGATTACAATAAACCTAGGAAGTTAAGACATCTCAGAGGCAGGTGACTGTGTGCAGAGTGCAAGGTCATTAACAAAATCTATACTATATATTGCAGGGGTCCCCAGACTTACCGCGCAGTGGACCGGCGCCCGCCGCGCCGACCGCGCGGCGGGCCATAGGGCAGGGGAGTGCGCGCGCAGCGGGCCGGAGGGGCGGGGGAGTGCTCGCCCGTGCGCATGCGCACACGCACACGGGCGGGGGGGAAATCGCCGAAAATCGCTTGTGCACATGCGTATGGGCCTCCCCCGACCCGGAAGTGCATCGGAAATGACCTCTTCCGGGTCGGGAGAGGCCCATACGCATGCGCACAAAGGATTTTCGGCGATTTTTTGCCGATTTTTAAGATCGTCGCCGCGCCGCGCGCCGTAAGAGCGGGAGGCGGCAGCGGGCGGCGGGGGTCGTCGCGGGCCGGATTGGGAGGCCGATTGGGCCGCATCCGGCCCGGGGGCCGTAGTTTGGGGACCCCTGATATATTGGGTCTCCAATTCCAGAAAACATTTCATATATTTATGCACTGACTGCCTTCTTTGGCACTCGATCCCTTAGATCAGGCATAGGCAACCTTGGCTCTCCAGATGTTTTGGCACTACAACTCCCATGATGCCTGACCACTGGCCCTGTTAGCTAGGGATCATGGGAGTTGTAGTTCCAAAACATCTGGAGAGCCAAGGTTGCCTATGCCTGCCTTAGATCTAATTATCTTTACATAGTACCATTCTGATAATTTTTAGATGGGCACCAGCATTTTCTTTCCCCATAAGAGACTCTTGCTTCAAAAGGAGAAGAATGATGTAAAGGACACAGATGTAAATCGAAGCAGAAGAGTTTAGTATATAATCTAGCTAACAGATGACTCACAGATAAGGAAGAATGTGTAAATAGAGGGCTGTCTTCCAGATACAACAATGGATCCCCCCCCCCCACTTTATTTGAACTCTCGAATTGAGGCTTCTTAAAAAGCAGGCTTTTGGTCCTAAAAGCAATGCTTTATGTAACAAGTTCAGCTTTTCCCCCTTCAGATCCTGTTCCTTCACCCACTATTTCTATAATTAATCTTGAAACTTGAGGAATTGGAAGAAAAGCCTCCTTGTTTTCAAACAATGAGGGATGTTGAGAAGGATACCCTACAGGATTTAGCCACCAATCCTAGCGTAATCATTAAAAGAGCAAATAAGGCAGGTGTAGAAGTAACTGTGAATAAGAACGGATGGATCAGTCTACTTCCAGTCTGCACCTACTGTATTTTTCGCTCCATAGGACGCACCTTTTCCCTTCTAAAAATGAAGGGGGGAAGTCTGTGCGTCTTACGGAGCAAAGGCATGGGCGGCAGCGGGATCCCTCGAGAGGAGGGATGCCTCTGCCACCAGAGTCATGGCTCACAGCGGTGGGGGAGGGAGGAGCAGCCCAAAATCGGGCTGTTCCCGCCCCCGCCCCGGGAAATTGGGCTGTTCCCGCCCCCCTCCATGGTCTCCGCCAGCTTCTCTGCCTGCCCGTGCGAGAGGCAGCGACGGGTCGATCGGCAAGAAAGGAACCCTTTCTCACCACTCGTCCCTCCCGCTCGCAAGAGCAGGCAGAGGAGCCGCTGTTGGGAGAGGCACAGCGCCTCTCCCAATCGCGGCTCCTGTGCCTGCCCCAGCGAAAGGCGGCGGTGGGACCAGCAGAATATTTTGTTTTGTTTTGTTTTCCTCCTCTGAAATTAAGTGCGTCTTATGGTCCGGTGTGTCTTATGGGGTGGAAAAAATACGGTGTTTCACATGGGTTAGCCCTTAAGTCCATTCTGTGCCATTTCCATGTTTTGTGTGGCTGGGTGTATTAATCTGTACAAAAATTGTTTCCAAATATATATTTAATTCCTTTTTTTAAAAAAAGGGTTTTCTCTAAAATGCACATTGTATGCACATTTGATATGTCCTTTGACCCAAGAACACCAAGGGGAACATTCAGAAAGTGCACATTACTTGGGGAGGTATGCACTGGTTCATACTGGAATTCATGAAGATCAAATTCCCTAAGTATGAATAGCAAGATGAAAATACAGGCTAAACTTCCTATGCTAAAAGACCCACATAAAATTAGAATGACTCTTAAAGGAAGAATATTGGAGCACATCTTTTCTGAGATAAATACTATGGACATACAGTGGTACCTCGACTTACGAAGACGATCCGTTCCACGGCCGTCTTCATAAGTCGAAGTCTTCAGTTGTCAAAGTGCCCGTTGTGCGCTGCTTCTACGAGCACGGCGATAAGACTTCCGGGATTGTCAACTTCGGAAGTCGAGTCATTCGGATGTCAAGGCATGACTGTACCTCATCAAGTCTCTCACAGATGCAGCCCACGTGTACCAAGGGATCGCTAAAGGATTCAAAAATGCTCTTTTTCTCTCCACTACATCCCTCTGCATACACTCATGGGAAAGCAAGTACTATGCAAGGACATTATGGTGACCAAGAAATTTGTGCACAGCTGCATTATTCCTATCCAGCCCTTGGTGCTGCTTTTTACAAAAATGCAAGTTAATTGAGCTTTCAGCCTGAGTTACTTGGGTTAAGCAGGAGGGGAGAGAGAGTCTGCCATCAGGGAGGGGCATCAGCAGAGACTTGGCCTCCCAGCAACAGTGTCTCTACTGCAGGGGTCGGCAGCCTAAGGCCCATGGGCCACTAGCAGCCCATGGGGGTCGTTTAACCGGCTCCCATGCGCTGCGCTAAGTTGGTACGGACCAGAGCTGGGGCCACCTTCCACGATGCTGGCCAGCTTCCCATTCGCTACAGGAAGCTACTGCAGCCAATGGGAAGCTGCACACACCTCCTCCGCGCTGGAAATAGCATTTGCACATGCACACACATTCCGGCCCACCATGACGTCTGCGGGACCGTGAACCAGCCCAAGCCACAAAAACTTTGCCGACCCCTGCTCTACTGCATACTGAGGTAGGGTGGCAGCAAGCTCCAACAGAGCTACTCCCACCAGTGCCCTAGCCATGTCCGGGCCTTACTGCTGTCCTGCCCCATCCTAGTAAGAGGTAGCAATGCTGGTACCAGAAGGCCAGGTCCCTAGTGCCACCCATCCCTAGCCACTCCAGGTATGCATAAACCTCTCAATCCCCATAACAGCCATATGCACACAGATACACTTGTATGCTGGCAGAAGGGATGGGTGGCTCATAACACAACAATTCATTTATACAAATGTATAAAATCGCCATCTAATTTTGTAAAGAAGTAGACAAATATTCACAAAACAGGTGGTCTGTAAGAACACAAACTTCACATGGACAAGTATTCTTTGGATAAATTAGGACATCAACCCTAAAAAGGAAATCTTCCAAATGTGATCTCCGTTAACATCTGCAATGTTATACTCACTTCTTTAAATCCCTTTCTTTCTTTAGGTTTAAAGCACAGTAAAGGTCAACATAAAAGATAGGATGAGCTTTACTCAGAGACAAGCACCTGAATTACTTAAACATTGCAATCTACAGTAATCTTCACAGTAACCTGATCAAAGTTGCCTTCCTCATTATTCATGTATCACTATGTGCAACACTGACATCATCTGTCTCTGCTGTCACTTACTTTCTTTTCCTTTCTCCTTGTTTTTAAGTTGCTGGAGCTTCTGTTCTCTATGCTGTTTCTCTAACTCTTGCTCCTGCCGATGCTTTTCCAACTTTCTCTGGTGTTCCAAGAGCTCCTGCTGATGTTTCATTGCCAGAATCTCCTGTTGCTGCTGTTGGGCAAAAAAAAGAGGTGTGTGTAAGGTAAATGCACACTATCTTGGCCCTTTCGGTCACAATCTTTGCCCTTTAAAATTGCCATCTCCTAAGCAACAGTCAGAATAAAACTGTTAAAAGTGAGAAAAGAACGTTCCAATCCCACACAAGGAAACAGAGGAGGCAGCATAGCAATAATTTTGAGTTTTGCAATTGTGCACTAGATCAGGGGTATAAAACCTTTCTGGTCTGGTAGGCCATATATTTATTGTCACACAAACCCTGCGGGTCAACTTTGACAGTTGGGCAGAACAACTCACCTGTCAATCACCCACTATCAGAATGACATCAAGTGATTAATATGTGTCAAAGCTCTTTGCGCAGAGTTTCCCAAACACCTAACAACCAACTGGGGAAACACTGAGCCCAGAGGCTCGCAAAGCACAGTGCTTCCCACATGCTCAATAAGCAGCTAATTGCCAGGTGCTTGGGAAGCGCTGTGCAAGAGGGCTTTGCATGCACTGCCCTTTTAGATCATGCCCTGCCATTGCCTGCCCCACACAGCACAGTGCAGCAGCTCAGCCAAAGCTTGGCTTATTGTGTTGTTTGAGTTCAGGACAGCAGTTAAGATTTCTCCTTTTTCACCACAATCTGTAACAATAGGACAAAGCGTGGCTACAGATAGTAAGGAAGAAGTTCAGAGAACATGCTAAATCACACCTTGGCTTAGCTGTTTGTCCACACTGAATATAAACTTCTCATGTGAACCAGCACATTCCAACTGTCATGGTAAGTCACATTCCAGCTGACTGTTACATGTGAAGCAGGCCTATGACTAGCACTGTAAGAGGGATACATTTGTTTGTTTGTTTGGTCAATTTATATGCCACTTAATTATCATCGGCTCCAAGGGGTTTACTGGTAATTCAATACAATAAAGATTAAAACAGTTAAAAATATAAAATCAGAACTCAGTTAAAATGCTTGCTTATATTTTTTTTTTAAGTAAAAAATTTAAAGTGCTGGTGTTAGGTGCTGGTGACAGTCTGTTCCCAACTCAAAGCATCACTCCTGGAGTTCACCAGATTTTAACAGCGGAAATAACTACAAACTACAACTGTACATAAATTTGTGAATTGCCAACAAGAATCAAGGACTGCTAGTGTTTTGACTAGCAGTGTATAGAAAATCAACAAAAGATACGCTTGTCTTTTGTTTGGTTTTAAATACACACATGCATGGCCACTACATAAGAGATACAATGACCCAATTCACACATAACCATAAACTATAAGCCATGGCTTCCTGTGAACATGCAGGGTGCTGGTGTATGCTGCGCATTCACACACACCCATCTCCTCCTCCCTGTGTCATGCCGAAAACCAACCAACCAGAGTTTGTTCTTGGTTTGCTGCTTGTGTTGAATTTGGAGAGAAACAACACAAGTTCACACATGAAGCGAAGCCAGCGCTCAGGTTTGTACCCTTCCAGCGTGACACAGGGAGGAGAGTGGTGGGAGTGAAGGAGCAGCAGACAGGAAGCACAGGGGAACAGATCCAATATATACCTAGGTACACATGTTATGTTTCTTTCCTTCTAGAGCATCTAAAGTGATTATATAAAGACAACTGTTTATCACACATCAGCCACTACTTGGGAGACTTTGTTCCAACTCAAACTGAATTTTTGCCACTCACCTTTATGTGTTCATGTAGTTGAGCTTCATGCTGACGAGAGAGCTGTTCATGTTGTCTCTGAAATTCTGCTATGAGGATCTGTCTCTGGATCTGTTGCTTTTGCTTGAGGGCCAACAATTCCTGTTGAAGCTGCTGCTCACGTAATGTAGGTTCTGCAACTGGCATAGAGAACTGATGGTCCAAACGGAGATCCATGGGGACTACAGATGGTGCCACTTGCAAAGGTAGTGTTGTGGTCACATCAACTGCAAAACCCCAAAGGCAAGGTTAGCTCATCTCCAATTATTATTATGATTTTTATGCAGTATTTATTAGGTTGTTTTTTTATCCCACTTGTCCTTCCAAATGGACATAGATTCTTACATAATCTATGTTAGAAACAGAAAATCTGAAATTCTGGTACAGGTCACCACCCTTCCAGCAATACTCACTGGCAGTGGTACCTGTAGCGACTCCCCTACCAATCACAAGGCCTGCAGCGGCTGGTATTAGGGGAGGCAGTTTTTAAAGTACCGGTACTTGGATCCCAAATGATTTAGGGCCTTTACACCAGTACCAACATCTTGATTTTGGCCCAGTTTCTCACTAGCAGTCAACGCAGTGCTTGTAAAACCAGTGGCACATAATCCCACTGCGCTACCCCGTTTACAAACCTGACAACTACATTCTGCACTAGCTACAACTTCAGGACAGTCTTCAAGAGTAGTCCACATAGAATGCATTGCAACAGTCCGAACAGGGCATCACCAAAGAATGGACTTCTTGTTGGGAATTCAGTTCCACCTTAAGGACAGGCATGTAGCTATTGTATGTCACATGTCTGTCTGCACTTCTGTTGTATATTGCTATTGCTTTGCTCTCTGCTGTACTGATGAAGAAGGAGAGGACATGTTTTTCTCTCTCCTGAGATATGCTTAATAAACGCCTGTAAATATGCCAACACGTCTCTCTCTCTCTCTCTCTCTCTCTGTGGCCGCTCAAGCTACGTGGATTCCGCAAACACCATGCCTAGGCTCTTGAGTCTAAGTCGTTATCTCCTGGCTGCACTGGAGGGTGGAGATGCCCGGCACAGCGGCCGGTAGGGCACAGGGCCCTGGCGTCTACCTGGTGTTTGCCAACACTGCTGATCCCAGGCTCTCTCAGTCTCAGAACAACTCTAGTTCTTGTGTGAGTGCCTGGAGGCGGTTGGAGGATGGATGGCAGCTAACAGATTGAGGTTGAATCCTGACAAGACAGAAGTACTGTTTTGGGGGGTGGGTGGGGGTGGAGGACTCCCTGGTCCTGAATGGGGCAACTGTGCCCCTGAAGGCCCAGGTGCGCAGCCTGGGAGTCATTCTGGACTCACAGCTGTCCATGGAGGCACAGGTCAATTCTGTGTCCAGGGCAGCTGTCTATCAGCTCCATCTGGTACGCAGGCTGAGTCCCTACCTGCCCGCGGACTGTCTCGCCAGAGTGGTGCATGCTCTAGTTATCTCTCGCTTGGACTACAGCAATGCACTCTATGTGGGGCTACCTTTGAAGGTGACCCAGCGACTACAACTAATCCAGAATGAGGCAGCTAGACTGGTGACTGGGAGCGGCTGCTGAGACCATATAACACTGGTCTTGAAAGACCTACTTTGGCTCCCAGTACATTTCCGAGCACAATTCAAATTGTTGGTGCTGACCTTTAAAGCCCTAAACAGCCTAAGGAGCGTCTCCATCCCCATCGTTCAGCCCAGACACTGGGGTTCAATGCTGAGGGCCTTCTGGCGGTTCCCTCGCTGCGAGAAGCGGAGTTACAGGGAACCAGGCAGAGGGTCTTCTCGGTGGTGGCACCCGCCCTGTGGAACACCCTCCTGTCAGATGTCAAGGAAATGAAAAACTATCCAACTTTTAGAAGACATCTGAAGGCAGCCCTGTTTAGGAAAGTTTTTAATGTTTGATGTTGTATTCTGTTTTTAATGTTCTGTTGAAAGCCCCCCAGAGTAGCTGATGATTGTTGTTGCTGCTGCTGCTGCTGATAAGCCAGGCAAAGACAGATGCCAGCATTCCTTATCACCAAGGCCACTTAGATTTATAACATCATATTCAGATCAAAATGTAATTCCAATAACCACAGCTGTCCTTAAAATCTAACTCTGATCAGCCACAGGAATAATGGCAAAGATGATGGGCATTGCAGTTCAAAAACAACTGAATGTTAACTACCGTTGCTCAAGTCAGTTAATCACAAAGAACCATTTAACTTAGTAAGTCTAAAACAAAAACACTTTCGGAAGCTATTTTGGTGCTACCATATTTCAGTTATAAAGAATGAGAAAAGCAGAATATGTTAGTCTTTCCTTCCTACAATGACAAGTAACTTACAATTTAACAAAAACTCTCATGATAACTTCAATATCTAACAACTATACAGATGTTTTGAACATATGCAGATTAAATGTGAATGAATTAATCATTTAGAAGGTAGATAATTAATCAATTTACAAACCTTCCCTTGGGAGTCTTGTATGTATTTTTTACTGATGTTAGCCGTTTTAGGAAACAATATTTGTCTGAAAAGCAGGATGTAAATAAATAAATAAGAACTGATTTGAAACAAGACAATGGACAGAAAGAAGCTTTGATTCCTGACATCTCAACCCCCAAGTCAGTGCTAGTCAAGAAGCAGGATGCACAAGAAATGAGAAGCTGGACAGGTCTGCATATAAGGATCTGAAATATTTTATTTTTATTATTTATTGAATTTATATACCGCCCTATACCTGGAGGTCTCAGGGTGGTTCACAAAACAGATCACAATATATAAAATCAATATAAAAACAATAAATCAATAATACTCCTCCAAAAGAGCCACATTTTAAAAGGGTATAGGATGTCAATCAAATCAACCAAAGATCAACCTGATTAAAAAGAAACATTTTTGCCTGGTGCTTAAAGGTATATAATGAAGGTGCCAGGCAAACTTCCCTGGGGAGAGCATTCCACAGACGGGGAGCCACTGCAAAGAACCCCCGTTCTTGCGTTGCCACCCTCCGGACCTCTTGAGGAGGAGGGACATGAAGGAGGGCCTCAGAAGATGATCTCAGGGTCCAGGTAGGTTCATATGGAAAGAGAAGGTCCTCGAGGTATTGCAGTCCTGAGCCATTTAAGGCTTTATAGGTCAAAACCAGCACTTTGAATTGGGCCCGGAAACTAACTGGTAGCCACTGCAGTCGGACCAGCATAAGTGTAATATGCTCAAACCGTCTTCCTGCAGTGAGCAACCTGGCTGCTGAATTCTCCACCAGCTGAAGTTTCCGAACCACCTTCAGAGGCAGCCCTAGGTATAACGCATTTCAGTATTCTAACCTTAAGGCTACCAGAGCATAGACGTAGGTAGGATATTCATGTCCAGAAAGGGACGTAGCTGGGCCACCAGCCGAAGCTGATGGAAGGCACTCAGGGTCACTGAGGCCACCTGAGCCTCAAGCGACAGCAGAGGATCCAGGAGGACCCCCAGGCTCCAAACCTGCTCCTTCAGAGGAAGTGTAACCCTATCAAGAGCAGGCGACCTCCCACCCATTTTCCTTGAAGCTTGTATCTATTTTATTCTGGGTTGTTTTATTTGATGTTTAATGTATTATAAACTGCTTTGAGATCTTTTCTTTAAAATACAGAACTGAACTGAACTGAATAATAATAATATTTCTCTAAATTACACAATTTCTTTAAATTTATAATTTCTTTAAAATACAGAAATGAAATCATAGAATCAGAGTTTGAAGAGACCCATGGGTCATCTTGTCCATGGGTAGGCAACCTAAGGCCCAGGGGCCGGATCCGGCCCAATCACCTTCTCAATCCAGCCCACTGACAGTCTGGGAATCAGCATGTTTTTACATGAGCAGAATGCTTTTATTTAAAATGCATCTCTGGGTTAATTGTGGGGCATAGGAATTCGTTCATTCCCCCCCCAAAAAAAAGTCCGCCCCCCCACAAGGTCTGAGGGACAGTGGACTGGCCCCCTGCTGAAAAAGTTTGCTAGCCCCTGATTTTAGTCCAACCCCCTGCAATACAGGAATCTCACCTAAGGCATCCATGACAGGTGGCCATCCAACCTCTACTTAAAAAGCTCCAAGGAAGGAGTTAAAGCAGGCACCCCTAAACTGCGGCCCTCCAGATGTTTTGGCCTACAACTCCCATGATCCCTAGCTAACAAGACCAGTGGTCGGGGAAGATGGGAATTGTAGTCCAAAACATCTGGAGGGCCGAAGTTTGGGGGTGCCTGAGTTAGCTATCCCTCCCAGTTTGGTGTCATCTGCAAATTTGATGAGCATCCCCTCAATTCCTTCATCCAAGTAGTTTATAAAGACATTGAACAACAACAGGGCCAGGACAGAAGCTTGTGGCACCCCACTTGTTACTTTTTCCTAGGAGTACAAGGCACCACTAATCACCACTCTTTGGGTTTGGTCCGCCAGCCAGCTACAAATCCACCTTAGTTACCTCATTTAACCCACATTTTACCAGCTTCCTCGCAATATTATTATGGGGGACTTTGTCAAAAGCCGTACTGAAATAAAGATACACTATGCCCACACCATTCCCGTGATTCACCAAGCTTGCTACTCTATCCAAGAGAGAGAGAGAGAGAGAGAGAGAGAGAGATCAGATTGGTTTGTCATGACTTATTTTTGAGAAACCTATGCTGGGTCTTAGTAATCACTAGGGCTGCTTGATATCTGATTTTCAACATTGTGATATATCACCATCTAAACATCACAATATTTTGATCTATCACAATACAGTGGTACCTCGGTTTAAGTACACAATTGGTTCCGGAAGTCTATACTTAACCTGAAGCGAACTTTCCCATTGAAAGTAATGGAAAGTGGATTAATCCGTTCCAGACAGGTCCACAGAGTACTTAAACTGAAAGTACTCAAACCGAAGCGTACTTAAACTGAGGTATGACTGTATCTGAAATAAGGCTGAAGCTATATAGAAGTGAATGTGGGAATGTCCTGGCTACTGCTAAAACCTATTGGTCTAATTCTAAAACTGATAAATTTTTACTTACTCTTAACATTTTGTTATACCTGCTATTCTTACAACTGCTATTTTACCAATAAAGTTTAAATCATCACATTTTCTCTAAAATTTAAGCGTTAGAAATAATCAGTAAAACAGACATCAAAGCAAAATAAAAAAAATTCCTTCCAGTAGCACCTTAGAGACCAACTAAGTTTGTCATTGGTATGAGCATTCGTGTGCATGTTATCTGAAGAAGTGTGCATGCACACGAAAGCTCATACCAATGACAAACTTAGCTGGTCTCTAAGGTGCTACTGGAAGGATTTTTTTATTTTGTTTCGACTACGCCAGACCAACACGACTACCTACCTGTAAATAGATATCAAAGGTAAGGTGAGTGAATGTTCCCTAAAAAATTAACATCACAAAATAAGTAAAAGGAAAATTCAGTGTCACACTTTTAGTTACTGTATCTAAGTATAATTCACTATTGAGTATAAAAGGTAAAGGACCGCTGGACAGTTAAGTCCAGTCAAAGGCGACTATGGGGTGAGGCGCTCATTTCACTTCAGGCGGAAGAAGCTGGCATTTGTCCACAGACAGCTTTCTGAGTCATGTGGCCAGCATAACTAAACCGCTTCTGGTGCAACAGAACACCATGACAGAAACCAGAGTGCACAGAAACGCTGTTTACCTTTCCGTTGCCGCAGTACCTATTTATCTACTTGCACCGATATGTTTTTGAACTGCTAGGTTGGCAGAAGCTGGGACAGAGCAAAGGGAGCTCACCCCATAACACGGATTTGAACTGCCAACCTTGCAATGGGCAAGCCCAAGAGGCTCAGTGGTTTAAACTACATCCCACAACTCCAGTTATTTGATTGATAGTTAATTTTCTTTTCTAAACCAGGCCAAAGTAGAAAGAATGGAATGGATAAATTTTAACAGAACAAAAGATTTTAAAACAAAATTTATATTTTTATTGCCAGGAAAAAATGATTTCTTTTATAAACCAGGCCAAACCAGAAAGAATGGATAAAATTTTACAGAACAAAAAAATATTAAATGAAATTTATATTTTTTGCAAGGAAAATCTGCATTTCGGCATTCTCTGGCAATAGAGATGTCATTTGTCTTTGAAGAACATTACTGGCAGTGCTGAACACACTTTCAGATGGCACACTTGTTCCATTTTTGGATAGCCAAAAAATTCTTTGCAAGCACCTTCAACACTGGGAAGGATGCCTCATGTGCCTTCCACCATATCAGAGGGCATTCGTCAATGTCCTCTGTTGCCATAGCCATATAGTCTGTGGGTTGCTTCTGCCCCAAAAGAAAGGCGCACACAAAAAACACAGGGGGTCCCTTTTATTCTGAGACAACGCTACAAAAAGGAAGTTCCTACCGGTAGGAAGGGTAGTGCCACAGAGAAGCTCATCACTGGAGCAAGGAAGGGAAAGGGTTAACACACACACACACACACACAGAGAGAGAGAGAGAGAGAGAGAGAGAGAGAGAGAGAGAGAGAGAGAGAGAGAGAGAGGAAGCAGGGGAGACTGTAGAGATAGTTTCTGAAAGATCTGTTTCTCAATCAGGCTGCAGTTTTTGCACAACCTTTTGTAGCTATTTGTAGCGATAACCTTTTCTCAAAGAGGCAGCGGTTATTTGCAGCAGCCTGTTTCTCAAAGAGACAGAGATTTTTAGAGGGTCATTTTTTCTCAACCTGTAGCTATTTGTAGCAATGGTAGGGGAGAGCTGACCAGTTCTCAAAGAGGCAGAAATGTTTACAGGCATCTGTTTTTGCTCAGCCTATTGTAGCTATTTCCAGTGATGATGGGGAGAGCTAACCTGTTCTCAAAGATGTGGTGATTTTTGCAGCAGCCTGCTGGCAGGGAAGAGCTGGCTAAGGCAGCATTAGCAAGGGCTGACTGTTGAATTATCTGTTCTAGGACCTTTCCTGGTATTGATGTCAAGTTCAACTGTCAGTAGGTACCTGGGTCTTCACCCTTTGAAGATGGGGACAACATTAGGAAGAACTTCCTGACAGTAAGAGCTGTTCGGCAGTGGAATTTGCTGCCAAGGAGTGTGGTGGAGTCTCCTTCTTTGGAGGTCTTTAAGCAGAGGCTTGACAGCCATCTGTCAGGAATGCTTTGATGGTGTTTCCTGCTTGGCAGGGGGTTGGACTGGATGGCCCTTGTGGTCTCTTCCAACTCTATGATTCTATGATTCTATGATTCTATGATCTGCCCACCTCCAGCCTGCAGGGGCCTCACCTGTTCTCCAAGAATTCTCAACGATCATAGACAAAGGCTCTGAGATTACATCCTCAATCTCCTTTAGAACCCTTGGAGGCAGCTCTTCAGGCCCTGGAGATTTGAATTCATTTAAAGTAGCTAGGTGGTCCCTTACTACCACCTCTTTTCCTATACAGCGGTACCTCTACTTACGAATTTAATGCATTCTGAACGCATATTTGTAAGTCGAAAAAAATTGTAAGTCGAAGCAACCCTATCTAATACATAGAAATAAGATGGTTATCCAGAAGAAAATCACTAATCAGAGTATTTGAATGATGAGAGCCATTGCAAAGATTTCTCTCATTTCAGTGACAAGGAATGGGTCGCAAAACTGGCTTACCTGTGTGACATCTTCAGCCTGCTCAATGAACTCAATCTGGGCCTTCAGGGGAAAATGACAACTGTTTTCAAGTTGGCAGACAAAGTAGCTGCATTTAAAGCCAAACTGGAGTTGTGGGGACGGCGCGTGAACAGAGGCATTTTGGACATGCTTCAGACATTAGCGGAGATTTTAGGCGAGACTGAGCCTGAACATTCATTCTCCCAGTTGGTGCACGATCACCTGTCTTTGCTTTTAAGAGAGTTCGAGTGCTACTTCCCAACCACAAAAGACCCACGAACTGGTAAGGAATGGATCCACGACCCAACAAATCAGGTGAATCTAGCATGTCTGTGCAAGAAGATGATCAACTGCTGGAGATTGCAAATGACGGCGGCCTTAAAACAACGTTCGAGATAACAACTCTGCCCGTGTTCTGGATTAAAGTCATGGCGGAATACCCTGAGATTGCCACCACAGCACTTAAATCCCTATTGCCATTTCCGACAACCTATCTGTGTGAAGCGGGGTTTTCTGCATGGACTAAAACAAAACAACGGAATAAACTGGACATAAGCAACACACTTCGGGTGTCATTGTCTCCTATTACCCCCAGGAGTTTGGGATTTGATATCCCGAAGGAGTCTCAAAACGGCTAACATTCTCCTTTCCCTTCCTCCCCCACAACAAACACTCTGTGAGGTGAGTGGGGCTGAGAGACTTCAGAGAAGTGTGACTAGCCCAAGGTCACCCAGCAGCTGCATGGGGAGGAGCAGAGACGCGGACCTGGTTCCCCAGATTACGAGTCTACCGCTCTTAACCACTACACCACACTGGTTCTTTGGGGCCTTCAATATTTCTCCTTTTAGAAACTCCCATCCATCTTGGACTCCCTTCAATGAATGAGTAATAATTATAAAATCAACATAATAAATATAATTGCAAAAAGTGGTGCCTGGATATTCTGTTGTGGTGATTGTAACCAAAGTTTAAGGTGCCATTTGGGGATTAGTTTATATATCTGAATTTCTAGTGCTGACCCTAAGAATTTGGGATGGGTTATGCAATGTTATACAATGATATAGGAAACTTCATTCATAATGCCTTCCAGAAAACAATATGCCTTACATAAATCTATTTTATAACAACCCTGGTTTACCAATAGCAATCATTACAACCTCAAGGCCCCCAGGAGACCAAACAAAATTATTTTATCAAGATCATCGTGATAAATCAGTACATATTTCTGGTATGTTCATATGCATATTACCTACATGTAATTTAGCAAGATCTAGAAGCAAAGTCCTATATATTATTTCTTTCCTTTACACCCTTTTTATCCTGCCTTTCTAACTGAAAAGGGTGCTTGAAATAGTTTTAGCAACATAGTAATACGGTATACGAGTTTGAATATACAGTAGCACCTTGGCTTAGGTAATATAAACTTCGGGTTGCGAAAGCGGCAAACCCAGAAGTGTTTCACTGCATGCACTTGTGCAGAAGCGGTCCCTCCGGTTGCGGATCCGACCAGAGCTCTGGAACAGATCCCGTCCGCAACCAGAGATACCACTGACACTTAAAAACTACAAAACCAGAGTATTTTATCATGACCCCAGCCCACTGAAGAGAGTGAGAGTCCATATCCTATTGATTTCACTTGGACTCACACTTGACTTGTCTTCTCTAGATTAGAGCCCAGAAGTCCCATGAAAGCTCTCCAATTTGAAAACAGATGTATAGTTCATTCAACATGAAACTGCATTTTGTCATTTCAGCATTTCTGTACTAATATAAAGAATCAGCAACTCAATGTTTCTCCATTAGCATACATCTCAAATTTGCCCTGTAAAGGTAAAGGGATCCCTGACCACTAGGTCCAGTCGTGACCGACTCTGAGGTTGCAGCGCTCATCTCACTTTACTGGCCAAGGAAGCCGGCATTTGTCCACAGACAGCTTCCAGGTCATGTGGCCAGCATGACAAAGCCGCTTCTGGTGAACCAGAGCAGCGCACGGAAACACTGTTTACCTTCCTGCCGGAGTGGTACCTTACCGGTACACTGTGGCAGAGCCACTTCTGAAGAAAACCTACACATTTTACCTATTTAGTTGCTACAAATAATATCTACCTCAAATGCCTTCAGTATTAGACAAGCATGCCAGCTGCAGAAATCATCAACATCATTCCCATTCATTGTATTCACAGACTGGTGCGTCAAACATGACTCATACTACTTCAGTCACAAAAAACTATCAGACATGCCACAACTTCCAAACAGAAGCAATGAGTGCCTCTGACCCACAGTACTCTTCGGGAAACAATAAAACCTTCTCTACTTAATGAACATGTCAGCCAAAGAGAAAAGGCCTGTATTGTCATGAATATTTTATGGTGAACTAGAAAATTGCTTTTAACAGCTATGTCCTCACAACATATTAGTATGATCAGATTCATGACGTCTACAAAAAAGTATACAAAGGCTATATTCAGAGTTTTAATGAGCGATGCCAAAGGCACAAATTAGGTTTAAATTATGAATAGGTTGTATTCTTGAAGTCCAGTCTTTTCAACACCACAAAAGAATATCCTATATGTTTTCAATGATTATATTACTTTTTATTATAGATAGATCACTGTCTTAGTTATCATTTTAACACCAAGTTAAAACTTGCATACTGAGAAATTAAAATTTTCCAAAGATTGCCTATGTAAAAAACTAATCTCCAAGACATTTTACTTATGACTATAAAGTGTAAAATGAAAATGTATTTTTAGTGAATTTGTTTTGCACACACACAGAGTTCACTCAGACAATGTTCATATATTTTTAAATCTAAACTTTTAAATCTAAGCCTCCTCCCAATAACACCCTCTTAGCTCCCCTGTTTTCCCTATTTTAAGATGTAAAATAAGCCATAGCAGGATTTTTAAGCATTCAAGGAATATAAGCCATACCCCGAAAATAAGACATAGTGATAGGCGCAGCAGCAATGCTGGCAATGCAGGAGGAGGAGGGAAAAAATAAGATATCCCCTGAAAATAAGTGTTTTGTTTTGTTGAAAAATAAATATAAGACTGTGTCTTATTTTTGGAGAAACACAGTAGGTATAGGGGACTCTTGCTGGAAGGAAACTTTGCCCCTCCCTCTTTATGCGAGTGAAAGTGTTTTCTGCTTGCTAATGGTGGCAACACATGAAAGATTCAGCACTCCAGTGCCCCACATTTAACTTAACACACAATATGTGAGGAACGAACACAACTATCTAACCAACGTTTTGAAACCTAGTCTCTGAACTTGAACCCACCAACATAGTTTCTCGCGTTATTTCCTGTGTGAATCAATGTGCAATGATCATCTTGAGTATCTTAAGCTATTTCAGACACTAAAATCCTTGCACTAGAACTCAACATATATTTTACAAGTCCTTCAGAATTTTAGATCAAGTTAATGGCTGCCAAAATATTTTCATCTGAGAAAAATGTAGCATATGATTTGGGTATGTCCAACGTATATCAAATGGAAATAGTAATAAATTCAAAGGAACATTCGAACAAATGCTGTTAATTCTCAAGAATATATTAGCACAAAGCCACTTAGACTAGCAATTCACTTAGAGGATGAACCCCCCAGAATCCATTTAAAAATTATCTCTAAAAATTGTTCACTGAGCATCATTTTTCTTCTGCTCAATATTTGTCACAAATACATGCTTAACAGTGTTATTGCTTAGAAGATTGCACTGTATATGCATGGCATTCTATTCATGGTCCACACTTCAGTAAATGTCAAAATTTGCTGAAACACTAAGAGACAGTGAGATCATAGCTATTTATAGAAACAAGCTTCTGCAGTATCTGACTGCAGTGCCAAGATACAGGAATGATATTTTTATTTAAGCTGTAGTAGAACATACCTCAACATGGAATTATAGCAAGCTATAGCTGACAATCACCAGGTATTTGTCCATTCTGTTTTAAAAGCCTTTTTACTCACAAATGATTATAATATGTTGAACACTATGAAACTAGACTAAGGATTCAAACCAGAAGATAAAAATCAAGCAGAACTTTAAAACGTAATGGACAGTGTTCTCGAAGCTACCAACATGGGTCTGACCAAACTGCGGGAGGCAGTGCAAGACAGGAGTGCCTGGCGTGCTCTGGTCCATGGGGTCACGAAGAGTCGGACACGACTAAACAACAAACAATATAAGTAATATGGTTTATATATTGCAAGCCATATTCAAACTGAAAGTCCTTCACAGTAAGACACTAGGATGAGCTCCGCACAGACAATATGTGCTAGTCTCTCAACAATGATAAGGCGATCTGGAACATGTTCCCAAGTTAGAATAATAAAACTATAGAATTGTAGAGTTGGAAGGGACCCCAGTATCAATGTAGGAATCTCATCCATGACAGAGGGCCATCCAATCTTTGCTTAAAAACCTCCAATGTCTGCTACCTCTTGTGGGAGTCTGTTTCACGGTTGAACAGGTCTTCTTAAGGTCAGAAAATTCAGTCCTTTCTCCAAACTATGAGAATTTTCCCTGTGTTTTTTGGGGGGGGGAGGGGGCAAAGAGCTAACCATGGTCAGGATTACATGTGCACCAAATTTATCTCCAAAAACGGAATCTTTTGCTTTCAATTTTGGTTAACCACAGCTTGCCATGCCATCCAGACCCAGAATGCTTAAAACAAAGAATGGTTTGAAGTTGCTTCTTTTAAGCTAAGCCTGGTGAACATTAACCAGTTCATCACTCCCACACTACCTCCAGCCACACACACAAAGAGGAATCCAAAAGCCCAAAGCACAACCAAGAGCTGGTTCATGAATAACTATAAATCACGGTTTAGCACTACATGCAGTTTAGAATGAACCTGAGCAAAGCCTCAGGCTTGTTTGCTCCCCCTTCTTTTGCTGTACAACTGGGAAAGTGACTTCTGGAATTTCATTCTTTTTCCACAACTTCTTAGATCACACTTTAAAAACAATCTGGATGCTTGATTATACAAGCTTCACATCATTCCATCCTATTTCCCTATACAAATTAATTATAGGTTAGTACCAATCAATAGCATCAAATAGATTACAATTTTATATTTATATATATTGCAGCATAGGCCAGGATTATATATAACTTAATATTACCTATAATGGATAGTTAAACTTTTTCCAAAAAATAAGTTAATTTCTGTCACATCTACTCATTCCAAAGAATAATCACCAGATGGAAAGGAACGAATATTTACACAGATGAGGCATCAACATAAAACTCCAAGCAAAATAAAAAAATTCCTTCAGTAGCACCTTAAAGACCAACTAAGTTTATATTTTGGTATGAGCTTTCGTGTGCATGCATACTTCATCAGATACACTGAAACAGAAGTATCTGATGAAGTGTATCTGAAGAAGTGTGCATGCACACGAAAGCTCATACCAAAATAAAATCTTAGTTGGTCTTTAAGGTGCTACTGAAGGAATTTTTTTATTTTGTTTCGACTCAGACCAACACGGCTACCTACCTGTAAATAAAACTCCAAGGTTAATATAAAAATTAGTAAAACTATTTGGCCTCAGCTTTGCTTTGTATACTTCCTTCAATATCCTTCCCATTTCCATTGTTAAGTATTATTTTTCCATAGTTGAAATTAAATATTACAAAAAAATCTATGCTCCAAATGATTCCAAAAGTACAGATCTCCCATCCCTTACAGAATGTTAGGTATACTTCTCACATATGGCATAATATTAAACAGCTAATATTAGCTTTATCTCTTACCAGAACTTGGCATATGGTTTACTCTGGCTGGATTTAACAATTCTACTGGCTGGTCCCTGCCAGAAAGTCCATCTGAAAAAAAGAGAGAAAGCCACCTAGTGTTAGTAGCTCCAGCAGGTTAAAGTTCACCAGAGGTTCTGAAGACATGACCTGATGAAAAAAGCAGGTTCTCTCCATAGGAGAGAGCATGGGTTGCGGCTAACAAGACGACCCGGGGCCTTGGGGGTGGGTCTGATATTGGGCTTTGATTGGTGGTTTAATTGTTGCTGGGGGTTTTTCCTTGTTGCAATTTGTTGATTGACAGCCCTTGCTTGGTTTAAGCTGAAGGAGCAGTTTGTGCTACCTCTTTGCTGCTCGCTTCGAATCTCCCGCCCACCCTCCGCTTCATTTAGGCCCCTTTGCTTGACCTTGCAGTGCCTGTCTAGGTGGTCGCCTGTATTCAGGGGCCTGGTGGGAATTTTTCCACTTGACTGATTGGCTGGTGCCAGGTGGTTTTTGCTTACCATACTGCAACTAGTCACAACTTGTAAGGTTGCGGTTAGTCATTGGTTCAAATAATTGGTCGAGGGGTACGGATTTTGGCTGGGCCTGACCCTCATGTGATTGCTGCTGCCATATAGAAGTATTCCGTTAAAGGAATCCCGGGCTCCACATGTTTGTCTGTTTATCCCCGCTAGGGGTCAGGACCACGCATGAGCCGCGGGGAGCATCTGGGGAGAGGACAAAGAAGGGCTTGTGCCCCCTGCCCCGTCCTCTCTCATAGAACAGTGTTCTCATAGAATCATAGAGTTGGAAGAGACCACAAGGGCCATCCAGTCCAACCCCCTGCCAAGCAGGAAACACCATCAAAGCATTCCTGACAGATGGCTGTCAAGCCTCTGCTTAAAGAGCTCCAAAGAAGGAGACTCCACCACACTCCTTGGCAGCAAATTCCACTGCCGAACAGCTCTTACTGTCAGGAAGTTCTTCCTAATGTTTAGGTGGAATTTTCTTTCTTGTAGTTTGAATCCGTTGCTCCGTGTCCGCTTCTCTGGAGCAGCAGAAAACAACCTTTCTCCCTCCTCTATATGACATCCTTTTATATATTTGAACATGGTTATCATATCACCTCTCAGGGGGTGCTTACTTACTGACTCCCCTACTAGGCTAGAGGGAGTCAGATCTGTCTCAGGCGGGAGACAGATGGCTGGGGAACCAATGACTAAGCAACCACTCACATTTAATTGATTGTATTTTAATAAAAAAGTTGTGGCCAAATTTTAATGCCAAAAACTTTAACAAAAATTATGGTGTCTGTGTGAGTTATTGGGGGGTCCTCTTGGTGCCTCAGCACACAAATAGAGGCGAAGAAACTGAGCTACAATTCTCTCTCTCTCTCTCTCTCTATATATATATAAATATAAATGTAAATGTAAAGGGTCCATTTTTGGGACTTTCCACTTTTTTCGGAAATCGCTTCACCGATTGCGTTCAAATTTGGACAAAGCATCCAGTACCAATACGCGAGTGCCAACATAACCTTAGATTCCACATGTGCCAAACCTTTGGCAGGTAAAAACGGAATTTTCTATAATAATAAAAACCATAGCGCCCTCCAGTGGACGTCAAAGGAACATACACCTCACCTGCTGCCATTGGCTGCATACTATCAGTGACATCACAACAGAACATTCCAACCAACTGAATATGGGCCTTTAACAGAAAACAACACCAATGCAGGGGAACCGGCCAGGCCGCAGGGGTTTGCGAGGGGTACAGGATGGGGCCAATCACAGGGATAAGTCCAGGGTGGGAGGCGGGATAGGTCATGGGTCGGAACAGGGTGGGGGCAGTCACAAGGATGAGCCACAGCAACGCGTGGCCGGGACAGCTAGTGTGTGTGTGTGTGTGTGTGTGTGTGTGTGTGTGTGTGTGTGTGTATACACACAGAGAGAGAGAGAGAGAGAGTTTTCAGGTACCTGTATAAGTACAATTTACATTACAGTACATTTTGTTTCAGTATTCAACTGTATTGAACAAAATTTTATGTTAAGAACATGGTTGTTGTTACACAGTGTGTTTATATTACTGGCATTTTGTACCATGCATTTAAATTGTAAGCAACTGTTGTAGCTTATGATACCTAATACAATACAAATTTATAATTCTAACAGTTTGGTTAAGTAATTGGTAAATAATTAGTAGAAACTTTAAGTTCATACTTCAACAAGTTGCAGAAGAAGCTATTACAGAGTTAATAAAAACATACTGAACAAAGTAATGAACAATTCTGAGAATTTTGGGTTCCTTTTTATTAAGTGCATGAAATTAAACTACAATCTGGAATCGTTTGGGGCTTTTCACTGCTGTTATAATACATGGATCAATGGCTTGTCGTGGCGAAGGGGCTTGAATAACTCAGAGAAGCTATGAGCTATGCCATGCAGGGCCACCCAAGATGGACAGGTCATAGTGGAGAGTTTTGACTAAACGTGATCCACCTGGAGAAGGAACTGGCAAGCCACTCCAGTATCCCTGCCAAGAAAACTCCATGGACAAAGACAACAGGCATATAAAAGTTATGACGCTGGAAGATGAGCCCCTCAGGTCGGAAGGCGTCCAACATGCTACTGAGGAAGAGCGGAGGACAAGTACAAGTAGATTCAGAGCTGATGAAGCGGCTGGGCCAAAGCCGAAAGGACGCTCAGTTGCGGATATGCCTGGAAGCGAAAGGAAAGTCCGATGCTGTAAAGAAAAATATTGCATAGGAACCTGGAATGTAAGAACCATGAGTGGAGGTAAGCTGGATGTGGTCAAAAATGAGATGACATGAATAAATATCGACATCCTGGGCATCAGTGAACTAAAATGGAAGGGAATGGGCGAATTCAGTTCGGGTGACTATCATATCTACTACTGTGGGCAGGAATCCTGTAGAAGAAATGGAGTGGCCCTCATAGTCAACAAAAGAGTGGCAAAAGCTGTAATGGGATGCAATCTCAAAAATGACAGAATGATCTCGATACGAATCCAAGGCAGACCTTTTAACATCACAGTAATCCAAGTTTATGCACCAACTACCGGTGCTGAAGAAAGTGAAATTGACCAATTCTATGAAGACCTACAACAACTTCTAGAAATGACACCAAAGAAGGATGTTCTTCTCATTACAGGGGATTGGAATGCTAAAGTAGGGAATCAAGAGATAAAAGGAACAACTGGCAAGTTTGGCCTTGGAGTTCAAAATGAAGCAGGGCAAAGGCTAATAGAGTTCTGTCAAGAGAACAAGCTGGTCATCACAAACACTCTCTTCCAACAACACAAGAGACGACTCTACACATGGATATCACCAAATGGGCAGCATCGAAATCAGATTGATTATATTCTCTGCAGCCAAAGATGGAGAAGCTCTATACAGTCAGCAAAAACAAGACCTGGAGCTGACTGTAACTCAGATCATCAGCTTCTTATAGCAAAATTCCAGCTTAAACTGAAGAAAGTAGGAAAAACCACTGGGCCAGTAAGATACAATCTGAATCAAATCCCTTATGAATACACAGTGGAAGTGAGGAACAGGTTTAAGGATTTAGATTTGGTGGACAGAATGCCTGAAGAACTATGGATGGAGGCTCGTAACATTATACAGGAGGCAGCAACGAAAACCATCCCAAGGAAAAGGAAATGCAAGAAAGCAAAATGGCTGTCCAACGAGGCCTTACAAATAGCGGAGGAGAGTCGGCAAGCAAAATGCAAGGGAGATAGGGAAAGATACAGGAAACTGAATGCAGATTTCCAAAAAACAGCAAGGAGAGACAAGAGGGTCTTCTTAAATGAGCAATGCAAAGAAATAGAGGAAAACAATAGAATGGGGAAAACCAGAGATCTGTTCAAGAAAATTGGAGATATGAAAGGAACATTTCGTACAAAGATTACCATAATCAAGGACAAAAGTGGTAAGGACCTAACAGAAGCAGAAGACATCAAGAAGAGGTGGCAGGAATACACAGAGGAATTATACCAGAAAGATATGGAGGTCTCGTACACCCCAGGTAGTGTGGTTGCTGACCTTGAGCCAGACATCTTGGAGAGTGAAGTCAAATGGGCCTTAGAAAGCACTGCTAATAACAAGGCCAGTGGAAGTGATGATATTCCAGCTGAACTATTTAAAATTTTAAAAGATGATGCTGTTAAGGTGCTACACCCAATATGCCAGCAAGTTTGGAAAACTCAGCAATGGCCAGAGGATTGGAGAAGATCAGTCTACATCCCAATTCCAAAGAAGGGCAGTGCCAAAGAATGCTCCAACTACCGCACAATTGCGCTCATTTCACACGCTAGCAAGGTTATGCTTAAAATTCTACAAGGCAGGCTTAGGCAGTATGTGGACCGAGAACTCCCAGAAGTGCAAGCTGGATTTCGAAAGGGCAGAGGAACCAGAGACCAAATAGCAAACATGCGCTGGATTATGGAGAAAGCTAGAGAGTTCCAGAAAAACGTCTACTTCTGCTTCATTGACTATGCAAAAGCCTTTGACTGTGTCGACCACAGCAAACTATGGCAAGTTCTTAAAGAAATGGGAGTGCCTGATCACCTCATCTGTCTCCTGAGAAATCTCTATGTGGGACAAGAAGCTACAGTTAGAACTGGATATGGAACAACTGATTGGTTCAAAATTGGGAAAGGAGTACGACAAGGTTGTATATTGTCTCCCTGCTTATTTAACTTATATGCAGAATTCATCATGCGAAAGGCTGGACTAGATGAATCCCAAGCCGGAATTAAGATTGCCGGAAGAAATATCAACAACCTCAGATATGCAGATGACACAACCTTGATGGCAGAAAGCGAGGAGGAATTAAAGAACCTTTTAATGAGGGTGAAAGAGGAGAGCGCAAAATATGGTCTGAAGCTCAACATCAAAAAAACCAAGATCATGGCCACTGGTCCCATCACCTCCTGGCAAATAGAAGGGGAAGAAATGGAGGCAGTGAGAGATTTTACTTTCTTGGGCTCCTTGATCACTGCAGATGGTGACAGCAGTCACGAAATTAAAAGACGCCTGCTTCTTGGGAGAAAAGCAATGACAAACCTAGACAGCATCTTAAAAAGCAGAGACATCACTTTGCCGACAAAGGTCCGTATAGTTAAAGCTATGGTTTTCCCAGTAGTGATGTATGGAAGTGAGAGCTGGACCATAAAGAAGGCTGATCGTCGAAGAATTGATGCTTTTGAATTATGGTGCTGGAGGAGACTCTTGAGAGTCCCATGGACTGCTAGAAGATCAAACCTATCCATTCTTAAGGAAATCAGCCCTGAGTGCTCCCTGGAAGGACAGATCGTGAAGCTGAGGCTCCAATACTTTGGCCACCTCATGAGAAGAGAAGAATCCTTGGAAAAGACCCTGATGTTGGGAAAGATGGAGGGCACTAGGAGAAGGGGACGACAGAGGACGAGATGGTTGGACAGTGTTCTCGAAGCTACGAACATGAGTTTGACCAAACTGCGGGAGGCAGTGCAAGACAGGAGTGCCTGGCGTGCTATGGTCCATGGGGTCACGAAGAGTCGGACACGACTAAACGACTAAACAACAACAACAACAACAACATCCTGCCCTTTGTCCTATAAAAGCAGTGAAAGACAAAAGGCAAACAAAAGACTTACCGGTAAATACTGAAAACTGTGTAGGATTTAAGAGGCTAAATAGGAAAAGCTCGGCAGCAACTTTGTTCATGTTCTGAAGGTCATAAAGAAAAGAGGCTGCCATGTCTCCCATGATGGCTAGCCTTCGCTCTGCCACTGCAGTGGTGTTCAAAAAGGATCCGTACCAGGACTGTGGAACAAGCCCATAGCCGTAGAAGCCCATAGCCAAAGCTGTACAAATACTGGAAACTGCCCAGAGTAGCTGGGAAAACCCAGCCAGATGGGTGGGGTATAAATAATAAAATTAGAATTATTTATTATTAAATTCCCTGTAAAGGAACAATAGATTCCATTTGAAGAATGACAGCATTTTTAGAAGAAGAAGCAACATTTTTGGGTCACACTGGTAACCCTCCCTTCTTGCAAAGTGGTAGTGTTTCAAACTGTGCCCACCTAAGATGCCCACTAGTACAAGATCAGAGGTGCCAGAACTCACCATGAACACCTCCCTTGTTCTCTTATGGTGGCAATGGCTCCTACTTGAGAGGAGCCGGAACTGAGTTCTGGTGAGTTCCAGGTGGCGGGGGGGAAAGCCCTGCTGTGACTCATATCATAAAACATCCAGGAAAAGAAATTCACATTTAGCAACTACGATTGTGAGCATGGCAGGCTGCAAAAGTGTACAGGGCAGGATAAGTTTTAAAAGGTTGCTGGTGAGATTTCATGAAGGACAAATGGGGCCATATAGCACTATAACCTATTGGTGTAATCAAAATATTAATAAATATGCTACAATCTAAATCAAATCCCTTATGAATACACAGTGGAAGTGAGGAACAGGTTTAAGGATTTAGATTTGGTGGACAGAGTGCCTGAAGAACTATGGATGGAGGCTCGTAACATTATACAGGAGGCAGCAACAAAAACCATCCCAAGGAAAAGGAAATGCAAGAAAGCAAAATGGCTGTCCAACAAGGCCTTACAAATAGCGGGGGAGAGGAGGCAAGCAAAATGCAAGGGAGATAGGGAAAGATACAGGAAACTGAATGCAGATTTCCAAAAAATAGCAAAGAGAGACAAGAGGGCCTTCTTAAACGAGCAATGCAAAGAAATATCTGGAGGGCCGCTATTTGGGGATGCCTGTTGTCGAGTATATTAAGCAGGTAGGTAGCCGTGTTGGTCTGACGCAGTCATAAAAAAATTAAAAAAATCCTTCCAGTAGCACCTTAGAGACCAACTAAGTTTGTCATAGGTATGAGCTTTCGTGTGCATGCACACTTCTTCAGATACACTGAAACAGAAGTCACCAGACCCTTATGTATAGTCAGAGGGTGGGGAGGGGTATTACTCAGAAGGGTGGTGGGAATGGGTGATTGGCTGATAGGAGTGGTAAACCTGTTGATGACTGTTAACGACTGCAATTGATCTTGCAGGAAAAAGCAAGGGGTAAGATGGCATAAGAAAGCTTTATCATGTATGAGATAAGAATCTAGTGTTTACTTACTATATTAAACAGTCCAATATATTTTTCTCTGAGAGAGCATTTTCAGTCATTTTGGATTGTCATCTCCCACCAGTAGGAGGCAGGGCTAGACTATGAGGAGGAATCTTTGTGTTGGGCTCCCCAGTTCTCCTTCAAGTACACCTTACTTTTAAAATTCTTATTATTTATTAATTCATTCTTTCCCCACCCCCAATCTAAGGAGGACTAGGATTCATGTGGATGGCGATCTCAGGATATCTAAAGCGACATGTTCCTGCCTCTCCACTTTTCAGATTGAATGGGTGGGTTAACTGAAAGGAGGAACCTGTTTGCTTTCTCCTGCCTTTTTGCCTTCTCCTTTATGTTTTCAGTGAAAACTTATTTATCCACCTTGTAGAATTTAATAAATGTGGTGGAGCAAAATCACAAGGCCACTCTATATATGTCCTGTAAGAGGGTGTGGATGTGACCACCCCTCTATTATAATTATAAATGAAATGTCTATACCTCCCTTCATCTGAGGATCACAGGACGGTTTTAAAATATAAAGACACAAAATACATACTATAGTACCAAACAAAAATAATAACTCACCCCCCCCCCACACACACACACACATTAAATTGTGGGCATGATTCCCTGAGTCCTATGGAACATCAATTTTACTTGAAGCCTTAGGACTATGTGGTCTGGGTGAACACCACCACTTTCCCCCAAAAGGCCCGAAACCCCAGCAATCTAACCTGCCTGGACAGGAGGATAGGAGAACTGTGTGTATATGTTTGTTCATGTTGACTTGATGTGTGTGTTCGACAAATATTTAGTCCTGCGGGAGGGCTGCCATTTACAGAAAACAATGACAACTGGCTTGTAACAGGTCATCTCCTGTGAACGCAGAAATGTAAAAAGCCACACAGTTATGAATACAGCCAAAAAGTCATGTGAGGAATTCAGCACGGTACTGTGTTGATCCTTCCATCAAGGCAAGCATATCAGCTTCGCAGACAGAACAATCCCTGCTCCTTCCCCCATGCACTGTTCTCAAGGGCACATGAGGTGGGGGGGCAGGCTCCATTGTGGAAGCAGAAGTCATTTGAATCCTGCTCTGTGTATATGGGACTGAGGTTGAGTAAGGGAAAATAGAAGCCTTGATAATAATTAGGAAGGAGTACTTTTCTATAAGCAATACTTACAGTACACCTGCCCCAGATATGTACTTGCAACACCACTAATATACACAAAGAACTCGTTTCCATCACATCCATGCCAGACTGCATGATTACTTCTGTTATCCTTTCCTTCCTCTGTCCTGAAAGTGATGGCTTCATTTATTATTACTATTTATTAAATTTGTACTGTATACTGCCCTTCATCCGAAGATCACAACATAAAAATACAAAATAATTCATAGGTGTGGTGAGCATGTTGTCTCAAAACATAAGGAGTATGCTTTCTTTATCCAAGATACTCACTGCCTTTCAGCTCAACTGCTGAGCAGACATTGGAACAGTGGCTTTCTAAAGGCAATTAAATGTGAGGGAAAGCACATCCTTCCAGTTCAAGAAGGATACTGACAAGCTGGAACGTGTCCAGAGGAGGGCAACCAAAATGGTCAAAGGCCTGGGAACGATGCCTTATGAGGAACGGCTTAGGGAGCTGGGTATGTTTAGCCTGGAGAAGAGAAGGTGAAGGGGTGATATGATAGCCATGTTCAAATATATAAAAGGATGTCATATAGAGGAGGGTGAAAGGTTGTTTTCTGCTGCTCCACAGAAGCGGACATGGAGCAATGGATTCAAACTACAAGAAAGAAGATTCCACCTAAACATTAGGAAGAACTTCCTGACAGGAAGAGCTGTTCGACAGTGGAATTTGCTGCCAAGGAGTGTGGTGGAGTCTCCTTCTTTGGAGGTCTTTAAGCAGAGGCTTGACAGCCATATGTCAAGAATGCTTTGATGGTGTTTCCTGCTTGGCAGGAGGTTGGACTGGATGGCCCTTGTGGTCTCTTCCAACTCTATCATTCTATGATTCTATCCAGGCATGTAGAGCAGGTGCCCTTGTCTGAGAGAAGATCCATTTTCTATTCATGCCAGAACATTTCCCAGTGCTCTGTGCCTTTTAAAAAACTTGCCTACTTGCCTGATAGACAAAGCAAGTGAAAAAATTTAATATATTTTTGTTGAAATTCGTGTAATACACTAAAATGTAAAGAAATTGTTCCTTCAGCAGATTCCTGAAGAACACAATATTACAGACAATCCATGCGTGCTGAAGGACAAAAGTCACCTGCCATTATGAAAAAGTCTGAAGTACTAGCTTTACTCAAAATAATTCAACTCTTTGTCAGGGGCTGGAAGACATTATACAGTACAGCCAAATCACAGTCCCAAACATTGATAAATATTTTTGTACTGCAAATCCACATTGGGAGGCAACAATTTGGGAGAGATATTAAATGAAAAGGATGCTTATCCCCATGAAATATCCCTAACAAATGCCAAAGATACAGCTGCTTTTCCACAAGCAAGGGTTCCAGAACAGTTTCCAAAGCAAACATGTGAAGATGACAGAGTTTAGAAGCACATTTTAGTAATGTAAAGGCTTGAATATACAGTACCCTCTTGGCATGGTGCTCTGGACAGTTAGAGAAATCATTTATGAGTCTTCAGTCCAAATCCTGAAATGCTTGACATCTTTTGAAGAGTAATGGTCTCTTCTATGCCCTGAATTTGCCCAGCATCCTGCCTACCACATTGGCCAGCCAAATGCATCACAAACACGGCAGGTAGATGGCGAGAAGCAGAATATCACCATCAGTTGCTTTGGACTTTTCCAAAATGCCGTGCAACCAACAATGCCCTCACTCTTCCCTCACAGTTCGAGAATAAGGAGGTGAGCAGTGTTAAGAAACACAGATACATAAGCTATTTCCCAAATTGCTCCTTAAACCTAGGTCACAGTCGCTGTGACGAGATGTCTAGGCACCTTTTAAAAAAAAACAAGATTGCAAAGCTGAAAACGAATTGTATATATTGTCAACACAATAAAATTCAGAAAGCGTAATGTGGTGTTTTCCCATTTTTTAAGCTTCTCTTTTGATTTCCTTTGGTTACTTCAGGTGTATTATGTGGCCTTTTGAAACACAGAAGCAATTAACATTTCCAAAAATAAAGCATCAAAAGTATCCCAAACCATACCATTGTATTTGGGGCAAATTAATCCCGAGTAACTACCATTTCCTGATTCTGTACTAACAACAACAACAACAACAACAACAACAACAACAACAACAACAACAAACACACAGGCGTGTTGAGTTGGGCTCAACATTAGGGAGGCCGTCACATGTGCATGACACATGCATTTCGCACCTCACCCCCGCCCCCTAGTCCAGCCAGGTCTGCCAGGACGCATGGGCATCCCTCTGAGGATTGCCAGAACGCCTTCCCAGAAAGCGCTCTGGTGATCACAGCAGTGAGCGGGGAGGGTGAAAAACGCCCTCCACGCCTCCCACACGCACCTGGCGGGCCAGCACTTACCTGAGAATGCTGACTCAGCAGCATCGTCTCACAGCACTGCCCAGCTGAGAGCAGCGGCAATCCACCATGATTCTCCTGCTTCTCTCCAGCTCCTGGGTCAGACCTGACCCAGGAGCTCCCTCGCACCTGCAGCCCTGTACAGACGAGGGGCGGTGACACAGCAACGTTACTGCCGCAGCCTCTCCTCCACTGGGTCAGACCTAACTCAGGAGCAGAGCTGAGGCTGGGCACAAGTGCTTGCCTGGGGGAAGCGGGGGGTGCAAGCCCCCTCATTATTGGAGGGGCTCAGCTCCCTGCCTAGAAATATGGAGGGGGCTGAAGCCCCTGCCAACACATATTAGAAGCCTACACAACTGGTGGCAGAGACAGCCACCTTGAGTGTCCAGTTCGGTGCCCCTCAATTCCCCCACTCCAACATTTGTTTTGTTTTTAAGCCCCACTGTGAGAGTCTAAGGTAAATAACACTTTTATTATATTTTAGTCTATGTGCTGCCAAAGCAAGCATGGTAAATGACACTTTAAAATGAACTACAAGCAGTGACCACTTTAGGCGTTTCCTATATGTGTATGACCACGCAGGCACACTGAACCCAGAAGGGACCCAAAAGTCATAAAATGGGGTGGGGCAGGGCGGGGCAGGAGTGGGGTCTTTGCAGGCTTTTACAACAGATTTTCAAATATACTTGATTTCACTTAAACGCATGGTGCCTTGAAACTATGACGGAGTTTGAGGCTCAATGCCACTGATAATACTCCCTAGTGATTTATTAGAACACCACAAGTAAAGCATGATGGTATAGGTCCAGTAAGGAAAGCATCTCTGGATGCTCAGTACTGACAGAAACGGCTTTTTAAAAAAATACATACTTCAATGGCGCACAATACTTTGTGCCCCAGATTTTCACGTTTAAAAAAATCAGTCATAACCTTTATGAAAGAATATTAACTTGCAATCTCCAATAATGTTTCTCTGGGACAAAAAAGCTTTTGTAGTTAAGATAAAATGGAAGTATGGCACCCTCAGTGTGGTGACCCCTGACATTAGAATGAACAGAGCACCAATATTTTGAGGTTATTTTAAAAGCAAGAAAAGGGCAATAATTCAACTTTCACTTCAACTTGAATTCATTTCAGGACAAACCAACCGGCTACTAATAATTTATATTTACTTCCCAAATGTGAAATTTACATTTTACTGCATGGCACTTCAATATAAATAAAAAGTATATGAATAGCCCTTGAGGGCACCTAAAGTTCAAAATAGCAACACAGCAGTCAAAGTAAGTGGAGGAAAAGTTAACTCCTCCACACTATCAAAATACAGAGAATAAAATAATTCATTATTTTATTATAGCACTCACAGAACTATTAACAATTTCATCTGTTATTACTGGTGGCTTTATTAGCACATAAAAATCACTATACTGTATCCTGTTTCTGCACCCAATACTACTACATGGGTGGTGTTTCTTGGTCACTTCTATGCAGGACAAAATGTGGAGGCCTCTTTCATGCCAACATCTTATCATAACGTGTCACCTCCACAAGACTGCACTGAGTAGCTAAACACACAGCAATCTGTGTTAATGAAAGCACAGAAGACACACTACTGGGTGTGCCTGTGGAGTTTATAGCAAAAATGTCACAGACCAAGATATACCTAAGACTGTCAATATGTGGTAACTTCCTAGCCATTAAAGGAGCAATTATATCGAAACTTGGGAGTTCAGAACTCCAAGTTTGGAAAAGTCCAGGTTTTGAAAAGAGCAGGTACCACTTGATGAAAGCCTGGAAAGGCCCAAGCTGAGGGATGTGCTGAGACACTTGAGAGACTGAAGCTGGCACAGGCTCAAAGAACTGGAACGTCAGTAAAAAGAGGCCCGACATACATAGAATCAGCACAGAGCAAAGTTTGGGGGGAGACAGTGCGCATGCTTAATTCCCAGCCCTCAGATCACAGGAAGCAGAAGGCACAGGGGCTAGAGGTCTAGCTGGTATGCACAAAGCTAGAGCAACATCTGGCCAAGCTGGCCCAGTTGAAGCACATGGAAGGCTGTAATACAAGATGCACTCCAGTGTCCCAATACTTTCGGGGGCAGCAGGTTCTGTAAGTCAGCTAGACAAAGCCTATCCAGCCCCTGTAGGAAGTTCGGCTACTTTAATTCTAGGCATCTTCCTGTTTCTGTTTGTGGAAGCTTTATAAATCCTTACAGAACACTTAGTCATACTTCTCCAAGGGTAAAAGGTAACGGTAACGGGACAGTTAAGTCCCATCAAAGGTGATTATGGGGTGCAGCACGCATCTCGCTTTTCAGGCCAAGGGAGCCAGCATTTGTCCACAGACTGCTTTCCAGGTCATGTGGCCAGCATGACTTAACAGCTTCTGGCACAATGGGACACCGTGACAAGTGCCAGAGCGCACAGAAATGCCATTTACCTTCCCGTTGCAGCAGTACCTATTTATCTACAGTTGCAATGGTATGCTTTCGAACTGCTAGGTTGGCAGAAGCTGGTATCAGAAGGAAATGGGGCAGATCTTGCAATTTACCAGGGACGACGACAATGACCCACTGCTTCAGCTTCCACCAACATCTACCCCCACTACTTTAAAACTCTTTATAATTCCTCAAATTCTTCCACTGGTCATTTTCACCCAGAGCACCCTATTAGACTTCTCTATTCATACCTGGTCCCAGATCCTGCTACATGTCTACATCCCTTGCCCTTTGCAAGATCCTGATTACAATTCAGAGACAGTAGGTTTCCTAACTTGCTCCATAATGTGTAAGTAGCCTTAAAACTCACATCATCTATCACTTCTGGTTTCCCATGGTAACGTTTCATTCTAGAAAGAAAGGATTTTTGACCTTACCTGGATGGCTTTGAGAACTCATTGCTAGCAGAATTTAAACAAGTGTGAGTAAGAGAGGCTAGCTTCTGAACAGACAACAGTCCTGAAGAGCTTCAGTGCTCCAATGGAACATAGGAAGTAAATTCAGGAGGAAACACATTCATAGCCACCAGATAAATTCCAGATCAGAAAGACATTCTATGTTGTGAAGCAATGCAATCCAGCAAGACGGTAGACTATTCAAGTTGTTTTCAAAACATAATCCTGTAAAGAAAAAAATGTCAAATGAATTTGGTTTCTTACATAGTGTTCATGCTCCCATACTTTACTGCTTGTTATCATCTTACATTTTAAGACACAACAGAATATACCACTCTGCATGTCTCCTAGCATTTCTCCTTTTCCGTGATTTCATTCCCACCGTGCATTCATCTTTCAGGGCAACGGGAAACGGTTTCTTAATAAATGCATCAAGCAGAAAGTCTCAGCTGTTCGCCTATCAAGTGTTTTTAAAAGCAGCACTGGTTGAAATACAGGTTTTTAGCTAAATTCAGATATTAATTGTGCACATATGCTGACTCAGCCTCCCAATTAAGGGAGAATCTGCTGATCCAGACACTCTAAGCAGAGGGCCTATTTTATGTTTCCCCTTCAACCCTCCTCCATCCCACCCTGGTGCCTCTCAAACTATTGTTACTCATAACCTGTAATTTCTCCTCCCCTTCTCTTTTCAGTTAACTTTTATCTTATCCCTTCTCCCAACAGAATATTAAAAACACAATAAAATTTCAAACATTAAAAACTTCCCTAAACAGGGCTGCCTTCAGATGTCTTCTGAAAGCCTGATAGTTATTTATTTCTTTGTCATCTGATGGGAAGGGCATTCCACAGGACAGGTGCCACCACCGAGAAGTCCCTCTGCCTGGTTTTCTGTAACCTCACTTCTTGCAGTGAGGGAACTGCCAGAAGGCCCTCAGAGCTGGACCTCAGTGTATCCTTGGTATCCTGGGCCAAGACCGTTTAGGGCATTAAAGGTCAGCACCAACACTTTGAATGTAGGTCTTTCAGGACCGGTGTTATGTAGTCTCGGTAGCTGCTCCCAGTCGCCAGTCTAGCTGCCACATTCTGGATTAATTATAGTTTCCGGGTCACGTAGAGCACATTGCAGTAGTCCAAACAAGAGATAACCAGAGCTTGCACCACTCTGGCAAGACAGTCCATGGGCAGGTAGGGTCTAAGCCTGTGTACCAGATGGAGCTGGTAGACAGCTGCCCTGGACACAGAATTGACTCCATGGCTCCATGGTCAATGGTATCAAAGGCTGAGAGATCCAGCAGAACTAGGAAACAGATTTCACCTTTGTCCCTAGTCCACTGGAGAACTTCAACCAGCGCAACCAGGCAGTTTCAGTCCCATGATGAGGCCCATGAATTGGAAGGGATCCAAATGGTTGGCATCCTCCAAGCGTGCCTGGAGTTCTTCATGTCAGCACTACTTAGGTTTGCAAAGTTGCATCTGAAGAAACTACAAGACTTCTGGAATAATGTCCTTTGGACAGACAAGACCAAAGTGGAGTTGTTTGGCCAAAATGCACAACACCACATTTGGCCAAATCCAAGCACAAACACCTCGTACCAACTGTCAAGCAGGGTGGCGAAGCGCTGATGATTTGGGCTTGTTGTGCAGCCACAGGACCTGGCAACCTTGCAGTCATTGAGACAACTATGAACTCCTCTGTACAGTGAAATATTCTAGTCAAAAGTGAGGCCATCTGCCCAAAAGCTGAAGCTTGGCTGAAACTGGGTCATGCAACAGGACAATGATGCCAAGTACACCAGCAAATCTACAACACAATGGCTGAAAAAGAAAATAATCAAGGTGTTGCAATGGCCCATTCAAAACCCAGACCAGAGAGCCGTGCATAAACAAATGCCAGCAAACCTCAACAAACTGAAGCAATGCTGTAAAGAAGAGTGGGCCAAAAATCCTCCACCACAATGGGAGAGACCAATAAAGTTATACAGAAAACAATTACTTCTAGTTATTGCTGCTAAAGGTGGTTCTATTGAATTGTAAGGTATACAGTACCTAGTTTTTCACACATGGCTTCTCCATTTTGGTTTTATTTTTGATAAACAAATCTTGACACAGTGTAATATGTCCTGTGCTGTTGTTCATCGGAGGTTGTATTGTAAGACTTGTTAATAAACAAATGATTGTTATTATGTCCTGTAAAACCACAGAATTCAAAAAGGCTATACTTTCTTTTTCCCATGACTGCACATAGCCATCTCAGACTCAAAATATAAAAATTAAAAAGACTATGCAAATCTAGAAGGTTGCCTTGCACTAATTTTGACTGCACCAAAATCCAGCTAAAACTTAATCTCTTCTTGCTGGGTGGCATTTTGGATTTCCAAATGTAGCACAGTGAACGTTGCCATAGCTACAGTGGAATTCTACAATAACTACTGCCTTGCAATGGATGGCTTGATGCCTGTACACAAGCAGCTGAGCTTACTTAATTCACTACCCTTTTAAGACTCAAAAACAGCAACCTGTTTTTGATCCTGGGTTTTTCTCCCCAGTTTTTTCCTAGCAGAAGCTCCATCAACAATGTTTGTGTTACCAATGTAAATAAATGCAGAGCAAAGAGTGGAGCACTCATTCATCCCAGAAGCCAGGCCACACTACACCTGGGAGCAAGCCCCATTGAATTCATTAGAAATTACGGTACTTCCAAAAAGAGGTGTATAGGATTGCACAGTAAACATAAAAGGAGCAGTGGCACTTAAGCTCCAAAATCCAGGGAAGGGAGATACTGTACAAGAAACCAAAGACACTGGAAAATATGGGAAGGGTCCTCCATTAGCACCCCCAAAACCAATACTAAAAGCAGCAAAGGGACTCCACCACCTAGCCAAGAATCCTTGCACAATAGAATTATGAATTTAGGTCACTAAAAAATTGAACCACATATCAAAGGCAGGAGCTGCCATCTACTTTTCTGAGTGACTCAAAAACTGTAAACGTGAGCCCTGCCAACATTCCCCAAGCAAGACTAACAAATAGAAGGCTGGAGAGCCTCTTTCTGTTCTTCCGTTGGGAAATATTAGTACAGAGACAGGTATGTTTTACAGATTTTCCATATAAGTGATGATGGTTGGTATCAGTTCCACATGCTTTTGCAATTAGATTAATAATTTTGTCATTTTGTCCTATCTATATAGATGTGTCCTGTTTTCTAAGCTATTGCTTGCTTACTACTTAAGACTTCATTGTACAGTACAGGTAATAGATAATGTATGTATTCTCACTGAAATGTAACCATTCCAAACGGAAACAGATGTTGACTATATACAGCATCTTGTTCTATCTTATCAGCTCAATGATAAAGCCCCTTTGTGGGAAGAAACAGAGTTTACCGGAACAGCGGCTGGGTGTTAACTTATGAATTGATGTTACTTCTATCAAATACAAGTGATTGTAGAGAAAAAGACTACATCTACTGGTACAGTGGTGCTTTGCAAGACAAAATTAATTTGTTCCGCGAGTCGTTTCGTATTGCGATAATTTCGTCTTGCGAAGCACGGTTTCCCATAGGAATTGGGGGGGGGGAATTGCAAAAAAAATCGTCTTGCGAAACACGGCCAAAGAAAAATTCATCTTGCAAGTCACTAAAAAAATCGCGAACCCCTTTCATCTTGTGAGTTTTTCGTTGCGCGAGGCATTCGTCTTGTGAGGTACCACTGTATATTTCTCTGTTTGTCTATACGCCTTATTGTGGAGCACTTGTCCTTGGTGATATATTCTTCTGTGACTTATAAATGTATAGAAGACACCAGACAAAACGGTAACTGTAATGGTTGCTGCCACAGTAGTGAAGTATTTCTTGACAGAATAAATGCAAGTCGAGTACCTTGCAGAACCATCACTCTCGCCTGTGGAGCTGTTTATTGAAAAACTAGTAATCAAGTATGCCTCATTCATAACCAACCAAGAAAAGGCAATCAATAATTTGATGCTAACAAGCCCCGAATAAAGATCCATTGGTTCTACTAAATGGCTGCAAATTTAAGGCAAATCCATCCAATGCCAGATTAGGAGGACATCCAAACAGTCATGATGTAACTTCAGAATGCAATTTTAAAAGCATATTCATACAAAACTTTATACAAAGGGTTACACGTAATCTCTGCTGACAAATTCCTACACAAAACTTACAGATAATTTCAAATCATGCAGCTCTATTACTGTTAGTGACAGAGCTTAACTTTTAGTGGTTTATAAACTAATCAGACTCACACTTTCCCAAATGCTACCACGTTTCTTCCTGTAACGCATCACAAAGTATTAATACTCAGAAAGTAGCTTAACGTGGTATCCAGATAAAATTTAGACACAGAAATTTCTTACAAGATTGCCACATACAGTGGTACCTCGCAAGACGAATGCCTCGCGCAACGAAAAACTCGCAAGACGAAAGGGGTTCACAATTTTTTGTAGTGACTCGCAAGACTAATTTTTCTATGGCCGTGCTTCGCAAGACGGATTTTTTTGCAATTTCCCCCCATTCCTATGGGAAACCGCGCTTCGCAAGACGAAATTATCGCAATACGAAACGACTCGCGGAACTAATTAATTTAGTCTAGCGATGCATCACTGTAGTAAAAACAAGCAGACTGCACACCCTCACTGCACAAAATATTAATTTCAAAACACAGCAAAACAAATAAGGGAAAGAACGGTCTCAAGAAACTGGGAAAGTACTGTGGTGCGGCAGCCAATGAGGGCTGGGGGAGTTGGATGCAAATCTCCATCCATCCATAAAGCTCCACTGAGCGAATATGGGCCAGTTACTTTTTCTCAGACTAACAAACTTCACAGTGTTGCAAGAATAACATGGGAAATGGCAGAGTAGCAGGTATTCCAACCTGAGCTATTTAAATGAAAGGCAAATATGAATGTAATAAGGAGCTAAATAGATAAACAAAGATATATATCTATTATAGATCACTGCTATATACATTTTCAGCTTTGTATTCTTGTAATAAAAAGTGTGCCTAGACATTCCATTGTTGTACCCATAACCTAGGTTTAAAGTGCCATTTAGCTTTCCTATCTCAGTTTCTAACACTGATTATTTGTACCCCGCCCATCAGACTGAGTTGCCCCAGCCACTCTGGACGGCATATATATGGATACATAGCAGTATAGAATGTATGGAATGTATTCAACTGCATTTTTACTCATAGATTTGTTTAAATTAATGAAGAGAAGTTACATAGGCCCATCAATGTCAATGTGTTTACTATAACTTAGTTGAATACCACCCCATGTTCTTATTTAATAGTTCTTTTTTTAAAAAAAATCCATCATGATATTCTACAAAATAGGTTAAATAACCAAACTCATTACTATAGTTAAAATGTTTGTCTGCAAATTACAGCTAGCTACTTAGAGAAGCTGACAAAGTTTTAGAAGACTGGGTGAACTGTCCTCCATCTGATATCCTAAAGCAGAGCTTTCTAAACTGTGTGTAGCGACACATTAGTGTGTCAGGTGCAGTGTGTAGGTGTGTCACATGAATGCTCCCCACACGCTTCCTGGGGCTGGAAAGGGTTAGCTTTAACCTCCGGTTTGCTAGTAAAACTGAATTACTGTGTCACAAAATTATGCATGTGTCGCCAACTTGGAAAGCCATGTCCTAAAATATTGTATATAATCATGCATGCGCACACCACATCACACACTGTGTAACATGTGGCAAGAAGCAGACACATGCACTTCTTATGTCTTGCTTTCCCACCCCCTTTTTGAAAGCAGAGAGATTGTGACAACCAAGCATTGATACACACTCCATGGTCTGGTATGCAGAATAGATAGAAAAACAGTCTGCTTCCTTGCACCAACCAACCCTTAGAATATGTATTGAAACAAGAAATAAGATGTTTCAGAAATCATGCATTGCATTTTAAGTAGGGTTTTCAGTCAGAACAGCGTGAAGTACAAGCTTTGTGTATGCTGTTTACTCTGAACAAATTAATACACCTTTGAAGGTGGCTATCAATGTATTAGTATAGTTTACATTTAATATGTACAATAAAACTTTACAAATCCTGATTTGAACTCCATTCTACATCTGCGAAATGGGAACAACCATGACAGATGATATACAAGATGATAGAGAGAATTACAGTTGTACCTCAGAAGTTGAACAGAATCCATTCTGACTTCTGATTGGCTGCAGGAAGCTGCGTGGATGCTACTAGCCCAGAGATGGAAACAAGACAAAGTCCCTACCAGAGAAGAATGGCAAACCAAGCTGATGGACTATGCCGAAATGGCAAAGCTGACTGGAAAACTCAGGAACCAAGAGGACAAAAACTTTACAGTGGTACCTCGGTTTATGAACACAACTGGTTCCGGAAGTCTGTTCATAAACTGAAGCGTTCATAAACTGAAGCGAACTTTCCCATTGAAAGTAATGGAAAGTGGGTTAATCTGTTCCAGACGGTCCGCAGAGTACTTAAACTGAAGCATTCATAAACTGTAGCGAACTTTCCCATTGAAAGTAATGGAAAGTGGATTAATCCGTTCCAGACGGGTCCGCGGAGTACTCAACCTGAAGCGTACTTAACCCGAAGCATGGGTGGAATTGGTTCCCGAAGTCTGTTCATAAACTGAAGCGTTCATAAACTGAAGCGAACTTTCCCACTGAAAGTAATGGAAAGTGAATTAATCCGTTCCAGATAGGTCCACGGCGTTCGTAAACCGAGGTGTTCATAAACCGAGGTTCCACTGTACAAAAGAATGGGGGGGGATTTTAAGCAGATGGAAACACTGGCAGGATTTTGATTCCACTTGTAGTGTAATAATTACCATGGAAAATATGGATTGATAGAATAGAATACAGAAGAGGATGCAGTTTTAATGTTTAAAATGGGACTCCATGGGTGGGGGAAAGTCCTGAGATTCGGAGAAATCTCTATCTGGATATGCATCTGGATTTTTTTAAAAAAATATAATTTTGTATTGTAAAACCAAATAAAAATGATTTCATAAAAAAATTAAGCTTTCATGGTTTGGAAGAGTAGTGATAATTACAAGGAAATTTTTGTCTAGAATTAATTTATTTAGAATGTTGCCAATTAAGATATTGGAGACAGAGATAAAGGGTTGGCAAAGTATAATTAATAAATTTTTCAATGAGGATAAGAAAACAAGAATAAAAGAAGATGGTATAAAGCCCAGAAAACAGGTTGAATGGGTCTCTCCAACATAAAGTTACTGTATATTATATAGCAAATCAGTTAAGATATATCACAGATTGGATAACAGAACAAGGAGAATAAAAAAATTTCCTTCAGTAGCACCTTAAAGACCAACTAAGTTTTTATTTTGGTATGAGCTTTCGTGTGCATGCACACTTCTTCAGATTCTGAAGAAGTGTGCATGCACACGAAAGCTCATACCAAAATAAAAACTTAGTTGGTCTTTAAGGTGCTACTGAAGGAAATTTTTTTATTTTACTTCGATCCAGACCAACACGGCTACCTACCTGTAACCAGAACAAGGAGAGTTAGAATGGTTAGAGAGTGGTACACAGAAAGTGAGGGAGAAGCGAGTATATTTTTTATCAAACCAAATAGGCAATGGTGGCAGAATATTGAAAATCCCTTATTAAGAAAAATCATTGGGATATAGGTAAAATATAAAGGAAAAGTGATACCAGCAAATTCCCCACTAACTCTGGTGGTGATGATAGAAGACTTCCCAGGAAATGTCAAAAAAGGAAATTAAAAAAGAAGCGAAAGAGAAAACTTAAAATAAAAGAATGGGTGGAGAAAATGAGAAGGAAAGAACAATTAAGAGAAGCTCTAACAGAAAGTAAAATAACTTGGTTTAACTGTATACAACTGGAGCAATGGACAAGGAAGTGGTTAAGGGAAAACAAGAACTGCAAAGAATATACAAAATTGGGGGGGGGAGATTATAAAAGGGGGAGATAAAGAAGAAATATAGTTATAAACCAGTGAAATTTATTTTAAAAAATAAGTAGAAATGGAGGATCAGCAAGATTAAAAAAGGTGTGGGAAAAGGAGACAACAGGGCAATTAGTCAAAGCTGGGGGAAAATATTGAAGAAACACACTTTGAAAATGTTGTCTATAAGGATAAAAGAAAATTATTATAACTTAGTTTGGAGATGGTATTTAAGACCAGTCAGATGAAATCAAATAAACAAGGACTATTTGGTGTTATGTTGGAGGGGATGCCAGGAAACCAGGACTTATATGGTGGGGATGTAAATATTTACAAATTTTGGGGCAAAGGATGTTTAAAGAGATAACAAAAATCACCGGGTTAAAGCTGACCGAAAGTCCAGAGATAACATTATCACCAATTTACGATGGGGTGGAAGGTTCACAGGCTATGAAGGACTTGCTCACGACTTTATTGACAGCTGCACAAGTTATTATAGCTAGGAAGTGGAAGGGGCAAGGTGACTATAAAATGGAAGAATGGTATAGAGAGGTATGGGGTATAAATATTAACGATATATTAACATGTGCCATTAAAGTAAGACGGGGGATATGCAGGAGAAATGATTTTGAGGAGATATGGAAGGTGTTTGTAGAATCTGTACTGTTAAAATGGAAAGGGATCAAACCATCACAAGAGGTGTTAACATTTAGGGAGGTTGGATAGTTACAATGGAATGGTCTCGGCAGTGGGGTGCACATATTTATTCTTCTTATTATTACTTTGTCAAAATAAAATTATAAAATTGGGGGGGGGGAGTTTGTCATCAACATGAAATGTTTGGAAAGCTCTGGTGTAGGTGTTTTCTCCTTAGCCTTTCCTTCTCCCATATACATTATGGTGCTTAGGTCTAAGATTGTTGTTGTTTAGTCGTTTAGTCGTGTCTGACTCTTTGTGACCCTATGGACCACGACTGACCCCATGGACCTGGTTCTTAGGTCTAAGAACCAGGCCTTTAAATCCAGTAGGAGGCCACAGCAATCACCTCCCTCTCTGCTGTCCTGTTCCTCCCAAGTACCCTTTGGATCAGAGGCATGAAAAGAATGGCATACAACCATACGGCAATTCTGACATCAGGGCATCCATGCCCAAGCCCCCTTGGGTCCTGAGGGGAGAAAAGAACATGCTCAGCTTCCTGATGACTTACAAACAGATTCACCACAGGCATTCAGAACATGTCTGATCTGTAGAAACACCTGTTGATGTAGACTCCATTCTGCTTGCACATTGGAGGCAGTGGAGATGTGGTGGGCTGGCAGGGATTCTAAATGCTTCTGTCTAAACCAGAGAAGAGAGTGATACCTGGACCCGTGTCTATTTATCTCTGGTGCCTTGGTGGTCATATTGCCCATGAGCACATGGACACCTGTGGATTACCAGAGGTAAGAAATGGAGAAGGACCAACCTTACTGCTTGCAGCTCCAGATAGTTTATCAGACTTTCTGCCTCTTCCAGGGCCCAAAGTTTAATGGATTTTCCCCCAAATGATTTTCATTGCCCATATATATGTGCCCCTTAGTCTGAGAGCCACACATCCACAGCGATCTGCAGCACCTCCTGGAAGGAGACTTCCCTGTAGAGAGCTGCAGAGAGCCACCAGAGTAGAGAATACCTCACCCTTTTGCTCATTTGCACTTTTAGCATAGTGTGGTGTAAAATCTCTTATTGATAAGGGAGGAAGGCCCACTGGAGCAGACTTGAATGGAACCGCACCCATGGGATGGACCCTATGGAAGCAATTACTGCTCCCTGGGCTAGATGAAAGATGTCTGGCCTTTGTGAAACAAGAACTACTCCTACCACGTTATGCAGTATGGAGATGTGCTTCCTTGGCAGACTCACCACGCCATCTGGGTGCTGATCACTGCTGCTAGATGTGTCATCTCCTGTAAAGGTACTAGCTAACTCCTTTCCATATTTATCTGGAAATCATGCTGGCAATCCTGTGTTGTTGTGACATCTGATGGTGGGCATGTGGGAGAGAGTCTGAGCACACAAGAATGCCAACCAGGTAAAGGAACATGTGGACACCCTACCTTCTCAAATGTAGTACCACGGCCACCTATACCTTTGTAAACACGCTTGGAGCAATGGTTAAACCAAATGAGAGCGCTGTATTAGTAGCATCTACTCCAGTAGGCAGAGCACACCTTTTGGCAATGCAGTGGGTGAATCTGTATATATAGCTAGACTTCTGCCAAGTCCTGGAAGTACAGTCAATGAAGTCCCCAGACTCAGTGCTCTCCAGTAATGTCTGGAGAGTCTCCATCCAGAACTTTCTTATCAACAATCAAATGACCCACTTCAAATTCAATATGGTACTCTGGTTCCCCTATTGGGAATAGTGAATAGAATCTGAGAATATGGCACAACTTCTGTTGCCTTGATGTCCTGAAGATGCTTGATGACCTGTAGCATCAATTGATGTTTTTGACACTTGCAGGCCCTGGAGCGAGAAGCAGAGTGGAGAAGTATCCATCTGATGATGCTCAGAATCCATTGCTCCATGGTGGAAACCAACCACTGGTATGGGTGTCTGGTCATGCCCATTGCTGTTACTATTGTTGCCCTCCCTGCCCCACTGCCAGCCTGCCTGGCTGACCAGCTTTGGAGAAGGTAGTCTAGCTCTACCACTGTTGTCATGCAGCAAAGCCCTGTCCACCCCAGGAGGGCCTAGAACCTCTGCCATCCCTGGGAGCGTAGCAAATCTTAACAGAAGGAGGAAAGGGTGCCCTTGCTTCCCCTCCAATCATCTCTTTTTTTAAAAAAAATATATTTTTATTAATTTTCCAATTAAAACCAATTATATCACATTCATTATTTCAAATTATACACATATATATATCAATCAAACCGAATGTTATGCCAAATCGTCTAGAAAATTTTTTATTTGGGTTCCCATGCTTCAAGAAATTGGGGATTCCTTGCAACCGTCCACTGCCGTCTTTTTTCTAAAGTTCAAATCGTCCTCCAAGTTCATAATAATCCAGATCTTCCCCTTACAGTCACATAGATGTTTTCCACTTTCAACCGATTGTTTCCCAGCTGCTGAGATAAATATCAAACAAGGTTTCACAAATGTTCTTTCTCCTGTGTGGGTTAATCAGTCCAGCCTCCCCATAAATCTTCTTAGTCTGGAGCTCCCTGTTGCGTCGAAGCAGCGCCATCTTAAAAAGCTCAAATCACTTTCGTTTTCTCTCATAGCCATGAAGATTAACGATCTTTATGAAATTTACAGCTTTTCCAGGCAGAAGACCCAAACATCAAACCATAAACTCTTGGTAAATTAATGGATCTCCTTGCCCTATAGCTGAACTTAGCTTCAGGTCGCTGCTCCAATTCAAAGTGCGTCACAGCTCATAAATCCTCCGAACGCGTCCAGGACTCCTTCCGTCCGACTAGGGGGGGGGGGGCTTTTCTCATCGGCAACTCCACATCTTTAAAAAATATGCTCAGTAACAACAGTTTATAAAGTTCAACTCACACAGTCTTTTGCTTCTCTTTCACTCCAAACAAGCCAGAACATCGCGTCTGGGAAGGTACGAAGTAACTCATATGAAGAAAAATAAAAAAAGACTCGCTTCCCTTATCGCTCCGTCCCCATCAATCCTTCTTCCAGATGATATACAGCCTTTGACTCCTCTCCCTCAGCAGCATAAATTTCTCAGCAGTAAACAGCGCTTCTTCCCCTCCTTCTGAAGTATGTCCATAGATTTAAGCCTAATTATCTTCTTTAACCATGGAAATCCCCGCCATGCAGATTAGCGTCCGGGAGTCCTGGCCCTCGTAAGTGCTTTTCAGCCCAAGCTCCCCCCACTCCATAAACAGTCGGAGTGGGTCTGGGGGCATCGCGGGCCAGCGGCCCCTCTCCGTAACCCCCGGAGAGGGTAGGGGGTTGCCATTTACTCCCCTAGCAACCGCCAAGTTCCTCACGAAGGTCAGAGGGATGGAAAACAGGTCCGCCATTCCTGCCGGCGGAAACCGGAACCCCCTCCAATCATCTCTTTGGTCCCTGGAGCAATGCTTTCCTCTTGTGACTAGCTTACACCAAGACATAATCAAGCCCATCCCCAAAATGTTTGCCCTCATTTAAGGGGTCACTGGAAAACTCTTGACCTTTACCTTTGCTTTCCAATTATTTAGTCATAGCTGCCTGTACACAGCTACATCCATGATTATGGCCTTGACAGAGAACTGTTGTGTATCCACTGAAGTATCAGCCACCGAAGCAGAGGTCATGGCACGTTTGCACAGCCCCTGCTGTAAGTGGGTGCAGACAAACCCAGATCCCGAACACTGAAAACCCGGAAGTAAATGCTCCGGTTTTCAAACGTTTCTCAGAAGCCAAACGTCCGACGCAGCTTCCACTTGAATGCAGGAAGCTCCTGCAGCCAATCGGAAGCAACGTTTAAGTTGTTGAACATTTCGGAAGCCGAACGGGCTTCCGGAACAGATTATGTTCAACAACCAAGGTTTGACTGTATCCACATATAGAAATTCCCAGGGTTTTTTCCAGTGGGAACTCACAGGAACTCAATTCCAGCATCTCTGTTGGGTGCCATTGCCATTCTAAAAGAACGAGGGAGGTGCTCATGGCGAGTTCCAGCACCTCTTTTTCTAGAAAAACAGCACTGGAAATTCCTGGAAATAACACTGGAAATTCCAATATGAGAGCCTGTGCACAGGGGAAGGAAGAGCTGTTTAGGTTCATGTCTGAAAGAGGTGTGTGGTCAGCCTCACTCTCAAAGCCAAAACTGTTTGCCCAAGATGTGAAACCAAGCGGAACTCTGCCACTGGAGGGGGGGAGGGAAAATAGAAGGTAGCAGAAGAGGGCGCCCCGTCCCCCCCGCCTCCTCCCAAGATGGTGGCCAAGGTAAGAAAAACACGGGGTCTAATCTGAGCAGTAGAATGTTTTGGGATCTGGTAGGCTCTGCCGTGTGTGTTCTGCTCCAGAATCAGCCTTCCCTTCAGGGTGTTCCATTAAGTTTCAGTTAAGAGGAACCAACTTCCTCTTCTTGTTTCTTGTTTCTTTAGTATCTCTCATTATGTTATTTTGTTAGTTCTCTTTATTATTAAAGCTTAATTTACACTTAAGTAAGCCACTAATTTTTCTCAAAGAAAAACATACTTCTGCTGAGGAAAGGTGTCGAATGTCCTAAACTGGGTAAGTGAGGGGATATTTTCCCAGTTTGCTAGGAGGATTGATTTTGTTCATCACCTCCCAGCTCCACAACATCCACAGGGCTGCAGTCTGAGGGGTCACATACACCTGGATGCCCAGCAAGGGTCCACAACCTGTACTGCTGTCTACAGCAAGCGGCACTTGCCAAGCCACTGGCATGAAGGCCCTGGCTGAGACATCTAAGCAGCTCTGGGACAAGGCCTTTTTTCTTCTGGGACCACTGGGAGCAGGGATGCCAACTTGAATAAAATGAGGGGGGAGGTAAGCATCGCCCTGCATAATGGATCACATGATGCGGCGCACGCAGCCACACACACCATTTGAATGGTAACACCCATCAACTTGGGGGGCAGCCCCCCAATATTTTATTGGGGGGAACGAAGACCCCTCAGCCCCTAGGACTTGGCTCCTATGCGAGGGGAGGGATACCATGGCCAGACTGCCTCTGCCAAGTTTCCTGCTTACCAAAGCAAGGTGTTGAGTTGCCAGAGCCGCCACTGAGGTGCACCTGGGCAGACTCTCAGCCCCACCCACCTCACAGAGTGTCTGTTGTGGGGGAGGAAGGGAAAGGAGAATGTTAGCCGCTTTAAGACTCCTTCGGGTAGTGATAAAGCGGGATATCAAATCCAAACTCTTCTTCTTCTTCTATTATTATTATTATTATTATTATTATTATTATTATTATTATTATTGATAATAATAATAATTTATTATTTATTATTATTATTTATACCCCACCCATCTGGCTGGGTTTCCCCAGCCAATCTGGGCGGCTCCCAACTGAATTAAAAGCACAATACAACATCAAACATTAAAAACTTCCCTAAACAGGGCTGCCTTCAGATGTCTTAGAAGTCAGATAGTTGTTTATTTCCTTGACAGCTGCCCTGGACACAGAATTGACCTGCGCCTCCATGGACAGCTGTGAGTCCAAAATGACTCCCAGGCTGCGCACCTGGTCCTTCAGGGGCACAGTTACCCCATTCAGGACCAGAGAGTCCTCCACACCTGCCTGCCCCGTCCCCACAAAACAGTACTTCTGTCTTGTCAGGATTCAACCTCAATCTGTTAGCTGCCATCCATCCTCCAACCGCCTCCAGGCACTCACACAGGACCTTCACCGCCTGCACTGGTTCTGATTTTAAAGAGAGGTAGAGCCCAAACCCCCTGATGGTCTCTCCCAGCGGCTTCATGTAGATGTTAAAAAGCATGGGGGAGAGGATGGAACCCTGAGGCACCCCACAAGTGAGAGCCCAGGGGTCTGAACACTCATCCCCCAACCCCACTTTCTGGACACTTTCAGGAAGGAGTGGAACCACTGTATAACAGTGCCCCCAGCTCCCAGCCCCTCTAGACAGTCCAGAAGGATGTCATGGTCGATGGTATCAAACTGCGGAGAGGTCTCCTGACCCACTCAGATGATCTCTTCTCAATTTACTTCTTCCTGTCCAGTGGAGCAAGTGGGAATGGACAACCATACATGGATCCCCTTCTCCATCTGCAGGAAAACTGCAAGGTGCAAGGCTACAGAGATTCACGTTAAGAGTAAACCCACTGAGCATAGTGGGACTTCTGGGTAAAGTGCATAGGGCTGCTATTAATTATAGTATAAACAAACATTACGTATAGTGAAAATGCATTAATCTAATAGAGTCAAGCAAACATGACCTCAAAAACAGTATTATTTTACAACATGCAACCCATTGCTATGAACATTTACTCACAAATGAGCCTTGTGGAATGCATTAATACTTGCTACCAAGAAAGCGCATATTGCATTGCCATTTTTGGATTCTCTTCTTTCTACTGGTCCTGTTATTCTATTTTTGAGAGCCATTTGCAATGCAGAAATTAAGCAGGCGAAGCTCTTCACAGCATGGCTACTGGTACTCATAGGAGAAGAACTAGTAAAAAAGCTGGTACTTCTGCTGCCAGCCATGTAGTCTAGAAAGATACCAGAGGTCCTAAAATTGCAGGGACAAGTATGATTACCACCTTTTCTCTACACAAAACTACTGTACCTTTAACTGCTACAGCAGAGGCAACAAGTGTATCCTTCCTAAGAATGAAGATTCAACAAAATTTGAGAGGCTGCTCCAGGCATTGAAATGCATTCACTAAATTTTAACAGCCACAATTCTGTTGCCAAACCCCATTTCAGGGCATGCAAACTTGTCAGACCCAAAGCCAATTAATTTAAGACCAACAGAGTGTACAAGCCAACAAAACAAAAACACATACAAAAAAACAAAGCTACAAAATGTCATTTCAGGACAACCAAAGACCTCCCCTCTCACATCCAAAGCATTCAGAGTAAGGAAGGAAAGGGGAGAGGAGATTAAAACTATCTTGTTGCTGCTGGTCTGGTTCTGAGAGCTCTCAGGGTTGCTACTACTGCTTTCATGGGAGTCACAGTGCTTGAAGTCAGTGTTAGAAACTGAGATACAAAAGCTAGGAGCTAAATGGCACCTTAAACCTGGGCACAACAATGGAATGTCTACAAGAATACTAAGCTGAAAATGAATGAACTGCAACTAAAATATTATGTTCATTTTTCACATGGTCTAGTCCTTCCCCTGCCCACCCCCCTAATTTCTTAAGTGGGTTTCTTCTCCAGACTTCAGAGAGTAGCTGGAAGTGGGGAAGCAGAAAAAGGTCCTCCTTTCCTTCCATTCTGCAGTTTTAATTTGAAATATTAGGTGCAGTACTGCGCCCAGAGCTCAGAAAGTGCTCGTGCTAATGAAATTCCCTGTCACAAAATGTGCCTAGAACAATGGGAGTTTCGAACACTACTTGAAATTAAATGGTTGTGGATGTTAATCACAGACACAATTTATACCAAAAACTTTTTCCTCCTGATTAATGTAAATATCTGTGCCCTGATTGGCTAAGTGGCACTAATCACAAGGAAGTAAGTCTATTTGGAAGACTGGCAAGTCTTGTTGCCATCCTGAACACTATTTTTCAATGGGAATTGCTTGATGAAACCTATTTTTCTGGAGCACCGCCAGGCCCAGGCCACACCAATGCAGACTCCTGCAAGGCAGAGAGCAGAAAGTGAATGATTTTAACATGAGTGGCAGAACAAGTGGGAACAGGCTTCGGGGTGGGGGCTTCCACTGGCAGTTCACTGCCCCTTATATCCTTATCCATACCTGCTTGGTGGGAGGGGGAAACAAGGGGGCTGAGTTTGTAGCCAGGTGGGAAATGAGTGGATTGAGAGCTAATTGAATAGGAGTTTATTCTTTGTTTGGAAGAACTGGGCACCGTATTTTTTGCTCCATAGGACGCACCTAGTTTTTAGAGGAGGAAAACAAGGGAAAAAATATTTTCTTGAATTGTCCTAGGCATAGCAGCCAACTCCTAGAGGCCTATATATAGGACTTTTTATTTAAAATGGATTTTTAAAATCTAAATTGGATTTTTAAAATAAAATGCTTTTGGAGGGAAAAATAATTCTAAAGATAGTTTTCTGTTTAAGTTACATTATAGTCCAAGGGCTATTCATCAGGAAAGAAGGAATTGTTTTAAGTTTTTCATGTGTGCTGAAACTCAGTCTAAGGGTTTTTTTTAAAAAAAAAAAGAATGTTTAACTGCATCAGTTAACAAACATGGATACATATGCTATAATGTTATTGTTTTAGTTAAATAAATTGTTTAAATGTTATTAAGGAAATGATTATTTTTCTCCTTCCAATAAAGTTGTCCAAATAAAAACAGTTAACTTATTAAAACTCACAATAATTTCATAATTACCTTTCTATGTATTTCTAATAGTATAACCAAATCAGTAATTTTTTATATAACTGTAAAAACTACTCTGAAAATTTATTATTCCAAAAATGAAACCATCTGTTGTAAATATTAAGATTATACCAGCAGGAATGTCTTTCTGTTTAAAAAACAAACCTGATTTAAATCAAGTCTTACTGACAATTGTGATTGTCAATTATTAACTCTGGCTCCTAAATTTTGGAGATGGCTCTTAGATTTGAACAAGATTTGTCCAGGCCATTCTACTGAACTTAAGAGGATTTAAGACATTCTCTCTCTTTTTACTTTCAAAAATGATATGCCATGCAGTTAGTTGTTCAAACTTTTAAACTGAACTTTATGCAAATTCATGCTGTAATATTCTGCATTCCACCTCAGTTTGCTGCTTCAGGGAGCAATGTACAGTTTGGAGTGTGAATGGAAGTGAATGTACTGTATAATTGAAAACTACCAATTATGTTCAAAACTAATGTTACAAAACAACTAATATCATGTTTTAGCAGCCCATAAAATTTTAATGCATTTTCTTTTCAAAAACCAAGAAAAGTCAATAACAAAAAGCTAAACCTGCCAGTTTACAATCAGAGTTAAGGCTCTCACATTAGATGAAACTCCACAATGCCTAAAAATCAGAAGACAAGCCTAGTGCCTTCATATACATGCCCCATGATCAGCAATGATGTTGTGTAATGTCACAAACTGTGCTTGCTTCCAATTTACTTTCCCCATATTAATACCCTTCTTTGGTCTTTCAGGGTGAAATCCAGATGAAGAAACAGTAAATATGTCCTATGCTGTCTTCTTCCTGTTACTTCATGAAGTATCCAAGCCTTACTACACTGCTAGAAAAATCATTCTTGGGTTGACTAATGCCTGTCTTGTTTCCATCAGGAGCTGACAGGATGGGTTTAATAGTGGGAAATGTGGACTCTTCTCAGAATCAGTAGCGGCAAAACCGGCACTGCTGCTAATGACTTGCGGAGTATGGTGTGTATAGCCGTGCTTCCTAGCTGCAACAGATAGTTGTGTCAGTAATGAAAAGTGTCAAAGCAAATCTGGAAAATGGTCCACCTGCTTCATAGATTTTAAAGAGACAATAAGAAAAAGTGCATATTGACAGCGTGGAGAGGTGAGCATACTGATTTTGAGCAAGAACAGGTTACTTATTTCTTTATGTTTCAGTGCATTTGTGCAATGCCTCTTCTCTAAAAGTTGCTCACAGGACCTTACAAAAAATATCAGGTTAGACAACCGAGTTCACAAATCTTTTTTCATACATCTTTTCTGTTGCAAAGTGGTGCTGGAAGTACAATCTGAGGAAAAGAAGATGCACGCTGGAAAATAATTCTTGACCCCTTCTTCTCTGCTGCAACACCAGACCACCCAGTCCATTTCATCCCCACTAAATATCTCAGGTTCCAAAGCAACCCCAGGTATTTTACAGCATATCTACAGCTAGAGATATCAGCATGGTGATGAATGAACATTTTTCTCGTTCATCTTGCAGTTCCAAATCCAGAAAAAGAAACCTAAACTCTTGTGTCCTTAATGCTTACAGTAATGACACACAGAAGCCTACTCTGGAGTAAGACAGCATGTGAACTGTGCAAGTTACTAAAAAAGTGCCCTCACCATCCTGCCAGCTCCTGATGTAAGAAACAAAGAGGCATAGGTCAACCCTATGTCTGCCCTTTGCTTGCCCTGTGCCTAGAAAGCACAGTTCCAAGGTTTTATGCTTGTCCCATGCTTTCTACACACAGGTCTAAGCAGCTTTTTGTTTGCCCTACCACTTTCCCCAGGAAAACCCACTCTTTAACAATGAATCAGAGCAAATGTCAATCCACAACAAAAAAAATCCTACAGCCCTTTGCTCCCATTCAGTGATAGACTGGGTTTTCAAGGGGGGGAGAGAGAGAGTGTGTGTGTAAGTGTGGATGAGCCCTAGGGCTCAAAAGCTTCATAAGGGAATACACAACCAGGACAATATGGGACATTGTTGTTTCTCCCAGGCATTCCATCCTGCCCATCTGTATTTGAGCCTGAAAGATCAAGGTAAAGCATGATTGCATTGAGAACAAGTTGTAAGCAAGCACAACCTGTGATGCTGCACAGCAAGAACAGATAGTTTTAACCCAAAGGGGGAGGCAGAGAATCATTAAATACATATGACTGGTATAAGGAAGATTCTTATGCATATCTCATGTCAGATCAGTGGCCCATCTTGCCCGATACTGTCTAGTTCAACTGGCAGTGGCTGTTTAGAGCCCTGTTTCCAATTAAAAAGGATCTCGAATGATGCCAGGAATTGAGCATGAAACCTTATGCAAGCAAAGCTCCATTAATGAACTATACCCAAGATACAGGAGATGAGGAGAATATAATTGTAGAGCGGGAAGGGGCACCAGGGTCATCTAGTCAACCCTGATATGCAGTAATCCAGGCATCCCCAAACTTCGGCCCTCCAGATGTGTTGGACTACAATTCCCATCATCCCTGACCACTGGTCCTGTTAGCTAGGGATCATGGGAGTTGTAGGCCAAAACATCTGGAGGGCCGCAGTTTGGGGATGCCTGCAGTAATCTCAACTAAAGCACCTGTGGGAGATGGTCATCCAACCTCTGCTTAAAAACCTCCAAGGAAGGAAGAGATGGGAAAGATGCTAGAATCAGTAAACAAGCCTCATATGTAAAAGTTAAAAGCACTTTCCCAACAACTACTCTAGTCTTCTGGCTGCTACAGTATTTCCTTTTCACAATCGCCCTGCGAGACAAGACTCGGGGCTTAAAAGGAAAAGATTGGGCAAGGAAACCCACAGCTCGCTCTCTGCACAAGCTCACAGACACACGCACGTACTTCAGATGTCCAAAGCGGGTCCCTGGCAGCCCTTTTCGGCACCGCCATGACCCTCTTCGCCGCTAGAGTTGAGCACGGTCTGACCCAAGAACACCTTGGGACCGTTCGCTCTCCTGTCGGAGATGCGAGGCTGGCCGGCCGGCCGGCTGTCTAGTCACGAGCAGCCTTTCCCCTCCCCTCTCCTCCGCGGCCTCTGCCGGGAGGTAGGGAGGGAGGGAGGGCGGACGCCGCCCAGCCTCGCCCCGATGGGCGTCTCCGCGCCGCAGCCGCCGCATCTCTCCCGTCCGTCCCCCGTTATAGACTCGCCCTCGGGCGCCTCGCTTACCTCGGAGGACGGAGCGGCGAGGGAGGGAGGGAGGCGGCGCTGGGGAGGCGGGCGCGGCTCCTGGACCACTCGCCGCCGACGCCGCCTCAGTCGCCAACAGATAGCTCTCGTTGATGATCAATGAGGAGGCTCTTCCCAGCCCCTCAGCGGCCGAAAGGGCGGCTCCCTCCCCTCCACGCCGAGGGGGAGCGCGCCATGGGCGAGACGGGGGGCAAGGCCGGCGCAGGTGTCGATCAAGGAACCCAAGGCCCGCCCTCCACTCTCCGACGGGGACGGCGGATGGCGAAAGCGCCCCCCCTCCACCTCCGCGAGATCCTTGCCAGCCACAGCCCAACGTGGGGGCATCGGAGACGGTGGCTCAAAAGCGCCCGCCAAGACAGCAGGCGGGGCTCTGATTGGCGCTCGGAGGCGTCAGTCAAAACACACACACACACCCCTGGACGTTCCATTCACCCCCCCCCCGCATGCCTCTTCCCCCCCCCCCGCACGCGGCCCGCGAAATCAGGGGAAGGAAAAACGCGCCTTTCGAACGCAGCACGCGAATGCTGCTCATCTCTTTAAAACGGGGGGAGGGGGGCGCATCGCATCACTGCCGCCCGACCTGAAGAACACAACTGCTGCAGGGAATAATAATAACAACAACCCTCCTCATCCATACACCCCCCATGCGTGCCGGGCGAGCGGCCGCGGGAGAACCACTGCCCCCACCGCAGCCCGGGAGGGAGGGAGGATCTGCTGGGAAGTCGCGCCGCTTACACTGACCTGCGTGCGAAGACAGGAGGCTAAGAAGCTGGGAGGGGGGGCTGAGTGTGGGGCGGAGGGGCGAAGACGACGACGGACCCTCACGGAAGGCGGCGGCGGCGGCGGGGAGGAGGGAGGGACACACACCAGACGGGCCCTTTGGCGCTGGCACAGCGGTGCGCGCGCCGCCAACGGAATCAGCCCGTGACGGCACCCGCCATCTTGGAGTTTTCGGATGGAAAATCACGTGGTAAAAAATCCGCTTTTTATATATATATTTATATATATATATATATTGCTTCCCTAAACCAATCAGGCAGCGGCGCTATTAATAGCACCGTTTCCCTTTTTCTTCCTCACCCCCCTCCCTTTGAAAAAACAAAAAAAAATCCCCGCCCCCCTCCGCACCGGAAGTGGAGTGGAGGCGAGCTTGGCAAGCGCGGGGCTGCGCCGGGTTGGTCTCTGAGGGAGCGGGAGGCGCGTCCCCGAAGACGCCCAAGAGGGGTCTCCTCCGCATCTCTGCGGGCGGGGATCCTTTCCGGCACACGCGCGCGCAGACGGTGGGGGGCGACTGGCAGCCCCAGGCCTCCCCCCCCCCCCCCGGGGAATGCATGCCCCTCGATCTCTCTCACAAACGCATCGAGCCAGTCGAAACTGCCGCCCTCCCCCCTCGACCCCCCGCTGGCCCATGTCTAGGCCGGCGCACCCGCTAGGCCAGGTGAGGTGGCCTCCTTTCCCAGCCGCCTGCCTGCCTCCCACCTAGGACTCCACCCAAACGCCCTGGATCTCACCCATGGCCCAAACTAACTCATAGCTCTGGTACAAAAATATCAAGTACCGTATATATTGTGAGGACAGAGACCTACATTTGTTTCCTACTCAGCAAATGCATTGATGAGGCTATATAAATTATTATTCTTAGGTATCACTGGAGATGGATCCCCATCTGGGTTTTCCGCCTTAGGTACAAAATGCCTTAGGACAAGCCCAGACAGAATTAGACTTCAACCCCTCTGTCACTTCAGCTCAGGAGTAAGTGACAGCATGCTGGACCGTACAGTGGTACCTCGGTTTACGAAATTAATCTGTTCCGGAAGTCTGTTCTTAAACCGAAACCGTTCTTAAACCGAGGTGCGCTTTCCCTAATGAGGCCTCCCGCCACCAGTGCCCTTCCACCATTCAGATTCCATTCTTAGACCGAGGTAAAGTTCTCAAACCAAGACACTATTTCGTTTTTTGCGGAGTTTGTAAACCAAATCATTCCTAAACTGGACTGTTCTTAAACCGAGGTACCACTGTATAATATACAGTCATTGGAATCTGCATAAGTGCCTGTTGCTTTGTCTCAGCTTCTGCCAACCTGCAGCTCGAAAGCATACCGGTGCAAGTAAATAAATAGGTACCACTGTGGCGGGAAGGTAAGCGGCATTTCTATGTGCTCTGGCAATTGACACAGTATCCCATTGCATCAGAAGTGGTTTAGTCTGGTGGCCACATGACCCAGAAAAGCTGTCTGCTGATAAATAAATACCTGCTCCCTTTGCCTGAAGTGAGTTGAGCGCTGCACCCCATAGTCTAATTCAACTGGGCTTAACTGTCCAGGGGTCTTACCTTTACCTACCATTGGGGAAAAAGTACACCCTCTTTGAATTCTGTGGTTTTACATATTAGGACATAATAAAAATAATGTGTTCCATAGGTTTTAAAATTAGGTAAATACAACCACAGATGAACAACAACACAGGACATATTACACTGTGTCATTATTTATTTAACAAAAATAAAGCCAAAATGGAGAAGCCATGTGTGAAAAACTAAGTACACCTTACGATTCAATAGAACCACCTTTAGCAGCAATAACTAGAAGTAATTGTTTTCTGTATGACTTTATTGGTCTCTCCCATTGTGGTGGAGGCTTTTTGGCCCACTCTTCTTTACAGCATTGCTTCAGTTTGTTGAGGTTTGCTGGCATTTGCTTATGCACAGCTCTCTGGTCTGGGTTTTGACTGGGTCATTGCAACACCTTGATTCTTTTCTTTTTCAGCCATTCTGTTGTAGATTTGCTGGTGTACTTGGCATCATTGTCCTGTTGCATGACCCAATTTCAGCCAAGCTTCAGCTTTGGGGAAGATGGCCTCACTTTTGACTAGAATATTTCACTGTACAGTTCATAGTTGTCTCAATCACTGCAAGGTTCCCAGGTCCTGTGGCTGCAGAACAAGCCCAAATCATCAGCGCTTCGCCACCCTGCTTGACAGTTGGTACGAGGTGTTTGTGCTGATATTTTGTACTTGGTGTTTGTACTTGGTTTTGGCCAAATGTGGTGTTGTGCATTTTGGACAGACAACTCCACTTTGGTCTTGTCTGTCCAAAGGACATTGTTCCAAAAGTCTTATAGTTTCTTCAGATGCAACTTTGCAAACCTAAGACATGCTGCCATGTTCAGTCTTTTTCTAGTTGTACTGTCATGAGCTGTAACACTGATGCTAACTGAGGCCTGTAGAGCCTGTGATGGAACTCTTGGGTTTCTTGCAATTCTTCTGAAAATTGCACGGTCTGGCCTTGGGGTGAATTTGCTGGGACGTCCACTCCTGGGAAGATTGGCAACTGTCTTGAATGTTTTCCGCTTTTGAATAATCTTTCTTACTGTAGAATGATGCACTTTAAATTGGTTGGAGATGGTCTTATAACCCTTCCCAGTTTCATGGGCAGCAACAGTTGCTTCTCTAAGAGCATTGCTGATGTCTTTCCTCCTGGGCATTGCGTTAAAACACATTTGAATGCTGCATCAAACTGCTAAAATTTTGACTCTTATAGAGATAGTCACAATTGCTGATGATCAATTAACCAACACCTGGCTGCTACTTACCCTCGTAATGATCCTTGTTTTAATTTTCACATAAATAGATCACAATTTACATTTATAGCACTGCATATAACAGTGTGACTTGCCATCAAACCACCTAGGAGTTCAGTGTCGGTTTTCAGTTCAGCACCTAAGCCATATGTTAGTAACTGGACCACATACTACATAGCATAAATTCCTTCCAGCATTATTTACTGTTTTTCCTTGCAAGAGTGCACCCAAACCTTTAACAGGGTGTCATTTGGGAATCTGTTGTATCTATTTACAGATTGCATTCAGTTACTCAACACTCCCTCATTTGATCTGTTTGATCACTATTGTGATCAAAATGATTACTGTGTAAGTAGTCCTGACATGCTGGAACCTTGTTACAAAGAAAGATGATGAATGTTCATATACAACTGATGAAGTAGGAGATACATTTTAATTCATTAAATGTATAATACTTTCAAAAAAGTTATTTAAATACTAAGTGCTAAGTGCCAAAAGCTTTTCAAATACAGGTCATTCCACATCAAGTGATCCTACTTTTTCACCTCATGTCATCAAATTTTCTTAACATTTTGTATATTGGTTGAATTATCAAAACCTAAATCTAATCTAAAATTTTACAGTTACAACAAAATACATAGCAAACAAAATTATGACACCACTGGAACTCTTTAACTGGTCCCGAGATAACACCCCTTCTACCGAGTTGTCATTTTCAACAAATGAGGAGTACAGAAAAGAACATTCCTAAAACAATGCTTTGAATCAAGGGAATACAAGAATTCCATTGCTTTGTTCCATCTACATCCAGTCCAACAGAAACTGTGACCAAAGTGTACTCCTGTAGCAATGAATGAGAAGTTCGATATTGAAGGAGGTACAAAATCTCTGGATATGGCTGAGATAACTGGGTATGTAACCTGTGAATACAATAAAAAATGGTGGTTGACCTGTGTGCTGTTGGTGGACTATGAAAATGAAGAAGTAACTGTGCCCTTCTGACAGTTGCCGGGCTCAGCAGCATCATTTGTCAGTCAGTCAAGTTTATTGCTTATAGCCAAAGGCTGCAACAATGTATACAATGTCACTCAATAAAATATACATGGTACTAATTTGATTGTTGTTGTTTTGTCGTTAGTCATGTCCGACTCTTCGTGACCCCATGGACCATAGCACGCCAGGCACTCCTGTCTTGCACTGCCTCCCTCAGTTTGGTCAAACTCAAGTTCGTAGCTTCGAGAACACTGTCCAACCATCTCGTCCTCTGTCGTCCCCTTCTTCTAGTGCCCTCAATCTTTCCCAACATCAGTATCTTTTCCAAGGATTCTTCTCTTCTCATGAGGTGGCTAATTTGATACAACAACTTAAAACATTTGTATTGATAATTTGTTTACGCATCTAGTTTGGATGTTCTTAAGGTAAGGCGAGCAGAAGTTCTAACACGGGTCAAACCAAGGACTACAACTGGCCACACAGTTTGACAAAAAATGAAATGTCATGTGCAACAAATTCTGTTGAAAAGTGTTTGGTATAAAGTATAATTAATGGAAAAATAAATGTTTTAGACCCATATGATGTGTAAGGGGTTTTTTCCCCATAATTTTGTTTGATATGTATTTTGTTGTAATGTTCATGAAATGAAGTACCGTACTAACAAGGATTCTTTCAAAGCCTTAATTCTATCATGCAACAGCAAGTTATCACTCTGCTTTGGAACACATTTTTAAAAGAAAGTCTCGCTAGCCTTTCAGATACAGTACTGTTTAATTGAACAACTTTTTGAAGAAATGCCTGAAGTAACTGATATTATACTTTGAAGTCTTGTTCATTCTGTTATACTTTACCCCAAGAAGACTCATTTATCCTAAATAGAACCCAATAAGCCCAACATGTATGTACAAAATTTTGCTGGAAGCTCTTAGAAATATGAAATAATTAATACAGTTTGGGGGGATTTTAAAATCATTTTTAAAAGTCACTTTAAAAAATTTAAATTTGTAACTTTAAATTTTTAAGTGGGCCCATCATATGACATTTGAAGAGACGGGTTTTTTATTTTTGAAATATCTCAATTCTGGGCTGAGCTTTTAAGGTTTTTGTGTAGTCAGGCAACCCCCCCCAAAAAATAGAAATTTGAAACCCTCATAACTCAAAAAACAGGATGAGATAAAAAAAAATTAGATTAACCCTCATAACTCAAAAACAGGATGAGATAAAAAAAAATTAGATTTAGACTTAGTCTTGATCATTGAACAAGTGTACAAATTATTAAGAAAACTGGATGACATGAGGTATGATATGGAATGACTCCTACATCTGTGAGTCACACTTAAAACGATCCTGCAAGGCAGGCAAGTAGTATGCTACAAAAGGTGACTGAAGTTTAGGGATAGTGGTTGCAGCAAGCCATGCAATAATTGATGAAATTTAACAAGAACCAGAGACTTCCATCTCATACCTTTTGATCTTAGCCATTAGAGCTGGAAACCTATGTACCCATAATTAGGAGTAAACCTCATTGAATTCAGTGGGACTAATACTATTAAGTGTGCATGCAGATGACTTTTCCCTGCTGGATCAGGCCAAATGCCTCTAGCCCAGCATTCCATTTCCACAGTGGCCAACAAGATGCCTGCAGGAAACCCACAAGCAGAACATGAGTGAAATAGCACTCCCCTAATTGTTGTTCCCAAGATACTGATATTCAGAGGCTACGGTGACACAGTCTGAAGCTTGTACTATGAGAGGAGGCTAGGGAGGCAAGCAAACGAGCCAAAACAATTCCTCTTTCTTGTTAACTTCAGCACTGCCACCAGGAAGATAGAGTATCTTTATTTTTCTCTGGCTACTTCCTCTAAATACTCATTTAACCTTCAGGACTTTAATTAGTCCAATCAACCTACTCCCAACACTTGGTACAGTGTTATAGCACTTAGAAAGACATGGTGCAAATTGGTCTCAGACCAATTTTTCCCAAAACCAGTTATGCTTTTATTTAGAATTTTGTATGGTAACAAGTTATTTAAAAATGAGAGATTGTTCTTTGAAAAAAGGGGATTTTTCAGTTTGTGTTCCTGCCCATTATAGAAAATAAAACATAATTAGAAATTAATCACATTCCGTTACCTAGGCTAGACTGTTTCCATAACCAAACCAGTATTTTAATTGCATCACTCAGATTAGTTTCTGAATGTCTCCAGCATCCTGAAAGTCCTATTCCTATACCTCCTCTGATCTTGCAGGTAGCATGCAGCCATCACGACTAATTGCTTTTGCTTTGTGGTTCTCTGACATCACCCTCAGATCTACCTCCACTTCACTGGACCACCTTCTCTCTAAAGTGTAAAGCCCTCACCTGGGTTCCTGCAAGGCATCTAGGATCTCTTGATTTTTGCTGCCACCACAGATACAAACTATCTGAATGATTCTACCTTTAGTGAGGCCAGTCAAGAAACACATGTATAATGCAAAAACTTTATTGATAACAGAACTAATAAAAGTACTGGTAATCAACCCAGGTGGCGCTGTGGGTTAAACCACTGAGCCTAGGGCTTGCTGATCAGAAGGTCAGCGGTTCGAATCCCTGTGACCGGGTGAGCTCCCGTTGCTCGGTCCCAGCTCCTGCCCACCTAGCAGTTCGAAAGCACGTCAAAATGCAAGTAGATAAATAGGAACCGCTACAGTGGGAAGGTAAACGGCGTTTCCGTGTGCTGCTCTGGTTTGCCAGAAGCGGCTTTGTCATGCTGGCCACATGACCTGGAAGCTATATGCCGGCTCCCTCGGCCAAAAATGCGAGATGAGCGCGCAACCCCAGAGTCAGTCACAACTGGACCTAATGGTCAGGGGTCCCTTTACCTTTTAATCAAATAATAATTCAGCACACAGAAGCATGTGGTTTTAGTTATGTAGTTAGAATTTATGTATTTAGTTATGGTTAGAAATTATTCTGATTTATATAAACACTCCTACCTATTCTAGTCTTCCAAAAATACCTAAGCTAAATCCTCCCTCACCATTTATCCCAAAACTATTACCAATAACAACACTGACCCTATTCCATCTCACTAACCTTACACCCAATATACTTTCAACCATGTTCAATCCCAACTAGTATTCAAACTGCCCCTCAAAATTCCTATCTCATCACCACTTGGAACAATGTTCCAAGCACGCTCCCTCCCTCTCCCAACCAACACTTAGCCTAATTCATCTAATTGTTGTTGTTGTTGTTTAGTAGTTTAGTCGTGTCCCACTCTTTGTGACCAGAGCACGCCAGGCACTCCTGTCTTCCACTGCCTCCCGCAGGTCAGACTAATGTTCGTAGCTTCGAGAACACTGTCCAGCCATCTCGTCTCTGTCGTCCCCTTCTCCTTGTGCCCTCCATCTTTCCCAGGGTCTTTTCCAGGGAGAAAGGGTCTTTTCCAGGGAGTCTTCTCTTCCATGAGGTGGCCAAAGTATTGGAGCCTCAGCTTCAGGATCTGTCCTTCCAGTGAGCACTCAGGGCTGATTTCCTTCAGAATGGATAGGTTTGATCTCCTTGCAGTCCGTGGGACTCTCAAGATTCTCCTCCAGCACCATAATTCTAATTACCTCCACATTTAACACTACACACTATCAGAACCTCATAGCAGCCATTGCTGCTTGCCTCACCTTTCATAAATTGGTCCGATTTCCTTTTAAAACAAGCAGATGGTTTGTTTCACTACCGTCTTGTATAGCAAATTCCATACTTTGAAACTATTTGCTATGTAAAGTACTTTGCCCTCTGATGCTTCCATTTTCAGGTTTTATTATGAAAGAGTGAGGAAAAATCTCTAACCACTTTCTCCACACCATCTATAAATTCATACACCTCTATCACAGCTGCTACACCAGCATTTTCATTGAGTTACCCATCTTGACCCCACAATTTTTACCACCCTGAATAATGTGGTGTCATTACAAACATTACAACTTCACTGCTCATCTATAAAGTTCAGATTATTCACGTTAAAAAGTACAGTCCCAATACAGATCCTTGCAGGACCTCACTTCATACATCTATCCATTGTGAGTATGGTCCATTTATTCCTTTTTCTGCATCCTTTTCTTTAACCAGTTACAGATCCATAAGAGAATCTGTCATCTTATCTTATGACTGCTAAGTTACTCAGAAACTATTGATAAGAAACTATTAAAACCTTTTTGAAACTGTAGGTACAAAATGAATACTCCAGGGATGGGAACATAAAAAAAAATTAAAATAAAGGAAAAGTTGCTTCTGGTTGCATGCAGTTTTTATTCCTCCCACAAGCAATTTAACTTTTCATTATCCAAAACAGTTTTTTTAATTAAATCTTTATTGTTTAAAACAGAAAATTACACAAAAACAATTATTATCACAATTACAACACCCATACTCGCACTTGACAAATTCTCACATACCTTCACGACTAACTCATACATACATACATACATACCTGCCTAATTTCTCATCCTTACAAAACCTCACCTAAACAGACAAATAAACACAGATTAATACTAAAAGATCAGATGTTCTGTTACTTTTTCGTCTTCTCCCTTTCTTCACCAGATTCTGAACAGACTTCCCATTAAACTTGCTGGTTTGTGTATTATTTCCATTATATTCTGCACAGTGACATAAACAATCATTATAATTTTCCAAATAATATCTACTAGTTAGTTTTACAAGGTACAGTCTATTTCTGCCAATGGGGTTTCTTTCAATTTATTCTTTCTCAAATACTCCTCAAAGATTTCCCCTTCCTTTTTTACTTTTTGTTTAGTTTGTCCTTTTATTCTACCAGTTGTTTTTGCCAATTGCATATCCAAAACAGTTTTTAATCTAAATTAAAAGAACCAAACTTGGAGAGACCTGGTTTGAATAGAGACACTGGATTATTATCTTATACAGGATAAAGCTCTTTTTAGCCATCTCACCCCTTGCTTCTTCCTGTAAGACCAATTGCAGTCGTTACAGTCGTCAACACGTTTACCACACCTATCAGCCATTCACCCATTCCACCACCCTTCTGCGTAATACCCCTCCCCACTCTCTCACTACAGTATATATAAGGGTCTGGTGACTGTTTCAGTGTATCTGAAGAAGTGTGCATGCACACGAAAGCTCACACCAATGACAAACTTAGTTGGTCTCTAATGTGCTACAGGAAGGATTTTTTTGTTTTGTAAAAGAACAAAGTATTTCAATCAACAGACTGAAAAAGATTATTTCATTTGAGGCATGACACATTAGAGCCCAACCCCATGAAAAATCTTGCAGCAGTGGTCTGGTGGAGAGGAGGAAATGGGGTACTTGCCAGAACTGGAAGACATTGACTCAGACTTCGGGGAGGGGGAGAAGTCTGCTTCAGTGCCATCCGACACATTGGGTGCCACGTCACAGCTGCCTCATGATGCCCGGGCCACCTCCCACCCCCAATGAACCTCCTCCCATCAAGGAGGTGCTAGCGGGTAGATCAGGCAGAAAGCCAGCCCCATGGACTCCAGCTCCATCGCCAAGGACACAGATGGCTGCACCTGCAGGAACAAACTCAGCAAACCCAGACAATTCAAAGGAGTGCCACTTACTTGCCCAGTCCTGTTTCTTGGAGCGCCAACCATACTAATGCCAGTATCCATTCTGCTCTTAAAAATGGGAGCCTGGGGGACATGGCCCAGTTTGTGCTTAGCCAGTTATTTTAACCTCTGCTGCAAATGCTAACCAGTGTGCCTAATAACCTGACTCACGTCCCATAGTGATCTATGCATTACAGCCACCAGCAAAACCTGAGTTGAGAACATGAGTGCTGCATCCAGCAGTGAGAGCGAGGGGGCACACAGAAATGAGGCTCTTGAGAGTGAAAAGGGTTAGTGAGGCAGGACTTGTTTGCAGAAGCCATGCTCATTTTTTTCCAGCAGGGCATATTCTTCCCATCAGTTTTCCCAGAGCAGATAGAGAATCTGGCCTGTAATTTTCTCAATTCACACACCTGATCCAGTTTTTAAAAAGAATATCATGCTGACCTCTTCCCAGTTCTAATCTTTTTGCCATACCACCCAGAACTTTATTTCTTGTCCCTCTTATTTGTCTCATTTCTTCAGATTCTGTTTCTGATAATGTCACTCCAGGCACCAGTATCTATGTTCCATCTCCCACAGTAAAAACAAATGGAAGTGATTAAATCAGCTTCTACACAATCACCTTTGCTTCTTTTAGCACAGTTTTAACCACTTCCCTAGCTGCTTATGATGTATTTGAGAACTTTTTAAATTGTTGGTATTAATCTTTTTAGTGAAATGCATAGCCCATAAATTTACATACTGTCATAGCAATAATTAAACTCACAAACTTTAATTGCTCAAAACTTCACAGCTTTTCTTAACTGATTGTTGGTTATAGTATTCAGATCATTTCCATAGCAGTGAAGAGTTCTGAAAATATTCAAATAAAGGGACATCTGTTAGAACGCACATTTTGCAGTGCTACCAAATCATTGCTTCTTTCTTTGACTGATAGTCTTGCTCTAGTCTGTTCTAACAGAGGTAAATCTTCCCTATACTGTCCATTATATATTACTAAATCATTTATTAGAATAACAACTTTAGAATTTCTCTTAAATGTACTGTTTTCACTTGTTTTAAACAGCACATAATAATCTCCTCTAGTTTATTTTCTGAATTTTGAGGCAGTGCTTGGCAATACATCCCTATGCTTGGCTTGCATAGACAAATTGGCTCACTTTGCCTTCAGTAGTTATACCAGGATGTCAAATGGAGGATTTCTATAAACAATATGTTAATTATTTTATAAGCCACCCTTTAGTCAAAGAGGCTCTCTAACTCACTTACAAAAATCAGTACTAGGGGAGTGAGGAACAGGTCTTCACTGGCTATTTGTAGTGGGTCCTACTATATGATGACTACAAAAGCTTAGTAGTTTATTATTTAGTGCAATTCATGCAATTCAAGATAACAAAATGGATTCCAATAGGGGCAAATGTCAGGTTCTGCACTTAGGCAGGAAGAACCAGACGCACAAATATAGGGTGGGGGACACCTGGCTTACGAGCAGGACATGTGAAAACAATCTAGGGGTCTTGGTGGACCACAAGCTTAACATAAGTCAACAGTGTGATGCAGCAGCAAAAAAAGCTAATGCTATTCTAGGCTGCATCAACAGAAGTATAGTGTCCAGATCAAGGGAAGTAATAAGTCCCACTATATTCTGCCTTGGTCAGAAAATGGCCTGCAGTCCTGTGTCCAGTTCTGGGCACCACAATTTAGGAAGGATGTTGACAAGCTGGAATGTGTGCAGAGGAGGGCAACCAAGATGATTACAGCTCTGGAAACTGAGCCTTATGAGGAGCGCAGGAAGGAGATGGGTATGTTTATTTTATTTTATTTTATTTTAAAATAATTTTATTGGATTTTCATAAAAAACAAACATAAAAAATAAAACAAAAAAAATGCAATATCACAACAAACACATACACAAACACTACCCTTATACTTTTACCATCAGTTTTCTAAATCATTATCTTATGGACTTCCCCTCCCCCCCCCTTTCTGATTTCCAATTTGCTCTCCTCTTTAGCAATTTATCCTTCTCCCAATTTTATTAATCCTTTTCACACTTAGTTGGTCTCTAAGGTGCTACTGGAAGGAATTTTTTAAATATTTTTTATTCTGTTTTTTTGTTTTTTGTTTGTTTTGTTTCGACTACGCAAGACCAACACGGCTACCTACCTGTAACAAAAACTTTCTGACAGTAAGAGCTGTTTGACAGAGGAACAGACTCCCACAAGAGGTGGTGGACTCTCCTTCCTTGGACATTTTTAAGCAGAGGTTGGATGCTGTCATGGATGCTTTAGCTGAGATTCCTACATTGCAGGGGGTTGGACTAGATGACCATTGGGTCCCTTCCAACTCTAAAATTCTATGATTCTGTGCCCTCTATAAGGCATTCCACTTTATTCCCCCCCTCCCCCCCTCCACATTTGGTTTGTATTTCTCTTTATTCTTTGGAATAGCAGTGTTTTAGTGTAATCTACTTTCTCCGTAAAGCATACCGCTATATGTGTTTTTCTTTTCCTGGCAAGATAGGGTTGACGTCATTTTTGTTGTTTTCTAAATTCCTTAGAATGACTGCTACATTCATGATATGGAAGCCTTTATCTGGCTGGGAGGTGGAGGAGGATTTTTACCCTTTGTGGCTGAAATTAACTTGTCAGAAGTTTCCAACTTTAGAAGCTTTTACAGCTCAATTGAACCATTATTCAAAACTGAATGAAGAGGCTGTAGACTATTGAAGCTCGTGAAAATAAATTTCACAAGAATGCTTGTATCTGAAGTTTTAGCTCTATGACATTAATTTAACAGCCTCTGAAATTTGTATGCTATTTAGAATTCTACAGTCCTGTCATTATATTATTAAGTATATGTGTGTTTTACGTATTGCCTTTGAAACGGTCCTAAATTTCCTGTATGTTCACCAACTGGTTTTGTTGTCTCCCCTGGTATTCTGTGCAGAGTTGGGCTTTGGCTGCAATCCACACCTTGTTTGTTCTTCAGTACTCCACCATGATATTTTGGGAGAATCTGCTGAAATGAAGGAAGATGACTCCCTTCAGCCAACCATCTTTCATGGCTACTTATCAAAATAACCTTCAACCTGAGAAGAATTTTTGGTATCTCCTCAAATGATGACTCTTTTGGTAATACACCAAAGCAGGGGCACTGGATATATGGGGTGCAAGGGGCCGACATCCCCTGCCACTGCCGCGTGCCCCCCTGCGTGCACCACAGCCTCTGCCCATAGCTGCCAAGTCTCCCGTATTCCCCGGGAAACCCCCGTTTTCCCAGCTCTCCCCAGCCGAAAAAACGGATTTTTTTGTTTTCCCCCGGTTTATTCTGGCGCGGTGGCCATTTTGGAACTGGGCGGAGCATGCTCAAAAGCGACTTTTGATGCTGCTTTGCCCAGTTCCAAAATGGCCGCAGCGCGACTTCTGGTGCGGCGGCCATTTTGGAACAGGGCAGAGCAGCATCAAAAGTAGCTTCTGAGCATGCTCCGCCCAGTTCCAAAATGGCGGCAGCGCTACTTCCGGTCTGCTACTTCCGGTCCAGTCCCTTATTTCTCAGGCCGGAACTTGGCAGCTATGCCCCTGCCTGGGAGCCCAGGAGCCAGGAGGGGGCTGGGACGAGTAAGGGCAAAGATCACCCTCCATGTGTCCTGCCCCTGCCCGGCACATGCTGTGGGGAGAAGGAGGCTGATAATGGAGCCCAGCTCAGGGTGCGAGTGTTGGCATCACGGTGGCGGGGGCAGGATGCATCCCATGATGTCACATGACATGTCACGTGATGCACCCCCCCCATGTGGTGGGCAAGTTGGCATCCCTTCACCAAAGCATGAGAGCAGTACTGTCAGTAAGCAGAATACTATTTTCACTTCAAGAAGTACTGCCACAATGATAATTTAAGAACCTGCTAAAAAAAGAGATAAGACATTTATTTCTCATGATATTCTGGTTCCACCCAAAGCACAGTGGCTGCCATCCTAGGCATGCCTACCTGGGAGGAAGCTCTATGGAACACAGGGAAATTTTTAGCAAACATGCAGGCATTTGGTCTTCAAGTTTTCTACCTCAGTAAAAGAACTGACTGCTGGATGAAGAAATCCCTACTTGAATAAATACATCAAAGGGGGAATCGGCACGATGGCCATTTTAATAGCATTTAGACACCATTTTTCAATCCAAGGGAATACAATTGAAGTTAAAATGCGTAGTTATATGACATCCCCATGTTCTGAAGCAGATTACTGCTCATATAGCAAAGTCAGTGTGGCGGCAGAGTGACTAGAATGTTAGACTAGGACCCGGCAGAGCAGGATTTGGTGACCATCACCATCTCTTAGCCTAGGGGTTGTCAACGTGGTCCCTACCGCCCGCTAGTGGGTGTTTCAGGATTCTAGGTGGGCGGTAGGAGGTTCTACGGCACAAGCTGAATCCTCCTTCCTTTGGTGGGTGGGGACCCAGGTGGCACTGTGGTTAAACCACTGAGCCTAGGGCTTGCTGATCAGAAGGTCGGCGGTTCGAATCCCCTTGACGGGGTGAGCTCCCATTGCTTGGTCCCAGCTCCTGCCAACCTAGCAGTTCAGGGGTCAGGGGTCCCTTTACCTTTACCTTTAAGGAAATTTTACCATCAAGAAAGATGCATTAGTGGGCGGTAACCTACCTCACAGGGTTGATGTGAGGATGAAACAAGGAGCAGGACCATGTACACCACCTTTATATCCTTGGAAGATAAAGGTGGCATATAAATGAAATAAATAAATAAATAAATAATGTTCTATATGAATTGGAGAGGGTTATCACCTTTTTAACTAGCTGGAAGGCTTCTCAGAGGCCAGAATGGGAAGCAGAATACTGGACCAGATAGACCATAGTGTGAGGAATGGAGTGGCTACAAACCATCCCATAATATACATCACAGTGATAAATGCAACACCCTCAGAGAAACAACAAAACAAAGCATTAAAATCAGTGAATGGGTGTGATGGTGCTGGTTGCCTCCTCCTGAATAATCCGCTCCAAACTCCGTGGCTGGTTTTTACAGAGTTTTATTATATACATATGCACAAGACAGAGCTACAAAAAGCATGACTGTACCATCCTGAATCAGAATCCAGAAGCACCGCCTTTCATGACTTCCGCCAGCAGAACACCCTGGGCGTTTGGAATCTCCTCCTCTCTGCGCACCTCTTTTCACCCCTCCGCTGTTGGGGTGATGGGGCTGGTGGAGAACCCTCCCCACTGGAACTGCCCAGCTGGGGGGCTGGTGCTGTCTCCTCTGGCACCTCCACTTCCTGAGTGATCTGGTCTGACCCTCCAACACTTCCCTCTGGGAACCTTCCCCTCTCAGCATCCTCAAGGGTCTGCACCGCTGTCTGAGGGTCAGTACCACCTTCTGCGGACAGCTCTGAAGCACTGCATCCGGGAGCCCTTGCTCGCACTTCCTGGACTCTCCGCTGCCCCCTGGTGGTCCCCTGACAATGGGGTTCTTCCATAGTAGTAGCAGTAGCGGAGTGAAGGGCTAGATGTTGCAGCAAGTCCAGAATGCCTCTTCCTTGTGTGTTGGCTCTGCTCCCTACTTTGCATAGGGCCGTCCTCTGTTTGAAGGCCTGTTTAGTCCAAGTCTGCTTAAAGAGAAGAAACCTTTTGGTAGCATCCGGACAGCAGAGCAAGCACACAGTTGACCTGGTCACAGTTCTTCCTCTGCGGTGAGATACCAGTATATTGCAATTCTATTACAGTTATTTTTCTATATTTCTATCAATATATTAAATCAGCACATGCAGATCTGTGCAATCTTTCATTCTCTTTTTTTTAAATGATGCATAAATGGCTACCTTGCTCCCAGCTGCTCAAACTGCCTACACTGCACTGATGCAGTCTATATTGGCACTGGGTGTTATCTCTGTATACCAGGAAGCATACTTTGCAGTGGGTGTTTCAGGTTGTGGACGACGGGGTGTCCTCACTTTGGCCCAAGGTGCTAGTGGTCCCTTGGCTAGCTGGCTGACCAGATTTGGCTGATCTTTCCCTGCAAGCAGTAGGAATAGGAGGACTAGCAGTTAAAGTCCAAAATGACAGTCCCTGCTAATAGCTGTCCAGCTGACGCTTAAATAGTCTTTGCTCACACTGCCTCTTCTATCCCTCTGGGAATGGCTTTTGATCAGTTGTTGTTCTTGTTGTTGCTGCTGCTGCTGCTGCTATCGTTGTCATTCTGCTGCTCCAGGGAAGCGGACACGGAGCAATGGATTCAAACTACAAGAAAGAAGATTCCACCTAAACATTAGGAAGAACTTCCTGACAGTAAGAGCTGTTGGATTTTGCTGCCAAGGAGTGTGGTGGAGTCTCCTCCTTTGGAGGTCTTTAAGCAGAGGCTTAATAATAATGCTTTGATGGTGTTTCCTGCTTGGCAGGGGGTTGGACTGGATGGCCCTTGTGGTCTCTTCCAACTCTATGATTCTAGGATTCTATGATCCATCTGTCTCTGCACCTCCACGGGTGAAGTCAAACTGCTGTGTTAGCAGCACCAAAGTTGCCTCTGCAGGCAGGGCCGTCTTAAGCATATCAGGCGCTCTGGCACCGTGGTGCGAAGATCGCTCTGGCACGCCCCCCCCCGTCCCGTTTCCCACCGTGGCGGGCAGGCGGGTGGGCGCAGTGTGTGGCATGGCTGCCGCAGGCACAGCCGCACAGTGCCCCCCTGGCGGCCCGGTGGCCTGCGCCGCGCAGCCTTGCCTTAGAGCCGGCCCTGTCCGCAGGGTGCAAGCCTGGGCAGTGTCCTCTGCTGCCCAGATGACCCTGCCCTCAGCCTTGCTGATGTGGCCCAAAGAAAACAGAGCAAGACGTTTGGCACCAGCTTGGCGGGAGGAGGTGTACAAGGTGTACAAGGCGCCATTTAAAGCCTGTTTAGAGAGGCTTTTAATCTTTAATCGATTATTTTATTCTTCTGTTGGAAGCCGCCCAGAGCGGCTGGGGAAACCCAGTCAGATGGGTGGGGTATAAATATATTATTATTATTATTATTATTATTATTATTATTATTATTATATCCAACTACCTTAGGACCTCTACTCTGGATTTGTGCAGGGTTTACTCCTTAGCCTTTTCTTCTCCCAAAGATATCTCAGAAGGCAGTGGAGGTTTAGGATCACAGTTCTCCTCCTAGATGGGCTACCTAGTTGAGAAGCCCCATCTGCCCCTCACGTCTCTCTACAGCACATGCAGAAATTGTCTTCTTGACCGTTGGACCCACTGTTGGTCTCATCTGCACAATCCACCAGAGCCTTGTCTTCACCTGCAGGGGAAGTCCCTAACTCACCAAGGGTTTGAGACCCATCAGCTCCCCTCACTTGGTTTAGCCAGCCAGTCGAAACCGTTTCTTGGCGTGTGACTCCTGTTGCATGCTGACAGCTCTAGGAGCGCAGGTGAGAGCTGAGTGCAGGGTGGGGACTAAAGGTGGACAAACTACCCCAGAAGGCGCATGATGTGTCCCCCTCCAGAAGTACTACCCCTCCCCTAACACCCCATACACCCTGGCATTCTATCAACTATATGTAAATAGGGCAGGCTGAATGAAGGGTACTCTTGGATCCCCAGTTTGCAGCTCTTTTCAGGAAGAAGCCAGCTACTGCCCCAGCCAATGCATCTCCCTAATGTAAAGAACTGGTTTACTTGACCAGACAGAGAAAGGGCAGATGACAGGAAGGAAGGGTTTTATATTTTATATTTTATATTTTATTTATATTTATTTTTATGGTATTATATTTTATTTTTTAATCCATGTTATAGCCTTTAAAACTATATATTTAAATTCTGTTTTTAAATTGTGTGCCTCCTTTTTTTAAAGGCAAAAATAATATTATGAAACTGATAAAATGAGAATGACAAATAATTCTACTTTACCCACCTGTTTTCTACAGGTCCCCAGTACAAAAGGTTCCACCACTATCAGCTCCTTAGACTCCTTCTTTGTGCTGTTTTGTGCGTGTTCAATTGAGGTGTTTTTTTTTTAAAGTTTGAAGAAGGTCTGCCAAGCATCATTAATATTCCTCCTCCACATTCACATTATCATTTCTCCTGACAGTAAAAATTAAAGCATCCAATTCTATTCATTCAACCCCAACCCACGGGAATTCAGTCACACAGGAGCACTTCTGAGGAAGCCAAAGGTTTGTAGATCTGCAGTCAGTCAGTCATGGTGCTGCACTCATTCAGTTACTTTTGTGGACGAAGTGTCTCTTACTGCATCCGGATTGGGTGCTTGCCAGTGACACTCCTGAGCCTTGCTGGGAGAGAATGGCAGCCTTGAGAAAGCCATGCACTAGTGATTCAGTTCCCCTCTTTCTGATGATAGGAACAGCTGCAGTATTGTTGCCGTCTTCCTTGTACCAGTGAGCGTTGCCATGGGCACTGCTGCCAAGGAGCGCAGAGTAGTGAATAAGAGAGGCTGTCCCCAAACCTTCCAAACTAAACCTACTTATTATACTGTGTATTTTGTTTCAAATAACCTTTTGCCATGGAAGAAAGTTTTATTCTTGTTCTAAACATTGTTGACAGATGTATAATTCGGCTACTTAAATAGATGTTTAATAACCAGGGAGAAAATGCCGCTAAACATTCCACTTAACATCAGGCTTATTTTCTGTGATTATTAAAATGTCATTCATTGCACCGCATTATCAGTTTTCACAGGACTTAATTTGTCAAGCATTCAAAAAGAAGATCACGCAAACATTTTACAGATGTGTGCGCATTTGCTGAATTCTTGCCAGTAAGTAAAATAAAAAGTAAATCTGGGAGATGTTAAAGACATCTTGCAGGTGATAAAAAAAAGTTGTGGCGGTGGAAATATCAAATGCATTTGCCAAGTAAATAGCTTATCCAAATTATAAATGAATATTTACCCAACTGCCCCATGACCTTAAACTGAGTCTGCATCCAAAGACATCAAATAAGTAAGAGTAAATAAGAGTAGGAATAACAGTAAAGCTGCCAGCTGCCGGGGGGGGGGGATGTTAGATGGCTAGGCACTCCAGCACTGGAGAGTGGAGCAGCTTTGGAAACAATTAAATTAATCAATATTAAAGCATTCTTAGCATGGCAGACCCCTTCATGGATCAATGCCTTGTCGTGGCGAAGGGGCTTGAATAACTCAGAGAAGCTATGAGCTATGCCATGCAGGGCCACCCAAGATGGACAGGTCATAGTGGAGAGTTTTGACCAAACGTGTTCCACCTAGATGAATCCCAATTAAGATTGCCAGAAGAAATATCAACAACCTCAGGTATGCAGATGACACAACCTTGATGGCAGAAAGTGAGGAGGAATTAAAGAACCTTTTAATGAGGGTGAAAGAGGAGAGCGCAAAATATGGTCTGAAGCTCAACATCAAAAAAACCAAGATCATGGCCACTGGTCCCATCACCTCCTGGCAAATAGAAGGGCAAGAAATGGAGGCAGTGAGAGATTTTACCTTCTTGGGCTCCTTGATCACTGCAGATGGTGACAGCAGTCACGAAATTAAAAGACGCCTGCTTCTTGGGAGAAAAGCAATGACAAACCTAGACAGCATCTTAAAAAGCAGAGACATCACCTTGCCGACAAAGGTCCGTATAGTTAAAGCTATGGTTTTCCCAGTAGTGATGTATGGAAGTGAGAGCTGGACCATAAAGAAGGCTGATCGCCAAATAATTGATGCTTTTGTATTATGGTGCTGGATGAGACTCTTGAGAGTCCCATGGACTGCAAGAAGATCAAATCTATCCATTCTGAAGGAAATCAGCCCTGAGTGCTCACTGGAAGGACAGATCGTGAAGCTGAGGCTCCAATACTTTGGCCACCTCATGAGAAGAGAAGACTCCCTGGAAAAGACCCTGATGTTGGGAAAGATTGAGGGCACTAGGAGAAGGGGACGACAGAGGATGAGATGGTTGGACAGTGTTCTTGAAGCTACAAACATGAATTTGACCAAACTGCGGGAGGCAGTGCAAGACAGGAGTGCCTGGCGTGCTATGGTCCATGGGGACACGACTAAACGACTAAACAACAACAACAGCATGGCAGAACACTGCAACACAGGGAAGGCTGTGACTTTCAGTTTAGAAGAAAGGGGGACATGAATGAGGTTTATAACATAATTGGTTTGGAGAGAAAGAGGTTTCACCCTTTCATAAGACTAGAACTTAGGTTCACAATGAGGCTGGGTGGGCTGTAGCTTCAGGACTTACAAGCAGAATATGAAATACTGTAAACGTAGAACTCAATAGCCCAAGAGGTACAGCTACGAGGTGTTTGTTGTTGTTTGTTGTGTTGAATTAGACAACTTCAGGGAACATTCTGGGCTTAACTATTGAACAGAAAGAATATGTATCTGAATAGAAACACAGGAAGCATAAGATGCTGCTTTAGACCAAGTCAGACCAATGGCCCATATAGCTCACTACGGTCCACACTGAGAGTAGCCAACATGGCGGCCTCCATTGATTGGTGGGGCTACACTGTCTTGGAAGTGTTTAGAAATGGAAGGCTTTTTAATACATATGTGGTGGCTATGTAAATATTGGGAGATGGTATATGAGGAATTTTTAACAAAATGTTCCTCACATTCCAAAAAAACAACAACAGAAGGCTTTCTTCTAGCTATAATAGGAAAGGAGATACCAAAGAAAGGACACAATTTATTTTTCTGTGCAACAGCGGCCACAATAGCAGTTTATGCAAGAAACTGGAAAGAAAAGGTTATCCTGACAAAAGACCAACGGTTGCATAGATTAATAGAATTTGCAGACGGCTAAAATAAGGAACTGGCTTGAGAAGAAGATAAGGAGCGAGTGGCAATGTCTTGGAGAATACTTAGAAAGATGTGGCATTGAGTATAATCTGCAAGTAGGGACGAACCTTTGAAGAACAGTTGAGAAAACAAGGGAAGTGAAGGGATGAAATGGGGTGGAGAAACTAAGGAAGATGCAGCCAACTCAGGGTGTCACTGAAGGATAGGATGGGAAGTCTGCTTGGGAAGATGGTAAGATTATAAATGTATGTAAAATAAAAACTGGAAATGCATAGAAATAAATAAATGAATAAATAAATAATGTTTTGTGGGGCTACATGTCCCACCATTTCTGTCCATTGGCCACGCTAGATCAATATTGTCTACAATGACTCACTGAAGTCTTTCCCAGCACATATCTGGAGATGCTAGGGATTGAATCTAAGACCTTGCACATACAAATCAATTGCTCTACAACCCTTCCCTTGTGCTGGAGCAGTACAAGAGACTAAAAAGAAACCTCAGTGAAAGATTCTGCCCCTGAGCATACCAGCCTAGCAACAATGCACACCAATGAAGATTACCAAATAGAATTCCTATGGTGTCTGCAAAGATCCTGATCTATGCTGTTTCCTGCTGCCACTGATTTATGGGTGAAGTGGGAATTGTAATCTGCATGGTTCATTTAAGTATGAAGCCCAAAGAGTATGTTTAACATACAGTATGACTTGATCTTTTATATGTGGTTTACAGAAAATGTAGTGAGAAGGTATCCCTGTTTTAACTACTGCTTTTGGAGGATAAGCAGCTGGAATGTTGAGGGAAGTAGCAGACTTACTAGACTTGAATCAAAGTTGCTAAATGGTTTACTGCAACGGAAAAGGCATTTTCTAGCTTGGAACAAGAATGTCACTAAATAATCTATGTATCAGACACGAGTGCCAATTTATCCCCACGACTGTGGGTGCCTGGGGCTGTGGGTGCCATGCATGGCCCTGGCACCAAAATTTGTGGGTGCCCACCCCCTTCATGGGGAATTTTATGGGTGCTTGGGCATCCAGGTCCCAGGGAGTTGGCACCTATGGTGTCAGAACATTAGAATATAAAGTCAGCACAGGGAAATAATTTCTCTTTCAGAAATTAGAGGTTTAAAAGATGGCGCATTTGAGATCCGATTCTATCCAGCAGGCAGGAAATAGCTGAGAATTATATAGCGGCAGAAGAAAGCTTAAATTAATGATCATGAACTGATTGAGATCAGCAAAGTGAAGTTAGCTGAACAGGGACAATGAACTTCAAAAAACTTCAAAAAAATAAGTCTGTGACCATGACCAGAATTACAAAAGCATGGCCTTGACCAGAAAAATGTGTTAAAATCCTTGAGAACCTCTTGTTTCCTTTGTGACTCGCATTATGTTTGGTTTACCATTTGTTCTTAATTTGTGTTTGAAAGTCATCATGTTCAAGTCCAGTTTTAGGCATGGCTTTTTGAAAAAACTAAAACCGGTTGGCATACAAAGAGAAAAACTTCAGAGTTAGAAAACTGCCAAACAACTAGCAGCGTATGAAGGTTTGAGTTTGGGTTTGAAGAAGGTAGGACCACCCCCAATTTAGAGAAGAGTCAAGCATATAAAACAAGGACTACCAGGCGGTAATTTCATAGAGATTAGTTGGCATCTTGCCATTTCCCCTTGGATTATTTATTTTATTCTTCTTTTGTACACCACTGTTTTGCAGCTAAAAGTGAGGATAGCTAACAAAGAATAAAGCACAATAAAAATACTAAAAATAGCAAAATTCCAGCAACCAGACTAAAACATGTCACAGTATAAAAGCAAATCGGGTCCTCCCTACCAAGAGGGCATGTGTTGTGGGTGGGAACACTGGAGCGGCCACAACACCCTATTGGTGGTCCCTCGATCTTGGGAGCAGTTGGGCCTGAGGGACGTCAGTCAAAGCTATTGAGGGACCGCTATTTAACTAGATGCACAAATCCATGACCCTGAGCTTCCTCTTTTGGGCTTAGTGCATCGAAACACCCGCCCACCTCTCCCTAATTTTAGGGTTTGCGCTTGACCTTGCTATGCCGTTGCGTGTCGTCTGTCGTTGGGACAGGGACATGGCAGGATTGTTCTCCCTCCCGAAGTCATTACCTTTATGTTAATACTGTTAACATACTATGTTATGTTAATACTGTGCATTTCTTTATTGTGAGTCATTACCTTATGTTAAAGATCAGATTTGCTTCTTCATTACTTGGCTGAAGCCTCTTGTTTTCTGACTGATCCAAAATCCTCAGGGCTAGACTATAGCAAGGTTGGGAAACACTTTAAGTAGTGTACCCCAAGTTTTTTGTCCTTTTCACACTTTAACACCAAAATTAAGCAGAAAAGCTTTGCCTGGGCTATACCATGCCAATCTACAGATGGGGTGGTTGGGCAACATGTTGGGATGCTTCTCTCTAAACCTTTCTGATACACAGAGTAACAGAATGTCAGGCTAGTTGTGGGGGAAATCCCCCCCCAAGAGGAAAGAACCCTGCATTTAACATCTGAAGTGGATAAAGGTAAAGGTAAAGGGACCCCTGACCATTAGGTCCAGTCGTGACCGACTCTGGGGTTGCGGCGCTCATCTCGCATTATTGGCCGATGGAGCCGGCGTATAGCTTCCAGGTCATGTGGCCAGCATGACAAAGCCGCTTCTGGCGAACCAGAGCAGCGCACGGAAACGCCTCTAAAGTGGATACAGTTAAGCAAAAGCCATATCACTTGATTCTTCTGATGAATTGGGTAAAGCATCCTGCCAGTTGGGGGTTGGAGTGGGACAGTAGCATTAATACAATTATATACCAACAAATGCATTCAAAGTGGGTCACAGACACTGTGAGAGAAATGAGACATTGCAAGCCGAGGAAGGAGGCAAAACATGAATAAATATTCTAGTCCAGAAAGATGCTACTCCTAAAAGTCAATTAGCCTCAACAGCTTTATTAAAATAGCAATAAATATAAAATGCTAATAATATGGACAAGCCAAATCAAAGCCCCAGTGCGACAACCTTCCTCAATGCATTTAATTCCTCCCTTTTTTAATCACCTTGAATCACCTTCTGAATACATGCAAGAGAAATGCATGACTTTACATTAAGTTAAAACTTTCCCTCCGGACATGTGAGTAATGAATGGGAAAGCTCTCTTCATTCAGTCCTTTCTCCATAAATCAGCTGAGAGATTATTTCTCTCTTTTTTTCTTTACTCTGTCTTGCTGGCCAGAGGCACCTCTGTGATTGATAGCACTGACTGGCACTTGTGGTTTTTCTAGTTACAATGTGCAGCTCCTATGACTGTGCACAATGTTCACTTTTATTTGTCTATTTGACAGCAAGTGCTTAACGGGGAGACAACAGGTAGCCTGCACGCACATTTTCATAATTGCAAATGGATGGCAGTTAACTAAGTCTTACTCGGAGTGGACCCACTGATTTTTGTGAACATGACTAAGTTAGTGTAATGATCTCTGGCAGGCAAGCAAGCCCCGATAAGAAGCAATGACTCTCCAGATTTATGTACGTTTATTTTCAACAAAACACATCCAGAGCACGGCTTCTCGCCTGCTGGCATTGATGATAGACTGTCAGTCTGAATCTTCACCCCTCCCACAGCAGGAAGGACGCCAAACTCCCAACTTTCCTCTCTTGCCCTTCTGTTGCCCTCTGATCTTATCCAGTCTCCTAGAACGGGGACTGAGAGGCTGGCCTTTGCCCTCCCCACTTTCACTTGACACAGTCTCAGACCTCTGCTTATATCTGCTGATTGCCTAGCAACGCTCTGGCTGCCTTCTAACTCTCCTGCTTCTCGAGAGCGAACAGTATCTTCTTCAGGAAGGGGGGTCGAACTGCCCTTTATCGGCTCTGTCAGCCAGCTCTCATCTGCAGAGTTGGTCCCTCTTTCACTTAGCTCAATTTCGGAGTCTGACTCTTTCCCTGCGCCACATGCATGACACTACCACCCCCTCCATAACTATCCTCCTCTTATTCCTCCCTGGGTCTAGGTTTGTTGGGGTGGCTACGGTGAAATACCTTCTGTAGTTAAGGAGTATGGACATGCTCTGCGAATTCCCAGGATCTGTATGATGAACCATATCCCATCCACTCTATCAGATACTGTAGCCTCCTCCTCATCCAGCGAGAGTCCAGAATATGCTCCACTTTGAACTCCTCTTCTACCTCCACCATTACCGGGGGAGGGGGTGCTTCCCTAGCGGTCTGGTAAGGGTGTGCAGGAACTACTGGGGATAACAGTGTTCTGTGGAATACAGGGTGTATTTTCATGGAAGCTGGCAAGCTAAACCTGAACGTCACCCCAGATTGATCTGTTCTATTACTTCAAAGGGACCCACCTGCTGAGGGTCCAACTTCCAACTCTTCCTCTTCTTGAGAGCTAACAGTGTCTTCTTCGAGAAGGGAGGGTTGCACTGCCCTTTCTTGATTCTGTCAGCCAGCTTTCATCTGCAGAGTTAGTCCCTTCTGAGTCTGACTCTTCCCCTGTGCTCTGGTGAGCCATGTTCCTGACAGGGCCACTAATTTCACTGTGTGTACTCTGAGTAAAATGTAGTTTCATACCACGCAATGATTGGAAGGTTGCACTCCTATACTCACTTACCTGGAAAGTGTGTGTGTGTGTGTGTGTGTGTGTGTGTGTGTGTGTGTGTGTGTATCACACATACTTTCCAGGTAAGTGGGTACACACACACACACACACACTTGTTCTGTTAGGCTCTATGTTAACTAACTTATTTTTTATCCTGTCGCAGCTCAGGGCAATAAAGTATTTTAAAGCAAACACAACACAACCCCAAACTTTGATTGAACAGCTATTGTGACTCAGTAGTTGAGTTGTGTCAGTTGTTCCCTCTCAGATGATATCCAATTGGACCAAAGGTTCAAATTCCACCATTCCTCTAATGTTGGCAGCCAGCACAGGTACCTGCATCTCACAAAATGTTTGGTGGAGTCCGTTAGTGGAGGACGCCATGCACTCGCTTCCTGCAGCCATCTGAGTCCAGAGGCAGGAGTGGACTTTGGTAATATGGCGCTCTGAGCAAGGACAGAATTTGGCACACCCACCCACCCATAATATTTCTTCCTTGCAAATATAGGTTTTACGTTTGCTTTGTGCCCCCTTGGCTGGCTGGTTGGTGCAAGGGACCCGCCAGAGGTGAAGCAGGGAGCTGTACCTTGAATAAGAATGTAAGATGAGTCCCACTGGATGAGGCCGGCTAATCCAACATCCTGTTTCCTACAGTGGCCAACCAGCAAAAGCCCACAAGCCAGATGTTTAACCCCCCCCCAGTATTCAAAGGTATACCAGCAGGTCGAATGGTTTTCGGAGAACTTGCAATGACCAAGGCACTGGACTTAAATGAGCTCTCAGTGACCAGGGACAAGAGCTAAACTGTCACATCTGACAACAAATGCAGCTAAAGTACATAATGTGGGGTTTCACTCCTGGTCATTCTGCCATGGTGAGAGGTTGCTCTTTCCCTTATATAGATTTCCAGTTTTCTCATGCAGTTTATCAGTCTTGTTCTGAAGCCTGTTCTGAATCCTCACCCTCTAAGCTCACCAGTGGAGATGGCTACACCAGCTCTTCAAACTGTGCATCAAAATATCCACATAGTTCATAGTCCCTTTACAATATTTCTAATTCTCTAAAAAAATTATCAACTGCATTTCATGAAGTAGAGGAATACATTATTTGTGGGAAAGGATATCATATGGACTTTGCTTCGAGAGTTTTATCAAGATAATGAAGTCAATTTGCATAGCGGGAAAGAGGAAGAGAGGTTTGGAGGAAGAGCAGATCGGGCCAAATATCTTTAAGATCAGCAAAAAGGCATGTATTCATTGTACTAGGGCAAAAAGGGGCATTCAAATAGTAAAGAAAATAAAGGATATTTGTTAACCGAGCTGCTCTGATACTACATTCTGTTTTTTAAAGCACCACAGGGGGTCTGCTGAGGAAAAGGAATCAGAAAAAGGAGGAGGTAATTACTGGCTTCATAATATTGGAAGATTTCAAGAGCCTTAGTAGGGTTGGTATTGCCAAGGAAACCTGTTCCTGGTTGCACAGACTGAGCTCCTGCAAAACTAAGCAAAGAGTAGCTGCATGTTTATTTCACTTGGAACAAAACCAGTAAAACACCAAGTATGTTTTATATCATGTGTGTTCAAAACACAAAGGCTATGAAACACTTGCTAAGGCACCCTTGTAACTGTGACCCTTATTGTCCTAAGAGCAGTCATTTACATATCTTAACTAGACAGTCTATCAAAGTCTGATTCCATTTTATGGAAATCCTGAATAAGTCAGAGCCAGGTCGCAATAAAGCCAGGGAATGTTTGATATTCAACCCCATTTTTCATGAACAACTGACTTCCCTGCTATCTCAGAAATATACCGAAAATTAACACAAAATGGATTCATAAACTGCAGTAACTTCTGACTCTCTTGCTCCAGTTAAAGCTTTATGATGAATAGTCACTGTGTACATATTTTTAAATCTTCCTGTTAAGAGAAGAGTTAAGCTACTTACAAGTTCCCTTACATTCTGCAGGGCATGGAAATTGAAATTTAAGGCAAATTACAAACATGATTTTGATGTTAAGCCTTAGTACCTTAGTACCTTTACCATCTATCTTTAAAGCAACTTATGTGGGAGGAAATTTCATTTTCTCTGTCTATGATTGAAAACAAGTTGGCTATGGCTTTATTGATCATAGGAGAATTAGCTGTGAAGTCCTAGTTCAAATTTCTTCTCAGACATAAATTTCTCATTTCATAATTCCCCAATTACGGCTGCTATGTTGGTTACAGTGGGATACATTTAACATTACATTAATTGTCACAGACTGTATGATTGCATTTCAAGGCCATTTGGCCCCACTGTTTCCAGTTCTTCTCCCATACCTGCCAGCTAAGAAATGACATTTTATTCATCTGATAAAGTGGAGTCTACTCAGTATAACAAAAGTTGTGGCAAACCTGTTAGCCTTAAAGTGCCACAAGACTCCTGCTTGTTGTTCTTAATAAACAGGGAAATGAGATTACCACTCTGGAAGCTGGGTCAGTGTGGTCTGATAACTAATGTGGCAAAAAAGGGAGAACATGGAGCTTGCGTTTCACTTAATTCTATCCATGAAGCTGCAGTGCAAATATGGATAAATGTGTCATAGTACTTTCAATGCGGCCATTTTTTATTACAACTGAAATGGATATTAATACTTAATACATTACTGTATATTAAGATCACACTATAAATACATGAATACAGGTCATAAACAAAAATAAAGCAACTGTTTCTTTCATATGTGATGCTTTGGGATAAACAAAAGCAGCCAACCCCCCCCCCCCACCTAAAAAGGTTTTTATTGTGTTCTCTTTTTATTGTATTCTAAGCCAAAAGGTTCAATTAATTAATTAATTAATTAAATCTTTGATTCATAGTGTGTGAATGTCAGAAGCAACCCAGCAGTAAATCACACTGCAAGTTGGACTTAACTCTTTATTAGCCAAAAGATGATGGACACAGGAATGTCCAGCCTAATGAGCACAACAATTCATCCCTAGTAGGTCTTGCCTCCCTGAAGCAGTTGCTGAGAATGAAGATTCCTGCCTTGCCACAGCTGCCCAAGTCCCTTCCTTTCCAGGGTTTCCCCCCAAGCAATTGGAGACTGTGCTCATCATCCATCTCTCCTCTGCCCTTTTCATGCGTCTTCTGGTTCTAGGAGACAAGCAGGGAGGGAAGCATGCTGCAGTAGGAGAGGGAGACACTCGTGACTCTTCACCAGCCTGAATCATCTCTGCCTCTTGGTGTCTCTCCTCCTCTGCTTCAGTTTCTGCCTCTGATTTTCGTCTTCTCTCTGCCATGGACTCTCGCAGCTCACTAAGCTCTGTTACCTCCTCAGCTTCCGTACCTTCCTCTTCCCAGTCTTGGTAGACCACAAACTTGACATGAGTCAACAGTGTGATGCAGCAGCTAAAAAAGCCAATGCAATTCTGTGCTGCATCAATAGGAGTATAGCATCTAGATCAAGGGAAGTAATAGTAATAGTATAATTTTATGTTCACAACCCCCAGGTGTCCCTGATTCACAATTTTGTACGCAAGACATCTATTAAACATTGACCACTTTCCTTTATGTGGAAAAATGCTTCGCATTTTGTGCAAGGTTCAGCAACTTTCAAGTTGTAGCACTATGGGGAAGATGAGGGAATATGGGCATTTTTGAGTGCAGCTATTTGGCTAAACCATGACAAATTAACTTTAGACCATTGCCACAATTCCTGCTTGAGCCATCTACCTAGTGGTTTGAAATTTAATCTCATAACACAGTTTAAATTATTGGGGATAAGTACTCCAAGGTGTTTTATGGAGCTGGGTGTATGGGAACTCCTCGGAGGCTCTTTAAATGTTGTCGAGCTTCTGAACTCACACTGAGCTGCAAGACTTCAAATTTTGTATAACTGATTAATAGGCCCTACTCTGTTCTTATAAGCATCACTCTGCACAATAGCTACCACCCTATGTACACATATGCACTCTGTGTTGCTAGAATTGCACATTTTGCTAGTACTTATTTCTCAAATGACCTCTTACTTGAACGTAGGCAGAAACGAACTAGGAAGCATCAGGCAGGAAAGGAGGAACTCCCAGTATATAGGAAGCAGAGGTAGTCACTCTGGACCCTGGAGCAGACCCTTTCACAGTATACAAATGCCACAAAGTTGATGAAATGCCTCTTGTGGCATTTAGGGTGTATGGAGTTTGAAAGTGACATTTCCTGGACCAAAGCGGAGCAATGCTGCCATCAAGTGGCCTCAGTGGAGTACTGCTCTGAAAAGAATTAGCAAAAAGAAATGAACCCTTACATTTTGCAAATGTGGTGGAATGAGGCAGTGGAATCCTGAGTTGGTACAGTACAGTGAACCACGCCACTTCAAACTACAGGGATAGAATTCTGAATTTTTTTTTCATTTTTACGCATTGCTTTTTTTAAAAAAAAGTCAGCATACTGAAGAAAAAGGTTACACAGCTGAGTCCCTTCCCTGTGGCACTAGTTTTTTTTAGTTTATGGGAGTTTTGTATTCAGAGGAGCATCCAGCCATGTAGTTTCCCCCCATCTGCGTCGCCTCACTGCGACACCTTAAATCTCCTACACAGGCAGTGTGAAGTTGTGATCAGTCAGAAGGAGGACGTGCAGTTCATCAAAAGTCAAGAACCCTAATGAAGATTTCTCCCATGCCATAATCCCAAAGAAAGAAAGCAGGCTGCAATATTTCAGTTGGGCAGTTTAGCTTCCTGTCAACTCTTTGGGGTATCTTAGGGTTAGATTCAGTACCTACTTCTTAGGAACAGTGAGGCCACCCAGGCACCTTTATAGCCAAGCAACGATTAGAACCTAGATGGATCTCCAAATAAAAGCCAAGCACTGTATATCCACTGTAGTGCAATGGGTTAGTTAAACTTTAGCCTCTAAAAGGGGTAGTCCTAACATACCAGAGGAGTGCATTTATTACATGCACCACTCACCACCATCTTTCCCCTCTAGTTAGGGGATGGCAGGCAAACTCTGTTGAAACTGCTTATGGGATAAATAGAATCATGCAGGGACAGAGCTCTAGTTACAGAGAAGTGGAGGTGAAACCATCCTTACAACTACTAGTAAGTATTAGAACAGTCTCAAATCCAGTTACAGTGGTACCTTGGTTTAAGTACACAATTGGTTCCAGAAGTCTGTACTTAACCCGAAGCGAACTTTCCCATTGAAAGTAATGGAAAGTGGATTAATCCGTTCCAGACGGGTCCGCGGAGTACTGTACTTAAACTGAAAGTACTCAAACCGAAGCGTACTTAAACGGAGGTATGACTGTATTTCATTCCAGGGGGCAAAAGGTAAAAGGGGCCATGAACTTTTAACAACTTTCAGAGCAAAGAGAAGGTTAAGGGGTGATATGATAGCCATGTTCAAATATATAAAAGGATGTCATATAGAAGAGGGTGAAAGGTTGTTTTCTGCTGCTCCAGAGAAGCGGACACGGAGCAATGGATTCAAACTACAAGAAAGAAGATTCCACCTAAACATTAGGAAGAACTTCCTGACAGTAAGAGCTGTTCGGCAGTGGAATTTGCTACCAAGGAGTGTGGTGGAGTCTCCTTCTTTGGAGGTCTCGAAGCAGAGGCTTGACAGGCATATGTCAAGAATGCTTTGATGGTGTTTCCTGCTTGGCAGGGGGTTGGACTGGATGGCCCCTGTGGTCTCTTCCAACTCTATGATTCTATGATTCAATATGAAAGAATATCATAAGTTTAAAAGAAGCAGAACATCATTTGCTTTGGGTACAATGTCTTCAACAGCAGGTCATTTTCTCCAAATGATAGAGGTTGGTTTCTGGAACTCCCACATAGTATTATGAGCATGCCTAAAGTGCTGGCACAGGGGAAATATCTCCCAAAAATTCTATTTCAATCTGTCCATTGTTTGAATGGTCCACTGCAGACGTGTTCAATTCACAACCAAAATGAAGTGCATTGCTTACCTTTGGATAGGAGCCATCAGCTTTACAGTATTTTATTCCATCACACTATGAAATACCATCTTCTTTTACATCTAAGCTAAAATAACTGAGTAGGTATAGCCACTGAGAGAGAGACAAAAGAAAACTTAACAAACTATGGGAATGGGCAGATGCTGGCACATTTAGAAAAATGGATTGGATGTGGACTAGATAAGTTTGCTCCTTCCAACTCTATGATTCTATGATGCTTTGCCATTATAATTATATTGCTACATTTCCATTTTATGCCATGGGGAGGAGCACTCTCTCAAGACATAGGCAGTTACAAAATAACACTTACTGGTATCTGCAGCTGGCCACTTAAAAAAGGCATTGTTGTTGTAAGCCTTATTTAGGTACAGTATTGGAGCCTGCTTCATCATAGGAAGGTTTCTGGCTGCTTTTGTTGTTTGGTCGTTTAGTCGTGTCCGACTCTTCGTGACCCCATGGACCATAGCACGCCAGGCACTCCTGTCTTGCACTGCCTCCCGCAGTTTGGTCAAACTCATGTTCGTAGCTTCGAGAACACTGTCCAACCATCTTGTCCTCTGTCGTCCCCTTCTCCTAGTGCCCTCCATCTTTCCCAACATCAGGGTCTTTTCCAAGGTTTCTTCTCTTCTCATGAGGTGGCCAAAGTATTGGAGCCTCAGCTTCACGATCTGTCCTTCCAGGGAGCACTCAGGGCTGATTTCCTTAAGAATGGATAGGTTTGATCTTCTAGCAGTCCATGGGACTCTCAAGAGTCTCCTCCAGCACCATAATTCAAAAGCATCAATTCTTCGGCGATCAGCCTTCTTTATGGTCCAGCTCTCACTTCCATACATCACTACTGGGAAAACCATAGCTTTAACTATACGGACCTTTGTCGGCAAGGTGATGTCTCTGCTTTTTAAGATGCTGTCTAGGTTTGTCATTGCTTTTCTCCCAAGAAGCAGGCGTCTTTTAATTTCGTGACTGCTGTCACCATCTGCAGTGATCAAGGAGCCCAAGAAAGTAAAATCTCTCACTGCCTCCATTTCTTGCCCTTCTATTTGCCAGGAGGTGATGGGACCGGTGGCCATGATCTTGGTTTTTTTGATGTTGAGCTTCAGACCATATTTTGCGCTCTCCTCTTTCACCCTCATTAAAAGGTTCTTTAATTCCTCCTCGCTTTCTGCCATCAAGGTTGTGTCATCTGCATATCTGAGGTTGTTGATATTTCTTCCGGCAATCTTAATTCCGGCTTGGGATTCATCTAGTCCAGCCTTTCGCATGATGAATTCTGCATATAAGTTAAATAAGCAGGGAGACAATATACAACCTTGTCGTACTCCTTTCCCAATTTTGAACCACTCAGTTGTTCCATATCCAGTTCTAACTGTAGCTTCTTGTCCCACATAGAGATTTCTCAGGAGACAGATGAGGTGATCAGGCACTCCCATTTCTTTAAGAACTTGCCATAGTTTGCTGTGGTCGACACAGTCAAAGGCTTTTGCATAGTCAATGAAGCAGAAGTAGACGTTTTTCTGGAACTCTCTAGCTTTCTCCATAATCCAGCGCATGTTTGCTATTTGGTCTCTGGTTCTGGTTCTGGTTCTGGTTCTGGCTGCTACTGTGTTTTTAAATATGCAAAAAAGGAGGGTGGGAGGAATAGTGGAATAACGAACTAACAGGTCATCTGAAATTCTGTTTTGGACCACAGTTTTGGCAGTACAGTATGTACATACAGTACAGTACTTAGTCAGTGTAGAAGACTATAAGCTACATTCCTGGGTATACATAACAATGTGGCAAAAACCCTCCAGTGATGGGTGCTGTATCTGATACAGTTTTATCCTACATGTAATGGCCTTCAAGCCAATAACATGTCTACTCAGAAGTAAGCCCCATTCAATAAAATATAATTTACTCCCAAGTAAGTGTGCACAGAATTGCAAGCTTAGTAAAAAAAACAAGTGGACTGTGGAGATTACGGACCCTTGTCCCATCCATCTCAACATGCCACCCCCACCCCCCCTAGAGACTAATAGGCTTCTGAGCCCCTGGAATTTAGTCAAGAAAACAGAGTTTGGGATTAATGTATCTGTTAAGCAGTCAAAACAATACACCCATAGCATAGTTAGTGTTACTGAAAGGCCAGGGAGGCGGGGGGGGGGGGAATTCAGGTTCTCTGACCAATTTCCAGCAGGCCCAATGGCAGCCCCCACCTCCTGGGGCTGTTGATGGAGCCCACTAAGATTGCCTGCCCCACCCACTTTTAGTTTAGCCTCCATTAAAATTTCCCATGGTGCCCCTGACATAGCATTGTGAGAGACCAACATGGCAGCTCGACGCTGTTGTCCTTCGTAACCAGGTAAGCCGGCCATGCCGTGATGGAGAAGGGCCTTCCCCCAGAGGCTATTTTACTGAGGGGCCCTTCCCATTTGGAGCCAGTCCTCCTTCAGATCTCCAAATATTTGAACTCATTCGCATCATCATCGTTTACTGTGAATGTATTTTTTTTTTGAAGACGCGGCTCTGAACTGCTGTCCCCATTAGACCAGGCTGGCTTGTGCTTGTTTCAGCCTCCTCTGCGATTCTGTAAATAGTTTCACAAGGCTCTGATTTTATCAATATATGAAGAATAACTGTTAAATACTCTCTACTTCCTGAGAGGGGAAGTTTGAGGGGCTATGATAAGACGTTTATATGGCAGCATAGTTGGGTTTCCTTTGGATGAGAGAGCACTGAGGAATTGTGGCATTCTTGTAATGTTTGCTTTATTTTCATATATAGAAGCAGAACATAAGTTGGGGGGGGGGGGACAGCTCTTACAAGGCAACAAATTTGCTACTTCCTTATCAGACCAGCGAGGTCATGCCCACTCCCATGTCTTCGACCAATTCACACACACACAAATATCTCCCTCTGCTTTGCCTTTTCCAAAGTATAAGGTGCTGTTTTGCCCACTTATAGCCCCACAAATCTGCTGTCTTGACTTAGCTGCCTTTTCCCAGCACTGGGGGGTATACCATTCAAACAGAGACCTCAGTTATTTCCTTTTCACCATCTCCCATCTGCCAGCCATTCTGGGCCATGGACTGGCAGGCTGTATAATAAATGAATGTTTGGCTAGCAGCTATTAACAATACTTGGGCTTGCTGAATCATAGTAGCTGCCAACTCTAGGGCAGCTTTCCCTGTTTTCCCAGTTACACTGAAGAGGACAACACTGGTCCTTACAACTCCAGAACATTCCCTCTCTTACTGTTTGTACTGTATTTGTTAGAAAATGTATTTTACAAAGAATCAATTGCACTGGGGAAAAGAAAACATATGTAATGTAGTAGCTGAAAAGCAGGTGACTCCAGTCGAGATCACAGAAACTCTGAATCATTGCCCTTTTAACTGCCTTTAAAAGTAAAAGAGAGAGTCTGTCTGTCTGTCTGTCTGTCTTAGAAGCGAGGGTGCAAGTTGGAGGTTGGCTGGTTGCGTTGCCATTATTTTGTTGGCTGAGAACATGGGTGTGTGAAGAATTCAAGCAGACTCTTTCCGGAAGAGCTTATAAAGACAGGCAAACTATGGACTAATGATTTACACATTGCTGTCATGGGCATAACTGGGGGGGGGGAGCAAAGGGGGCAGAGAGGGGTAGCTGCCCCCCATCAATAAAAACCAATAAAAATACATAGTGAGGTTCTGCCCCACCAACAAAAGGCCTGCCCCTTTAACAAAAATCCTGGCTACGCCCATAATTGCTGTGAAAGAATGTGTTTTTAGAGACCCTCTCTTGTTTTCAAGGAAGAGAAATAAATTGTATTGAACTTGATATATAAATAACTAGCTGACCCAGCCACGCGTTGCTATGATTTTTTTTAAGAGTATTGAAATCATTTTTATTTTGAAAGTTAATGGTTTAATACCTTTGTTTTTTGAATTGTAGGATGTATTCTCTTTGTCCGGATGTTTCAACTTTGTCCTTGCATTTATGGTTGTTTGTTTGTTTTCTTATGATTGCGTATTTTAGTTAGTTTGTTTGTTTTGGTAGTTTTATTTGTATTTTAAATTTTTTGAAGTGTGATTCCTTCCGCCCTGTTCTGATCCATGACGTTTCCCGTCCCTTTCTCCCCCTACCACCGCCCCACCCTCGGCTTATCCCTGTGATTCCCCCCTCTCCCACATGCTCTTTTTACACACACACACACACACACACACACACACACTGTATATATATATATATATATATATAGAGAGAGAGAGAGAGAGAGAGAGAGAGAGAGAGAGATGGGGATTAATGGATTTTTATTATGTGGGTTTTTTAGAGTTTATTTTTTAGAGGTTAATCTCCCCCCCCCCAAAAAAAAGACAGGCCCCTACCTCCACTTGGCCTAGTCTGGAAAGTGGCCTAGTCTGCTGCGGCCTATCATTCTGCTGGGCAATGTTGGGCCTTGTTGCTGCAAAAGTTGGTTGCTGTGATTTTGTGATGTCATCTGGTGGCGCGGCTTTGGAGGCAGCAGCGTGCGATCTACCTTTCTATTGGATGCTGCTGGAGTCTTCAGAGCTTCTGCTGGTGATGTATAATTTGCATGCCACTTTTTTGTGTTTAGTCATTATTTTATGTATGAAAGGTGTGCTTTTATGGGAAAATTTTTACGCCAGATCCCTCCCTAATTTAATGTAATTCGGTTCTGTGGTTATGGTGAAAGGCTGTTACATCTGTGCGCGCAATGCCTACATTTATAAATATATGTAGATACAGCTTGTTAAATTGTTGCCATCCTGACAAGTAAAGATTCACCTTCAAGTCTTGTGTAAGGAGTCTTACTTTATCAGTAAGGTTTGAGGGTGAAACCCCTACATCACTCTGAAATAGACAATCCCCTCCTAATCCTGTTACGGACATTAGGCTCTCTAAACATGGACTGGAAATTGCCTGGGTTCTTATTTTCTATAAGAGGAAAGTGGAAATACTTCAAGTGGTCCTGTGCTGCACACCCTGTTGACTCATGCCAGATACATAGGTAGCTGCTTCTGAAAAGACCTGCCCTAATAGGGTAATAAAGGAGAACTAATAGTTCACATGCTGAATTATTCAGAGAGATAGCCAATTAAAAGCTCACAGGATATTGTGTTAATTTGTTTTTTTTTAATTAATAAAGCATAGGTTAAGTTTAAAATAGATGCTATAAAGGCTTATTTGAAGTCCCTCAATTCATTTCTTAGTAACATTATTATGCATTAAGGTCAGCTAATCACCGTTTCTTTTATTTAATGCCTTTCTTTTTATTTAAAGTCATCACACTTTTACAGAGGATTCTCATGTCAAATCAGTGCAAACAGCTTAAAACTCCAATCTGAGAGTTGGAGACCTGCGGGTATAGGGCGGTATATAAATTCAATAAATAATAATAATAAAAGTTCAATCAGAGGTGTTCACATTCTTAAAAAATATGAAGATTTTATAGGCTGCTACTTTATAAATGGCATGTGCAGTACAATCCTATGTATGTTCATTTAAAAGACCTCTCTTATTCAACAAGGCATACCCCCATATGAATATAGATTAAATATAGACTAAACCCTAAGATTTACCGTACAGAGAAAAGTAATTTGGGAAAGCAAGCGCCGCCGCCAGTCCCCTGAGCCCAGCGCTGTGGGTGCTTGGCTTGGGGAAGGGTGCTTGGCTTAGGGAAGGCAGGCAGGCGCTTGCTCTCTTGCCTGCCTGCCTTCCCTGAGCCAAGAGAGCAAGCAATGCCACCACCGCAAGTCCCCCGAGCCGAAGCGCAGCGGGCGCTTAGCTCAGGGAAGGGCACTGGGCTTGGGGGACTGGGGGGAGCAGCGGCAGCGGCAGCGCTTGCTCGGGGAAGGCAAGCGCCGCCGCCGCCAGTCCCCCGAACCAAGCACAATTTGTCGCCTGCCTGCCTTCCCCGAGGAAGCCCCGCTGCTGCCGCCAGTCCCATGAGCTGCGCTTTGGCTCAGGGGACTCGTGGGGAAGGCAGGCAGGCAGGTGGCAAGCAGCGCCCACTGCCCCGGGGCTGCTTGCCGCCTGCCTGCCTTCCCCAAGCTTCGCTTCGGCTCACGCTGACAGCTGTAGTGTGGCAAGAAGGCAAAGAAGATCAGCTGTCAGCCTTCTTGCTGCGCTACAGCTGGTTCCCCTTTGCGTTCCGCTGGTCTCTGCTGGTTGCCCCTCGCTGCTCGTGGCAACCAACAGAGACCAGCGGAACACAAAGGGGAACCAGCTGTAGCGCGGCAAGAAGGCTGACAGCCATGGGCGTACCCAGGATCAAAACTAGGGGGGGGCAAGGGGAGGGGCCAAGGCACGGAAGGGGAGGGGCCACAAAGTGGGCGAGAACGGCAAACTCGCGCTCCGCCGGGCTGTGCCCCTCCCTAGAAGCAGGGCTGGTGGGCGGAGGCAGAGCCCAGCCCAGCGGAGCGCGAGTTCAGCGTTCCCGCCCGCGCCGCGCCGCGCTCTCTGGTTCCCCGCCGCGCTTGGCCTTGCCAGAGGGCACGACGGGGAGCTGGAGGGAGGGCGCAGCGCGGCGGGCGGGAACGGCGAACTCGCGCTCCTCCGGGCTGTGCCCCTCCCTAGAAGCAGGGCTGGTGGGCGGAGGCGGAGCCCAGCCCAGCGGAGCGCGAGTTCGGCGTTCCCGCCCACCGCGCCGCGCTCCCTGGTTCCCCGCCGCGCTTGGCCTTGCCTGAGGGCGCGCCGGGCAGCTGGAGGGAGGGTGCGGCGCGGCGGGAATGGCGAACTCGCGCTCCGCCGGGCTGTGCTCCGCCTCTGCCCACCAGCCCTGCTTCTAGAGTAGGGCAGCTGCCCTAACTTGCCCCGTGGTGGGTACGCCCTTGCTGACAGCTGATCTTCTTTGCCTTCTTGCCGCACTACAGCTGGTTCCCCTTTTGTCACTGCTCGCCCCGCTTCATCTTTCTATGGCCGCGCTTCGCAAGACGCAGTGGCGGTCATAGAAAACCTTGTCGTCTTGCAAGTCCCTCACGCAACGCAAAACTCTTCCGTCTTGCAAGTTTTTTGTTGCACGAGACATTCGTCTTGCAGTTTTATCCAGCCCATACTATATAAGTTCTCTGGGAGTTCAGAACAACACAACATCTCCCTATTAATACAGGACGAAAGCCCAGAAGTCACATATTCAGTCGCCAGATTCTGCGCTGCCACAATAGATATTCGTCGAAGGATGGTCTATGATACAAATCAGTCCTAAAATGAAGACCCATATTGTTAGATCTGTATTATTGAAGCCCCATCCCATATAGCTATTTAACAAGTCCTTTTAATCCCTCTGTTAGTTTTATCCACTCATTATTTATGCTTAATCAAGTATTTTATGTATATGTTTTAATCTACGGTTGGTTTTTGCCACCATTTATTTAATAATTATTTGCTTAGATCCATATTGTTATGCTATTTATTTAAATGTTTTGTTTACGCTGGTCTGTGACCGAATAAAGTAAATTCATTCATTCATGTTTATGTAAATGTAAGTTCCACTGAAATTAATCTGGCTTTCCAATAAATGGGTTTATAACTGGACGAAGAAACAATTAATGTATGCAGCCAAGTGCAAAGGTTTGCCCTTGGATACTGCAATTGCCCTTGGATACTGCAAGTGTTGAGCTCAACTGCCAAGTGATATTGTGATTTCCGTGCATGTTGCCTTGGGGCTGAAATAAGGCCAGAAGCATTCATTACATTATAATCTATTGTATACTATATTATTTATGAAAGTAGGTTTCCAGCAGTAAACTTTCCTGATCATCTTTGTGGCTTCCTTTTCTAAAATGAATTGATTGATTTAACACACCACTTGGTCAACAAACTTTCTTCATGACCTGGCATGACTCTGGTATTCGAATGCTGTGCTGATTGTGCCAAACTATTTAGTGGTTCTGTGATAGAGGCAATTTTTTTTTAGAACAAGGTTAAACATTTTTGTCTGTGATCAGAGATATTTTTGGATTTCAGCTTCCAAACCTTTTATGGAGGCAAAACTAAAAAGTGTGTGCGTATGGGGGGGTGTATTTTGAAGTATTCAATAGCCTGAAATAAATGTCTAAGAAGCATATTCTAAAGATTAATCATAGAATATAGAATCGTAGTTGGAAGAGACCACAAGGGCCATCCAGTCCAACCCCCTGCCAAGCGGGAAACGGCATCAAAGCATTCCTGACAGATGCCTGTCAAGCCTCTGCTTAAAGACCTCCAAAGGAGGAGACTCCACCACACTCCTTGGCGGCAAATTCCACTGTCGAACAGCTCTTACTGTCAGGAAGTAATTCCTAAGGTTTAGGTGGAATCTTCTTTCTTGTAGTTTGAATCCATTGCTCCGTGTCCGCTTCTTTCCCTCCTCTATATGACATCCTTTTATATATTTGAACATGGCTATCATATCTCCCCTTAACCTTCTCTTCTCCAGGCTAAACATACCCAGCTCCCTAAGCCGTTCCTCATAAGACATCGTTTCCAGGCCTTTGACCATTTTGGTTGCCATCCTCTGGACAAGTTCCAGCTTGTCAGTATCCTTCTTGAACTGTGGTGCCTAGAACTGGACACAGTACTCCAGGTGAGGTCTGACCAGAGCAGAATACAGTGGTACTATTACTTCCCTTGATCTAGATGCTATATTCTTACTGATGCAGCCCAGAATTGCATTGGCTTTTTTAGCTGCTGCATCACACTGTTGACTCATGTCAAGTTTGTGATCTACCAAGACTCCTGGATCTTTTCACATGTACTGCTCTCAAGCTGTAATTGTGCCTTTCATCCCCCCCCCCCAGTAGTATTTTACATTTTTCCCTGTTAAAATTCATCTTGTTTGCTTTGGCCCAGTTGTCTAATCTGTTAAGGTCATTTTGAAGTGTGATCCTGTCCTCTGGGGTATTAGCCCCCCCTCCCATTTTGGTGTCATCTGCAAACTTGATCAGGATGCCCTCAAGCCCATCATCCAAGCATCATTTCAGCATACCGTCCGAGGCACAAGCTGGACAATCTGTTCATACTTCTAGTAATTTATTAGGAATGTTCGAATGCCAGAGCAGGCTCGTTGTCAGTGAGCAGTCGCTTTTGAGGGAGCTCTTTTTATTATCTGTTTTTACAGATGGGGAAATAAGATCGCCCAGAAGCAGGTGAGGAGGCGGGGGGGGGGTCTCCCTTTCTGTTTCTCCTCTTGAGATTCCCTAGCGGCTTTCGGTTCCCGAGGGGGGATTCCTTGGGCTTTAGTGGGCTCCGGGGTAACAACGGGGGGCGGCGGCGCTTATTAAACCCGGGGGGGGGCGCCCCCAATTTCTCGAGCTTTCGCCCTGGGCTCTTTCACAGCCCTCGCCGTGCGAAGCCTGCCTGCTCGGCGGAATGCCCGCTGCTCCGAAGCAGAACCCTTTCTGAAAGGGTTTCATCCTGCAGGGCGGGGGTGGGAAGGGGGGGGGAGAGACGGGTGTTTCCGCCTCGTGGAACAAAAAAGGCCTTTGGCGCCCGGCTCCTTCCGCCGCCTCTTTCTCGCCCTGCAAGGTGAGCGCCTCTCTCGGCCCCGCCCCCTTGCGCAGAGCCGTCAGCCAAGCCCCGCCCCCTCCCCTCCCTCGGCCCCCCCCGGCCCGTCTCCCGGAGCCCCGTGCACGCATGCGCCGGCTTCCCCGAGCCTCCTTCTTCTCACGCCCGAGGCGCCTGCGAGGAGGGCGGCGGCGGCAGCGCCATGGAGCGGGTCGGGGCGCAGCAGCAGCAGCAGCAGCAGGCAGGCCCGGCCGGGAGGAAGAGGCAGCCCAACCGCGAGAGGCCCGCCGCGGCCGAGGACGATGCCCTCAACCAGATCGCTCGCGAGGTGAGCAGCGACCGGGGGCGGGGGCGGAGGGAGGGGGGCGCGCCTGCCTGCCTGGCTGGCTGGTCTCCCGGAGGCGCCTCTTGCCTCTTTCCGCTCTTCTTCCCTCCCTCCCTCCCTCCCTCCCAGGGCGCCCGGGGCGGGGGAGGGGAGGCTGGGGCCGGGGCTGTCACCTCGGCCCCTGCCCCTCCCCTTTCACGTGGGAGCTGTCAGGTGCCGCTGCCCCCCTCATTTCTCCTCTCCCCCCTCCCATCAACTTCCGGGAGGCCGTTCGGGGAGGGGGGGAGGGGTCCAGCCCAGTTGCGGCCACGGCAGAAGAAGGGTTAATAAGCTCATTCATATCCCCTTAATGAGTCCCCCCCCCCTCTTTAAAATGTTCAATAAAGTTTGTAATCACAAAGTATTGTTTTCCAAGACAAAACCGTTTCTCTTAGTGGCAAGCATAGCTGCCAAGTTTTCCCTTTTCTCACGAGGAAGCCTATTCAGCATAAGGGAAAATCCCTTTAAAAAAGGGATAACTTGGCAGCTATGGTGGCAAGGTTTAAATTAAAGGCAGCAGTCTCCCTTGTCTGGAGCCGTGACTGTGCGTGGCTGGTGTACACACAGACACACACATACAAACATTTGTATACTGTATATTGTTTTATTTTGAGTATTTCATTTATACTGCACCTTTTCCCTTTCACGTAGCTCAGGATGTCATGCATGGTTCTTCACTCCCCTCTGCTCAACCAATCCCCACAACAGCCCTGTGAGGCACGTTGGCATAGCTGCCAAGTTCTCCCTTTTTTTAAGGGAAATTCCCTTATGCTGAATAGGCTTCCTCGTGAGAAAAGGGAAAACTTGGCAGCTATGGGTTGGGCTTGAGAGGCAGTGCCTTGCCCCATGGTCACCCAGTCAGCTCCAAGACCAAACGGGGATTTGAACCCTGGTCTTTCCCCTGCACTCCAGCCACTATGCCACACTGGCTCTGATTTGATTAGTATAGTCACCAACCATTGTTCTTGTAGTTTATATATCTATTTATTGCAATTATATCTCACATTTCATCCAAAAAGATGAAGGAAGGCTTAACCTTTTATGTATTTGGGTTCTGTATGTTGCTTCTTGTGTTCCATGGCCACTGGACCCTGCTACTTATTTACCTTTCCCTCTTTCTTTCGATACCTTTCAGTAATATAACATATGATCTGCCAACTGGTAACGGTATAAGGCTTCATACCGTAGTTCTCACAAAAGAAGCTGTAGTCCAGAAACACACAGCAAACCTGTTGGTCTTTAAAACATGTTTCATATACCTATAAATTCTTTCTCTCATGGGCATACAGTATATTGGTTCCTCTAACTAACTTAAGGTGCTAAAGGTCAGGAAAGACGTGAGAGCTTATGAAGTAACTGTTTTGGCTGTTACTTCTTTAACGGAAGTTCGATCTTTAGGAGGTGATCTCGTTCTGCACTCTGAGCTTTGCTCACTTTTTTTCTGTACTGTTCTGCAGCAACAACTTTTTGGGTGAGTTAAGTAACCTCAGGAGGGAAGTAGAAGATGAGGAAGTCGATATCTGTACTGACTGTGGTGAGATGCTTGTCCTTTTTAAACTCAAGCCCTCCAGATGGTTTAGGTCAAGGGTTGGCAAAGGTTTTTTTTTGGCTTGGGCCAGTTCACGGTCCCGCAGGTGCCACGGTGGGTCGGAGCGTGCACACGCATGTGCAAACACTATTTCCAGTGCTCCTTCCGGCTCAGAGGAGGAATGTGCAGCTTCCCATTGGCTGCAGGAGCTTCCTGCAGCCAATGGGAAGCTGGCCAGCGTCACAGAAGGCGGTCCCCGCAAGTGGGCAGCGGGGATCCATGGGCCAGTTAAACGACCCCTTTGGGCCGCTTAGGTTGCCGACCCCTGGGGGTTCTCTCCCTCCCCACCCCTTTGTACATACTGTTGCTGTGTGAAGGAGAGAAAGAGAGAGAACTTCCTTTTCTGACATGTTCCCAAAGATGGTTAAACCCATATCCTTCTAATAGACTGCCCTAGCTCTACTGACTGGCTAGCGTGATTTTTGTGTGTCTCCTGTTATACTGTCTCCATCTTTTGAGCAACATTGTAACATTACAAAATATTCATTCATTCATTCATTCATTCCCTGCCCATCTGGCTAAGTTTCCCCAGCCACTCTGGGCGGCTTCCAACAGAACATTAAAATGCAATAATCTATTAAACATTAAAAGCTTCCCCAAACAGGGCTGCCTTCAAATGTCTTCTAAAAGTCTGGTAGTTGTTTTCCTCTTTGACATCTGGTGGGAGGGCGTTCCACAGGGCAGGCGCCACTACCGAGAAGGCCCTCTGCCTAGTTCCCTGCAACTTGGCTTCTCGTAGCGAGGGAACCGCCAGAAGGCCCTCGGCACTAGACCTCAGTGTCTGGGCAGAATGATAGGGGTGGAGACGCTCCTTCAGGTATACTGGGTAGAGGCCATTTAGGGCTTTAAAGGTCAGCACCAACACTTTGAATTGTGCTCGGAAATGTACTGGGAGCCAATGTAGGTCTTTCAATCACCTTCAAAGGTAGCCCCACATAGATTGCATTGCAGTAGTCCAAGCGGGAGATAACAAGAGCGTGCATCACTCTGGCGAGGCAGTCTGCAAGGAGGTAGGGTCTCAGCCTGCATGCCAGATGGAGCTGGTAGACAGCTGTCCTGGATACAGAATTAACCTGTGCCTCCATGGACAGCTGTGAGTCCAAAATGACTCCCAGCCTGCGCACCTAGTCCTTCAGGGGCACAGTTACCCCATTCAGGACCAGGGTGTCCTCCACACCTGCCCGCCTCCTGTCCCCCACAAACAGTACTTCTGTCTTGTCAGGATTCAACCTCAATCTGTTAGCCGCCATCCTCCATCCTCCAACCACCTCCAGGCACTCACACAGGACCTTCACCGCCTTCACTGGTTCTGATTTGAAAGAGAGGTAGAGCTGGGTATCATCCGCATACTGATGAACACCCAGCCCAAACCCCCTGGTGATCTCTCAACAATTGTTGAATTGTGCGCTTTAGTTTGCCTGCAAATCTGGATCATAGAATCATAGAGTTGGAAGAGACCACAAGGGCCATCCAGTCCAACCCCTTGCCAAGCAGGAAACACCATCAAAGCATTCCTGACAGAAAGAGACTCCACCACACTCCTTGGCAGCAAATTCCACTGTCGAACAGCTCTTACTGTCAGGAAGTTCTTCCTAATGTTTAGGTGGAATCTTCTTTCTTGTAGTTTGAATCCATTGCTCCGTGTCCGCTTCTCTGGAGCAGCAGAAAACAACCTTTCTCCCTCCTCTATATGACATCCTTTTATATATTTTAACATGGCTATCATATCTCCCCTTAACCTTCTCTTTGCTTTGAAAGTTGTTAAAAGTTCATGTTCCCTTTTACCTTTTGCCCCCTGGAATGAAATACAGTCATACCTCCCTTAATTTTGACCCAGATACTCTCAATATGGCTTTGAAGTTTTAAATCCTGGATCTCTTCACAGGTATACACATCCCTGACATATAACACCACTCCTCCTCCTTTATTGTTTGTTCTATTTCTCTGAAATAGATTGTATCCCTCTATTACTACATTCCAATCATGAGACTCATCCCACATGAGGATGATCAAACATTGATTTTGCATATTGGTTTGTAGGTAATCTATACTTCATTCAATGCATAGTTTTCTAGATTTGGACAAAATAACAATCTATTGTTTGATAGAAGGCACAAATGAAAGCTCCATATATGTGGAGAAAAAGGGAGCGTAAAGGCTGTTTGTAATATAAAAGAAACAACAATGGCTTCTCTAACTACAGGCAGTGAAGCCTTACTTCTATGATACTGAGCAGGTTTGGATAGTGTGCAAATGCTCCATAAAGGTGAAAATATGTGCTTTCAAAACCCTGGCATGTCATGTAACTGGTGATTGATTCAGGACACACAGATGGATCTCTCCCCACCACCACTTGTGGCTGTACTCCCTTGAGAGAGTTTCCAGTTTCCATCTATCTTGGGCAAGTGTAATAGTAGCTGTAGCAAGGGAGGGATGATCTGAATGCATTGTTCCCAAGCTTAGTTGCTGTCTGTGGGAAATGAAAGTTCAGATACTACTAACGCAGCGTGACATGTAGACATGATCTCAAATACAGTCCTACCTTGGTTTAAGTACGCCTCGGTCTGAGTATTTTCAGTTTAAGAACTCCGCGGACCTGTCTGGAACGGATTAATCCACTTTCCATTACTTTCAATGGGAAAGTTTGCTTCAGGTTAAGTATGCTTCAGTTTAATAATAATAATAATAATAATAATAATAATAATAATAATAATTTATTTATACCCCGCCCATCTGGCTGGGTTTCCCCAGCCACTCTGGGCGGCTTCCAACAGAAAAATGAAATAAAACACTTAAACATTAAAAGCCTCCCCAAACAGGGCTGCCTTCAGATGTCTTCTAAAAATCTGGTAGCTGTTTTTCTCTTTGAAATCTGATGGGAGGGCGTTCCACAGGGCAGGAGCCACCACCGAGAAGGCCCTCTGCCTGGTTCCCTGCAACTTGGCTTCTCACAACGAGGGAACCGCCAGAAGGCCCTCGGTATTGGACCTCAGTGTCCGGGCAGAACGATGGGGGTGGAGATGCTCCTTCAGGTATACTGGACTGAGGCCATTTAAGTACTCCACGGACCATCTGCAACAGATTAATCCACTTTCCATTACTTTCAATGGGAAAGTTCGCTTCAGGTTAAGTACAGACTTCCGGAACCAATTGAGTTTGTAAACCGAGATACCACTGTAATTAGAAATTCTCACCATTCAAAATGACCAAAATATTTATAACTCATCTTTCAACAAATAGTATCCAGAACAGCTAACGAAAAAGTTCAAAACAATAAAATGCATTAGTACTTTTACTAAAATACAAAATAAAACAATGAAATAGTAATCTAAAAGATTTTCTATATTGCCTCCCTCTTGAAATGCTCATCCAAAAAAAGCCTGATTTAACTTGCTACTGAAAGGAACTATTTCCTAGTAAGCATATCATGTGAAAAACTTAAGATAGGAACAAAGGATGCTACCTTATGCTGGGCCAGACAACTGTCCCATCTGGCTCAGTATTGTCTACACAAACTGGCAGTAGCTTCCTAGGGTTTCTGGCAGTGTTCTTTCCCAGCCTTTCCTAAAGGTGTAATGAATTGGACCTGACCTTCTGCATGCAAAGCAGCTGTTCTACCACTGAGCGATGGCCCTTCCTCAAACTCGGAAGCAGTCTGAACAGTTCTGATAATGCTAAATCTTCCCCAACTTTGTACACATGAGATGTTTTAGAATACACCTCCCATCAGCCTCAGCTAGCATGGCCACTGGTCACGAATGATGGGAGTTATAGTCCATAACATCTGGAGGGTACCATGGGGGCTTGACTTAGTGCATTTGTGCATTGCCCCTCCTCTCATCTCTCCTCTGGCACAGCTGTGAGAAGGAAAGTGGAAACATGCATTTTCAAGTACCCATCAAGTTTGTTAAATCAAAAGTGGAAAGAAATGAAGTTAGTTTTAACAACTGTTTGTCTGAACAAGCAGAGTTCAAACCATGTTCTATTATCCCGGCTTGTTAGGGTAAACTATAATTAAAACTAATCAAATTGACTAAAAGTTAAAACAATGTTCTGCAGCTGGTTGAAAACAGAAGTAGATGCTTTCTGTACTCTTCTTTGCGGCTGGAGGCGGGGGACACGATTGTGGCTTGGTACTGCATCTGAACTGGGCCACAGCTGAGCTGTATAGCAGCTTATGTATGTTAAGCCAGTTTGTACAGACTGCAGTCAAACGACTGCATTCGGATATAAAGCTGAACCACGGGAGCATGGGAGCATGTGGACAGCAGCAGAACATCTCCCCAGGAGAATATTGGTTCTCCACCCTGTTTCTGCAGCCAGCTGCTATAAGGGAAGGGGTACTGGCTGCCAAGACGGGCTTCAGTCAAGCAGCTGGGTATTCTCAGATGAGGCGGAGAGACAACAAACCAACATCAGTTAAAACAAAGCACTGTTTATTTGAATGTCTGAGTTGGGTTCTAACTTATTCAGCAAATCATGGTTAAAACTATCTATGGCCTAGTGTTCTGTCTAAATGTAGTATATTCTTTTAAAGTAAGTATCTGAATATTATCTGCATTGCATATTCATTGGAGGCTTTTGAAATGAATTAGTTAAGAGTGTTGGACTTGGGCTGAGCTGAAGTACCCATGAATCTCATTGGCTGATGTTGGGCAAATCTCTTTGTCTCAGCCTGAACTTACATCACAATAAGGAAAAATGGGGTTGCCCCAAGAAGCATTTCCCAAATTCAGGTAAGAATAGTGCAGAAATGAACACTTGTAACAAGTGTTGTTTTTTTAGTATACTAATTTATATTAACATGACATGGTATAAACTTAGTATGCTATATCATTATGCTTCATGAAAGGAAGCCACACTGTGCTTATGAACACAAGTGCGCACCCACGCACCCACCCATATCACCAAAGATCACCAATTTAACGCAGTTGGTGAGAAAGCCTATCCCTAATTAGGAAGGCAATTAGTATTTTCCTGGCTTTATAGAAATGCTTGATAATCCACTGCTCATACTTAAAGGCCCAAGTAGAAGCATAAGAAACCAAGGTTTTGTATGAATATGAAGAATAATTTCTAATATACCTTGGTTAACCAAGATCTTTAGTACATACATAATATACAGCGCCATAAGTATGATTCCTGGAAGATCTTGATCCAGTGTCCTATTTTTAATCTAATTTACTATTGTGTGATGTTTGTAGCAATATATACTTTACCTTTATACTGAAATGTACAACAGACTGTTTTCTTTAACTAAAGTGATATGGCTCATAGGGTTGCAGAAGGGTACTCCCCCTTTCTAGATTTGTTTCCAGAACTAAGTGCTTTGTAACATTTGGAGTGTTTATGTGAACAATTTCCCATTCTTCCAGTTGTTTATATACTGCTTTTTAAATGCTTGATGGAGGCCAATAAATTTCAGGTAGAGTTTATTTGTTTCTGGGCTTGGTACGTCTTGCATCTACAGGATGTGAGAGCAGTTTTTAAAAGGAAATCAGTGTGAACAAATAAAAGAAGGAAACTGTACAAATTACTCATGTTGCATAAAGTCAAGCTCCTACACAATACCAAGAAATTGCACTTAGTGCGGGAATTATACTTTTAAAAGTCTTTTTATTAAATACTAGCTGGCCCGGCCACGCGTTGCTGTGGTTCTTTCCTGTGATTTCCCCCCCCACTCTGTCCGGACACATGACTTACCCTGCCCCCTCCTCCCCCCACCCCCTGGTTCATCCCTGTGACTGCCCCCACCCTGTCCCAACCCATGAGCTTTCAAGCCCCCTTCTTCCCCCACCCCTCAGGCACATCCCTGTGACTGGCCCCACCCTGTCCTGACTCATGAGCTATCAAGCCCCCTCCTCCCCCCATCCCTCCCCCCTGTATTTCCATACTTGGGCCCCCACCCTTGGAGAAGGAACTGTCAGCTTCTGGTTTCTATTTCCCAGCATGCACTTTCGTCTGAGCCCTCTGTTGTCCCCAGGGATTGTTGTCCCCTCCCCCCTGTATCTCCATACATTGGCCCCTGCGCACGCATCGTGAACATTTTTATATATTTAGATTAATTTTTTAAAAAATAAGAACATGAGAAGCAGAAGTTATTATTGTTTAATTTTATTTTTGGGTTGTCATTTATTTTGGTGGGTATTGTATGATTTGGGCGTTTTGTGTTTTGTGGTTTTTTTGTTATTTGGATTTTCTAATTTTGGAGTAGGTGTTTTGAATGTAGGATGTGGTGTTGGTTTTTTTTTAATTGTGCTGTTTACAGTTTTATTTCTCTAGTTGGGGTTGTCATTTATTTTGGCTACAGGTAGGTAGCCGTGTTGGTCTGGATCGAAGTAAAATAAAAAAAAATCCTTCAGTAGCACCTTAAAGACCAACTAAGTTTTTATTACTGAAGGAATTTTTTTTATTTATTTTGGCGTTTAGTGTATGATTTTGATGTGGGTGGTTGTTTTTTGGTTTTTTATTTTTGGTGTAATTTTTTGGAATGTGGGATGGAATTTATTTTGTTTTTTTAATGTGTTGTTTGTAACTTTTTTAAAAATGGTTTTTATTGTGGGTATAATTGAGGAGTATTTGGTGTTGAGGAAGGTGGGGAGAGGTCCGTTTGGGCAAAGAAAAGGATCAGGGGTGATGATGCACCCTGGGACCCAGAGAACTACTTTAAAAATCTCAACTGAGGGGGGGAATCAAATAGTGAAGCCCCACAGCCCCGTCGCAACAGAAGGCGCGTTCCGAAGTGCCCGAGCTGTTCGGTTCCATAAAAAACCCAGGAAGTGGTGAGGGGAAGGTAGGGGATTGTAAATCGGGGGGGGGGGATTGGCCACTGCAAATATCCGAGGACTTAAAGTGGGGAGAGAAAGTGCATGGTTGTTGGTTTTTTTAAAGACGCAGAGGCTTGCAATCAGTCATAGTATAAAGCCTAGGTTAAAAGGGGAATGACTGCCCTTACTTAAAATGGCCGCCGCAGCCTCGCATGTGACACAACACCCACTAAATTAAAAAGCAAAAACCCCTCGCCGTGCCCCCAAGTGCATGTTAGGGGAAATGATGAATGACTGCCTAATACTGCCAGGCGTTTATTAATGCAGTCGCTGGGAGAGGCTTTGGGCTTGGACATTGGAGGTGGAATGGCCGTTTTGGCAGTTGTTGGACGGTGGTTGATGATGTAACGATTTGGAGATCTGCCTTTCTATTGGATGCTGCTGGAGTCTTCAGGGCTTCTGCTGATGATATATAATTAGGGTGCCACTTTTTGTGTTTAATCATTATTTTAGGTGTGAAAGGTGTGGTTTTTTGATAATTTTAAAATGTTAGATCCCTCCCCGATGGGCAAGGTACGCTTTGTCCTAATTTGATGCAATTCGGTTCAGCAGTTACGGTGCAAGGTTGGGACATCCGCACACGCAGTGGGAACACACACACACACACACACATATATATATCTTGTTTTACAAAAGTATGCACAATGTTTCTTTTTTCAAGTTACGTTTTCTACTGATCAGTTTCATTTGTTGAGACATTAGTGTTACATTAGGAAGAAAAGGGAGAAAGAGGTGGAGAAGGGAATGGTGGGGTCGGGGCAATGTTTCTATTCTGCTTATTGTATGTGTGGGGTTTTAGGTCAGCATCACTTGTGTGGGTTTTCTTTACTATTCACTCATATTCCTTTGGTGGTGAGAGAAGTTGGGGTTGGCCTAGGGTGTGGTTGGTTGTCTTTGATTGGCTGTAGTGAAATTTGTTTTCATGTGTGAGTGAGGTGTATGTGTGTGTGCTTGGATCAGGTTAGCCAGATTGATTGATTCGAATGCTGTTGGCGGATTCTTGTCATTGTCTTGTTGGGCTGTGTATGTGATAAAGGGGAGCCATACTGTACGTAGCAAAAGTTGAGTTGCAGGAAACAAGTATTTTCCCCCCCCAATATTATTTATTGTTTTCTATGTAAATACAAGAACACATAACTACAGTAACTTGTCCAGTGGTACTTTCTTATTAAGTTTCATATGCAGTACACAGTACACAAGCAATATGTTTATTTAAGCATTATCAATTCACACATCTTCTCCAGAGATTCTTCTGTTGAGGGTGGAATAAAAGTTATGTTCTGTCTCATTTATAAAGGAAAATAAAGGAAACCAAGTCTCACCAAAAGTGTCTATTCTTGAAGTGCCTTTAATTACCCTTCTGTGATGAGTAAGGCGGCATGATAGAACCACATTCGAAATAACCAAATTCCAATGGGGTTTTCTATAGATTGTTTCCAATATTAGGGTATTGTTAATCAGGCTGCTGATAACAGGAAAAAGTACTTCTCAACCTTTTGGCTAAGACCTAGTGTGGAAAGGAAGTATTAAAAACCTACCAGCTGGTTGTTTGGAACTAACAGCCAGCGTGTGTGTGAAGGACTTGTGGGCAATAGTGATAAATAAGTTTCTTTTTCTTTTGCCTCTTCCTCCCAGGCTTTTACTAGAAATATGTACAGTTAAGCATTTATGCTGTTGTCTAATCTCTTCATCCCCACCCTTGCCACAATATCATGCACCATCACGGAAGGGATATGTTACACTTTTTGAGGCTTGGTTCATGCTCTTATTATGCACAAGACACATCTGTGGGTGCAGTACAGTTAAGTAATATCATTTTCAGCATTCTCTTTGCCTACTTAAGACCACATTCTGCCTATTGAATGGACACAGCCGTAGGTGCTGGAGAAGTAAAAGTTGTCTTTGTCTTCAAATATACCGTAGTTTACTCCTAGGATGTTGGTAATTATGGTAGTGCTGTTGTTGCTGTTTATATCATGCTTTTCCTCCTGAAGGAGCTCAGGGCAGCAAACACATCCAGAATAATAGGATTTAGGGCTGAATTATAGACCTGCTGGTACAGTGGTACCTCAGGTTAAGTACTTAATTGGTTCTGGAATTCTGTACTTAACCTGAAGCAAACCTTTCCATTGAAAGTAATTGAAAGTGGATTAATCCGTACCAGATGGGTCCGCGGAGTACTTAACTTGAAAGTACTCAACCTGAAGCGTACTTAACCCGAGGTATGACTGTATAGGGCTGTATATAATATAATAATGTTCCCAAAGCTCTCCGATAGGCCTGGTTTACCCAAGCATGAGTTGGTAGAATGGATTGCACAACTTCTGAGACTGCAGCTGGCACTGAGCCTCTTGGGCTTGCCAATCGGAAGGTCTGCAGTTCGAGTCTGCGCATTGGGATGTGCTCCCATTGCTTTGTCCCAGCTTCCGCCAACCTAGCAGTTCAAAAGCATGACAGTGCCAGTATATAAATAGGTGGGAAGGTAAACAGCGTATCTGTGCGCTCTGGCTCCTATCACAGTGTCCTGTTGCGCCAGAAGCGGTTTAGTCATGCTGGCCACGTGACCCAGAAAGCTGTCTGTGGACAAAGGCTGGCTCCCTCGGCCTGAAAGTGGAGCTGAGCCCCATAGTCACCTTTGACTGGACTTCTTCAACCAGGGGTCCTTTACCTTTTTACCTGCAGGTGGTGGGTCATATTTTGAATGCTTCCTTTAGTTAGATATTCGTTGCAAATTTTCTAGCTGCAATGTAGGCAAAAACCCAAGTTTAGAAACTTTATCCACGATGTGATTTTTCTTCCTTGCTGGTTCATATATTTTCACACGTGGTATTCTACCTGTAGGCTGAAGTGGCATTGTCCATTCTGCCATCTCATTCCACTGCTAATAATAATAATAATAATAATAATAATATATTACTTATAACCCGCCCATCTGACCGGGTCTCCCCAGTCACTCTGGGCTGCTCCCAACAGAATATTAAAAACATGATAAAACATCAAGCATTCCCTAAACAGGGCTGCCTTCAGATGTCTTCTAAAAGTCAGATAGTTGTTTATTTCCTTGACATTTGATGGGAGGGAATTCCACAAGGTGGGCACCACCATAGGTGCCAAGTTCCGAATTGGAAAATCCAGGATCAGCAGTACCGCGGCACTGGAAGTCACTTCTACACCCTTCCGGACATGCGTAGAAGCAACTTCCTATGCCGCTGTGCCCATTTCCAAAATGTCCGCAGCACCAGAAGTCGCTTCTATGCATGTCCGGAAGTGCGTAGAAGCGACTTCCGGTGGTGGTGTGGCACCAGAAGAACATGGCCACTGGCAGGAGCTCCGTAATCTGGGGGAATACGGGGTATTTTGCCATTCGGGACACCTGCGGGAAACGGTAAGAAAATACGGGGGTTTCCCAAGGAAAACGGGGTACTTGGCAGCTATGGCGCCACTACCCAGAAGGCCCTCTGCTTGTTTCCCCATAACCTCACTTCTTGCAGTGAGGGAAGTGCCAGAAGGCCCTCAGAGCTGGACCTCAGTGTCGGCACTGTACAATGGGGGTGGAGACGCTCCTTCAGGTATACTGGGCCGAGAAGATTTAGGGCTTTAAGGTCAGCACCAACACTTTGAATTATGCTTGGAAACGTACTGGGAGCCAATGTAGGTCTTTCAGGACCTGTGTTATGTGGTCTCGGCTGCCACTCCCAGTCACCAGTCTAGCTGTCGCATTCTGGATTAATTGTAGTTTCAAAGGTAGCCCCACGTAGAGCGCATTGCTATAGTCCATGCGGGAGATAACAAGCGTGCACCACTCTGGCGAGACAGTCTATGGGCAGGTAGGGTCTCAGCCTGCGTACTAGATGGAGCTGGTAGACAGCTGCCCTGGACACAGAATTGACCTGTGCCTCCATGGACAGCTGTAAGTCCAAAATGACTCCCAGGCTACGCACAGTTACCCCATTCAGGACCAGGGAGCCTCCACAAGGGCCTTTTTGCTGCAAAAGGCCTGTTTTCAGTTTACCTGTCCCATCCCCTTGTTAGGCTTCAACCTCAATCTATTAGCCACCATCCAATCTATTAGCCGCCCTATGTAGACTAGGCCTTAATGTTTCAACATTCTGTACTTAAAAGCTTGGGCTTTGCATCCTTCTGCAGTAAGGATTATGAGTCTCTTGTTCAGTAGAGTGTGCCACTCTGAAAATGTATTCTTAGCTACTGTCCTCAGGTCCTGTCTGAACATCTTTATTATACACAACTAGCTGGCCTTGTCACGCGTTGCTGTGGGTTATTTGTGTTATTTCCCCTACCCTGTGCCGATCCATGACTTATCCCTGTGATTCCCCCCTCATCCCCCTCCCTCTTCCCTGTGAATCCCCCAACTCTGTCCTGATCCATGACCTATTATGCCCCCTCTTCCCCCCGGCTTATCCCTGTGATTTCCCCCCTCTCCTCTCCCTAACCCCCCCACTTACCCCTGTGATTTCCCTCCTTTCCTCTGTCCAACCACCCCGGGTTATCCCCGTGACCCATTCATTTTGCACACAATCATTCCCCCAATGCGCGTGTTCTGTAAAATTTTGCCCTGTCCGAACCCTGACTCCCCTACCCACGTGTGTTATGTGGAATAACATTTATTTTACCCAAAGACGTGGCCCTGTAAAAGGCCCATATTCAGTTGATTCTATGCTGTGGCCTATTTGGCCCCGCCCACCCCCACCCAGGCAGGCCCCTAAATCCACTCAGCCAAGTCCACAAAGCCAAAGCGAGATACTGTGGAGAGGGCAGTTTCATCCCTGTTCTGACCCATTACTTATCCCTACCCCCTATTCGCCCCCCATCCCTCCCAGCCAGGCCCCTACCTCCACTTGGCAATGTTGGGCCTTGTTGCTGCAAAAGGCCTGTTTTCAGTTGGTTGCTGTGGAATTTTGTGATGTCATCTGGTGGCGCGGCTTTGGAGGCAGCAGTGGGTGATCTGCCTTTCTATTGGATGCTGCTGGAGTCTTCAGAGTTTCTGCTGGTGACATCTAATTTGGGCGCCACTTTTTGTGTTTAATCATTATTTTAGGTATGAAAAGTTTGCTATTTTTGGGGAAAAATTATGCCAGATCCCTCACTGAGGGGCATGGAACGTTGTGGCCAAATTTGTTACATTACAGTTCAGCGGTTACGGAGAAAGGCTGTGACCTCTGCACACACAATGCCTACACACACACACACACACACACACACACACACATATAGATTAACCTTGTCTTTCATGCTCTTTATGGTTTATGCAGACATCTGGCCATGTCTGGGGGGCATGCAAAAGCTCCTTTTAGCAAGATTAGTTTAGGAGTGTAAGATGATACATTTAACACCTGTCCAGAGGTTTAGTTTCAACAGGAACTGTTATTGCTCCACAAATTTCATCTGTTTCATAATGGGAATTGTCTAACTTAAACTTTTTGCCCTCAATTCCACAAAACTATTCTTAGAGTGTCAGAAGGAAAGAAAGGAAGGAAGGAAGGAAGGGTGCTTGTCTCTACCAGAGGTAGAGCAGCAGCCTGACAAGCACAGTATATAATCTGTGCTAGATGGACATGGTAACAGAACCTTTAAATAGCTCTCTGAAATAGCAGCTGCTGTCTGTTTTCTCTTAAACACTTAAACTTATTGTATGAGAATGGTGGCTACTGGCAAAAGGACATTAAAGAGAATTTACCTAAAAGATCATGCTTAAGTCTTCAGTCCTTTTTATCACATACAGGGGCGGAGCATCATGCTCCGCCACCAGGGCGGAGAGCAGGCACGCTGCCCCCAGGGACGTGGCACGCGTTCTGGGGGCGGGGTGTTTGCGCAGGTATGGGCTTGTGTTTTGGGGGCAGCCACGGTGGCACCCCTGGGATTGCACTGTCCGGGGCGCCCCGCTCCCACTGCCCCTATCTTCCTACGCCCCGATCACATATGCTAAAAACTGGGTCAGAGAGAGAATGAATACAGTTGGCATTCTGACTTGGGCCATTCATAGTTGCTGCTTCATGTGAAACCTAAAGGGACTAAAGAAGTCCCTCTGGCATGAATATCTTGCTTTGGTAATGGCATAACTGGACACAGACAGCTACACCCAGATTTGGTTCTGGGCCACTTGATTATGATGCTTTCATTAATTTCCCCAAAACATATTGTGTGTGTAAAAGTAACCCTCATTCAGATACAATTCCCACCCAAATGTTCTCGCTTAGGATGTTGATTGAGATATTTTGACAGGCTAGCTCTCAATAACCTTTCTTACTTCTCCTACTGAAATACCGGCAACAGTTTCAATAAAGACACTGCCACTGTACACTATAGCTGTTGGGATGTAAAACAGAAAAGGAGGTATTGGGTTTCTTCCTCTTGCTAAAGAGGAATTTAAGTGCTTTGTATACATATAAGGATAATTTTATTTTAAAACATTTCTATTTTAAGTTCCCCACCATTTGAAAAGGACTTTTAAACCTTGGGGGGAATTAATAATAATAATAATAATAATAATAATAATAATAATAATAATATATTTATTTATACCCCTTCCATCTGGCTGGGTTTCCCCAGCCACTGTGGCCAGCTCCCAACCAAACAATACAGCGTTAAACAGACTTCAGCACAACTAGAAATATCAGACTCTGAAATTCCTGGGTACTTTTAAAATGTAGTTTCCTTATGATACCCTGACATAATGTTTGAAGTTCCAAATTAATTTTTGCATTCTTAGTATTTCGTGTGCTTTACTGATAATCCAATGTCTGTATGCATTGGGCCATAGTGTAGCCTTTGAACGTCATTGAGATGAGACATTCAAGTTAGAGAAGCTATTAGAAGTTACTGGAAGTTACCAGAAGCTGCTGAACTACAAGTTAGTTTACTGCAGATACAAGGTCAACACTAGGGCTGAGCAATATCTGGTTTTCAACATCATGATATATCACCAGCTAAACATTGTGATATACCGATTTATAACCGTGTCTGAAAAACTGAACTATATAGGATGGGCATGAAGATCCTTTGTGGTAAAAGGAGCAGCCATGAGATCCATGGGGTGGAGATGGGACATCTGGGAGAAGGAGCAGGCAGTCTTGGGTGGGTGGCGGGTGGAGGCAGGGGCTTTGCGTCCCCAATTACTGCCCAGGGTGGGGCAGGGGCATGCCAGGCAAGTGCAGTATCTCAGGGCCACCACCTCTCTGAAGAATCATAGAGTTGGAATGATATAGCAATAAATTGCACAGGCCTAGTCAACACTGTGAGAACTCTTCCTCCACATGCACAGCTTCTAGACTGGACGGAGAGATTGTTTAGCCTGAACTGTAAGGATGTGATCAGGAGAGGGGAGGCCTTGCAGCTATCTAGGGCAAGGCCTGCAACCTATTAAGTGTACATCAGTCAGGGCACTGACAGAAGCTTGCTTTCCTGTATAGTTCTGTAACTGTTATGCTTAAACCAACAGTAAATGAATTTCTGTCTGTACTGTATTGTTTCCTGTGATTTATTACTCCATGCCTGACTTGGAACTCCTACACACTGAAGGCTGTGTGTGTTTTCTCTGCTAATTAGGTGCCTGGTAGCTGGAAATGTGCTGGACCCAAAGAAATGATTTTTTGGTTGAAAAAACTCTTTAACAGGTGGTTTGGCTACAAGCACAAACCCCAACAAGCCTGGAGGTGATGTATAGCTGTATCTTCCAGTAACTTAAAAAACAGGCATTTAAAGTAAGTTTTTTTAGTATATGGTTAGATTTAACTGATTTTATCTTAAGTGTATCTTTCAACCTTACTACATACCACGTAGAGTCTATGACATCAAGTGGGGCTGGATGATCCTTCTATTTATTGTCTGAAACTAGTATGGCGTTCACATTGACAGTAAGAGCTGTTCAGCAGTGGAATTTGCTGCCAAGGAGTGTGGTGGAGTCTCCATCTTTGGAGGTCTTTAAGCGGAGGCTTGACAGCCATTTGTCAGGAATGCTTTGATGGTGTTTCCTGCTTGGCAGGGGGTTGGACTGGATGGCCCTTGTGGTCTCTTCCAACTCTGTGATTCTATGATCACGCTACCAGTTTCAGACTCTTTAAGCTGCTGATACAGTGCAGCTCCCAAGCCACCACAGTGTATTGCCGCTCAAATTGCCTTTGCCCAAGTGGGCAGGCTGCACCTTTCCTCTTGGGACGGTTGGTCGCTCCAAGAGGTAAGATGGAGCTGGCCTGTTCAGACAAAGGCGGACAGATGCTCAGAGCTTGAGAATGTGCTTCTCACACTCCATGGGCTTGGCTGCCACCTTCCTGCCTTCGCCCGGTGTGTGTGTGTGTGTGTGTGTGTGTGTGTGTGTGTGTGTGTCTTTCCTCCCAGAGGGACCAGCCACCCCAAGAGCAAAGAGAGGCAGCCCATCTGCTTGGGCAGAGACAGGCAGACACCTTGGAGGGAGCCCCAATACCTCTCCGGCTCGCATTCATCCAGGCCAGCTCAAGTGTCACCTGGAGCGACATCATAGGCTGAGCAGTTCAAGAAAGCCCCGATGCCTTAGCCTTAGCTGGCTATGTTAACAGACACATTTGAAAAAGAATGGGAACCTTTTACATTATATCTGCAGAAAGAACAAAGAAAAATAGACTCATTAGCAGGATTTAAATAAACATTTACAATTTTATTTACAAAAAATAAGAAACCTAACAGTATGACAATATAGAAATACGTATAAACAGCAGAATGTAACATGAGATGTAATAAACCAGGGATGGAAGTTGAGGGAGGTCAACAGGGAAGGGGGAAACTGAAATGTGAATGTTATGCAATGATTATAGATATTGTTACGAGAAAAGAAAATCAATAAAAATTATCTTTAAAAAAGAGAGAAAGAAAGCCCCGATGCCCCTCTCATGGCTCAATTACCATGTAAGGTGGGCAATCGGCTGCTTCTTCTTCCCCTGAGATGTGGAGGAAGAAATGGCTGAAATACATACCAGACATCAGCATATATCAGTATATTGTGGTATTTAGCTGCTGATATACCATGATGTTGGAAACTAGATATTGCCCAGCCCTAGTGTAAAGCAGCATATAAATTGTTTAAATAAACAAATGAACATGTCTGGGCCCATCTTTAAAACTATTTGGGTCAAACACATTGGTCTTGCACATAAGCAGAATGCTTTAAATGTCTAGTGAAGAACGATACTGATGCTGTAGGATGTGTTGCCAAATGAAGAGCAGTTCTGCAGGGGATATCTTTCCTTTACTCTTCTTTTCTTACCTGGAAGGACTGATGTGCACTGCACAGTTGTTGCTGAGTTTGATTAAGCAGTGTAGGGAATATCTCTTTCAATTCCCTCTCCTCTGGCTCTACTTACTGCATAGCTGAAGGTAGGCTTTTGGCTTGGCTGAAACATTGCCTGAGATGGATCCATGAGTGAGTGCACATTCAGCTTAGTACAGACATTCTTCCATGCTTGCCTCAGCCTGCATGCCGTGACTCTCAGGTGACCATTGGAGAGGCCTTTTAGCTGCCAAGTGCAGAGCAGAAATGAGATGTAGGAAAATATCTGAAGCGGGATTCTCTTAAAACACGCGCACACTCTATATATGAAATGATCAAGAATCATGACTGATCTAATATTGGAAGTAAAAGGGCTTCTTAAAAGGCTTCCTCTGCTGGTAGTCCATGAATGATAACCCAGCAGCTGGGTGAACAGCTGTTGATCCACAATAAAATTCTGTCGGGGGGCAGAGCTGAAGGTGAATGTGGAGGAAGGATAAAGAAATGAAAACTAGGGTCAACCTTTGAGGAGGCAAGGATGTGGCAGCAGAGGGTTGGTAGAAGCACAGCTGGGGATGTACCCAAAGCAGAGGGGGACGAATCAGTCTCCAGCCAGCCACAGGACTTTTGCCACTCAAGAGTAATGCTTCTTATGCGGATGGGGGGCAGCAAGCACTCCTTCCACCTTCTGGACTCCCTCCTCTTCTTCTTCTTCACTCTCTCTTGCCCCATGGCTCAGCAAGGTTGGCCATCTTGATTTGCTTCTCTGTTTGCACCACTCCAGGCTCACCAAATAGCCTTATTTGGCCACAACCCCTGTGTCAATGCACAAACAGTAAGTGAGCCCCCAGGATCCAGACAGATGAAATTAGATCAGAGGTTTTCACCCTTTTTGAGTCCATGGCTCCCTTGGCCAACTACCTTCCCTCTGTGGCACCCCTGTGGGGCTCAGGAGCCCAGTTATGTCACCCTCTGCCTGCAGAGCTGGCAGCCTCTCACCCTTTTTCAGACACCCTCCCTTGTGGAGGGTTCCCTCAGCCTCCTCTCCCCTCTCCTTGGGAGTCCTCCAGGCAGCTGCTGCAGCCACCCCTGGACTCCTAGCCGCCTCAGCTCCTGGCAAGCACCATTCACCTGCGGAGCTTGGAGCCAGGGCTGCTGCAGCAAACAGCTGTGCAAGCCTTTGGGGGCAGAGACATGAGAGCACTTCAAAGGAGGGAGGGAGGGAAGGAAGGGACCCTGGTTGAAACCACTGAATTAGATAGATGAAGAGTACTCCTGGCACATTCTCAACTGACTACTCGAAAAGATGCTGAAGGAATGCTCTGCCATGATGCATCTTGGTTCCATATGCCTAACAGCAAACTCAGTAGTTAAACACCCTGTCTGCCTTCACCCTTGTATTATTGCCATGCAGTCTTTTATGGAGCAAACTTTAATGGGGTCAGTCTGCATAGGGAATCTAATTTACTTCTATTTCTCAAGTGTAAAACAGGAGGCTGGGCATGAAGCTTCCCACTATTGCCGAGTTCTCTTCTGCATTGCTTATTAGGTGCCCATCTTATTTTCTGACTTAGGACATTTATATTAAACTTTAATAGGGCTGTCCAAAATGAGATTATTACTTTTTAAGTGTAAAATCCTGCCAGGACTTTGGTGAATGGGCTTTATGAACAGGCATACAATTAGGACTGTCTTCCTGAAGTAAAAAAAAATTAAAATTAAATTAATCATGGGATTCATTTTTAATGAGCTTTCCGGTGCATGGACTTCTGAATAACAGAGTTAAAAGAACATAAAGTCTTAAAAGAAATTACACCTATTAATCCATGGAAGCTCCTGCTCAGGTAGATGTTGTAATCCCATCCCACACGCACAAGCTGTCCAGTCTCTTTGAGTGGTTGGATCATTCAGTATAGCTTGTGCGAGAGTTGCAATTTCTTGAATTTTCACTGCACTATAGTTTTCATGGATCTGGCTGCTCCGTGACAGAATAACAGAAGACTTCATTTAAATAAGATGCCAGGAAGGCAATAAGAGTGGGTTGTGGAGTTCTGCCCATCTCAGGTGGTGGTTCGGCGAAGCAGGTAGGCTTTTTCTTATCAGTAAATGGCTAAGAATATAGGCATTAAGCAATAGCTCCGCTATGCTGATCAAGCTGTAATTTAGAGGTTTTAGGAAGAAAAAGATAGAGTCATGCCTGAAATTTTTAATGGGTAGCATTCTTTATCTATAAATGTTCTGCACTATGTATTAACATTTGGAATGAGGGGTTGATTGATATTATGAAAACCATTTATTTCTTTTAGCTCTGTGGAAGACATGACTGTACCAAGATAGACTAAGCTGAAATTATACACAATACCTGAAGGAGCTAGAAGATAGTCCTGGTGAACATAAGAGTCGAAAGCCAGCACAGCTAGTACTTCTAGTTGTGTTCGCTATAGTATGGTGCTTTGTAAGCTTCCTAGGGAATCTGGTTTGGGGATAAAGGCAGGGTTTAACGTGATTAAATAGTAAACATTGGATGTGGCCATTGTTTTGGTATCTGCATAGATTCCAACTTTGTTTGGGGTCTGGTTGTCTCATTTTGCAAAAACCGTTACATTTGTCCCATTTTTCTAAAACAGCTACATTTCTTTGTGTCCTTTCTTATGTTGGTAAATTGCAAGCAGTATAAATCTGTCCCTCTAAATTGCAGGCACTGTAACTTTATACAGTGGTACCTTGGTTCTCGAATGTCTCCGTTGACAAACGTTTCGGAACCTGAACACTGAAAACCCAGAAGTAAATGCTTCGGTTTTCGAACGCGCCTTGGAAGTCAAACAACTTCCACTGCGTGTTTTTCAATTTTCTCAATTGAATTTGCAGGCAGTCCTTTGCGCCACAGTTTTTGAACGTTTCGGAACTTGAACAGTCTTCTGGAATGGATTACGTTTGAGAACCAGGCTATCACTGTAGTTCCAATGATGGAATTCTCTTGATTTTTAACTAAAAGCTGAGGAAATTGGGCAAGGAATGAAATGTTTGCATTCCTGTGGTAACAAAAAAATTATTGACTGCTTTAATTAACGTAAGATTAATTAACAAAAACATCCGACAGTGTCGAAGGAAAAATGAAAATAATAATTTAAAACAATAAATGGCAATGAAAATAATAGAGTTGGGGCGATAACACAATCCTGTTTAACACTGATCCCACTGAATGGTTCACTTCGAGAGCCATTGTTATCTGCGATTGTTGCTGTCATATTATCATGGAGGAGCTGAAGTATGTTCACAAATTTTGCTAATACTGTAAAGAAATGCCTCGATAGAACAGATTGCGGAAACTATCACCTTTTTAGAAAAGGTTGATAATTTTGGCATCCCTAAAGTCTGTGGGGATCTCCTCTCTCTCTTCCCCAGATTTTTTTTAAATGAGCTTGTGAAGTTGTTGTATAAGTTCAATTCTGCCCACTTTGAAGACTTTGGGAGGTATCCCATCAGGTTGGCTGGCTTTGTTGTTTTTCATTTGATTAATAGCTGTACACAACTCTCCCAGATTTGGAGATATTGCAAGTTTATCTCTAACTTGTTTTTGCGGAATTTGTGAGAGGACCTCAGCAGCTACAGGGGAGTTGAGGTTAAGGAGATGCTGGTAATGTTCTTTCCAGTGCAGTGCAATAGCTTCTTTATATTTTAGAAGTATGGTACCATCTGTTGAGTGTAGGGGACAAATGCCATGATTTATTGGCTCATAGATGGTCTTTGTGGCTTTAAAGAAACTCTGTGGATCATGAAGTGTCAGATAAGTGGCTTTTTCACAGATGCCTGGCACTAGAGCAACATTTTCATTGAGAGCCACACTGACATCAATATGCTTTTCTGATCAGTCACTGCCAGTTCAGACTCCATTAGTGTATATGTGAAGTTAAGATATTTTTTTTGTCCCAATGTGCCTCACTTTAGTTTATATTGAAGCACATTTGCCCATTCACCAACTTTATAAATTATAGCTGAATGAGTTGTACTTGAGGTTGGTCTGAAACATTTCATTTATCATTTAGGTCAATAACAATTGATGGGTGTGGTAGGGACTTAGTGTGCCATTAACTTTAGCCCTAGTTGGTGCATGTTGCATGAGACCTTTCTTCCTGTGGTACTTAACCCTATTTTAAAAAGTTTTTAGAAGAAATGTTACACTTTACTGTTGTACTTTTAATTTAATAGTATATTATGTCCAGTTGTACTTAAGGAAACAGGCTTGGGACCTGTTCCAATGTTGTTAGTAAGGGTGAAACCTCCCTTGAGCATCACTTTCCCATCTCAAAACACGAGGTGAAAGTAACTCCTGATCCTGGCCCCACTACATCTTATCTGAACACTTTTATCTTGGTTATGCCATAACTTGAACCTCTTCTCCTATTCTTCTGGGGATGGATTGAGGGGATCAGGGACGTATTGGCCTCATTCTGACACTATGATCCTTGGCATATAAATCATGGTATATCAACCCAAGGGCAATCTGTGTGCCTAAACACCACCTCCCTTCCTCTTCCTCCTCTTCCTCCCTCCCCTTGTGTATCTAACTCTGGTGTTACTATCCTGGCTTATTGAAACAGTCTCCTGTGATGCCCAGACTCTTAAACTGTGGCTGAATTGCCATCCTGCTTTCATATCCTAGCTTGTAAAGCAGTGGTTTAAACCACATTCTTACACTTTGGACAACACTGAAAAACTGTTGTTAAGCAAGTGTAAAGTGCCAAAGCTAGGTACACAAATGGAGGAGGGGCACGTAGCTCATTCTTGGGCTGATAAACATGGTGCATTAAAACAGTGAAAAGGTAAACCACCGTGAACTGAGGAAACCATTCCTGTGAAACGGGGAAGAAGCTGGCTGCCCGTCGGATGAGATAAGAACGCATGGGAAGAGATAAGAGATAAGAACACATGATACATCATAGCACTTTATTATCAGACTTGATTATTGCACTTTATACTGGACTTTTAAGACTTCAAGCATGAGATTTTGTACACATTTTTGAATCTCCTTGTGAAGGTTGTTTGTGCATATACATTTAAATATTTGCACTTCACGGTGGTTTACCTTTTCATTGTTTTGCTAACATTACCGTGTTGTCTGTTTGTTGCTGCTAAACATGGTTCATTGGCTCCAAATCATCACATCTGGACCAGATCATTGTCTCCACATCTGAGTCAGATATTACTTCCTAAGGGAAAGAGGGTGTATGACAGGGTTAAGATTTCTTCCTGGCTACACATGGCCTATGGTGTGCAACCTAGACTACTGGTATATCAGCACTGAATGACCCCCCCTCCCCTGCTAGAAGTTGCATTCCTCATCCAAACCATCAAGTGAGAATATTGCAATGGAAGGGTTTTCAGGCCTTGTGAGTGTCATGTTGGAATACAGGTCACAATATATTTTGGAAATTAGTGTCACATCACAACTGCCCTCAGAAAACATGTTGTTTAAGAACTATTTTTACATTTGTGTTGACTAAGCAGTTGTTTTACAGCCTGAATTACTTTTGGGAGCAAAATGTTTTCCTCTAAATTCTGGAAATTTTATATTTTCATTTAACAAAGTAACATACAGCATCGGTGACAATGGAAAGTAAAATGGAAAATCTGAAAGCAGAATTTTGTTAATTAGACAAAGGACGACCCTTTACTTTTTCTCCCCAGCTTTTGTTAAACTTGTTTTAATACATTTCAGATGCTGACTTGTGCTTTGATCCTTTGGACTGAACGATAGAGAGTATACCTGTGAGATTGCCTTGCCCTATATATGTGCACTCAACCTCTTTGATCTGTGGGGCTGGCACTGTTACAGGTGCCACTCAATATCCATTCTGCAAGTGTAAGAAATGGGTCTTTTAGCGTGGCAGCACCCATGCTTTGGAGCTCCCTGCCTGTCAGGCAGGTGTCTTCACAGTACTGTACTCCTTTGTGCACCTGATTAAAACACTCTTTAGGCAAGACTACTCAGATATGTAGGGTGTTGATTTGTGCCTTAATCTGTTTTCATTTAATTTTTAAAATTTAATTACTCTGAATGTTTTAAATAATTGATTTTAATTGTTTTTATTGATAATTTTATTGGGTTTTTTTTGTAAACCACTTCGAGGTTTTTCTTACAATTAGTGGTATGTAAACGTTATAAAATAAATAACTAAATAGGATCTGTGGGCATCTTAGTGGGTATATTGGGACCTATAACTAGCTTTACAGGCTATTGTTAATTGTGCGCAAAAATGCTGGAGGGGTTGCTGCAAATACACGATACTGGACTATATACCAGCTCTCTTTTGTATTGAATTCCCTGCACCTGATCTGAATGGTGCTATACACACTTCTATATACATAAGATTGGTCCATGCTGTTCTGTATTCATGTACTTTGATCACCACTGTGCTTACAATCACTATTGCATATTGAAATTGTCACCTCAGCAGGCATTGAGAGAGTGGGATTAACCTCCTGCTTGCCATCCTAACTATAAATACAGAATGGGCATTTTAAAGGGCATTAATCAAGTTTGATTTTTTTTAGTGTGTTGTTCAAATCACTTAATTTAAATTGCCATATAGCACAATGAGAGACTCCCATTCTGTTCTTGTTGATAACCTTCTCTAGGATAACAATGGCAACAGGACAAAATACATGAGAACTGCACACTTGTAGATGCGTTGTGAGTGTTCTGAGAAATGTCCACTGTTCAAAAAAGAAGAAGCCTCCAATTTTGCTGTTTTTTACACCCATTTAAAAAATGCTTTTTGTGCACTTGTTGAACAGCAACAGCAAACATTAACATCAGCATTGCATTATACTGTGTCACGTGCGTGGGAAATCTTAATACATGTTTCCTGACTGGCACAGCTTAGACTGAGAGCTCTGTGGTTGTCAAATGAAAAAGTATGCATAAAGAGCTGAGACTGTATGGCTTATGCTTTGCAATGTTGAACTGCTTTCCTTCAAAGTTACTGACGCTTATCTGCTCCTAAAGTAGGTGCTGGTGACTGACTCCATTTAACACACTGACATATTTTGTATAGCTTGTAAATAGGTTTATCTCCCTCTCCTCCCACAACAGCCCAGGCATAGATACCCTGACAAGTTTTCAATATTCTCCTATTCTCCTTGGTGAGCATGAGTCAAGAAGAACCATGCGCATCTGTGGCATGTGAGGGGGAAGGAGGCATTTTAAAACTGGGTTAAGCATATGCTGTCCTCCTGGGAAGGAATGAAAGGGGTTGAGAAGTTCACAGTACCAGCATTTCTGGTTTGTGGATTAGCAGAGGTGGCTAATCTCTTATTTGCTTCAGTATGAGCAAATGAGATTCACCCAAAATTAAATAAAGCCAACACATTGAATTAACTTTGACTAGCACCCTGGCAACTGCATTTCAGTGCATTTTACAGAATGTATACTGCTCAGTTTGACATCCTTTTTATAGCTGAAAAGTTTTATGATTAAATTTTAAGTAGGCATGTTATCTAAAATGGCTAGAGACCTGCAACCAACGAATTGTTTGGTTGGTTCCAATTAATGATTGATTCAGTATCCCACCCCAGGGCTGCAAGGCTGGTGGAAAAGATGGCTAGAAAATGTTCCCTTCTCTGCAATTCTACATAAGGTTGCCAGCTCTGGACTCTGAAAGTGCTGCTCTGCACCTGACTCCCTAGTCCATGTTCCCCTCGACCATTTTTTTTTTTCAAATTCTGATCTCTCTAGCTGACTTTCCTTCAGTCTCCTGTACAGTATATCATTCCAGTCCTTGCTCTAACTTTTTCCTTCAGCCACCCTTCAGCTTTTGCCTTGGCTCTCCCAGACAAACCAAGAGTCATAAACCTTAGTTACAGCTCGTAGTTAGTTTGGAGAGAGCTAAATCCTAGGTACAGATGAAGCCTTAAGCAAAACCACAAGCCTGGGTTCAGACAATATGATCAGCCCTGCAGTGTGCTTCTCCACAAATCTGTTCTAGAGGGTCCTTCCGTCCCCCAGACCAGATTTTTGGGACAGGTGAAGGGAAGAGGTGTGCACATGAAAGCTTATACCCAGAGCATACTTAGTTGGTCCCTAAGGTGCTATTGTATTTTAATAAATAAATTAAAATGGCAGCTCTTTCACTGGTTGGCTTTTTGGAATACAATCTGATTGAAGAAAGGGTTTGTCTCTCACTTAAATAGGAAGCTTGCTATTTGCTGTAAGTGGTCATTGTTTAGTAAGTGTGTGAAGAAAAATCTCAGAGTAACTCATTAACTGAGTGAGAGTACCTGTAACTCCTAATGTCTTAGTGAAATGTTATTCAGCTGAGGTGAGGCTTCACATTAGGGTTGCCATATTTCAAACAGTGGAAATCCAGGAAAATTGTTGAGCTTTTTTTTTGCCCAAAGTTGTTAAGCTGGTTGGCACATTTGCAGAGATTTTCCCAGACATTTCAGTGATTATCGCAGGGACGCTGCTTCCAACTGCAGTATTCCGGATTTGTCCAGGAAGTTCCAGACGTATGGCAGCCTTATTTCACATGTTTAAAAGAATGTACATACTTCTGAGACTATGCACATGTCAGCTATTTTATTTATATATACCCAGTTGTGAGAGCAATTAAAGTGGTTGGATTTTTCAGCACTCTAGAGTCTAAAAATGTTATCAAGATGATTTTTCCCATCTCTCATATTTGGCACAGAGATTCTATATTATTGTTGTTGTTCTTGTTATATTATTATTATTATTAGTTATTAAATTTCTATACCACCCTTCATCCAAGGATCACAAGGTGGTTTCCAAAATAAAAACTAAAAAATGCATAACAAAGGCAAAGGGTGTAATTTTTAAAAGCTAAATTTCAGAAAAATATGAATTTTAAGATTTATTGAGTTATAGTAGTTTACAATATTTGCATTTGACAACTTCTGTGCCTACCTTAAAAAAAAATCAAGGATATTCTTGTGGTTCCAGTTTGCTAGTGGGATGAAAATCTGTTGTGTATCCCCTAGATGCGGTTTTGGAAGGTCCCATTTCAAATAGAAAGAAATCCAAGGCCCAGCTTTTAATATAGTTTGGTGGTGGTGGTGGTGGTGGTGGGAGGTGCTTGAAAAGATGGTAGCTGGATAGCTCCAGGCATTTTCAGATTAAAGTTTAAATTCAGATGCATACTTTTACACTAAGCCATGGTTTTGCATTCAGGCGCTCTTTCAATATGAAGAACATACACTTGATGTATTTTGGTTTGCCTACAATATAGCATAACTTCTAAGTGGAAGTAAATTCAGGATCCCTGCTGTTCTGGGACATCTGCATTAAATATTTCTGCTTTCAGTCAGTGAAATCTAGTAGTGTCTGCCCAGCAGTGGAATGAGCAGCATTGGCACAACAGATTCCCATCACTTGTCCCAAAAATCTGGTCTGGGGAACGGAAGAACCCTCTAGAACAGATTTATGGAGAAGCACAGTGGCTATAGGGAGCAGCAGCCACAGAAATACCATCTACTCTGAAAGTGGGTTATCAGAGCCGGCTCTAGGTAGAGTCCCGGAGGCGCGGGGCCGGTAGGTGGGGTGCTGCGTGGAAGCCATGCTGCACCCTGCGGGGGCACCGGAGCGATCTCCGCCCCTCAGTGCCAGGGCGCCCGACCTGCTCGAGACTGCCCTGTGGGTTATCACCCAGTTAGCTTAACATCTGCATTTGCATCACTTTGCACTTGACATAGATTTTATTTCAGGATTAAATGGTGTTTATTTTGCTAAATTGAGATTACTGTTCTAGCAGCTTTCCTTTAATTATAGGTAACCTCTATACTGAGATCCATCTATGTTTCTGTATATGAATTTTTGGAATACATCTTTTTTTAGTAATGCAAATAGTTAAGTATTTGGCAGGCGTTGCTTTAAGTAGTTTAGTAATTACGCAGACAGTCTCCTTAAAAGGGTGTGTTTGTGTGCAGGCTATAATTCATGTTGTGAAATCAGTGTTGGACTGAATGTTCAGTATTACGTAACTCTTTGTCTGAATTGTGAAATGTTTGAAAGTTAGCATCATTGTTTTGTTTCTTTTTATCCCTTCATTACTCAAGTAATTGCGAGTTATGGGAAACAGAATGCACACAACTCCTTAATAACTAATACTTTTCATTTTTAAAATACTGGTTCTCTTGAATAATAATGCTTCACATTTGTTTAACACTTGCATTTGGAGCCCTTGAAATACTTGCATTATCTAGCTGCAATCCCAACAAAAACTCTGTATGGTAAGACAATGCTATTATTTCCCCTAGCACAAATGGTGTGGCAGGGGCTGAGGTTGAGAGAGAACGCTTTCCATAAGACCACTAGTAAGTTTATAGCAGAGATGAGATTTGAACAGGAGGCTTGCATATTTGTAGCTCAATCTCCCACTCCCTGTGCTAATTATCACTGTTTTGTTGGCTTTCTAGACAATATACCTGTGGAGCAATGTAAACAGAATTTTTAAGTCCACTTTTAGAAATAATTGGATTGGAAATGTGAGATTGATATAGATTGATCTATACTTTTCAGAATGGAATGTCACTGGGATGGGAGGGATGGGATCAGGGCCGGCGCCTCCATTTAGGCAAATTAGGCCTTGGCCTAGGGTGCCGAAATGGAGGGGGCGCTGTCGAGCCTGCCCGCCGGCCGCCCGCGCTGCCGCCAGCGCCGGGAGCAACGAGCGAGCGGCGGCGGCGACAGCGCCCGTAGCTGAAGCCTTCAGCTATGGGCGCTGTTGCTGCCGCCACCACCGCTCACTGCCGCGGCCGCTGAAGAGCTCACAACGTCCCCTCCATAGGCGGGAGGCGCGCAAGCCAAAATGAGAGTTCAGCGCCCTCCCGCCTATGGAGGGGACGCAGCGGCGTCAGCGGCGTTGTGCACGCGTCATGACGCATGTTCCGGGGGGAGGCGCCAGAAGGTGATTTAGCCTAGGGCGCAAAAAGCCCTAGCACCGGCGCTGGATGGGATCAGCTACTATCATGGGGCATAAAATGGAGGGGCTGACTGCCTTTCTCAATTTAAGTGGCCAGGCTACAAGTAGACTAGTCTTGTTTTGCCAATTATTTGCCCAGCAAATCAGATGAGCAGTGAGCAACTAAACACCAAATGCCTAATGACTAATAGGCTGTTGTGGAGAACATTTGGACACTATACCAAGTCTGTTTGCATTTGCTTCAAATTGCAATGTTTGTTGCAATTTTAACACCCTGAGCATGTGACTGATGAGTTGAATAAGTCAGAGATTGTGTTAGATCATCATTTAAATATTTCACTTTGTTCTTAACACATTTTTGATACAGTAATCTCCCCTGGGAGCCATTTTCTTCTGGCTAAAATGCAACCAATCAATAAATCAATCAATACTGACTTACTGTGAGTTGGTATTTATCATTATGAAGTCTTATTATATTAAGTAATCCATAACTTGTTTTGTTCTTCTCATAATCTGCTGAAGTCAATGAACTATTTTCATAGAGATACATAATGTGTATCTCTAGCAAAATCCAAAGCTCTGTAGAAATTCTGAGGATTTTTTGCACAGCCAGAAGTAGCAGGCCATTTTCCGCTTCTCTGTTAAATTTCTCATGACCAGAAGCACTTGCTCAAGAGTAATGGAAGAAAGTGCTTGAGATTTTATCAGTGTTGTTATTGTTGTTGTTGTTGTTGTGAGCATTTATACCATGTTCTTCAGCCATAAAGGCTTCCAGAGTGGCTTACATACAATCAGTTAAAAAAAAAAGCAAACTCTGGCACAAATTCTTAAGTAGGAGTTCTTTTAATGACTCAACTCGGATAGAAGCAGCTCCGGGGCACAAGGCACCTGATGGAGCTGATATTTCAATAAAACGGGTGGAATGACCCTGTTTCTCAACTTTCCCACTGAGGTAGCCTGATGGCATGGCTACTACCATTGGTGTGCAGTGTGAAATCATTGTAACACTACAGAAATGGTGGGTGAAGAGGGAAGGCAGGAGCTGGGGCAGCCAGTCTCTCCCTATCTGTTTGCAAAGGGGTGCTTATTGAATTACAGGGAGGAAATATAAATATTGCTATGAGCATTAAGGGTGTGTGGCTTTTAAATATAAAATGTATGAAGTTAATTAAATCTATTGGCAGTTGGCTTGAAGGTGATTTTAAAAAAGATAAGAATGCACTGAATATTTCTGAAAGCAGCAGCAATTTGTGTGACTGTTTTTATTTTAGCTAATGGAATCAGGACCCCCTTCTTCATGCCATCGACAAGCAAGCAGATCCAGTTAGGCTGTTTTGTTTGGATGTGTGCCGGAAAAGTGACTCAACCAGATGACAACGCGCAGTGGAGAATGGCTTGTGTAGTAGGCATGGAATCACTTGAGAATCTAATCATAAGAGGTTGGTTTGATTTTGAGCCACGCCTGTCACTAGCAACCCTTTCTCCATAAATTCCCATAGAGAGTTGCCAGTGCAGACAGAGGGAGGAGCTCTTCTTCTCCTTAGGCTTTCACTTTTGTAGGGTCCCCTGTATTCTAACTTCTCAACAAAACTGAAATGGGAAGCTTGCTTCATTTTGGTGAAGCTGAGAAGTAATGCATGGCTTTCAGCAATCCTCTTGTTCTTGCCATCTGTCATACAATACATGAACAGTCAATACTAGCAATGATGACAATATGATGTTTGTTTCCCATGCCATAATTAGGCCCGTGTATCTTAAGAGAGTACTTGTTTGTTTAAAAGCTTACAAGGAGCCATTGTAATTGCTGGCAGAAAATCATTATGGGCACTGAACTGGCCAGGCTAGAAAGTGAAGGGGAAGCAGAAACAAAGTAGGAATCTGCCAAATCTCTAAATGTGCAAGCTTACTTAGGCAAGATAGATATTTTTGTTAGTGCTATAATGCCAGAGCAAGGTTCTAATCTTTAGATGGGCTCAGTTGCTCAAGCAATAGGTGAGTTGCTGCAGGAACAAACTGCATTTACTGCTGCTACCAATAGCTAAAGAAGAAACCATCAGGTTGAAAATGTACAGAACCTCCAAATGTACAAAGTCATACTTCAATATCTGTACATAAAAAGCCATTTTCCTGGGTTCCCACAGTTTTCGTATGGTGAACCCCATGATGGTGGTATGTGTATATAATATGAATATGTTTCTATTGTTTGGATCTCTGTAAGGTATTTGACATACTGAACTGTTGTTGGAAATGAAAGTGAGAAATACACTTGACACAGACCCTACTCAGGTGGTTGTATTATTCACAAATGCATCCTTGCAGAATGGGGTTGCATCATATGTTGAGACTGTCAGGAGACCTTGCGGCTTGGTTGAATTAGATTGGAATAATCACCGTTTCAAAGGCTTTATTCATGTAAGAACTACTTACAGGATGAGTTGAGATGAGAGAGAAAAACCGCAGGCATCTGGTCTCAACAAATTGGAGGACAACAAACAAAATGGCTCAGCTTTTATAGGTGGTGTTAACTTAGACATAGAAGCTTACAAACAAGTGCTGGCTAGATTGCTAGATAAAACAGTGCACCTTCAAACTCTAGATAAGGAAATACATTTGCTTTCTTCCAACAGGGAAAACACAAGACAACACATGAAAGGGGAATCAGATGTGGATTCTAGCATCTGGAATCCCTCATTGTAATCCAAAAATCTGCAATATGCTTAAAAATAAGTGCAGGTCCTCAGTTATGGAATATATGATGGTAACATAACAGTTTGTTTGCCAGGCTGAATTACTGTGTTGAAGCTGGCAGAGTTTGGAAAATTAATGGGAACGCTGAATACTGTTGCTAGGTGGTGTCAGCCCAAAGCTCCTCAAGTTTTTGTTGGTTTTTCCACTTCCCAACCAATGAAGAACTCCAGGCAGTTGGTTGCTTGGTAACATGTTGCTTGTCTGGGCAGCATAAGTCATAGTGCCAGGACACTTATAAATGCAAGCAAAATTCCAGTAACTTAAAAATTACCCTATTTTGGTTTTCAGATTCAGGGACTACAATAAAAAAATTCCTTCAGTAGCACCTTAAAGACCAACTAAGTTTTTATTTTGGTATGAGCTTTCGTGTGCATGCACACTTCTTCAGATACAGTGAAATGGGACTACAAGTTACTGGTTTTGTTTCTACTCCTATCTGTATCACTGTGGTTCACATAAGTAGCCTACAGTATTATCTCTTAAAAGTGTGAAAATCTCGCTTCTCTGGACCTGAATTAGAACGGCACATATCAACCTGATTAACTAATTTGGTATACAGTCATACCTCAGTTTAAGTACGCTTTGGTTTGAGTACTTTCAGTTTAAGAATTCCATGGACCCGTCTGGAACGGATTAATCCACTTTCCATTACTTTCAATGGGAAAGTTCACTTCAGGTTAAGTACGCTTCAGTTTAAATACAGACTTCCGGAACCAATTGTGTACTTAAACCGAGGTACCACTGTACTGGATGTCCGAAATGCAAATGCCTCTCCCACATAGCTGGGAGGACTTGGTTCATGGTATGGGGTTTGCAGGCTTCACCAGAGGCTTATGGATCCATAGTCCATTCAGGGCATCCTATTATGCCCATTGGGGCTTGGAGCAGGGAGGGTTTGATTTGTGGAAGATGCAAAAAGGTCTGGTGACTCCAGACCATGCCATGTGTTGGTGAAGAGGTTGCAAGGAGAGTCTACTGCTGCCAGGGTTCATGATCTCATTTTGAACATTGGTGACTTGCTTGCTTGGGTTCAATCCTCTCCACTAAAATCTGAATGAATAGTTTGTTAATGGGATCCAGGAGCCCCCCCTTCTCGTCACTGATTGGGAAGGAAATATTTGTTTGTTTGCTTGCTTATTAAATCTGTATACCGCCCTTCATCTGTAGATCTCAGGGTGGTTCACAAAATACATAATAAACACAATTACAAAAATAATACGAAAACCTGTTCATACCCTCCCACAAACACATTTAAGAGAACATAGGATGTTACGGGTAGGTAGCCATGCTGGTCTGCTGTAGTCGAAACAAAGTATCTGAAGAAGTGTGCATCCACACGAAAGCTCATACCAATGACAAACTTAGTTGGTCTCTAAGGTGCTACTGGAAGAAAAAAATTAATAGGGTGTTAGTCAGCCCAGTTCCTGGTTGAAAAGGAATGTTTTCACCTGGTGCCTAAAAGTGTATAATGAAGGGGCCAGGTGAACTTCCCTTTGGGAGAGCATTCCACAAATGGGGAGCCACTTCAGAAAAGACCTGTTCTCATGTTGCCACCCTCCAGAGCTCTTGTGGAGGAGGCACATGAAGAAGGGCCTCAGAGGACGATCACAGGATCCAGATCAGTTCACATGGGAATTGGAGGTCCTTGTTGTATTGCAGTCCTGAGCCATTTAAGGCTTTACAGGTCAAAGCCAGCACTTGGAATTCAGCCAGGAAACTAATAATACCAAATATACTAGAATGCACATCCTCTCTCATGCACACCATTCTATGTAGTACAGAAGAAACAGCCATGTCCTGCAAACATGGCAGAGCATTGGTGTGCTCTATAGTATGAGACACAAAATAGCTTGAAGAAAATAGGATTTATGCTATACATACTTTATTTAAAAAATGGCTTAAAGTGTATAAATTTAGAAGATAAAGTAACACTTTGATTTTCTTTTTAGGAGTCACAAAAGCCCTTAGTCAGTATGCTGAACTGTTAAGTAAAACTGTTAAGTAAAATCTGAAGAAGTGTGCATGCATACGAAAGCTCATACCAAAATAAAAACTTAGTTGGTCTTTAAGGTGCTACTGAAGGAATTTTGTTAAGTAAAAATAAGGCACAGCACCTTCTGGCGCAGAGCCAGGATCTGATGAAGGAACCTGCTATGGGGGTGTCTGTTTCCACCCCCTCTCCAAATTGTGCCCAGGGCCACAACACCCTTCTCTCTTTCTCTCTCTCTCTCTCTCTCTCTCTCTCTCTCTCTCTCTCTCTCTCTCTCTCTCTCTCACACACACACACACACACACACACACACACACACACACACACACACTATGCCTCTGCTTCTGCTTCCACTTTCTAATAGTATAAGTGAATATTGGGAGTTTGCTCTTTGCTGCTAATAGTTAAAAGACTTACAAGAAGTGAACATTTTAAACTACAAATTCAGCCTACAAAGCTTTAGTGGTGGGATTCTTTACCTTATGCCGTGGCACCAAAATTTTCAAAAGTAGGGAATCCATGGCTGGGCCTTTTAACAACAGGGGGCTACAGTACTTAGCTAATTGGGAACCATTGCATTACACAATATTAGTTCCAAAACAACTTACCAATATTTAGATAAAGAGTCTCAGAAATAATCAGATATGTTACATAGATGGAAGTAAAAAGCAATGGGACAGCTCTGTTACCTTTGGAGGAAGTGTTTTCATAGCTCATGTCATCTGGTGTGCCTTTGACTTTTTCCAACTACAGTGGTACCTCGGTTTATGAACAGAATTGGTTCCGGAAGTCTGTTCATAAACTGAAGCGTTCATAAACTGAAGCGAACTTTCCCATTGAAAGTAATGGAACGTGGATTAATCCGTTCCAAACGGTCCGCGGAGTAACCGTTCATAAACTGAAGCGAACTTTTCCATTGAAAGTAATGGAAAGTGGATTAATCCGTTCCAGACGGGTCCGTGAAGTACTTAAACTGAAGCGTTCATAAACTGAAACATGGGTGTAATTGGTTCCGGAAGTCTGTTCATAAACTGAAGCGTTCATAAACTGAAGCGAACTTTCCCATTAAAAGTAATGGAAAGTGAATTAATCCGTTCCAGATGGGTCCGCGGTGTTCATAAACCGAAAATTCATAAACCGAGGTGTTCATAAACCGAGGTTCCACTGTATTCTGTTTACAAAGCTTGTGTTTCATACATTAATATTGTGGAAGTTAGAGGTGTTTATAACAAATTTTCAACCTCTCTTCCGTATAGTTGTTGCTTGTTGCTTACATCTGCAAACATGCAAACATCTGATCCCAAGCATTTTCTGAACACAACTTGAGTGACTACAGTTAAGCTGTATTTTGGATGAATGGCTTTGGTACTGGTGGCAACCATTTCGCATGGGGTTTTCGTTCTGGGCCGCTGCGCACATCAGCAGAGCACATATAAATGTGCCCCGCTCTGTTACGTCCTCCGTTACGCCCTTTTCCAAGTCCCAAAGGACCTGTGCATCAGTGCATGTGTAAATTGGATGAGCCTAAAATTGTTGCCACCTGTATTCTAGCTTTCAGATGGCAAATGTACTTACCGGTAGTTTGGTTTGTAAGAAAACCCTTTTGGATGCTAATACTGACCATGAATATGTGGAGAAACAAAACAATATATACTATGTTACATGTGCTTGCAAACTGATAGCAGATGGCCTTTTCTGTGTTACAGGTGCTTCACTTTAACCTAATTTATTTCAAAATATCTGCCCTGCCCGTGAAAACAAAAGTCACAGGGACCCTTTTAACATGATCCATTTCTTTTGTGGCAATCTTCTTTATGGAAAAGGTGAATAAGAAGCTTGTTTAGTTTCAGTATTCTCCAATGTGATTAAGTAGGAAATGCCTAAATATGCTCAGACGTGGATTAGTTTTGTGTTGCAAGCTTTATGATAAAATGCTAATGCTTTTCAGGTGAGATGGGACTTTCTACCAAAAATGTAATACTAACATTATGCAAAGCTTTAGAAAAGTTTTTATGTTCTCTAGGTACGATAAAGGACATTTTTTTTATTCTGAAATTTTATGTAGGTTTATTATACTGTACAAATACTTCCTCTTTTTATGGGCGTAGAATCTTGGGCCATTTATACACACTATCTTGGTCATGCTCAAATTACGGTTTTCTCCAGTACTGGCCAGGTTTCTGAGATAAATCACATACAGTATTGGAGTTGTTTTGGACCCCCTGTTTCAAGATAACACAGAGGGAATACTGATGGGCAGCTTATCATACGATAGTTTTCTACCATGCTGTTTCTTGGTAACCTGTAATTATTACATATGTTGTGTAATCTCCCTCCCCCCAAATATTCTTATTTGATGTCTTCTCCAAGTAGAAAGGCTTTCCTCTATGTCTCACATGGTTGGATTGCATTTATTATTAGTATTCCATGACTGGTGACAGCAGAATGTCTTACCCTGAGCTGCATGGCAAGCGAGGGATTTGTGGCAAGCACAGTCTCTTTAGGAACTGCTTACTTTCCCTGCCTTTTCGCCATGGATTTCAGACGTCATTTCAGAGTTATTTATGTTCTGTAACAATTTAAAATACCGTACTTTGGGTTTTTGAGGCATTTTCAGAACAACTTTTTAAAACCTAGGTGCTTTTTCAAAGCTATATTTTAAGAAGACCCCCACCCCTTCCCTAAACAGGAAAACGTTTCACTAAAAACATTGTACATGTATTTGGAAACCAATGCAAGCTATATAATCAGAATGATGGCATAGGAAGAACATAATAAGCCATCTATTCAATAAACCCAGAACTAGAAAATAGTGGCAAAGTGTAGCAATAGGTAGAACATCTTCCATGCCACAGTAATGGCAAACCTCGGGGAGGATGGGGAGAAAACTTTCTAATGAAGTGGGACATAATCTGTCATAGCTGGATTTTTCCATAGCACTTTTAGCAACATTTAATAAATGAGTCAGCTTATCCTGTGTAGTCGTTGGCTGTCTGTATTTGCCCTCAGAAACAAGGGCTTCTAATTTTCCAGAGCCGCTTCCCCTCACTTCAGTCTCTGATTAAGCTCTTTTTTGTGCTAGGGATTGGTGTGAGTTAGTTTGACAATCAACCATCCTAATGCAGCTCCCCCCCATTGCTTGTACTACCTGAATTGTCAATGTATTTGCCACTTAATGTGACACTGAAGTTAACTTTTTAAATTAAAAGTTAAACTTTTAATATATTGAAGTGTAATTTTATCAAGATGCTTGGGGGGAAGAGGTAGAAATAACTGCTGTGAATAATCAAGATTGGCTTAGCGTTCAAAGCAAAATATCTGTTTTATGAACACTTGATTTTGCATGTAAGCAGATAACGCCCATTAAAACTGAAGTAGGCATTCCAAAATAGTTAATAATTACTACGGTGTGCTAAAAGGCTTTCAGTGGAAACATGTTGCATATTTATATGTGGTCTATTTTTGACACATGGATGCTGAGTGAGTTGAATCAGTGCATTTATTTATAGATGTAGTTGCTGAAGGAAACCTGTTTTTCAAGTCAGCCTTTTCTTGCATATTACTCAGGCACTTAATGGAAGGGAAAGGTGAAACTAGCTTTGTAATTGTGAATTCCCCAGTTCTGTACAAAGGAATAATCTCTTGTCAAATGCCTCATAGACAAAACTTATACATAATCATAATGTTTCATCAGAAAGAAAAATCCAACAGCAACAGTAATGTTTTATTAGGACCAACTAAGTTGTCACTACATGATAAGCAAGATTTAGTGTTCACAAAACAAAACATCTTTTGGCTATTTTCACAAGATGAAGATAGGGGTGGTTACTATTCCCATATCTGTAATTAAAGTGCAAAACGTATACAGTGGTACCTCTGGATGCGAACAGGATCCGTTCCAGAGCCCCGTTCACAACCTGAGCAGTGCGCAACCTGAAGCAGCAAATCTGCACATGCTCACCGCACAATTCAGCGCTTCTGCGCATGCATGTGACGTCATTTGGTGCTTCTGCACATGCGTGAATCGCTGAACCCAGAAGTAACCCGTTCCGGTACTTCCGGGTTCAGCGCGTTCGTATCCCGTGATGTACGCAACCCTCAGCGAACGTAACCAGAGGTATGACTGTACTGGCTAGCTAGAACCATGTATTTGAGTTCCCAAATGGTTCTCCTTTGCTTTCTATTTTGTATTTGCATTTACAAGTGACTCATGTCAGGCTAAAGGCCAATCATTGCATCTTTTAAAAATGCCCTTACGTTACTGATGATGTGGCGTACTTTTATGCAAACCTTGGAGCTGTAGTAGTCAATGTGTGGTTCCTCCAGATGATGCTGGATTTCAGCTCCCGTCATCCCTGATCCTTGGCCACAGTGACTGGGTCTGAAGGGAGTTGAATATCTGGAGAGCACCACCTTGGCTATCCCTGCCTTGGAGCAGGCTAAAGGTATTCTGTTGGGTGACAGAACAAGCAAGTATTGAATACTACATACCAGTGACTAATAATGAACATTTTGTGTGAAAGCTTGTTGTCTGCCTACATGTACTTCCCCTCCAGCTAGGGCATGTTCTGCAAGTTTAAACTATGTGGAAATATAGCTTTATTCTTTTTTTTCATTACGGTAGGCTGAAGCGAGGCTTGCAGCTAAGCGTGCAGCACGGGCTGAAGCACGAGAAATCCGAATGAAGGAACTGGAGAGGCAGCAAAAGGAGGTATGTTAAGGATATTGAGTTGTCTTTCTCTGCAGCCCCAAAATTACTTCTTAATCCTTTGAATGAAATGCAGAAATGGTCCTTTGGGAGCCACAGTTGGCAGTGATTGCAATAAAATTGTTTAATGACTGGAAAATAGATTAAATGTGTGTTAATGGTTCTTCTTGAATATTATTTACTTATTTTGTATAGCCAAAGCCCTTACACAAAAGATAAAATACGTTACTCAGAAGAGCCACTATTTTTTCTTTTGAACTATATTTTCCTGCGTATAAGACTACTTTTTAACCCAGGAAAATCTTCTCAGAAGTCAGGGGTCGTCTTATACGCCGGGTCGTCTTATATGCAGCCGCAGAAGCTATTTCTGGCGCTGCGAACATTTTGGAAATGGGCAGCGTGGTGCCGGAAATGGCTTCTGCGCATGTCCAGACGCGATTTTCAGCTTCCGGACATGCGCAGAAGCGTTTTCTTTTGCTGCGGACATTTTGGATATGCGCAGTGCGGGCATGTCCAGCCCACGTAGGAAGCGGGGTTGTTTCCTTCACACACATCAGTCAACTGAAATGACATAAAAGTCGCATTTGCAACCTTGAAGTAGAATGGTTCTAGCTCTTTCTGCTTGACAGCTGGAGAGCTATTATTACTTTAGTTTGATGAATTCAGAATCAATTTGTGCATGCTTGCTTGGGAAATAGAAGCAAGAGGAGCATCTGTTGGGCTCGTGCACAGAATTGGCACACCCTTCTAGGTCAATGCTGGCAGTGGCCACAATAGTCCTGTCCATAGTTTGTATTTAGTCAATGGGTAATATTTTGAAAGCATGCTCTTTTAAGACTACCATCTCAGATAGTAATAGTAACTGGCCCCAAGAGCCTTTCCTCTGCAACAGTTGCTTCTATTTGAGTAGAATTCTCCTTTGTAAACTCCGCCAGAAGGCTTACACGCCTGTCAAGGGTATTTATATCCACCTGCTGTGCTAGTCCTGAGTAACAGGATTTCCTAAACTGCAGTAGAACAAGCTCATAGTCCCTGGCAGCAGCATTCATCCTACTTGTGCTTTCTAAGTGACCTGTGTCCTCCTTCCTAAGGGACCCAAGTGACCAGTTACTGAAAGTGCTGCTGTCTCTAGGCCCATCCAGATTCCACACACCCTTTGGAGTCCTGTCCTGAAATCTTGTGTTTGATTTTATCAATTCCTTGCCTCTCTATGGGTGTTGGTAAAACATCCCATCCAGTCACGTGTCGAGAACTTAGATGGATTAACACTAAAACTATCTCTTCTTCCAAGTGGATGTCGTTCGTGCAACAAGTAACAGTGTTCAGTTTCACATACAACAGTAAACGGTAGTTTAAAGAACATGTGCTGGGTCACAAGAAATGCTAAGTCAGGACTCTGGTTTGTTTCCTCCTTGTGCAGCATTAGTTTGCACACCAGCATTATGCTTCTTCGTGTTAAATTATAATTTATTGATTTAGCATTGTGTATGAACCAGACCAACCTCTGAGCAGACAATTATCCAACTGGCTATCTCACAACTGGCCCATTTAATCTTACATTTTTGGATGAAACCAAGTATAGCAATTCTTAAGTTTCTGCCAGAGGCAAGAATCAATCCACAGTGCATGGTAGAAAGATATTCAAGGAAATATAGTTACTTGTGACTAAAACTGTGTATTTTGGAAATGCCTCTAAGCAGATATTTGCAATATTGCTTTTAATTAATGACTGGTTAAAACATGGACCGGATACAGAGTATTTGTGTATAAATCACCAAGTAGTTTCTAGCGTGTGTGTGTTACATTAACTGCATAAAGGAAAAATGTCAATTCTGCACCTCTGACTCTTGATACAAGGCACCCGGCTCTCATCTGATGTGACACAGAGAGGAGCCTAGGCCTTGCATAGCCCTGGGATCACATGTTGGCCTCCCTGTGGCTTTTCAGGTCATAACAGAGAGAGTACTAGCTACAACGTCTTTTATTTCTTGTTGGCTTTTATATCTTGTTGGCTGTCTAAACTATTTTTTATCTAAAAAGTATCATTTGAGTGCAGAACACGCTTCTGGCCCAGCTGGCTGCTAGGGCTGGACGATACCTGGTTTTCAACATCGTGATGTATCACCAGATAAACATCACAATATGCTGTTATACCACAATGTCTGAAATAAGGATGGAGCTATGTGGAGGCACTGGCTGGCTTCATGGTTTTTCCTGCCTTGTGATTTTTGCACAGCATGCGCCCCCGCGCATATGCACACACATCATGATTCACAATCTATTGCCAGGAAAAAAATTATGATGCTGATATCATGATATGGAGTTCAAACCAGTTTGGGATGATATATCACCCAGCCCTAACACACATCATGATTTGTGATATATTGCCAGGTCAAAAATTATGAAAGCAATATCTCAATTTGGAGCCTACTGGCTGCTGCACAAAAAATGAGAATCCACTCTCTAATCCTTGGCAATGGCATGGAGCACTTGGCTGGGCTCCCCCCCCCCCAAATTCCCACTCCACTGCTTATTGAAGAGGGAAGAACTGAGCAGCTATGGTCACTGGGGAGACTTGGGGATGGGCATGTGGGCAACTGTCCAGATCAGGGGTCCCCAAACTTACCCGGCTTTGTGCCGGTTCCTCCGGCACCGATTGTGCAGTGGACTGGAGGGTGGGGGAACGCGCTCCCATACGCGCACACACTTGCTTTTTTGGTGTGGCACGGCGCCAGAAAATTTCTGGTGCACTTCCGGGTCGGCCCGGCACCAGAAATAGCTTGTGCGCGTGCGTATGGGAGCGCGTTCCCCTGCCCTCTGTCCCACGCATGCGCACAAGTTATTTTTGGCGCCGGAGATGGGCTACTGCACTGCGGCGCACTGATAAGAGCAGGCGGCAGGGGGTGTCAGGGGGCGCACAATTGGCTCGCGTGGGCCACATCCCGCCCCTGGGCCTTAGTTTGGGGACCCCTGGTCCAGATCATGCACAGCTTCTTCTGATTCAGGGTTATGGAGAGTAGGGCTGTGTGCCCTCAGCTCCTGCAGGACAGGATTGCCACCAAAAGTCCAAACTTCACTGCTGTAATTAATCTAGAGAGGACTTTTTAGAGAGGACTGAGTGATTATTATTGTACAGTATTATGTTTTGAATGTTATGGAATAGCTTGCAAGCTCTGGGCTACAGCACTGTGCTTAAAATGTTTGCTTGAAGTAATTTTCCATAAAGATACTCTTGAAATGTCAGGATTCATTGTTTACTATTTAAAGTAGAAAGGCCAGGCTTAAAGTGTGATTATGCTTCCCTTCCATTGTGCTGGAAACTTCTGCAGATGTAAAACTTCTATTGTGTGTGTTATAGAAAAATGCCATATTATTGTCTAAAAGTCTTGATTATTATTTGTGTTGTGGATCAACAATGTAAACTCATTGTGAAGAACTTTTTACAGTATAAATATGTGGTTTATCTTCCGTTACGGGAGCTTATGCAGCTTATGCCTCTGCTCCCCAGCACTGTATGTAAGGCTTTAAAAATCAATATTTTTCATTGCCTTTTCTGGTGAACTTGAAGTCTGAGTATAATGTGAAGCGAACTAATAATACTTCTCAGGATATGGCTACATTAATAAGTTGCAGTGGAAGTTGGGTAGGAAACTATGTGTTCATGTATTACCAAAGCTTCTACGTGGTCTACCAGATCTGCACAGCCATGCAACTCTGGAGTCCTGTGCCAACCGAAATTACAAGGCCAGCTTCTAAAGAACTGGAAGAGTTTTCACACTGCTGGGTTTTAACAATCCAAGAGTCATTCTTTGTGTTTTATATGGATCTCTGTCCACAATATTGGATCCAGTGCAATTTTCCTCCACCACTGAAGCACATTTTGCATTCTTGATAATAAAAATATTGGTCTTGAAGTATGGCTTATTTATGCATTCTCATATATGGGTGTATGTGGAAGAAGAGTTCTTTGTGAACTGTACCTACTGAAAGCTATTGCCCTCATTTTTCTCCTTTCTTTCCTTTCCTTTGCCAATGTAGATCTATCAAATTCAAAAGGTAGGGTTTGCTTAGCCTCTTGTGTGATTGCATGCACTTTTCCTTTTGCATCAGGAAACCTGATGGCACTTGAGAATTAAACCCACTTAGATATGTCAGGTATGCAGCAGGGTTTACTTGGAAATTTATCTTTAAGACATGTAAAATTCTGCTACTATATTAACATCAACCAAGAGTAAACTTGATCTCGTTGTGAGTTGCTCAAATAACAGCTTCTCCCACATCTAATTTACTGATATAGTACTAATCGGGTGAAATATCACAGGATTTGTTCACAATAGCACCTGCCACACAACACCAGCACACTGGTCCATGTGGATTTGTTTTTAGAGCCATACCGGTAATTACTTTGCATTCCCCCATAACTGATAGATGTAGTCCAAACAAGGTATGCTTTCAGCCAGTAATTGGGTATGGGAAGATGCCTTGTAGAGTGAGTAGTTCAAAGTTACACATTGAGGGGAGTGTATGGCTGGAGTTACCGGTATAACTTAATCTTGGACTAGAGCAGCAGAACATTAAACTGGAATAGCTGTTGCAGGCAACAAACAGCTTTCAAATTTTGATATACGGTAAAATTAAAATACTCTTTGTGGATCCTAACAGTTTTAGTAGTGTATATTTGTGTGACAGCCCATGTTGAAGTTTTCAATAAAACTTCAAGATATGCATATGCAATTATAATAAAAGAAGACTAAATCACAAACTGTCTTCATTGGTAAACCTGCTGCTATTTACTAATGAGTCTCTCAGGCTCCTTTTGCTTGGGCAACATTCTGTTCTTTCTTTGCATGTTTTCACCTCAGTGACTGTACTTACTAATGCTTCTTGAATGGCAGTGCAAATTAAGCAGCTTCTGAAAACGCTGAAGTTGCTTGACTGCTTTAGTCTTGGACTAAAGGAGATACCTCTTCAGAGGCTTGGAGCTGTCATTTCCTGCATTGTGTATGCTAATTGCTCTGTCTCTTATCAAACCAGCTTTGTAGACTTCTCTAAGGCTTCCGCCAGTTCCTGGGGGTGGGAGGACGCTGAAGTTCCTTCCAGCAATATACAGTAGTGAGCACTGCTGCAAAAGAGGTGTCCATAGTTGGCATTGGGGCATATTGATGGTGCTCCTGCCATTACTGGTCACCAGTCATATCCTTCCCCACTAACAAGTCCCCTCTGTGCACTTTACTTTGAAAGTGTTTCCTTTAAAATTGATTGGGGTGTTGAAATATGTTTTGGCATATTCTCTTATGAGTTCATGTAAATGTTTTAAAAAGAAGAAAACTACTTGCAACAGCACTTGCTCTGACATTGCAGAAACACTTGCTTTTTAATTAAATTTATGTTTCATTCAGTGTTAGAAACAGATATGAAAAGTAGGAGCTAAACGGCACCTTAAACCTGGGTTATGGGCGCAACAACAGAATGTCTAGGCGCGCTTTTTTATAACAAGAATACAAAGCTGAAAATGAAGGAACTGCAGCTAAAATATTGTGTCCATTTTTCACATGGTCTAGTCTTCATCTGAAGACTGCAAAAATGAAGCCTTTCTTCCCCCAGCCCACCCCCTTAAACTTCTTATGAGGGTTGCTCAAAACACTGCCTTTCTGTAACCCCTCAGCTTGCCTGACCCTGCAGTAATTTCTTGGAAGTCAGGCAGGCAGGAATTTCTCCTCCCAGGCCCTCACTGCCAGCAGTGGCAGTTTTAATCTGAAATCTTAGATGCAGCGCTGTGCCCAGAGCTCAGAAATTGCTTGCGCTAATGAAATTCCCAGTCGCAAAATGTGCCTAGAACAATGGGAGTTTCGATTACTGGTTTCATTGAACTCTCATACCTCACATTCAAGAGAAATTTATGGCTTACTGCCTTCTGGGATAACCAGTTTCACTACTTTCTTGATGTGGATGGAACTATAGGAAATGTTTGCAATTGGAGTTTACCATATTGGCCCGAATATAAGCTGCACTTTCCCCCCAAATTCCAACTGTGGAAAGTTAAAGTGCGGCTTTAACTTTATTCAGAACCGAGTGCTGCATGCCCGCCTCCCAGCACTTCTGCCCCAAACAGGGGACAGGGGGGCGGCCAGAGGTGGGTGCACAGCATGCTCGGAACCGAGCACCAGCTTGGGGAGCAGGGTGCCCAGTGCCGGCTGCCTGCCCACCCCCCCACCCCCATTCAGGGCAGTAGTGCTGGGAGGCAGGCTGCACCCACAAATAAGTCTTGAATTTTAAAGGTGCGGCTTATTTGCAGGTGCGGCTTATATTCAGGCCAATACGATATTAAACAAAGCAAGCTAGACTTTGCAGTATCTGTTCTGCTCCCTCATTATACAATACTTGTACTGTTGTCAGTTTAAGTGCTGTTGGATCATGACTCAAAGGATGAATTTATTTGCTTATTTTGCAGACATGATTGTCTGTCCACAGTAATAAAGTCAACTTTGAAACGTCGGCTGAGAGAATGCAGTCAGTTGAATTGCTTCTCTTTGTATATCAAGCTATAAGTTCAGTCTCCAAAACACCCCCTCCCTCAATCAGATGCACAAAGTAGAAAGTACCTATTCTCTCTTTCTTCTTTGTAAGAATAAATGATGTCCTCACAAATAAGGTAAGATAAGATAATCTTTATTGTCATTGCCCCCCTCTGGGAACAACGAAATTACTCGGCTGCTCCATCCACTCAGATAAGGCACTCCACATAAATTTAAAATAACTACAAAACATTAATTAAACAATGCAATACGAAATGACAAGTAAAAATAAGATGACTTCAAAGTCCAGACTTTTCCATTTAAGGCTGAAATTGCTCTAGAGAAGAAACTGTTCTTGAGACGGCTCATTCTCGCCTTCATTGTTCTGTATCTCTGTCCCGATGGCAGGAGCTCAAAGAAGCAGTGACCAGGATGCGATGGAACTCTTGATATGTCTAGTGCTTTCCCTGTGGCACCTGGTGATACAGATTTGTTCTAAGGTGGAGTGTGAGCAGCCAATAATGCTCTCCGCTGTTTTAATAATTCTGCACAACCCTATCCTATCCTGGGAAGTACAGCTTCCGTACCACACGTACATAGAAAGTGGCCGCTGAGACAAAAGCTGCTTGAATGTGATGTGATTTGACAACTATCAAACCTGATGCCACATTACATAATATCCTAATGGCAGCGTATCACAATAGTAATTTTAATAAAATACTGAATTAACAGTGCCATACAAAATGTAATATAAAATGAATAGGATAAAAAGTATGGATTGTTCAGTATTGGCTGCATTCTGTCGGCCCTGCTTACTGATTTTGTGCAACAGCCGTACTGCTAGTGGGAGCCTTGCTGTGTAGTGTAACAGCCAAATCCAGTGGATGTCTTCCATTTGTGAAAGTTGTTGCATAGCTCCTAGTGCAACTGCTATTCCTATACACTGTGACAGTTAAGATTTATGTACTGTACTACTGCCCTGAGTGCAAATGCTTGTGAAATAATGCTAAATCTCAGTCTTCTTGCGCTACTGTTACATTGGCCCTCACTCAGTATTTTTACATAATTTGAACTTCAATTAACGGGTAAAATTTCACGCTTGCAAGAAGCATAAAATTAATAACTGGGGTCAGTTGCTGAAAAAAACAAATACATTTTAAGGGTGTCTGCAACACTCTTAATAGCTAAATAGAAAGCATAACACATTTCAGTGAGCCAACAGAGCTTCTTGTTAAATAGTGTGTCAGGAAGAAATAGGAGCACCTTATCTACTTAAGAGATAAGTACCAGTTTTAATATCTATGCTAGAGTTGGTGGGTCAGGAAGTGCCTCTTCTTTGCAGCTGTGCATTAAATATTAGAGCACTATTGTCGCTCTGCCTAGCATGGAAATGCTTGTCTTCCTCTTAACAATATAGGACATTTGTTATTCATGGCACCCATGCACTTTTTAGCAGGGGGTTCCCTTAGTTTGTAAAAATCCCAATAGAATAAACTTACCTTTCATTCCTGCCCCTGAAACTTAAGTCAAACACAGTGTGAAGCCACTGTTTTTGCTGAGATGTTCCTTTATAATAAATCTTGACTGAACTGGGTCAGAAATTCAGGCCTGTTGCACCATTCTCCCCTTCTTTCTCTATGGAATAGCATGCCCTGCTAACAGTGCTCAGCAACCTATTACTGCTGGAGTGACTTTAAACAGTGCTGCCATTCTGAACAGCGAAGCTGGCTTGTGGAGAGCAATTTATGCTTCAGTGCCTTCAGAAGAGACGCTATGGCTTGCAGTCTTGCATGAGCACGTTTGCTTGATCCCTTGTCTGTGTAGTGCTGCAGAGATTCCTAGTCATGCAGGGGTGGGCAACGTGGCGTTTGCAGGGGTGTGTGTGTGACATGCAACTTCTGAGCTCTTTTGTGCTGGGAGGAGGTATCCATGAGATTGGGCAGACTGCCTTCTCTTCATTTGCTTTCTCGCTTTCTTGAAGTCGTCTTCCTCTGGACTGAGGTGATTCGGATGTGCAGAAAAAGCCCGATGCATTATGTTTCTTTAATGTGGAAAGCAAAGTACTCACAATATGTGTTGCGAGTTCACTGTTCCCATCCTCCTCCTGTAATCCTCCCCCTCCTCTTTTGCTTTACAGGTTCTGACCCAAACCCTGTTGTCTTCATTTCCCCCCTCATGCATCCATTTTTTAAACTGCACCACTCCACTGTTAACATTTTGCCCTCGTAGATATTTGGAATGTTCTTTTTGCCTCTCAAACTGCTCAAAACGTTCCCCTCTCCCTCAGCTGACTTTTTCTTTGCACCTCACCTCCTTTCTTTAACTTCTCTAAGACTCCACTTCTTTCTATTATCCTTGTATCTTACCTTATTTAGTTTGTGAGCCTGTGGGTGTGGATTTTTCTGTATTGCAATTATATTTCTACAGTGCCTATTCTTTTATGTGCTTGATAAACTTACCGCACAGACATTGTTCTCACTTTATGGTATACTTTTCCTGCACACTTGAATCAGAGAAGTAAATGAATCCTACCATGGTAGAAGAAACAGGTTCACTGCACGTTTCCCAGTTTCGGGGTCCCTGAAGCATTTTTCGTACTTTTAAAGGCTCTGGCCAAGATTGAGTACAACAGCGGCCTATGGGGGTGGAGAATGCGTGTGTGCCTCTTAAGTGGACCTTCAGCTCATGCTGCATTTCCTTTGAGACTCTTGGTGCTGAATAAGTTGCTCACCCCTGTCCTGATGTGTTTTTAAAGGGCATGCCTATGCTACAGAGGAGGCCGTGGCTATTTTACCTCTAGGTTGGTTGGTTGCTAGATTAGAGTGTTTGACATTACTCTGAACTTCACTGATTATGTTTGAGGTTTTTTGATCCTTGAAATATGTCACCCTCTTGCCTTTATTGGAAGGCAGTGAGTATTAATGCCAGTGGCTATTTGCAGAGTAAGCCCAATTTTCGAGACTTTCGTAGTCTTGGTGCAGCTACACTGTAGCCATGTCTGGCAAAGTTGAGCTCCAAGTCTGTAATGGTTTGGTCAAACCAAATCAATGTATTTTATTGACTAAAGCAAAATCCTTGGTGTAGGCATGCCTATAAACTTGTGAGTTTACTTTTTCACCTAAGTTTCCCCCTTCTTTCCTTCATAGAAATATTATGGTCTGGATACAAAGTTTGGCGACATCGAGCAGTGGATGGTAGGCTTTGTCTAAGAATCCAGATTTGTCTAAAACTGGCCATCATGTTGAATAAACTATGTAGCATAACTGTTATCTCTACTTGAAGATGTGCTTTCATTCCTGAAGTCTAGTTCTTAAAACATTTTCCAGAGTTGGAAGACTGATATGGTGTACTAACTCTCAGAAACCACCCTGCCATTTTTTAAATCCAAAGCATTTCTTTGGGATGTCATATTGCTGATGAATGTTTGTGCTAAGAACCGTATGAGTCTAGCAGAACAATATTCATTTAGAAGCTTGTCAAGTTACTGAGTAAGTGTGTAACCCATTGAGGAATACCTCCTTATCGGTGGCAGCGGAAGATAGCTCAGGTTAGAAAATTCCATTTGCCAATGACAACTTCACTACTAACTAGACTTTTTATTAAAACAAACAAACAAACAAACAAACAAATTGAAGATAATTAAGACTACACCAGTGTTGTATGTAGCAATGTATAATACAATAATAATTTATTATTGTAGCCACTGTGTAAGTAGTCACATAATTAGCTTTCTTCTATAACCCATTAATCAGGTATTTGTTTCATATAATAAAGAGGTAAATAAACTGTTATGCTGAAATAGCCCATGTGCCTATTCATACCGTAAATGTGGTATTAAATCCTATTGTACTTCTGTAAACAATGCTAGTGACCAGGGTGTACTCTAGCTACTCCAAAATAAAAGTAGCTATGCTTTATCATGGCACTATCAGCATGTTAAAAATCCTAGTAAAGATTCTCTTGGAAACAGAGAAGTCATTTCATTGATGTTCAGTGCCTCCTTCTTTGCCAGAGCTCTAAAAAATTCCTCTGTACATCCTGTGTGTACATCCTGTGTTTATATATGCACTAACCATTTACCTGAAGTAGAATCACTGTTAGAGATGTGAGAAACGGGAGAGGCATGAGGCATCCTTGAGGCACACAGGAGCAGTAGGCGCTTAAATCTCAAGCACTATAATCAAACTTCCACACTGTTTCCCACTACTCTCTATTGAATAATGGGTACAATTGCATGGTGGTAGTTTGAGGAAACATCTTAGTGAACATAAACATTAATAAGAGAGGTGTATGAGAAATGTTAACATATTGTTGCTACTTTGCCCAAGGATCCTCGTACATTTCTTCCTGGGACATCTACCAGCATGTGCTTAATGTGAGGAGGCTATATATATACCGTAGAAAGCTGCCTTTGGTCTATGTTGCTCAGCATTATCTGCACTGACTGGCAGCAAGTCTCCAGGGAATCTTTATTGGTCCTGCTTGGAGATTGAACCAGGGACCAGGGATGCTCTGCCACTGAGCTTTAGCCCTCCCTAAGCACTGCGGATCACGGCTGGCCATGTAGATAACTATAACTTAGCACAGGTTAAAGTGCACCCCACATGTGTAGACTATTGGAAACAGAAGTACCAAAACAAGCTTCTCAATCTGTGAACTCAGAACAATTAGAATGTGTGCTTATAGAATTCTTTAGCTCACAGTTGCACATTAAGGAATGGAAAAGGAATAATTATGTCATGAGATTTCATTACAATAGATTTCTGGGTCTGGAACAACAGTGGATTTCAGATATGGTGAAATACCTATTGCTATTTTCTCTGAATTATCTTTGAGTACCATTTTCATCATCAGGTGCAATCTTGCTAACTCCTACTGTGTTCTTCACCCTAACATTTTTCTTTTAAAGCTCTGTATGCATGCTTCTGCCTTACAACATTTTATCTTCTGTCTTTCCTTCTGCCCTGGTAGGAAGATACTGAGCGTTACACCCATAAACCCAGAAGAAATGCCTCGGTCAGTATTGTTTGCACTTTGTGTTAGAACTTTCATTTGAAAAGTAATGAATAAAAATTAATGACTAAAATTAATCTTATTATGGAGCACCTCTGCAAATTTAGTTGAAGCAAAATCCCACATTGATGATTTTTTAATTGAATGAATTGGGAGCAGGATGGGATCACCCACAGGGATCATGGGATCACTATTCCTCTTTCATATTCATGTTCCCTCTGTTATTCATTTTAAACTCTGTTACGTCTCCACGGATCTTAAATGTGCATAATGCTACCAGTAGCTTAGAGGTACTCCTGGGTCCTTTGCTGTTGCTTGAAGATCAGGTTCAGGCACGCTGGGTTCTGCCCCACATTGTGGGTGCCCAGTGCCCAGTGTGCACACGCACACATCACACATCACACGCATGGCGTCACATGGTGCGACAGGCCCAGTTGGACCTTCCAGCAGCTGCAATGAGCTTTCGGAAGGCGCAACAGGCCATGTTTGGCTTCAGCACGCTGTGTGAGGTCATGCGTGTGCCACATTGGGTTCACCAGCTGGGCACCCACAGTAACAATTTTGTGGGTGCCCCAGAACCCAGGTGCCCCCAGAGTTGGCGCCTATGCTCAGGTGGCCTCAGGGGTGCAGAGTGCCTCCCATCGGCTTGGCTGGTGGTCTAGCTGCACCAGGGATAGCCTAACTTCTGTTGTCTGCTCTAGTAACCTCTAGGTTAGATTACTGCAACATGTTATACGTAGGGCTGCCTCAGAAGATTCTTCAGTGAAGACGGTTTAGAAACTTCACCTGATGCAGAATTCAGCAGCCAAGTTGCTCATCGGGGCAAGATGGTTTGAGCATATTACGCTGATCTTGGCCAGACTACACGGGCTGCCAATTAGTTTCTGGGTCCAATTAAAAGTGCTGGTTTTGAACTATAAAGCATTAAAGGGCTTAGTACTGGAATGCCACAAGGACCGTCACTCTTCATATGAACCGACCCAGACCCTGTAATCCTCATCTGAGGCCCTTCTTCATGTGTTGCCTCCATGAGAGGTCCGGAGCATGGCAACATGAATAATAGAATTATAGAGTTGGAAGAGACCCCAAGGGCCATCCAGTCCAACCCCCTGCCAAGCAGGAAACACCATCAAAGCATTCTTGACATATGGCTGTCAAGCCTCTGCTTAAAGACCTCCAAAGAAGGAGACTCCACCACACTCCTTGGCAGCAAATTCCACTGCCGAACAGATCTTACTGTCAGGAAGTTCTTCCTAATGTTTAGGTGGAATCTTCTTTCTTGTAGTTTGAATCCATTGCTCCGTGTCTGCTTCTCTCCCTCCTTTTATATATTTGAACATGGCTATCCGATCACCCCTTAAACTTCTCTTCTCCAGGCTAAACATACCCAGCTCCCTAAGCCATTCCTCATAAGGCATCGTTTCCAGGCCTTTGACCATTTTGGTTGCCCTCCTCTGGACACGTTCCAGCTTGTCAGTATTCTTCTTGAACTGTGGTGCCCAGAACTGGACACAGTACTCCAGGTGAGGTCTGAACAGTGGTACTATTACTTCCCTTGATCTAGATGCTATACTCCTATTGATGCAGCCCAGAATTGCATTGGCTTTTTTAGCTGCTGCATCACACTGTTGACTCATGTCAAGTTTGTGGTCTACCAAGACTCCTAGATCCTTTTCACGTGTACTGCTCTCAAGCCAGGTGTCACCCGTCCTGTACTTGTGCCTTTCATATTTTTTTTGCCCAAGTGTAGAACTTTACATTTCTCCCTATTAAAATTCATCTTGTTTGCTTTGGCCCAGTTGTCTAATCTGTTAAGGTCATTTTGAAGTGTGATCCTGTCCTCTGGGGTATTAGCCACCCCTCCCATTTTGGTGTCATCTGCAAACTTGCTCAGGATGCTCTCAAGCCCATCATCTAAGTCATTGATAAAGATGTTGAATAAGACTGGGCCCAAGACAGAACCCTGTGGCACCCCACTAGTCACTACTCTCCAGGATGAGGAGGAGCCATTGATGAGCACCCTTTGGGTTCGGTCAGTCAGCCAGTTACATATCCACTGAATGGTAGCATTGTCTAGCCCGCATTTTACCAGCTTCTTTACAAGACTATCATGGGGCACCTTGTCAAAGGCCTTGCTGAAATCAAGATAGGCTATATCGACAGCATTCCCTTCATCTACCAGGCTTGTAATTCTGTCAAAAAATGAGATCAGATTAGTCAGACATGACTTATTTTTCAGAAACCCGTGCTGACTTTTAGTGATCACAGCGTTCCTTTCTAGGTGCTCACAGACCATTTGCTTAATGATCTGCTCTAGAATCTTTCCTGGTATTGATGTCAGTCTGACTGGGCGGCAATTGTTTGGGTCCTCTCTTTCCCCCTTTTTGACTATAGGAACAACATTTGCCCTCCTCCAGTCTGCTGGAACTTCGCCTGTTCTCCAGGAATTCTCAAAGATTACTGCCAGTGGTTCTGAAATCACCTCTGCCAGTTCTTTTAATACTCTTGAATGTAGTTCATCTGGCCCTGGAGACTTGAATACATCTAAACTAGCCAAGTATTCTTGTACTACCTCCTTACTTATTCTGGGCTGTGTTTCCCCTGCTGAATGATCGGCTCCATATTCTTCAGGTCGGGCATTGTTTTCTTTTTTGGAGAAGACTGAGGCAAAGAAGGCGTTGAGGAGTTCTGCCCTTTCTCTATCCCCTGTTCGCATTTCACCATCTTCTCCTCTAAGTAACCCCACTGTTTCATTGTTCTTCCTTTTGCTACGGACATACCCATAAAAGCCCTTTTTGTTGCTTTTAACCTCTCTAGCAAGCCTAAGTTCATTCTGTGCTTTAGTATTTCTGACTTTGTCTCTACACGTGCTGGCTATTTGTTTGAATTCCTCTCTGGTGGTTTTCCCCTTTTTCCATTTTTTGTACATATCCCTTTTATCTCTTAACTCAGTTAAAAGTTCTTTAGATAGCCACCCCGGCTTCTTTAGGCACCTTCCATGTTTCCGTCTCATTGGTATTGCCTGAAGTTGTGCTTTTAATATCTCCCTTTTAACAAGCTCCCAACCAACATGAACTCCCTTCCCTTTTAGTATTTCTGTCCATGGGATTTCACCCAGCGTTTCCCTAAGTTTTCTGAAGTCAGCTTTCTTAAAGTCTAGAATTTGAGTCTTAGTATGCTTGGTTGCTCCTTTCCGCTGTATAATAAACTCCAGAAGAGCATGGTCACTCCCACCTAATGATCCTGCCACTTCTACCCCGATAACCAGGTCATCACTACTGGTTAGGATCAGATCCTCTTGTTGCTTCTCCCACTTTCTGGACAATGAAGTTGTCTGCAAGGCCAGTGAGGAATCTGTTCGACCTTATGCTCTTGGCTGAGTTTGACATCCAACAAATATCAGGATAGTTGAAATCCCCCATTACTACTATCTCACTTCCTTTTGAATGCTTGGTCATCTGTTCCCGGAAGGCTTCATCTGTGTCCTCAGGCTTGGGGATCTATAGTAAACTCCCACAATGAGATCACTGTTATTTTTCTCTCCCTTAATTTTGACCCAGATACTCTCAATATGGCTTTGAAGTTTTAAATCCTGGATCTCTTCACAGTTATACACATCCCTGACATATAACGCCACTCCTCCTCCTTTCCTGTTTGGTCTGTTTCTCTGAAATAAGATTGTATCCCTCTATTACTACATTCCAATCATGAGACTCATCCCACCAGGTTTCATTGATACCTATTAGGTCGTATTTAGTTTGCTGTACCAAGAGCTCAAGTTCATCTTGTTTATTTCCCACGCTCTGTGCATTAGTATACAGACATTGAAGACCATTGATCATTCCCCCATGTCTCTTATTTAAGGATTTTTTCCTCCCGCCACTAAGTCTGCGTGCTGTTTGCTCCATTTGGTCCTTGACATTTGGGTGATCATCTTCAGCACTTGGTAGACTCCTAGCTTCAGGACCACTGTCTCCCTCCCCCACATAAGTCAGTTTAAAGCCCTCCAGAGAACAGGCCTTTTCTACAGTGGCTCCCCAATTGTGGAATGCTCTCCCAGGGAGGTTTGTCTGGTGCCTTCATTATACATTTTTAGCTGGCAGGCAAAAACATTCTACATTAATATTCTACGGCATTTTAAATGTGTGGGGTTTTTTGGGGGGGTGTGTGTTTTGTATCGATTGATTTTTGTTCTAACTCTTTATTTTCTTATTTTATCCTGTATTTTTATCATGCGAACTGCCCTGAGATCTTCAGGTGAAGGGCAGTATATAAATTTAATAAATAAATAAATAGATTAACTTTTATGTATCTCCTGCACATAAACTGAAATGTTTTCAGATAGCTACAATGAAGGTAAAAAGCTAATGATGCTTTAGATATTTCTCCTTTTTTTGGATTTCATTTTGCTGGGGTTCCCCCCCCCCCTCCTTGTGTTTTTCCTTTACTGCTGAATGTTTCATATATATGTTAGGTTATGTAGTGTTTTGGTACCTTTTCTTGTATTTCATCTAGGATTCTTGCTGCATTTCTGTCTTTTTTAAATGGTTGTCTGGTATCCTCTTTACTTGCTTCCCTGTAGGCTTCAGATGAAGATGAGCGCATGTCTGTGGGTAGCCGCGGAAGCCTAAGGGTTAGTACTAAGTGACTAAACATGCATAACGATACAGTTGCCAGAATCGTCCCCCGCATTTGCTTAAGACGGGTGGTTCTGTTCTCTCATTCCTAGATGTTTGATAATTGCCTTCTTCCCACTGTCTCCCAGCTTTCCTTATTCTAAGCCCAGGGGTAGGCAACCTAAGGCCCATGGGCCGGATGCGGCCCAATCGCCTTCTCAATCTGGCCTGCGGACAGTGTGTTTTTACATGAGTAGACTGTGTGCTATTATTTAAAATGCATTTCTGGGTTATTTGTGGGGCATAGGAATTCGTTCATTTTATTTTTCAAAATATAGTCTGGCCCACCACATGGGACGTGGGCGGCACTGTGGGTTAAACCACAGAGCCTAGGGCTTGCCGATCAGAAGGTCAGCAGTTTGAATCCCCACGACGGGGTGAGCTCCCGTTGCTTGGTCCCTGCTCCTGCCAACCTAGCAGTTTGAAAGCACGTCAAAGTGCAAGTAGATAAATAGGTACCGCTCCAAGCGGGGAGGTAAACGGCGTTTCCGTGTGCTGCTCTGGTCACATGACCTGGAAGCTGTATGCCAGCTCTCTCGGCCAATAAAGCAAGATGAGTGCCGCAACCCCAGAGTCGGTCACGACTAGACCTAATGGTCAGGGGTCCCTTTAACTTTACCTTTACCACATGGTCTGAGGGACGGTGGACCGGCCCACGGCTGAAAAAGGTTGCTGACCCCTGTTGCTGTGAATTTTTTTGTCTGCTTGAGCCTGTATTAAAGTAAGCATCAGTGAGCATTACACAGGCCTGCCAGGCTCTCTAAGTATGGCGGGGAATTATATTTCAATGTGATCTTATGCATGTGTATTTTGCACCATTTATATAGCAACACTTACTGTACAATCAACCTTTTCCCCGGTTGCTTATAGCATTATTAGGAAACCTGACACATTTTCTATTATTATTTGTATCTGCCTGATGTGACGAAAAAACAGAGACTAAAAAAATGCATAGCTTATAATTTAAAATTCAAAAACGTTTGTGTGTATAGGGGGTGATTCCCTGCTTATATTTTAGCCTGGAACTTTTACACAGCAAAAGAGACTGTCAGCATTAAGTTGTTGGACTTTTCCATTTTCCTTACAAAATTATCCAAATAGCATGATAAATAATGTTTCAACTCCCAAGTCATCTCTGAAATTATTAATCTTGAAGAAATGTTTGAATTTGAATCAAAACCTGATTTTGAGAATCATCAGATGTGATTCTAATGGTTGGGATAATGACAGATTTCAAATTTTGCATTCAGCTGATATTGAAGTAGCTCAGATATGTGGAGCTTAAAGTTGCAATCATGCTGAAGTAGTGATTAGTAACTTGCAGTCAACTTGGCCACATACATCACTCAGGGTTTCCTTTCCCCCTATCTCCTGTTGTCAACCCAGACTTGGTTCATTGTGCTGCTGCAGCCAGTGGCAGACCGTCATGCTCTGACACGGGGGGGGGGGAGAGAACAGGGGGGCTGGTGCACATCCCGGGGGCGTGGCGCACCGCCCGCAGGGGCGTGGCGACCAGCATGGGCAGGGGGGCAGCCGCGATGGCACTCCACCGGGATTGCGCTGCCGGGGGCGGTGCGCTCCCCCCCGCGCTCCTCTTCCTCCACCAGTGGCTGCAGCATGAGAACTGTGTCATTGTGCTTACTTCCTAGCTGCAGTAGTTTGGTCAGATAGTTAGATTAACCTTGTAGGCAAGTATAATAGAACTCTTATCAGCTGGTTTTTGAGAGCATTCCTGTGATTTGCAAAAGGGCAGGTCTTCTCAGTGGCATTGTTCCTGAATCCTTTGAGCATGTACATGCCTACATAAATGGTAAGATTTCACTAAGAGCCAAATTTCAATTTCACTTGTGGATATGGGAGAAGTGGGAATTGAAAGACTGATAGCCTTTTCATTCTGCATTCTTCCCCTTGCTTCAGACTGGATTAGAGACAGAGAGGACCAAAAGGATGAACTTCAAAACAGTATGTACAGTATTCAAAGGTTCTATCTTCCCCTGAGAACAGTAGCATAGGGAAGGTGAAAAGAGAGATTGAAAAACGACTGCATTTTACAAGTGATTTTAGTTCTGGTAGTCTGTTTATGCTATAGATATGTGAATAACATTGTGTTTCTGGGGAAATGCCTTAGTTCCAAAACATGCATTTCCATAATATTCTGAGAGGAAAAATGTGGTGCCCTATTGTTGGACAATGGGGAGAGAGAAGAGCGACTTTTCTTTCGGATGTCAAGACATTCATAAGCGTGCGGCCATTACCCCCATTCGTAAGTCGAAAAATTCGGTTGTCGAGTCGTTCGTAAGTCGAGGTACCACTGTAATATATTCCAAATGAATGATAAATGTACTTCCTTCAAAAACATCACTTTCTATTAGAACAATATATATCTTGTAGTTTAAATTGTTGTTTAAATTTGAAAAAGTCCAACCTTTTATGTAAAAAGACTTTGTTTAGTATCAGTTACCTCCCTTGTTCCAAACCTTTATTAGCTCAGCCTCAGATTTTGGGATGTTTTCTCTCTGTTGCTCCAGGACACCTCCAGCCTCTTACCTGCCTGTACTGGGAGCTTTGCTAGAGCAGACCATAAAATTAGGGGGGTGGGGAAGGGTCTGTGAGCTGATCGCTTGTATTTAAAAAAGTAAAAATTGATATGTTCCCCTTCCAAAGACCCCATACAGTCAGTGTTGTATAGTAACTAAGGTGCCTGTCCTAAGATTAGGAAAACCTGTGTTCAGATGTCGTCTCAGCTATAATGCTTACTTGGTGACTTATCTCTTTGTATAATACCCTGAACTCCTTGGAGGAAGGGCAAGATAAAATGTCATTAGTGTATATGACCAATTCATTTTGTGCAATGTTCATAGTTTGTAACTAACTCATAGTTCATATATAGGTTTATTACCAATGGTAATAACTATGATCAAATGAGAAGGGTTTACTACAATTGTGGTGGGCACATTGAATTATGGTCACACAATTTGTTTATTAGAGGGATACTGAATTGATTAGTATCTGTAACAGTGAATAAAGTTTGTAACAGTGAATAAAGATGCACATATTCTGCTTGCTTCACTCTTTCCAGGCAATCTATTCTCCCTACTAAACAACAACATGAGATTTATAATTTTCTATATTTTTTGCTATTATATTGCCTTTGTTAAAATCGATGCATAACTAAAGAATTATCCGATTTACAGGAATTATGAGAAACTGTTGTTGTTTTTAGCATCTTCCTGAGAAACTCTGAATTTCTGGTAGCCTAGGCTGGATCTGTCTTCTTTCTCAAGTTTGGTTTAGTGTTCTTATAGACAAATTCTATCCTGCTACTTCAAAATGAATTTCATATGGCTGTTCTTTACTCTCCTTTCTCTTTCTCTCTCCCTCTCCCTCTTACGACAGACAAATGGTTACGAAGAAGAGATGTATGGTTCATCCCAGAGTAGAAAATCTAGCAGGGTTAGTAGATTTTTTAATTCTTAAATTTTGTTTGTGATGAAAGCAATAATTAGGCAGCCTTCTTAATGTACCCAGCCTTATTCTTTGGTGATAACCTGTACTAAGAATATGCAAAGACAGCAAAGTCTTGTTAGCTTATAAGGTACAACAGATGTATGGTGGCAAAAGCTTCCATTTGTCAAACCCCACTTTGTCAGTTGCATGAAGCAGTCGACCAAGTTGGGCAGGTCTATATACCCTGAGGACAAAAAAGAATTAAAAAGTAAGATCAAACAAAGCAAAAAAAATTAGTTGTGGGGGAAGCATAATACTTTGAAGAGCGCAAATGAATTCAGAATCCAGCGAAACACTATTACTGTATAAATCTGTTTTACACACAACCAACAATATTTAAGGAAGCAGTGAAATTGTGAATGTGATGACTCTGAATTTAAGAAGGTGTATACTTCAACTGGAATGCGCAGAGTAGTTGGGCTGGTTTTGTAGAAGCAAAACAAGCTTTGACAATCTTGTGTCACTCATTGTTGGCCTGGTACCATGCAATATTGCAAAAAATAAAAAGAAATCTAGCTTAAGAGGAGCAAGGATGGTTCCCCCTCCATCCTTCATGAGAGCCTTCTTGCCAACGCAACAGTATATATAAAAATACTTTCAGTTAGCCACTCACTGGGCTGGGTATAAATAATAAATTATTATTATTATTATTATTATTATTATTATTATTATTATTATTATTATTATTTATGGACGAGAAACCTGTTGGCATTAAGTGATCATGTTCCGGGGGGGGGGGGGGGGAGATAAAATTTGTTTCATCTTTAAAGTTGAGATAAACGATGGTGGAATGCTTAATACTATTCTCTGCCATAAAATCATCAGGCCTTTTAAGATGTGAGTTGGATCACATCCAGTTTTGTCAACTAGCCCTACCAGAGTTACTGTAATATGATGTGGAAGAAGACTATATTGAAGCTTCTATAACTAAGCCGAGTACTGTATACGTATATATGATACAGATAATAATAGTTGTAGCTATAACTCAGAATTGCTGTATTTAATGAAAATATGGAATAATAATATAACCAAGAATCAGAAAAGGGAAACCAAGTTGCTATACGAAGTACAGAATCAGAGAGTTGGAAGGGACCCTAAGGGTCATCTAGTTCAAGCCCCTGCAATGCAGGAATCTCAAATTGAAATAGACCTAATTTGGGGGAAAAGTTTAGATTAAATAAATGAATTTGTACCCTTTAATTATGTGATCTTTCCACTCTTGGAAGATTCTTCTGAAGGAATGCATAGAAAATAGTATTTCTGAACAATGACCCCTTAATTCACTTATACCCCTTGCACCAACCTGGAGGTCTCCCACTCCAATCATCCTTGACCATTGGTTATGTTGACTGGGGCTGATGGGAGCTTTAGTCCAAAACATCTGAAGGGCACCAGTTTGGGGAGGACTGCCTTATACCAAGCAAGTATACATTTTTCATATCAATGAATCCACCATTGGGTGTGAGCAGGGTATCCTTTCTATAATACAGAAAGGGTTAATACCATTGTTTGTGTGGAATAATGGGAGAAACAAGAATGCTTTATAGGCCAAAGTGAATATATTATATCTTTGGAGGTTTGCCAATTAATACAGTGTTTATTCTGACAACGGAACCTTTTGAGATCCATTCTGCCACTGGCATATTGCTTCCTAAAATAAAACTAAGAAAAGATGGATGTGTACTCTTCAAACAAGGCTGGGATGACTTTTCTTCTCGCAGCTGCAATGGGTGTGTCACTCATCCTAATATTCTGGTTTGTCCTACCTACTTAAAGGAGTGTTCAGGTAGTGGAGGCAAGCCTCTTTTCTTACCAGTCTAGTTCTGTTTCATAGCTAGAAAGGTAGGAACGACTCAATGCCTGGAAAAGGCAAGACTATTTTTTAGAGGAAAGTTGGTGAGTACCCACAATGCCTATATTATTGAACTCATGGTTGCATGATTTTCATCTAAATAGAAATAACTTGCTAATAAGCAATAGTTGAATATTGTTTATATATCTTCCTGCATTCTTTATGTTTCAGAATTGCATCTTGAAATGAACTAGGTGCTCAAAGAGAGAGGATATTAAAGTAAATTATAGGTGTTCTCTGTACTGAAAACTAGAGTGGAAAAAAACTATTGTTCTTCTTTTACATGGAACAGCATTTAAAACATAGGCATCTGAAATAGACACCATCTTATCCAACAGAATGATAGTTATTCACTCCTCAAAAATATTGTTTTGGGCAACATGGTGTTGGAAATGCTTTCTAATCCCATAGTCTGGGTACAGCAGATAGTATATTCAGTGAGGACTCTGATTTGGAAGAAATGACATCTTCTTCATTCTTGTTTTTAAAACTTTTTATATCTACGCAGGCTTCCTGCTACTCTGACCTTAGTCTTCCTTGCAGTGGTTTTCCTTCCAAATCCCAACCTTCTTCCCAGAATGGAAACCGGGTCTGTCAGTTTTCCTCCCTGCCATTTTTGTTGAACATTTTAGTTACCCCTGGGCAGTATAACCTCAGCCTGTTAATTTAAGAGGCTGTAATAAATGAGTGATTCCATATACTTTTGTTTACCTCCAATATTCTCAAGGTTAGTTGTATTATTATTATATTTATACCCTGCCCATCTGGCTGGGTTTCCCCGGTCATTCTGGGTGGCTTACAGCATATCTAAAACATAATTTTAAAAAATTAAGCATTAAAAAGCTCCTGATACAGGACTGCCTTCAGATGTCTTCTAAAAGTTGTGTAATTCTTTATCTCATTGACATCTGACGAGAGGGCATTTCACAGGGAGGGTGCCACTACCAAGAAGGCCCTCTGCCATTTTGGTTTTCCTTTTAAATCCTTATTTCCACTTCTGTTTGAAAAAGGTAAAATATAATGCTGGTTCCCAGACAGCACAAGACTCTGTCCTACCTCTGTCCTGAATCATTTATTCATTTTTAATCATGTAATCATCCTTTTGATCTCATCATATTTGCCTTAGCAATTCTGAAAGCCACCGAGGGAAGTAAGAGATAAATGTTTTAATTGTATCTGCATTTTATCAATAAAAAGTAGATTGTACAGTGTATAGAATAGATTTAACAATTCCTGCAATACACCCCCCCCCCCAAAAGAAATCACTGATTTAAAAGCTTTACAGCCTTCACTGGGGTTGAATTTGCCTAATTTGCATGCAGAAACTAACATGTATTTTTCCTGGTCAGAGTTCTGTTTTTTTCCTTCCTGCATGTAGTGTGTTAGAGTGTGTGTGTCCCTGCCCCTACAATTTCGTATGTTCTATGAGATACTTCCACATGTTTGCCTTCTACCAAGATGTCTCCTCCAATTTTCTAATTTAGCTACTTTTGCATGGTGGTTTATAGCTAGTCTTTTCAGTCTACTTTCTTAATAGTTCAGTGTGTTTTGTGTGTGTGCAGAAACATAGATTGGCATTACTTACAAATGTTCCATTATTTTTAAAGCTGCGTCCCAATAAGTTGACATGCTTGCCTCTTATGTTTGTTGTCAAGGGAGCTTCCTTTGCCATTACAGCATTGTAGCTGAAACGGAAGCCGGAGTATCATAGCTTTGTTTTTGTCTCTTGTACCTAGATGTTTTAATTCATGCTCTGTGATTAATGTTCGCATCCCAATTATTGTGTTGTACTTTTGCAATAGTATCCTCCCTTCCTGTATGTAATATGCGTAAATTTGCTCACCTTGCCATCTAACTCTCACTTGCCTTTGGCTTTTTGACCATTTAAGCAGAAATGGCTACCTCTGCCATATTCTGATTTACCTTGCACTACAGCATATATATTGTAGTAACTGACAGCACAAGGAATTCCACAGCAAACAAGCAGTAGATCTCCCTTCTCCCTTCATTTTCTAAGTGCGTTAAAAACCGATTGTGTTCCTTGTCGTTCTCAGCCCTCCTTGTTGTACAGTGAAGCCAGAAGCTACAGGGTTGGTTCTTGCTCTCCCTTTGTGTAGAATCTCTTTCATATATCACATATGTCGACCATGTTCTGCTAACGTCTTAGAAACATCTTCTTGCTGCAGTTCATGTCACTTGCGCTGTGCATTGAGCATGTGATCTCTATGAATGGAATGCACATTTGCCTTTGGTGTGTCTGTCAGCTCTGTTCTGCTCGTCTTCCCTTTCCCTCCCACTAGAAGCCTGCGGTTGCTGCTTGTGAAACTGCTAACAATACGTCTGTCTGCTAATTGTGCCTGTTTTCCAGCTGCTGGGTGATGCGTTACAATGTAATGTTAAAAAAGAAAAAAGAGACAACATCATAGCTTTTGCATTTAAAGAAAAAAGGCTAAAATTGTTGGGCTGTCCCAACAAAAGGAACAGTGGGGGGGGGCGGGAGGGGGGGGTCATTCCATAGGCAAGCTGCAAAACCTTGAAACAGATCCCATATTAGATCCTCTTCCTCCTGCTATGTTTGTCCCTTCCATGCAGTGTCTCTGTGGCAGTTCAAATCATGTTTGACTGTAATGTTTTATGACCAGACCTTTTTTGCAGTACTACATTTGGTAGAATGTTAAATCCTAATGATAAGAAAGCATGATGAGAGATGGGTGAGGCAAAAGTGGAAATAGCCTGGAGAATATTTAAAGAGGTACGGTACAACAGCCAGGAAAAACAAAATCCAAGTAGGGATAGATATGTGAGCAGCAGTAAAGAACACTTCGGATAGAATCAAATGGATATGCAGCGTAGCAAGGACCAAGCAGAAAGCCATGGAGGGATGGATAGGGAAGTCTGGAGAAATGAGATGAAGAGAATTGAAAGATGTATGTATTAAATTTTGGAAAATGCATTGGGGGAAAATCCCTTAGTTACTAACCAGGGGTGCCATTGGGAAGGACAGTGGGCTGAGGGCTTCCCAAAAAATTTTTCAAGGAGGGTGCAGATCCTCCTCAATATTCCACATGGTATGTTAGCGTCTACTTCCACAACTTCCCCGCAAAAATGGTACTTCCCTGCCATTCTAAACTTCTACTGTTCCTTTGCGCTACAAACCCGAACATGTCCTCTTTTGGGGGCCTCCGTACCCATCCGAGGGGATTTTATTTATTTATTTATATTTGTTATTTATTATTTATACCCCACCCACCTGGTTTCCCCAGCAACTCTGGGCAGCTTCCAACAGAAAAATGAAATAAAAAAATCTTATTAAACATTAAAAGCCTCCCTAAACAGGGCTGCCTTCAGATGTCTTCTAAAAGTCTGGTAGTTGTTTATTTCTTTGACATCTGATAGGAGGGTGTTCCACAGGGCGGGTGCCACTACCGAGAAGGCCCTCTGCCTGGTTCCCTGTAACTTGGCTTCTCGTACCGAGGGAACTGCCAGAAGGCCCTCGGTGCTGGACCTCAATGTCCGTGCAGAATGATGGAGGTGGAGACGCTCCTTCAGGTATGCTGGACCGAGGCCATTTAGGGCTTTAAAGGTCAGCACCAACACTTTGAATTGTGCTCGGAAACGTACTGAGAGCCCAATGTAGGTCTTGAAAGACCAGTGTTATGTGGTCTCGGCGGCCGCTCCCAGTCACCAGTCTAGCTGCCGCATTCTGGATTAGTTGTAGTTTCCAGGTCACCTTCAAGGGTAGCCCCACATAGAGCGCATTGCAGTAGTCCAAGCGAGAGATAACTAGAGCATGCACCACTCTGGTGAGACAGTCTGCAGGCAGGTAGGGTCTCAGCCTGCGTACCAGATGGAGCTGATAGACAGCTGCCCTGGACACAGAATTGACCTGCGCCTCCATGGACAGCTGTGAGTCCAAAATGACTCCCAGGCTGCGCACCTGGTCCTTCAGGGGCACAGTTACCCCATTCAGGACCAGGGAGTCCTCCTGTCCCCCACGAACAGTACTTCTGTCTTGTCAGGATTCAACCTCAACCTGTTAGCCGCCATCCATCCTCCAACCGCCTCCAGACCTTCACCGCCATCACTGATTCTGATTTGAAAGAGAGGTAGAGCTGGGTATCATCCGCATACTGATGAACACCCAACCCAAACCCCTTATGATCTCTCCCAGTGGCTGCATGTAAATGTTAAAAAGATGGGGGAGAGGACAGAACCCTGAGGCACCCCACAAGTGAGAGCCCATGGGACTGAACACTCATCCCCCACCACCGCTATCTGAACACGGCCCAGGAGGAAGGAGCAGAACCACTGTATGACAGTGCCCCCAGCTCCCAACCCCTCTGGACAGTCCAGAAGGATGTTATGGTTGATGGTGTCAAAAGCTGCTGAGAGATCCAGCAGAACTAGGAAACAGCTCTCACCTTTGTCCCTAGCCCTCGAGATCATCGACCAGAGCGACCAAGGCAGTTTCAGTCCCATGATGTGGTCTGAATCTCAACTGGAAGGGATTTTAAAGGAAATTTCCATTCTGGTTTTTTAAAATTTATTTAGTTGGATTTTTTGCTTGGGTGGTACAGGCTCAGGCTTGGAGTCAGGTGGAGGCTTAGGGGTGGGTGGCTCGGGTGCCGGGCTGCTCTGCATGTCGCGGCCGCTGCCAGCCTGAGCTGGGGAAAGAGGCACACAGCCCTGTGCTTGTCTCTTCCCCCAGCTTGGTCTAGCAGCAGCTGAGGCTGTCCCTTTTTTGCTCTTCAAGCTCTGGCAATCCTAATTTACACACAGCTTAATTGTCAAACATATTCGCGTTTAACAGGAAAGTTTTTAAAAGAGTTACATAAGAGTGTAATGTTTGGAATTTAAAGTGCCACCTACCACGCAGTAATTTTCTGTGTGTTCATATTCACTACGAAGGGCGTGGTCAGAAGCATTTATTTATTTTATTTGAACATGCACGAACAACATTTTAATTTTCCTTGCTAAAGCTTAAGATAGGTTTTGATGTTGTCACTTTTATACCTAATTTGAATGGGCAGACTTGATTATTTCCATAATGTATGAATGGGCGCAGACCAGATTTGGAGCAGCCCTCATCAAGCAGTTTCTGCCATCTCTTATTTTCTCCTAGAAAAGTGCAGCCTTTTCTCTGGTGCTAGAAGTCTCCTGGAGGGGGCAGTGAACAAAAGTCCAGAAACTTGCTTCTTAGATCATGAGCAAAAATTCATTTAAAACAAATATGGGAAAACATCTGTAATTCACAGTTTTGCACCTAGTAAAGGTAAAGGGACCCCTGACCATTAGGTCCAGTCGTGACCAACTCTGGGGTTGCAGCGCTCATCTCGCACTATTGGCCGAGGGAGCCAGTGTACAGCTTCCAGGTCATGTGGCCAGCATGACAAAGCTTCTTCTGGCGAACCAGAGCAGTACACAGAAACGCCATTTACCTTCCCGCTGTAGCGGTACCTATTTATCTACTTGCACTTGACGTGCTTTTGAACTGTTAGGTTGGCAGGAGTCATTTTGGGGTCATTCCCACTGCACACACACACACAGGACTCTTCTCAGGTAACGCCTGCTACTACTCACACACACACTTTTTTTTTAAAAAAAAAGGCAACATTCTTCGTTTCAGAACTATTGTTTTTATCCATATGGAACTGGCTGCTGCCCTGTATCAACTCTACTTTCAATACTGCGGTGTCCAACGTCCTTTAGGTCTTCTGCCCAGAGCAGTAAAGCTGACATTGAAATCAAACGACTGGAATCTGTAACCTTTACAGATCTATGAGGCTTCTACAAAGTTTCATGTTTAAGCAGTGCGGGGCGGGGGGTTTTTCCAGCTGGAGCACAGTTCTGGCACCTCTCAGGTATGCACCATTGTGGGTCGGCACTCCCCCTGCCCGCTTCTTGCCTTTACATACTTCTGAGAAGCCCAAAATGAACATTTCAAGTCAAGACAGAAACTGGCCAGCATATGCAAGTCTACACCTAGCTCCTAGCTGCTCCTAATTGTGCTGTGAGCTGGGGCCAATTTCATAGAATCATAGAGTTGGAAAGAGACCACAAGGGCCATCCAGTCCAACCCCCTGCCCAGCAGGAAACACCACCAAAGCATTCCTGACAGATGTATTTCCTTTTCTTCCATATGTCTCCCATGGAGTGACAGTGGGCTTTAAGCTTTCCTAGCAGGTCTCTACCATTGCCCGTGCACAAACACACACATTTGAATTAGCTCCCCCCCCCCCCAAGCTGGCCTAGCGGATGCCTGAATCTAAGAGAATGAGGGAGGGGAGGGCACATTTATTTGACTTGCACCAGAACCAGGGGTGATCCTTGAACCAGCTAGGGAAACAGCTTTCCTTAGTTTTTAGCACCTCCGCAGGCAGTGAATGCAGCTGTTGTCAAACCAGCATCTGCCCCAAGTTACCCAGCAGCTTACTGTAACAATTTCATGGTGAGTTGCGGCACCTATTTTTCTTTGGAGGGGAAATCCCTGTGTTTAAGATTAATTCAGTGGCCATAATGTTTCTAGTAACTTGCTCCTGATGTTATTAAATAAGTTTGATAGGTACAGAAACTGATCACTGGATACCCTGCAAGGAAAGCCGAACTCTCTTAAGTTGTAGTGCAGTGTTGCTGCTCGTAGTACAGTACTGTGTTTGTTTGTTTGTTTATTCATTCATTCATTCACTCCTGCATTATGCTTACCTGTCACTGGTTTTTCTTTATGGATAGAGTTTGAAATTTCCACACTCTTAATTTATTCTCACCACAATTGGGAGCTGAGAAGGCAGGAGAAGAGAGAGAGTGTGTGTATGTGTATCCTTAAGCCTTTTGGTACAGAAGCCTATTTGAACATGTTGCTGCCCACACAAAGCCCTTAGGCTTTGAATCAGTAAAAATAAATAATCAGCACTGACAATGATCCTGTTTTGAATATATGAATTGAAAGGAGCCAGTCTGCAAATATTGAGGTAAAGGTAAAGGTAAAGAGACCCCTGACCATTAGGTCCAGTCATGACCGACTCTGGGGTTGCGGCACTCATCTCATGTTATTGGCCGAGGGAGCCGGTGTACAGCTTCCGGGTCATGTGGCCAGCATGACAAAGCCGCTTCTGGCGAACCAGAGCAGCACACGGAAACACAGTTTACCTTCCTGCTTGGAGTGGTACCTATTTATCTACTTGCACTTTGACATGTTTTTGAACTGCTAGGTTGGCAGGAGTGCAAATACTGAGGTAAGGCAACCTTAATAGGCCTAGCTACCACTCAGCGTGGGACACAGGTGGCGCTGTGGGTTAAACCACAGAGCCTAGAGCTTGCTGATCAGAAGGATGGCGGTTCGAATCCCCGCGATGGGGTGAGCTCCCGTTGCTCGGTCCCAGCTCCTGCCAACCTAGCAGTTTGAAAGCACGTCGAAGTACAAATAGATAAATAGGTACCGCTACAGCGGGAAGGCAAATGGCGTTTCTGTGCGCTGCTCTGGTTCGCCAGAAGCGGCTTTGTCATGCTGGCCACATGACCAGGAAGCTGTACGCCGGCTCCCTCGGCCAATAACGCAAGATGAGCGCGCAACCCCAGAGTCGGTCACGACTGGACCTAATGGTCAGGGTCCCTTTACCTTTACCTTTACCACTCAGCGTAGGCTCCTCAGTTCCAGTTGTATTCAAGACCATATTCCTGCTTCCATCCCCTCCTAGTACCTTTATTTCAGGCACCCCCAAACTTCGGCCCTCCAGATGTTTTGGACTACAATTTCCATCTCCCCCAACCACTGGTCCCCTTAGCTAGGGATCATGGGAGTTGTAGGCCAAAACATCTGGAGGGCCGCAGTTTGGGAATGCCTGCTTTATTTGCTCCTTTTCTTCATGCTGCCTCCAAGCTGACCTCTTTTGCCTTCTATTCAATTGTATGCAGGAATCTACCGGTACCAGTGAGCCAAGCAATCTTTGTTTCTTTTTCTTTGAAACTGTTTCAAACTTTCAATTGTGTAAAAAGATTTCCATTCATTTAGGAATTGTTGTGCAATACCTACAGGGTACTGAGTTTAAAAGAGACGCAGCTAGAGCACAAGGAGCACAGCAACATTCCTGATGTGAAGAGTGGGATCCCTCATTTTAATTCTGCATGCATTCAGACTAGTTTTGCAGGGGTTTCCCCCCCATCCTTGCCTTGCATGCTGCTTGCACTACACTGTAGGAGATATTGACATTTATTTTGTTTCTTCCTTTCCATTTCCTTTGTCTCTTTTATTTTGCACCTTGCTGTATTTTGAACCTCCCAAATCTACCAATACTGTTCTGACTCTGTTTTTTAATTGTAGGCATCTCTGTATGATGAGAACTTTAACAGTGGGAATCGTCGGTATAGTGCCTCTAGTTCACGTCCTGTAAGATGGTTTCCACATTTTTGTGCTGGCCTTGTTTCTGTTTTGTACTAAAACATGTTCTATTGCAGTAGCTTGTGTAGAACGGGTTGCCTGCAGTATTTTCTAAAAAGTCCACTTTCTGTAACTACCTGAAATAATGGCTGCTTCCTGTTTAGACCCAAATGCTGTTCCTTGTGTGTCAAATGATGCTCGTAAGATGCAATGAGCCCTTTCAGATATAACAGGCCTGGTTTCCTAAACCATGGTTCCGCAAGCTGAGAATGTGTGTTTGACCTGCATGCTTCTCTCTTACCCCTTACCTGACTTCCACACTTTGATAAGCATTAACAAATATCATTGCAGTGTACAACAATGAAATTAAGACAGATAAACAGTTTTCCAAAAGACATTTGATACTTCCAAAGTCTTTGTCTTTTAAAACCAGGTTCTTTTGTGTGTGTGTGTGTGTGTGTGTCTGTGTGTGTTCATAACAGGGAACTCTGGTTTAAAGAAAACGGGACTAAAATGTTGAAACAGGCACACAAAGGAGATGAGTAGAGGGAGGAGGACTTGACCCTGGTGCTAATTTCTGTCAAGGATCCTCAAACTTTTTTCTCTGGGCCACACTTTCAGAATAACAGAATGCTGGTGTCACACCATTTTTTATTATTATTAATAGGAAACACACTCAAAAACAAAAAGAAACAACAACTAGTGGTTCTTGATTTATAACCTAGAACACAACAACTTTATAATATGATTATGAGACATCCAGAAAGCGTAAAACAAGGCAGCTACCGTATTGGCCCAAATATAAGCCACACTTCTTTTCCAAATTCCAACCGTGAAAAGTTAAAGTGCAGCTTAAATTCGCAACCTTACCAAAATGCGCTTTTATGCACCAACCATTTCACTTTGAATGACAGCACGGGGGCAGGGAGTACAATGGCTTCTCCTCTCAATCTTCCTTCCACACCCTCATAGGTTCTTTTTGGATGTGAGTTCCCACAACCCTGGATCCCTTCCTTTGCCGGGCCATACATGAGGAGAGGCACACTCTCTCCCTTTCCCCTTGGATCATCTTTCTCTTTTTTCTCAATAGGGCTTGCCAACCGCCCCATTGAGCCTCAGTTGTCGAATGTTTCAGAAGCCGAATGGGCTTCCAGAATGCATTAAGATTTACAACTGAGTTCCGGCTGTGTTGATTTTTTATTTACGTTTATGGTCAGGGCTGGCCCTACGGCCAGGCTAGGTAGCGCAGGGCACCACGACGCCAGCCCACCAGGGGGGCGCCGCAAGCTGCGCCCGCCCGCTGGCCGGCCGGTCCGCTGCGCAGCTGCGCCCGCGGCAACTGTGCTGTGTCTGCCCGCCCATCGCGCAGCAGCGCCTGTGGCAGCCGCGCTGCGCCCGCCCGCCCACCGGGAAACGGGAGGGGCGCCGGAGGGATCCGGTGCACCATGGTGCCAGGGGCGCTTAAGATGGCCCTGTTTATGGTGCTACAAACAGGTGTTTAACCCACTTACGGGTCCTCTCTAGTACCCGTAGGATTTTCTTCTACATTTGCCATTTACGGGTGTGAGTGCATGCGGAATTTTAAGGGAGTGGATTATATTCGGGTATGGTCCTTTCTCTCTCCCTCCCCCCCCCCCCAATTTTAAAGGTGCGGCTTATTTGCAGGTGCTGCTTATATTCAGGCCAATACGGTACATAAGAACACAAATCATTCTCAAACTATATTGATAGTCCTTAAATCAGTGGGATTACCTAGGGGAGTGCTAAGAGGCAAGTGGGTGGCAGGGAAGCACTGGAGGGGCAAATGAGTATCAGATTTTGAAAAGCTGGCATCAGATCACATTCAGCGGTTTTGTAGAATTAATTAAACGAAATGGTTTTAATTGGATTTTGATGGGTTGCCATATTTTGAAGAGCAAAAAGAGGATACATTTGATGACTTCTACTTTTAGCTGGATCGCTATGACGGCTCTACCCATGAAAAAGAGGATGTTTCCTGGAAAAAGAGGACACCTTGCTCTTTAAAATATGGCACCCATAATTGAAGTGTGCAATTAATTGCTACTGTTTTGAATGCTGTTGTGTCATAACTTTCCTTGTGGATTGTGCAAACCACTATTCTGAATAATACTTTTTATACGGCAGGATAGAGGGCACTTGGGATGAGTGTATGAAACCATTTGGGCACCACTGCTCCAAACTATGGTTTGCAGCAAGGCTGTTAAACCTGTTTATTTATATGGAGGGCTGATGACCCACAGGAAAAGTAAGTCAGAGTGGTATCAGTCGGCAATGTTCAACAGTGTGCAGTTCCCCTTGGTATTCAGCTAGAAGAGTGCGGGAGCATGTATTGCAGCTTGTAGGTTGTATGAAAATTGGCTGCTTTAGACACCCCTTGCTCCCCTCATATGTGGAACTTTAATCATTGCTTCCTGTTTTACCCCATCTAGAGTGAATGAAGTTATGTTGCTGTTATGCCTAAACTAGAAACTGGCTTGAGCAAGTGCTCCAGACTAGAATCGCAAGCCAGAGTCAAATTGTAGTTTGCAATATTGGTTTGAGGGACTCGCTTCAACCGCAATTTGCCAGCGTGGATATAACAAACTTTGGTTTAATGGAAGTAGGAATAGTTGATAATTGTGTGTGAGTACGTTTGGAGTGTCACATGAATACAGGCAATGTGAACTATTTTATTTAAATCCGAATTGCAATTTATCATCTTTAAATAAAGACAATAATATTTTAAATGTAGATCAAGGCCAGAGGTGGGATTCACCTAACAAGCCCAGTCAGTGGAAACCCTGCACAAGGAATTCCATGTGTGCAACCGGGCTTTCTTCCGTTCTCCTTCCCCGTATGCCCCTTGAAACTGGCTCTCTTTGGGGTCAGGAGAACAGTGGGAGAAGGAGGGGGAACATTCCATAGGCAAGATGTGAAACCTTGAATCACACCCCAGATTAGAGACTCTTCCTCCTACTATATGTCCCTTCTATGCAGTGTCTCTGGAAGTACAAATCATTTTTTATTGTAATGCTTAAATGACCAGACCTTTTTTGCAGTACTGCACTTGGTGGAATGTTAAATCCTATTTTTTCTCACACTTTCTACTAATGATTAGCAGAAGATGTGGATTTCCCATTGCTAATTTTCACTTAACAGTTTGGTGTTTTTTAAAATACTAATTTTTTAAAAAATGAAATACTGTTGAAATTATCTCTCTCATGTTCTGAGTTAATTTTCTTACGGTATGCATAATTGTGGAATATTGTTCAATGAATGTCAGGATGGTCAACCAGCTTCTAGCTGAATGATATTGGACTTGCACCAATCAATGCTTAGGCAGTTTCTGATTCTCATTGTATCATATTAAATGCTTCTTAAAGATGAGCAAGATTCTGGATTGGTTTCATAAATATGTCTTCTGTGTGTGAACCTCATTCTGTGAGATGAAATTCATAGTGGATTTCAGAAGGTGAGGGATATTTCACATTAAATGTCCGCTTAAATTACACAAGATACATAGGGAATGTAATGTGTGTGCAGTACAAACTATTTCAATATAGTTTAATCATCCATTAGAATAAATCCAGTCAGTGCTGCTAATGCTTTTGCATTGGGTTCAGACAAGCATGAACTTTATGTGAATCTGCAAAGACCCTCATTCTCATTCTCCAGCTCATGAATTGTAATTGTTTTTGGGGTAGACAAACACAGTTCTGTTCTGCTGCCCACATTGTGGATACCACTTCTGTTACACTGGTATTCATTATTGTGAATTCAGCCTACCCTACCTCACAGGGTTGCTGAGAGGCTAAAGTAGGAGAACATGTATATTTTCCCGAGTTCTTGCAAGCAAGGGTAGGATAAAAATGTTAACAAATAACTATACCCCAGGTAACATTTCATTAACAATGTTAGCACAGATTCTGACTCCCCAGATACCGGTTAGTAAATTATTTTTGAAAGTAGTTTCAGGAGCAGTTTGTAATAAGGTATGGGGAGGGAGACTGTTTAGGTTGAGGAATTGGGTCCTCCCTGCAAGAGAGGGCACGCGTTGTGGTGGGTCCCAGCAGACCAGGTCTAGGTGTTGGGGCGGGGCAATTGGAGCAGCCACAACACCCTATTGGTGGTCCAATTGACGGGGTGCAATTGGGCTAAGGGTTTGCCAATCAAAGAGTCAGATGGACCAGTATTTAAACGCTGCACTCACCGTAGAGACCCTCCTTCTCCGGTTGAATTGCATCGGAACACACGCCCACCGCTCCCCAATTTTAGGGCTTTCGCTTGACCTTGCTATGCTGTCATGTGTTGTCATATGTTGTTGGGACAGGGGCACGGCAGGAATTTTCCCCACTTTGCTGATTGGCTGTTGCCATTTGGGTTTCGCCTGCCGCTTAGCAATTCGTCACAACTTGTAAGGTTGGCGGATAGGCTCTGGTTCATGCTGATAGGGGGGTATGATCCCTTACCTCCCTATATATATATGTGTGTGTGTGTATTCCTCTTAAGGGAATCCATTGGACCGATGGTTGCTATTCCCCCAAGCGGGGGTGCCCTAATCCAGTGTTCTGGGCACATGTGGGGGAATCAGGGCCCAGCTGGCGCACGCCAGTCAGGTAACCCCATCCCAGGTGTGTACCTGGCTGCTGACTCATGGTGTGCCCTGAGTCAGTGCTACCCTAGGTAGCTAGTAGAACCAGAGCCTATGCAACCACTCACTTGATTTGTAATCAATAAAGTTGTGGCCTAAATTCTGCCAAAAACCAAACCAAAAATATGAGTCATGTCTGAATTTATTTCTAGGCCTGAGATAGAGGGTCTCCATACGCAAATCCCACTGTGCACATAGAAAGCTTTGAGGTTATGTGAAATCTTGAATTTTGGAGCTAGTGTTGATAAATTTCACACCCTAATTTGTATCATTATTGTCTACCTGAGAGGTAACAAGAACATAATTTGGTTATTTGGAGCAGATTTAATATGAGCACACAATCTTAAAGGTAGTTTCTGAAGTTCATGCTTCTTTTGGTAAAATATGCAAAATATTCCAACAATTATTGGACTAGACTGGAATCTAATCTTAACTCTGGTGTGAGAGCACCAGCTGTCACATGTCTACAAACTTACCTGCCACTAGACTACACGGGCAATGACTCCTAGATTTTGGCTGGTAGTATGTAATTCTTCAGAAATATTTTGCTTCAAATTTTTTTTAAAAAAAAATGAATGTATTTTAGGTTTGTTTGTTAACTTCCAGCATGGAGACATCTACTCTGCCTTTCTGTAGCCGTATGCTATCCTGCTCTTAACTTATGAGAAATGCTAGCAAATCTGTCTGATTTCTACTATCCTAATGCTTCTTTTTTTCTCATCTCTGTTTGATGCAATCTTTGGGGGTGTTTGTGGGCAGCCTTCGGAATACAGTTGCTACCTCGGCTCAGGATCTCGAGCTTCTTCTAGAGCTAGTTCTGCTCGTGCAAGTCCTGTGGTGAGCATGCTTTTCTGCTTCATCTTTACCTGATTGAATTGCTTTATTTCTGTTTCCCAAGGCTATTTCTACTGAAGCAAGAACACTGCAATATATGGGTGATTAATAAGTTCTGATTCATTTACTGATGAAAAACGACTGGCCATCTTGTGATCTAGTCTAATAAACCACAAGGTCATCTGTACTGTAACTGGGGCTCTTATTTCTAATTTCTTCTCCAAATGTTATTAGATGTTATGGGAATTCTGCTAAGATCTACCTGGCAGTTGTTTGCTGCCCTGTGCTTGTAACGCAGGTTGAAGATGTTTCCTTGGTGGTTTTCTGGTTATAAGTAGCTGCTTTTCACTTTAAGCCAAAGAACACCAATGTAGGGAAGGGCTGGTTTCCAGGTTGCTTAAGACAATGGAGCCACTGTTATGCTTTTGTATATTTTAAAAACGTATACCCGATTTCCCACTACCTGGGTTCCTCCTCTTTCCCCCTCCCCCCCCACCTAATACTGCATGCAACACTAATGTCTCACAACAAATGAAACTGATCTTTAGAAAAGACAGCTGAAAAGGATCTAGGTTTATCATTGCTTAAGCACAAAAATTGCAGCCCTATCTTGTAGACGTCAGTTGTCTCAGAAAATATTTTCCATATTCTAATATTATCAACCACAACAAATTCATGATTAAAGATACAGTAAAGAGCCTTATCAGCTTTTGTATTTTATGATGGTTTTCAGTAATCTTATGGTTTGTGTGTTTGCTTTCCTTTTTTGTACACTAGTGAAGCAGAGTACAGAAATTTCTATGCTAAACCAACCCACCATTACTGGACGTGATAGAGATAAAACAACAAAAAATGTCCTTTGCTAGTCACAAGCCACAAAAAACTTCCTGTGTGTGCCAGTGCCGAGTCTTGCCTGGTACATTAAGTTCATCAGACTCTTTAGCCAAAGCCATAGACTGTCATTTGGTACAGTTTCATTTGAAACTATTCTGAGTGTCTTACACTTCACTTGATAAAATACTTCACAGTCCAAGCTTACATATCATAAAACAATGAAAGTGAAAAAATACCTAGACAATTGAAATAGCAACAGTGTAGAAGTAAAGGCTTTTTAAAATCACAGCTACATATTTGTTATAAATTGAATATAATGCTGTCTTTATTTTTGTGTGTCTGTAATGATTATATATATATATGTATGTATGTAGGCATTGCACACGCGGATGAAACAGCCTTTCTCCATAACCGCTGAACCGAATTGAAACAAATTTGGGCAGAACGTGCCTTGCCCGTCAGGGAGGGATCTTGCATAAAAAAATATTTAAAAACCACACCTTTCATACCTATAATAATGATTAAACACAAAAAAGTGGCACCCAAATTAGACGTCACCACCAGATGCTCTGAAGACTCCAGCAGCTACGCTGCCAGATGACATCACAAAATTCCACACCAACCAACTGAAAACAGTCCTTTTGCAGCAACAAGGCCCAGCTCTTTCAATAGGCCACAGCATTGCCAAGCAGGGAAAAACAAACAGAATAGGGCCTTTCACAACCGGGGGCGGCACAGGGATGAGGCACAACAAAGGGAGGGGGAAAACACATAGCTATGGGGGGGGAGGACCATGAGTCAGCCAAAGCAGTGAGGGGGGGTTTACAATCCCCTACCTTTCCCTCTCCACTTCCTGGGTTTTATGGAACCGAACAGCTCGGGCGCTTCGGAACGCGCCTTCTGTTGCTACGGGGCTTTGCTATTTGATCCCCCCCCCAGGTTGGGATTTTTAAAGTAGTTCTCTGGGTCCCGGGGTGCATCATCACCCCCTGATCCTTTTCTTTGCCCAAACGGACCTCTCCCCACCTTCCTCTACACCAAATACTCCTCAATTATACCCACAATAAAAACCATTAAAAAAACATTACAAACAACACATTAAAAAACAAAATGCATCCCATCATACATTACAAAAAAACTACACCAAAAATAAAAAAACAAAAAAACAACAACCACCCACACCAAAATCATACATTACACGCCAAAATAAATGACAACCCCAACTAGAGAAATAAAACTTTGCAAACAGCACAATAAAAAAAACCAACACCACATCCTACATTCAAAACACCTACTCCAAAATTAGAAAATCCAGGCTTCCGGTCCGTCGCGACGACAAGAGGACGCAGGGACTGCAAGCTGCGCAGTCCCTGGCATCGCGGGGGAGGGGGGGAATTCCGCAGGGCGAGCGGATTCCCTGTAAGAACCCCGGGAAGAGCGTCCCGGGGGCGTAGAGTCCAGCGGGCTCCGAACCGGCGATTCCTCCGTTGCCCAGGGACGCAGTAGAGTCCCTGAGAGCCAGCGGAGTGGAGTCGCGGGAGCCATTTTGGATAATAACATTGCCTCCGAGAAAGTGAAGCCTCGAGTCCTCTGTCTGCCAGCGGCGGGTTCTTCTAAAGAAAATTTAAGATTGGACTGAAAAAGTAAGTAATTCCTATTTGACTTTAAGGGGGAAAAATAGAAAATAATTTGGAATAAATAGGAAGAGATCCCAAAAAACGGAAGTCGATCTCTTTCTAATGGACAATCAGGAAGCGTAATTAATATCCCAAAGCCGAAGGGGATTAATTGATTGCAGAACCCAAGAGAAAGAAAGACTTTGTTAACCCTTTCCAGCCCTCTGAGCCGGCACCCCTTAAGGCTCAGCAAGAATAAGGGCGAAAGTGTTTTGACAGCTGTCAAAGCTGTCAAAAGAACTGAAAGATTTATAAATCGGCTGTCAAACAATACAATTTGTTATAAGAAGAAGTTAAAGTGGAGATAATTGGAATTACGATTTGATGCATGAGAAAGTGAAAGTCAATGAGAAGAAAAAGTCAAAATGGAGGCGACCGTGAGGTATGGAAATTTCCAGGGCCTTTTGTCTCCTAATCTCCTGTCTGCTTGTGGTTAAGAGAAAAAATGAATACAGCGTATTCACCAACCTTCCAGGAGGCTGTGCTGAACTATCTGCAAATTCTGAAAGACATCAACAAGAGACTGCAACAGCATACCATGTTTAGAGACTGTGGCTCAAGATCAGGACTTAGAGGATAATTCTGAATGCGAGAGCAAGTCAAAGGAAAAAGATATAGAGAACAATGTTGAAACTGATGTGGAATATAAAAAACATTTTCTGGATGATGCACAACAAGGATTTGAAAAGAAAGAAGATGTGGTTTTTGAGCAACAAAGTGAAATGAAGATGCAAGAAAATGAGGAACCTGGAGGGACTGAAATTTGGAGACGTGCGATTGAGGGGTGGGAAATGCAGAAGGGGGGACAGAGGCATGGAGGTGCAAATGGGAAAGATGTGGTGTGGGGTGAGAGCCCTAGTTAAAAGGAATTATGTTGGTTGAATAACGGTTTCTGAAATTTTGGCCTGTTAAAGGAAATGTTGATCCAATTGGGGGAAAGTCACCGAGGGGGGGAAGGAGAGTGTTTAAAAGTGTAATGTTAAGAGGTTGACTAGAGAAATGATTGTACATAAAAATTGAGTTTTCTGGAGGGAGGAAGAGGAATGGCTGAGGGAAGAAATTTTAGAGTTGCATTAAATAAATTTGTGTTAGATTGGTGTCTGGGCCTTTCTTCCTCTCTTTGCTCAGAGACACCTGGTGGCAGGGGGTGCTTTGAGGGGGGGAGGAGGAGGTGGAGGGAAACCCAGACATAAAAATGGACATCCTTTGGAAGGCCGCACCCCACGGGTTCCTCTTGTGGCAGGAGGGGGCTCGTGGGGAGGCGGCACGAAGAAGGAGGAGAATAAAGTGAGTATTTTTAGGAAAAGATTTTGAACCAAGTATAGAAAACCCGCTATAATCAAAATAAGAAATTAAGAAGTCCAGGAAGAAGAGTTTCGAGGAAGTCACAAAATACAATGTTAAGAAAATAAGAATGGAAAAAATATGTGTTTGTTTGTATCTGTATGTTGAAGGATCAGCTGGGGGAAATCTGAACCTCAGTACTCCTCCACTCCGGTCCTCCTGGTGGCAGGGGGGGGATAGGGGGAGGAGGAGGGGGGAGGACAAACTCAGCTTTAAAACGGACCGCCTTTGACTCTCAACGCCTACAGGTCTCACTGGTGGCAGAAGTGGACTTGTGGGGGGAGGGAGGATAGAAGGACGGAATATATATTGTGTGTTTTGTCTTGTATTGTTTATATTAAAATCAATAAAAAATATTTTAAGAAAAACAAAACAAAATTAGAAAATCCAAATAACCAAAAAACAAACAAACCACAAAACACGCAACAACACCCAAATCATACAATACCCACCAAAATAAATGACAACCCCAAAAATATAATTAAACAATAGTAACTTCTGCTTTTCATGTTCTTATTTCAAACATTTTAAATCTATCTATATATAAATGTTCAAGATGCATGCACAGTAGCCAATGTATGGAGAAACAGGGGGAGGGGCCAACACTCCCCAGAGACAACAGAGGGCTCAGACGGGGGTGGGGGTGGGGGAGGAGGGGGCTCGATAGCTCGTGAGTCAGGACAGAGTGAGGCCAGTCACATGGATGAGCCGGGGAGTGGGGGGGGAGGGGGGCAGGTTAAGTCATGTGTCCGGACAGAGTGGGGGGAATCACAGGAAAGAACCACAGCAACGTGTGGCCGGGCCCAGCTAGTAATATAATTTTTATTTATTTATACCCCACTCTTCCCGGTTCAGAAACCCGGGCTCAGGGCGGCTAACAACAAATATAAAACACTTAATGATAATACAACATAATAGCAGCATAAAATACAGTATAAAATCATGAATAACAGTAAATTCAAAGTTGAAAAATCAATTTGGGGGAATCCATCCAATAAACATTAGATAGTCACCAGGGCTAGCTGGAATTTGTCTTGAAAACATTTTTCAATTTGCATTTAATGTTTCTGAAAGATCCTGAAATACTGGAATTGTAAAGATGGCCTCAGCGCTATCTCTTACAGAATCGAGTAGATCCAGATGTTTTAAAAACGAAGCTGCTGCTCCATCCTGGCCTTATATATAACATTCAGTCAGTGGAGTCACTGTTTTGGCAGTAAAAGTGATTAATACCCAGTGGCACTCTGTACTAGGGCTGGGCAATATCTGGTTTTCAGCATTGTGACGTGTCACCAGCTAAACATGGCAATGTACCGATTTATCACAGTGTCTGAAATCAGAATTATGAAGAGGCAAAGCTACCTAGACAGAGGAATGTGAAAGGCTGATACTCTTCCCAGAATGGTACTGCCACTATGGTGAAAACCATATCTGTTCATTTATAGCCCCCATAAACTGTTTAGAAAAACAAGGGCCTTTAAAATAATAAATAAATAAAAGGTTTTTAAAAAATTAAACTTTTTTTTTTAAAAAAACCCACTTTTTCTTCCAAGAAGCTCAAGCTGATATACACGATACTTTCCCCAATTTTATCATCACAACAACCCTGTAAGGGAGGTGAAGCTGAGAGGCGTTCGAAGTGATGCATGCCATTGCCCCCGTTTTATCAGCTTATCAGGCAGTTAGTTACCTTTCCACAAGGGCCACATTGATGCCGAAATCCAGCATCGCCTGAGCTCTGCGAGTGCAGCTTACTCCCGATTGAAGTGCAGAGTGTTTGAGGACCGGGACATTCGCAGGGAAACCGAAATGCTAGTTTACAAAGCTATTGTACTACCAACTTTACTATATGCTTGTGAAACATGGACCACTTATTAACGCCATCTCCAACTGCTCGAAAGATTCCATCAACGGTGTCCCCTAAAAATTTTACACACCACTTGGGAAGACAGGCGAACTAATATCAGTGTACTGGAAGAAGCAAAGATCACCAGTGTTGAAGCAATGATTCTTCAACATCAACTTGGTTGGACTGGTCATGTTGTGTGGATGCCTGATGATCATCTTCCAAAGCAACTACAGTGGTACCTCTACTTATGAATAACTCTACTTACAAATGTTTCTACTTACGAATGGAGCTCCGTCCGCCATCTTGGATGCAGTTTAGATAGGATTTTTTCTACTTACAAATTTTTAGATAGTAATAATAATAATAATAATAATAATAATAATAATAATAATAATAATAATAATTTATACCCCGCCCATCTGGCTTCGACTTACGAATTTTTTCTCCCAATGCATCCCTATGGGATTCGACTTACAATTTTTTTCAACTTACAAATGTGCGTTCAGAACGCATTAAATTCGTAAGTAGAGGTACCACTGTACTCTATTCCAAACTTAAAAATGGAAAGCGTAATGCTGGTGGCCAACAAAAGAGATTTAAAGACTGTCTCAAGCAAATCTTAAAAAATGTATAAACACCAACAACTGGGAAACACTGGCCTACGACTGCTCCAGTGTCATGGGCTTTGAAGAAATTCGATCTCAGGACACAAGGGAGAAACGTGCTAAGAGGAAGGCATGCTTGGCAAATCCACACCGTGATCAACTCCCGCCCAGAAACCAATGTCCCCACTGTGGAAGGACGTGTGGATCCAGAATTGGCCTCCGCAGTCACTTACGGACCCATTGTTAAAACCGTGTTTGTGGAAGACAATCTTACTCAGCTACGAGTGATCATCAAAGAAGAAGAAGGACGGTGAAGCTGAGAGGAGTTCGAAGTGATGCATGCCATTGCCCCCGTTTTATCCTCACAGCAACCTTAAGATGTAGGTTAGGCTGAGAGTGTGTGTTTGGCCCATGGTCACCCAGCAGGACATTGGAGCCCCTCTGCTGTTATTTCCTCATTGCATTGCACTCTAAATAATGATCATCATCATCATCATTATCATTATAAAAGCTTAAGCGGCCCAGATTCCTCTTGCATAGTTATGCAAGTAGTTCGTGTTTGTTCTTTGAGGTTTATGATATCCCTGCTATTCTTACTATATAATTGTATTCTTAAAGCTTAATATAAAATGTCACCCTGCAGTGTAGCAAAGTGGATCATATTCTTTGCTACAATGAAATCTAATTTAAAATGAACATTTCATTTTATTTGTTATATTTATATCCCCTTTCCTCCAAGGAGCTCAAGGTGTGCTCCCCATTTTATCCTAACAACCCTGTGTAGGCTGGGTGAGAGACAGTGACTGGCCTGTGCTCAGCAGGGGAGCTCCATGCCTAAGGGGGGCAGGGCGGTGTTGGTCCTTGGACCTAGTCCAGCACTCTAGTCATCATACTGGCTTTTACTCGTGAGTAACTTCCATTGAGCTCAGTGAGACTTCTTTCAAAGTAACGGCATAGGATAGCAGCCTGATTTGACTTAAATGTACCAAAATTACAATTAAATTACAAAGAGCTCCATCTGCTGGAAACTGCTGTGTAAAACAGGTTCTCAAAAGTAGTACTTGGGTTTGGGGGGTCTCTGGAAAGAAAGAAAGAAAGAAAGAAAGAAAGAAAGAAAGAAAGAAAGAAAGAAAGAAAGAATAGGAAGCCTGAGGACAACACATGAGGCAAAGGCAAGGAGGAGCAGAGATTGCCTTTTGTCTTCTTGCAATGCTAAAAATCACACCAAAATTTATTTGGCTGGGAAAAGCATTGACAGCATAGCAATGACAGAATAAGAAGAAGACAGAAGCCTTCCCCCAAGCACTCAATTTACTCCATTTCAGTTATATATGTTCCAGAAAATAACATTTCTGAAAGAAAATTTCATTTCCACATCAATTTATTTATTTATTAAGAGTTGTATTCAGCTAAGTTCTCCTCAGAGTAGACTCACTGAAATTAATCCTAGTCATAGAATCCTAGAGTTGGAAGAGACCACAAGGGCCATCCAGTCCAACCCCCTGCCAAGCAGGAAACACCATCAAAGCATTCTTGACAGATGGCTGTCAAGCCTCCGCTTAAAGACCTCCAAAGAAGGAGACTCCACCACACTCCTTGGCAGCAAATTCCACTGCCGAACAGCTCTTACTGTCAGGAAGTTCTTCCTAATCTTTAGGTGGAATCTTCTTTCTTGTAGCTTGAATCCATTGCTCCGTGTCCACTTCTCTGGAGCAGCAGAAAACAACCTTTCACCCTCTTCTATATGACATCCTTTTATATATTTTTTTGGGGGTGAAATATATAAAATATATTTTTATATATTTTATATATTTCAACCCCCCCCCCAATGTAGTACTTTACATTTCTCCCTGTTAAAATTCATCTTGTTTGCTTTGGCTCAGTTGTCTAATATGTTAAGGTCATTTCAAAGTGTGATCCTGTCCTCTGGGGTATTAGCCACCCCTCCTAATTTGGTGTCATCTGCAAACTTGATCAGGATGCCTTCAAGCCCATCATCCAAGTCATTGATAAAGATGTTGAATAAGACTGGGCCCAAGACAGAACCCTGTGGCACCCCACTAGTCACTTCTATCTAGGATGAGGAGGAGCCATTGATGAGCACCCTTTGGGTTCGGTCAGTCAGCCAGTTACAAATCCACTGAATGGTAGCATTGTCTAGCCCGCATTCTACCAACTTCTTTACAAGAATATCATGCACACCTTGTCAAAGGTCTTGCTGAAATCAAGATAGGCTATATCCACAGCGTTCCCTTCATCTACCAGGCTTGTAATTCTGTCAAAAAATGAGATCATGTCATGTCCATTAACTTCAGCAGGTATGCTTTGAATAGGACTAGCAGCAAATACCATCCTAAATTTGCATGGTAAAACTCTCAGGTCAATTCATATATGCTGGTGGTGATAATTCCGGTAGGTTGGATGCAGTCATGCTTTGAAAAAAAGACTAAAGGATATCAGTGGGATTTGTTAGTCATGATCACTAACTTAAATCCTGTTATTTCAATTAGTCCAAGCACCTTTGAATATGCACAGATATTCAAGTGTCTGAGTCACAAGCTGCCCAGTAATTTAAAGGCTATCACCAACACTTTGAAGTGGGGCCAGAAATGTAGACTCAGCAAGTGCTGCTCTTTGAGAACTGGAGCTATGTCTTCATTCACCTGGTCCCAATTAGCAACTAGCACCTATACTGTCAAGTACAGTACAGTTTCCAATGACTCATCAGGTACAGGGGTGCCAATTTGAATAAAATATTGAGGGGGCCCAGGTAAGCCCTGCCCCCCATAATCAATCATATGATGCAGTGCACACATACCATTTGAATGGCAATGCCCATCAACTTGGTGGGGATCCAGCCCAGGGGCGTAGGAAGGGGGGCGGAGGGGGCGGACCGCCCTGCGTGCCACTCTGGGAGGGGTGACAAGATAGCCCCTGCCTCCCCCCAGCTGTAGAGCAGCCGAGGGCGCGCACAGTCCATACAGGTGTCCACACACGAGCGGCATCCCGTATGGTCACTGCACATGCGCAGTCCATATGGGCTGCACTGCCCCGGGTGCCGGAGAGGGTTCCCCCACCCCTGATCCAGCCCCTCAAATATTTCATTGGAGGTGGTGAAGACACCTCACCCCCTAGGAGTTGACTCCTATGCCCAGGTATAACACATTTTGTTAGTCCCATCTAAACAGCAAACAAAACAGCAACAAAAAAATAAGCTGGACATCACAATTACAGTAAAAGTCATATTACATGATTAACAAATCAATACAAAATTTAGACTATAAAACAAAATTAACAAAATAGCAACTAAATAAAGTAAGATAAGTACTGTTAAGTTCGCAACACACACCCATGACTCAAAATCTTTTGATCTGTTCAGTTCATTAAAATACACATAAAAGACTCATAATGCCTGTTGTTAAGCCAGCTCAACCAGGTGCTGAGTCAGCTGGGGTCCTCACGCCACGGTGGTGTCATGACTGGCTGGATACAGAGGAGTGGGGGGCGGCACCAGCTGGGGAACCCCCAAGGGAACCCCCAGGGGAAGACGGCTCAGAGCCAGGGGAGTGGTGGTGGGCGATGAGGAGTGGTCAAAGGGAAAAGAAGGAGCAGACGGAGAAGAGGATATGTCAGAAGCAAAACTGGTCACAGGGTTTCATGAGCAGGAAGAGGCTGTGGCAGAGAGCAGTCCAGCATCAGAGGCAGAATCAGAGGCTGGAGAGGAGGTTGGCCAAGAGGCAGAGTTCAGGTGGGCTGCTGAAGAATCCAGGGAGTCTTCCCCTCCTACTGTGACCAGCTTCTCTCCACCCTGGCCTTGTAGAATATGCCTAGAAATGAACAGAGCAGAGCAGAGATTGGTTGCACACAGACACAGTTTGCAACTGCTTGGGAAAGACCTCGGAGGGGAGGGGCCTTGGGGGGGAGGTAGGGACCTTCAGTCTTTGCAGCTGCCTCGTTGGAGCAAGACCTATCGGGAAGAGCTGCTGGGATCACTAGGCCTGTACTGTTTTGGTTTCTTTGAATAAAGAACTAACTTCACTGACACCCATGTTTTTTGTTGCTGACCTATGCCTGACCCAACTCCAGCTCCTGACAGGTGGAGGCGATGGAGCTCTTGGGCCTACCACCGTGATAAAGTGAATATTTACTCCTGGTAGTCTTACAAGGCGCAATTGATAAGGAGCCTGCCCACAACACTCTCAGTAGTCGGGTGGTCCTTTCCCACGTGAGGAATTCAGAGGTGAACCTCTCCCTCTGTGTTGGGGTTGACCAGGAGGTCCAGCAGTGCCTCCATGCTTAGGACATTCTTGCTGCACTGCGGTCTGTCCACCAGCAGCTGCTCCAGCTTCTTCAGTCACACCTGGGCTGACATGGGGCAGCCGCTTCCACATAGTTTGCAGAAGGAACAATTGCTTAGGAATTCCTTCAGTTACGTCCACAAACCTGCTACACACATGTTGGCGGGTTATGGTGGGATTGCAGTGCCACACTGGCAACGCAGGATATTTCCCGGCTGATGGTTTCAGGCTCTTTCATGTATTTCACCACTGACTTCACGTGTGTCTCCCCAGAGTGAGACACAAACTATCAGTTTCTTTCCCTTCAAAGTCACGTCTCAATCTCTGATTCGGATGTCTGGGGTGGGTGGGTGTGGAGGGAAACTGGCACTTTCATGAAAGCTAAAGGAGAACATTGTGGTGTAAACACAAGTCTTTTCTGTTCACATGTTAAGCTTTCAATACTTTCGTCACTTAAAGCATTTGAACACTATTCAAGTGCCTGACAGAAGCAACAGGGGCTATTTAAAACCAAATCAAACTTTTAAAAGAGGATAAATTTTAAGGCATACTGTACAGTGGTACCTCAACATCCGAATGCCTCGACTTCTGAAGGTTTCGACTTACGAAGTTGGCAAACCCAGAAGTATTTTTGCCGCGTGTGCGTTCTGCGCATGCGCAAAGTGCAAAATCACGCTTCGCGCATGCGCAAAACGGACGCTTCGACATCCGAAGGTTTCGACTTACGAAGAGTGCCGCGGAACGGATCGCCTTCGTAAGTCGAGGTACCACTGTACCTTTTAGTCTCTGAAGTAAACCATACCAAACAAAAATTCCATGCTTAGCTGCTTAGGAGTAAATAAACCACATTTACTCCAAGATTGTATACAGCCAGTGATGTCATGCTGAAAAGGTTTGAAGACACTCTCATGGTGGGAAAATGGGTCCTTAAGGTCTGGCCTTGTGGTTCAATTATGGTTTCTTTCTTCTCTCTCCTGTAGGTTGAAGAAAGGCCTGAAAAAGACTTTGAGAAGGTAAGAGTAAATGGGTAGCATGGTTGTGTGTGGGAGGAAAGTTTTTAATGACAGGCATAGTTTGAGAAATGTCTCCTAATCATGAAGAACAGAAATAGGATTCACTGGATTTTAGAGTTTCTATTGAAAATGTTTTGACAATTTTCAGCTCTTAAACTTTCTGCCATTGACTCTTTTTTAACTTCATGTATGTACAGTCATATATTCATAGTTGCCATATTTTTCGCTCCATAGGATGCACCTGACCATAGGGCGAACCTAGTTTTTAGAGGAGGAAAACAAGAAAAAAAAATTGCTTTCTTGAATTGTCCTAGGCATAGCAGCCAACTCCTGGAGGTCTAGGTGCCTTTGCCCCCCCCCCAATTAAATATTTGAGGAAGCTTCTTTTGCAAAGGGGGAAAGCTCCATTTTTTTGAGGATCAGCTCAAAGTTGCGCAGCTTTTTTGCAAATGGGAAAAGCCCTGGTTTTTTTGGGGGGGGGTCAGCTCAGAGTTGTGCATCTTTTTTGCAGGATCAGCTCAAAGTTGTTGAGCTTACCTCGCAAAAGGAAAAAAATCCTGTTTTTATGGGGTTCAACTCACAGTTCTGCAGCTTCTCTAGGAAAGGAAAAGGGACCCATTTCTATAGTTTCCAGACAGATAATCTAATCAGCCAGTCACATGTCGCTGGGGAAACAAGTAGCCTCCCTCTGCAGACAACATTTGAGGCCTGGGCAAGGGGCCTCAGCGGGGCGGGGCGGGAGCTAGCTCTCTTATCTCCCTCCCGATCTCTTGCAATCAGCTGCTGAGCGGGTTCCTTTCAACACTCTCTTTCCCTCTTGTTAGCCTAGCTCTTTCTTTCTTTCTTTTCTTTTTTTTAAAAAAAGCACGATCTGCCTTTCGCCCCTGGGCAATTTGGCTCCAGGGACCATGCATTCGCTCCATAAGACGCACAGAACCTCCTCTTACTTTTTAGGAGGAAAAAAGTGCTTCTTATGAAGCGAAAAATACGGTAGTTATTCTTGCTATATTCAGAAATCCAAATGTGATTATATTTCAGGATATATACCCACTTTTTGCTATAAGAAGTTTGAATAGTATAGTTTGGAGTTTGTGCTTTCGGAGTTAATCTCATTTCATATACTTGTTGCTTAGAGGGGCAGGTGTGATACATGGCCAAGAATGGCAAACCAGGAACAGCATTGGTAGAATGTTGTTTTGCTCAGGTTCTGCTGTGGGGTCTCCTAGAGGCTTCTGGTCGCCCACTGTGAGAACAGGAATGCTTGACTAGATGGGCTTCTTCTGCTGCTCATAACAAATTACAATTTAGTTGACTTTTTTCTGTAATGAAAGGTGGGAAACATTAAAGAATATCCTGAAATTAAGAAACAGTTTTTTTAAAATTTATATTTTTAATAATAATAATAATTTTAAAATAATATTTAAAATTAATATTTTATTATTAAAAGTTTTTTAAAAATATTTTTAATATTATATTATTATACATTTAAATTTATAAATTTCCCATCTCCGCCCTTTCATACTCTTCACTTTTGTGATGGGACAGTGGGTAATGAAAAAGACTCTAAATACAAATCATAGCCAGTGTGTTCTGAAATTAAAGTTGGAAGCTAAAGCAGTTTGGATTATTTTTAATGTGCTGTTGAGTCTGTCTACCTTTTTGAACCAGGAGCGCAACTAGCTCAACTTGTAAGAAAGGGATTTGAATATTAGGAGGAACGTCTTGACAGTATGAGATGTTTGCCAGTGGAACAGACTGCTTTAGAAGTGGTGGGTTCTCCTTTGTGAGCAGAGCTTGAATAGTTACCTTTCAGGGGTGATAGTGGAGATCAGGGGGTTGGACTGAATCACCTTTCCAAATCTTAGATTCTATGACAAAGGCTTACACTGCTTTTATTGTAAACCGCTCCTTGATTGTATTACAGGGGGTTCGTACTGTGTCAAGCCTGTCAGCAGCTACACTGGCCTCTCTAGGTGGAACTTCTTCCCGGCGAGGCAGTGGAGATACCTCCATCTCGGTTGATACTGAAGCATCTATTAGAGAAATTAAGGTAAGCTGGAGATGAAAGCTGGTAAACGGACTTGCTTCTGTCCCTCGTGTCTGTACCATGCAAAAGTAATTGGTATAGGGATATCTCTTTCATCACAACGAATGACTTGTAAAAAGAATGACTAGGAAATTCTATTTTTGTAATGTCATTTGGTTACCCAGTGGTTTTCAGTGATTACTCAGTGGGTTTTTTTGACACCATGCTTTGCCATTTTCTTCAGGATATCAATGAGTTAAAGGACCAGATTCAGGATGTAGAAGGAAAATACATGCAGGGACTGAAGGAAATGAAGGTACAAGTTTATGTTGGAGTGAGCTTGTGAGATTAACCTTGGATAAATATCCAGAGAGGGAACAAGAATGGAGTGTAATTTAACAAGCATGTTTTCTTTCAGAGTTGTGAAATTGCATCCTGAACTTACAAAGTTCTAGTTCTAATTATTCAGCTCATAACAGCTTAGGTACACTTGAAGCACATTAACAGACTGAGCAAACAGCACACTCACTTAAAACAGCTTTTGCATGCTTTATATATGTATACTTCAAGAGTATACTTTTTCACATAAAAGCATGCATTTCTGAAGAGTTGTACAGTTTGAAGTTGGTCAGTTTCGGTGAAATGGGGGTCAATATGAACTAGAGAATCATTTTGAAATCAGACCCAAGCTGATTTTGAAATTCTGTGCCACAGAATCAAGGGAGGGATTTTTTAAAAAATAGTTTTTATTAAATATTTTCTTGGGTTAAAAAAGTACAAGCATTGTCTCGGTTTTCAGGTTGTAGCGTCTTTTCTACAGAACAGTTCCATTCGATGTGAGCCATTAATGTTGTATACAGTTTAAGGTTGGGGGAGAAGATAGTGGGGTAGTAAACTTACATTCTTTTACATTCTTAGTAAGGCTGGGTTCTTTTAAGGTTCAGCATATTCTTTCTGTGGCACAGGTATTCTTTATGGAAGGCTGTTCAACTTTCCACTCCCCCGCCCCCCTCACAGTCATTAAAGTAAAGGACACCATACAAATTTGCAACAAGACCCAGAAATCTGAATAATGATACAGGGTAGTCGCTAAGGCAGTGCTTTCCAAACTTTTCATGTTGGTGATCTGTTTTTTAGACATGCCTCATTTCATGACACAGTAATTCAGCTTTACTAGCGAACTGGAGGCACTCTCCAGCAGCAGAGAGTGTCTGCAAGTTGTCTGGAATGTGCGTGCGTGCGCCCAGGCCCTCCTGCCACGACACCAGCCCTGAGCAGCCCTGCTGTTGCACTCTCCTCGTGCCAGGATCCTAGCACCCCATCCCTTACAAGGCCCCTTGGGGAGGACAGTGGGGACGACGGCGTGACACCCATGCACCCCGATCGAAGGGCGCATGGTTGCTGCATCCCCACAACATCCTCCCCAATTGGTCTTGCAAGGCTCGGATCGGGGAGGGTGGCTCGAGAAGGGCATAATCATGTGCCACTCGAGTGCAGCCTGGGATTGCACGGCTGCCGCATCCTCATCCTGCTGCCCCTTGCAACTTGGATTGCGGCCTCAGTGCCTGCTTTTGTGCTGGAAGGATCAAGCAGAGGGTTGCATGTTTTGTTTGGTTTTACTTGCTGCAAACCTAGAAATAAGTTCAGGGGCGTTCCCAGGATCAAAACTGGGGGGGGCAAGGGGCAGGGCCAAGGCATGGGAGGGGAGGGAGGAAGCGCGCATGGCGGGGCAAGGGAGAAGGGGCCGCCGGCGAGGGGGCCTCCGGCGGCAGCAGCAGGAGCTGCTGAGTTCAATGGGACTTGCTCCCAGGGAACAGCGCACAAGAGGGCAAGCTTCTTAGCGCCCGCTCAGCCAAGCAGCACTAGTGTGGTGGTCTTTTAAGGTGCCCCGCATGCCCAGAAGCACTCTCCTTTTTTCAGCAGTTCAGCAGCAGGATTGGCGGCAGTGGGATCCTGCATTCAGAGGAGGGGAAAATAAAAAAGGAGAGTGCTTCTGGGCATGCGGGACACCTTAAAAGGGAGGGTGCAGCGCGGTGGGCGGGAACACCGAACTTGCGCTCCGCCGGGCTGTGCTCCGCCTCTGCCCACCAGCCCCGCCGGCAGCGCCGCTCTCATGCGCCGGCCCTGCTTCTGAGGGGGGCAGCTGCCCCCTCCTGCCCCGCGCTGGGTACGCCCATGAATAAGTTGTCCTCCCCCCCCTCTCTCTCTGGCGAGGCGCTCCAAGGGTCAAAACCAGAGACTGCCCGATTGCCTAGAGAGGCCCAGGACTCATTGAGAGAGGTGTGGGGGGGATTTAAATACTACACACACCTTCCTATTCTGTTCTAGCAACCCTGGGGAGAGAAAAAAATGGCTTTGGGAGTTCCCAGTAGTATTGTTAGGGGAGGTTGGTGCATTTGGAGGAAAGGTGAGTAATTAATTGCAAAAAAATGGGAAGATTTGTTTGCTGCTTTTAAGAGAGTACAGGGGGAAATGGACTTTCCCAGCTGTTGTAAGGATTCTCAAGCTTCAAAAAAATAATGAAATAATAAAAATTAAATACCTTCAAAGAACCAATCCCCGTCCTTTTGGCAGCTGATTGATTGCAGCCCACTGGCATCCAGCACGTCAGTCCAGGAGTGCCTCTTGATTAACACCAATATTCCAGATTAAGGAGGAGCCAGCCACAAATCATGCTGGAGATGGCAGGGACACACTCCCAGGTTGCCTGCCACCTCTGCCTTTCCAGTTGGCAGGCATGGGCTTGAGCGGCACAGTGGGATGCAGTGAGCTCCCTAGACTCCACTGGGGAGCATTGCCAGGATTTTTGCCTCATAGATCCTGGCTTTCCCCTGCCTGAACTTCCTCGCTGCCCACGGAGGGCAGTGAGGGGCCACTGCCATTGCCTTGTGATGCAAGCCAGAAACTGCAACCAGCTAAATCCTCTCCCCTCCATTCTGCCCCCCTGAAGGACCCCCTCCCCCCAAAAGCCCTCATCCCACCAATCTCTCCCTTTTTATCAAAGGGAGGGAGGGAGGGCAAGCAAGCAAGCAAAAAGATAGTCTTCTTTTAAAAAAAAATAAACCCTTCCTTTTTTGATATGGAAGAAAGCTATTTAGGGGGAACTAACAATGTAAACATCACCAGAAAATAAAAAAATAAGAACTCTTTCCCCTCTTTTCCCCCCACTGGTGGGAGTGAGTGTGAGAGAGAAGAAAGAAGTGCTTTCCAGTTCTTCCTGGATTGTTCGCAGGCTCTGCATAATTAGCTGAGCTCCAAGTGGAAAGATACCTGGGAAGCCCAGGTGGACAAAGGAGGGAGGAGGGAGAGAGCAAACAAAGGTGCCTGCAAATTATCTGCCAAGTATCTGTAAAGTATCTGTTCAGCTGAGCTACCCTCGGGGAAGCTGTCGTGTCTCCACTGGGATACCGGTATTGCCTTTTCACTCACAGCGATATTTCAATTCCGGTATTCAATAATGTGGCAATTGCACAGCCCTATTTGGGATGTGTGGAAATTCCTGAAACAATAACTCAAGAGTTCTTCAGTGTGACCTTTCCCCACTGCTACCCTATTCCCTTGGACTGCTAGAAGATCAAACCTATCGATTCTGAAGGAAATCAGCCCTGAGTGCTCACTGGAAGGACAGATCCTGAAGCTGAGGCTCCAATACTTTGGCCACCTCATGAGAAGAGAAGACTCCCTGGAAAAGACCCTGATGTTGGGAAAGATTGAGGGCACAAGGAGAAGGGGGACGACAGAGGACAAGATGGTTGGACAATGTTCTTGAAGCTACAAACATGTGTTTGACCAAACTGCCGGAGGCAGTGGAAGACAGGAGTGCCTGGCGTGCTATGGTCCATGGGGTCACAAAGAGTCGGACACGACTAAACAACAACAACAACAAACCCTATTTCCTTAGAATGCTTTTAAAACCTCCTAGTATCTTTGTATAGTAGGCTTAGGCATGAGACTGTGACACCAAGGGAAATGTGTGCTAAAATTAGAACCAGTTGAAGAGTTGGAAGGGATCTTGAGGGTCATCTAGTCCAACCCTCTGCAATGTAGGAATTTCAACTAGATCATACATCACAGTTGGCCATCCAACCTCTCCTTAAAAACCTCCAAGGAATGAGAGTCCACCACCATCTGAGGGAATTTACAATAGATGCCATTAGATTTCCAGAAGTAGTTTTTAAGTTGCATGAAATATCACATAAAATGCAACAATTAACAGGTAAGAAACTTGGGGCATGGGGCATCAATAGAAGACTCTTATGGCTTATGACCCAACTCAGTTGCCAGAGTAAGATTAACCCCAGCAGATGAACTCACGTACTCGGTGCCTATCAACAAGGGTGTCCGCCAAGGCTGTATATTAGCCCCCTATCTGTTTAATTTATTCATAAGCGATATGAGAAAACCTTTAATTGAGTCCTTTGTTAACACTCATGCCCCCCGTCTCACAGACTACCGCTGCCCATTGCTTTTGTACGCTGACGACGCAGTGATTCTCTCCTACTCGCGAGTTGGCCTAAACAGAGCATTGAAGATTTTTGCTTCTTGTTGTCACTCCAACCAGTTACCCATAAACCATTCTAAATCTAAAATAATGATTTTTTTCTAGAAGCCGAAAATTGTATAAATGGAGGCTTGATGGTGAGACAGTGGAACAAGTTCTCAAATTCCAATACTTAGGTATCATTTTCCAACACAATTTGCGTTGGACTGCATATATTCATTACCTTCTGAACAAGGCTAAAACGGTCTCCCATGCCTTAATCCAGTTCTATTTCTCTGATGGGGCTCTTCATGTGCCCTCAGGGTTGAAGGTATTTAAGGCAAAAGTGGCAGCTATACTATCATATGTGGCACCACTCTGGGCTGCTCTGGCAAACTCTGCCCCTCTTGAGACCCTCCAGAATTACTTTTTACGTTGTCTCTTGAAACTCCCCCTTTGTGTGAGTAACGCAGCCATATGTCTGGTACTGAAAATTCCTTCAATAGAAACACTGCTATAGAAGCGAGCTCTGAATTTTTGGTTAACACTCTGGCACAGACTTCCCAATTACAGTGGTACCTCTACTTACGAATTTAATGCGTTCCAAACGCACATTTGTAAGTAGAAAAAATTGTAAGTCGAATCCCATAGGAATGAATTGGGAGAAAAAATTCGTAAGTAGAAAAAATCCTATCTAAAAATTCGTAAGTAGAAAAAATCCTATCTAAACCGCATCCAAGATGGCGGACGGAGCTCCATTCGTAAGTAGAAACATTCATAAGTAGAGTTATTCGTAAGTAGAGGTACCACTGTACTATCTAGTCCAATGTCTATGGCGAGACGAATTTGCTAGCCCCTGGGCCAGCAAGATCCATGCCAGATTCCTGCAACTTGGAATTTCCCCCTTTGAAGTCTTGAACTTAGAGCTCGCCTCTGCTAAAAAACTTATCAATCAGAGACTGGACGATATTGAGTTGTAACGTAATTATATGTTGGGCGGGGGAGTATGCTCTCCTCGGCACATGGGCATTACGCCTGCACAACACCTTCCATCCTACCTATCAACCCTCACCACTGCTAACTGACATACGGTACTACCTGAGATTTAGAAAACACCTAAAGTTTAGGGAAATTTTTAATCTGTGATATTTTAATGTATTTTGCTATTTGTTGGAAGCCGCCCAGAGTGGTGGGGCAAACCCAGCCAGATGAGTGGGGTATAAATAATAAATAATAAAATAATAATAATAACCATCGCGTTGCGTTCATCAAAGCAAGGTTTAACGCCTTCCCCTCCAGTGTTCTGTCCCATAGATTCTCTAAGGGCCGAGTCTCAGACTTACGTTCCTGTGATAGTCAGTCGAAAAAATCCCTCCAGCACCTAGTTTTTGTTTGCCCTCTCTACAGTGCTGTTAGGAGAAATCTGCTGAGTCCAGTAGTCCATAAATTCTCTGGACTCCTAGTCGAGACCCAACTTGCCTTTTTATTACAGGATACTGACTCAGTGGTAACCTTGCAAATGGCAAGATTTTTAACCTCTGTTCTGACCTTCAAGAGGCGAAATGGCCTCTTACGTGAATTCTAAAATCCTTCCTTTTCCCCTTTTCTGTATTAAATCTCTGAAAGTTGTATAGGTCAGACTTTTATTTATTCTTTCGTTTATATTGTATTTTATCCTATTTTATCAATTGTATGTCAAGTGTGTCTTGTTGTGTAACAGGTAAGAAAATGTTGGGGAAATGGAATACTGCAAAGTGCTTGTCAATGCAGTCATTGACAAGTTAGTCTTCCTAGCATTTTGACTTGGTTGGTAAAGTAAAAGTCTTTATTAATCTCTGTGCTTTTTTCTTTTCTTTAGGACTCTCTAGCTGAAGTTGAAGAGAAATATAAGAAGGCTATGGTATCAAATGCTCAGTTAGATAATGAGAAAACCAATTTCATGTATCAAGTAGACACCTTGAAGGATGCGTTGTTGGAATTGGAAGAACAGCTTGCAGAATCTAAGAGACAATATGAAGAGAAAAACAAAGTAAGTAGTGATCCATTAGAAGTCTTAGGCTATAAACCTAAGCTTACTTACCTGGAAGGAAGCCCCACTAGAACTTACTTAACTGTTTTTGGCCTCTGTCTGTCTCAAGAGACAATGGAGTTCACCCTGGGGGAAGTAAAAGCACTAGAGAATCACAGCACCTGCTTGTGGCTGCTGCCTCCCGTGTTGTGACCTCTCCAAGGCCCTTACTTCTGAGTCAGCATATTTAGGATTGTGCTCTTTGCATTGTCCCTCTGATGGCTCTAGTTTTTTGAGGCGCCTTTTAACGGTGCCCTTTTCTGAACAGATACTAAATTAATAAAAAGGGACGCAGGTGGCGCTGTGGGTTAAACCACAGAGCCTAGGGCTTGCCGATCAGCGGTTTGAATCCCTGTGACGGGGTAAGCTCCCGTTGCTTGGTCCCAGCTCCTGCCAACCTAGCAGTTCGAAAGCACGTCAAAGTGCAAGTAGAGAAATAGGTACCACTACAGCGGGAAGGTAAACTGTGTTTCTGTGTGCTGTTCTGGTTTGCCAGAAGCGGCTTAGTCATGCTGGCCACATGACCCACAAGCTGTACACCAGCTCCCTCGGCCAATAACGCGAAATGAGTGCCTCAACTCCAGAGTCGGTCACGACTGGACCTAATGGTCAGGGGTCCCTTTACCTTTACTAAATTAATGATGGGTTACACATGGCATGTATATTAAATATGTGTCATGCTGTGGATGAGTCACATGGGATGAGTCACATAAGCATTTATGCACATTGGTCTAGGTTAGAATTTAAGGATTTTATGCATGGTGAAAGATAGGCCTCTCCATGACTTAGGTAAAGGTAAAGGGACCCCTGACCATTAGGTCCAGTCGTGACCGACTCTGGGGTTGCGCGCTCATCTCGCATTATTGGCCGAGGGAGCCGGCGTATAGCTTCCGGTCATGTGGCCAGCATGACAAAGCTGCTTCTGGCAAACCAGAGCAGCACATGGAAACACCGTTTACCTTCCCGCTGTAGCGGTTCCTATTTATCTACTTGCATTTTGACGTGCTTTCGAACTGCTAGGTTGGCAGGAGCTGGGACCAAGCAACGGGAGCTCACCCCGTCACAGGGATTCGAACCGCCGACCTTCTGATCAGCAAGCCCTAGGCTCAGTGATTTAACCACAGCGCCACCTGGGTCTCCATGACTTACCACTTGCCTAATGTACATGCTGGGTTAATAGAATTGGTATCTATTTTAGAATTTATATATAATAACTATCAAATAAAGGAAGATGCCCATCAGCAAGCAGGAACATCTGGAATGTTGAGACAGGTATAATGCTGCGATATCCTTTGCAAAAAAGTTCACATAATAAATATATAATGTGTTTTTGTTGTAGGATTTTGAGAGGGAAAAACACGCCCATACTATATTGCAGTTTCAGTTCATGGAAGTCAAAGAGACTTTGAAACAAAGAGAAGAACTACTTGCAGTAAGTTAATTCTTTGGTTAAACAATACTTTCATTAATATCTTGTATGCTAGCAAATGGACCACAAAATATTCCTTTCTCTAGCTTCAGATTTTCCACAGAAAGTGATTCTTTAGGAATTATCAAGAACATCTCATTACAAGAACATCTCATCACACTGTTCTAGGTTAAATTCTCATTAGATGCTATCTAGCCAAACACCAACTATATACAGTTTATCTAAGCAAGTAATCTTGCTTTATATCCCTTTTTAAAACATTGTAAATTACTGTTGGATGTGTAAAGCACCTGAAGGTAAACTTGTAATTGTAATCAAGTGTGAATGGTTCTGAATTAAAGAGCTACTTGCTTACCAAACCACAGGAAAAAGGTGCCTACTGTCTAATATGGCTCACTTCTTCTTCTTGGAATGCTGGTGTTGACTTCCATGATGTGGGACAGAACTCAGGGAGGACACCACTTCCCTGCTACTGGGATGAAAAATGTGGCTTGAGGAGATGCCATCTGGAGATACCAGATTCTTTTGTGGGTGAACTGGGAGTGTTTGAAGAGAATTGTGGCAATAGCTAAGCAAAGAAAGTATTTGCTCCTGGTACCTTCAGTTTGAGAAACTGTATCTGATCTGATCATATCTCCTGGGCTGGCTATTCTAGACCCACGTGGGATTAGCACTCCCTAGTGCTTGAAGGCAGGAACTTTTATTGCTTCACGGGAGCTTTTAGCCTATATCAGGCATCCCCAAACTGCGGCCCTCCAGATGTTTTGGCCTACAACTCCTATGATCCCTAGCTAACAGGACCAGTGGTGAGGGATGATGGGAACTGTAGTCCAAAACATCTGGAGGGCCGAAGTTTGGGGATGCCTGGCCTATATGGTGTTCCCAGAAGCTGCATCAGTTTAAGTTTCTGCCTTGAACCTCAAAGGATCAGCATCATATATACAGTGGTACCTCGACTTCCGAAGGTTTTGACTTATGAAGTCGGCAAACCCAGAAGTATTTTCGTCGCGCGTGCGTTCTGCGCATGTGCAAAATGGACGCTTCAACATCCAAAGGTTTCGACATATGAAGAGCGCAGTGGAACAGATCTCCTTCGTAAGTTGAGGTACCACTGTCTTGCACTTTTCTGTGCTAAGACCTGTATTTGTAACATTATTTATATTGGCCTTTTCTCAGCTCCTTCTTTTATCATGGTCCCAGGACCTCTCACACCCCCTTATCTTACTCATTTATGGCTTGCTTTGAATGAGATTAATCATAGCATGGCAGAACTGTAGTGTTGGAGGGGACCCCACAGGTCATCTAGCCCAGCCCCTGCAATGAAGTGTGTTGCCTCAAGCCTTGCACTTGCTCCTCTCCTACCTCGTGGAGGAGGTGGTGTCCAGGGGTCCGAGTTGCATCCATCCGCTTAGACAGGGTCGTCTTAAGCATACCCAGCGCCCTGGTGCGAAGATCCCTCCGGTGCCCCCCCCCATTTCCCAGAGTTGACCCCCCTCCCCAGTCCTTCCAGCTTCCTTTGGGCGAGGCCAAGAAAGGCAGGCTGCAAACAAGCCCCTCTCCTCACTTGTAGCAAGTCATAAAAATAGCCCCGGCTCAGGAGGACAATCCACAGGCTGGAAGAGGCAGGATTCCAGCAGCTCCTGTCCCCTCAGCTCCTGCGGCTGCGTACGTGAATGCTGCCTGGCCCTGCTCCCCAGGGCGCTTGTACTTTCCACACGCGCTGCGCTCTTACCTCTCCAGTCCCGGCCTTGCACTGAGCGCGCGGATCAAGCGCCACTGCTGCCGCCTCCGCCTCCGCACTTGGAGGTGCGCCTCAGGTGAGCCACCACCCAGCCAGGTTTCGGCGCTGCACTGACTGCTGGGTTAGCGGAGCCCAGCAGCCTCAATCAGTCGCCGCCCCGAACTGGGTGGAAGGACGGAGGGAGGGAAACAAGCCCGGCAGCAACCCTCCTCCCGGTTGCTTGGGCACGGCCGACGCCGCTCGCTATCCCCCGGCCGCCTCAGCCTGGAGGGAAGGACGGAGGGAAGGAGGCCAGATGGGCGCCACGGAGCCAGTGGGGAGAGCCCCAGACTGCGGAAAGGCATCCGAGCCTTCCCGCCAACAGGCGCTGCGTTTCATTGGTAGAGCTGCTGCCATGTGGCGTCGTCTCTACCAATGAAACGCAGCGCTGGGGTGAGGGATGACCCTGGCACTGCATAGCGGAACAGGGTCCTAGTGCCCCTGCTCCGCTCGCTTACCTCCCTGCTCTCCCAAGTGGCGCGGGTGGCGGGCGTGCAGGAGGAGGGAAAAGGGAGGCCGCCGCGCAGCTCCCCCACTTGCTGGGGCACCCCTCAGCGCCCAGACGCCCTCCCGCCCCGCGCCACTAGACCCAATGGGTGAGCCGGCCCTGCACTTAGATTACTGAATCTACCACTTAATGCATTTTCCTTCCTTTCTTACTGCCTTACTTTGACGTTCAAAGTGGGGTGGTGGTGACTAACTTCTTAAGCGACTGTGTCACATACTAAGTCCGAAGAACAATGTGGCCCCTCTCATCAAGTGTTAACATATTTGATGAATGCCAACTAGAATATGTATACTAATTTCTTCCTCTGCCCACCTGCATGCACACAGCTTGGTTGGGGTGGTTGGAGTAAGACAAGGAGGAGCGTAGGCCTGACTCCAGCTCCTGTCCATACTGTGCATTGGCCACTATGTTCTCTGTTAGAAAGTAGCATAAAGAGGTATTTTATCTTAAGGAGAAAAGTGCCTGGAAAAGTGCCATAAAATTATTGTAAATGGTAGGTTTCTTGGATTTAGTTTATTTAACTTTTTTCATGGTATTTTTAAAATGCTGTAGCCTTGGGCTTTTCTTCTGATTAACTCTCTTGTCTGCCTTCTGTCTTCTTGTTTGCTCCTGTACTTTAGGAAATCCGACAACTACAGCAGAAACAGGAGGGCTATGTCAGGGAAATGTCTGATCTTCAGGAGACAATAGAATGGAAAGAAAAAAAGATAGGGGTAGGAGTCACAACTTTGACCAGATTGCCAGTGCTGTCTTTTAAACAAGAGCATTAAACGCCACATAGTGTTATAAAGTGCTCCTTTCTGCGGAAAAGACTTGTGTCCTTTATAAACAGAGTAGTATCTACCAAAGCAATTTTGGAGCTGGGGTTATATGTGCACCAAGGACAGAACAGAATTCAGAACCCATGACCATTTGAATATTGCAGAAATGGAGCAAATTTATATTAATTTATTTAATTTTCATTCTTACATAACATAAAATTCAAAGCCTTATATTTCTGTATAAGTTTAGCGACGATTGTCGAATGTGGCCAATATTTAGACACTGTAATGTTTTTCATAACCACTACAGAACATTGCTCCGCTTGCTGATCAGCAATTTTGCCTGTATGACACTGTTAAAGAGAAACCTACCATAAAGTCATGAGCATAAAAAAAGAGAAGACCAGGAAACTTGGACAAAAACATAATGTGTGGTGATCAGCTAATGACTTAGAGCAAAGCTTTCCAAACTGTGTGTCACAACACATTAGTATGTCAGCTGCAGTGTGTAGGTGTGTTGTGCAAATGCTCCCACACTCTTTCCCATGGCTGGAAAGGGGTTAGTTTACCCTCCGGTTTGCTAGTAAAACAGAATTATTGTGTCGTGAAATGATACATTTCTAAAAATTGTGTCACCAACATGAAAAGTTTGGAAAGCTCTGACTTAAAGCATTTATGAAACCAACGTTTGTAAGGCCCAACCTCAACTTTACAAAACAAACATGATGTTTGCATTAGATATCTTACATCTCTCTGCAGTAGTGACAGTACAACTCATGGTTCTTGAAGCATGGCACATTCTTGCAAATAGCAGCTACTGATATCTATAAAGGAAGCTTTCATAACACCCACAAATACTAAAATAAAATTCCTTTTTCTGCTTGCATGGAAATTTAATAATTCTCTGCATATCTGAAAACTTGCTCATTCTTATTGCTAATTTACCTTACCTTTTTATTTCTACATTTTTCCTCCTTCCTGTTCTCCTCTTGTCATTCCCTGATCTTCTGCTTGTTCATTGGAAACTCAGGCATTAGAGAGGCAGAAAGAGTTCTTTGATTCCATAAGAAGTGAGCGAGATGATCTTAGAGAGGAGGTGGTTGTGCTGAAGGAACAATTGAAGGTATGCAGAAACAACAAAAGAAGTGTAAAAAGATTAAGTAATCATTTCTGTGTGCCGAGAAAATAAATGGATTGGGCTTTGAAGCAGTGGTGAGCTAACTGTTTAAATAAGGGTTGGCTAAATGTGTGAATCTTTCTTACTCTGTTTTATATTCAGGGCCATCTTAATTATATGTGGTACCGGGGTGCCCAGCGTCCACCCCCCCGGTTGCCCAGAGTTTTTTTGGGGGGGACTCCAAAGTTGTCAACCTTTTTTTAGGCACCACACTTCTCTCTGCTCAGGAAAAGAAAACAGGAAACATAAGGAGCCCAAGGCAACAAACCAGCATCTACAACTGAGCAAAGCAGTGGTGTAAGCAGCATGCGCTGGGCAGGCATCTCCATGGCCCTACGCCAATCCCAGACATGCAGGAAGGCGGAGCTGGCTGGCTGCCTCAGCATCTCGCTCGTCCCCGAACTCATGGCACAGAGCCACCCACAGTAGAAGAGCCCGCCACGGCGCTCTGACCGATGGGCAGGCGCTTCCCCGGACTCCAACTCTCAGGCCCCAGACTCTCTGCCTGGCGTCCCTAAGAGCCCGACGCCCGGGTGCCCTGCACCCCGGCGCCTATGGTTAAGATGGCCCTGTTTATACTCTAATTCAGAGCAGTCCAACTTTTCATATGAAGTGGGCTTTGACACAGAACCCGTGAACCAAACACTGCCTGGTCATGTGGGGAGCGAGGCTAAAATTTGACACAAGCACAGCCCTCACACTGCTTTCTCAAAGCCAGCTAAGCGAGGCACGAGGTTCTGGTGGTGCCCTAGAACCCTCTCAACCCCTTCACAGAGCTGGGAGAGTGCCAACCAGGCTTTGCGAAGGAGGCAGGAAGGCTCCCGAACCCTGCCAAAGCTCAGCGCCTTGCTTAGCCCACTTTGGAAAGACAGTGCAGGGGCTGGGGGGTGCCAAATGTTGCTGAGGGCCACAAAGGCCTTGAGGGCCTGTGTACTGTCCTGTCCTGTCAAATGCCTGGTGCTACATTTTGGCACCTAGTAAATGTTAACATTGGATAAAACTATGTACTGAGTGCTGTTTTGACAGAAGCCAGAGACCACCCCGCCTCTATAAAGCAAAACAGCATTGTAAACTTTCCCCTCTTATATTGGTAGCACAATTTGTTGGGAACATCTCCCACTCAAACCAGATTAAACCAGATTAAAGTCATGAAGAAATAGACATAGTGGGCTGAGTTCCAATTGCCTTTTAAGCCAGTGTGATATAATTGTTGATGTACTGGGTTTGGAAACAATCTTGACTATTTAAGTACAATTTGTAGATAGCTTTGGTCAGCTCTGGCAAATCGTTTTCATGGGATTGCTAACATGATAAAATGCTGCTCTGAACCTCTTGGAGCAGTGGTTCCCAACAGGTGGTCCGGGGACCCCCAGGGGTCCGCGAGCTATGCCAGAGGGGTCCGCAAGATGCTATTAGAATAAAAAATATATTAAATATATTTCGTATGATAACAGATTTTTTGTTTTAGCCGCTTCCTGCATGAGCAGAGTCTAGCGCAAAACTAGAATTAGATAGAGGCAGTAGTTCTGCTGTATGCCATTAGGTGGCGCTTTACAAACACTACTGTTTTGCAAAGAGGCAGCGCACACATTCTACTAACGCTCACCTCCCCAAGATGCTTTGCGCGCGTCGGCTTCATTTGTGCGCTACTGCGCAGATACCCTGTCTTCTCCATTCCCCTCCCTCCTCCCTGGCGCGCGCTGCCTCTTTGCAAAACAGTAGTGTTTGTAAACAAAGCATTTTTCGCGGAAGCTACAGTTCGCGTAGTTAAAAATGGACCGTTGGTTAAAAAGTGGTTCATCTCATTAAGAACTGAAAATTAAAACTAACTGTATACTGATGGAGTACTCTGTTGTAACTGTAAAAAACGTATAAATATAAAATATAAAAAGACTTAATTTGGCTCTCACTTTTTAATTTTAGGATTAGGAATTAATGGGGGTCCTTGTCACAATAGCGGCTCGATGAGGGGTCCTCGAGAAAATTTTGTTGGGAACCCCTGCCTTGGAGAATTATATATATACATACAAATCAAGACATCGGTTAATCAAAATACCATATAGCTTTGTTTATCAAGACATTTCTTATATGTTCCAGATGTTTGTTATGACCTCATACAATGTACACACATGCTTTGTGCCATTTTTGAATTGTGACATTGTTAAGCAAATTTCATATGCATGGTATTGTAATGTTGTTCTAATGTTTGTTTATTATTTCACTCACAGCGACATGGAATAATACCCAACTCAGAAGTAGCTACCAATGGAGAAACCTCTGGCGATCTAGATAATGATGGACTACAAAGTTCTTCCAATATTGCTCCAGGGTCAACTCATCCCCCTAAGGGAGCTGGGGATGATACATTAGGTAATTTCCTTTTATCAGGATTTTTGATCACCACCTTTGCTAGAATCTGAACAACTAACTAATCACCAGCATGCTGCTTATAAAATCACTTCTGTACATTTTATTTTCTGCTTAATGCCAACAATCACTTCAAGCATATTGCATTTCTTTTATTTGTCTTTAACAGGAGATGTTAAAATAATTCCTTTTTATTCCCCAAGTCCAGGGAAACAAATTCTTTAAAAACATCTAAGCTCTATATGTATGTCTACAAGGTGTGCAGCCACTTTTATTAAGACAGGTGTTGAATCATAAGTGTACTAAGTGACTCTAAAGGTGCTTTGGTTCCCTGCAGTACACGAGGGGAACTTGAAAACTAGAAAAGGATTAGGAGCATGTGAAGCATTATAAGAGATGGGAAGTTACTGTACATAGAGTTACTCTTTTTTGTATTGACTTGTGTATGAGAGAGAGAGAGAGAGAGAGAGATTAGTACTGTAGTGATAATTTTTAAAAGATGATATTTATGAGGGGTGTATTTTGGTCCCTAATATTTCTCAGGGTAATAGAACACAATTTTAGGTCAGAAATAATGGATAGCTGCCAGACAAATCAAAAGGTATTTTTCTTTGTAAACCTTCAAACCTCAATGGCATTTACAAATGCAGTACAGTTGATACCAGGGAAGAAGACACTTTCTGCTGATCAGGCCACTAACTAATTCAATTGCTGCTTTGCCTTCACATAATTGGCAAAAGCTGATCTTTCTTAACCAGTTCTTCTGATTCATTCTCTCTTCTGGGCTTTAAGTGGGGTGGTAAGCGTTTAACGTAACACAGTTAAATAGTCTCCCTATTTTGGTCCCTTCAACTTTCTTAATGATCTTTTAGGCAGAGCCAAGGAAGTGGAGATGAAAAATGAGATTTTGGAGAATGTGGGGGAAAAAGAAATCTTGCAGAATACTGAGCATGAGGAACACACAGAGGAGACTAAGGAACAGGAAATTGTGCAGGAATGTTCAGAGATAAAGACGTTGCATGCTGATGAAAATGCGGAGGCAGAGAAAATCACTGAAGGCAAAGTGGCATCAACATTGTTGTTAAGTAGTGGACTTGAGGAACCAGCTAAGAGTCATTCAGAGCATGTTCCAGGAATTGTTTGTTCCCTTGAAAACAGTGGTATAGTTGAATTAAGGGGTGAGGGGGGGTTCCTTGATAATACCATAGAAGTGAAAGTGTCTGATGGAAATGTTATAAATAAAAGTGATACTGAAGTAGCATGTTCAGGTATTGAGGCTAATGAGCAGATACCTACAGGTTTAGAAATACTTCCCCAACAGCAGGATAAAGATAAGCAAACACATATTGTAGGTGATGAGGCAGAAGGCGATAATAACGAAGTATTTCAGGAAGCTTTGGATTTTGTGAATAACAGCCATGTGGCAACTTCCAGTCAATCAGAATCACCAGAATTGGCAGAAGATTTGCTTATCAAAGTGCCGAGTATGGATCCTTCTATTGAACAGCCGGAAAGCAAAATTGTCGAGAGACATCTTCTTGAAGGTGGACACATCAAACTAATTGATAAAACAGACTGGGATAAAAATGAAACTGGTGGAATTAATAAAGTGAATGAGAAGGAACATGCCGTGCAGCAGCGGGCGTGTGAAGTAGCAGCAGAACAAACTGAAATATCTTATGCATCAGATGAGTCTGAAGAACAAAAACAAGTTGGAATGGAAAAAACTCAGCCCTTATCTTCAAAAGATGATACATTTGTTGAAGAGGAACAAACTCTGCAAGTGATTGGAGCCAGTGAAAAGAATGAAGAAAATCCTGCTATGGAGACTGATCAGAGAGCAGCTTTAGCGGAAGCACTGGATGTACATTTAGATGTTATTATGAAAGAAACTGCTGCAGATGGTGTGAGTCACAGTGAATGCCAGATCCCCGAGGAAAGGAACTTAGACCATGAGGATGATTCTAAGAAACATGGGGACATTAAATCAGAATTCATAGATGATGGCAAAACTCTGTCAGACACCCGGATAGCACAGGAAGAAGTTGCTGATGACAATAATGAAGAAGACTATAAGCCAGCACAAGTTACAGACTGGCCTACAGAAGAGCAAAGTGTAAATAAACAAGAGGAAACTTTTCAGGAATCTGCTAGAACTGCATGTGTATATATGCAGGGCATTGAAGTAAACAAAGGAAGTGAAGAAGACAAGAATCGTGAAAAAACAGAAGAAAAGATTCTTGACGTTGTGCCAGATATTGAGAAGGCTCCTTGCCTCACCTCACAGAAGGCTGAATTCAGTGATCAAAACAGAAAGCTTGACAATGAAGAAGAAGAAGAAGTTGTGGAGGAATATCATGAAGCATTTGATTTTGCAGAGTCTCCATTTGGACAACAGGAAACTACTGAAAAGAATGATAATCTTAATAATGAGCTTGAGACAAATAATCACCAAACGCAAGAGAAAGGTGAGATTACAGAACGTGCAGCACAGAATATAATCAAAAAGGACACTGAAATGGAGCGCAGAGATGAAGAAAGAGATGCTGAAGAAAATAAAAAAGGTAAAACCTACCAAGCCTTAGCAGATGAGGTCATAAATGAATCCACCGTGACTGGAAGTGAAATTACCCAGCAGCAGCAAGGGAAAGAATCGGAGGAAGCTGCAAGCTTTCAAACAGATCCTTCTGTTTCCGTGGCCTCAAACGCACAGTGTGAAATTTTGGGAGACCCGAGCAAAAAGATGTTAGATGAAATCAATATAGATCACGTTGCTGAATATACTGCAGAGCAGTTAGAAAAACTAAAAAGTGATGCGAGTGAAAGTGAAGAGGAAGTCCAGGTGGGTAGAAAGGGTAAAGGTAAATCTCGGGAAGATTGTGTCATATCGTGACCTCAGAAGCTAGGTCATTCTTGCATGTTACAAACCTGTCATCTGATGATTTCAGAGTAAATATGCTGTTTTAAACAAAAGTCAAAAGGAAAAGTTTAACAGTGGAACTAGATTCACGCTCTAAATACATGTTATACAGCTTGTTGTCTATATCAATCATGAAAGAATATGAACTTTTTCTTACCTCTCAGGTTTTAATTACTGTTTATCATAGTAAAACAAAGCTATTAATCATACTAAATCTGAATTAAGTGCTTTTAATATTTTCACCTACAGTATAATATAGCATTTGTCCCCCCCCCCACAGTATTTTAATGAAAGCTAAGATTTGAAGGTTCTTAGAAACTCACCACCTTTGAATATACTGTATGCTAACAATTATCAAACACCTTTATTTCAGAAGCAAGTTGTTATAAAGCACATCAGCTTCAATATTGCTTTCAAATGCTGGTAGTTTGCCAGAGGGTGATAAAATGGCACTTTATACAGGTTGCATATTGACACATTCCAAATTAAGGTCACTGCTATTGCCAAAATATAGTTAGGTCAATACAGGAGTTTTGTATAGCATAGAATTAATGAACAGAAGTTGCAAGTGAAGAATCATTGGTTTGCTAATAGGAATAAAGTTACACTTTCGCCTTTTCATATCAAATCAAGCCTTCACTGGACTGGATTCAGAGCAAGTCACACTTAGATTCCATTAAAATCATTGGTGTCTGAGTTACATTTATTTCAGTAGAACCAAATTAAGTTGACTGATTCTGAATTCAAACCACTTTGTTTAGCAAGATCTATATATATTATTTTAAAGAAAGTTTTGTTTCTTTTGCGCTTCATTTATATTGTGCTTAGCTTTTTTTATCAAGTAACATTTTCTTCAAGTTATATCATATGTTCTATCCTCCCTCCCACCCCAAATTAATATTTTCTTAAATCTAAATCTTAAAGTCTTCCCCCTTCTTCTTTGCTGAAATGTAGGCAAATTTGGATGACTTTGTGAATGCCTTAATAATTGTTATTTAAAACCACAGAACCAAAGGCAACTGTTGTTTTATGCATAAAACTCTATCACGCTGCTTTAGAAAAAATAAATATATTTTTAAATACTGTAATGGCTAAAATGAAAATGGATAATTTCTAATTTTTCAGCATGTATCTTATTTCCAAGTTGGAGTATTTTTAATGCAGAAATTAAAAAAAATTGTATTAGACTGTTACAAATAAGGATCAAAGTCTGAATGCTTGTAGCACTGTGGCACTCATAATAGATAATAAATGTATTCAGCTACTAGAACACAAAAGGAAAAACAAAACATATATCACACACTGAGTTGTATATAGATTGAAATAAACTTTTTGTACTCTAAGGTTTTTCTTGTCTCCTGTTTATAAAGCACTTACAATTCAACTGATACTGATCATAATTTTTGTTATATTAATTTATTTTTAAAATTATCTAGATGGTACCTAGCTGCTTTTACCTGATTTGTTGCTTTTATTTTAGATGTGGCAGTTCTTAGCAAAAGCAGTGAGTTGTATCCACCAGTGTTGTGCAGCTGATGGTAAAGTGGATCAGGGTAATAAGCGATTTTTGGCAGTTCCCCTATTCTCTGTGCACACCCTGAATCTGCTTTGGAAGGTTGGAGACCCTCAAGACCAGTTTTAGGAAAGAAAGACTGAACATTGTTTCTCTCCCCATTCTTCTGGCAACACCATTGGCTACAACCATGTAACTTCAAACTTTCAAAATTAGATACAGTGGTACCTCTACTTACGAATAACTCTACTTACGAATGTTTCTACTTACGAATGGAGCTCCGTCCGCCATCTTGGATGCAGTTTAGATAGGATTTTTTCTACTTACAAATTTTTAGATAGGGTTGCTTCTACTTACGAATTTTTTCTCCCAATGCATTCCTATGGGATTTGACTTACAATTTTTTTCGACTTATGAATGTGAGTTCGGAATGCATTAAATTCATAAGTAGAGGTACCACTGTATGTTCCTCTGAAATAAGGCTTCCAATGAAACAGTACAGTGGTACCTCTGGTTACGAACTTAATTCATTCCGGAGGTCCATTCTTAACCCAAAACTGTTCTTAACCTGAGGTACCACTTTGGCTAATGGGGCCTCCCGCTGCCGCTGTGCTGCCCATAAGCAATTTCTGTTCTCATCCTGGGGCAAACTTCTCAACCCGAGGTAATACTTTGGGGTTAGCGGAGTTTGTAACCCGAAGTGTTTGTAACCCAAAGCGTTTGTAACCCAAAGCATTTGTAACCCGAGGTACTACTGTATTAGAAAACATAGTGGAGGACAGATTTGGGTTCCTAGGACGAGTTGAAAATCAATATGCAAAATGGACACCATTGTGCACTGGCAGCCCGATTTCCTGATGAAATCCTTTCCTGCTATGTTTAGCAATGAAGCTTCTCTGTTCTTCCCATTCCTTTCCAAGGCATGCACTGAGAATATGCCTGAATTCCAGGGTAAACAGTGATGACTACTTGGGCACCAGGCAAAGCCAGAGCTATTAATCAAAGGTGCAGAATTGGTATCAGCCAGTGAGCCAGATCCCTCAGCCCAGTCTAACACTGCCAGACAGATGAGATCCAAACGACTGCTTCTCCAGAGAGACAAACATCTGTTTGGAGGAAGGGAGCGGAATCCACTTCCAACAAACAGAGAAATTGATCAACTTCCTTTCAACAAGGAAGTCCCTAGTTAGCTGATCCCAGTGGGACTCCCTGTCAGTGCCAGTCAGCTAACTGGTGCGGACAGCGAGCCCCACTCACAAACTAGAGCTCCCTTTAGTTTCCCAATGGTTCCTTTGTAGCTTCAGCCATACCTGACATCACCTATGGGCCTGGTTTGTGAGGTGTATCCTTACTGGACATATTGGAGACCTGGACTGGGTTTGAATTGATCTTCAGGCTAAAGGTCCCCCAGACCCCCACCGTTCCTGTTCAAGCTTCATATGGACAAATGGCTCTAAAATTGCAATCATTTATTACGTTGTCATATGTCCGGTTTCCCCCAGACATGTACAATATGTCATTCAAAGGGTGAAATCACCATCTAGGGGATTTTTTAAAAAAAAAAATTGGCAAAATGTCCAGGGTTTTGCAAACAGAACCAGGAAGTGTATGTGTGAGTATCACTATTTCCTTTTTCCAGTATCTATGGATGCACCTGCTCCCTGTACAAAGACTTGCTTTGCAAGCAGAGCCAGGAAGTGTGCATGCAAGGATCACTCTTCACCCTTTCCTATCTCTATGGTGTGCCCACATGGTGCATGCTGGGATGCGGCAAATCAGCTGATGAATGGCTCTCCTGCAAGGCCACGGAAAGCCCCCCTCCTTCTGGTTTCATTTCATTACTTTTGGCCATTGCAAGTGGAGGAAAGGCAGGAGGTCTCCCTGGTGAGTTGCATCTGGGGCAGGAAAAGATTCTGCAGCTGTTCTGGAGGCAGTGCTTCAGGATGAGTGGTGGGAAATCCTCCCCCCGCCTGTTTAGAACAAGGCTCTCCCCCCCCCATCTCCAATTAATAAACCCACCCTACAGTGAAGTTTTGCAGAGTCTGCCGGTTCCTCACCTTGCACTCCTCAAGGTGCGAAGGGCCCTGTTGCTTCTGCGGGGGTGCGGGGGGGGGGCTCATGCCTCCCTCACCGGCTGGATTTGCCAGGTCCTACAGTTTGCAAAAACTCCTCCTGCTGTGGTCAGCTTCCCTCCCCCAGTCTCCCAGAACCAGGAGAGTCATGAAAAGGGCGGAGGAAAGACTGGCTGCACACAGGCACAGTCTCTGATTGCTTGGGAAAAGCCCTGGAGAGGAGGAAACTGGGGAGGCAGTGACCTTTTAGTCTTGGGAACTGATTTCATGGAGTAAGACCCACAGGGAATGAGCTCCTGTGCTCGTTAGGCCTGACACTCAGCCAAGTTTGTGGAAATCATGTTTTTTTTTCTAATAAAGAGTTAACTTCAACTTTGAACTGTGTGGTTTACTGACTGGCATGCTCTGTGGCAACCAAGTGGGTGGGACCAGGAACATGCTTGGTACTTAAAAGAGCATCAGCCCATGACACAAATTTCCCCATGCTGGTTTGAAGACAATTTAAGTTATCTGAGCAAAATACGATAATTGGTGCCTGGAAACTCACCAGCATTACCGGTATACTCTGCGGCAAACCCAGCAACCTTATAAGCAAAATTTTAAAATCTAAAATAAGAAAGAAGGGGAGAAAGGGCAGGAAACCAGGGGCCTAGTACAAAAGACTCAGGGCTCAGCGCTATTGAGGCACCCAAAGCAGCGACAGATTTCATGGGGAAAGTGACACCACTGACCTTGTCCAGGTAGCTGCATCATTCAGACAAAGTGTCCAGCTGCAATGGATCACATCACAGAAGTGACTCCCACGTGGTTCTAGCTGTATCGTATTCAATAAATATCTAATTTTTTAATTGAAATGATGCTATTGATTGTGCCTAATCGCTTTTCAGTTCATAGAGATGTTCCACCATTATATGCCTGGGTCAGAAAAGCAGCCTGAAGTCTACAGCAATGGTTTTTGTTGTTGTTGTTTAGTCGTTTAGTCGTGTCCGACTCTTCGTGACGCCATGGACCAGAGCACGCCAGGCACTCCTGTCTTGCACTGCCTCCCGCAGTTTGGTCAAACTCATGTTCGTAGCTTCGAGAACACTGTCCAACCATCTCGTCCTCTGTCGTCCCCTTCTCCTAGTGCCCTCCATCTTTCCCAGCATCAGGGTCTTTTCCAGGGAGTCTTCTCTTCTCATGAGGTGGCCAAAGTATTGGAGCCTCAGCTTCACGATCTGTCCTTCCAGTGAGCACTCAGGGCTGAATTCCTTCAGAATGGAGAGGTTTGATTGTCTTGCAGTCCATGGGACTTACAAGAGTCTCCTCCAGCACCATAATTCAAAAGCATCAATTCTTTGGCGATCAGCCTTCTTTATGGTCCAGCTCTCACTTCCATACATCACTACTGGGAAAACCATAGCTTTAACTATATGGACCTTTGTTGGCAAGGTGATGTCTCTGCTTTTTAAGATGCTGTCTAGGTTTGTCATTGCTTTTCTCCCAAGAAGCAGGCGTCTTTTAATTTCGTGACTGCTGTCACCATCTGCAGTGATCATGGAACCCAAGAAAGTTTAGTGCTTTAGTGCTGAAATTACCTTCTTTGCAATGTTTCCAGTTTATAAAATTGACATTTACCTGAAGCTACAGCCATCCAAGCCATAGTTTTCTGTACTACAAATTTCATTCCATGCTCCACACCTACTAATGAAATTTGTCCTGAATAAAAATGATAGGGGCTCAGGCCTTCTGTCTTCAAAGCTTGTATACGTAACATAATAAGAATGCTCTGTATTCATTCAGATGTACAGAGTGAAACACATAAATATGCAGACTGAGTTGCTCTGCTAAAGTGAGATTCCTTGTACTATGGAGCTTTTAGCTACATCCCTTTGGTGCTGAGTGTAATGACTGATTTTTAGGAAGATATGTTGAAAGATCTGTGCACCCGGCACCTCTACTTTTATGAAGAGCAACCTTCCCATGCAATGCCCAATAAATGTCCCTTGAAGGTTCTCAAAAGTAACTTGCAGTGTGGTGCAAAGTGGCACGGGAAAGGTAATCTTACATTTTCTTTTAATGTATATATTCAAGTTTCAAATACAGAAAGTATAATGATTCTTGGAGCACTTCAGCTATTTTTGAAAATGTTACAGTTTTATATGGAGAATAAAACACATGCTTGTTTCAGCATCTTAGACTGTTAATCATTTTTGCAAGAATACACTACATAGCCTTCCCCAACCTGGTACTCTATAGATCAGACATCCCCAAACTTCGGCCCTCCAGATGTTTTGGACTACAATTCCCATCTTCCCCGACCACTGGTCCTGTTAGCTAGGGATCATGGGAGTTGTAGGCCAAAACATCTGGAGGGCCGCAGTTTGGGGGTGCCTGCTATAGATGTTTCCCATTAGCCCCAGCCAGCAGGGCACCAAGATGGTGAAGGTGGCAGGAGCAAAATGTTTGGGGTGAGTGGCTCTTCTCCTGGATTTGAGAGATGCACACTGAGATAGTTCTTAATCTGGAAACCTCCAAAGCCACCCCATTCAACATACCCACACACACCCCTCCAATGACAAATTATAAAGAGGAGTGCTTTTTTAAAAAAGAAGTGTACCTGATTGTGATAGTGTTGATGTCTTCCTAATGCTGCACTGTAAAGATTTGTGAGATTTTTGTATTCCAGGGTTTGACCCTAGAATCCTTGCATGCTAACCTACAGTAGAAGATTAGCTGCCTTGCATGCACCTGGCTGCTTCTACTGAAGTGACAAGCATGCTTTGTGAGCCTGGCATAATCTCCCTTGGCTGAAACCCCTTCCCAGTCCTGTTTGTGACCTCATTTACCGTGGTACGTGCATAACTCTCTTTTATCATTAGTTCCACTAACCTTCATCATCATTCTTTCTTTTTTCAAATTTAATACATAACTTTGCATCTTTCACTTAACAATATCAACAGAGTGCTTCACTTCTCTTTTTTTCTTGTAGACATTAGATTGAAAAAGCTTGTTGATGAGCGAGAATCTTTACTTGAACAGGTAATCAAAAGTTTAATACTTCCTCTGTATTAGTCTCTTCGGATGTCGCCAGTTGTTTCCCTACAGGTCAGAGCTGATTGACAAGGTCACAGTTTTCATGTGATAATTTGAATTGCCTGAGCCAAAATAGAACAAGACTTTGGGCCACTTCACAGAAAAGAATTTTGCACTTTGAGTGTGATTGAGTGCAAATGCATATACATTAAGTGTGCACACTGTGTCTGTGTGTGTTGAGAGAGAGAGAGAAAGAGGTGCTTGATGATTTTTAAAAGAAATGCAATCGGATATTGGGGAGGGGTTGGGCTCCCTTTAAGGGGGGAAACCCTTCAAAACCTGTGTGTGCTTCACACTCATATAGTGCTTGGGCATTCTGTGTACTCACACCTGAGCACAAAAATATCTAAATGAACCTGCCTTATCTTACCACTTGGAAATTCCCATGTGTATTTTCATTTTTCATTGCATTCTTTAGGGCAGAACAGTACAGTGATACCTCGGTTTAAGGTACAGTCTGTTTAAGAAAGATTTGTTTTACGAACTCCACAAAACCGGAAGTAGTGTTCTGGTTTGTGAACTTTACCTCAGTCTAAGAACAGAATCCGAACGGTGGAAGGGCACCGTTAGGCGGCAGGAGGCCTCCTTAGGGAAAGCGCACCTCGGTTTAAGAATGGACTTCTGGAACGGATTAAGTTTGTAAACCGAGGTACCACTGTAATGTTAAGTACATTAGTACAAAACTGTGTCCTCACTGGGACACTGTTTGGAGGAAGCGGGGGGGGGGTGGTTTGCAGCTACGCACCCCTCCCTACCTGGCCCCTTGTACAAAGCAGTCTGCCATATCGAGTTGTACATTTTTTAAAGAAGTGTTCTGTGTAATCATAAAAATACAATCCAGGTAGCTAGTGTGGTAATATTTCAGCTTCTCCAAAATTTTCACTTTAATTTTTAAAAAGAGCAAGATTTTTAGCTGTTGTGGTTGTTTGAGAAAACGCTGGCAGTGTCTGCAGCTTCTGTTTCCTGCATGACTCATAAGCCTCTTCTGTTCTGTCCCTGACTTTGTCTGTAACTTCTCCTCTTGCTGTCACATCATTCCTTACAAAAATAATTTCAGATGCTACGGAACATGAATATCAGTTCAAATAATGCAATCCGAATACACTTGTTGGGAAATGCAGGGTATTTGTAATTCTAATGATTCTGTTCACATAATGTCCGTGTGCCAGTAAGTTGATTGAATTATTTGTGGTTTTCAGGTTAAAAAATTAAAAGGACAACTGGAAGAAAAGCAGAACAGTAACGTGGAGAATTTACATTTAGAAGATGGAGTCATAGAAAATGGCACAGAGGTGCATGCGATTGAGCTCCAAAGTAAGATTTATTCCCACATTGTAGATTCTGTAGTCAGCTCTTCAGTGACAATAGCTAATTTTATCCATTTACATAACCATACAAAATATAATTATATTTCAATATTAAGGTTGCTGGTAGCTTTCCTACCTGCTTTCCCTGCATGTTTACCCACTTTACTTCATGCAAAGGTGCAGCTGCTTCTCCCCTGAGCTGTCACTCTGAATACTTATTTCCTGAGAAAGCCAATTGGAAGCTGTGCCAAAGTTATGGGGCCCCTACTGTAATGTGGAACTGAATGCATTCAACAGATGTGGGCAAGAGTATGTTCTGTAGACTAATAGGTTTACACATTGTATGGTCAAAGGTGGTCAATATGGGGGTGCCTGGAGAAAATATCAGTGCTTTCCAACTTGGAAGGATCCTAGAAATTAGGAAGGAGTTTTTGTACTGCACCCCCCCCCCAAAAAAAAACTTTTGGGGTGGCTTACAAATGTCATTGGGAAGTGGCGAGGAACAAAACTTAGCCACTGTTTCTTAGTTAAGGAATCTTTCTAATGGCTAAAGGAATAAAAAAATGTATTGTCTGCTAATAGAGCTTGCAGAGATGCCCTACAGTCCACTTCTCTCCCCTATAGCTTGATCAAATGGCTGCTGTAGATGACAGTTGAGAGGTTTTTGCTTCTAGGATAATGGGTGGACATTACCAGAGACCCCATGGACATAAAGGTAGTTTGGTGCATTTTTCATGAGGTTATCATTGTAAAAATGGCATCTGAACAGCCCTATACAACACTGTAAATAAATTGCAGTATATTTTAATGCCCCCAGATACTGTGGGAATATTTTTCAGAGTTGCTCTAATGGGTGAGACTTTTTTTTACATTTCTTTAGGAGATGCAAATAGACAAATCAGTGACCTCAAATTTAAGCTTGCGAAGTCTGAACAAGAGATTACAGCACTGGAACAAAATGTAAGTTTGCGATAAGTTTATATCTCTCTTGAGGTGTACTTTCTTATCTAGAAATGTTGGGAAGGGATACCCGGGCAGTGATACCAAGGGCTCGTGCTTCAAAGCAAATTCCTGTGAAATAAGTAGAAGTTGTTTTATATTTCAGTTCTAAACATATTGGAATGTAAATGAGTAATTGTTTGTGGTGGGTTGCCATGTTGCTGGCGAAGACTATGTGGAGCATAAAGGACTAACAGGGCAAGAAGGCCTTTGAGTCAGAAGACTTTTTGATAGCATAATGGTCTTGGTTCTGAGTATCATTCATGCAGATACATAGCTGGCATTGAACAGTTTGTTTTAAGTAGCACTGTCATGTAATTTTCTTTTCAGAAATTTCCATCCCCAGCCAGTTTATAAGATAACGCATCCATATCCATTCCTGTAAAGAATTAATTAGCAAGCTGTGACCCTTCTTAGTCAATTAATCTAAACAGCTTGTGCCTGGGGCACCTGCCTCTGTGCCTGGGTGTACTTTGAGATCATCATTACATGCTCTTCCCTGAACTATAGCAGATGGTTCCTGGGGAATGGGCCTTTTCAGTAGCAGTGCTTCCTTTCCCCCCAAAGGACTTGGGGCTTACTCTGATGTCTTTCTGGCCACAGGCAAATGCCATCTTGTTGTTGTTTAGTTGTTTAGTCGTGTCCGACTCTTTGTGACCCCATGGACCATAGCACGCCAGGCACTCCTGTCTTGTACTGCCTCCCGCAGTTTGGTCAAGCTCATGTTCGTAGCTTCGAGAACACTGTCCAACCATCTTGTCCTCTGTCGTCCCCTTCTCCTAGTGCCCTCAATCTTTCCCAACATCAGGGTCTTTTCCAAGGATTCTTCTCTTCTCATGAGGTGGCCAAAGTATTGGAGCCTCAGCTTCAGGATCTGTCCTTCCAGTGAGCACTCAGGGCTGATTTCCTTCAGAATGGATAGGTTTGATCTTCTTGCAGTCCATGGGACTCTCAAGAGTCTCCTCCAGCACCATAATTCAAAAGCATCAATTCTTCGGCGATCAGCCTTCTTTATGGTCCAGCTCTCACTTCCATACATCACTACTGGGAAAACCATAGCTTTAACTATACGGACCTTTGTCTCTGCTTTTTAAGATGCTGTCTAGGTTTGTCATTGCTTTTCTCCCAAGAAGCAGGCGTCTTTTAATTTCGTGACTGCTGTCACCATCTGCAGTGATCAAGGAGCCCAAGAAAGTAAAATCTCTCACTGCCTCCATTTCTTCCCCTTCTATTTGCCAGGAGGTGATGGGACCAGTGGCCATGATCTTCATTTATAAAAATATTTATATACCACCATATCAGAAAAATGCATCACAGTTGTTTTCAACAGTATAATATATAAAGCCAAACACTAAAATCATAAAAAGTTAAAAACAAGCAGAAATTAAAAACAAATACCAATAGACCACTGTGGGGGTGTCCTGTTAATTACCTGCGTCGGCCTGGTGGGGAAAAAAAGTTTTCAGTAGGTGTTTAAAAGTTAACACTGAAGGCACCCGCTGAATTGGTAGGGTGTGTCAGTGACACTAAAGGCTCGGTTTCCCGTTCTTGCCAAACGAGCCTCACCCAACTCCCTTTTAACTTTTAAACTTAAAAAGAAACTCAAAATGGCTTGAATACAGGGGCGCTGACTTGCCCCCCACATTGGGGGGCACATCATGTGACGTGTCCTGCCCCACCCAGCATGTGCCGGGCGTCTGGGCGGCACAGGCATCGGGGGAGGGGAAGTGTGGCACTGGGCTCTTTGCTCGGCTGCGTCCTCCCCACAGCATGTGCCAGACATGTGGAGGGTGATCTTTGCTCTTGCTCGTCCCAGCCCCTCCCCTGGGTGTGTGGAGGGCACCCGGCGATGCTGGCTCCCTCAATATTGGGGGGCTGGGCCCCCGATTCAAAATATTGAGGGGGCTGGAGCCACTTGCACCCCCGATTCCCGGTAAAGGGACCCCTGACCATTAGGTCCAGTCGTGACCGACTCTGGGGTTGCGGCGCTCATCTCGCATTATTGGCTAAGGGAGCCGGCGTACAGCTTCCAGGTCATGTGGCCAGCATGACTAAGCCGCTTCTGGCGAACCAGAGCGGTACACAGAAACGCCGTTTACCTTCCCATTGGAGCGGTCCCTATTTATCTACTTGCACTTTGATGTGCTTTGGAACTGCTAGGTTGGCAGGAGCTGGGACCGAGCAACAGGAGCTTACCCTGTCGCGGGGATTCGAACCGCCGACCTTCTGATCAGCAAGTCCTAGGCTCTGTGGTTTAACCCACAGCGCCACCTGCATCCCCCCATTCCCGGTACCAGTGCTTAAATATAGTATTTATGCTTTTCTTATACTTTTGCTGCTTTCAGCTTACAGTATCTTTATTTACTTTATTGTGGTTCTTAATATTATAGTGCCAGAAAACCCTGCATTTTGGAAGGGTGGAGTATAAATCTTAACAGTGAATAAAAATGAATACATTATGAATACATTATGAACAAGCTGTGGAGCCCATGTTTAATCTAATTGCTATAAATAAAAATATATTTGCAGGCAAGCTAGACAGAACAACTGTAGTCGTTATGGCTGAGGAGCAGGTGGAATCTGTTTTTACCCATTCAGTCCCTTCCATTTAGGGCTTTCATTTTCATCACGGCTGTAATCTTAGTTACCATCTTACTGCACTTGCACTAAAAAGGGGAAAGCCAGGTTCATCTGGTGAAGGGTTTGGACAAGTCAGGTGAGGAGAAGATGGACCCGACATCTGTTACTTACTTCTTTCCTCTTCTGGCTATTCCTCAACTGGGTGTTAGCTATCGAACTGCCAAAGGGAAAATATGATGAAATATTTTGTTCTATATATATATATCTTAATACTAGGATTCTATCATATTAGGTAATACGGCTGGAAGGTCAAGTTGTTCGCTATAAAACAGCTGCAGAAAACGCTGAAAAAACAGAGGACGAATTGAAAGCAGAGAAACGTAAACTTCAAAGAGAGGTAATCCATGCTACTAAATCATTTCAAGTAAAATATTCAGCACCAAAAATTTTGTCCTGGGAATTTTTATTGACGTGTCCCTGACTAGAATGAAAGCAAGTTTATAAATTTTTAAGGGATGAAATCTCCCATCTTCATGTATTCTAAGCTACAAAATAAATGCAAATAATCTTCAGTAATCAAATGTTTAAGGCTGATTTGAGGTGTGCAGAACTACGCTATGGTGTTGCACAACTCAAATCAGTCTTAAGCATTTGATTACTGAAGATTATTTGCACCTGCAGGGGGGATTTTAAAGCAGTAATAAACTTATTAAAGGTTTCCATACTGAAATTGTAGTTCTTGAATGGACTATTTGGTCCAAGCTGCTCAAGGAAGGCTTCAGACTCTAAATAGACAAATACATGGGGGGGAATCATAGGTCAGCATCAGAGCACCTGTTTTGCATGAAGGTAGCCCCAAAAGCAATCCCTGGCACCTCCAGTTTAAAAGCAAGAGTCAAATTGCAGGTGGTGGGAAAGCTGCTGGCTGTCAGAGTAGGGAATGCTGAGCAGGATGCATCCCAAAGAAGGGAGCTTCATGTGTTCATGTATGCTCAGTCATTGTTTACTTCCCGTTTCTTTTTGTGACGAGATTAGCGTAGGTCACTAGACAGCCCATTGAACTAGGATCTAGAACAGGCTTCCTCAACCTCGGCCCTCCAGATGTTTTTGGTAGTCTCGAGGTTGAGGAAGCCATGGCATCACCATAGATTTACCAAAGAGGCTGAGTAAATCCACTGTGTCTTCAGCCTTGGTGGTTGTTTCTGGTCTCTGTGGTCACACATACAGAATCTGTGCCTGTATGTCAAAAATTAAGAGCTTTAAAAGACATCTCCAGAAGTTTCCAAGGTGTTCCTCTTGCAGGCATAGATCCCATGTGTGTGACGGTAGAGAAGACCCCACAAAGAACATCAGTTTACAGGTCAGCAATCTGTCTTTACTGATCTTTAAAATCTGAATAAATAATGGTTAGTGAATGAATGAGGGAATTATACTACTTCTTGTACCTGGCTTTCAGTCTGATTTCTTTTTTATTTCAGCTTCGTTCAGCATTAGACAAAATGGAAGAACTTGAAGTCAGCAATGGTCATCTAGTTAAACGGTTAGAGAAGATGAAAGCCAATCGAAGTGCTTTACTTTCCCAGCAATAGATGCCAGCTTTTGTTGGAGACTACTTGACTGACAATAGTGCTGCAAAGGCTTGTGTTTAGAACTGTTTGGGACGCTTTGTTTCATGCCTTCTGAAAGCAACAAAAATCCAAACACGTGAACCCATTTGCCATGTGCCACCATACTGAGGCTCCGCCTACGCAGATTCAAACCTGATGCATTATATGCATAACATTAGCTGCTCCAAATGCCCGTCTTTGTAGGTGCCCTTCTACACTATATTCTTGAAGTGCATGCAGTACAGTATCTGTATGCCATCTCACAAGCACACTGGGCATCCTGCCAGCAATTCAGCTTGAAAGACAATAGCAGCTGGCTGTTGGCATGTTGAAAATGATATGGAACATAAGAAAGATTAAATGGCAACTTGAATTTTCTTTCTTTCTGAAAATCAATGGGGAAGATGACAGACTTTCACACAGACGATCACACTTCCTTTTGTGGCAGTGTCTGCAACTACAGCGACAGCGATAGTGTTTTCATAGCAGTCTTCATTTACAAAACACTGTGGAACCACAAGCCATTACAAAGCAAAACTCCTTCAATGGAAATCATGAAAGAAGATGGTCTTGGAAGCAAAAGTGACCTTAAATGACTTTGCCAATAAAAATAGAGGTTATGGAGGGATTTTTGCACCTGTTCAATCATAAGACTATTTTATTTCAGGGTCGATAGGCAATAGCTTCACTTTTAAAAAGCTACAGCTTTTATTTGTATTTAATCTCAGTATTTGGAATCTAAGTAAATTACTTCTTTTAAAGGATGTAATCTTGCAAAAAAATAAAACTGCAAACCCGTGTTTTAAAAAGCAGCATCTCCTTTTGTTACATGCACTAGTCACTCAATACTAAATATAAATCAAATGTGTGTTATGCGTTGTCAGCCTGTCTGCAAAGGCCTGAATTGTTGGCCATTTTCTGAACAGAATTTCATTCTCCTTGGAAGTAGAATAGCAAAAACTCTGTCTTTCAGGGTCTAATGATCAGCAGCTAATGAGGCAAGGAAATGGCCCCAGTAACAGGCTGAGACTCCAAAAAAAGTAACATCCGTGAGTGGTACCAGAAACTTCCTCTCACACTGCTGTTTCTCTCTCTCTCAACTTCTTAACTTAACTAGAACCTGTCTAAATTCAGAGATAGGTTGTGGAATCTTTCTTTTTCGATATTATTGATTGACTACTGCTGGTTAGGGGGCAGGAGGAAGTGTTAAAGGAGAGGGGAATGTACTCAGTTAGGAAATAAATACAGGTTCTGTATACAAGAATTTGATTCCACATCAGTCAAGAAAGTGTAAGAAATCCAGGCTTTGTGAAGGAAATTACTCTCCTGGTATAAAAGAATTATGTGAATTGCATTTTTGTCCATCACCAAATAGGGAGCCTGTGGGTTTTTTCTTTTAATGATTTTGGGACTTTAAAACCTTGTTTTTAATTCAAATTTTAAATGACTTTGTGCTAAAATATATAAGCCTGAATTGTATAGATGTGTCTCCTGAAAGATTATTTTTATATACACACTTGAAATTGACTGAATTGGTAGAACTGGCCACAGAATTGTCCTTGCAGTACATTCAGCTGTGTGGTGAGTGAGCTGACCTGCATGTATGTATGTGGGCGTATTAATCACACTCCTCTTTATTTGGCCTTGACCTTCCATTCTCTGGCTACAGTAGACAATACAAGCTATAAATGGACCGACTATCTGGAATGAGGTAATTTTCTATGTTGGAGCAAGAATTTACGTTAGACAATGTATTCCCCGGAACCGGTGTTAAACAGGGATGCATTTTGGCCTCTTTCTTGTTTAATTTTTATATTAATGACATAGTTAAAGAACTGGAGGACCTGCAGTTTGCCCCTGCCACAATTCTTGATCAGAAACTCTCTGTTTTAATGTACACCAACGACCTAGTACTTGTATCTAGAACCCAGTTGGGCCTGAGGCGATTGCTTGCAAAAATAAGCTCATATTGCACGAGGAATGCCTTATCCATAAATTACAATAAAACGCAGGTCATTGTATTTGGGAAGCGCCCTAAAAAGCATGTTTGGCACCTGGACAAACACATCATAAACCAAGTAAAGACGTTCAAATACCTGGGACTGGTTTATTCAGAAATGGCATCTTGGAATGCACAGCTGTCCAATATTAAATTGCAAGCCTTTAAATCAGTAAAAGCTATTTTGAAATTTGCTGCTTGCAATGGGGAAAACCTAGTCAATCCAGCTCTATCGGTGTACAAAGCAAAATCAATGGCCCAGATTTTATATGGTGCAGAGGTTTGGGGCACTTCAAACGTTTCTGGTCTGGAACCCCCACAGAACTATTTTTTATTATTTAATGTTTCAACTGGTATATTAAAGTGTTTCCATAGCTTTGTGCTGATTAGGTCATGTTTTGATAATGTAAATGTCCTAAGTTTTCTACCAAATTTGTATATATTTTACTGAATTACATTGTATACATTGCAGCAGCCTTTGGCTATAAGCAATAAACTTGATACCTACAACAACCATTGGAGGGGCCGGCACAGCCAATCCTGGCCCCTCCACCAACCAATTTATTAACCAATGCCTAACTGCAACCTTACAAGTTGTGACGAATTGTAGGCGCAGTAGGCGAAAACCAAGTGGCACCAGGCAATCAGCCAAATGGAAAAATTCCTACCAGGCCCCTGCCCCAAAAGCAGACGACCCCATGGCAGGCATAGCAAGGTCAAATGCAACAGCTTAAATAAAAACCCAGAGCTGGAGCAAGAAGGCATCTTCAAATATTAAATAAAGGCAAGGAGTGAGTTCCCAGGAATTGCAAGCCCCTTGGTGATGAATCAACCATATATTAAATAAATGCAAGGAGTGAAACCATTTTCAGAACCAAGGTGTCCGTGATTTAAAATCGCTTTTGAGTCTAGAGGTCTCCAAAACACCCCCCAATAAATCACACTTCACACAGAAAGGTAAGTTTGAGGTTTTTGGCATAATTTTGGCCACAACTTTATTTAAAATACTTTATTTAAAATACAAAATGTGAGTGGTTGCTTAGGAAATGAAAGAGCTGATAAAAAAAATGTAAATCTATGAGTAGACACAGGAAAGATATCCAGAAGAGGAGGAAGCTAATGGGAACAAGGACACAAATGCTAGAAAACACATAAAATAGGCCTCCATGTGACTCCCTGCAACAGGGAATAGTAAACTATCAGATCCAGGTCCACGCAGATCTCTACACCCACCCACCCACCCACACCCCAATGGAGTGGGGGGGGAGCAATCTGCGTGGATCTGGATCTGATGCTATTCCATGTTGCAGGGAGTCACATGTATAATAGTATGTTTTGGAACTTGAGGTGGGCTTGGAGATGCACAGCTTTCCTCTATATCCACGACGCAGGATACGTTTCGAATGTCAAGATCTTGTAAATGTAGCTGGCTTTCCTGGAAATCCACGATGCAGGATTTGTTTTGAATGTCAAAATCTTCTGACTGGCTTTCCGGTATATCCACGATGCAGGATTGGTTTCGAGTGTCAAGATCTTCTGCCTGGCTTTCCGGTATCTCTACGATGCAGGATTGGTTTCGAGTGTCAAGATCTTCTGCCTGGCTTTCCAGTATCTCTACGATGCAGGATTCGTTTCGAGTGTCAAGATCTTCTGCCCGGCTTTCCTGTATCTCAACTGCGGAGGATTTCTCTTTAATTACCAGATCGAGATGAGAACCACACTTTGAACAAGTGGTTAGACTCTTGCTATTTACCGAATTTCTTGGGGTAATCACCACTGCAATGTCTATTCGATATGGATCTGTTGTGGTGGTCCTGATGCAAAATCTCTCCATCCCAACCAATGCTGCACTCAGCAGCTGGAAACCCGCAGCGATATAGCCAAGATAAAGAGAAGGTCCAATATGCTGCTCGCTGGGAATTGGAGGCAATTCAAAAGTTTCTGGGAAGTCAATTTTCCCATTCTGCAAGACAGAAGACATGTTCCATATCACAGAAATCAGGACAAGGATCCCTGCAGGTATGTTCAGGAACGCTCCAAGCCTAAAAAAGGTTAAGAGGAATTCCTCGTGTTTTCCGGGCTCGAACACATTGCACAAGGCAAATGATATTAATACTAGGGCGGCTGAACTCATAGTGGAAGCTAAGGCCATTAAGTCCTGAGCAATAAAAATTTCCCTTGGGAGGGTTGGATATCGCTCAGTGAGACCTTCACAATGCCAAAAAGAGTTGCCGTCGTCAGAAGGGTTTCTCCAAAAACAGACATTCCAGATTCCAATCCAGACGTTTCCAGAGCCGTTCTCTCCACGCCACACTCTCCAGTTAACACTGGCTGTGGTTGCAATGCACAGAATGCAGGCCAAAATACTCATCAAGAACCCACAGAACTGGAGGCAAGAAACTACGCTCAGCAATCTCCCCACCAGGGAGCCTTCTCTCACCCGCAGGGGGGGTTTGGAGAATAGAGGACCCAGGGAGACTTTGGCAGACATCCTGGAAACAAAAGAGAAGACAACATACCGTGAGGGAGGGAATAACAAGCATGTCTAGTCATTGAAGGACATCCTCCCTCCTGGCCAGAAAGAAGCAGCAAAAGAAAGAGTTCCCCTGCTCTCTCCCACCCCCTGGTTAGGTATAGACATCTGATCCAGAGAAGCCGACACACATACTTTCTTCCAGCACACTGCTCCTGATTGAATATACTGTTGCATTGTTCCTGTGAAAATGGCCCTAACCACAGCAACCTGTTGTGGGTGGGAATCTGCTCATGATTTCGCTGTTTTGCTATCTGCTACTGCAGCTATCCTTTCCCACAGAGCAGAAACACACCTGATGGCATAGTGAGGAATGTTTAATCCCTACACTTACGTGAAATGCATTCCTCAGATAGAGTCTAGCGGGCCAGGAATAGAGCAGGTATTTGCTAGGTGCTCCTGAGCCTCAAAAAGACTCAGCTGCTGGCCACTGGGCTGACGTTCACCTGAGCAACCGGCCACAGCAGCAACTGCTCTGCAGAATTCTTAGGTCAGTTACAGTCCAGTTAGAATCCTGACAGCAAGACAAATCATAACTCCAGGGTACTGGTCATTTGGAACAGCAGGAAAGTGGGAAATGGGAGGGAACTCAGTTCCCTTCTTTCCGAATGCAGAGTGTCTATTCCAGGACACTGTGCAGTTCAAACACGTTCTTCCTGAAGTCAGATTCAGAGCAGTTCCAGGAGTAAAAATGGTGATTGGTGTATCTCAGTACAGATTTGCTTGATGGTCCTGCATGCATTTCATAAAGGATCTCCATTTACAAGAGAGGCTAATAGCATTAGGCTCTGAACAATCAGAATTTCCTTGGCAACATTATTGAAGACTCCTTACAAACCTATCATTCTTCTTGGCTGTCACAACTTGTTTGGATATTATAGTAAGGGACAAGATCTTAGCTCTTTTCCTTTGCACTGGGACCACATGAAATTTGTGCCATGGGACCCCATCACTCACACCAATACAGGCAACACCATTTTCAGAACCAAGGTGTCCGTGATTTAAAATTGATTTTGCGTGTAGAGGTCTCCAAAACACCCCCCAATAAATCACACTTCACACAGAAATTTAAGTTTGAGGGTTTGGGCATAATTTTGGCCACAACTTTATTTCAAATACAAAATGTGAGTGGTTGCTTAGGCATTGGTTACGACTATCTGACGTCCGCCCGCCTGTGGAAGTCAGGGCGAGGAATAGAAATTGAGGAGAGAATGGAGACGGGGGTCAGAGACTCTCCTCTCCTCAACTGCTCCCAGGGGCTCTTCCGTGGCCCTAGCCCCTTGTAGGGGGTACGGACGAAAGCATGGCCAGCCCCTGAATTCCTTTAACGGAATTCCCTGCACAGCAGCAGCATTGTAGGGTCAGGCACGGCCAACCATTTCCCCTACAGCAACCGAGACACCTTTAGGATAATTCCCAGAGCTGAGAGTGACCACTTCCCACTTGAGTTATCTCTGATATCATTCGTTTCTCCTGCTTTTCCTAAATTATTGGATGAAACGGAATATCTGATACTTGGAAATAAGAGGTGAAAATGGAATGCACAGGTCCAAGAAAAAACGATTCAGATCCTGGATTCCCATGAATTTGTTTCATTAAAGGGGGAATTGTTCTTAGAAACAGGAAACATAATTGGTCTGTATGAGAACATAATTAACAGAATGCGCCCATTGATGACCACAACTAGTATGACAAAAAATAAAAAGTTTAAAAGACATACCTGGTTTGATAAGGAGTGTCAGAATAGTAAAAAAAGCTTATCTAGGGAACTCAGAAAATTGAAGTTAAAACATGATAAGCACAATCTTGTTATACAAGCTGAGGTAGCCCAATTACGTTATGATTATAAATTACTACTTACAAGCAAGATGCAGCACTTCAAAAGTATTCACAGAAATTTGGGCATCTGGTCGCCCAAGGTACAAATGGGCTGGGCTACTCGCTAGAAGCATCAGTCCAAGGAAAGGATTGGGTTACATATTTTACAGGAATATATGGCCCCCGAACCGACTCACCCTCGCAAGTTGATCACATTCACTTATCAGAACTGCCAGAATGGCCAGACGTCACGCCCAACCAGATTAAGAGGCTAATCAGAAGCCAACCAGCCAATAAAGCCCCAGGAGAAGACATGATCCCAGCGGAGATTTATAAGATAAGACTGGATTTCTGGCCACCCATTTTTGCAAAACTGTTCTCATATATTAACAGCTCAGGTCGCATACCAGAAGGGTGGAAGCTGAGCATAATTGCCCCAATATATAAAAAGGGTGATAAGAAAATTCCTGCTAATTATAGACATATTAGTTTGCTAGATGTAGCCTCTAAATCAGGGGTGTCAAACTCAAATTCATCGGGGGCCGCATCAGCAGTTTGGTCACCCTCAAAGGGCCGGTTGTATCTGTAGGACTATGTGTCCACTCTTTATTATCATAAATTATTGTACTGCATTCAATTATTACTGTTTTTTGTAATAATGTAAGTAATAACTAGCTCTGAAAGCAGAAACATAGTCAGAATAATGGCAAGTAGATATTCAAATGTACAATTATTGTACAATTTATTGAAAAATGATTTTTGGTAACTGCACTGGGTGGTGGAGGCTCGCTAGGGTTTCATGCAGGACCTTTGCAGAGCTACTAGTACCTGGAGATGCTGGGGTCCTTCTGCATGCAGAACAGATGTTCTGCCAGTGAGCCACCACCCTTCACCAAAGGGACTGGCTGAGGTTGACTCACTGGAGCTGCTCTCCTGGTTCCAGGGTTTAAGGGCCAGAAGTATAAAGCAGCATCCTATGTTTCTGAGGAGAGGGAGAGGGAGAGGGAGGGGAGGGGAGGGAGGAAGGAAGGAAGGAAGAAAAGAGGGAGTGGGAGGGAGAGAGGAAGGAAGGAAAGAGGGGAGAGAAAGAAGAGTAGGAAATAAGGAAGGGAATAAAGAAGGAAAGAAAAAGAAAGAGGGAGAGAAGACGGAAAGGGAGAAAGAAGGAAGGAAGTAGAGGGAAAGAAAGAATAAGAATGAGGGAGAGGAAGAAAGATGGGAAGGACGGAAGGAAGGAAGGAAGGAAGGAAGGAAGGAAGAAAAGAGGGAGCAGGAGGGAGAGAGGAAGGAAAGAGGTGAGAGAAAGAAGAGTAGGAAAGAAGGAATAAAGAAGGAAAGAAAAAGAAAGAGGGAGAGAAGACAGAGATAAAGAAGGAAGGAAGGAGAGGGAAAGAAAGAATAAGAACGAGAGAGAGGAAGAAAGAAAGGGAAGGAGGGGTCGCCGCCTTGATTCAGCGCCAGAAAAGAGTGCGAAGGGACCCTCCCCCCGGCCCCAGCTGTTTGTCGGCGCTTTGTCAGCGCAGCGCTTCAGCAGCAAGGTCCCGCTGGCTGGGGCGCTCGGCGGGCCACATGATGAGGTCTGGCGGGCCGGATTTGGCCCCCGGGCCTTGTGTTTGACACCCATGCTCTAAATTATATGCCAGACTCCTCCTTGGGAGACTGGAAGAATGGGCAGATACAAATAAGGTGATATCTGAAGCCCAGGCAGGTTTCCAAAGAGGGAACTCCACATTGGACCAGTGCTTTGTTATGAACTTTCTGCTATGTAAATACATCCATAATTTGAAGCAAAAACTGTATGTTGCTTTTATTGATCTAAAATCAGCTTTTGATACGATTCCGAGACACGCATTGTGGCAGAAATTGGGGGAGACAAATATAGATTGCCGTCTATTTCTTATCAGAACATTGTATACTGATACATCGATACAAGTAAAGGTGGATCTTGCCGGCCATCTCACTACAAAAATTAAGACCACTACTGGTCATGGGCGTAGGCAGGGGGGCAGGAGGGGCAGCTGCCCCCCAGAAGCAAAAAATTAATGTATTTTACAGACCATAACCAGCACTTTTCCCCTCCAAAAACTGAAGTGGAAAGGGCTTTGCTTTAGCAAGAGCAGCTAAGTCTCCGCTTGCTGGGGGGGAGGGACACAGCTGTAACAAAAACACATCAAATAAATAAAGCAAAGTGGATACCAGTAGTTAAGCAGTTAAGACAATGGAGCAGATATCCCCAGGCAATATTCGATAGCTGACCACTTCACCCTATTGTTCTTCAGTGGGAGTTGTTAATGAGCATTCAGGAATCGCATTAAGAGTTATATTGGCGATTTAATGAGGGTGCAGAGGATTCAATTTGACTAAGGTGGCTCTGCAAGGCTAAAAGGAAGTGAATAAGAAAGGGGGGGCTGTAGCTTTGACAGACACATTGATGTTTATAAAAAAGCAGTGGTGTTCCAGTCTGCCCCCCCTCCTGCATCTGTATACTGTAAATCAGGGGTGGCCACCTTCCAAGAGACTCTGATCTACTCACAGAGTTTAAAACTGGGAGTGATCTCCCCCCCTTGTGGGGGGTTCAGGTCAAAGCTGTTGAGTTTTTTTAAGGAAGGGAAGCCCTGTTTTGGGGGGTTTAGGTCAAACTTGTTGAGCTTCTTTTAGGAGGGAGGGAGGCCCATTTTTGTTTAGGGCTTCAGGTCATAGTTCAACTTTTTTTTAGGGAGGAGGAAAATTTTGGGTGAGCTTTTTTTAAGGGTGCCAGTGACCTACCAGTGATCTACCACAGACATCCAGTGATCTACTGGTAGATCACAATCTACCTGTTGGACGTGCCTGCTGTAAATCAAGCAGAGAGAAAGCTGCTTACAAGGCTCCTGTACAGGTATCTTCCTCTTGCTGCAGAGTTCCAGCATCACAGCGTCACCCAGAGGCACCCACAAATATGAGTTATCCCTCTCTCTATTTCTTCCTTCCTTCCCTCCCTCTTCCATCCTTAATAAAATATTGGGGGGGGCAGATAAGCCCCACATAGAAAGCCCATCAACATGGGGGATGACTCTTTCAAATACGGTATTTACCAGTAATTGGGGGGGGGGGGAGGCACCTAGGCCTCTAGGAGTTGGCTGCTATGCCTAGGAGTAGGACAATTCAAGAAAGCAGAATGATGCATATGCTATGGTAATATATCAATAGAATCATAGAATTGTAGTTGGAAGGGACCACAAGGGTCATCTAGTCCAACCCCCTGCAATGCAGGAATTTTTTCCTAAGGTGGGGCTTGAACCCACGACATGGTTGAAATATTATGCTGATATGCAGCAATGCCTCGGAGCTGTCGTGACTGCGGCCGTGCCTTGCCTCGCCCTTGCCTGCCCTGCCACCCCCTCTCGCCTGCCCAACCCTCCCGTCCTCTCCAACCAAGCAGGGTAGCCGCCAACGCTGCCAGCCCCAGAAGCACAAGGTGGCCGGTGCCGCCACCGCCACGATGTCCTCGGGCCCGCTGGCCCTGTAGCCCCGCCCACATTCCCACGTTGTGGCCCCTCCCCTCCCATGCCTTGGCCCCACCCATGAACAACTATGGCTTGCCAAACCCTAGTTTTGATCCTGGCTACGCCCCTGCCGGAACAGGTAACAACATGGGAGGAGGGGGGAAGACCGATTTTCTATTTATAAGCAACAGACAAAATTCAGTAACATTTCCCCCCAATTTTATTGAAATAAACTTTATTGAAAACTTTATTGAAACAGTTTTCAGCACTATGTACCGTATCTTTAATACACTATGTAGTGTATTAAATTTTAGGGAGCAAATGACATAAGTGCAAACAAGTGTAAGGTGGTATGAAACAGTTTCTGTTGAGACCAGTAGAGTCCATGGAAGAGCTATTAATTTGTTCATTGCACACCCATTTCCCTGCTCCAAATTCCCACAGTGCGTTCGTTCCCTTTCCTTATATTATTTCAAATGCATGTTTGCCCTTTATAGGGTAAGCCAGCCTTTCCCAACCCGATGTCCTCTAGATTTTTTGGACAACAACTCCCATCAGTCCTAACCCAGCATAAAAGAAAACCAGGTTGGGGAAGGTACAAATCACAGAATTGTAGAGCTGGACCCTTGTAGAGCCAAGGGTCATTTAGTCCAACCGCCTGCAATGCAGGCATCTCAACTAAAGCATCCCTGACAGATGGACATCCAGCTTCTGCTTAAAAACCTCCAAGGAAGCAACAGCCAGCACCTCTTGTGGGAGTCTGTTCCACTGTCAAACAGCTCTTACCATCAGAAATTTATTCCTAATGTTTAGCTGGAATCTCCTTTCTTGTAATTGGAAGTCATTGGCACAAGTCCTACCCTCTGGAGCAGGAGAAAGCAAGCTTGCTCCCTCTTCCCTTTAGATATTTGAAGATGGCTATGAAATACGCCTGCAATAAAAATGCAGGAAATGAGCAAAATTATTGTAATAGTGGAATCATCAACAGAAAACTTTAATATGTTGGTTTGTTTTAAATATGAAATAAATAGATGGTATAACTTTGTGGAATCTATCATCTCCAGGGGGGAAATCCAACTGGATGCGGCCCAATCGCCTTTTCAATCCAGCCCGTGGACGGTCCAGGAATCAGCATGTTTTTACATGAGTAGAGTGTGTCCTTTTATTTAAAATGCATCTCTGGGTTATTTGTGGGGCATAGGAATTCGTTCAATTTTTTTTTCGAAATATAGTCCGGCCCCCCACAAGGTCTGAGGGACAGTGGACCGGCCCCCTACTGAAAAAGTTTGCTGACCCCTGGTCCTGAGGGTGACAAAACAGGAATGGGCCTTTTCTGCCGTGGCTCCCCATTTGTGGATTGCTCTCCCCAGGGAGGCTTGCCTGGCACCTTCATTATACCTTTAAGCGCCAGGCGAAAACATTCCTCTATAGCCAGGTCTTTGACTAATTAAATGATCTATGGCCTTTTAAATTGTCTGTTGGGTTTATTCTTTTTGTCTGTTACTGTATTATGGTATGTATTTTTGTCTCTCCTGTGATCTTTGGGTGAAAGGTGGTGTATAAAATTAATTAATTAATTAGTTAATAAGAATAGCTCATTGCTAAACAGTGCTATTTTTCTAGAAAAAGTAGTACTGGAACTCAGTCCCTCGTTCTCTTAGAATGGCAATGGGGTGCTGGAATTGAGTTCTGGTGAGTTGAGTTCCAGCTGAAAAATAAGCCCTGCTAAAGTATAATAAAAATAACATTGTCACAATACATAAAACACCACAATAAGTTTTTTTAAAAAAATAATAAACTGTAACTGAGCAAGGGTCACATAGCTGATAAAATCATTGTCCACTTGGAAGTAAATCCTACTTATTTTTATTTATCTCATAACATTTATACACTGCTTGTTGATTGTTAAAAACCCCTCAAAGCTGTTTACAGAAAGATGAAACAATAGAATTCACAACCCTGCTTTAAAACATACAAAAGTGAACTTTCTAGGCCTCTAGGTAGGATTCTCTAAGTGGGCATTTAAGGGTGCCTTAAACGTGCCTGCCTGGGCTCAAGAGCCAATGAGTTCCGAAGGGTTTTATTATTCCATAAAAACAGAATTAGTCCCCCCCCCATTCTTTATTGTAAACAGATGTGCGCGTGTTTCAATTCTACTGTTCCTTTTTAAACGATCCCTTCTATTTTCATATCTGTCTCGTGCGTGTTTTTAACCGTTTCTGTTTTTCAGCTGTAGACCGCCTTAAGTCCTGCCAGGAGGAATATTATAATACAGTGACCTTCGATGGGGCTGGGACACAGCTCTCAGGAAAGCGCTGTTTGCGGAGCCCTAGACGAAGAGGAGGACCGGTGCGGAGGGGGCGGGGCCAGGGTGGCGCGGGAACGAGGCGTGAGGCCCCGACCCGCGCACGAGCCCCGCCTCTGCGCCAATCCGCTGGCGACGAGCGTCCCGCGATTAGCCAATGGCGGTTTACGGTCTGCAGAAAGGCGCGCGCGCGGAACGGGCGCTTCAGTTGGGCGAGGGGGTCGGGACCGGGCGGCGGCGGCGGCGCTTCTTCGTCTTCTGCTGTGCTGCTTCAGCTTCTCCACCTCCTCCTGGTTCGCGAGTCCTCCGCCTTCTCCCCTGGAGCGCGGGTAACTTGACGGCGGCGGCGAAGGGAGAAGGTGCTGGGTCTGGAGCCCGGCTCTCACGCCCACGCGAGCAGCACGTGGACGGGCTGGACCCCCGGCCGGAGGGGTCGCCGGGCGCAAAGGGCGGCGGTTCTTCCTTGGGTTTGTCGGCCGCCCTCCCTCCCAGGACCGCAGGGCGGCTTCCAGTACAAAATGATGTGGACGGCGCTTCCTCTCGGAGGGTGTTAAGCGAAGAGAAAAGCGAGTCAGGGCGGCGGGGGGGGGGGGAGAAACGGGGGGGGGGAGAGAGGGGTTAAAAGCAGAACGTCGTTCCTCTTTGGCCTGGATGCTCTTAAGGCTGCAGAACTAAACTGCTGCCTAAGATATCAGTCGATCTTAGCATGGCCAAACTTGGCCTTCCAGCTGTTTTGGGACTACAACTCCCATCACCCCTAGCTAACAGGACCAGTGGTCAGGGATGGTGGGATTGTAGTCCCAAAACAGCTGGAGGGCCAAGTTGGGCCATGCCTGCTTTAATGATTTCCCTGTCAGTTGTAGAGATTGCAAGTGTAAACATCCGGAAGAACTTTCTCCCTGGAACGGTCTCCCTCGAGAGATGGAAGACTCTCCATCTCTGGAGCTTTTTAAGCAGAGCCCATCGGCCATGGATGCTTTGGTTGAGATTCCTGCATTGCAGAGGGTTGGACTAGATGACCCTAAAGATCCCTCACAACTCTAGGCTGTATAATTTTTAATGGCATATTTATTGCTTTTTTTCTTACCTAGTGCTTCACTGTATTACAACGTGAGTCCCATAGAAGTCAAATTGAAATTCAATAAAAGGCAATATGAAAAATTAAAAAGTAATAAAACACAGTTAATCATCAATATGAATATTTAATGTGGGCATACCAAGGGCCCACCTGATTGACACTTGTGGACCTGCTGGTGATGCATGGACCACAGGCTGGGAACGGCTGCGCTAAAGCAACCATGTTCCAAGTTGTACTGCAAAGGCCTGGACTTACACACTGCCTGTAGCATGGAACCTCTTAAGATTGAACTTTACAACCCCAGATGGCTAATACTTTTTAAAGCCAACAAAATTACTAGTCTGTCTAATTGCTCACTACAGTTGAGCAAGCCCTCCTCTTTCTCTCTACAGCAGAGGTAGGGGAGCTTTGGTATTCCAGAACTATAACTATAACTCACACCAGTGAGCATGCCTAAAGGCCAAAGATGATGGAAGTTGTAGTGCAGTAATATCTGGAGAGCCAAAGGTTCCCCACATTTGCCCTAAAATGTGCAGTCACACCAATGCTGGTTGCATGCTAAGTTTGTACAGGCCAGTGGGCCCAAATGAATTCTTCTGTGAAATGGTAATGCTCATTGCTTCTGCAACACACCAGTGGCAGATGTGCAGGAGTTTCTTAACAGAAAGGATGGGATACGTATGGAATATGCAGAAATTGCTTGAGAACGTAGCTACAAAGCCTTCAGTATAACTTGAAGGCAGAGAATGCAACTTGCACAATTACGTTGAGTTCCCATGGAAATTCTATGATGACAGTAGTAGTAATAATAATGAAATTGTTACAGAATTAACTTTATAGGGTTGTGATATATGAAAATGCTCACTAAAAATAGGTCTCGGTGATAGCTGGTTTTCAGCATTGTGATACAGTATATCACCAGCTATTATAGATATATCATGATGTCTGAAATAAGGATGAAACTATGTAGAGGTGAATGGCGTAATGTCCTAGCAACTGCTATTACTTAGGGGTGTAAAACTGATAATTTTTTACGTATCTTTAACATACTGTTAGAACTGTTATTTTATAGCACAGATAATATTTAAATTACCGTAGCACATTTTCTCTAAAATATGGAGGGAAGCTATTTAGAGGGAACGCAACAATGAAAATAAACAGGAGGCAGGGGAGAGCTGAGGTGGCAGAGCAAGCAATGGGGTGGCAGAAACCATGAGAGAAGCGATGAGGGGCTTCATGGTTTTTCCCACATAGTGATTTTTTTACACAGCACACATACACATCATGATTTGTGATATATATTGCCACATCAAATGTTATGAAACCATTGCTGTTCTGTGGTCTTCAAACGGTTTTGGAAGATGTATCAATATATCACCCTGCCCTACTAAAAAACTTTGAGCATTCTCTGCTACCAAGAATTAAAATAAATTTGCCTTATGCATTAAAGTATTTTTATGTTGATTGACAGTGGTCAAGACCTAAAGAGCTGCACACCATCTACCTGCCCAAGAGAATTTTAGATGGGATTTCCCAAAGAGCCACTTCACATGTCATCAGCAAGCCAGTTCTGAAACTAAGGTTTGCTGTTTAAAGAGAGGAAATTCAACATTCTGCTAGGGAGTTTGTCCCATTGAGCTGAATATCTTGCACTATTGTTGCTGACCACCACTAAATCCTGACCACCAGGATTTAGTTAACCCATGTTTATGTAGTTGGAATGTATAAGAGATGTATTGTACTACTTTGGAATATTTAACCATTCCTTTTTATATTCATGTCTATTTTGCTTGCTTTCCAGGAATTATACTATCACCCCGTCATACACATGTCTAAAATATGTCATGGCAACCTTCTTTTAATGAAAAAGCATACATTCCACCTCTGTTGGGTACACGGCCATGCTTCCCGAGAGATTGTTCACTTTATGGTCAAGTCCCATATTCAGTGGCACCTTTATGGTTTCACCCAAGAGTGTATGTACCTATGCCTGTGGCTGTAGATGCATCATATCCACATCTGGTAGTGCCTTCTTCCACATCTGTCACCTTTAAATATGGACAATTGGAAAACAGTTACTATAGATATGCTACTGCTGAAATGAATGCCTGGGGAATTAACGTTTTAGAAAAGCCAAATACTATTCATAGCTTTTCTGGTGAGTTCATTTTACTTTTCAATAGTTAGTGACTTTTTTCTTAGGGTTTTGCAACTATAATTTGTACTGTGAGCAATCTTAATTAGAAAATGGAGCTTATATTGAGTTTGCAGACTGTTTTAACTGTCAGTGGAAGAAAATAGTAGACAAAGGATGAATGGTGGACTTCTTCCTTGGAGGTTTTTAAGTAGAGGTTGGGTGGTCATCTCCCATGGATACTTTAGTTGAGATTATTGTATTGTAGACGATTGGACTAGATGACCCTCAGATCCCTTCCAACTCTACAATTATATGATTCTAATTTGTTTTCACACAAGTTTTAAAAACCCATTTTGTTACATTTGTGTATCACTTAGTTGACTTACGAAGAGAAGTAGTTTTGGATTTAGGGAAGATACACTGGGATCCATTTTTGCTTTGCTTCCCATATTTACCATGCTTATTGGATGTTGGACAACTTTGATTTGTCTGTGATATTGGTTAACCAAATGCAGTTTTTAGCGAGTTTCCAGGATGTGTGTTACATGATGATTTAATATTTCTGTGGTTCACCAACTGGGCATGGTACTACTTTTGTGAGACAGGCATAGTCTTCTTCCTCTTTTCTTATATGACATAAACATGGGGTAAATGCTCTTTAAAGGTGTTGAGAATCATCTGACTCCTCCTCCACTTTCCTATCATTCCAATTTAATTTGGGTAGAAATGCTGCTTGCTGCAGTAGTATTTGTCTGTGTGTGCCTTTAGAAAGTGACTTACTCAGTTTCCCTTCCTGGTGCCAAGCTACATGCACATGACTGTGTGGGATGATTTGTGCATACAGTTGTGAATTGGTAGATGCCAGGCTTGGAGTTAAAACATTAAGAAATGGGGTGGGTGGGACAAGCAAGAAAGATGCAGTATTTCAGCTTCAGTTTTAGATGATAAGAGCATATGATAAATATGCTTACTGTACTACAGTGTAAGTAGCCTATATTTGCTTTGTTAGTGGAAAATAAAATGCTTCACCACATCAGAGGCCCTGCAGCTTCAGGTCCGGCAGTTGGGCCCTGCAAGGGATCCAGGGTGCTCTGGATCCCATGGAGACAAACAGTGTTCAAAATTCCCTGGGTACCAGGTGCATTTTGCCACTGGCACACGTCTCATTGTGGCCATGTCACAATTTCTAGGCACCAGGGTGGCAGCTGACATCTCCATCGAGCCAGCTGATTCGTGAACAGCAAAAGATACATGTCTTGTGCTTCTGCACTGCTGTGTGAATTATGGACCGCTTGCTGGGCATCATCAGAAGTCAGTGCCAGGTTGAGCACAGGGATATTTGACTGCTTCAGGCCACCCAAATGGAACTTACAGACCACAGTTTAAAAACCTCTGCCGTAGTACATGGTTATTTCCATTTCCACTGTGTGTGTTTCTTCTTTTTGCATACTGGGACAATGAATTGTCGAACAATGTAGTTGAGATCATAGAATTGTTGCGTTGGCAGGGACCCCGAGGGGAATAGACATTCCGTTGTCTTAAGGTGCCGTTTGGTGCCTAGCTTATATTCTAACGCTGGGCACAAAGCCTTGGGCTTGGTGCTGACTTCTGCCAGCAGGAGGTTACCACTAGCACAGGTGCTGCTGAAGCCTCTGCTACAGTGGAGTGCACCACTGCCACAAAACCCAGTGACGTTCCTTTCCACCAGTGAAGGGGCAAATACATGCCATTCTAACATGGCGGTGGGGGTGAAATTACACCCTAAATTCTTGTCTAAAGCTACAAGTCTGAAGTTTTCCTTTCTGCTTTATAATCTTAGTGCTACGGTATTAGTGGCTCTGGATATATGTTGAAAGAAGATCAAAAAATTCTTACTGGTCACTTCCGGTTGAGCACGAGGCCATGAGCAGTCGGAGGCCCATTCGGCGGAGTGGACCTCGGCGCGTCAAAGGCGGGGGGGGGCCGTTCCAGCACAGTGGACCCCCAGAAGAACCCCAAATCGAGTGTTTGGGGGACATAGCCGTTAGGCGGATGCCGAAAGCAAGCTCCTCCCTCCCCGGCAAGGCTCTGTTTTGAGCCCCCGAGAGCGAGGGAGTGGAAGCAGCAGGCACAACGGACAAAGATTGTTCCCTTTGACAACGCGAAGCTGCAGGACTTCCTGGCATTGGTGCTTAATTCTTCTAAGAAAAATTACATAAAAAGGACTGTACCGTGAGTATTATTGATATTTGGATCAATTGGAAAGGGAAAATTTGGTCACGGGACGGATTAGAAAAACAGAAGCCGGTCCCTACCCACTGAGAGACTTGGAGAGCAAGAACGCGTACCAAAGCCAAAAAAGAAAGAAAGAAATTATTTTTAAAAGTGATAAATTCCAAAGATCTGACTTTAATCTTCCCCCTAAAAGCAGGCGAAGGGGGGAAGAATTAAAATAAACTGCATTTTAAATCCCTGTGAAATCAGTGATCTGGATTTGAAAGCAACACCCCTGTTCATTGCTGCGGGAAAGCATTGTGACGACATAATGGAAGGATACTTTCAGTTTCTGCTTTGCGTTGAGCCACTGTGAAGATTTTGAGTTGGAGTGAAGTCCTCCCCCCATTTCCTGTTTTTGCCTGATACGACCTTCAACTGGAGAGATGGGAGACATAACAGAGGTCTTCTCCCAGACTATGCTGAACTTAATTGCGGAAAACAGACAGGAGATGAAAGCATGCATTTATGAAGCGCAAAAATTTCGGGAATGCCTCGAAGATTTTCAGGAGGAGATAGAAGAGAAAGATGAGAGTGAAGAAGAGAGAGAAATTGATGGGGAAAATGAAGATGTGACGTTGGAGAGGAGGACATAAGTGATGAAGGTGCATGGAAGGATTGCGCTTTTATTCAGAAGAGAGAATCTGAATTGCGGCTGAGATGGGATTGCGACTGAGATGGGAAGAGGACTTTGAGATGGGAAGAGGACATTGTCAAGGGCAAAATTAAAGGGTGGTTTTGGAGATGGCAGGGAGAGAAATTTGATCATTGGAGATTGGGAGTGGGGTGAAAAAATTAAATTGTTTTTTCAGATGGGCAGATAATTTCGGTTAGAATCTGGAATGGATAGGTTAAGAGTTTGCTGTTTTTTGCTGTTTGCTGTAGAGCAAAGAAACTGTTATTAATGTGTTGGAGTAGGGGAATTGATTCTGCAGTAATAAAGGGGGTGGGGAAAATTATGATTAATTTAAATTTATTGTGAAATTAATATTAAATATTGGAATTTATGGATATATTTGGAAGGTGTATATAGGCTAAGGGAGGAAAATATTTTAAGCTTTAAAGATGGATGTAGATTATAAGGTATAAATTAGATTAGGTTAAATATGATATTTGGGGCTAGTTGGATAGCCGCCCACCTCTGTCCGTCTTTTCTATCCTGGAACCTCTGGCAGAGGAGGTTTTTTGGGGGGAGGGGGGAGAAGTTTGATATTTAAAAAAGGACTGCCTCTTCTATCTTTCTTCACCCAGGGGCCTCCTGGTAGCAGGGGGAGGCTTGGGGGCGGAAGAGAAGGGAGGGGCAGGAATGTGTGGAATTCATAAGAATGCTTAAGATGTATATAATGTTTAAGAATATGATATATGAAATTGCTAAAGAGAATCTGGAAATGAAAATCAGATTGGGGGGACTTGGGGAAGTTCACTTAACAATGATTGAAATAGAAATAAGTTAAGATTTATAATTTTATTTTTTGTTTTGTCTTGTGTGGTTTTTTTGTTATTGATTACTGTTTTTGTTTCTGTTATTAATCTTATAAAATGAATAAAAATATTTTTAAAAGAAATTATTATTGGTATCATACCAGTAGATCAGTTGTCTTTGTTTCTCTCTTGTGCAATTCTGTAAAAAACGAAAAAGAAATAATTTGAAACTGATTCCTTGTGTGGATATGACATGTGTCTACTTGTGAATTGTGAACTCAAGAGGTCCTCCTTTGAAAGATTCAGGAGTAGTTTTCTATCCTGTTTTTGAACTTGAGTCCTCAAAATGACTATCAACAGTTTTGAAACACAACAGATAACCAAAAAGCATATGCTCAAAAAAAAAAGGGGGGGGAGACGTTCCTTCCCATGGAGCAGATGCTATAAGTTGGCCCTGTGTGGGTTTTTTTTAAAATGTTTTTTATTTATTTCAATCTTTAAAACCATACAAATAAGACATAGATATTCATTTACAAGAAAATGGAAAGGAAAAAATAACAACAACAAATCATTATTGTATACAAAGGCTTTTCACCTCTAAAAAGAAAAAGAAAAAAGAAGAAAAGAAAAAAGAAGTAAAGCACGAAAAATAAAAGCGATCTTCTAATCATATCCTATGTAATTTATATAAATCCATCTTATTACACACAAAAAGTTCACCTCTATATTCCCTCCTTTTAAATTCCAACATGGTTCAATTCCAATCCGCCTTCAGGATTTGGTTACTTTATTCGTTATTATATATTCATCAAAAATCCTCCATTCCTGTTTTATTTTTTGCTTTGTTTGCCCTCTGATTCTCCCGGTAGCTCTGGCTAGCTGTGACTATTCCTTCATTAAAATTTGCCAATCTGTTATGTTGGGTGTGTTCTTGTTTTTCCAGTTTCTTGCGATCAAAACTCTCGCAGCTACAATACCCTGTGTGGGTTAGTGCAGGGACAACGGAGGTGTTAACTGTCAGCCTTTAGAGAACCCTAGTTAACAAATTATCTTTATCTGGTACACTGTCTAATAACAAATAATCCGGTGGATTTTAACATTTTGCTAAAAAATTCTAAAAGTAGAAGCGATAACTGTTAAAAGCTCAGAATTTATTCCTAATTAGTACCAATCAATGTACATTCTTAGTTCACTGCCTTTCTTCTGTTTCCTATGTACCTATTTCTTCTTTCCAAATTGAGCAGTCACTGCCAGTACTCCTTTTTTTCACTATATAGGATAAATTTCGGTTACAGAAAGAATATTTAAATATGCATTTGGTATTTTGTCTAAACAGGTGAAAAAGCTGTTAAATCCCAGCAGCTACCATCAGATGATTCTGAGAAAAGTAGGCTCAGTGAAGCAATGCTTAAGTTTGTTGCTTCTGGAGACCATTCTGACGTGGGAGACATGGAGCAGAGAGTGAGTGAAGTTGAAAACAATTCTCATAAATCACCAGTCCTGAGTGCACTCCATGGATCAGAACAATCAGAAAAGAATACAATTAATGATATCTCTGACTTTTGCTTGAATCTTGGTAATTGCTCCTCTTCAAGCCAGTCGTGTTACATAAGTTCCTCAGAATTAAACATAACAAAAGGAAGCTTGCCTTATTTTAGTGCATTGCCTGATGAGAAACTGGAATCTGCGCATAAGGAAGGTGAAAGTGAGACGGATATTAACTTTGATACTGCTGCAGACTTTTCCTACTTAAGTAGCAATCAAAATGAGTACAAATTCAGAGGCTTAGATGATTCCTCACTAGACTGCATTGGACTACAAGATTACATTGGTCATCAGCCAGAAGCTTTTCAGGACAAGGAACTGTCAAATGAAAATCAGCTTGCAGATGCCCAGTGTCCCATGAACAAGCAAAAAGATGAGTCTCCTACTTCAGGTTGTAGTATTGATGGTGACTGCTACAAGTACAGCAAAATATCAGAATTCCCCCAGACTTCGCAAGATAGCAAATGTGACACACAAGGCGAAGGTTTGAATTTTGATGATCAACCAGGAGATGAGACTATTAGTTTGCTCAGTAGTATTGTCAATAAACATTCAGTTAGTGCCAAGGTTAATAATCCAAAAATATTCTCAGGGAGCAACTCTAAAATTGATAAAAATATGAAAACAGATTATCTTTCAGGTAGAGCCCTGAAAACTGGAAATACACATGTAGTGCAGCAGGAAAGAAAATGTTCACATGCACACACCTCTAGCAGTGATACAGAAATTTCAGATTCCTCTGGTTATGAAGCTGTAGTTGATTCTAAGAAGGCAAATTGCACCTGTAAGTCATATTGTCATTGTGGAAGATGCAAAGTATGTAATAATCAGAGTACAATTAACCAAGCTGTCGATGCGAGTTCTGATTTTAGAGCTTGTTTTACAACAAGCAGAGCAACTAATGTCAAGGCTTCAGTAGTGTCCCGAGGACAAAACACAGTTATAACAATGATGAACAAAGAAAGGCCCAAGCAGTGGCTGGTGGATTCTGTCAAAAGTGTGGCCTGCAATACAGATTGGTCATGCGTATCTGACAACGTGGAGATGACTCAAGCACAAGCAGCAATGGATGATAGGTTGGAAAACTGTATCACTAATGACAAGGTAAAACATGGATTCAAATCAAAAATGGAGGTAACTTTGAAAAACATGGGGAAGCTTGTGGAATTAGTTATTATTTGAGGCATTCTACTATATGTTTTTCTAACTACTCTGTAAGGCAGACCATAATTGTATCTGCTTCCTACTTCAATGCCATGTGCCCACCATTATCAAGTTAGGGGGTATAGGTAGGCAGTAACATGTTGCCAGGCATGTGTTTGTCTTCCTATCTGGGTAGGCAGTTGCATGAACAAGCGGACCGCCAAAGCTCTGAATCCTTAGGGTTTTTTTGAGTTTAACTCATATTTTCTGGGAAACCTGTTGGCTAGAGCCCCAGAAATCTTTGCCAGTCAGCCACACTCTTAATCATGCTTCTATACACTGAGACTGACAAAATGTGAATAGCTGGTTCACAATGTTGGTAGCATTGGACGTTCATAAGGTGCAGTCATAAGGCACCTTTGAACATTCTCCCTAAGGATTAGTGGGCAACCAACATCTGTTACTTATTTGTTTACAGCATTTGTAATGCCCCCCATTTAGCCAAAAAAAGCAGCTTACAAAAATCATTTGTGAGATAGTCCCCTGTCCTCAGGCTCACAGTGTAAAGAGATAATGAGGCAGGAGGGAAAGAAAATAGGCAAAAGCGAGCTGAAGCACAAGTTCTTAATGGTTCCAGTTCTTAAAGCAGTTTTGCCTGCCTTGCCCTTGATACCTACCCTGCAGCACTCTTTTTCTTCCCAGATCAGATCCAGGAGCATTATATGCTGGTGTACAGAGTACAAATGCTGAATATGTTTCTGATTCCTGTAAGACAGTCCTTGTGTTTGTGTTCGTAACTTAGGAAGCCAATATAATATGGCTAGACATGCAAAATTCTGGATTCTCTTATGTGTTACATAAGGTTTAGGGACTTGCTAGTTAAATCTGATTTACAAGTTTAGTTGGTCAATAAAACTTACTAAAATTGCTATTTCTAGGATCTTTTGGAATGGAAAAATAGCACTAGCGGAGACTTAAATGAAATTCCAAACAGGTATGATATACTTTTAAAGTGATTTTTACTACTTCTTAAAACTTAATTTCCTTTGAGGTTCTCAAAGCTCCACTGGTTGGAATCTGTGATTACACGAGTGAGGAGGGAGGCAAAATATTTTTTATTAATTTTCAAAGAAAGGTGATGTTGTGACGTGGGGTTTGTGATTTCAGCTCTCTTGACATAATATGCTGGAGGCAGTTCTCTAGTAACAGCTCTTTATTAAAGTGAACAAGACTGACTGTGAGGGCAGGAAGGCTACATTTATAGGGACAGGGGACTAGCTAGAAAGGGATACATTTTGGAGGGAACAATATCAAGCAATCACAGTGCTGCCTTTTGGAGGGAACCAATAAGACAGAGGATCCAAATACAGCAGCTTAAATGAACCAATAGTAGCTGTACCCTCTGGAACCAAAGGCAGTTACTTTATCCTAATGCAAATACAGACAATAATAATACAGATATAAAATCCTTTGACTCAATACACAACACCCCTCCCCCCCTAGTGAGCACAGCAGACGTAATCCCTCAGGTACTGTGGGGTCCTACAACTTCTACTTGATCTCCTGACAACAGGTGTTGCAGGTTCTGGATTGGGTGTTACCTGTGGTGGAGGGGCTGCTATAGGGGTTTCGTCAGGAACAGATGGAGTCCCAGACATCTCAGGGTCCCCTACCTGTACCTCGTCATCCTGAGGACTAGCAGACCCTGGTTCATTTGCTGAAGCCCCTGGTGACTGCACCTCTGGGCCATCTTCACTCTGGTCTCGCAGCTGTGCGTCATTAGCCAGGGATGAATTATCTGACTCCTCCCTGCTGAGCGCCCGGCGCCTCAGCTGATCTATATGTCTCTTCCAAACTTGCCCATTTTCCAAGGTCACATAATAGGACACAGGTCCACTAGCCCGGGTGATCACACCGGCCACCCACCGCGGACCTCGTGAATAGTTCCTCACCCAGACCAGATCTTCAGGGGCGAGATACCTTGTTGTGTCAGTCTCAGCCTGGGGGGTTGCTCTTGAATTACGGTTTGGCATTTTATCTGGGTGGACATAATCCAGCACCGTTACCAGTCTTCTACCTAAGAGCAGCTCAGCTGGCGACTTGCCCGTCGCAGTACACGGCGTCGCATGCTGCAAAAATAACATTCACGCAATGCGAGCCGACCAGTTACCCTCCATTAAGCGCGCAATGGATTCTTTGGCTGTTCTTACCATGCGCTCAGCCTGCCCATTGGAGGATGGGTGAAAGGGCGCGGATGTGACCCCTCTTATGAAGTTATCAGCCAAGAATGCCCTGAATTCTTGGGATACAAAAGCTGCCCCATTATCTGATACAATGGTCTCAGGTAACCCGTGGGTAGCAAACAGCTGCCTCAACACCTTGATTACGGCAGCTGATGCCATGCTAGGGACCATCGCCACTTCTAACCATTTGGAATATGCATCAACGATAACCAAAAAGACCTTCCCTTGGAATGGCCCAGCAAAATCTATGTGCAGCCGGCTCCAGGGAGTCCTGGACTGCTCCCACCAGTGGACTGGTGCTCTGGCCACTTCTGGCCGCACCTCTTGGCATGCCTTGCATGTTCGTACCCATTGTTCTATGTTCTGGTCCATTCCAGGCCACCACACATAACATCGGGCTAGCGACTTCATCCTGACCATTCCCGGGTGTCCCATGTGAAGCGTCTCAAGAACCCTGTTTCTCAGTGGTGCTGGGATGATCACCTGTCACAGAGGCCGGATCAGGCTACTTCAGAGTGACGACGCTACGCAGCTCTGCATTTTTTTCTTTTATTGGTGCTGCGTATTTACAGTGCTGAAGTCATTGCTATTTACAAGGAACGATGTGGTCATTCGGTTTCAGAACCTCCGAATGGCTTTTGGCGCGTCTTTCTCCAACACAAAAGCTTTGGCAGACCCATCCTCTTTCCCCTCCTCTTTCTGCGTAATTCCGGAGTTGGGGGGATGGGTCTCCCCCCCTTATTCGCCCCTTCCTGTCCCACCTGGGACCCTGGCTCCTCTACCTTGCCTGAGCCTCGGACACGACTTCCTGCTTCCCCACTGGAATCGGAACTCTCTCTGCTTTCCCCTGTGCTCGGGGATGGGCTTGAACTCAGGAGGGGAGGGACTTCGCGATATCCCCTGTCCCTCACATCCACCCCCCTCCCAAGCTCTCCTTCACCCCTCCCCAGGTCCCCCCCCAGGTGTCGGTGACGACTGGAAGCCTAAGAACTCAGTGCTTTCCGAGCCCGTTGGTGTGAACACCTCCCCCCAGTCCTGCGAGCCCCCCCCTTCCGCCTGGGAGGACGGGAATCCCAAAAAGTCCGTGGCGTCAGAGCTGGTGGGGGTAAAAATGTTCTGCCAATCTGCTCCTTCCTCTGACTGGGTGGATCTCGGTGACGCCCATACCTCATCCTCTGGTTCCTCAAACTCCGCTTCCCAGCGCCATGGTGAACTGCTCTCCCGTGCTTCCTCCCCCTCCCCCTCCCTTTCCATGTGCCAGGGCTTGGGTCTGTGGGGAAAGAGGGCGTGAAATTCTTCTACCAGGAATTCCTCCTGTATCTGAGTGGCTGGGACCCATTCATTCTGGGACGGTGGAGCATCCTCCCATGCCATGAGGTACTCCAGGCCCCCCACCCCCCTCCTTGAATCCAGGATGGCCGTGGCCTCATTGAGTTGCTCCCTGCCTTCCCTCTCCCCCCCTCCCTCAGGGGTTTGTTCGCTGCCTCGGAGCCTGCTGCTTTCCCTGTACGGCGACAGCAGCGATCTATGAAACACTGGGTGCACCCTCATGTCCTCTGGCACTGCCAGTCTGAAGGCCACCGGGTTGACCTGTTGCGTGACCGTGAAGGGGCCCAACCTTCTGGGCGCCAGCTTTTTGCACCTCCCTCTGATGGGAAGGCCCTCCGAGGACAACCAAACTTTGTCCCCCACCCTAATGACCTCCCCTTGTCGCCTGTGGCGATCTGCCCCCTTCTTGTACGCTTCCTTGGCTCTCTCCAAGTGTTCTCTGAGCTGCTGGTGCACCGTCTCCAGTTCCTCTGCCCAATCCTCAGCCTGCGGGCCCTCCTCCTCCTCCTCCCCCTCCCTCTCTGGGAAAGATCTGAGGTCGCGCCCATAATTGGCCTTAAAGGGCGACACCCCTGTGGAGACGTGCACTGCATTATTGTAGGCAAATTCTGCCAGTGGCAGGCGATCCACCCAGTCTGTTTGCCTCTGGCTGACGTAGCATCTGAGGTACTGCTGCAGGATGGCGTTGACCCTCTCCGCCTGTCCATTAGTCTGCGGGTGTCTAGCCGTCGACAAGCTGACCTCCACCTGCAGGAGGTTCATGAGTCGCCGCCAGAACCTGGAAACAAATTGGCGGCCACGATCCGAAATAACTCTTAAAGGCAATCCATGCAGTCTGAAGACGTGGTCAACAAACAGTTTGGCCGTTTCTTCTGCGGAGACCGCCCTGGCACACGGTATAAAATGGCACATTTTGGACATAAGGTCCACCACCACCAACACTGCGGTCTTGCCTCTGGAAGAAGGCAGGTCTGTGATGAAGTCCATGGACACCACTTCCCACGGCCTGTGTGGTGTGGCTAAGGGCTCCAGCAATCCTGCTGGCGGTGCTCTGACCACTTTTGCCCGCTGGCAGGTGTCACAGCCCCGTACATAGTCTCGAACATCTTCCCGCACCCCTGGCCACCAGAAGTGTCTCATGACCAGGTGAGCGGTCTTGTCCCTCCCAAAATGACCCGCCGTTGGGTTGTCGTGCATCTGCTTGAGGACCTTACGTCTAAGCTGGGTGGTGGGCAGGTACAGTGCACCCTTGTAGAAAAGCAGCCCACTGCGTTCTGCAAAGTCTTTCGCCTGCTCCCTCCCCCCTCTCAGTTCTCTGAAGATGCGGGTGGCAAATTCATCCGCTGCTGTCAGTGCTGTGAGTTCTGCCTCACTCACCACTGCTGCTCCGCAGGACCATGCTGACGGGGGGAAAATGTGCCTGGGTGCCGGTGGCGCCTCCTCCTCCATGTACTCCGGTTTGCGGGAGAGGGCATCCGCCCTGACATTCTGCTCCCCCGGGATGTAGTGGATGGAGAAGTTGAAGTTCGAGAAGAACTCTGCCCACCGTATCTGTCGCTGGTTGAGCACCCTGGCCGTTCTCCAGAACTCCAGGTTCTTGTGGTCCGTGCACACCTGGATGGGGTGCTTGGCGCCCACCAGGAAGTGTCTCCAATGCTGGAACGCAGCGTGGATCGCAAGAAGTTCCCTATCAAACACCGTGTAGTTGCGCTCTGGCTGGGTCAGCTTCCTGGAGAAGGCACAAGGTCTCCACTCCCTGTTGGCGTCCAGTTGCAACAAAATGGCGCCCAGAGCTCTATCAGAAGCATCTGTTTCCACGCGAAGGGGCGCGTCCTGAACCACGTGGAACAGGTTCTGGTCTGAGGCGAACACCCTCTTGAGGCTTTCGAACGCTGCTTGCGCCTCTGGTGTCCACCTGAACCTCTGCTTGCCTCTCAGGCAGTCAGTGATGGGAGCCGTAACGCGAGAGAAGTTCTTGATGAACTTCCTGTAGAAGTTGGCGAAGCCTAGTAGTCGTTGGGGATCTTTGCGCGTCCTGGGGCTGTGCCAGTCCAGGATGGCCTGCACCTTGTCCTTGTCCATCGCTAACCCCTTGTCTGACAGCTTGTAGCCCAGGAAGTCCACCTCTTTGGTGTGAAACTTGCACTTCTCCAGCTTCACATACAGGTGGTTCTTCAGGCGCTGCAACACCTCCCTGACGTCTTTCACATGCTGCACTGGGTCATTGGAGTAAATAAGGATGTCATCTAGGAAGACCAAGCAGTTCTTGAAGAGGAGGGACCCCAGGACGTGGTGCATGAAGGCCTGGAAGCATGCTGAGCCCCCTTGCAACCCGAAGGGCATCACCAGATATTCAAAAGAGCCCAGAGGCGTGAACATCGTGGTCTTCCATTCATCGCCTTCCCTGATCCTGATCAAGTTGTACGCCCCCCTCAGGTCGAGCTTGGTGAAGATCTTGCCCCTGCGTGCCGCTGTCAGGAGATCATCCACTCTGGGCATGGGGAAAGCCACTGGCTCTGTCACTGAATTCAGCCGCCTAAAATCCACCACCAGACGGCGCTGTTGCGTGTCTTTCTTGTCAACCCAGAAGACCGGGCTGCCCCCTGCTGCCTTGCTTTCTCTGATGAACCCCCGCTTGAGGTTCTTGTCGATGAAAGCGCGCAGATCCTCCAGTTCCTGGTCTGACATGGCGTACAGCTTGGCTGGGGGTATAGTTGCCCCTGGCACCAGGTTGATCTGGCAGTCAAAAGGCCTGTGTGGGGGTAGGTGGTCGGACTCCGCTTCGCTGAAGACCTCCTGCAGGTCCCAGTACGGCTTGGGTATCGCCTCACCCCCTTTGACGTGCATGGTGGCCACCGTGGCTATTGGAGGCCCCTCCCCTGGTTGGTGCTCCATGCAATGTTCCAGACAAAAGTCCGACCCAAACGTGATGCATCTCTGGTGCCAACTGATGGAGGGGTCGTGGCGCGCCAGCCAGCTCATGCCCAAGACGATGGGGGGGTCTGAGATGGTGGTGACGTTGAATGCCAGTGTCTCTGAGTGCCTTCCCACCGTCATTCTCATGTAGGGGGGGGTTTGATGAGTGATGGCCCCTCCCAGCAACTCTCTGCCGTCAATGGTTGCCACGTGCAGAGGAAAATCCAGCTGCAGAAGCTGGATCTGGTGCTGTTCCGCAAAGTTCCTCGAGAAGAAGTTCGCTGACGCCCCACTGTCAATTAGGGCGAGGACCGTCAGGGGATAGCCATTTGGGAGCGTGAGCGTCACTTCTAGAACCACTCCTGCTCTGGGAGGGGTGGGCTGGCTCTGCTCCTCTCTGTGCGGGTGGGCGGGCTGGGGCTGTTGTCTGCTGACTGTGCCTGGCTGCTGCCCCTTGTCTCCTGCAGCCAGGCTTTCCCGTTTCCCTGCTGTGGTGCTGCATCAGTGAGGGAGGGCATAACCGTTCCCGCCTTTCCTTGCCACTCCCTGCGATGTGGGCAGTCTCTGACGAGATGCTGGGGGGAGTTGCAGAGAAAGCAATTCCCGCCTCTTCCCTCCCTGCGTCTTGTCGCCGCTGGGGTTTGAAAAGCCCGCGCACGCGCGCTATCAATTTGCATGGGTTCCTGGTCCTGGCTGGCCCCAGGCGTGGCTTGAAAGGGTTGTTGGGGGAGTGGCTTCTCCTGCGACCGTGGGAACCAAGCCCGCTTTGCGCGCGTTGCTTGCTTGTCGCTCCACCGGGATTCCTGTCTCACCCCCACCGCCAGAGTCGCTTTGCTCAGCTGATCCATAGTACTGGGCTTTGGACCTCTCGAGAGCTCATCCTTCACCTCCTCATGCAAACCCAAATAGAACGCCGCTTGCATTGGGGCTGACTCTAGTTCCCACCCCAGTCTGTGCACCAGCATGGTGAATTTCGCCCAATATGCGCGAACTGTCATATTTCCTTGGCGTAAATTATGAAGTTCCTCCTTAGTCTGGTCCATATGACTATCGGACGAATACATCATTTTCAGACCTTCTAGAAATAGTTTGACATTCTTCATGCAAGGATTCTTTGTTGCGATTAACGGTCTTAGCCACTCCCTGGCTGCCCCGGTAAGGTGCTCCACAATAAACGCTACCCTGTGCTCATCATCAGGGAACTCATCATGGTGCAGCTCAAGAGCATACACAATCTCAGTCTCAAAGCCATGATATTCCCTCGGGTCTCCATTGAACTTGCTTACTAGGGTCCCGGCTCTCCTTCCTGGCAGCACTTGGACTTGGGGTGCCCCTCCCGCCTTGTTTTTCTCTGCATCTAGCTTGTTTTGGAGGTCTACCGCCGCCGCCCTTAATTGCTGCTCTCTTTCCTGAAGTGCTCTCACCTGTTCCGCAAGTTGTAGCCTGTCGTCCTGGACCTTCTTGGTTTCTTCTTTAGCTGCCTTTAATTCCCCCTGTGCCTGCTGCGCCAGCTGCTGCAGTTCTTGCTGGGCTTTCTCTGCGATCTGCCGCCATTTCTCCGCCTCTGACACACTCATCCCGCCAACTCCAAAGTAGCCCAAAAAAAAGATTCGGAGGTTGCTGTCACAGAGGCCGGATCAGGCTACTTCAGAGTGACGACGCTACGCAGCTCTGCATTTTATTCTTTTATTGGTGCTGCGTATTTACAGTGCTGAAGTCATTGCTATTTACAAGGAACGATGTGGTCATTCGGTTTCAGAACCTCCGAATGGCTTTTGGCGCGTCTTTCTCCAACACAAAAGCTTTGGCAGACCCATCCTCTTTCCCCTCCTCTTTCTGCGTAATTCCGGAGTTGGGGGGATGGGTCTCCCCCCTTATTCGCCCCTTCCTGTCCCACCTGGGACCCTGGCTCCTCTACCTTGCCTGAGCCTCGGACACGACTTCCTGCTTCCCCACTGGAATCGGAACTCTCTCTGCTTTCCCCTGTGCTCGGGGATGGGCTTGAACTCAGGAGGGGAGGGACTTCGCGATATCCCCTGTCCCTCACATCACCCTATCTCCCCATAGGAGACAACCCTTATGCATGGACAATTCGTGCTGCCTTGTCGCATAAGGCCTGAATTTTTCTTCATGCGGACCACCTGGCCACCCCCTCCCCACCCAAGTGAGCACACGGGAGAGAACAGCATCTTTCCTCGTTTTCTCAGCTATGTCAGTAGCTGTTACAGGAGCCCCCGGAAGTGTTTCTAGCATCATAATGTGCTCTGCTGGAGCAGGATCCTCATTGCTCCCGCCAGGAAGGGGCAATCGACTCAGCGCATCAGCATGGCACAACTGTTTCCCCGGCACATGGGTCAAGGTGTACTGGAACCCATTCAGGAATATTGACCAACGCAACATTCTGGGGGAGAGAATTTGTGGCGTTTGTTTGTTTGGGTTGAACAACCCTAACAGTGGTTTGTGGTCCGTTTGAATGGAGAAATGGCGACCGTACAAATAATCATAGAACCTTTTGATTCCTGACACAATTGCTAGTGCCTCTTTATCAATTTGAGCATAGTTGCGCTCCGTGGGTGACAACGTACGGGAATAGAAAGAGATGGGCTTTTCCGACCCATCCGGTTCCCTATGACTCAGCACAGCCCCCAGGCCGTATTGAGAGGCATCACATGCCAGGACCAGCGGCTTCGACTCATCATAATGAGCAAGGACGCTCCTGCTACTCAGCATTTCTCGCAAGGAGTCAAAAGCCTTCTGCTGCTCCCGCCCCCAGCGCCACACATTCTTTTTCTGCAAAAGTCTATGTAATGGTTCAGCTACCGAAGCTTTCTGGGGTAAGAACGAATGATAAAAGTTAATAACTCTCACGGCACACATTCCCATAACATGGATGCGGCCTGCTGAGTACGACTGCAAGGTTGCCGGGAAGGGCTCCAGAGGGGGCAACTTACCCCTGGGGAAGAATGTCTTCGCGGTCTGGTCTGACACGATGGTGAATGCAGATCCGGAGTCCACCTCCATGTCGCACTGCTGACCCTCAATCTTCACCTTGACGTGTGCCTTGCCTTGCGCTGGAAACTGCACGGCCCTCCCGTTGATCTCCGTTACGTAGTGGCAGTCCTTTAGAAAACGAGGTGCTGTGGGCGGTCTGCGATGCTCCAGTCTAGGTGCTCCTGTCGCTCCCGACACCGCCGATCTACAGACCCTGGCGATGTGACCCGTCTTTCCGCACGTCCGGCACATAGCATCCCTGAAACGACAACTCTTCCGCTCATGGTTCCACAACCTGGGCAACTGCCTCGGCGATCTTTGTGCACTGTGCAGGCCTGACGCACCAACTCGACCCCACGGACTGGGCTCTGGCTCGGAGTAGCCTCTAGCTCGTCCATGGCATGCGCAACTTCTATCTGTGGCTTAGTGGCCTTGCGACTGGCATCAAGCTCCTCTCTTTCATAATTCTCCGTGGCGGTGGCCTCCTTCAAGGCTGAAGCAAGGGTAACCTCTTCTTTAGCCACGATGCGTCTTCTGGCTTTCTTGCTGCTCAGACCACCAATAAACCGATCCAGGAGAGTCTCTTCCAGATTTTGAAAGCCGCAGTGCTGAGCGAGCTTCCGGAGTTCAGCCAGAAATGCGGATACAGACTCCCCAGCACGCTGCTGCCTCTTATGGAACTCCATCCGCCGGGCCATCTTGGTCTCAGTAGGCGCCAAGTGGCTTGTTAGGCAGGCAAGAATATCTTTGAGAGATGTCTCACTCAGCTTCGCTGGAGCAAGTAATGCCTTGGCCAGCTTGAAGGTCTCGGGCCCACAGTAGCTCAGGAATGTGGCCCTTCTTTTGCTGGCATCGGTGATCCCTTGAGCCACTGCAAAGAACTCGAAGCGTTCGACGTAGTCTTCCCATGTGTGGGGCTCTGATAGCTGGAAGGGCTCCAATACCCTTGGACTCTCCATTGTCCTAGCGGGCAGGGTCGTCTTCTCAGCTGGCCAGTGAGTCTTGTTCTACGCTGCAATCCGGACTCTGAGGCAGGGCTGTGTTTAACCGCTCCTCAGCATTCCGGATCCCACCTTCGTCGCCAGTAGTTGTGACGTGGGGTTTGTGATTTCAGCTCTCTTGACATAATATGCTGGAGGCAGTTCTCTAGTAACAGCTCTTTATTAAAGTGAACAAGACTGACTGTGAGGGCAGGAAGGCTACATTTATAGGGACAGGGGACTAGCTAGGAAGGGATACATTTTGGAGGGAACAATATCAGGCAATCACCGTGCTGCCTTTTGGAGGGAACCAATAAGACAGAGGATCCAAATACAGCAGTTTAAATGAACCAATAGTAGCTGTACCCTCTGGAACCAAAAGGCAGTTACTTTATCCTAATGCAAATACAGACAATAATAATACAGATATAAAATCCTTTGACTCAATACACAACAGGTGATTCAAGATTCTACAAATAACAATGTTAACAAACAGGAACTGATGACAATAGGCATAGTCCATATACAATTATAGATCAGTGCCAAACAAATAAAAAGATTAAAACCAAAATAAATAAACCACAGGTATGTGAATGCATGGAGGTACATGGAAGATAGTGATTAGAACTATAGTATAAACATAATTGTTAAGCAAGAGGTGGTTATAAAACATGGACCCTATTATATCAAGGGAAAGTAAAGTATTCAAATACCCTGAGTCACTGGATCAGTCATAATTGTTTGTGGGCTGAACGCAGGTCCTTGGCCATTTTTCTCCTAGCTTACAAATGAAATAAGTCAAACCAAACAGGTCATTTTATCGTTGATCCCTAAGGATCAAACTCAACTTCTTAGTCAGGTTTTCCAGCAGAGCAGTTCCCCACCACCTATTCTACTCCAGCGAATCCGTGAAAATTGTCCTCCCCTCTTTCCATTGCAGTTTCTGGTTTGGATTGTCAGCCTTTCTAAGAAGGAGCAGCCTGAATCCAGGCTGGTGAGAATTAGTATGACTAGAACTAGGCCATGAAAACAGAAGGCTAGCTGAGTAAGAATGTTATTCACGTTGCTGTTCTTATTAAAGGTAAAGGGGCCCCTGACCATCAGATCCAGCCGTGTCCGACTCTGGGGTTGCGACGCTCATCTCGCTCTATAGGCCGAGGGAGCCGGCGTTTGTCCGCAGACAGCTTCCGGGTCATGTGGCCAGCATGACAAAGCTGCTTCTGGCGAACCAGAGCAGCACGCGGAAACACCGTTTACCTTCCCGCCGGAGCGGTCCCTATTTATCTACTTGCACTTTGATGTGCTTTCGAACTGCTAGGTGGGCAGGAGCTGGGACTGAGGAACGGGAGCTCACCCCGTTGCAAGGATTCGAACCGCCGACCTTCTGATCAGCAAGCCCTATTTCTGTGGTTTAACCCACAGCGCCACTTATTACTGGCTTATAAATCCCTTATAGGGATGCAGGTGGCGCTGTGGTCTAAACCACCAAGCCTCTTGGGCTTGCCAATTGGAAGGTCGGCAGTTTGAATCTGTGTTATGGGGTGAGCTTCCCTAGCTTTGTCCCAGCTTCTGCCAACCTAGCAGTCCAAAAACATACCAATGCTAGTAGATAAATAAGTAGTGGAAAGGCAAATGGTGTTTCCATGCATTCTGGCTTCTGTCACGGTATCCTGTTACGCCAGAAGCGGTTTAGTCATTCTGGCCAGGTGACCCGGAAAGCTGTCAGCCTGAAATCTTAGATGAGTGCCACACCCCAGAGTCAAATTCGACTGGACTTAACCGTCCAGGGGTCCTTTAACTTTACCTTTATAAATTCCTTATTTTTCTGGTTGGGAATGAATTTTCAATTGTTCTTTTTTGTTTTCTAAATGTACACTTTAAGTAGAATCCCCTAAGTCACATTTGTTTGTATTCAAACTTAGTATTTCTTTTAAAAGGATAATGCAGCTTTCTCAAGAAATAAACAACCATTTACCAAGCTGCTGTAAGGAAATACTGCAGAGAGCTATAAAAGCGGAAGTGCAGCTTTTAAAAATTCGCTATCAGATGTATCAACAGCACTGCTGGCAGACATACATTAATTCCATGGACAAAAAGAAATCTGTAAATGGGTATGTATGAAATAGTTTCTGGTGCGGGAGGTGGGCTGTTAACGGACTATGGGCAGAACACCAAATATAATACAAACATTTTCAGTATAATCCATGCATATTTACTCGTTGTATTCATAGCATTGTATTGTAAGGCTAAGAGCTGCTGTATCTGTGGGACCTGGCTGAAAGTCAGGTAGGAGGGAAGAGTTGAGTTAAAGGCATAAATATTTTGTCCAATGACTCCAAAGAAAGCAAACTACTCAAGGAAGTTAGCCTTTTTACAACAGTTTCAGAAAAGTATTTGGAATAACTGTTTAGTGAGTCAATAAATTTAGCATGGAGATTTAGGCATGAGGCTGAATGCATCTATATTCATGTTAGTATTTCCTTAGTTTTTTCTTTCAAATGCAACTCCTGCCATGTTAGAGTTTTCTCAAAAGCTCCCTATGTTTTGGCAAAGAACTTCCTATTCCAGAGAAACAAAAGGATTCTGAGATGTTACTTCATAAGAGAAGTCACTAACTAAACAGTTCCTTCCCTTTATGTGGTTACCTGGAAAGAGAAAATTTGATGTGCAGTGCCTAAAGGTAAAGGGATTTCTGACTGTTAGGTCCAGTTGCAAGGCATCATCAAATAAAGGTTGCTTGTTTCCATGTGCTTTTTTAAAAATATGAATACTGTAATGTAGTTTGGCCCTCAGAAGAGAACAAAGGATTGGACTTAAATAGGTGTTTTGCAGCAGTGGCAGATGTTTTTACAAGATCCCTTTACCATCTTCTGAACTGTAGGTGGGCACAAATGACAAGAGGAATTCCCTTGTCACCCAGGAGGTCTCCACCAGGTAACAAATGGGTGGCCTTGAACAAGCAGGGACATAGGACTAAGCTATGCAGACAGTTCATGGAGCTCCTCTTTTCCCTACTTCTCCTAGGATAATGCAATCCCTAGAAACTGCTACAAAATCTCTGTTTAGTCCAGTGCTCAAAATTATCCAGGCACGTTTTGCCTGGGAGAAGTTACAGGAGTGTCCACAAACTTTTTGGATCTGAAACACGTCAAGCCTTTTGTATGTTGCACATTCAATATGAAAATATTGACTTTGATAACGAAGGCAATGTGCAATCAGTGACTTTCATTGATTGGTCTCACCAGTGGATATCTGCACAGCCCTTTAGCACCTCTCCATGGGAGGTTTTTGAGATTTGCTGCTAACTTGATCTTTCAGAAATGGTCATAACTCATTATCATACCTAAAATATTTCCAAATTATATTAAAGGCAAGATTCTTCTGACACATTGAGAACTGATAAAAAATAGACAGTGGCTAAACAAATGTCAAATCAATGAATATACATTTGATTATTTTTTCAGTTCTACCCTTGGGACAGGAAAATCCGTGTCTCAGGTGTCATTGCCACAGAATATGGAAGTTTCTTCACCCCCTTTAGTAAGTCTTCTACATACTTCATTTCAACACTACCTTAAGGATTCTTGTAAACTTTCAAAATGGTTTATTTTGAAGGCTGATTTTACATTTCAATTTCTCTATTAAACATAAATATAAACTTGTTACAGCAATGGGGTATAATATGGTCAGTATAAAGCAGAACCATTATATCAGCCTCAAAAATAAATACCACAAGGCAGATTGCTCATTGAAGACTTAGTATATTTTAAGTGAGTGTATGTGTATGCTTTCACTGTTTTGGTTAAATTTCTGTTTCAAAAAGCGTAACTTTTCTGTTTGGAAATTACAAGTTCTTTTTTTTAATGATAGTTTTTATTGATTTTATACATTCAAAAATAAAGAAAAAAAACAACAACAAGAAGAAAATCAACAGAGAAAAGTGAACATACCAAAAAACACACACCACACAATAAGAATACCTATAATCATTTTAACTTTCTTCTAACTCTTCAAACCATTATTTCTGGGACTTCCCCAAGTCCCGCCTAACTGATTTCCTTTTCCAATCTTTTTTAGCAGTTTCCTAATAATCCTTTTAAACATTTTGCAAAACTATCTCCATATCTTTCCATCAAAACAACTATATTACACTCATCTATACTTTCTTTCTAGCATCTACTTTCATCCCTATTGCCTAATAAGAATAAAATGGTGCTTCTCTGAATTGTGAAGCAGGAAATAATTGTTCTAAAACTGGCCTGTGTTTGAAGAAGTTGGCACTGAAAAGCTGTCTGTTGAGCAAAAATTTAAATTTGAAGTACTGTTGTTGTTTTTTAACTTTAGGTTATGTGTCAAAAGGAGGATGGTGAAAACAGTGGCTCTGATTTGTCCCTTTCCAACAAAACCTCTGAAGAAAAGAAAAATGAACTTATGGAAAATAGTAAGTTAAATATTTTTAAATACTGGGTGAAATTAATTACATTGTAACTCTTTGTCGTCTGAACTATACCAGGCATTAAATATGACATGTAAGTAGTTAAATATTCACAATTTTCAAAATTCCAATCAGAATGTTCCTAATTGGGGAGTGGATTTGATTTCAGGCAAAGTGACACTAGGAAGGGGCACCTCTAGTAGTAGTGGTGCCAAAGTAACATAATGTATAGCAGGGTGGGTGTGATTTAAATCAAATTCATTTAAATCACTACTCAGTAAGACTTGATTTAAATCATTTTTTTTCAGAAAGACTCATTCTTGCTGGTACAATCTTAATACTTACAACCAGATGAAGGTTTCATTTTTAGAATAATGATTTTTCAGAGTAGTTTTTACAGTTATATCAAAAGTTACTGATTTGGTTATACTGTACAATTAGAAATACATAGACAGGTAATTATGAAATTATTGTGAGATTTAATAAGTTAACTGTATATATTTGGACAGCTTTTCTGCTGTACTTTATTGGAAGGAGAAAAATAACCATTTCCGTAATAACAATTTTAACAATTTATTCAACTAAAACAATAACATTATAGTATATGCATCCATGTTTGTTAACCAATGTGGTTAAACAATTAAAAAATAAAATAAGCTGAGTTTTAACACACATGAAAAACTTAAAACAAATATTTATTTCTTGATAAATAGCCTTTGGACTACAGTCATACCTTGGGTTACGTGCGCTTCAGGTTGCGTACTTTCGGGTTACGAACGTGGGCGATCCGGAAGTGTTTACTTCTGGGTTCACCGCATGCGCAGAAGCGTTCTGCGCAGTTCACACATGCACAGAAGTGTTCTGAGCAGTTCGCACATGCGCAGAAGCGCGCTATTGCACTTTTGTGAAAGCGCTGTTTGGGTTACGTACTTTTCGGGTTGCGAATGGCACCCCGGAATGGATCAGGTACGTAACCCAAGGTACTACTATATAATGTAACTTAAATAGAAAACTATCTTTTGAAAGATTTTTCCTCCAAAAGCATTTTATTTTAAAAATCCAGTTTACCGTATTTTCCTGTGTATAGGACGCCCCCTATTTGGGGGGACTCCAAATTAAGAAAATGGGGGGAAATTGCTCTGACTTGTTGAGCTTTTTTGGGGGGGGGAGGATTGCCCAGAGGGTAACAGTCGCACATGTCTAACATGCTGCCTATCAGCTGTTCCCTCGCTGGCAATCGCTGTGCTTTGGGGGGGGCAGAGTGGTGAAGCTTTTTTAAAAATTACTTTTAGCACTTTTCGCCTTTTCTGCAGGGCATTCTTAGTCTGCTTGCCTCCTCCCACTCTGCCCACCCCACAGCTGGGAAGGAGGCTGAAGGCAGTCTGTTTCTGCTGCGTGGAGTCCGGGCGGCAGCTTGGCATGACCAGCACTGCTGCTCCAGTTGGCCGTGGCGATAGAAGATATCTCACCCCTCCACAGCTTTTTCGCGGGTCCTCCTTAGTCTGCTCTCCTCCTCCCCCTCTGCTTGCCCTACAGCTGGGGGTGAGGCTGCTGGCGGTCCATTTTGTTCAATTTCTGTTAATTGGTTCTCATGGGAAACTTACAGATTCTTGCTTCATACAATTAACTCAAGGCAGTGTCAATTTACTCTTGGCAGAAAGCCAATGTCTGCCTGGCCTGGAAACTACTCTCTGATTGGTTAATGACCAGCACTGAACTCTGTTATCTAGGAATGCTAGCACAATTGTTTCTTGTTGGGTGTTAGGAGTAGGAGTGCTGCGTATGGTTGGAGAGAGAGAGAGACAGAGAGGATTTATTTTGCTTTGCTTTGTATGCAGAAACTGCTGGTTTTATTTTCTTTTAATAAATCCTGTAAATAGTTATTCTACGTCTAGCCGACTAGTCATTTCCACCTCAACTAGCTTCTGTGCTGTGCAGGAAAACTCTGCTACGTTTGGGCTAAAGCCACTAGAGCTATGCCTGACACTTCAAAATTCTAAGACGTTTGTGCCGCGAGGAGTCTGCGCCTGGCTACTCGTGAGCGGCGCTGCAGTTGTAGGGCGGGATGAGGGGGAGTTGTAGGGCGCGCAATTGGCGATGCCGCTGCAGTTGTCCATGGTGATCAAAGATGTCTCTCCCCTCGTTCCACTCAGCCCGCCCTAAAACTGCAGCGCTACTCACGAGTAGCCAGGCACAGACTCTTCACGGCACAAACGGACCAGCAGCAGCCTCACCCCTAGCTGTAGGGCAAGCAGGGGAGGAGGAGGACAGCAGACTAAGGAGGACCCGCGAAAAAGCCGTGGAGTGGCAGCGCCACATACACCTCCTCCCAAGCACCATGCAGAACAAAGACTGGTAATTACTGAGTAAAAGGTAAAGGGACCCCTGACCATTAGGTCCAGTTGCGGACGACTCTGGGGTTGCAGCACTCATCTCGCTTTACTGGCCGAGGGAGCCGGCGTACAGCTTCTGGGTCATGTGGCCAGCATAACTAAGCCGCTTCTGGCGAACCAGAGCAGCGCACGGAAACACTGTTTACCTTCCCGCCGGAGCGGTACCTATTTATCTACTTGCACTGTGTGCTTTCGAACTGCTAGGTGGGCAGGAGCTGGGACCGAACAACGGGAGCTCACCCCGTCACGGGGATTCGAACCGCCAACCTTCCGATCAGCAAGGCCTAGGCTCTGTGGTTTAACCCACAGCGCCACCCGCGCCCCGCAATTACTGAGTAGAACAGTGCTTTTCCTTGCTATTTGGTTCATAGTCATAGTTTGCCACAATAATACGTGGCTTATTGAGTCATATTTATAGCGCTTACCTTAAATGTCAGATGTTGTATTTATCTTTAAAAAAAATAACCCAAGCTTTAACTCACTGTGTTTTGATCTCACAGATTTAGTCTGTAGACATTGTAAATGTATGGTAGGCTCTTGCATTAAGTTCAGATTTATTTTTAAGCTGTTTTTTTTTAGAGAGACTCCTGACATAATTAAAATCTTAATTAAAAAATTATTTTTACCGGACCTTCAATTGGCGTAGATATTGGTATACGCTCTCCTGAATCCTGTTCAGCAAATTTTGTGCGTTTGGCAAATTTTAAAGACAAGGCTCTGAAGATGGGCCCAGGACTGCTTACCTTTTTTCTACCTGTTCTGAGCTTACCTGTGTGTTGTGTGTTTAATATTTACATCTGTTTCAAGGTTCTTCAGATACTCAAGAAATCAGTGAAGGCTGGTTTGATGCTACAGAGAACCTGACAGGAACTGATTCTTCACTGCCACTTACAGATCAGTTAAAGCCATGTGGTACATCAGGTGAATGTTGACTGTATTGGTTTGGGAATAGCACTGATACGACTTCTGAGCTTTGGTTACCTTTGTTCCCACACAAATATCTACCCCTGCACAGATTCAGTTTTAGAAACGTTCTAAACGGTTTAGCTAGGTAGCTGGTGCTCACATCTCTTCAAGGCAAGGGGCGTCATCTCTAGTGTATGCAGATACCCTAAGAAACTGGGTGATATCCCCCATGATACTCTTGCGGAGAAGCTAGTAAAATGTGGGCTGGACAGGGTCACTGTTAGGTGGATTTGTAGTTTCTCCCCAGCCTTCCTAGGGGCCAGTTTGGGCTCAGCATTTTGAATCCTCTTGGTCCTTTTTGTTTCCTCTGCGTGTTCTTCTTAGCCTCCAGTGTCTGTCATTCTACCTGTCTAAGGATTCTTCAACAGCTCTGCCACAGGATGGAACTCAGGCTCTAGTAGGAATTACATCAGCTTCCTTTTTAAGTTTGTTGCCTCTTGCCTTTGGAGCAGCAGGATGATTATAATCTCCTTGCACTCCACAAAAAAAAAAAAAACTTTTGCAGTAAATATTACTGTTTTGTTCTGGTGTATTCCCTGTGGGAAATGATAAGGCAAGCAAAGTAAAATCTTTTTTTTTCAGTGACACGCATAGCATGAAAAAGGACATGCTTTCCCAGTCCTTTGAAATTTCTGAAACAGTGGTGCTAAACAGAGGTTTTTGCTGATCAGTGGTGAAACAGTGGTGCTAAACAGAGGTCTAGGGCTTGCTGATCAGAAGGTCATTTTTATGTTGGAGATGAGAAAAAAAATCTTAATTGCTAATTTTATTGTAATCATAAGTATACCTTGTAACGAGCAGCCCCCAATTACTGATTCCTGTAATAAATTTTGTGTTGGCTACTTCTTTTGCTAACTGGTTCTAGTACCCAAATCTACATCTTTGCAGGACATGCAACTTTTTTAAAAAAAGGGGAGGGGGAATGGCTTGTATGAGAGCTCTGTTTAATGTTCTAATATGTCTAGCTATTCTTTTACATACTGATCCTGAGCTGAACTTGTGAGTTTTTATTGTAAGAGGTCAGACACAAACTGTAAAAATAGAGCAAATGGCAATTTTTACAGTTCTAATCAAAGTCTTGGTAATAGGTCCTTTGCATTCTGAGAAACTGTGACCTAATGTATGACCATAAAAAGAATTCTAGAAGGGATTTTTTCTTCTTAACCATTTCTGAATGCCTTTTCCGTCTTCAGTATTGATGCTTTATTTATGCAGTTAAATTTCTTTTTCTTTTCAAAATATACATGCTGAGTTATGCATTATTGTTGTATTCTACTCTTCTAGAAACACAAACTATAAAAGACACAAAAAAGGAGCTAAAGAACATAAATAGTGTTCATGTTGCAAATTTAAGTCCCTTAGTATCAGAGGTAAGTCAACATATATTTCAATATAATAATGTATTTCACCGAATGCTATTTTTTAACCTGTGTCAGTGAAAAGTCTTTTTGTCTATTTCAGGTTGATCTGTGGCTTCATTTCAAGAAGTATAATGTTTCTGATATTTCCATTTGTGGATATTCTGCCAATCACAGGTACTGTATAATATACTGTAATTTTTCGCTTGCATGATTTCAGAACTGAAGCACATTCGGTGAAAGACAGTAGGCCAGCAATCACAATCTTACATGGGGGGCTGGGGGGGGGGGGTAAATAAATAAATAAATAAATGGAGAGATGGGGAAACCCTCTGCTCTCCATTTATTTGTTCCTTTGTGTGTGCACCCAGCGTGTTTTCCTTGGTTACTGGGCTTTGGGATGGGAGTGAGCTATGGCAGCATCCCCAAGCCCTTGCACTGCCTTCCCAAACCAGGTAAGCATGGCAGTGGCTTCTGGGAAGGAGGGTGTGGGGGGGGGGCTATGAGAGCACCCCAGAGGCCAGCAAGAAAGGGGCTGCTTCGCTCTTGGAAGCTCTTGGGGCCCTCGCACAACCTTCCCAGGCCCTGGTAAGCAGCCCTCTGCCTCTTAGAAGGGCAGTTTGTGTTATTTTGCCTTTGCTTGTGAATCCCCGGAACCAAACCCTCACATAAGTGGCAGGCCCGCAGTATTTCCATTATTAATGGATGATTTGTAGGATCCTAGGGATCTATCAGGGACCCAGGTGGTGCTGTGGGTTAAACCACAGAGTCTAGGGCTTGCTGATCAGAAGGTCGGCGGTTCGAATCCCCGCAACGGGGTGAGCTCCCGTTGCTCGGTCCCAGCTCCTGTCCACCTAGCAGTTTGAAAGCACATCAAAAAGTGCAAGTAGATAAATAGGGACCGCTCCGGCGGGAAGTTAAACGCCGTTTCCGTGCGCTGCTCTGGTTTTGCCAGAAGCAGCCTTGTCATGCTGTTCCTGCTCAGAGCCTAAGTCGTGTGTGCGCACGTGGCTCCCCTTAAGAAGGGGAGGTGTGACATAGTTCTGTAGTGTTGTTTATCTATGTTGCCAAAGGCCTGTTGAGAGGGGCAAGAAAGTAAATGGGCTTAGTTGATCCTTTTGCATAGGAGAAAGGATTATACCTCTAACACAGGCAGATGTTTTGGGACTACAACTCCCATCATCCCTAGCTAACAGGACCAGTTGTCAAGGATGATGGAAATTGTAGTCTCAAAACATCTGGAGGGCCGAGTTTGGGGATGCCTGCTCTAACGTTTTGGTTTACAGTTGAAGAGGCATATTGGATAGGTCTTAAATTTTCCATTTTTCTTAATTTTGGCACATCTTTTTCATTCTAGATATGCTTTCCTTGGTTTTAGAACAGCCTGTGATGCAAAGCTGGCAGTGAAAGAAATGAATGAGAGAGAAATAAAGGGGCAAGCGGTAAAGATTCAACTTGTAAAGACAGCAAAAGAAAATGGGCTCCCAGATTATCAGAGTTATGTGAAACCAGAGTATGGAAACAAAGAACCACGTTATAGCTGTGAAAAGAATATGGAAAATAGCAATAACTGTAATGTGACATTTCATGCACCCACTTCGGCCTCAGCTACTTGGAAAATGTCTGACATCTCTTCAAAAGGGCCCAATATCTCCAAAAGTCCTTTAAGGTTACCTTTACCTTCGGAAAGTGATCCCCGGCCTCTCTTGGACTCTTCAAAAGTGTCTCTTGATGCTTCAGCCCCTTACAAAGTACCCAAGCCCGATCTCAAATCTTCTAAACTTTCATCAGAAAGTACACATCTTGAAATGGATCAAGAGGTAACTTCCCCCCCCTTTTGGAATGTATGTCAAAACATCTTTTAAAACACAATGCATGCATTCTTTTTTTGTAAGGATAAGACTGACTGCTTAACACAATATTTAAGTGGCTGGGTGCAGGGCATAGGATTGGCTGCTTCATTGTGGAGCAAACTGCCCCAACCCCACTGAATCTAAGCAATGGTTAACTTAGTCTAGCACAGGCATCCCCAAACCTTGGCCCTCCAGATGTTTTGGACTACAATTCCCATCATCCCTGACCACTGGTCCTGTTAGCTAGGGATCATGGGAGTTGTAGGCCAAAACATCTGGAGGGCCGCAGTTTGGGGGTGCCTGGTCTAGCACCACCATTGATCACGCTTTGGGGTAGAAGTAGGATACTTGTTAAGGTTGGTGTTGGGGGGGATGCAGGGGCTGCTGCTGCTGCCTTGCTACTTTTCTCCCAGCCTGACCAGATGAAGGTGTGGGCAGGTGAGAAACGATGAGACCGTGAGTATGTTGGAAGACTCCCCAGGGTCTGCATAAAAGGCAAGATGCGGCAACAGTAGAGAGAGGTCCTGGGTGGGATGTGAAGGATTTACAGACCACAGGCAGGCTGCAGAGCAAGGAAAGTGAGGCAGAAAACCTGAACCAGGGTTGGATTGCAAGGAATGGGAAAGCTCCAATTGCAGATTACATTCATACAGTTACTGTGTTTAGACCTGGCAGGGGATAATTTGCTCATCACGTGGCATGGAATTGGGATGGGACAGCTGCCTCCCCTCCACCTAACCATGATGAAGTGGTTGACACAGTTACTTTTGAATAGTACGCACTCAGGTTGAAAGGTAAATCCACACAAGGTGTTCTGTGAGTAGAGGCTCCCATATTTTTTTTGCAAATGTAGTGGGAAGCATTTTCTAACATTTTATTGAATACTAGCTGGCCCTGCCATGCGTTGCTGTGGCTCAGTCTGAGTCCCCCTTCAGACCCCCCTCACCTTCAGAGTCCCCCTGTTTTACGCGTATTCTGTTTACACAGACGCATCCCTGTGACTCCAACCCATTACCTATCCTGCCCCCACCCCACCCCCGGCTCATCCCTGTGATCGGGCCCACCGTGTCCCGACCCATGACCTAGGCTGCCCCCTCTCCCCCAGCCCCCCAGCAAGCCCCCACCTCCACAACGGCCTAGTCTGCAAAGCCGAGCCGAGATACAGTGGAAAGTGAAGCTTTCCTAGGTGCAGTACCAGTGTAGCTGTTGCTAGAGGGCGCTGTTGTGGAATCTCTCCTGTGTTCCCAGGAGATTTGTGAGTTCTGAAACACTGGGTTTGGGGTTTTTTACCTGGCATAGGTGACACATCTGTCTTTGAAAACGGTATGGGGTCACTCGGGTAGGCACATTTGACTTTGTGTCCAAATTTCAACGCTATCGGTCAAGCGGTTTTGTTGAACATTTGAGACGACGGAACATACCCAGTTTACATTTATATATATATAGATTTGTTTCAGTTTTAGCTTTCCTTAGTTCTTCAATACAAATGCAGTTTTTCCTTATTTTGTGCATTAAGTAGCTCATGTCATATTTGCCTAGGATATTGCAGGGGGCCTCTTACCGTTGGGTTCCGTACAGTTTGTTCCAAATCCATCCGCTACCTTTATACCACCAAATGCATTAAACTTGAGAAGCTTCCGTAAAGTGGTGAAGAAGCTGGAAGATCTATATCCAGAGCTTCATAGGCAAGTATACTTTTTAATGGTGGGATTCAGAAGAATTTTTTCACTGAAATTCCCTGGAGGTTCTCATCTCCTTTTCTCCTTCTCTTTTAGAGACAATATTTTGGATGCTTTGGTAGAGATAAAAGAAAACAAGGGTTTGCTTAGTGGCTTATCACTTAGCTCTATTGTGCAAATGACTTCATCACTTCTGGAAAAGAGATTTGGATGTAAATCTGAGGGAAAGCAAAATAATATGAGAAATAAGCAGGTGAGTATACCCAAACTACCTTCAAATTCTAATATTGCATACATCTTAACTTGGCAGATATCTGGTCATTTTCTTTGATCAAAAATAGAATGTGGGCCTCCAGACCTCTGTCTTGCCCCTAGAGCTCTCTCCAGGCCACACCTCTCTTCAAGTGCCTCTGTTTGGTCAATGTGTATTCCTGAACTGTGACCAGAATCTCTTGCTTGACCAGATGAGGAGATTTTCATGTAGAGAACTGATTTTTGCATGGCTGGTATGTACCCTATTGTGAAAAAAAACGAGAGTTGCTTTTGTTGCTCAATTCACTGTTCCACTAGCTGTAGTTCCCAGAAAGTTGCTTGTAATGGAATTCAACAAACCAACAACACCAGAACTGGCTTTGGCTTATGAATATAAAGGACAATTTTACTACTAAACAATGAGCAAACTAAAGTGCAATGTGCATAACCAAGCCTGGGGATACTCATAAACATAGAATGAACTAATGTCTCTCTCGTTGCTACACCGGTTGTGTATGCAGTAAGTATTTCATTACACGGCTGGAACAAATAAATCGTTCTTCAAATAGTCATTCACTGGAAGCACAAAGCCATTCATGTAGGAGCGGTTCCGAGAAAGCATTCTTCGAGTAGTTGTTTGCTGGAAGTGCAAAGCCATATATGTAGGAGCGGTTGCAGGAAAACAACTCCACACTGCTCCCACGTTAAAAGTGATACAAATGGTCAATTGAAGCCAAATTGATGAGACCTGTTCTCCGGATATTATCCAGGTTTTGCAGCAAGCTTCATCAGTCAATAATGCTAATCACTCAACACGGTTTGCTCAAGACAAAAGGTTACACAAAAAGGTTTCACAGGCGAACTATGTTGAGTGATCAACACGTGTTGAGTGCACTGAACACTTTTAAAGCTTAGGGGATATACTGACCTTCCTATGTATGAAAGAAACAGAGAATTGCAAGTTTGCTCACCTCTGCTATTTGGGAAATAGCCAACAAGTGTTCCAAGACTTTGTATGGTGGATGGTAAGCCCTAAATACTGAAAGCTTTTAATCTGTTCAAGCGCATGATCATTGAGGATCCATCTACCGTATATGGGAAAAATATATTTCCAAAAACCATGATTTATTTTTTTTTAAATCGCTTGTCGCTTTCAAGACAATAATCTGAAAACTTCCTCAATTGAGGTTTTAAGCCAGATTTGGAGTATGAGAGGATAAGCAGTGCCATCTGTATACAGTAGAAGTGGGGTTGCTTCTTGCCCCCAGCTTGGGGCACTGTCCATCTGGGCCCATTAGGACTTTCTCTAAGTCATTAAAAAGAGATTAAGCAATAGGGGAACCCCTCTTAACATCATAATTTTGTTAGCCCCAACAGACCATATCTTACCTGCATACTGTATTACTTTCAATATATAAGGCTTTATAAGATAGAGGAGACTTTTGTCCTCCATCACCAAATGCAACTTTGACCATAATTTGGATCTAGGGATCGAGTCAATGAATCATAGAGTTGAAAGAGACCACAAGGGCCATCCAGTCCAACCCCCTGCCAAGCAGGAAACACCATCAAAGCATTCCTGACAGATGGCTGTCAAGCCTCCGCTTAAAGACCTCCAAAGAAGGAGACTCTACCACACTCCTTGGCAGCAAATTCCACTGTCGAACAGCTCTTCCTGTCAGGAAGTTCTTTCTAATGTTTAGGTGGAATCTTCTTTCTTGTAGCTTAAATCCATTGCTCCGTGTCTGCTTCTCTGGAGCAGCAGAAAACAATGGCAGATTTTAGGTCCACAAAGGCCACCACATATAGATGGCCTTGAAATAGTCAAATATATTTGTCTGCTAGGTGTAACAGCCCAATAATAGTGGTTGGATGTTGAGTAGTTTGCATGGAAAGCAGCCTTGGCTTCGTAGATTACTGTCCTCCAGAAAAGTTGACAATTTAATGTAAAGAAAACGGGCATATAATTTCCCTATTACGGGACAGTTATTGTTGAACCAGTTATGCCCTGTGAAATTTGCAGTTTGGCCTCCTGAATTTACGTTGTTTGTAAAGCGAGATGAGCACCGCAACCCCAGAGTCGTCCGCGACTGGACCTAATGGTCAGTGGTCCCTTTACCTTTACCTATGTCATTTTTTCTAATATGGCCAATTAGTAATGTGCTGCTTAAAGCAAAATTGGCCATATGTTTTTCAGCAAAACATATATTTAACTTTTGCCCCAGCTGGTGGCAGTGTTAAGCAGTGTCTCCTATTACCAGTTACAGGTAGATAGCCGTGTTGGTCTGCTGTAGTTGAAACAAAATAAAAAATTCCTTCCAGTAGCACCTTAGAGACCAACTAAGTTTTTCATTTGTGTGCATGCACACTTCTTCAGATACCATTTCCAGATACTATACTATTACCAGTTGGGCTAACTGAATAAGAACAGTCTCATTCTGTAGCCCTAACCCTGCTCCTGACATTCTTCCTTGGCTAGGACTGTGTAAACAAGGGGCAAGACTGGGATCTGCTGGTCTGCTCCCAGCAGATGTTGGCAGGAGGCTGTATTCTGCAAGGCTGCTCAAGTGACCTGCCAGACCCCCTGCTTTACTCAGCTCCCTCTGATCAGAATAGAGTTCCTAGCAACATCCTCTCCCATCTCTGGAAGAACTATACAACTCCCGTTGCCTTAAAAAAGCAAACAATATTTTACAGGGTCCATCTCATCCTGGATATAGTCTTTTTGCACCATTGCCTTCGGACAAGAGCTACAGAACAATTAGATCAAGAACGAATAGATTAAAAAACAGTTTCTATCCAAGAGCTATAACCATCTTAAATGCTGTAACTAAATAATATGATCCCGGGGAGTTGGAATGTGTGTGTGTGTGTGTGTGTGTGGCTGTAATTGTGTTTTTATTTTGTTTTTTATGGCATGGCAGTCAATTTTGTTGTACTATGTACAATGACAATAAAGTATCTATTCTATTCTATTCAAAGGTTTGTTCGTATTTCCATATAATCTCTTGGGTATTGAACAATTGCTTCTTTGCAGTAGAATGCAGATTTCCTTTTTAAAAAATAAATAGCATGTTTAAATTCATCTTCAAGTGACAAAAACCTGCTAGTTTTACAATATTTTTTCTATATATAGTGACTCTGCAGCTGTCTGTGAATCTCAACGTATTTTTTCTGGGTGTGTCTGTCACTGGCATGAATGAAAAGAAAAGCCATCATTGCAGGCCTGAAAAGAGAATGCACACTCAGTTGAGGAGCTCTAAGTGAATTTAAAGAGGAACGAAATGTTAGTTTATGGAAAACTCAGTTGTTTGGAAAATGTTCCAGCTTTCAAAGAGATGCACGTTTGCAAGGAACTGGTGGTCTTCTGCTCTTTTACTCTGCAATGAACAAAAATCTTTGCCCTAGGTAACTATTAAGCAAAAAGGTTCATCTTTTGTTTTGATAACCATATTTTGTGTTTGTCAGCTACTGTAATGTGAAACAACTTTAGAATATAATATGTAATTAAGAATCTGATGTGGCTGAAGTTTGTAGCTGCAGTTTGAATAAACATGTTTGGTTGTAGTAAGGTGTAAGATGTTTGTATTTTAATTGACAAGGGTCATATTTATTTGAAGCAAATAAAAACTGCTTCCCTCTTTTTTTTAAAAAATGCTGATACAAAATCAAATACATTTCACAGATATATCATTTTTTGTAGTTCTACACACTGGGAACAATCCAGCAAAAATTAAACATTTTTAACTACCATGAGTTCCAGTGGGAGAGAGAACCGTGCATTCTAACTTGTCCATTGTAATTGATGAGATTTTAAAGTGACTTTTCTCAGGGCTTCCTTCATGTATGACTCGCATTCTGTTTGACTGGGAGATCTTTCCAACCAGCAGGTCAAAGGTGGCATTCAGCTAAGCTCTACTCAGAGTGGACCCACTGGAATTAGGGGGCCTGACTGAATCAGGCTCATTCCAGTGGGTCTGCGCTGAGTTCAGTTTAGCTGACTACACCCAAACGTTCCAGGCTTGGTAATCTTCAGTAAGGAGGCCATCACACTCTAGGAATGCACAATCCAGCCATAAGCACAAAGCGGCAGCAGCAGCTTACCAGGAATAGGCAGACTGCTGTGGGAACAGGAGTTTGAATGGTGCCTTTCCCAGCATCCCTGACATGGACTGTGCTAGCTGAGGTGGGTGGGAGTTGGCTGGGCAGCACTGCATGGGCTTCCCCCAATGGCTTTCTCCATTCAAATGTTATGTGGTTTTCCACACAAAGCAACATCTTTTAATGTATTTTAAAGAAAAAGGTGAAGGAAACTTGTCCAGCTCCTTGCCTTCTAAATTCTTCTGCAGCTAGGTTTGAGTTAACCCTTTTTTTCTCCCAGAAGTCAGTAGTGGGATAGGAAAACTGGGCGGAAAACCATCAGTACATTTCAGATTGCACTCTAAGCAACCACCAATTAAACTTTTATTTTTGAGTTTTAAGCTTCAGGTATGATAATGCAGTTTTCTGCCAGGTACTCTTGACCTGTGGGACTGGCTTATGGCAGAAAAAGAAATTTATTGGGTAATAATAGCAACTGGCATAAATGTAAACATACCAGGTTTGGGACAGAAGCCTTATTACCAATAAACTTAACATTTCTAAGGATTTGGTCAAGGGACATTCATTCAGTACATGGGAGCAACACCTTTTTCAATTTTTTTAATTGATGTTTCATATATGGTATATTGAGGGAACTTGTATTTCAAATCTTTTTTTTAAAAAAAAAGGTGTAAAAAATAAATAGAAGGTATTTGAACACAAATAAATTCACACTTAAATGTATGCCTATAATATGCCCCAGGTTTCTGGAACTTGCAGTGAGTGACGAAGTACTGCTTGAGGTGAGATGACAACACTGCAAACACATCCCATATGGCATAGATAGAGCACCATCCACTAGGATGGGCAGGAGAAAGATTTTGGAAGCATAAAGTCAAAAGTGTTACTATATGGATGAAGACAAACACACAGAAACAGCAACCCATAGATGCACCAACTCCCCAGTATGGACACAACCCTTGTATTCCCTTCTAGGTCTCAGGAAGTGCTTAGTAGAATAATGTATTTGTAATTATGAACCTTTATTGTATGGCTAAATGCACACTTCTATTTACAGTGGACTCCCACTGGGAATGGGCTGCTAACCGTTGGCAAAAATGATGTTCTAAATGGTTATATTAGAAAGTCACTCGGGTAACAATTTGTTCCTCTGAACTGGGGAGTGCGTGTTTCTGTCTCGATAGCAGGTGCCCACTTTCTGAAATGCTCTGCACATCGTCATTCGTATGTGAACTTCAGAGGAATAAAATAGGTACTCCTGGAGGAAAAACTCGATATCGGCACAAAACATTAGAAATGGCTGTCAACCACAAAGGCATACCTTCATGCATAGAAATGTCTCTTCAATATTCAGAACTTTTTGGGTTGGACGTTTCAGAGGGGCGGGGAAGGTCATCTTCCTCTCGATCCAGAATCTCACCTGGAGGGTGACATTTGTTGCAACCTTCATCATTCATTCCCTCCCCTTTAAACATCCACTGTCGAGGAGTTCTGCAGAGCTCAAAACCTTGCTCACTGCTCACTAGTTTAATAACCACCTTCCATCCTGTAGCTTTGAGTCTGGCTTCTTTGCTCGTACGCCGAGCGAGTCCCTTTGCGAGGTTTCTTTCCCAAGCAGCAACTTCAGGTCTCCTCCTCTGCGCTCCCTTTGCGCACGGTGCTTGCGCCTGGCGAGGGTGCGCGCACGCGGCTCCCCTTTGCCGGGCTCTGCGCCCTCCTTAGCAACCAGGACCTTGCCGGGGGCGGGGGGCGTGGAAGGCGGAGAGGATTTCTTTCAGCTGAGCGATCCACGGGGCGATCCAATCAGAGCTTCCGCTCCCACGTGGCCCCTTCAGGAGCCGATCGCGTTCCGAAGAGCTCTGCCTCGGGGGGGGGGGGACGGGAAGGGGCGATCCTAGCTCGGCGCTCTTTCAAGAAGCTGGTACAGTACAGGGGATCCTCTTGACGCCTCTCGCGCGAGAGACATTTTCGAAGTGCTCCTCCAGGGGAGCCTCGCTCCTCGGCATGGATCGCGTCGCCCCTTTGCAGTGAAGTCCGCGGGAGTCGGCAGGCTCTTTCGCTCTCTCCAAGCCATGGCTTTGGCGAGGGTCGTCCAGCTGAAGCGCTTCGTGTGGCTCGTTCTGGGTGAGTGTTGCTTTGTGCCGATGCGCGTTTAGGAGACAAGGACTTTGCATAATGGAGGCACGGGACAAAGGTGATTGCTGCTCACACGCCGTAGTAATAGAGGAAGATCTTTGAAGACTTCCTGAGATAATGTCGGTTGGTATCCATCTAACAATTAACAGGATTTGCTAATACGTGACAATGACAATGTCTGTAATGCAGTCTAGAAGATTTCCCATCGAGCTAGCCCGGGTGTGAGTGTGAGAGTGAGGGTGGGTTGGCTTTGAGACATTTTACTTCCTCAAACCCTTTGGCTGTGATGTGAGCGCGTTGCTTCTTTTGTCCCCTTTAAGTGGTTTGATTGTACAAAATCTACTCTCTTCTGTTGAATTTGCACCCAGCTTCTGCTTTATTTTCCCACACACGAGTGGGCAGATGTGATACTTCCGTTAACCCCTGAAGTCAGTAAGTCTCCTCGAGCCAGCAGAGTTGAGGCAGGCATGCTACATCCCAAGGCAAGCCTGAGGCAGCCCCAGGGAGGGATTTGAACAGAGACTCACCAACACTGCAGGCCCTTTCACACATTACACACAACAAATCCAGGTTGGCCACCAGCTGCAGACCTGACAGCCAATCTTTGACATGTGCCCATATATGTGTTTTTTCCAGCACTTTAAATTTTTTAGATGGATGCAACCCTTCAATGCCAGTACAGGAATCTGAACATGTACTGTATAGAATGCATTTCTATTCCTAAAGTGCACATGGGAATAAAGGACAAGGCTTTTGCCTACACTGAGTCTGGTGGCTTTCTTGCATCCTTGAGCCACTCGCTTCCCGGAATTGGCTGCATGTAACAGACCATGGTTCTATAAATTATAAAACTTGTTTGTGCCACCCATGTAAATCCCTCTTCCTCTGCTCAAACCATTTGCCTGCAGACCTTTGTTGTTGTTTTATCTTTTTCCTTTCCGGGATTTGATTGTATTACAAATCATCTCTTGCAGCATATAGAAATCAACAGTGAAGGGAAGGTGCCTTGTGCTTTCAAGAAGCTAAGCATTCAGAAATATTGCTAGTATGTTTACATTAAGGTTACCAGACGTCCCCGTTTCCCGGGGACAGTCCCCAGATTTATAAATCAAGTCCTCTGACACAATCCTATTATTCCGACTCATTTCAATGAAGTGTCCCCGGATTCATTGAAAAAAATCTGGTAACCTTAGTTAGCGTGCATTGTAAGTCGGGGAGGGGAGATCTGCATCTGGCAGGAAACTAGATCCTTATCTCCCCTTACCCTGTGTGCCCACCTGTCAAAATGACATCATATAATTTATCCTGTACATTTTTATTCCTCAGCTTAAACTTTGTGCAGATGTGTGACTGCTCAAGTTTTCACCTTTCCAGGGAGTTGCTTAAAATTGACAAATATTTAGCCCATGACAAATTGTATCAAAAGCAAGCAAAGGTCTAACAGAAATGGCCACTTAAATTATAAGGGACGTACAGAAAAGGAAGATGGGTGTTTCCTGGTGGGGCTAGTAGGTTAATAGCCATCTTCTTACATGCTCATGGCTTGCTTTGTACTTGCTTTGTCCCACAGTGTCATTGAGCATGTTTACTGCACAGGTATTGCTCAGGTGTCCTGAGAAGGCTATGCTGTGAGCCAAGGATTTGCACCACTGTGTTTGCCTGCTGCCTGTGGCACTTGCAGTCAAGCGTGGTCCCTTTGGTATCACAATTTGCTATTGCAATAATGTTATACCAGTGGAAGAGATGACCCTGCCTTGCAGTGGAGGGTAAAAGTAAGTGACCTTTCTGCTCCCTTGCAGCGCTGCAAGTTTATGTGTTGCCTTATTGGTGGCAGTAATGCAAATCATTATTTGGTAGAATATGAAGTTAAATCTCTTTCCTTGGATTGGAAATGAAGCAAAGTAAAACAGCTGGATCACTGCAGGTCTTCAGCCTGTGGGTCAAAACCCACAAATGGATGGCAAGCAAGGCCATCCCAGGTGGGTCGTAACAAAGCTGGACTCTAGCTAAGGTTGATCAAACCAAAGGATCACTAAATGCAGTGTCTGGGCTAGAACACATTGTTTTGATGAGACACTCATTTCAACAATTTCCACGAATGCTGGCTGCAAAGAGGCAGGAGAATGGCAATATTCAGTATTTTTCAGTAAGAAAGGCTTTTCTGGCCAACTGTATGCCCCACCTTCCTATAGCTCTCTATGGAGTACGGACGCTCTGTTCACTTTCTGGTCTGTTTCTCTGGCTTTCTAGACTTCTTCCACAACTGGAAGTATGCTGGGACTATAATGCAGAAGTATGCTTGGTAGTGGGAAGAAGAAGGAAGTGTCTTCTTCAGAAGAGAAGCAGCAATAATCCCTTCCTCCACACGCTAAAATCTACCCCACCACTCAGAACTCAGCACATTCTTCCCTTGTACCACACCAGAACACAAGCTAAAAAACTAATTTGTGGGAGGGTATCTAGTGAAGACAAGCATCCGCTGTGGACACAGAGCCGCCAGGAATTAGGACAAGGAGTTGCAGAAAATAATCCTTGATCTCTGTTGTGGCACAACCTTAAAAGGGAAATTTCAGCAACTAATATTACCAAAGTTTTGGATATCAGTTAGTGACTTAGAATTGGCAAGTGAAGCAATCATTCACCCTGTGCCATTTGGTAGCACCTGTCTCCATGGACAGGCTTCTCAACAAAGGTGACCTTCTAAACAAAAACAAAACCCCAATTTGGTTGTACAAGGTGAGCTGTGAGTTAGCTTTTCACTTATCACCCCTCACTGGAATGAAATCTGAAATGACGTTTGCTCAGGTGTCTCATTGAAATGGTGAGTTTTTAAATCAATCAATCAATCACTGGTTTTCAATAGCTTCTCAGCCTTTTGGCTAAGAAAAAAATGTAAAAATCACGGATTTTCATTTCACAGTAATGCCAAAGTAGCACTATGTATATTGATTTGTGAATTACCATTTTAATATTAATAAAGTGTCTTATTAGTACTCTTAAGTTATAAATCAAATTTGAATCTGTGAAACTGGATAGTGTGGCACAGGATGGAAGTCAGAGGTGGGTCTGGGACGCTTTTATCTCAACATAATTTATACTGCTGATTTTACTCTAATTCTGCTAATGTTTTAAAACATTAGCAGAATTAGAGTAAAATCAGCAGTATAAATTATGTTGAGATAAAATGAGAAAGAGAGGTTGTAGAGTGATTAATGCCAATCAGAAGGTTGGCGGTTCGAATCCCCACGACTGGGTGAGCTCCCGTTGTTTGGTCCCTGCTCCTGCCCACCTAGCAGTTCGAAAGAACGTCAAAGTGCAAGTAGATAAATAGGTTCTTCTGCTCCGGCAGGAAGGTAAACGGTGTTTCCGTGTTTTTTGGGGGGGGGGCAAATTACGTCGTGATAATTAGGGTGTGCATTAGATTTGATGCCGCATTTACATTCAAGTAAATATGGTATGTGAAGAATCATTGTAAACAAATTAAAACATTAGCAGAATTAGAGTCAAATCAGCAGTATAAATTATGTTGAGATAAAATGAGAAAGAGAGGTTGTAGAGTGATTAAATTAAGCAGCAGAAATTGATAGAAAGTGCCATGGAAGTGGGGGGAGGGAAGTCAATGTTTTGGTGAATGTGAATGTGGAAAACTAATAATAAAAATCAATATGTGTTTTTGTTGTTTTTAAAATACATTGGTTCCAATTTGGTTTGTTTTTTACATTTAAAACCTCCAAGGCTCTTGTGAACCATGTTACTCCAGGGGTTTCCCTGTCAGCCCATTCCTCTTCCCTTTAAAATTTGAGGCAAGTATTGAAATCAATATGAAATATTGTTGTACACTTGCAGGCTTCTAGGGGGAATGCTTCAGTTACAATGCTGAAAAATGAAATTGTCATACAAACTGTGGGATTATTTTTGAGGTCAGGTCCATTGCCTTCCTTCTTTCTTGCTTCCTTCTGTGCACTTTCTTTTGCGAAAAGACTAGTGAATAATGCATTGGACTGTGCTATATATAATGGACTTATCTGTGCAACATAATTAACTATTTACTACTGTTTAGCTTGTAACTCTTCACTAGGAAACAGAAGACGGTACAAGTCAGACTCTCTTTGGTGTAATAGTTATTTTTATTGTCTAAGAAATAGCAAATTGAACATGTTATGGTTTGGGGAAAATGTTTCTTTTGTATAAGATATTTTATTACAATTTTATCATAATACTGTAAAATTACAACTACAAAAGAAAAAACAAAGAGAAACAGAAAATTGAAAGAAAGGGACAATAGAAATAAATAAAGGAAAAATAGGAAGAAAGAAAATTTGATTATTTAAAATCTTTAGTCCTTGTGAACATCCATCTTCTCCACTTTCTGTTAAACAATATTTTGTTTAAGTCAAGGTGTCTCATTCTTTTTTTCCCTACGAAAAGTTCAAGATAGGTACCCTAATTATTATTATTAATAATAAATGTTAATGATATTCTTTCTTTTAATTTTACCTCCATTATTATTATTAGTAGTAGTAGTAGTATTTTTTGCATTTATATACTACCCTATAGCCGGGGGTCTCAGTGCGGTTCACAGAATAAAATTAATTCCCACCACCATTACTCCATATTGAAGAAGAATATATTCCTTCATCCATGTCCATATTAAAGTCTACACACACACATTGGGTCAATATTCCGTTTTTGTTTCTCATTATAGCTAGTTCATATCCAGTTCCATATGTTTAGTTCCATTTCCTGTTGTGTTTACAATAGCATTCTGATCTCATCCTCTAGCACCATTCCCTGAATTCGATCCAGGTTGTATGCAGAGTACTCTCAGTGGCAGAGCTACATCCTGGGGGTGTGGAGAACAGATGGGGGCGTGGCTGGAGCACATCCTGGGGGTGTGCCCCTTGTCCCAGGGGCGTGGTGCGCCATCCGCCAGGATGTGGTGCGTGTCCGCGGGGGTGTGGCGTGCATCCTGGGGGGTGTCCACGATGGCACCCAGCCCCCCGTCTGCCAGTGTACTCTCTCTTTGCTAGAACTAAAGAAAGCTGAAGGCTCAAGCTGCCCCCCCTCCACTCCATCAAGCCTGGTAGATGAAGGGAATGCTGTGGATGTAGCCTATCTTGATTTCAGCAAGGCCTTTGACAAGGTGCCCCATGATATTCTTGTAAAGAAGCTGGTAAAATGTGGGCTAGACAATGCTACCATTCAGTGGATTTGTAACAGGCTGGCTGACCGAACCCAAAGGGTGCTCATCAATGGCTCCTCTTCATCCTGGAGAGAAGTGACTAGTGGGGTGCCACAGGGTTCTGTCTTGGGCCCAGTCTTATTCAACATCTTTATCAACAACTTGGATGATCGACTTGAGGACATCCTGATCAAGTTTGCAGATGACACCAAATTGGGAGGGGTGGTTAATACCCCATAGGACAGGATCACACTTCAAAATGACCTTAACAGATTAGACAACTGGGCCAAAGCAAACAAGATGAATTTTAACAGGGAGAAATGTAAAGTACTACACTTTTGGGGGGTGGGGGTGGAATGAAAGGCACAAATACAGGATGGGTGACACCTGGCTTGAGAGCAGTACATGTGAAAAGGATCCAGGAGTCTTGGTAGACCACAAACTTGACATGAGTCAGCAGTGTGATGCAGCAGCTAAAAAAGCCAAAACAATTCTGGGCTGCATCAATAGGAGTATAGCATCTAGATCAAGGGAAGTAATAGTACCACTGTATTCTGCTCTGGTCAGACCTCACCTGGAGTACTGTGTCCAGTTCTGGGCACCACAGATCAAGAAGGATACTGACAAGCGGGAACGTGTCCAGAGGAGGGCAACCAAAATGGTCAAAGGCCTGGAAACGATGCCTTATGAGGAACGGCTTAGGGAGCTGGGTATGTTTAGCCTGGAGAAGAGAAGGTTAAGGAGAGATATGATAACCATGTTCAAATATATAAAAGGATGTCATATAGAGGAGGGTGAAAGGTTGTATTCTGCTGCTCCAGCAATGGATTCAAACGACAAGAAAGATGATTCCACCTAAACATTCGGAAGAACTTCCTGACAGTAAGAGCTGTTCGACAGTGGAATTTGCTGCCAAGGAGTGTGGTGGAGTCTCCTTCTTTGGAGGTCTTTAAGGCTTGACAGCCACCTGGAATGCTTTGATGGTGTTTCCTGCTTGGCAGGGGGTTGGACTGGATGGCCCTTGTGGTCTCTTCCAACTCTATGATTCTAATGCTTTTCCCCAATAATTCTCCAAATCAGCATTTGGATTCTACTTTACCTACTAATACTTGTATGGAAGTCATTCCATTTCTACATGACCATCTGTGTTTTTCAGTTTAATTATTTCTTGATCTAGTCTTGCCAACTTTTCCTCAATTTCATCTGAAGCCTCTGCTTATACCCCATTTCCATTTTCCATCTCCTATTCCTCTGGCTCATTTCCCTCCATCATCCTTTGACTCATTTTCTTCTTCATCATCAAACACCGATCGATCATTTTTAATTGTTCAACCATCTACTGCTTAACAATATCATGGTCATTGATTGATCCAAAAGTACTGGATGCTTTTAATGTCCTAGATACTATTAGCCATTCATTCCACCTTAATGTCTCCCCCTTAAATCAGTCTTGGTCTGACTTCCAGAACTGTGACTTATTATCTCCAAGTAGATTCCATTCTGACAGCAAATTATAGTTACAGTCGTACCTTGGTTCTCGAATGCCTTGGGACTTGTACGTTTTTGAATGTTCTTTGGAAGCTGAACGTCCAACACGGCTCGGAAGCTGCGCCTTGGTTTTTGAACAGTTCTGGGAGTAAAACGGACTTCCTGAACGGGTTAAGTTTGACAACCAAGGTACTTGCACTTCACTTTCAATTTCCCCAATTCTTTAGTGGCAGGAAACAAACAAATAATAATTAAGGATTTTTTATACACTCCATAGGGAACTTTGCCCAATGTTATCAGGAGTGGAACGGTGTTTCTCGGTGTCGCAGAGCCAAAGTAGAGCAAATATAACAGTAGGCCTGAAGTAAATTAGAGCAGTCTTCCCAGAGGCTGTGTACACACTATCCCTTTAAAGTTTTAGTTACAGGTAGGTAGCCGTGTTGGTCTGAGTCGAAGCAAAATAAAAAAATTCCTTCAGTAGCACCTTAAAGACCAACTAAGTTTATATTTTGGTATGAGCTTTCGTGTGCATGCACACTTCTTCAGATACACGAAGAAGGTGTATCTGAAGAAGTGTGCATGCACACGAAAGCTCATACCAAAATATAAACTTAGTTGGTCTTTAAGGTGCTACTGAAGGAATTTTTTTATTTTCCTTTAAAGTTTGTTAAAGATTGCTAGGAATTGTAACTCTGTCTTGTGTAAAGCTCAGTGCTCAGAATACTCTGAGGAAAGAAGGTGATTAAAGATATGGTGTGTGTGTAGCCAGAGAAGTTGTAATGGTGAGTTCAGAGAAACTTAGAGCAACTGTGAGTAAATTTGGAGGCTTTGTAAGGAGATGAGGCCTTTGCTTCCTCAATGATTAGAAAAAGTCAATCCGTCTTTCTTATGGTCAAAGACTTAGACCAGACAACAGAAATAACAATAATAACATGCATAACTACATCAGCACTAAGGGGAAGTAAAAGGTAAAGGTAAAGGGACCCCTGACCACTAGGTCCAGTCGTGACCGACTCTGGGGTTGCGCACTCCGAGGGAGCCGGCGTATAGCTTCCAGGTCATGTGGCCAGCATGACAAAGCCACTTCTGGTGAACCAGAGCAGCACACGGAAACACCATTTACCTTCCCGCTGTAGTGGTTCCTATTTATCTACAGTGGTGCCTCACTAGACAAATTTAATTTGTTCCACAGGTCTTTTCTTATAACGAAAAATTCGTCTAGTGAATCCCATAGGAATGCATTGAATTTTTTTTTTAAAAAAATTTGCCCATAGGAACGCATTAATTGAATTTCAATGCAAACGAATTCGTCTAGTGAGGCAACCTCCGCTCGAAAAATCATTTCGTTAAGCGAAAATTTCGTTAAGCAGGGCATTCGTTAAGCGAGGCACCACTGTACTTGCACTTTGACGTGCTTTCGAACTGCTAGGCTGGCAGGAGCTGGGACCAAGGAACGGGAGCTCACCCCATTGCAGGGATTTGAACTGCCAACCTTCTGATCGGCAAGCCCTAGGCTCTGTGGTTTAACCCACAGCGCCACCTGCGTCCCCAAGGGGAAGTAGTAGTAGATAAAACCCCAGCTGATATCGACCTATTTGCTGCAAAACTACCAGCCCAATTCCTATACAGGCTAGACAAAGTCAAAGCTGACCCAGAAGCCCATGTTCAGGGGTAGCTGAAGAGGCCCAAGAGGTAGATGAGCAGCAGATAGCTGAGAATGTAAGAAAAGCCCATATTGTATTATTGCCATCTGATTAATCATCCAATTTCCCATAGTGGCTAACCAGATGTCTTCAAAAAGCCCAAGGATGGGCTTTAAGGCAACTGGGTAGGGCTGGCACCAGCCTCCACAGGTAAAGATTGATGGATCAAAGGTGTTGTTGCATGGCTGCTGGCCCCCCAGTGCTGTCTCACCCTTCCTGCAGCTGCATTAAGAGAGGTGAGCCAGGTGGAGGGAGAGAAGCAGTAGATTTCGGTGTCCTTTGCATACTCATCACGAGCAAGTTCGCAGGTGGGTTTCTCAGGACCCAACAACTGGCGTACCCTAGAGACGGGCCAAAAAAAAGGGAGAAATGTCTGTGAGTGGGACCTACCTGCCATGTAGAAGAGCCTGGGATCATGGACAGAAAATGGACATTCAGGACACTGCTGATCTAGCTAAAGGCTAGCAAGCGGACCTTAGACCCGCAGCTTGGACTAAGGCCTGAGTCAGTTGGCCAGGTTCAGGAAGAAAGTAGCAAGACAGAGAAAGAGGGACTCCTCCTCCTCCTTTACTTCACCATTTGTCACTGGTAGACTTTCTTCCGACACTTTTATGTCATCTCCATGGAAATGGGCCTTGAGATTCCTTGCCAAGAAACCGGAATCCCTACAGACGTGGAATTCTGCTCAGCCCCAGAACAAAGAAAAACCCACAGCTCATCACGAGAAATCTGCGCACTGCAGGAGGAGGGCGTCTTGCTGCAATTGAATGTTTTGAATATTCTGCTGCAAGAGGGAGTCTCTTCTGCAAAGGAAACAAGTTGCTCAGCAAAGGGTTTAGCTGCTTTGGTTTTGTGTTTACGTAGAGAGGATGCAGGAGGGAAAAATGCAGGCATGTTTTAGTTGCCTTCATGGAAATAAGCATGTACCTTGTGGGACCATGCCTTCAGGTGAAGAGCTAAACAATACTTGGTTGTGTTGTCTTTTTTGTTTTACAGGTTTTTTATTCCTTTATGCTGTCCTGTGAGCCACATGTGGCAAGTAGTCAATAAAGACCCCTGGTATTCACTTCTGATACCCACAGGCAGATGCAATACCCTTCCGAATATTGGAATGTTTATGCAAGCCAGTTCAAAAGGGAAAGGGTTACAAAGTATTTTTCATAGTTCTTTAATATCATAAAGCCATGAGTGCAATCCAAGCAAATCCACTGGAGCATGTTGAATGCTGGATGGTGACAGTTTGATCAAAATGCTTTACATTTTGGTAGGCAGAAAAGACCAAGGAGAAAAGCAAATCCGTGGGTCCCTGAGAGGCCTAGTCACTGCCTGCCTCTCCGCAGAAATGGACAGCAGCTACAACCCCAGCCACCTGCCCAGCTGTTAGCTTTGGGCTCACTCCCAGCTGAGAGCTGGGAAGCTCTTGACATTGATAGACGATTGGTCAAACTCCACCAAGGCTTGGGAGAAGCATTAATCACCTCTAGGACATGCAATAAAGTAGAAAAACTGGTGAGCAGCTCTCGGTTTTAGATTTCATCACAAGCATTTCATGCAATCCTATAATTGCTGAGGGAGAAGCCTCTGAGGACTAATATGTCATCAGCCTGAAGCTATGAATGCTTTTAATTCAGGCACTGCATTCACTTTATTTGGGGGGGGGGAGGCATAGCTGCCAAGTTTTCGCTTTTCTCGCGAGGAAGCCTATTCAGCATAAGGGAAAATCCCTGTAAAAAAGGGATAACTTGGCAGCTATGGGGGGAGGTGTTTGCAACTCTGGAAAGTTATAAGGAGCTGAAGTGTATAAAATGATATGGTCTCCTGATTTGGTTTGTTCCTGTGTTGGATCCATGTCTATACAGTTTATAGAGAGCGGCTGGGGGAACCCAGCCAGATGGGCAGGGTATAATAATAATAATAATAATAATAATAATAATAATAATAAATTACAGTTTCTAAAAACAAACATTTTTTGCTAAACATTTCCTTAGCACCTTGCTTTGCTCTTAGAGTTCCAGACACCATGGGGGGAGGATGTAAATCCCCCCCCATCCTTACATGAGCTGAACATGTAATGAAGTATTTTACTTAACCAAATATTTGGATTTTAACTCTTTTCTGCAAATGAAATGGACTTCACAGTCACAGAATGAGAGAAAAGTCTGCTGTTGGTGGCTAGAGGACTCTTGGGAATGGTGTGAAACACAGGGCATGGAGCTGTGGGTGAGAGAGTAATTTGAAGGAAGTAATCTCTTCCTTATGTGAACAGTAGAGCAACATCCGATTATTTATGTCACCTGAGCTGCACTTGGGCTGTGCCCTTCACAAGGTTCTTAGGCTCGTACCTAGTGTTTTTGATGGCAGAATGACAATGGTGACTCTCTGAGAATAGTACAGTATTTAGTGGAGATGTTTGCATTGCAGGAGGTTGGAATAGATGACCCTCGGGGTCCCTTTCAACTCTGCAGTTGTTATGATTCTGGTAAGTAAGGATGGATCTGCTAGTAATCAGGTTCAAGCCTTAGAAGATTAGCTGCTGGCTTCTTTTTTAGGACTGCCGGAAGAAGAACAAAGGGACGCAGGTGGCACTGTGGTTGAAACCACAGAGCCTAGGGCTTGCCAATCAGAAGGTCAGTGGTTCGAATCCCTGCGATGGGGTGAGCTCCTGTTGCTCGGTCCCAGCTCCTGCCAACCTAGCAGTTCGAAAGCACGTCAAAGTGCAAGTAGATAAATAGGTACCGCTCCAGTGGGAAGGTAAACGGCATTTACATGCGCTGCTCTGGTTCACCAGAAACAGCTTTGTCATGCTGGCCACATGACCTGGAAGCTGTCTGTGGACAAACGCTGGCTCCCTCAGCCTATAAAGTGAGATGAGCGTGCAACCCCAGAGTTGTCCGCGACTGGACCTAATGGTCAGGGGTCCCTTTACCTTTTTAAAGTAGAACAGGATGCCACAGTGATTAGTTTATTCATACGTTTGCTTTATTTCGACAATATTTTATAAAAACCCACATTAAATTGATGTTTCTGAACACATTATTTCTCAAAATAGGAATGCATTTTGGTACATTTTTAATCAAAATCTGTAGTACATTATAATAATTTATTATTATGTGTTATTATGTATTATGTATGTATGTCTGTATTTATGAACATTTATAAGGCACATAGGGACCCAGGTGCCTTAGGGACCCATTTATAAGGCACAAGGGACCCAGGTGGCGCTGTGGTTAAACCACTGAGCCTAGGGCTTGCTGATCAGAAGGTCAGCGGTTCGAATCCCTGTGACGGGGTGAGCTCCCGTTGCTTGGTCCCAGCTCCTGCCAACCTAGCAGTTCGAAAGCACGTCAAAATGCAAGTAGATAAATAGGAACTGCTACAGCGGGAAGGTAAACGGCGTTTGCCAGAAGCGGTTTTGTCATGCTGGCCACATGACCTGGAAGCTATACGCCGGCTCCCTCGGCCAATAATGTGAGATGAGCGCGCAACCCCAGAGTCAGTCACGACTGGACCTGATGGTCAGGGGTCCCTTTACCTTTACCTTTATAAGGCACATAATTTTTAAAACAAATGTAAAAGCCAGGATAAGTGGTGGATAGCTTCATTTTGATCTACACATTAGTCCAGTTAGTGTAGTCCATTTAGTCCAGTTCAGTGTGAATCAGAACTGGCAAAGATCAAATTTTTCATTTGTCCCTACTAATAAGCAACTTAAAATATTTCTTAATGAACTCAAGTATATCAGACATGTAAATTACATTAAGCGTGATAGTGGAAAATTTCTGAGCTCTTGAAAAAATTAGTCTTATGGAGAGAGTAGCACTTCTTATTTTGATCCCTGGGAAAAAATATTAGCTGGCCTCAGCAGGATTTGCTTTCAAGGAAGCATAATAATAATAATAATAATAATAATAATAATAATAGATATTGTTGTTGTTGTTAATTAATTATTATTTATACCCGCACATCTGGTTGGGTTTCCCCAGCCACTCTGGGCGGCTTCCAACCGAATACTAAAAACAATTTAAATTTAAATTCAAACTGTTAGACACCCCGAGTTCTGTTGCTTTACCTTAGTTATAATCAATATAGTAGTTTGAGAACTCTGACTGGATTTGGAAAGAAATATATACTATTGTTGTAAATTTGCAGAACTTGATGGAGGAATGGATTATATATGGGTTGCATTTGTAAAAGCTGTATATATAAGTGTATTTTACCAGCATAGATAGAGTGTTGGTCTATTTTGGTCCAAGGACTATCATGTGTCTTCATGGACTTCACAGGCTCTTTTTATATCCAGGATGGCCCTGGAGGAAGCGCAGGGCTGCCAACATTCTGGGCTGTAAATGCCTAGCAAATAGTATTGCCTGTACATGCGGAACTATGCCATGAATGTCAGGCTCATATCCCCTAATGGACATGATGGAGTAAGGTAGCCAAGAACTATATTGAGCCTCTTTGCTTTCTGTGGACCAAATGAGATGTGATGTTATTCATGTCTTTAGCCTTTGCACAACTGATTATTATTTTTTAAGGCAAGCAGTGAACAATAGGAAAGGGCTATCTTTAGTGGGACCAATCATTATCCTGAGTCTAGTAAGGCAATTTCTGTTCCACACAGAAGTTTGATAGAGGCTTTCTAGCTCCCATTTGATTCCTGTAATGGTTGACAAAGTAGCTAAACAGAGGGAAAAACAATTGTAAATCTGAATTATACTGTCATGGAATATCTCTGGAGGGGCAAGCAGAGATTTATCTTCTATTGATTTATTTATTGATTTATTATCTAATCAATAAAATAGTTTGTCAACTATTTACACCTGTTTTCTAGAATGGTGTTTTTTGTTTTTGAAAAACATCGATGTTTCTATCCTGCATCTCCATGGTTTTAGGGTTTGGGCTGCTACAGTTCTTCTTTCCATGGAATTGGAGGGTGATTGTAAAATTATGGAAGCACAGACCCAAGATGGTTGATCTCAGTAATGGTATTTCTTTATTTGTATTAATGTTTATATCCCATCTAGAGATGGGAAAACCTGTGGGGAAAACCCTGGAAAATTGGGGGGAAACCCAGGTTTTTTTCATTTTTTTTCCAAATGGGAAAAAATGGCTTTGGGGGAAAATTGGTTTTTTTTGTTTTTTCCTCTGCTTTTTTCCCCAGGCCTTCCCATCTCTAATCTCATCAGAGACTTCTTTACAGTCTTCTCAAGATGTATGGGCACGGGGGCAATTGATTTTCTATCAGGGAATTCTCATATTGTCATGGGAGGTGATCGAAATGCTTGGTCAAGAAGACAAACAAATTTGTAAATATGTAGGCACCTTTTCAGCAGATATTCTGTAGGCAAGAAGTTTAATAAGAGTGAGCAGAATCTTACAACACTAGCTTATAGGGGGTGTTTTTCTTCCTAATTTTGAACGACAGTCCTTTGGATGAATCAGCAGGCCGCAGTACGTACCTTTTATTGGTGTGTGTGTGTTGCAATATAGTATTTTTTTCTTAATTCCCCCTTCTTTACTTCCTGAGGTAAAAACCTCAGCAGAGAATCAGCTGGAAGGTGGCCATTATCCCATCAAATTGCTTATTCAACTGGCAGTTAGTCCAACTTATTAGATCTACCTCAAATTGGGATGCAGAGGAAGCAGTGCTAATGGTTTTCCTGCTAATGGTTGCTTATCCCAGGAGTGAGGATGGAGATGTTTCTGAGGGAAGGAACTCTAGCATCTCTCTTGCATGGGTAACTTTGAAATGTGTTAGAATGAATCAATCAACTCAGTCCTGGCCTTTACCTTTCCCCCCCTTTTTTGTCTCTCCCTCCCCTTTCCGCCTTTCCATTGCAGCCCATCATTTTGTTGTGGTCAGGGCATGCCATGAAGTCGCCTATGGGCAGTTCATCCAGGAATATTGCCTCAGCAAGTTTCAATCTGACATGGAAACTCTCAGGAAGACTCTGTGGTGTGACTGGGAAATGACTTTGGGGTGAGTTGAAATTGTTTTGTCCAGTGGGAAGAAAGAACTACGTAAACATCTAATAAATGGCATGCTGGGATTCTGGAGTATAACTCATAGCCTCCTGCATTGGTGTAAAGAGCTGTTTTCTGCTAGTTGCTCGCTAGTCGAAAGGCTGCACATCCACTCTTGTTCCAACTGGTCATATGCAATCTTCATAGTTCGCCAACTAGGCTACTTTCAAGGTAATGACAGATAATTTGAGCAGCCTTATAGCAAACGATGATTTGGTACATCCCCTGCGCCTGTTTTTCTTCTCATTCTATCACAGCATCCAACATTTGACAGAGTAACATAATGGAGACTTGTTTTTTGCACATATTATTACAGTGATTTCATCTGATCTAGTGGACGCAAGCCAAAAAAGTGAAAATCCTTACATGAGCTGAACATGAAATGAAATGAAATATTTTACTTAACCAAATATTTGGATTTTAACTCTTTAGCCAAAACCCTGAAAATTGAAAAAAGATAAAAATGGCAGCATGCATTTGCAGAGAATAAAAACCGAAACCAACTAAATGGGATGCAATGCAATACATTACATATCCTCCCAGTATAGTTATGTTGTAAGATTAGGAGTTTGAACAAGAGAGAGCCAAGGAGGACAGGTTGACAGGAAGGGGTTCTTAGTCATCCACAGACCAGGTTATTATGAAAACAACAGCTAAAACCAGAAACTGAGAGACATATTGGCAAAAGGACCCACCTACCGGTAATACAGTCCTGGCTGGGAATGTTGCCATCAAGTTGGTCGCTCCAAACAATGGAGTGCTCTTCGCATCAGCAACTGGCTAGAACAAGACAGAGACGCATCTGAGTCCTGAAAAATAACATGGGGGGGGGGGGAAGAAGCCTGAGAGATTACAACATAAAAGCCCCCACTTTGGAATTCTAGGTGGTGAGAACAAACACATAAGGCAATTTATTTATTTATTTAGTTTGAGGAATTTATACCCTGCCTACTGGCTGAGGTTCTAAACCAGGCATCCCCAAACTTTGGCCCTCCATATGTTTTGGACTACAATTCCCATCTTCCCCGACCACTGGTCTTGTTAGCTAGGGATCATGGGAGTTGTAGGCCAAAACATCTGGAGGGCCGAGTTTGACCAAATGAAGCAGCCAGAGGTTTGTCCCTCACAAGCCAAGAATTCATCCCTGGCAGCAGGGGTCTGCCTCTCGCATCCCCTGGCTCTAGTGACAGATGACACTGCGAGGTGAGGAAGAGAAGGCTCACTTCAAGGAGCCACTATTCCGCCTTTCCTTGAGATATTGCCAAACCCTGAGATAGTAGGATGCCTTGCAAGATCCTAAGAACAGCCCTTCCCCATTCATGGCAGCAGCTCCTCCTCCTCACAAACTGGCTCTGGCTTCAAGCCCCCACCAGGCTGGCAATTGCCTAAACTTAAAGCCACCAACAGGGGCGGCCCATCCTGTTTCACCACCGGAGAGATGTGTGGCAGTGGCTTCTGGCAAGATCTCTCACACAAGCTCTGTAAAGTCTTGCCAGAAGCCATCTGCCCTGTGCAACCCCAGCAGCTGGGGGAAGGGCTTGGGGGATTCCCCCGTGCAAGGCGGCTGCTTCATTCTGCCTCATGGGAGGGCCGGCCCTGGCCACCAAAATGATACAGGGTAAAACTGTGTGCCCAAACCACTCTGTGCATCACCCCAAAACTCTTACCTTTCACCCAGTTGCCCTGAAACAAATAATTTAGTTCCTTTGCATCCTACTAGGTAAAGGTAAAGGGACCCCTGACCATTAGGTCCAGTCATGACTGACTCTGGGGTTGCGCGCTCATCTCGCATTATTGGCCGAGGGAGCCGGCGTACAGCTTCCAGGTCATGTGGCCAGCATGAGAAAGCTGCTTCTGGCGAACCAGAGCAGCTCATGGAAACACTGTTTACCTTCCCGCTGTAGCAGTTCCTATTTATCTACTTGCATTTTCACGTGCTTTCGAACTGCTAGGTTGGCAGGAGCTGGGACCAAGCAACGGGAGCTCACCCCGTCACAGGGATTCGAACCGCCGACCTTCTGATCAGCAAGCCCTAGGCTCAGTGGTTTAACCACAGCGCCACCTGCATCCTACTAAGTTCACCCAAATCAGTTCCTCTTCAGTTAATTTACACTCCCAGTTAATTTCCCAGTGAGAATCAGTGCTTTTCTTTTAGTCACCCCAGTCATCAGTCTTTACACACCCAAATTAATTTAATTTAAATTGAACTAAACTAAATAGGGTTCAAAAGTAATTCTGGTATCCAGGCAAGATTGCCCCCTGCACCTGTTACTAAAAAGGGGGATAAAACTCAGGAAAGACCGGCAGGTAGAGTATTTTATGTGAGGAGGGGGTTGCACAGAACTTGCTTCTTTGCAGTTACTGCTTCTCTGCTCTTTGCTTGAAGTCAGCCTACCAATGGAGGCAACCGGCAAGTCCAAGTCTTGAATGCACCAAGGAGCTCTAATTGTTTCCCGTCGGACAAAAGCACCTGCTCCCTGCTAATGCACTTTATTTCCTTCCTCTAAATATTCCTTGCCATTGCTCCTTTCAGGTTCTAGCAACAAACCTCTGCCATAGGGAATCCCAAATTAGTGGCAAAGATACAGAAAGATTAAAAGAAAATGACAGTCAGAAAAGGGCTTGGGGGGGTTTCAGAAGATTTTCCTTTCCTTTCCTTTTCTGATTCTGACTTCCCAGTGTCCAGGTTGCTTTCCACATAATAACCAAAAAAGACAGCTTCACAGATCCCCCCACTGTTGCATCTCCACAAGCTATACCTTCAAGGGTTTACAGTTTCTTTTCATTCATGAGATCACGAAGAAAACGGCTGGTGACTCCTGACTTCCTCCTTTGCTTCCTCTTCCACTGTGTGCCTCCCAGTTTTGAAAAAGGAGAGAAGTGAACAAGGCATACTAAAGCCAAGCCAAGCTCAGTGTTTTTCAGCCCCTCAATCGCACTCTTTCCGCATGCTCTCTCTCTCCTTTCTGGGAGGAGTGATGCACACAAAATGACCTGGGCTTATTTCCTCAAATATGATTAAAATGACAACAAACAAATGCACACAGAAATAGAACCCACCCTAAAGGCAAACAATCTATGGTCAGCAAATGACAGGCATTCTTGCCTCCATAGTCTTATCAACAGCTCCCTTATTCCTAGAGTGGCAATGGCAGCTGTTACTACAAGAGAGCCAGCGTGTCTCTCCTTCGCCCTTGGTTTTTTCCAAGTGACTAGTGGTGGGGGCTGCCTTCTTCTCCAGTTGTTATTATTTCCACCTGGGTCTGGGTGTTTCTTTTCAGGGCAGGGAAGAATTTTTCCTATGAGTCAATGTGATTGGTGTGTTTTTCTTTCTTCTTCTTCAACTTGTTGGTCCAGCTGTATTGTGCTCAATGGGGGGGGGGGGGAAGCACCATAGGAAATTTTGTTGTATCAGCCATCAGACACAGACCTGATTGTACTGCCAACCCTCATGGCATGCATCTCCCCCTGCCCGCCCAAGGCCTGCATTCTTGGCTGTGGTTTCAGCAGGAAGCTATGGGACATGCGCAGGGCAGTCTCGAGCAGGTCGCGCACCCTGGTGCTGAGGGGCGGAGATCACTCTGGCGCCCCTGCCCTCGCAGGGTGCAGCATGGTTTCCGCACGGCTTTGCCACGCGGCGCCCAGCCTACCGGCCCGGCGCCCTAGCACACCGCGCCACCGGGGGTCTACCTAGAGCCGGCCCTGGACATGCGCCAATCAGAAATGAAGCAGCATGTCCAGCCCAAAACTGGTGCAGGTGCAAGTACAGGTGCAAGTACAATTTAATTCGTTCTGTGAGTCAATTCGTTTTGCGAAAAAATCGTCTTGCGAATCCCATAGGAATGCATTGAATTTTTTTTAATTTTTGCCCATAGGAACGCATTAATTGAATTTCAATGCATTCCCATGGGAAACTGCAATTTGCTAGATGAATTTTTTGCAAAATGAATTCGTCTTGCGAGGCAACCTCCGATCGCAAAACCCATTCGTCTAGCGAAAAATTAGTCTAGCAGGGCATTCGTCTAGCGAGGTAACACTGTAGTTTTGAAGGCAGAGTTGTATACAGTCTAACCACCTTGGTCTCATCATGAGCACAAATAATCCTGAATGCACAGTAAAAAAAAAAAAGTCTGGAAGATGGAAGAACCCTTAGATTTCTTACAACAAAATTTGCTGAGAGAGAAAGAGCACCCCATTTACACCAGTGGGGGGGGGGGGAATTTAAGCTGAGCTCTGCCTGCCACAGATTGTACTTTTTCATGAAGTAGGGCGTCCTCTTTAGTAATGATAAATCTTTTGGAGGTGTAGATTGATACATTCAGCACCTGTTATTTCTGGCTCTTTTTCGACAGTGTGCCTGGCAAACATTCCCTGTGCATATTAATATGGATATAATGAAAGACCCAACCCCATGTGACTGTTCTAGCAAGGAACAGTGAAGTGACATGTCTTCCTACACCTGCTTTCAGGCATCCTACGCTGCCAATCAACTGCCTTAGCACCCTGTAATCAACATCCTTGGCATGGCTTTCAGGGCACACTGCTGGCTGTTGCAGCAAATACACAATGTGTGAAAAGGAGCCAAATGGGAAGTTTTATTTGTGAATTCCGTAGTGGCAGCTGGCAAGCATAGTGAGACAATAGGTGCTTCAATAAATAGATAAATAAATAAATGGGATAAGCATAGGAATGATCCAGGATGAAAAAGTATCAGGATCTGAAAGAAGGTTTCGGGGTTTTAGCCTCTTTCTTAGAATCTCCCAAGGAAGGAGTAAATCTATGAACCCCCTCCCCTGCACTTCATGATAGCCCTTTCCCTATTTTCTAGGACAAAAGGCTACTGTACCTCAATAGCTTTTTCTGAGGAAAAAGCACAAATGAGAGGTGGACACTTAAGTCAGGCATCAGAAATACATTTTGAAAACATGTGGGCAAAGTCCCACCATGCCTTCAACTCCAATAGACTTGACCTTGGGAAAATCTAAAGGGAAATTGGGAATAATTTCATTGCAAGATTGTCCTCAGATGCAACATAGTCAGCTACCACAGTGTTTTTCAACCTTTTTTGGGGCAAAGGCACACTTGTTTCATGAAAAAAATCACGAGGCACACCACCATTAGAAAATGTTAAAAAAATTTAACTGTGCCTATATTGACTATATATAAAGTAATTCTCCCACGGCACACCAGGCAACATCTCGCGGCACACTAGTGTGCCGCGGAACAGTGGTTGAAAAACACTGAGCTACCAGGCCCTTCTCTAGTTGGGCCTTCTTGATGCATCATCAAGTAAGAGGATGGCAGTTATAGGAACCTACAAAGTGATTGCAGCTTGAGTTCTGAAGAAAGTTTGCAAAAATCTGAACTTTCTGAACTAATTGTGGAATTCTTCCACAACATACATTGAATTACCTGGTAGGATCAAGGTGTTTTTAATGTTTACTGATTACTTCTGAACACTGGCGGAAGAAGGGGGGTGCAGTGTGCACCGGGTGTCAGCCGTGAGGGCGGGTGACATCGCCGCACCACACACCCCTGCTCGCTGCACAGGCAAGACCCCAGGATGCTCGCTGCGCAGGTGGCAGGCCACTAGGGACAATTCTGCCGTGGGCGGCTAGCGGTGCCCACTCGCCATGTGGGCGGCAGGTGGCTAGGGAAGCTCGCCGCGTGGGCGGCAAGCATCACCCCCATGCTCACTGTGTGGGCGGCGGGTAGCTAAAGACGTTTGCCGTCCGGGCGGCTAGCCCCGCCCCCGCACAGCTCCAGGTGCCGGGGCAGGTAGCTCCGCCCCTGCTTCTGAACCCAGGTTCTGGATCTTTTAGTTAAGGCTCCCTTCTGAAGTTCAGGTCAGCAATTCATTGTCCATGCCATTTCAGTCACTAAGCTAGAATCTATTCAGGCCCCAGCAATGATTTATTTCTCACATATTCCTTGGCACCACAAAGGTTTTCTTGTGGTCCAGGGAACCCACTTAAGGACTCTATATGGGCTCTTGGATACCCCGTAAGGGAAAAGGAGCAGTTTTTTCTTATAACAGCCCATAATAGTTGTCTTCTTGCCCTGTCCAAAGTGTGCTCATCAGCCCTCCAAATGTTTTTGGACTTCAATTCCCACCAGCCCCAGCCATGTAGCCATAGTCAAGGAATAGGATAGTTGTAGCCCACCTACAGGTTTCCCATCCTTTGCCTACAGACTTGCCTTAATCTAAAGTAATCGTCGTTGATTTTTTGTCTCTTGTGACAGTTGCACTTCTGAGCTCTTTGGGTAACAACTGGCTTACTACAGATCCAACAGTGAATATGCAAAAACTATAGCGCCTTCAAATTGCTACTCTGATTGGGGAATAGAGCACCAAGACAAAAATTTATGCGATAGCATCCTTTGGCAGAGGGAAATATTTAGGCTGATATTTGTTGGGATTGTGCTAATTTTGGCAGATGTCAGGCACCATTCAAACATTTTCTATGGCAATTTTCCTTCTTTTCCCACTGTGACTAATCCTTTGTGGTTTGGTTCTCCCCGAGAAGCTGAAATCTGCCTCACTTTCTTTAGATATGAAGCAGGTGACAATTCAGCTATTTTAATTGGATTCCAGATTACGTGGAGTGGCACATTGGTCAAAGTGGCCCGCGTTGGAATAGCCTTGGGTGACAGCATCATGCTTCTCAATGCACATTACTCTAACATGGTGTGCAGCTGTTGTTTCAATTGGGCAAGAGTAAAAATATCCACTGTGCCTAGGAAGACTGTGCATAAGCACATAGATTTTCATTATTGTAATTAAGCAGAGGCTCTTGTTGATGTTTGTTTCTTCTCTACTGATGGGCAGGAAAGCAAGTAGATCATGCCTGGCCCACGGTGCAAGCAACGAAGAACAACATATATTTCTGGTAGGAATGTATGAACTGGAGAACTCCCCCCCCCCTTACAGCTTAAAATAACATCTGGTTAAAAAGAAAACAACTGCCGCACAGTATCAGATAGGATCACCAAATCCAGGAAAATTAAAAGTACTGGCAGAAGAGAAATGTTTCTGTTGCATTTCCCTCCTCACTTCGTTTTTTAAAAAGTTGCCCCCTAGAAGTTTTTTGTGTAACCTGTTTTCTCATACAGATACAGTGGTACCTCGGTTTAAGAACAGCCCTGTTTACGAACTCCGCAAAACCGGAAGTAGTTTGTGAACTTTATCTCGGTCTATGAACAGAATCCAAACAGTGGAAGGGCACCGGCGGCGGGAGGCCTCATTAGGGAAAAATAAAACATCAGGGGAGTTTTATTTTTTTTATAAATAATTTTTATTAATTTCCAATTATTAAAATCCAATATAAACCACATTTTATCAATGTCAAATTACAATTCTAATTCCAAGGAAGAGACGTTTTGGAAGAGGCAGAAGCTGCGCACGGTGGCCGGCAACTGCCTTCTTCTTTCCCACCTCCTTTCCAACATCGTGATATACCACCATATCGCAATGTTTAGCTGGTGGTATATTATGATGTTGGAAAACAGTCCTAGCACAGCCCTACCTCCATCTCTGTAAAACAACCCAGCATGAGATGTGAGTGGAAAAACCCATTTTGGCACCTGCTGGATCAAAACCTTTCCTGATCTACCTCAAGGTAATTTCCAGTTTTTGCCCCTATTTTTCTGGGGGTACTCAAGGGTTTGCAGTACCAGCACCTTTCCCCCTCAAAGGTTAAAAGTGTGGCACTTACTCTAACTTCATGGTGAGTACTATGAGGGGAGAAAGACTTTGTTGGTCATCAGGCAATGGCTTCTCCACCTTCCAGTCCTGGGAGCCTTCCCAGACCATGACTTTGAGAACAGCAGAAGCAGTTGGGAAGAGAGGACCTCAGGGATATTTTGGGGGGGATTTACTTTGTGTGTTCTTGTTTCTCAGTTTGATCCTTTTATATGGTTTTGTATGTTTTGTGGTATTTTATGCATTGTGATTGGCTGCAATTTTTATTGATTATAGATTAGTAATTCTTTCTTGTAATTGATAAGTGTAAACTGTTTAATTATTCTTTGATGTTTAATTTTACTGTTTATTATCGGATTCTAGTGAATTATTGAATATTGCTTTATTTGTTATAAGATGTTTTTTTAAAAGTTATTCTAATTTTTATATTGGATCAGCTTGTTGCTATTAATGTTTGATGTTTTATTATGTTTTTATATGTGTTGGAAGCAGCCCAGAATTAAAAAATATTATTTTTATATTATAGTACCAGCACCATTTTTCTTTTTTAAAAAAAGCACTGGCACAATCCATGTTGAATTATTCACTGACTCGAGTTTGCAAGCCACAGGTGCTCTCGGTTATTCATGAGACAGCATTTGCAAATGTACTTCTTCATATGTACATGCTCACTTGCAGCATAAGCCTTTTAATGAGTTGATTCATTATGCTATTCGTTGTTGTGGTAGCCGGACTGTTGTTTCTAAAGGGAGCTTATCTGAGTAGTTATTATAGCACAGCTGTTTAGATGGCTTGAAATGGATCAATATGATTGATATGGAAGAGTTAAGTGGGGTGGTTCTGGGGAGGCTGAGAAATCTGGCACTTAAATGGATGCAGTTAGTAGAAAGTGGATGCATCCATGGAGATGGGAGCCATTCTCTTCCATTACTGGAAGTTTCCCTCCTCTGCAGGCCTGGTTTGGTCACTGATGACAATTAGGCTGCCCTTTCTCCTGTTGAGTTCAATGAGACTTCCTTCCGAGTAGAGAATTGCTGCCCAAGGCAAGTTTTTGACTCAGAGGCAGTGCTATAGAGTCATAATTTCCTGCTGTTAATGCATTTGAAAGCCACTGTCCTAGTTCTGTACTGCACCCTCTACTCACTTATTCTCCAACTCTGGAAAAGTCTGGCATGCTGGTTTCCCATCTATTTGCGTTATTATGTTGGTTTGGCCATGAGTTTCTCAAGTTCTAGTTCCGCCCTTATGGGAAACCGAGATATGCAAACAACAGCAATTATAAAAATGTCATGAACAGAAAAGAAACCTCAGTACTGTACACAAAAGTGTGGTGGAAGGAGCTAGAGGATAATCGACGACAGTGAAATCACGAAGAAGATTATCACCTCTTCCTGACAGAGTTGGTCGGCAGGAGTTTGAAATTGTAACTGGTGATGAACACACCTCTTTTACCACATCAAAAATGGGTTCTCTTATTGATGTAAATCAGTCCAAGGATCCAGAAGGTCTAAAAGTATTTTACTCACTGCTTTTTTTCTTTAAAAATTATCTTTAAAAGTACTCTCATTTTCCTACTCTCATTGAAATACTGCCCCTCAATGTCTCCAGAGACAAAGTTTGAGTGTTCTCAAACCACGAAGCTGGTGGTTAAGTTAAAACAATTTTTTAAAATAATAATAATAATTTTTTATTTCTACCTCGCCCTTCCCAGTTTAAAAACCAGGCTCAGAGTGTCTAACAGCAAATATAAAACTTTGATTAAAAGGTGACTTAAAAACAGCATAAAATACAACATAAAATGCAGCATCAATATCAATAAAATTTAAAAATTCAGAGGTCATTTGGCGGGGGGGGGGGGGGCCTCCAGTCAGTAGACCAGTGTTTCTCAACCTTTTTTGGGCCATGACACACTTGTTCCGTGAAAAAAATCACGAAGCACACCACCATTAAAAAAGTTTAAAAATTTAACTCTGTCCCGCCCTATATTATAATTATGACTGTAAGAAACACTTGCCAAATATTGCTTTCCGGCGGGTCAGTGCTATGTATTGGCGGCCGCCAGGCTCGTTTGCACTGAGCTTTGGGAAAGAGGAGGAGAAATATTGCTTTCCGGCGGGTTAGCGTAGTGTATTGGCGGCCGCCAGGCACGTGACAATGCAAATCGCCCTTCTCGTCGCCGCACGTCGCGGCACACCAGCCAGCGTCTCGCGGCACACTAGTGTGCCGCGGAACAGCGGTTGAGAAACGCTGCAGTAGACATCAAATGATCACAGGGCTAACTGGCTGACTAGGGCTAGCAAGGAGACCAGGGAAGAATTTAAATGTGGGGTCCCAAAAAGGGTTTCTTCATAGAAGAGGAAAGGGGAAAGGGAATAGAGGATCAGGCTAATTCAAATTGAAGGCCAGGTGGAATAGCTCTGTCTTACAGGCCCTGTGGAAGGAGATCAAGTCCTGCAGGGCCCTAGTTTCGTGAGACAGAGCATTCCACCAGGTCGGAGCCATCACTGAAAAGGCCCTGGCCCTGGTGGAGGATAGTCTGGGTTCCTTAGGGCCCGGGACATTTAAGTGTATTATTATTCATGGACCTTAGGGTCCTCTGCGGGGCATACCAGGAGAGGCGGTCCCGTAAGTACAAGGGTCCTAGGCCGCATAGGGCTTTAAAGGTCAAAGCCAGCATCTTAAACTTGACCCTGTACTCCACTGGGAGCCAGTACAGCTGGTAGAGCACTGGGTGAATATGCTCCCATGGCAAGGACCCTGTGAGGAGCCTCGCTGCAGCATTCTGCACCTGCTGGAGTTTCTGGGACACTTTAAAAGACTCTTCTTAAAAACCTAAAAACTCCCTTAAAAGAATCAAGTCTTTTTAAAGAATTGTTTTTATTTATTTTGACTACGGCAGACCAACACAGCTCCCTACTAGAATCCGGTGCTTAAGTTTAAGGAAACTGCAGCTCTCTCGAGCCAACCTCACCTCCTTGGGCAGATGAACCACCCAGAATTAGTACTTTCATCTTATCAGAATTGCCCCTCCTACAGGTTCTTATTGCTCCAGATTGTTATTCCCCACCCGCAATATACGAGTGCTTTAGCTAAGCACATTCTATGCCAATGCCATCATGCTAAATATGGAAACCACAGTGCTGTTTCTAAAGCAAGGCCACATTTTGATTCGTTACTGCCAAACATTTGTTCTTCTGAGTTGGATACATAGGGAAAATAAGCAATATCACCGCTTAGCTATGTTTATAAATAGAAATTTATCTTAATAACATTTTACTTTTGGCACAGACCTTTCTGAAAGTCCAAAAGCTGCTTGCAAAGTATTTGCACAAATGCATTTATTCCCTTTGGGACTTCAGTGATACAATTTCCAGAGCAGCAGCAGCAATTGATCTGTTAAAAACATTTAGTTAAAATGGTGCCCATGGGGTAGGCCCCGCTGGCCATAGAATAAGCAGCAGAAACTGAGAGCTCCCAGAGAAAATACTTTAAAAGACGGATTTCTCACTCTGAAGTACAAGTATTATGAAGCAAATAAACTTTTCAAGCAGGAAATGTAGAAAATAAAGATCTCGGAAAAGTGCAAAGAGAATTGATATTCTTGAAAAGAGATTTATTTTTTTTGAAAACTGTAGTAATAAAAATTCCAAATTGCTGGCTAAAGCTGTGCAGTCAAAAAAGGTAAAGATTAGCCTAATAAAAGATAAAACGGGTAGTATTCACAACTTGATGAAAGATAAGTTCAGGAGTTTTACCAAGAGTTATATTCAGCAGGTAACAATTCTACGGGGAAGATGAAAGAATATATCGACATACACTGTAAGATAAAGCTAGAAAGTAGGGAACAGAAATAGGATCACGGGTAATTTCTCTTTTGGAAAGGGTGAAAGTAACACACCCTTTAAGCTCATACCAGAACGTGTCAAAGTCTGCCTGAGGTCCATGGAGTTGCCTCTCAGGAAGCTATTAAGGCTAGCAGCGCAATCTTAACCATGTTTTCTAGATCAGTGGAGGACTTCCTTCCTAATAAGTCTGTTTAGAATTGAAGCCTCACCCACTGGCCTGAGAGCCTTGCAAACAAAATGTGCTTTTCTTGGACATGCCAAATGTGGTTCTTTTTGGTGCCGTTGTTTTGTAACTTCTGTCCAAAAGTAAATTGATCAGAATGCTTGGACTATTTCCCCCCCTCGAATTGGCTTATGTTAAAAGAATAATAACGAATGAAACGAAAAGCCAAAACATTTTTGAGGAAAGAGTAGAATTTATACTGTGGGAAAAGGTTTTCATGTGCCCATCTAAGCAAAGGGAGCTCCATGTTGGTATAAATCACTCGGCTGTCATTGCACTCAGGGGATTTTTCTTGCTGCTGCTATTTAATAATCTAATGGGAACCGAAATCAGCTGTCAGTAGTTTAAGGGAAAGGGTTGTTTATTAAAAAAATTAAAAAAACAAACCCTAAAAGCCCAGTTTCCATAGTGCTACCTTTAAAAACAGAACAACTTTAAAGCAGGAGTAGCATGCCAGGTGTTGTTGGACTCCAACTTCCATAACTCCCTGGCAGAATCGCTCAGTGGTCAGAGATGATGGGAGTTTCAGTTCAAGGACACCTGGAGAGCTTACCTTCCAAGTCCCGGACTGCAGAATCCGGGACCGGCAGCCGTGTGACACCAGAAGTTGCATCGACGTAACTTCCGGTGTCGCTTTGCCCTTCTATGGGCACCAAATATGGCCACCGCCGACTTCAAAAGTAGCTTCTACGCATGACCGGAAGTGCGTCGACGCAACTTCCGGTGTCGCCCCGCCCATCTATGGGCACCAAAATGGCCGCTGTGGACACCGGCAGTCGCATATACGCACTTCCGGTCATGCGTAGATGCGAATTTTGAAGCCGGCGGCGGCCATTTTTGGTGCCCATAGAAGGGCAAATCAGAAAGGGGAAAAAATGGACGCCAGCAGGAGAAAATAATGGAGAAAAACGGGAGACGAAGTGATACGGGGGACCACCGGGAAAAGGTAAGTAAAAACGGGGGTTTCCCGGGGAAAACGGGAGACTTGGCAGCTATGCTGGAGAGCTGCCCATTAGCCGCCCAATCTTTTTTGTTTTAAATCAAGCCAAGATTTCCAAATGTAGCCGTGATGATGGCATCCTAATCTCCTGAAGGAGGAAGGTGGCAGGTTTGAGTAAGATTCAGCTCAGATGTCATGGAGCTGAACATTGTGGGTTTGTAAACTCTGCCCCCCTCCCACCTTGGACTTGTGCACCCTTTTCCTACTTCGGGTGTGAGATAACCCTAGTATTCTCTTAATAATTGAATCAGACAAATTGGTTACAGCTGAACTGCTTCCAGATTAGAAATTAAAACCCACTTAAAATTGTGATTTCAGTTCCAGATTTAGGGGCAAACCATGACCAGCGGGTAGCACTGTGGTGTAAACCACTGAGGCTCTTGGGCTTGCCGATCAGAAGGTAGGCGGTTTGAATCCCTGCAATGGGGTGAGCTCCCATTGTTCGGCCCCAGCTCCTGCCAACCTAGCAGTTTGAAAGCACATCAACCGGCAGGAAGGTAAATGGCGTTTCTGGCAGTAATTCATGCTCTTTGATATTGTGTTGGTGTCAGATACTAGTTTTGCAAAACAAAAAACCCAGGCCACACTCTGGACCTTGTTTTCTCAACTGGGCAGCAAAAGGGTGATCTGAAAGTAGGGGGTTTTTGACATCAGTCCCTTGTGATGGTCACATCACTTCCTGTTGAGATTCAGGCTTTCAGCACCTTTCTCCCTCCACACAGGTGGGGAACCTAGGAGAATGGGCCACCCTAAGAGGCTGATGAGGACGCGGGTGGTGCTGTGGTCTAAACCACAGAGCCTAGGGCTTGTCAATCAGAAGGTTGGCGGTTTGAATCCCCGCAACAGGGTGAGCTCCCATTGCTTGGTTCCAGCTCCTGCCCACCTAGCAGTTTGAAAGCACATAAAAGTGCAAGTAGATAAATAGGTACCGCTCCGGCAGGAAGGTAAATGGCGTTTCTGTGCACTGCTCTGGTTTCGCCAGAAGCGGCTTAGTCATGCTGGCCACATGACCTGGAAGCTGTCTGTGGACAAATGCCGGCTCCCTCGGCCAGTAAAGTGAGATGAGCGCCGCTACCCCAGAGTCGTCCGCAACTGGACTTAACTGTCAGGGGTCCTTTATGACCAGTGCAAACTACCGTTTTTCTGATTCAGATGTCTTGGTTGTTGTTGTTTAGTCGTGTCCGACTCTTCATGACCCCATGCACCAGAGCATGGCAGGCACTCCTGTCTTCCACTGCCTCCCGCAGTTTGGTCAAACTCATGTTCGTAGCTTCGAGAACACTGTCCAACCATCTTGTCCTCTGTCGTCCCCTTCTCCTAGTGCCCTCAATCTTTCCCAACATCAGGGTCTTTTCCAAGGATTCTTCTCTTCTCATGAGGTGGCCAAAGTATTGGAGCTTCAGCTTCACGATCTGTCCTTCCAGTGAGCACTCGGCTGATTTCCTTAAGAATGGATAGGTTTGATCTTCTTGCAGTCCATGGGACTCTCAAGAGTCTCCTCCAGCACCATAATTCAAAAGCATCAATTCTTCGGCAGTCAGCCTTCTTGGTAAATTATGGTTATTTCCAACATGGAAAGGGGAGGGGAAGGGGCACTTGGGGGGAGGTAGAGGAGGAGTATGTGAGCTAACATACTCAGGATTTATATTCCTGTGCCATATTTCCATATTAACTTTGATATTAAAAGACCTGTGATGCCTCAATAAGTCTTAAAGCCTGAAATTAGTAGTCTTGCTTGATTATATCTTTAGGCACTAGGCAAAAACATTCCTCTTCTCCCAGGCCTTTGGCTAATCTATGGCCTTTTAAATTGTGTGTGTCAGTTATTGTTTTTGTTTGTTACTATGGTGTATATTTTTGTATGTTTAAATTGTAAACCAACCGGTGATCTTTGAATGAAGGGTAGTAGAGAAATTTAATTAATTAATTAAGGCTTGGAAACTATTTTTTTTCTGCCAAGAATCCAGTGCCTGCCTGTAATTCAACAGGGAGGGGCTGTCTGTTTTCCTTAAACAGAAAAAATGCTTGTGCATGTGATTTCTGAAGGTATTTGGGGTGAAAGCAGATGTGTGTGTGTGTGTGTGCGCGCGCGTGGGCATTCAATCTGAAATGTGCCTGCTTATAAATCTTCTTTTCAACAAAGTATCATGTCTTAGAGCAAATGTGAAGATCTCTTTGCTATCGTGAGACAAACAGAAAAGGGTCAACTCTGGGTAAAAAGAGTATTTTGGAAATCATTGTTTATACTTTGGCACCACATAATCCTGCCAGAACCCATGTGGTTTCTGAGAAGTAACTTTTTGAAATATGTGTGCAGCAGAAGATTAAAATCTCCAAAAATGGACCTGCGTGGAGCATCTAGCGCTCAGGTGGTGAAGCATCTACCCTCAAAACACCATCCTTCGCCAGTGACCATGTCTTCTCTCTCTCTCTTTCTCTCTCTCTCTCTCTCTCTCTCTCTCTCTCCTTGCATTAAGTGGTGAGAAAAATAAAAAACAGCCTTCTAGTTTGGGTTTTAGCTTAGCATCTTATTTTCGTTGCAAAGGCAATTGATATGTAATTCCTTTGCAGAACTAAACTCAGGCGTTAGAAAGTGATTCTGAGGATAAGCAGCTCTGGCTCAAATGAAGGCCAAATCGCTGTAGTGCTTACTTGGTGCAGTCCCAAATTCTTCATCCTCCTTTTATAGAAAGTACTCTGAAGATAATGCTATTTTGAGCACCTACTGATTATAAAAGACTTGACTAGATAAGGAAAAAAAGAAAGAGTGAGAAACAAATGCAAAGAGAATGGTTTCATGGCGCCTCCAAAGAGATAGTAATGCTTTCTAGATAGCAATGCTAACTGGGCCAACTGTTACAGGAGACACCACAGCAATGTCTATTTAATTGCTCCTCACCCAGACTAATTTATTAGTTGAACTCATACACAGATGTTCCACACACATTTTTTAAAGTTTAGACTAGAATGTTTTGTCACTTTGGTTTTTAGCAACAGCAGTTGACACTTGTTTCCATTATAAGATCCAGCACCATTTTTTTTTGTCTGCAAGAGGTGAATGCTTCTGGAGTGATGCCTCAGGGATAGTTAACAAAAGTGAGTGATTTCAAGATTATTTCTAGAAGCGAGTCTTTCAAAAGTGCAGTAAAATCCAGTTCCAAAGACTGTAACAAATTAGTAAGGTAAAGGTAAAGGTAAAGGGACCCCTGACCATTAGGTCCAGTCGTGACCGACTCTGGGGTTGCGGCGCTCATCTCGCATTATTGGCCGAGGGAGCCAGCGTATAGCTTCCAGGTCATGTGGCCAGCATGACAAAGCCGCTTCTGGCAAACCAGAGCAGCACATGGAAACGCCGTTTACCTTCCCGCTGTAGCGGTACCTATTTACCTACTTGCATTTTGACATGCTTTCGAACTGCTAGGTTGGCAGGAGCTGGGACCAAGCAACGGGAGCTCACCCCGTCACAGGGATTCGAACCGCCGACCTTCTGATCAGCAAGCCCTAGGCTCAGTGGTTTAACCACAGCGCCACCTGGGTCCCTAACAAATTAGTAAAACAACATAAATGTGAATTCTTCATTTAGTATTTATTTTATTTATTATAACTCCACTTTGTCAGCCTTGTCAATAACTTCCTCTGCAAACATAAGAGCCAAAGGATAACACAAAGTTATCCCAAAGTGCTGCAGCGACTCTGCGTTACTCAATAAACTGGAAGAACAAAATTACCATTTTATTGTTATACTTGTTTAGTCAAAAGCCACTCTAAAAGTGTTGACTAAAGAGAGATCATTTTGAATTACTGTACAAATATTATTTGTGAGGAGCCACCCCAACTGAGTAAACAAGCCCTGTACAGCAAGGGTAGGCAGAAAAAACCCACACACTTCTCTTTTCATTTCCTAGGCAAACCAGTGGTCTTGGTTTTCCTCATTACCGCATCTAGGTCTTCAGAGTCCATCAGGAACTCTGTGAGTTCACTTGCTAAATGCTGAAGGCAGGAAGCCAAGGGTTGTTGTCCTTGAAGGAATAATAGTTGGGCAGGTGCTTCTTAGCTTACGGAAGTTGGATCAAATGCTCTTGGTTATTTGTAGCATTTGTTGGAAGGGGCACATTAATAAGATCTGAGTATAATATTACAGCTTTTATGAATCCTCTATTTAATGTGAAACATCTTTAGGATTCCTTGAGGCAGACTCTGAAGCAATTTCCTTGTGTCATAATAAGCTCCCTCCATGGAGTATTTTATTTGCGGCTTGCATTGAATATTTCATTTTCTGAGACTGTGGGGAAGGCTGGAGTTGCCTGTGTTTCCTCTTTAATATCTCTGTGGCATAATGCAGTTATCTGCATGAAAATCTTGTTCTGTACAAAATATTATTCCCTGCCAAGTGTTATTCTGAAGCGATTTCCCCAAGGAGAAATACTCAGCCACCTTCCTCACTTTTAAGAGTGTCAGAAAGCTTCTGTCTGCCATTTGGTTTCTTTCTAACATGTGTTCATAAAAATAGCAAAAGTTGCTGGGAAATATATCTTTTAGGGCAAATCATGTAACAGAATGAAAATATAAAAAATGCATTGCTTAACATGTAAAGAGCACTTGTCATAACAAAATAGAACATTATGAACTCCAGAACAATAGTGACTGGGGATGACTGAAGTGTCATTTGGATTTCTGCAGTTCTACATAATATGATGAGCTATGTTTAGGTCGACCACTTACGGCATAGAGGGGGGTGTATCTGGGGTTGTTTTTTTGGGGGGGGGCATTGTGTCTTGTGCTGAACGATAAAGGTGGGAGTCTCTAGGGGTGGAAGGATCTGTCAGTTTTTGCTGTCTTGGTTTTGCACTTTTCGAAAGTTAAATTCAGTTCTCCACATTTTGCAGCAACTTACTATTTGTTTAAATTCATCAGCATTTTTGTGCATATTTCTCCTAATAAACACATTTTTATATGCAGTTCCCCATAATATTTCTCTGTTATTGTGATTGATTGGTAAACTGCACAGCAAAATTTGGACGTGCAAATTTGAAGGATAGCTGTGTTTCATTTGCATGTTGTTTCAGAAAGTGCAGATTTGATAGATTTACTTTGAATGAGACCTGAATTTCTCTCTGTACCTGGGGGTGGTTGAGTTACCATGGTGCATTTTGTGACAGTGTAATGGCTCACTCCTCTCCCCTAGATTTTGCATGATCTGTGATAGATGCCTCCCACTGTGTGATATTTCACTGAGTGCTCCTATTGCCAGTGCTTCTTGCTCATGATTATTTTGGATTTGCTTTAATTGCGATGTACATTGAGTCCCTGGGCTTTTTTCAGCTCCATCTCACTGCACTGCCTGCTGGCAGATTACGGTAGCTTTTCCCCTTGCTTCTTTTGATACTGTGAGCTTGCTTTTAAATGATGGAACATAGTGGTTGATGGGAGGACTCAAATGCTCTTGTTTATTTATGCAAGAATACTAGGATGTGCTAACTAGGGTTCCCAAATATTGTGGGCAATTAATCACCAAAGTTAATTAATAATTAATTAACTAATAATTATCAGTTGCCACTCGTTTACTGCATCATTCTGCATCCAACGCTTATGGGATGGCCATAAACACACATTTGATCCTTGAAACAGCAGGGTTTTTATTTGTTTTGTTGCATTGAAACACTTCTGGCCCAGCATCATTAATCCAAGTGATAGGACTCCCGAATAACATGTGAACATACCTGGTGGCGGTATGTTCTCTCACTGCCACCACCAGGCCCGCACGCCTTTTTCCCTGGCTCGGGCTGGCCGTGGCCACAGCGCCCAAAGCAGCTCTCCGCCGCAGCTATAGCCAGCCAGAGCCAGGGAAAGAGGCACACAGGCCTGGCAGTGGCACTGATTATGGCGGGCTGGGGCAGATGCAGGACCCCAGCTCCCACCTAATCTTCCAATGGCTCTCCTCTGCACGCTCTCCTCCGGCCAAAGCGACTGCTCCACACAGCACCTCCGGGACACAGAAGTTCAACGTCATCGCCCTCCCAAGCTTGCACATGTCGAAAAAAACTGGACATTTCCTGTAAAATGTGAAAACCCACCCCCAAAATGTTGCCCCCAAAATGTTAGCCCCCAAAGAGGAAATGTTCGGGAAAACACAGCTATATGGCAACCCTATTTAACCACACCCTCTTGCTTTTGGATCACTCTGAAGTCATGGGGCACTGTAAATAACAGCCACTTCTGGGTATAGAAATATTAGTTGTGCCACTGGCATTCATTTTCAAATAAAATGACCTACTTGTTCCATACACATCCCAGCCAAAGCAATGCACACGGCAGGTAGTTAATTATTGTGAAAAGCAATCACTTCCAGTAGCTTCTCTGCAGGACTCTATTATGAGTACACTTGCAGGCAAGTTCTAGCATTGAGGCAACTGTTCCCAGTCTGCTTTTCAGCAAGAGGGCACCACACATGGCAGCAGCTGCTGCTCTTCCCTCTTCAGTCCTCTCCTGGTTCTAGGAGATGGTGGGGGTTCATTCATCCCTCCACTTACGTGATCAGCCTCCTCCAAGCCCGTTGTTCTGCCCTCCATCCCTGAGAGCTCTATTCTTCTGACTTTGGTTCCTGCCTCTTGGGGGTCACTGCACCCCTAAATTGATGGGTCCCTCTCCCAAGTCAGTTTCCACCCCCCCCCAGCGTCCAACACACATGCATCCAAGACCTGCCAGTCCCTGACAATGCTTTGAACCATCTGTTTTTATCTTGCTTTGCTTAAGTAATGTATAGCGAGAGAGTGAATACCCCACCCCAGTATGCGCTTTGGAATCCGCAGATGGGTCATAAAAATCTACATAGGAAACTATGTGCATTCAGATCATGCAATAGGAATTTATGGACACATTAATTTCATGTGCCTATGAACGTGTGAAGAAATGGAGCTCCTGCCCCCAAACATTCATTGAACACCTGAACAGGGCTTTTGTATTTCCCATCAAAAATTAAAAATAAAAATGCTCGGTTATATGTAGGTGTGAGGGACGAGGGATACAGGGAAGTCCCTCCCATCTTAAGTTCCAGCCCATCCCCAAGCGCGGGAGAGAGTAAGGAGAGCTCTGCCTCCAGCGGAGAGTCAGGAAGTGGTGTCCGAGGCTCAGGCAAAGTTGTGGAGCCCAGGCCGCAGGTGGGACAGGAAGTTGGACGCACAGGGGGGAGGCCAATTCCCCCAACTCCCGAATTGCGACGCAAACGTAGGGGGAAGAGGTTGGGTCTGCCAAAGCTGTGGTGCTGGAAGAAAACGCGCCAATCGCTATTCGGGAGTTCAGACACCTCACCTTAAGGATGCATTTTTACTGCTCTGAACACTGTAAATAATCAGCACTTAATAAAAACCTTAAAAGACCATGCTGGAGTCGTTACTCTAGAGTAGCCATACCAGGCCCTCTGACAGCAACTCCCGAATCTTTTTTTGGCTACTTTGGAGTGCAGCGATGAGCGCTCAAGAGGCTGAGCATTGGAGGCTGGAGGCCGAAGCAGCGAAGCAGGAGCTGCAGAACCTCACAGCGCACGCACAGCAGCAATTGCATGCCGCTCAGGAGGAAGCGCGAGGGGCGCAGGAGGAGCTGAACAAGCTGGTGGACCAGGTGAGGACAAAAGAGGAGACTGAGAAACAGCTAAGGGTGATGATTTTGGACCTACAGAAAAAGTTGGAAGAGGAGAAAGCCGCTAGAGGTGGGGGGGTGCCCCAGCCGCAGCTAGTCCAAGTGAGAAGGGGACAGAGCCTAGTCACCAAGTTTAGCGGCGACCCTAGGGAGTACCTAGGATTCGAGACAGAAATAAATTATGCGCTGGAATTGCACGCAGCAGAATTCCCAGATGACGCGCACAGAGTCTCCTTTATCATAGAGCATTTGACGGGGGCCGCCCGAGAATGGGTAAGACCGCTCATCGCGCAAAAAAATCCTTGCATGAAGAACGCAAAATTATTTCTAGAAGCTTTAAAAATAATGTACGCTAGTGACAGTGAAATGGAGGCCACTAAAGAGGAGCTTCATAACTTAACACAAGGAAAATCGACAGTTAGGGACTACTGGGCGAGATTCACCATGCTGGTGCACAAACTGGGGTGGGATCTGCAAAGTGAGCCAGTGAAATCAGCCTTCTACATGGGTTTGCACGCAGACGTTAAGGATGAGCTGGCAAGAGGTCCCAAACCGCGAACTATGGATGAGTTAAGCAAAGCGGCGCTAGCGGTGGGGGTGAGACAGGAATCCAGATGGAATGACAAACAAGCGACGCGCGCAGCAAAACCTTGGTTCCCACGCTCCCAGGACAGACCACATCACCAAACCCCACCCCAGGGCCCGCCCCCACACCCGCCCAGGCCAAGCCCAGAGCCGGAACCGATGGAGATCGGAGGAGCGCGCGCGCGGGCTTTTCAAACCCCGGCGGCGCCAAGACGCAAGGAGGGAAGAGGCGGGAATTGCTTTCTCTGCAACTCCCCCCGGCATCGCGTCAGAGACTGCCCTCATCGCAGAGAGTGGCAAGGAAAGGCGGGAACGGTTGTACCTTCCCCAGCTGACGCAGCACCACAACAGGGAAACGAGACAGCCTGGCTGCAGGAGACAAGGGGGAGCGGCCAGGCACAGTCAGCAGACAACAGCCCCCGCCCGCCCACCCGCACAGAGAGGAGCACAGACAGCCCACCCCTCCCAGAGCAGGAGTGGTTCTAGAAGTCACGCTCACGCTCCCAAATGGCTATCCCCTGACAGTCCTCGCCTTAATTGACAGTGGTGCCTCAGCCAACTTCTTCTCGAGAAACTTTGCGGAAGAGCACCAGATCCAACTTCTGCAGCTGGATTTTCCCCTGCACGTGGCCACCATTGACGGCAGAGAGCTGCTGGGAGGGGCCATCACGCATCAAACCCCCCCCATGAGAATGACGGTGGGAAGGCACTCAGAGACGCTGGCTTTCAACGTCACAACCATCTCAGACCCCCCCATCGTCTTGGGCATGAGCTGGCTGACGCGCCACGACCCCTCCATAAGTTGGCACCAGAGATGCATCACTTTTGGATCGGACTTTTGTCTGGAACATTGCATGCAGCACCAACCAGGGGAGGGGCCTCCGATAGCCACGGTGGCCACCATGCACGTCAAGGGGGGTGAGGCAATACCCAAGCCGTACTGGGACCTGCAGGAGGTCTTCAGCGAAGCGGAGTCCGACCACCTACCCCCACACAGGCCTTTTGACTGCCAGATCAACCTGGTGCCAGGGGCAACTATACCCCCAGCCAAGCTGTACGCCATGTCAGATCAGGAACTGGAGGATCTGCGCGCTTTCATCGACAAGAACCTCAAGCGGGGGTTCATCAGAGAAAGCAAGGCAGCAGGGGGCAGCCCGGTCTTCTGGGTGGACAAGAAAGACACGCAACAGCGCCGTCTGGTGGTGGATTTTAGACGGCTGAATTCGGTGACAGAGCCAGTGGCTTTCCCCATGCCCAGAGTGGATGATCTCCTGACAGCGGCACGCAGGGGCAAGATCTTCACCAAGCTCGACCTGAGGGGGGCGTACAACTTGATTAGGATCCGGGAGGGTGATGAATGGAAAACCACGATGTTCACGCCTCTGGGCTCTTTTGAATATCTGGTGATGCCCTTCGGGTTGCAAGGGGGCTCAGCATGCTTCCAGGCCTTCATGCACCACGTCCTGGGGTCCCTCCTCTTCAAGAACTGCTTGGTCTTTCTGGATGACATCCTTATCTACTCCAATGACCCAGTGCAGCATGTGAAGGATGTCAGGGAGGTGTTGCAGCGCCTGAAGGACAACCACCTGTATGTGAAGCTGGAGAAGTGCAAGTTTCACACCAAAGAAGTGGACTTCCTAGGCTACAAGCTGTCAGACAAGGGGCTGGCGATGGACAAGGACAAGGTGCAGGCCATCCTGGACTGGCACAGCCCCAGGACGCGCAAAGATGCCCAACGCCTACTAGGCTTCGCGAACTTCTACAGGAAGTTCATCAAGAACTTCTCTCGCGTCACGGCTCCTATCACAGACTGCCTGAGAGGCAAGCAGAAGTTCCGGTGGACACCAGAGGCGCAAGCAGCGTTCGAAAGCCTCAAGAGGGTATTCGCTTCCGACCAGCACCTGTTCCACGTGGTGCAGGATGCGCCCCTACGCCTGGAGACAGATGCTTCGGACAAGGCTCTGGGAGCGATTCTGTTGCAACTGGACGCCAACAGAGAGTGGAGACCCTGTGCCTTCTTCTCCAGGAAGCTGACCCAGCCGGAACGCAACTACACAGTGTTTGACAGGGAACTTCTCGCGATCCACGCTGCGTTCCAGCACTGGCGACACTTCCTGGTGGGCGCCAAGCACCCCATCCAGGTGTGCACAGACCACAAGAACCTGGAGTTCTGGAGAACTGCCAGGGTGCTCAACCAGCGGCAGATACGGTGGGCAGAGTTCTTCTCGAACTTCAACTTCTCCATCCACTACATCCCGGGAGAGCAGAATGTCAGGGCGGATGCCCTCTCCCGCAAGCCAGAGTACATGGAGGAGGAGTTGCCACCGGCACCCAGGCATATTTTCCCCCCATCAGCATGGTCCTGCGGAGCAGCAGTGGTGAGCGAGGCAGAACTCACAGCACTGACAGCAGCTGATGAATTTGCCACCCGCATCTTCAGAGAACTGAGAGGGGGGGGAGCAGGCCAAAGACTTTGAGGAAAGGAGGGGTTTGCTTTTTTACAAGGGGGCCCTGTACCTGCCAACCAAACAGCTGAGAGGTAAGGCCCTCAAGCAGATGCACGACAACCCAACGGCGGGTCATTTTGGAAGGGACAAAACCACTCACCTAGTCATGAGACACTTCTGGTGGCCAGGGGTGCGGGAGGATGTTCGGGATTATGTAAGGGGATGTGACACCTGCCAGCGAGCAAAGGTGGTCAGAGCGCCACCAGCAGGTTTGCTGGAGCCCTTAGCCACACCGCACAGGCCGTGGGAAGTAGTGTCCATGGACTTCATCACAGACCTGCCGTCGTCCAGGGGCAAGACCGCAGTGTTGGTGGTGGTGGACCTCATGTCCAAAATGTGCCATTTTATACCGTGTGCCAGGGCGGTCTCGGCAGAAGAGACGGCCAAACTGTTTGTTGACCACGTATTCAGACTGCATGGATTGCCTTTAAGGGTTATTTCGGATCGTGGCCGCCAATTTGTTTCCAGGTTCTGGCGGCGGCTCATGAACCTCCTGCAGGTGGAGGTCAGCTTGTCGACGGCTAGGCACCCGCAAACCAATGGACAGGCGGAGCGGGTCAACGCCATTCTGCAGCAGTACCTGAGATGTTACGTCAGCCAGAGGCAAACGGACTGGGTGGATCGCCTGCCACTGGCAGAATTTGCCTACAACAATGCGGTGCACGTCTCCACAGGGGTGTCGCCCTTTAAGGCCAACTACGGGCGCGACCTCAGATCTTTCCCGGAGAGGGAGGGGGAGGAGGAGGAAGAGGGCCCACAGGCAGAGGATTGGGCAGAGGACCTGGAGACGGTGCACCAGCAGCTCAGAGAACACTTGGAGAGGGCCAAGGAAGCGTACAAGAAGGGGGCAGATCGCCACAGGCGACCGGGAGAGGTCATCAGGGTGGGGGACAAGGTTTGGTTATCCTCGGAAGGTCTTCCCACCAGGGGGCGATGCAAGAAGTTAGCACCCAGGAGGCTGGGCCCCTTCAAGGTCACGCAACAGGTCAACCCGGTAGCCTTCAGGCTAGCACTGCCGGAGGACATGAGAGTGCACCCAGTGTTTCATAGATCGCTGCTGTCGCCGTACAGGGAAAGTACCAGGTTCAGGGACAGCGATCAGCCTCCAGAGGGAGGGGGGAGACGGGAGACGCCCGACAGCTCAATGAGGCAACTGAGATTTTAGACTCAAGGAGAGGGGTGAGAGGACTGGAGTACCTGATAGCATGGGAGGACACTCCGCCGTCCCACAATGAGTGGATACCGGCCACAGAAGTACCTGAGGAATTTTTAGTGGAAGAGTTCCACGCCCTGTTCCCCCACAGGCCCAAGCCCTGGCACATGGAAAGGGAGGGAGAGGGGGAGGGGCAGGAGGAAGGGATAGCAGGCAGCAGCTCTCCATGGAGATGGGAAGCGGAATTTGAGGACACGGAAGAAGAGGTGTGGGTTTCACCGAGGTCAACGACGTCAGAGGCAGGAGAGGACTGGCAGAACATTTTTACTCCCACCAGCTCTGACGCCACTGACTTCTTGGGATTCCCGTCTTCTCAGGGGGAAGGAGAAAGATCGCAGGATTGGGGGGAAATTTTTACACCCACAGGCTCGGATGCCACAGACTTCTTGGGGTTTCACTCGTCCCCAGCAAGCGGAGAGCCACTAGGAAGGGGGGGAGAGGAGCCTGGGAGGGGGATGGATGTGAGGGACGAGGGATACAGGGAAGTCCCTCCCATCTTAAGTTCCAGCCCATCCCCAAGCGCGGGAGAGAGTAAGGAGAGCTCTGCCTCCAGCGGAGAGTCAGGAAGTGGTGTCCGAGGCTCAGGCAAAGTTGTGGAGCCCAGGCCGCAGGTGGGACAGGAAGTTGGACGCACAGGGGGGAGGCCAATTCCCCCAACTCCCGAATTGCGACGCAAACGTAGGGGGAAGAGGTTGGGTCTGCCAAAGCTGTGGTGCTGGAAGAAAACGCGCCAATCGCCATTCGGGAGTTCAGACACCTCACCTTAAGGATGCATTTTTACTGCTCTGAACACTGTAAATAATCAGCACTTAATAAAAACCTTAAAAGACCATGCTGGAGTCGTTACTCTAGAGTAGCCATACCAGGCCCTCTGACAGTAGGCATTACAACCATTTAGAAATACTAAATACAAACTACTCTGGTTGCCGTTTAGCTTGGAGCGCTGAATGTTGACTCCTGAAAGAATATGGAATTCTGCAGGTTTTTGTTGCCGATTTACTCTTGTTGATTTTCTAATATGTCATAATTTTAGGAGCATACCCAAGGCATTTTAAATGTATTATGGCCATACCTGCCAAGTTCCTCTCTGAAAAATAAGGGACCAGACTGAAATTAGCATACCGGAAGTAGCGCGACGGCCATTTTGGAACTGGGCAGAGCATGCTCAGAAGTGACTTTTGATGCTGCTGTGCCCAGTTCCAAAATGGCTGCCGCACCAGAAGTCGCGCTGCAGCCATTTTGGAACTGGGCAGAGCAGCATCAAAAGTCGCTTCTGAGCATGCTCCGCCCAGTTCCAAAATGGCCGCCGCGCCAGAATAAACTGGGGAAAAACAAAAAAATCCGGTTTTTTCGGCTGGGGACAGCTGGAAAAACGGGGGTTTCCCGGAGAAAACGGGAGACTTGGCAGCTATGATTATGGCACAGACCAATTATGCAACATGCACGTATACTAATAAAGAAGCTGTAGCTGCAACTGTGGGCAGACAAACACCATACATTGAAAGCACATGCCTTTACGAAAGGATCCTGGGAACTGTAGTTTTTTTAAGGGTGCTCAAAATTGTAGCTCTTTGAGGGTGAAATAGTTCTCAGGATTCCTGGCTGAGGTGGGAAGCCACATGCTTTAAATGTGTGTTGCATGTGCCTTATATATACTGTGTGGATCTGCCCACAGCTGAGTGAACACTTTGGTGGCAATTCCTGCTTTGCCTCTCTGTAATGTGTGAAATGGGCCCTAATTGCAGCTGCCTTCTAACAAGTGTCCTTTTCTCTTTTTCAGCTGGTATGGGGAGCTTACCAATTGCACCTACCAGATTGCTGGGAAAATGCATTGCTTCTGGCCAAACCAGCTAGTGGATGAATTCTTCATAGCGATTCACAAGCACTACTTCAAAAACTGCCCTGTCTCGGGAAGGGCTTTGAGAGACCCTCCTAACACCATCTTGTGCCCGTTCATACTGGTACCCATTTTTGTCACGCTGCTCATGACAGCCCTGGTTGTGTGGCGGAGCAAGCGCAGTGAGGGCATTGTCTGAAGTTCTTCAGAACCCCAAAGTCTCCAACCCGGATAGGCGACTGAAGCAGAACACCAAGCAAGCTGTGCTGAGGAACAGCTTTGTTACTCCTTGTGAACACCAAAAAAAAGAGAGTATTTCTAGGCAATGCTACCCAGAGAAAAATGTTGTAACTCCACATTCTCTAGCTTGCCAAGAATTTTGTTGAATCCAAGAAAAAGCATCAAGGAACTGAACCACTTTTTTCAACAGCCAAATTCTTTTCCTGTATTCATGATTTGACCATGCTAAGGGCATGCCTGCACCAATGTCTCCTTCAGATTCCCTTTGCCTTTGGGATATTTCTGGTTTTCTCTTGATGCCCTTCTGCCACACATCCTTACAGTGGGACCCTCGCATTACGTTACCTAACGTAACTTTCGGGTTGCAAACGCGGCAAACCCGGAAGTGTATACTTGCGGGTTTCGCCACGTGTGCATGTGCAGAAGTGCTCTATCGTGCCGTGCGCAGAAGCAGCACCTCATGTTGCGGACTTTCCGGGGTACGTAAGGACCCCCTGAATGAATTAAGTTCGTATCCCGAGGGTCCACTGTATTTAGGATTGTGGGCTGTTCTTTGGGTTAGGTAACTTGCAGCTGGGAACCATCTTGGATAGGCACCCTTCATCTTTGTGGAATTGAGAAGTGACGGGCGCTGGGCAATATCAGAACAGAACAATAGAAAGCCAAGTTCCAGCTCTAGGAGAACAGCATAGCAGTGGCCAGAATGAGAGCAGGATATTTGTGCAAACAAGTATAAGGTGTATATTATGAAGAGCAAGACCACATTAAAGAAGCCCAAACTTTCAACTTTTGTGGTGTGTACCAATTAGGACACTGTCAGGATGCCTTGTAAAGAGCCGAGGTTCATTGTAGTGCATTCTGGAGTAAATGACACACAAAACCAACTGGTGTAGGCATGCCCTGAATTCATTTTGACTGCCGACAGTGGAGGAGATGAAGCTCTAGCAAATTATTATTTATATGTTTTGCCAATAATCAGCCACATAATGTATTCTGTGAGGAACCATTCTGTACCAATTAAAATGTATCCTAAGTCTTTGAAAAGTTTGGATTTGAATTTTTATGAACTTCTGTCATTAATTAGTAAATAAATTATTGCTAACATTGTTTGCAAACAGTAGCAGCGAAACCCTAACAGTTCATTAACATTGGAGGAATTCCCTACCAAGTAAGTACCCATTTGAAGGGCTTTCATGTCATTTATGTGACATGAATGTGCGAGAGAGAGAATGGAATCTGATAGTATCCATTGTAATTTTGAATACAGTGGTGCCTCGCTTAACGAATGCCCTGCTTAATGAAATTTCCGCTTAACGAAAGGATTTTTCGAGCGGAGGTTGCCCCGCTAGACGAATGCGTTTTACGAAAAATTCGTCTAGCAAATCGCAGTTTCCCATAGGAATGCATTGAAATTCAATTAATGCATTCCTATGGGCAAAAAAAAATTCAAAAAAAATCCAATGCATTCCTATGGGATTTGCTAGACGAATTTTTCGCTATAAGAAAAGACCCGTGGAACGAATTAATTTCGTCTAGCGAGGCACCACTGTAATAGGATTCTGTTTGGTATCTGAGGAAGACTTGCTGCTGTAGCAACACGGATCACTTACTCTTTTAAAGTAAGTAAATAAAATGCAACCAAAATGTAGAAGTTGGCTGAAAAAAGCCAAGTTGCTTCAATTACTGCTTTTCCTTTACATTTCATATAATAACACCCCTCACACACATCCCTTCACTCAAGAAGTCTCAAGCTTTCCAGACGGTGTACTCTCCTGCGGAAATGTAATATGTGAACCAGATTAACAGATACAGTCAACAGAAATTCATGTGCTCTCTGCCCAACCCCCGTCCATCACTGGAGGGTCTGTGGTGCCCAGGGGGGTAGTTGGGACAGAGGGTAGTTGGGAGTTCAATAACATCTAGAGGGCCACAGGTTTCCCATTCCTGCCGAGGACCATACCTCCCAAGTCCTGGACGGAAAGATCCGGGATCGGCAGCGCGCGCACACCGGAAGTTGCGTGAACACAACTTCCGGTGGCGCTTTGCCCTTCTATGGGCACCAGAAAATGGTGGTGCCAGCGCTGGAAGTCGCTTCCACGCATGACCGGAAACACGTAAAAGCGACTTCCAGCGCCGGCGCTGCCATTTTCTGATGCCCATAGAAGGGCAAAGCGCCACCGGAAGTCACTTTTACGCATTTCTGAACATGCTCGGAAGCGACTTCCGGCACCGGCGCCACCATTTTCTGTGCTCATAGAAGGGCAAAGCGGCACCAGAAAAATGGCCGCCAGCAGAAGCCGATTTAAGGGAGAATATCGGGATTAAAAACTAAACGGGAGACCGCCGGGAAATGGTAGGAAAAAGGGGTTTTTCCTGGCGGAAACGGGATACTTGGCAGCTATGCCAAGGACGTAAGGTAGGAACAGAGCCTGGGAACTAAGAAGGAAGTACTAGCACAAGGGCACCGGGGGGGGGGGGCTTGCAACATGAAAATAGGCGTTTGTGGTGGTGATTGCGTTGGCAGTTGAAGTAGAAGCATCAAGGGAGGTGCCCGAACTATGTATTCATATTGTGATTTGGCATTAAAACAAATTTGATTAATGTGGGAACTTCCACTAGTACTTCCAAAGGTTGGGAGGGGTGGGAAGTGGGGAAAGATCCTGTGCCTTTAACAGCAGGATTTGATTTGATCCATGCTATTAAAAGCCTAAAAACAAGCCAGGAGGCTCGCCATGGCCCCACCGGCATTGCTTGCAATTGGCAGCCCTTCAAAACAATTACTTAGTCCCATTGACAGCTTTTTTCTTAAAGCAATAGGATTGTTATAGATTCTGACCAATAAAACTTGCTAATGAGAAGTAAGCTGAATCTCTACACAACACTGACTATACTTGACAAACTTAGGTCAACTTTATTCTCAAAGCAATTAAGAATGTGCAATTCACAGACACTAATTACCTACCTATGAAAATTCATTTGCTTCCAGGGTAAACTGGAATGAACCTATCTATGCCTTCATACTTACTGATTTGTTAATCAGTGACAAATGGATCCAAATGCAACATTGTTTGCCACCACTATGAAAGCATAGCTGATGCACTAGAATGACAATGGGAACCATTACGCCTGTTAACTTACTTTTTCTACGTTTCAGACCAGGCATCCCCAAACTGCGGCCCTCCAGATGTTTTGGCCTACAACTCCCCTGATCCCTAGCTAACAGGACCAGTGGTCGGGGAAGATGGGAATTGTAGTCCAAAACATCTGGAGGGCCGAAGTTTGGGGATGCATGTTTCAGACTATTTCTTCCAGAAAGATACCTGAATTTCCCTTTCCCTTCCCTTTTCTCTAGGGAATTTCTTCAACATGCTTTTGAATTTTCAGTAGTGCAAGGCAACAACAACAAAAGTCATTCTTTTTAGCATTAGGGCAATGCAGAAAGTATTGGTGCTATGCAGGGCTTTTTTTCAGCCCAAACTTGCCAGAACTCAGTTCCACTACCTCTCAGGTAGGCAACATGGCCAATATAAGAGAACAAGGGAGGAGGCATTCATGGTTAACTCCAGCACCTCTTTTTCTAGAAATATAGCGCTGTGCTAAGTGATTCTGAGTAGTTGAAACAGTAAACACTTGCATATTACACCAGTGGAAACATCCAAACTGTCTTCAAGTGTGGCCCCATGCAGAGCACATTACAGTAATCTAACCAGGGGGGAAAACAATGGGAAAGGAATAAACTATGCCAGATCTGGTGTAGTCTGTTCCCTGGTTTGGAGAAATGTTGGGGAATAGAGAAGGAATGGTTTGGCCCTGCGGACACTGCAGCTCTGACAGAAGTGCCAGGGTCATAGACATATCCATGGCAGCGCAGCAGGAAGGGGAAGTCAGATTTCCCTCTCCAGTTTCAGCACTCCATCGCAAACTGTAGAGCAGTGTTTCCCAACCTTGTGCCTCCAGCTGTTTTCGGACTACAATTCCCATCATTCCTGACCACTGGTCTTGCTAGCTAGGGATGATGGGAGTTGTAGTCCCAAAACATCTGGAGGCACAAGGTTGGGAAACACTGCTGTAGAGCATGAGGTTGGGTATTGCTTATTATCCTGGGTTGCCCTCGGGATCAGATTAAAAAGAGCCCCTGCAAAGGTTGCAAGTGATATATTGTGTTATGGAGAAACCACAAAAACTCAACACTGAAACGGGGCGTCTCTTATTACTGGTAATTTTATGTGACACCAACTGCTATGGTATCAAAGACGTCAAGTCTGCTTTGAATTAGCCTGATTTATGCTATCATTAGCTGTAGAAGAAATAAAGTAACATAGCAAAAAACAAAACAGGATAAGACCAAAACAGTATTTGCCTCTTCTAAACGACTCTGGTTTTCTTGCCTCCAGAGAATGACATGGGACAGGGCGACTGCCTTGCCTTCATCTTCCACTCCATCGGGCTGTGTGTCAAGGAGCACCTTCTTGGGGATCACAGTTCCATCCCCTCCAGAGGAAAGGTGTGGTTGGCTTCCTGGACTGGTGGCTCCCTGCACCACTGTTGCCATCACTGCAGGGAGGGCGGGAGTCTCAGCTCTCACCCTCCCTGGGTTGGTATTCTGCATGCTGCCAGCAGTGGGAGAGGATGGGGTGCTGGACAGAGGCTCCTGGGGATGTAGAAGAGCAAACTCCGGACCTGAAAAGATGAAAAGTACTCGTAAGAACATCAGAGCCCAATCTAGTCCAGCAGCATGTTTTGCACTACAGTGCTCAACCAGATGTCCCCAGGACACAAGGGACACAAGCTCTCTCCCACGGACCATTCACATTCAGAGGCATGTTACTTCTGAAATCTGAACCAGGAGGAAGATCAGAGCCGCCATGCGTAGTGGCCATTTGATAGTCTTACCCATTGTGAATTTGTTTAATCCCTTTAAAGACCAGTGAAGCTGTCCCCACATCTTGGAGCAGCAAATTCATAGCTTAACTAGGCACTATCCAGTCTCTCCCACCATTCAGCTTCATGATGGCCTCCATATGATCAGCATAGGACTGGTTGATACTTGTCAGGGTTGAGACAGACGAGGAGGAGTGGTGGCTAGTCCCCCCTGACAAGCCCCCACAGAGGCAAGCCCCCACAGAGGAATCTGAGGAATTCACACCTGGGGAAGACTGGTGGCAGCACTCAGAAGAAGAGCAATCTGACAAGGAGGAGGGAAGATCAGAACTGTAGCAAAAAGTCGATCCAGAACCAGGCCCCAGTCAGGCAGGTTATCAGATGGCCCCTTCCCCTCCTCCCTTCTCTGCAAAGTTACGCAGAGCTGAAAAACGCCGGCTGCAATTAGAAACAGCTGCAGCTCATAAAAAGAGGGGGAGGGAACCTGCTACTTAAGAGAGAGGCCGGCTGGCCACTCCTCAGCGTCTGCAACGTCGTACTGAAGTGCCTAGTTGCCTCGCTCATCTTGTCTTTGGTTCCTGTAATCTTGATCTGGCTTTCCTGACCCCGGCTTTTGGACTTCTGGCTTGAACTGATCTTGGCTACTCTTGATTCCCACGTAACTGTCTGACTTCAACTGGCTCTGACCATAGCTGCCAAGTTTTCCCTTTTCTCGCGAGGAAGCCTATTCAGCATAAGGGAAAATCCCTTAAAAAAAGGGATAACTTGGCAGCTATGGCTCTGACCAGACTGTTGACCTTAGCTTATCCGACCCTGTCTGCTGCTCTTCAGTGTGCCTACTTGCTGGCACCCTAACAATACTGTCACTTGCACCGCACAGTCATCTGGGGCAGGATCTCAGAGCTGCTTCTGCACTGGTCAGCTCAACATGCAGAAGCCCTCTTCACCTTGAGTGGCTGGAATTAAGAGAATCCACAGACGCCAAAGCAGGAGGAAGCAAAATATCTGGTTACTCACCTCTCCATGTCTCCAGGCTCTCCTGCTCTTGTGTCCTGGAGGAAAATGCCTGACACACAAAATTAAAAAGAGGAAGGCATTGAGGGGCAGGGGGAGATACAGAATCTCTTTCTAGTGGCCAGATGTCAGGGCACCCTGGGGTCTTGTGTGGGTAGGAGATAAATTTATATACCAGCTAAGTGAAGGAGTGTATCTGAAGAAGTGTGCATGCACACGAAAGCTCATATCAATGACAAACTTAGTTGGGTATCTGAAGAAGTGTGCATGCACACGAAAGCTCATACCAATGACAAATTTAGTTGGTCTCTAAGGTCCTACTGGAAGGAATTTTTTTTGTTTGTTTCAGCTAAGTGAAGTTAGATTACCTTCCTTGTTAAGGGTGTCTCAGCTCTAATTAGAATTTTGGAATATTTGCCATCAAAATTCACAGAAGGGAACTGTCATAACAGGAACTTTTTGTGGAAGTAAAATAATTTGGTAAAGACCAAATTACTTCCCTGACTTCTCCATCTCTTGATATGAAGCAAACTCAGTTTTCAAAAGTTCACAAATACCTTCCCCAAAATGTATTCCCATACAAAGATGCTTAAAATAAAAATTCTCCGTGGTGTCCTACCTGGAAAATGGCTTTGCCAGTGTATTGAACTAGCAGAGTTGAATGTAGCATACCCTACTTAAATGACTAGTATTAACTGTTAACAACTACTGATCTCCATAAGCTACCAGTTTTTCTGACCTCACCAAGTGGGCAAATCCATTCAGTAGCAAAGAGGTGTGTGTACGGCTGTATCTCATAGACAGCATTGTTAAGTGTCCATCATTCTGACCTCATTGGCTTTCTCTTTAATGAAGTCAGAAGGATGAATGCTTAACAATGCTGTCTATGAGATAAAGACCACATCCACAACATGCATTTAAAGCACATCTAACACACATCTAAAGCACATGGCTTCCTCTGAGTAATCCTTGGAACAGTATTTTACCCCTAACAGAGCTAGCCTTCCCAATATCCTAATCAAACTACAGTACCCAGAGTTCTTATGAGGAAGCCACATGCTTTTAATGTAGTCATACCTTGGAAGTCAAACAACTTAGTTCCTGAACATTTTGGCTCCTGAACGTCGCAAACCTGGAAGTGACTGTTCCGGTTTTCGAACTATTTTTGGAAACCAAACATCCAACTGGGCTTCCGCTGCTGTGCTTTGGTTTTCGAACGTTTTGGAAGTCAAACGGACTTCTGGAATGGATTCCGTTTGACTTCCAAGGTACGACTGTACTTGTGTATGTGCCCAAAGCCAGCCTTACTGCTGAGCCTTTGATTGGTGGCTTCACAGAGTTCTGCACAGGCATTGCTTGAGCTGATGGTACTGTCAAGAAGCGGCTCAAAGGGAGTCTTATATGGCCACATCTAAACACCTGCCTCCCAGGAAGAGAAGGACCAGTTGCTAGTTGTTTTTTATATGCTTGAAGATGTTTCCACTGTCCAGACCCACCAACTCTGAAACCATAGTTATTTCAATACACAGGGACACAAAACACATACACATAGAGAACACAGCTGAAAAGGGACACACAATAGAAAGTAATAAAATAAACCATATCCTGATGATTAACAGCTGAAAAGTGTCATCAATTGTCATGTTCTGTCTTCCAATACAGAATGAAAAATGTTTATTCAAAATAATTGTGAAGCACATATTATGAAACACATTTTGCACCAAAGTCCATTTACTTAATGTTGCTTTATATCCCATACTTTAATATTCTGTGATAATTAAATGTGGCTGGTCTGTGTCCCTTTGGAGAATAGAAGACACATGTGCTTTAAGAAATAGGGTTTATTCGCCTATTTACACCCTCGGTCTGTATGGAGGGGGTCCGCATCTCACAGCATGGCCCGAAACATTGCAGGCAGGCCTTCCTTCTCCCGCACCAAGATGGAGGCAAACGTTGGTTCCTTCTCTGTAGGGATCCATGATGTTGGTTTGTCTTCGCCCATCTCACCAGGGGCTGCTCCAAGAAGAGGAGTCTCCCGAGGGGGAAGGAGAGGGGTCAGCTCTTCTCCTCTCTGCCATCCTGCTGGTCCCCAGCCCTGCTTGAACCAGGGGGGCTTTCCTGAAGGGTCCCTCCTCACTGCTGCCCTTGGCTGAAGGGGCCCTGGTGGGTCTGGGGAGGCCCAAAGCCTGACCTAGCCAGGCATTTCTGTCCAGGGGTCACTGGAGGCATCCCAGGGCGAGGCATGGACCACCCTCATTTTCCTGACTTCCCAGCACCTCCTGAAGGGCTGGAGTCACAGGATCAGGCCAATCTGCAGGTTGCCCCAAATCTCCTCAGCCTGGACTGCTGCTAAATTCAGGGGGATTCCAGGCCCCCCAGGTTCCCCCAAGGATTCAGGAGAAAGCTCCATCTCCTTTGCTGGGTTTCCCTCTCAAGCAGGGCCGTCTTAAGCGCATCCAGCGCCGTGCCGCAAAGATCCCTCCAGTGCCCCCTCCCTTTCCCAAAATTCAGAGCTCGGGGCCCAACTTGCGGACCACCTCACAGCCCCAGGAGCCGCCGCGGGACCAGCAAGAGCCACTTGGGTGCTGTGCGCGTGCTGGTGGTGAAGCTCAACTGAGCAGAGCCCAGCGTGGGGGAAAGGAGAAGGAGGTGTGGCGCGGAGTCCTAGCCAGACCGCCGGAACCCCGCGCTCACTTGCAAGGCTCCGGGGCACCACCTCCTCCTCCGCTGCCTGACAACAGCCCGCTGCCGGCGCTCTCACTGCAGCAGCTCGGCGGGTAGTGGCTGAGGGGATTCCTGAAACCGAGGGAGAGGAGGCAACGGAGCTATAGGGCTTAGTGGCTGGTTGCGCCCCACCAGTGCCCCTGAGAGGCCAGCGCCCTGGCGCAATGAGCCACTAGGCCCTATGGGAAAGATGCCTCTGCCCTCAAGTCCAGAGGCCTCCGAAGGGCTGTAAGCCAGGAAAGAGGTCTGGAAAAAATTAGTTCCGAGAGGAGGGAGGGAGAGAGAGAGCAAAAACCTGGTATGGAAATAGAAGGGAGCTTAAAAAGGGGATCCAAGAAACGAAGACAAAGGAAAAAACTCCCTTCCAAGATGGCGTTCCTGCCTTTTCCTTTTGCTGTGCCCAGTGCAGGCAAGTGGCAAAGGCAGGAAGTGGAACGGGAGCAAAGGGCTCACCCCCCCTTCCTGCCAAGGGTAAGATGGGTGGAGGCAAAACCACATTATGGAGCCCCATTTTTCCTGACAGGATAACTCCCCTTCTCCCACCCAGCAGCTACCCCAAGTTTATGTTTTTTAATCCATATCCAAATCAAAATCCTAGTCTATATTTGTTCCTAGTGTTTAGGGGTAAAGGTAAAGGGATCCCTGACCGCAAGGTCCAGCCGTGACTGACTCTGGGGTTGCAGCACTCATCTTGCTTTACTGGCTGAGGGAGCCGGCGTCCAGCTTCCAGGTCACGTGGCCAGCATGACTAAGCCGCTTCTGGCTGTTTACCTTCCTGCTGTAGCGGTACCTATTTATCTACTTGCACTTTGACATGCTTTCAAACTGCTAGGTTGGCAGGAGCTCGGACCAAGAAACGGGAGCTCACCCCGTCGCGGGGATTCGAACTGCCCACCTTCTGATCGGCAAGCCCTAGGCTCTGTGGCTTAGACCACAGCGCCACCCACTGTCCCCAAGTGTTTAGGGGTATCCCCCCCTATTTTTATAACACCTACAGAATGGATTTGTGGAGGGTTTGCTCAAAAAGCAAAGTATAAATCCCTCAATTGAAATTAAGATATTGTGCTCAATTCATTCCTACCTGACCATTCAAATAAATACACTTTGTAGCAAAGTAGCTACAAATTTGTAGCAAAGTAGCTACAAAGTAGGACGAGATGGTCACCAAACTGTGGGAGGCAGTGGAAGACAGGAGTGCTTGGCGTGCTCTGGTCCATGGGGTCACGAAGAGTCGGACACGACTAAATGACTAAACAACAACAACAGCTACAATTTATCCAGTTGATCAACTCATCATCCAAACACCACACTATATTATCATCTGAAAGACAATGTCGCTATTAGATACTATATTCTCCTTCCCCTTTTGAAGAACAACAGGGAAGCTACTTTAGCCACCTCCAAAGAGGGGAGTGACAAACCTAAGTGAAGTCACTGGAGAACAAAATAAAGACATTCCCCAGGTTGAGCTTAGTTACAGAAGGCTCAAGAGTTTTCATTGTAGGCAACCAATGAATGGCCCACCTGCTCTTGTGGAGCAGATAACACCCTTAAATATGGCCACACCACTAGTGCCACACCTATTTTCCATTTCCTTACTGCTGTAATGATAAAGTTCATTCATGGTCATCAAGTTATTTTCTAAATGGTTTCCCTACATGTGGGAAAGTCAACATTAGTCACCAATTAAATTTTTATTCTGGTTTTTATTGCCAGCTGGGTGAACACTTGGAAATTGCAGCAACTTGTTCATTGCCTGGATACCCTGTTAAGATGTGAAGTTTTAATTATTCCCGATCAAGGTGATTGCTTTGCTAACTTATTGCCCTGAAGTAGCTCAATAAAGCCAACACACAGGCAAAATATTTGCCAAACTCAACACTGTTTGGCAGTGCTGCAGCAAGAGCACATTAACAGATTAAAATGATTGAAAAGAGAGGGGCGTTAGCAACTGTGTCACTATTGCCTAAAAGTACAAGACAGAGGTCAAAAGCCCCTAATTCCCATGGATAATTGCTCACACAAGCAATCTGCATGGCCATGGCCCTTTAAACTTTGCAGGGATCCCCAAACTGTGGCCCTCCAGATGTTTTGGCCTACAACTCCCATGATCCCTAGCTAACAGGACCAGTGGTCAGGGGTGATGGGAATTGTAGTCCAAAACATCTGGAGGGCCGAAGTTTGGGGGTGCCTGCTTTAAAGGGATAGAATGGCATACGGGGATCTTTGGGGGTACTTGGCAAGGTGAGAGAATATATTATTTTGCCTCTCTTCTAAATTGCATACTTGTAATTTCCTGAAGAGCTCATAGCCTGTGTTCTGGTAGTGCAAATGGGTGCAAGGAAACCAGCTGCCCTCTTCTGCTTCAGACTGCCCTGGGAATGATGCTTCCAGGAAAACAGCTGAAGCAGCCGAGCCACCACTCCAAGCAGCCAGATGACATCAAGCAAGCAAGATAAAGGCGGGGTGGGGAACCTCAGGCTTGGGGGCCAGTGGGACAGTCACTGAGCTTGCTCCCCTCTCACTGTTCCTCACACAGGAGCCCCTGATCCCCAAGAGGTGGGAAGGAACTCAGTTCCTGTCACCTCAGATTCCACCATTTTATTTGTTTCCCTTGCTTCAACCACAGACAGAGCTCAAGCCATAATGCTGCTCAAGTACAGTGGACTTAGGTCAGGCATAGGCAAACTCCAGCCCTCCAGATGTTTGGGGCTACAATTCCCATCATCCCTGACCATTGAGTCCTGTTAGCTAGGGATGATGGGAATTGTAGTCCCAAACTTCTGGAGGGCCGGAGTTTGCCTATACTGTACTTGATTTAGGCAGAGGCATAGGCGCCGCCCCCCCAGGAGTGGAGGACACCTCCAGGTGTCTTTGCTGAGGGGGGTGGCATTTGGTGTGCCTCCCGCCTGCGACTCCCAAGCCTACCCCGAGCCATTGGGGGAAGGGGGGAGCTGCGTTGCTTTGCCAGCAGCATTCCCGCCTTCCCCCTTCGTCATCAGCGGCTTGCTCTGCCCCCATGGGCAGCTCACTCCTCCCCTGGCTACACCCAAGCAGCTATCCCGTGCCTGGGAGGGCACCCTCTGCGCCCCGCCCCCCCCTCAGGCTATTGGGTCTTTTTACGGCCCACCGCAGGTGCAGAAAAGGCTAGTGGGGCTTGTCTCAAGCACAGGAAGGTCTGGCAAAGCCCATTGCAGCGAGGCCTGGCCCCTCAAGGTTTGGTGGGGGGCTCAGCCTCATCATAGCTGCCAAGTTATCCCTTTTTTACAGGGATTTTCCCTTATGCTGAATAGGCTTCCTCGCGAGAAAAGCGAAAACTTGGCAGCTATGAGCCTCATCCCATTTGGAGGGGTTGAAGTCCCTCATTGGGAGTTGGCACCTGTGGGTGGTGTGGTCAGATGAGGGCTGCCATTTTAAACTTCCCCAAGTTTAAGTGCTTCACAAAATTCCCTGTTTAAAAAACATTCCTGAATTGTAGCAAGTGATGCAGGAGCCCATCAGAAGGGATTTTTCTTTCCGTTCTTCTAAGTCCCACTAGTCCCTTTTCAGCCTGAAATAACCAGCTGCACCAATATAAAATGGGGGGACACTTGGCTTACCAGCAGTACATGTTTATAAAGGATCTAGAAGTCTTAGTAGACCACAAGATGAGTCACCAATGTGATGCTGCAGCAAAAAAGAAAAAGAAAAAAACTAATGCTATTCTTGGCTGCATCGACAGAAGTTTAGTCTCCAGATCCAGTACTGCTCTATTTTGCCTTGGTCAGGCCACACCTGGAATACTGGGTCCAATTCTGGGCACAATTTGAGAAGTATGTTGACAAGCTGGAATGTGTGCAGAGGTGGTACATAAAAACCTCTCCTGGTAAAAGCTTAATCACTGGGCAGAACTTGCATGAAATCATTGATGATGGCAGCACTCAGGACTCAGATTTGATCTGGATTGATTGATAGTTCATGGATAGTTCATAGCTACATAGGACTGGAAAGGATGTAAAGGCCACATAATTTTGCAAACTGGGTGAACAAAATTCCCTGCACTTGACATTTCTGTTTAGGTCTGGCACCTCTTGAAAGCAGTCTCTCCGGCTCTGACTGTTTGCTCATGACTGTGAAACATTACTGTTAAATATTTGGGACAAAGCTTATGGGGGTAGGTGTCAAAAAGAATTACCAGAGAAGGTGGTAGTGGCACCAGTTCAGAGTAAAGGGCTCTGAATTCCCAGTGTCATTTCTTAAAGCTAGCCAGATCTCTGTGAGACTTCCAATAAACAGAAATCTTAAGCAGAGATTTAATTACTTTTCTTTCTCAAAATAAAATGTGAGGACCCTCCTCCCTCTTTGTAACACAAAGACATTCCCTTCCCATGCAATGAGCTATGAGTTCCCTACTCTCTCTGGATAACTGGTTGGTCACAGCTCACTCATTTCATGTCAGCTCTTGATTACTAACATTTGGTTGCCAAATTGTGGGTTATAAATTAGATCCTGATGCTTTCTCAAAATAACATCTTTTCCAGCTAAAACATTTTTAAATTCCTGATGAATAAACTACATAAAGATTAATTAAGGAGTTTTGCTGTGAGAGGTTATTTTTACAAGCGGCACTGAGGACACCTTTTAAGATTTTCTATTTTTAGAAGTGTAATCATTTGCAGTTGTTATTCATTGCTTCCAAGGATCCGGGCAGCTTCCTGTGTGAATAATCTGAATCTGTCAGAAGGACACATTTTCACATAACTCAAATTGCAGTACTTTAAGACTAGGAAAATGAGATGCTATTGCCTTACAGAGCCTGTCATTTGCAACTGACTGGGATGATATGATTAGTCAAAAACCTATTCGGCACCTATTTGTTAGTTCCTCCTGTGATGCCATTAGAGAAACAATTGTCCCCCAGGGCCTCCTCCATTTTGTGACTTCTCCTCCTCCTCCTCCTCCTTCACAGTTCTTAGGCAATGAGCTTAATAGGGGAACAGTAATCTTGCCATACTTTAACTATCTTCACTCAGGAAAACTATCTGGCTTACAATTTTTCTGCTTTCACCTTCTAGTCCTTCTCCCACATTATTTCAATTTATTTCTCTTTTAGAAATATAATGTTATAAGTTTGCGGGTGCCACTAAATTTTTAGGTGCCAGATACTCCCCTAAAATTTATGGTGAACCACTGGTTTGACTCAATATATTAAATATATTAGTAATGCCTGTGCTGAGTAAATAAAACCCTATTAATAGCCTCTGACTTTTGTATCCTTTTTAAATTAACCATTTCATTTTATGAAAGCCTAGATGCAGGGGCTTAGGAAGGGGGGTGCAGTCCACCCCGGGTGTCATTCTTGAGGGGGGTGACAAAATAGCACACCATGGGGGCGGCACTTACCGCGGGGCCTGGCCTGAGGCACACCCGAGCCACGTGTCTCTCCTGGGAGTGATGCAGTGGCTCGGGGCACTGTACCGCTAAAAACAGCAGCGTGGGGCTTGCGTCCGCCAGGCGGATGACATGAGCAGCTGGCCGTGCTGCCCCCGTGGGTGGCTTGCCCCACCCCCACTGCTCCGGGTGCCAGAGCAGCGAGCTACACCCCTGCCTAGATGACAATTTTCAATTGGAGGCAGAGGAGTTAACTCCAGTTGCCTCAAATCTCCAGGGCCTGATGAGCAGCATCCAAGGGTACTAAAGGAGCTTGAGGGTGTAATGTCAGAACCTTTGTCTATAATCTTTGAGAATTCTGGGAGAACAGGTGAGGTCTCTAGATATTGGAGGCAGGCAAATGCTGCCCCCAGGGGGGAAAGAAGACCCAGGTAACTACTGGCCAGTGAGCTTGACATTGCTACCAGGGAAGGTCCTGGAACAGATAATTCAACAGTCGGTTTGTGAGCATTTAGAAAAGGATGCTGTGATTACTAAGACCCAGCATGGGTTTCTCAGAAATATGTTGTGCCAGACGAACCCGATTTCCTTTTCTGATGGAATTACAAACTTGATGGATCAGGGAAATTCTGTGACATAGTGCATCTTGATGTCAGTAAGGCATCTGACAAAACCCTCCATGATAATCTCATGAGGAAGCTTTTAAAATATGGGTTGAACGAGGTAACTGGTAGGTGGATTTGTAGCTGGTTGGAGGACTGAACCCAAAGAGTTCCTCATCATCCTGGAAAAAGTGTCAAGTGGTCTGGCACAGGGTTCTGTTCTGGACCTGTTTTTGTTCAATGACTTCATAAATTACTTGGATGAAGGAATTGAGGGGATGCTCATCAAATTTGCAGATGACACCAAACTGGGAGGGGTAGGCTAATGCCACAGAAAACAGAATCAGGATTCAATACGACCTTAACAGAATGGAGAACTGGGCCCAAGCTAAAAAAATAATAATTTCAATAGGGACAAATGTAAGGTTCTGCACTCAGGCAGAAAGAACCAGATGCACAAATATAGGATGGGGGACACCTGGCCTACTAGCAGTACATGTGAAAAAGACCTAGGGATCTTGGTGGACCAGTAACTTAACATGAGTCAATAGTGTGATGCAGTAGCAAAAAAGAAAAAGAAAAGAAAAGCTAACACTATTCTAGGTTGTATCAACAAAAGTAATGCCCAGATCAAGGGAAGTAATAGTGCTCACCTGGAATACTGTGTCCAATTCTGAGCACCACAATCTAAGAAGGATGCTGACAAGCTGGAATGTGTGCAGAGGAGGACAACCCAGATGATCAAGGATCAAAAAACCAAGCCTTATGAGGTGCGGCTGAAGGAGCTGGGTATGTTTAGCCTGGAAAAGTAGAGACTGAGAGGCGTTATGATAGCCATCTTCAAATATCTCAAGGGCTGTCACAACGAAGAGGGAACATTCTTGTTTTCCCATGCTCTTGAGGGTAAGACTCAAGGCAATGGCTTCAAGTCACAAGAAAGGAGATTCCGACTAAGCATTCAGAAAAACTTTCTGTCACTAAGAGCTGATCAGCAATGGAACAGACTCCCATGAGAGGTGGTGGACAAGGGGTCAGTAAGGTTTACCTCGCCTGGGCCGGTTCACTCCAGCGGAGATCCCTCAGTGGGCCGGCTCACACGTGCACCCACAACCTTCGGCTGCCTACCCCTGTGGTGGACTCTCCCTCCTTGGAGGTTTTTAAGCAGTGGTTGGATGGGCATCTATCATAGATGCTTTAGCTGAGATTTCTGCATTGCAGGGGGTTGGACTAGATGATCCTCAGGGTACCTTCCAACTTTAAGATCTATGAGTTGGGAGAGATTGGAAGGTTTTGAGACTGTGAGAAAACTTCTGTTCAGTGATTGCATGATGAGTACTGCACAGTGGTACCTTGGTTCTCAAACTTAATCCGTTCCAGAAGTCTGTTCCAAAACCAAGGTGCGCTTTCCCATAGAAAGTAATGCAAAACGGATTAATCTGTTCCAGACTTTTTTTAAAACAACCCCTAAAACAGCAATTTAACATGAATTTTACTATCTAACGAGACCATTGATCCATAAAATGAAAGCAATAATCAATGTAATAAATAAAACAGTACTGTAGATGAGAAAAGTTAAAATTTTCTTAACTGCATTGATTATAGTCATCGTTTGGATGGGGGGGGCATTTATCCATTTCCACAGTTACACAATCAATCAATCAACCAATCAATAGCTGAACTGGGATCCACACAGTTGCAAAAAACAAATTAACTGAAAAAGCCTCAAAACAAAAAACCGCAAATTAAATAGGAAAAAGAAAACACTAAATATAAGCTCCAAATATCATCTCAGAACACTGCAATCGGAAACTGAAGGCTTGAATTACAATGGGGAAACAAAAATGAACAGCACAACAGGAAACACAGGGGGAGCACAAAACGAAGCACTTCGACTTCCAAATAAAAGTTCGAAAACCGGAACACCTACTTCCGGTTTTGTAGCATTTGTGTTCCAAGTTGTTTGTGAACTAAGCTGTTTGAAAACCAAGGTACCTCTGTACTGTATAAAAAGAAATGTTGCTAGCCTGTCTTTTTTTAGCAGAGCCGAGTATAAGTTGACTGATAGTACACACAGATGTATGTACTGTATGAATGCACGAAGAAATGTAGTACCGCCACCTTAATGTATTAAAGGAATAGCTTTGTTTTTATGGAAAGAGTTTGCATATCAGACCAGTGCACTGCAGATTTTGTGTGCTGAGTTGATTCCTCTGCACAGCTCATGTACTAGCTAAGCAGAGCTACCATTTTCTCAACAGAATGAAAAAAAAAGGGTAACTAAGCATCAACTTCTTCCTAGGAATGTTATAAAGCACTGAGAACACACAAAAATCTGGGGAAAGGAAAGAGAGCTAAAACCTTCATAATTTAATTCTGAAATGTGATGCAAGGCAGAAGACGCTTGGGATTGACTGATAGCCTTGATACACAAGGAGGTGGCAGGTTTAAAAGACTCTCTGAACCACATAACTTCTTCCCTGGAACCAGAGGAGCCATCTTGGGGCCCAGGTGATGGGTGACCCCAGCCTCGGAACCTGACTTCCATTGCCCCCTGAAGTTGGGTTCCGAGGTCCCTCCAGGCCTTGGAGATGCTGTCCAAGGCCTTGCGAGACCTCGAAGGTTGTGTTGTGAGCCCTGCTGAGCACCCACAACAATCTTTTATGGGTGCTCAGGCACCCAGAGCCCCCTATAGTTGGCGCCCCTGCCTGGAACTAGAATAGGTTTCCACTTAATGCTGGCAGTAAATGATGAGGAGCCCATTTCTAATGGCTGGAAATCTATGCTTTTAAAAGCCTGCCTGGAGGGAAAATGAACATGTTTCACTGCCGCCTCCTCCTCCTCCTCCTGCTTCCTAGGATGCCCGTCCAACACCATGCTGCTGCTTGACTGGGCGTATAAGACGACCCCCAACTTTTCCAGTTAAAATATAGAATTTGGGATATACTCGCTGTATAAGAAATACGACCCAGCGTATAAGACGACCCCCGACTTTTGAGAAGATTTTCCTGGGTTAAAAAGTAGTCTTATATGCAGGAATATACAGTAACTGCAGCTATTTCTTCCTAGACTTAACTGCTTGCTTCTTTCAATTGGTGCTCATCTTCTGTTCTTAGAATACTTCAGCCCCTGGCTGGACATCCAGCTGTACACAAATAGACTTGGCTCCTGCTTTTCAGAGCTATAAAGGAGGCTATGATTTCAGCACTCACACCAGTGGAAGACAACTGTTCTTAGCTTCAGCAAAGCACAACAATTTCGTTGGTGGTTTTATTCCAGGTCGTATTTAGGATCATCCTTCCCTTCCCTGATGACTGGCAATGACAATTTCTAGACAGATGTCAGGTTCAAAACCTGCAATGATAAATATGTTGTAGTTCTAGCCATTCCTGGGCAGGACCAGCCCAACCACTGTAGTCCATGTGCTGGTAACCTTGAGGCTGGATTGCTCAATGCGCTCTATCTGGGGCTGGCATTTGGTCTGGTTCGGAAACTCCACCTGCTACAAAATGCTGCAGCCTGACTGCTGATGGGAGATTATGGTTGAGAACATGTGACACCACTGTAGAAACAGCTGCACTGGCTGCCTATCTCCTACTGAGCCAGGTTCAAGGTTCTTTGATTGATTTACAAAGCTCTGAACAACTTGGTTTCCCAGATATCTCAGGGTTCACCTGAACCCGTCTACCCCAGCTCTGTCACAGAGATCAGGGAATTAGGCAAAAGAAAAATCACTAAGTTTTTGCCACCCACTCCTTTTTTTTACCCTGCATCTACATGACATCACCATATTGCTTTTGTCCTGTGTCTCCCTTGTGGCTCTGCTATAGCATTTGTACCCCTCTCTTAAGTAAAAAAAAAAAAGGCTCCAAGAGAGCCTTCCATGAAATCAAATGCAAGAAACTCCCTAATGGCAGGCTTCTATTGTAATAAACAATCTGACAAACAGAAATACAACACACAAGGAAAGGGGGCTCAGGAGATGCTGAGAATGCAGGAAGCTCTGTTCAAACGGTCATAAGCTCCGTTGTTAGGCGGAGAACATGGAATTCCCAGCCTCAGTGCCAAGGTTGTAGGAGAGTCCGTATGGCCTAGTGATGTTAGAACAATGTTAATGCCATGCAACGCTGGGTGTGGTGTGGTGTGGTGTGGTGTGGTGTGGTGTGGTGTGGTGTGGTGTGGTGTGTGTGTGTGTGTGTGTGTGTGTGTTTTCTTTGAAATATAAAGTTTAATACTTCTATTATTTGTATCCTGCTTTGCAGACTCTTGTTGTCTCCTACAGCAGCTGACATTGATTTAAAATCAGGTGAGACAAGTCCTGTCCTCAGGTTTGGTAAGTCCAAAGACAAGACACCCAATGGAAGGGATGTGGAGGAACAAGGCAGAGGAAGAACCCCTTTCCCAAGGCCCAAGGAGAGGCCTGAGATGTCCCCAGGCAAGTCCTGTCCTGCTGGGGCCAAGCTGCCCTTCCCCACCCACAGCTCTTCTTGGACAGAGACGCAGCAACTGACCCTGTAGGCCTTCATGCCCAACTTCAAGGGGGCTGTGGGGCTCAAGGCCCTCTCAGATTCCCCTGGGGGGCTTATCTGGCTCCACAGGCAGCAGCAGGCAGTGGCTGACAAATGTTCCCCACCTGCTGAATTTCTGCCTGCCAGAATAATCATAAATGTGGAATGTGGAAACCAGTCCAAAATAGAAGGAAGGAAGAACACACGCATGAGCATGCAGAGAAATGTGTGTTCATATCAGTCTTTATTTAAGCTAAATGCTGTATTGCCTGCATTTCTTTTTTTAAAAACAACAACATAACCACAGTGCTTAAGTAAAAGAAGTGTCTGACTGCAATCACTAGAATGGCGCATAAGGTTAAATTGAGGCAAGATAGAAGTTCTGTGAGATCACCTGCTTCAGAAGCTGGTTTGTGGTGATCTGTGATGGCACCTCCTCCTCTCCCACCTCTAGGTTCACAGTGTGGGGCAGGGTTTGGCTCTGCACTAACTTGGGAGGTCTTGGCAGGGGCAGGCAGAAGCATGTTCCACCAGCTTGGGCGGTATATCAGGTGTAACCCTATTCACAGATCATTTGAGCACTATACAGAGATTGCTTGATCATTTATCTGTGGCTTTCCATTTTTCCTATGGGAGCTGCTCCTGCATCCCTTGCCGACATGTGCTGGTTATGCAATCCGTTGCACAGCCTTTGGGTTGCATCAGGGCAGGCCACAATGTTGTGTCTTGTCAAGTTCATTTTCAGTCTCCATCTGTTTAAAGAATGTTCATCCACATGGAATATCCTGTGCACCTAGGAATGCTGCTGTCTCATTACAAACTAATTGAGGTCAGGTCTCTGGGTTCATTAAGCACCAATGGCTTTCAAACTGCACGGATGATTAATTATTGCCTGCAAGGGACACAATGAAGAGTATCAGACTGAGTCATGCTTGCAGTTCAATTGAGGGAAGGACGCACAGTGAGGTGCAGCTTGTAGTCAGAGTTTAAGGGGTTCTGCTCCTCTGCCAACTTTTCAATCCTTTTCTTTTTTCCAGATAGGCTCTTCCTATACTGGAAGGAACTCAGCTGCCAAGAAGGATCAATGGTGGAAGCATAAACTGCCTGTGTGGCAGAGACTCAAGCACTATCAGTGGCCCCAGGTGGCCTTGCTATAGCTGGTAGAATGAACGGCATTACCTCAGACTGCAGGTAGAAAATAGTAGTATTCTTTTAATACTCCCCAATTCTCCCTGCAGGTAGAAGGATAGCACATCAGGGGAAAATATTCTACCCAATCCCACCCCCTGCGCTGCTAGTATTCTTTCTGCCACTTCAGTATTCTGTCACCACATCCTCATATCATTGTGTTGCAGGTATAGAATTGTCTGAATATTTGTGCAGAGGTTTTTTTATATAAAGAAAAGCTATAGAAGCTGTAGAAGTCATAGCTCAGTTGGTAGAGCATGAGACGCTTCATCTCAGGGTCATGGGTTTGAGCCACATGTTGTGTACCGGATTCCTGGATAGCAGGGGGTTGGACTAAATGATCCTTGTGGACCTCCCAACTCTACAATACTATGATTCTATGTCAGCCCCCACCTGCAGCCTGAAGTAGTTCCCTCCAAACACATGTTTACCTCCTCAGCAAGCACTTGAGACCTGCACCATCGGATTAAAATACTAGATAATTATCAGTCTCTTGTAGTGCAAAACACATTTGGGGTGCACTGTGTATTGTGCGGTGGTTGCCAAACATGCCCTGATGTCATGGCATGCATTCCCTGCTCCCATTAGCAATGTGGGCCAGGGAGTTAAGGAAGACCATTATATCAGGCCCCATGTCGGTTGTCCTATAAAACGGAGAATTGCAGTTCAGGCCATTGTTCTCCTTGTGAGGCAATGGCTGGGTATGTTATTCACAACCAAGTGTGCAACTAGCTGTCTTATGAAGCTCATACAGTGCAATATTATATTCCGAATTTGATATGAAGGCAAGCAATGCAGGTATCCAGAGCCCCTGAAGGATTTCTTTGTGTAAGTAAACACCATAAAGAGCAGGATGCCTGCAAATAAATAAAGCTCCTACCTGAGCTAGTAAGATTTAGCACAATATTTTGCAAATGTTTTGCTGGTGATGGTTTGCTGCTGAGGCAGAGAGTGATGCAGCTTGATTTTAGAAACCCTACTGACTACTGTGGCTGTAGGCCATAGCAAGGTCCCTGCTTGGCCAGCTGCTGAACACCAGAAGCCCACAAGGGCTCCTTTATCAAGTTCATGAGCTCTCTCAGTCCAGACTCCAAAGTCATTTTGGGAACAGCGTTTTATAGATAATAATTTGTTCCTGTTCTTGTTATTTCATGAGCTCTCTCAGTCCAGACTCCAAAGTCAAGTCATTTTGGGAACAGCATTTTATAGATAATAATTTGTTCCTGTTCTTGTTCTTGTTATTTCAGGAAGTTTTTAATGTTTGACATTTTACTATGTTTCTATATGTGCTGAAAGGCGCCCGGAGTGGCTGGGGAAACCCAGCCAGATGGATGGAGTATAAATAATAAAATGATTATTATTCTCTTGAGAGCAGAGTTTCAGAGCTTTGTTCAGAAACCAGAGAGAGTGTGTTACAGAAATCACCGGGGGGGGGGGGGACATCTTTGAAGTTGTTAAATGTTATAAATATTATGCATAAATGTATCATTTTGACTTGACAGCTCAGGGAAGTTACCTAGCTTAAAAATCATATAAAGTCAACTCCAACCCTATTTTGCCCTTGAAAATAATAGCTGGGCCAAATGCTTCCCTCTGGAATTGCCCAGGTGAAAGACCATCAGGTCCAGTCGTGTCCGACTCTGGGGTTGCGGCACTCATCTCACTCTATAGGCCGAGGGAGCCGGTGTTTGTCCGCAGACAGCTTCCGGGTCATGTGGCCAGCATGACAAAGCTGCTTCTGGCGAACCAGAGCAGCGCACGGAAACACCGTTTACCTTCCTGCCGAAGCGGTCCCTATTTATCTACTTGCACTTTGATGTGCTTTCGAACTGCTAGGTTGGCAGGAGCTGGGACCGAGCAACAGGAGCTCACCCCATCGCGGGGATTCGAACTGCCGACCTTCTGATCAGCAAGCCCTAGACTCTGTGGTTTAACCCACAGCGCCACCTGGGTCCCAGGTGAAAGACTACTGGTATGTAAACCTTATTGTTCTTTCTCTGAGGGTGCTCAAGAAGTTCCTCCTGGTGCTTATCACACATCTTGCTTCTGCCCTGAGCCATTATCTTATGTTAATCTTGTTTACTCTTATGTTAATGTTGTGTAGACCTCCCCTTTTCTGATGGTTTAGCTATGTAACAGTGATGTAGTGATGATGCTTTCGAACTGTATTATGGGATTGAGGTGGGAAGTTTTAAAAGTTCTTCTCACCCAACTCTTGGTGTTCAGTCTTGGCTTGAACCTGCTGCGCAGTAATAAATTTTGCTATTTTGCTCCGGTTGGTGGCTGGACTCCTTCATTTCATTCCGCAGTGGACCGTCGGCTCGTGGACGAGCTGGGTGGCGGTGTAACCTCACACCCGGAATTTTCCTTAACAGAGGGTAAATGTTTCTTAACATTAAAAAGTCAAAATGGGCCAAACTAGAAATGGTGAGGGCAGCCATGTTTGTTGCTTATGGGTCTGCCCCATTCACACATTATGAAAGGAACTGCATGTCCTTTTAAATTACCCTATTTACAATTTGTGTGAGTTCAAAAGTCTAATATTTACCACAAAAAGTGCAAGCTGGTAAGGGGAGCTGAACTCTACAATAATTTTCTGTGTTCCATTATGTGAGGGACAGGGGATATCGCGAAGTCCCTCCCCTCCTGAGTTCAAGCCCATCCCCGAGCACAGGGGAAAGCAGAGAGAGTTCCGATTCCAATGGGGAAGCAGGAAGTCGTGTCCGAGGCTCAGGCAAGGTAGAGGAGCCAGGGTCCCAGGTGGGACAGGAAGGGGCGAATAAGGGGGGAGACCCATCCCCCCAACTCCGGAATTACGCAGAAAGAGGAGGGGAAAGAGGATGGGTCTGCCAAAGCTTTTGTGTTGGAGAAAGACGCGCCAAAAGCCATTCGGAGGTTCTGGAACCGACTGACCACATCACTCCGTGTAAATAGCAATGACTTCAGCACTGTAAATACGCAGCACCAATAAAAGAATAAAATGCAGAGCTGCGTAGCGTCGTTACTCTGAAGTAGCCCACTCCGGCCACTGTGACAGCAACCTCCGAATCCTTTTTGGGGCTACTTTGGAGTTGCCGGGATGAGCGTGTCAGAGGCGGAGAGATGGCGGCAGATCGCGGAGCAAGCCCAGCAAGAACTGCAGCAGCTGTCGCTGCAGGCGCAGGGGGAATTGAAGGCAGCTAAAGAAGAGACTAAGAAGGTCCAGGACGACCGGCTACAACTTGCGGAACAGGTGAGAGCGCTACAGGAAAGAGAGCAGGAATTAAGGGCGGTGGCGGTAGACCTCCAAAACAAGCTGGATGCAGAGAAAAACAAGGCGGGAGGGGCACCCCAAGTCCAAGTGCTGCCAGGAAGGAGAGCCGGGACCCTAGTAAGCAAGTTCAATGGAGACCCGAGGGAATATCAGGGCTTTGAGACTGAGATTGTGTATGCTCTTGAGCTGCACCACGATGAGTTCCCTGATGATGAGCACAGGGTAGCGTTTATTGTGGAGCACCTTACCGGGGCAGCCAGGGAGTGGCTAAGACCGTTAATCGCAACAAAGAATCCTTGCATGAAGAATGTCAAACTATTTCTAGAAGGTTTGAAAACGATGTATTCGTCCGATAGTCATATGGACCAGACTAAGGAGGAACTTCATAATTTACGCCAAGGAAATATGACAGTTCGCGCGTATTGGGCGAAATTCACCATGCTGGTGCACAGATTGGGGTGGGAACTGGAGTCACCCCCAATGCAAGCGGCGTTCTACTTGGGGTTGCATGAGGAGGTGAAGGATGAGCTCTCGAGAGGTCCAAAGCCCAGTAATATGGATCAGCTGAGCAAAGCGGCTCTGGCGGTGGGGGTGAGACAGGAATCCCGGTGGAGCGACAAGCAAGCAACGCGCGCAAAGCGGGCTTGGTTCCCACGGTCGCAGGAGAAGCCACTCCCCCAACAACCCTTTCAAGCCACGCCTGGGGCCAGCCAGGACCAGGAACCCATGCAGATTGATAGCGCGCGCGCGCGGGCTTTTCAAACCCCAGCGGCGCCAAGACGCAAGGAGGGAAGGGGTGGGAATTGCTTTCTCTGCAACTCCTCCCAGCATCTCGTCAGAGACTGCCCACATCGCAGGGAGTGGCAAGGAAAGGCGGGAACGGTTGTGCCCTCCCCCACTGACGCAGCACCACAGCAGGGAAACGGGAAAGCCTGGCTGCAGGAGACAAGGGGCAGCAGCCAGGCACAGTCAGCAGACAACAGCCCCAGCCCACCCACCCGCACAGAGAGGAGCAGAGCCAGCCCACCCCTCCCAGAGCAGGAGTGGTTCTAGAAGTGACGCTCACGCTCCCAAATGGCTATCCCCTGACGGTCCTCGCCCTAATTGACAGTGGGGCGTCAGCGAACTTCTTCTCGAGAAACTTTGCAGAAGAGCACCAGATCCAGCTTCTGCAGCTGGATTTTCCTCTGCACGTGGCGACCATTGACGGCAGAGAGCTGCTGGGAGGGGCCATCACTCATCAACCCCCCCCCCCATGAAAATGACGGTGGGAAGGCACTCAGAGACACTGGCATGCAACGTCACCACCATCTCAGACCCCCCCATCGTCTTGGGCATGAGCTGGCTGGCGCGCCACGACCCCTCCATCAGTTGGCACCAGAGATGCATCACTTTTGGATCGGACTTTTGCCTGGAACATTGCATGCAGCACCAACCAGGGGAGGGGCCTCCGATAGCCACAGTGGCCACCATGCACGTCAAAGGGGGTGAGGCGATACCCAAGCCGTACTGGGACCTGCAGGAGGTCTTCAGCGAAGCGGAGTCCGACCACCTACCCCCACACAGGCCTTTTGACTGCCAGATCAACCTGGTGCCAGGGGCAACTATACCCCCAGCCAAGCTGTACGCCATGTCAGACCAGGAACTGGAGGATCTGCGCGCTTTCATCGACAAGAACCTCAAGCGGGGGTTCATCAGAGAAAGCAAGGCAGCAGGGGGCAGCCCAGTCTTCTGGGTGGACAAGAAAGACACGCAACAGCGCCGTCTTGTGGTGGATTTTAGACGGCTGAATTCAGTGACAGAGCCAGTGGCTTTCCCCATGCCCAGAGTGGACGATCTGTTGACAGCAGCGCGCAGGGCAAGATTTTCACCAAGCTAGACCTGAGGGGGGCGTACAACTTAATCAGGATCCGGGAAGGCGATGAATGGAAAACCACGATGTTCACGCCTCTGGGCTCTTTTGAATATCTGGTGATGCCCTTCGGGTTGCAAGGGGGCTCAGCATGCTTCCAGGCCTTCATGCACCACGTCCTGGGGTCCCTCCTCTTCAGGAAATGCTTGGTCTTCCTGGATGACATCCTTATCTATTCCGATGACCCAGTGCAGCATGTGAAAGATGTCAGGGAGGTGTTGCAGCGCCTGAAGGAGAACCACCTGTATGTGAAGCTGGAGAAGTGCAAGTTTCACACCAAGGAGGTGGACTTCCTGGGCTACAAGCTGTCAGACAAGGGGCTGGCGATGGACAAGGACAAGGTGCAGGCCATCCTGGACTGGCACAGCCCCAGGACGCGCAAAGATGCCCAACGCCTACTAGGCTTCGCCAACTTCTACAGGAAGTTCATCAAGAACTTCTCTCGCGTTACGGCTCCCATCACTGACTGCCTGAGAGGCAAGCAGAAGTTCAGGTGGACACCAGAGGCGCAAGCAGCTTAGAGAACACTTGGAGAGAGCCAAGGAAGCGTACAAGAAGGGGGCAGATCGCCACAGGCGACCGGGGGAGGTCATTAGGGTGGGGGACAAAGTTTGGTTGTCCTCGGAGGGCCTTCCCATCAGAGGGAGGTGCAAAAAGCTGGCGCCCAGAAGGTTGGGCCCCTTCACGGTCACGCAACAGGTCAACCCGGTGGCATACAGGCTGGCACTGCCAGAGGACATGAGGGTGCACCCAGTGTTTCATAGATCGCTGCTGTCGCCGTACAGGGAAAGCAGCAGGCTCCGAGGCAGCGAACAAACCCCTGAGGGAGGAGGGGAGAGAGAAGGCAGGGAGCAACTCAATGAGGCCACGGCCATCCTGGACTCAAGGAGGGGGGTGGGGGGCCTGGAGTACCTCATGGCATGGGAGGATGCTCCACCGTCCCAGAATGAATGGGTCCCAGCCACTCAGATACAGGAGGAATTCCTGGTAGAAGAATTTCACGCCCTCTTTCCCCATAGACCCAAGCCCTGGCACATGGAAAGGGAGGGGGAGGGGGAGGAAGCACGGGAGAGCAGTTCACCATGGCGCTGGGAAGCGGAGTTTGAGGAACCAGAGGATGAGGTATGGGTATCACCGAGATCCACCCAGTCAGAGGAAGGAGCAGATTGGCAGAACATTTTTACCCCTACCAGCTCTGACGCCACGGACTTTTTGGGATTCCCGTCCTCCCAGGCGGAAGGGGGGGGCTCGCAGGACTGGGGGGAGGTGTTCACACCAACGGGCTCGGAAAGCACTGAGTTCTTAGGCTTCCAGTCGTCACCGACACCTGGGGGGGACCTGGGGAGGGGTGAAGGAGAGCTTGGGAGGGGGGTGGATGTGAGGGACAGGGGATATCGCGAAGTCCCTCCCCTCCTGAGTTCAAGCCCATCCCCGAGCACAGGGGAAAGCAGAGAGAGTTCCGATTCCAATGGGGAAGCAGGAAGTCGTGTCTGAGGCTCAGGCAAGGTAGAGGAGCCAGGGTCCCAGGTGGGACAGGAAGGGGCGAATAAGGGGGGGAGACCCATCCCCCCAACTCCGGAATTACGCAGAAAGAGGAGGGGAAAGAGGATGGGTCTGCCAAAGCTTTTGTGTTGGAGAAAGACGCGCCAAAAGCCATTCGGAGGTTCTGGAACCGACTGACCACATCACTCCGTGTAAATAGCAATGACTTCAGCACTGTAAATACGCAGCACCAATAAAAGAATAAAATGCAGAGCTGCGTAGCGTCGTTACTCTGAAGTAGCCCACTCCGGCCACTGTGACACATTAGGACAGACACTTTCCTTCCATCCTAGTGCAAATCAGATGCTAGGCTGCTTGTTCCACATGGTCATTGGCTGAGCTGCTGTTACAAATACATCAGTTGCTCTCAGCAAAAAAATCATGAAAATTCAAGAAGTCTGGCAGGCTGCGGAACGGACATATAAATAGAATTTGTCAGCAGTGCTCCATCCTGGCTGTTTACATTAAATGGCAGGCTTAGGTGTTTTCTTACAGTTATATTGATGCCCGAGTAACCACTACATTTCAAACAGCAGACTTGAAGAGAACATGGCAAAGAGGCATCCCTAAGAAAAAAAGTCTGCTAGCCTAACCCACTTACTTGGGAGTAAGCGCCATTGACCTCTGTAGGACTTACCTCTGAGTAGACATGGTGAGGATTGTGCTGTTCATAATTCAGAGACACTGAGTCCTCCTGAGCAAAAGTTATTTGGACACAATGAACAGTGACATGTTTCTGACATTTACTGCAAACTTTCCTCTTTCCTCAGGCACTTCCTGATCATTAATGCTGGATTCTAAAGCCCTCGATTTCTTGATCATCTGATATTTTCACTTTTTAAAATCAATTTAATTTTTCATCATTATGAACTGCTTCAAGACTTTCTAAATGGTAAGTGGCATACAAATAATTTTAAAGAATCATAAAAGATGGAAACACCCCCTTTCACCCCTCCCTCTCTTCTTCATAATTGTTTAAACCAATTCATAAACCAATAATTTTTACATTGACCACTCATAATGAAACATATGTTGTAGATACGTTTCAACATTTATTATGCTATTTTTGTGATTTACAAGTGACATTAAAAAGTTGGTATACTTATTTGTATACCAGGGACATAATACTTGTTTATAATGTTATACAAATAAGTATACCAAGTTTTAATGGGTTTATAAAACCCACTAAAATAAAATAAAAACAAAAGAATAAAAGATGAAAACAAAACTTTAACCATGAAAACATCCAGGCCAAATGTGGACTGAATTCCTATTTTGGGTATGTCCTCCTAAGACATACCCCAAGACACAACAGCAGCTGCTCATGTATGCTAAAAGACTGAGTGGCTAAAAGAACAGCTGTCTTGAGTCCAAATATGCAGGCAGTTGAGGCTTCACCCAGGGGTGTCTGGGTGGCGCGGGGTGGCAGGGCGCCGGCCCAGTATGGGGGAGCCACGCAGAAACCGTGCTGCACGCTGTACCCGCCCACCAGCCGTGGCAAGAATCGGAGCGGGGCGGGGGTGCCGGAGCGATCTCCGCGCCAGGGCACCCGACGTGCTTGAGATGGCCCTGGTCCAGATGCTGTAAACAAGTATGGGAAGAGGATGTTCAACTTATTTTTTACCTTTCGTTTGGAATGTTTAAATCTATTCTTGGGCAGGAGGCTGGAAAGTAGGAAGAAAAGCAGGCACACAAAGTTCACAAAATGAGGAACCAAAGAGACAATGGGGATGGACTAAATCTCATGTGAGATCTGCTAACAGAAGGATTTTGAGATGCATAGCCGAAAGTTCTGGGACTTCTGGGGAGGCATCATGGCCCTGGTCAGTCATCTCGGTTGACCGAAATAATTGTGGTGATTAACGATAGATACCGTCTGAGGAACAGAGATAACAGGGAATAACTTCCAAATGCCCTGGAAGGATTGCTCCCTGCTGTGGGAGAGAGCCTCTGCCAGTCAGTGTTGATGATACGGTAGAGGGTTAGATTAACAAAAATACTGTCTTAGCAGGCAGCTTCCTGAGTTTCCTAATGCAGGAAGGATCACTCTGCCTCCCTTTGTTTATTTGGAGCATGTTTTCCAGGTGCAATTCTACCCTATGTATATTTATTTACTCAGGTGAAAGTCCTACTACCCTCAGTGAAGCTTACCTTCAGGTAAGAGTGCACAGGATTGCAGCCCTCAAGCAATCAGGAGAGGGAAGTAAAAAAGAAACAGTCCCAGTTTGGGTACAGGCAAGCTGTGAACTAAATGCACGCTTCAGATATATTATTGCAGTAAAAGAGCTGCCCAAGGCCTCATGCTGAAGGCAGCCTAGTTAGCTGAAGAGGCAGCCTAGTTAGCTGGCAACAGCGATTAAATTCTGATTTTTAATAAGTGCAGGCAACAGAAAATTTACTGCAGAACCTTCTATTTATGGAACCTTTCAAATTCTAGCAACAAAGGATGGAACAGTTGTGAATTCAGGGAAGCTGGAATGTAAATGAGAAATTAGCATAACAGAGGACGGATACAGGTCTAACAGAAAGTTCCTGAAAGGAACTGCATGTCCTTTTAAATTACCCTATTTACAATTTGTTTAACTGATTTAAAAAAGACTTGCATGGAAACATAGCCTAAGATAGGTTTTATTTCCTGCCTCAGGTACACTGAGGCATAATGTTAAGGCTACAATCCTATATTTGTGCTTACCTGGGAATTTCTGCCCTTCGTTCCCCACGGGTGGGCGACACCGAGCGGGCCTTACCTGGGCAGGTGCCTCCCACCAGCTCAGGTTGGCCTTTGACCTGTCCCTGGCCAGGTAGGCCAATGGATGGCCGGCTGGGGGTGGGGCTGAGGCAAAAAGAAGAGAGACCTCGCTTGGATTTTTCTCTCAGGCTCACCCACCCACCCTCCCTCAAATTATTACTTTCTTGCCTCCACATAATTTCATCCTAGGTCAGCAGTCATCAAGTTAACAATTTTCCTTACAGACTAATATTTTGCGTTCCAGGTCAGTGGGCACTGCTGCGGTCGCAAGATGGTTGCTGTATTCAGAACCGAGAAGGAATTTTCCCTGCATTGGCAGGTTTCGCCTTCCCCACAGCATTTCGTCACAACTTTGGCGGTTTTAGGTCTTAGCAAGGTATCCTTTAGTGTATCATCAAGGTGGGGGGGGTGCATTCATGCTCCCTTCCCATGCGGAGGCACTTGCAGGGCTGGCCCGTTAAAGGGCAAAAACTGGGAGTCCCTGGCCCTAGAGCGGCGGCATGTAAGTCAACCCCCCCCCCCGAGCCGAGGTTAGTGGAAGGGCATGCTGTGTAAGTTTGTGCTTTACAGTTCCCTCCCACTGCACCTCCTCAGCCTGCATATCCTCAGCCAGACGGGCTGAGGGGGTTACCTGCCAAGGCCATGAGGCTCAATAAAGTTGTGGCCAATTTGAACCCATACCTAGGTCTCTTGTCTCATTCTTTGGGGCAAGGGGTAGGCACCACAGACAGGGTTTAGTGTGTGTGCCCCCTCACCTCACGGATAACTTACCTTTGTTTGAGTGGACATATATAGGATCTTCGCAGGAAGATCAGCTTCTAACAGAAGAGGAGGGGGATATTCGACACCCCCACCCCACCCCGTTTTCAGAGTCTCATGAAGCAGACAGACAGGCAGATTCCGAGAATGCACAGTTGAGACAGGAACTGCCCAGCTTTGAGATACCATAGTAGCAAAGCAACAGGAAGGGGGGAGGCAGCTGGCCGATACATCAACTTTTCGGGGGGGGGGGGCGAGCGAGGAGGTATGAACATGTCAGAGAACAAAAGAGACGCAGGGGAGGCGGGACATCCTGTTGGAAGTCTAAAAAAGATGCCAGCATACAGTAGTCAATTTTTCCCAATTTTTTGGAAACAAAAAAGCTTCAGGTGAAAATGTTATCTCCCCCAAAGGAGTCCCCTGCCAGAGGTTATCTTCAGGTTCTCCCTATGAACGCCACAGGGTGGGGGCAAAATCCCTGCATCAGCCCCTATCCTCTATGGGTAGGCATAGCAGTCCTGGGCTTAGGGCAGGCCAACAGCACATGAGACAGGCACCCCAGGAGGAGAAGCCCACTGAAAGATCTTACATATTGGTGAAAACAACCTGGGGCATGGGTGGAAGTAGGCCTGTGAAGCAGCAGATACAGACGAAATAAAACTGCACTTCCAGCATCCCAGATGTGGACCTCTGCCTTCTTGGACTGTGGTGTCAGATGTGGGCCCATGGAAAATATAAAACCTTTGAGGTTCCCTTCCCTTCCCCTGACATACAGCACAGGGGTATGTTAAAAGATCAAGATTGGAACTGTGATTGTGTGGAGTTGGCATTCTAATAACTCTTAAGATGTGGTAAAGGTTGAGAGGATAAAGTTCAGCAATGCACAGATTACATTGGAAGGTAACCCTGCCCTAAACTTCATTTCAGTATGGAAGTTTCCTTCTCCCACTCTTTGTACTATTGATAGATGGGGTAAGTATGTCACCCAAGGCTAACCTGTTGAGTGCTATCCAGGGTTGCCATATGTCCAGTTTTCTCCAGACATGTATGAAATTCAAAGGGTGAAATCACCTTCTGGGGGATTTTTTTTTAATCGGCAAAATGTCTGGCGTTTTGCAAACAGAACCAGGAAGTGTGTTGAAAGCCCCCCCCCTCCTGGTTTCATTTCATTACTTTTGGCCATTGCATGATTTTAAAGTGGAGGAAAGGCAGGAGGTCTCCCTGGTGAATTGCATCTGGGGCAGGAAAAGATTCTGCAGCTGTTTTGGAGGCAGCGCTTCAGGATGAGTGGTGGGAAATCCCCCCCCGCCGCCGCCTGTTTAGAACAAGGTTCTCCCCTCCCCCTCTCCACTTAATGACGTTTTACAGTGAAGTTTTGCAGTCTCACTTTCAATTATTGTGCTGCTGTTATTGTTGCTGATCTTTCCGGCTCTGGCAGATCAGGGCTTGATACCCCAATTGGCAGGAAGAAGCATTTTTAAGGGGGAGACATCAAGGAGTGCAAGTAGGCCGTAAAGACCTCCCACCCACGTGGCCAATGTTTATGTACCGTAACCGTGAAATAGCAGACCGTTTCACGGGGCGGGGTGTGTGTGTCTGCGCATGAGCTGTACTCTTTTTTTTGCTCTTCAAAATATGGCAACCCCAGCTGCTACCCACATGCACACCAAAGCACGCACACCCAAAGAGCAACTCGTCTTCGCATCAGGCGGAGGGGGAGGGATGCACCGCCCAGCATTCTTGCAGAGCAACCATGGGATGGGTAAAAAAAGGAGAAAATTGGAGTGGGGGCTCAGACTCCGGTAACAGAATAGGAGGGAAAAGAGCCCTTGTGAGCAGAGAAACTACCTGCTCTTTATTATTTTACTGTAGTGCCTGTATTGCAGGGGGTTGGACTAGAAAGATAATGCTTACTGAACTTAACTTGACGTTTTTGGTTAACCCCTTCTCTTTAAATTGATTGCTAGCTGTTAAAAGTTTGAACCTAGTGCAACTTCGCCTGACTCTGCTGCTGCTTGTATTCTCACCCTCCTCTTGTATTCTGCCTTCTGCTAACCTGCATTTGCTGACAATTTCATGCTGCTGCAGACCTGGCACTGTTGCTACGTGATGCTGTTGTTGACATGGTCCTCTCCTCCAGACTGTCATTTTGTGTGTGGAAGGGATTCATAGGCATACTGGAAGTATGCCATTTTGTGCCATTTAAGTGGATGAAAACACTATCTCGCTCTAGTGCAACAAATCTACTTTTTAAAAAATCCCAAGATTTTTTTGCAGTTCAGAAAGTGAGGGTAAATGCGTTGAAAAGTGCAGGATGGCTAATGGGAAAATGAATAAGCCCTGCACAAGCAAATCGGGATGAATGCTCATTGTTCCTGAAAATTTAGCAGGAGAAATGCTCCATACTGGGCATAGCCTAGTATAGTTGTTCTCAAAGGGTTTGGCAGGAGAGGATGGCAAGTGTGGTGGGAAGATTCAAGGGCAATCAATATTATATTTTGGGAATGATCCATGTTCTTATGTCACTGCCTTGTTTTATACTTTCTGGATGTCCAGTAATCTATATTAGATTAACACCCGGAGGTTAACACCCTTGCACCATAACCGCTGAACCGAATTGCATCAAATTAGGGCAAAGCGTATTTTGCCCATCAGGGAGGGATCTGGCGTAAAAAATTTTTTTTTTTCAAAAAACCACACCATTCACACCTAAAATAATGATTAAACACAAAAAGTGGCGCCCAAATTAGACATCACCAGTAGAAGCTCTGAAGACTCCAACAGCATCCAATAGAAAGACAGATCGCACGCTGCTGCCTCCAAAGCTGCGCCACCAGATGACATCACAAAATTCCACAGCAACCAACTGAAAACAGGCCTCTTGCAGCAATAAGGCCCAACATTGCCCAGCAGACCGAATAGGCCACAGCAGACTAGGCCACTTTCCAGACTAGGCCAAGTGGAGGTAGGGGCCTGCCTGGGGGTGGGGTGGGCGAATAGGGGGCAGGGATAGGTAATGGGTCAGAACAGGGTGAGGGAAGACAGAGGGATGAAACCTGCCTTCTCCACAGTATCTCGCCTTGGCTTTGCAGACTTGACCACTTTCCATACTAGGCCAAGTGGAAGTAGGGGCCTGCCTGGGTGGGGGGGTGGCGGAGGGGGTGAATAGCTCATAGGTTGGGACAGGGTGGGCCAAATCACAGGGATGATCCGGGGGATGGGGGGAGGAGGGACAGAACAGGAATGGGGGGGGGAGACACAGGGATGCGCCTATGTAAACATAACACATGAAAAACGGGGACTCTGAAGGTGAGGGGAGTCTGAAGTGGGACCCTGAGGCTCCATTCACCAAACTGAGCCACCGCAACGTGTGGCAGGGCCAACTAGTCATATTATAAAGTAGTTGTGTTCTTTTATAAATCAAGCACTGCTAGTTGTTGTCGTTTTTGTTTTCCAATGTATTTCTTATCAGTAAAAAAATTGATGTGGCACAAGCAAATTTTTATTCTGAAAATGTGGCTCAGAGAAAAAGTTTGAGAACCACTTCATAAGCTTTTGTGTGAGTAAATCAGGATGAATGATTAATAGATTGTCTGGAGGACCCTCGTGTCACTTTGATCCCACTGAACTGAGCTTGTGAAATATGTTGCAGTTGAGCTTGAATGGATTATTTTACTCCTCAAATGTCTTTTCTGTCTTGCTGTCTGCACTGATCTTGCTATTAGTACTCCTCTGTCAACTGGATCTCTCTCTCTCTCTCAAAACTATTAAGAATCTTACTCTTTTGTTTTCTTTTCCTAACGGGTACTGTTAGCCATATTTAAGTCCACTGATTGCAATTCTAATTATGACATACCGGTAGTTGGATATAACCCATTGATTCTGAGAGTATGGATTCCAGTCCATTGACCAGCAAAATTAGGTTTAATTTAGTATGTTTTTATTTTGATACATGTCAAAAAGGGAGAAAAAGATATGGAAGAGGATGGATGTTTGTCAGCAGAAGGGGTAAGAGCTTTATTTTCAAATGTTAAAACTATGAAATCTGAAAAATGCAGTGGAACCTCGGTTTACGAACGCTATCCGTTCCATGGAGGCATTCGTAAACGGAGGCAATCGCTCCCCGAAGGCATGCTTTTGCACGTGTGCGAAGCGCCGATAGAGCGCTTCTGCGCTACGCTGCGCAGATCGCTCTGCACATGCGTGAGCTGCGCAGAAGTGATCTGCGCATCCAACGCCGCAGAACCCATTTGTAAATGGAGGCGTTCATAAACAGAGGTAGTATATTAAAAAGCTGAAACCAAGTGAGGAAATGTTGGGGAAAAAAATAAGAAGTTTAAAAGTTAAGTTCATTAATGGAACTTGTGAGTTTTGTTAATAGTGTTTTATAGAGGTGGTTGTTTTACTGATTATTATTATTCCTTCTTTGCAGGAGGTTGGAATAGATGGCCCTTGGGGTTCCTTCCAACTCTACAATTCTATGATTCTAATTATTCTAAGTGATTTATGTTTTAATTGTGATGTTCTAGTATGTTAGTTATGTATTGTTCATAAGCAGCTTTATGACTGAGTGAAAAGCAGCATTGAAATAAGATTATTTCAAAGTTCTTGCTCTCTATAGTATTTTGCAATTCCCCCCCCCAAAAAAAATTCTCACCAGTTCAGAAACCCCCCCAAGTCTATAGAACGAATGCAAGATCTCTGAAAATTGAAGTGTGGTGGTTTTGCACACAACTGTCAGTTTTCATTTTTTTAAAGTTCCAATTGTAACCATAAGCACAAGATGTGAATTTTATTGGTTTCAAATTATACAGATTGACATGATTATAATCACTGATATTTTATGCTAGCTGCTCATTACACATTACAAGGATTCACAAGCAGTGCAATAAGTTTTTTAAAACAAAAAATAAGGCTCTAATTTTGTGCCCATGTGCTTGAAAGTCCACTGAATGCAGTGGATATTTTATTTCTGAGGAAATATGCATAGAATCAGGCTGCACATTCAGCTTAATAGTCAAATAGATCAAAGTGATATAAAACTAAAAAAATGTACTTGATTGTGTATCTACTCTACAGGATATGAAATTCTGTTCTGGAACACGTATTGCTGTTTCTCTGTGTTGGTTGATTGAATCTCCCTTTGGCTCACTCAGGCTTTTAAGTGCACCTTACCTTTTATAAAAGCACTTCAGGACCATCTTCCTTGTAATTTCCTCTTCTTTGAAATCAGACCCCACATCTTCATTTCTTAATAACTACTAAGATGATGGTCATCTGTTCACACACCCTTATTTCCCTTGCACTTATGTTTTCAGTCTTTGTAGTCCACAACTATGTCATTTCATTTACAGACATGCATGCTATGTTCTTCTCTGCTCAGGGCAAGACAAAATGTTACAGACACCATAACTACAAAGCCATTCCAAATTTTGTAAAGATAGAATTACTGGTTAGTAGGGGGGTGCATTGGCCACAACTGTAGGCTTTTATCTGTACATTTAGAAAGCAGCCTAATTTTTTGAGCTGTTCTGTGTCCTTCCAGTTTGGCTTGTTATTTGGGACTAGATTAGATCCATCAAAAACAAAGCTTATTCCCTTGGATCTCAAATGCCTTGGCTCCCGAACAAATCGTTTCCCAAATGATTGAAACCCGGAAGTGAGTGTTCCGTTTATCGAACGATTTTCGGAAGCCGAACGTCTGGCGCTTCCTGCAGCCAATCAGAAGCTTTGGAAGTTGAACGGACCTCTGGAATGGATTCTGTTTGACTTCCAAGGTACAACTGTAATGGGGAATCTAAAAATGGCTATAGCCCCATCCACATTTTCACAGAATTGAATGAAATTGGCAGGCATGCAGTCGCCTCTTCTAAGGGACTGAAGCATGACAAATTTTGGAATGAGAACGATAGTGAATCTGCCACAAGGGCTGGCATTACCTCTCTCTCTCTCTCTCTCTCTCTCTGTGTGTGTGTGTGTGTGAGAGAGAGAGAGAGAGAGAGAGAGAGAGAGATGGAAAATAACACAAGTCTGGAATGGAGAAAATGGTCACTGGTAGGGGATGTGCTCTGTGCCTCGCAATAGATTTTTGGGATAAAGCCTCTTTTCTCATTGACTTATAGGGAAAGGGGTGGAGGAGAAATAGAATAGGCCACCCCCCGCCATTATTTATTTATTTATTTGATCCTGCCTTTTTCCCTGACAGGGATTCTAGGCAGCTTACATATAAACTAAGGTAAAGGTAAAGGTACCTCTGACCATTAGATCCAGTCATGACCAACTCTGGGGTTGCAACGCTCATCTCGTTTATTGGCCAAGGGAACCAGCGTATAGCTTCCAGGTCATGTGGCCAGCATGACAAAGCCGCTTCTGGTGAACCAGAGCAGCGCACGGAAACGCCGTTTACCTTCCCACTGTAGCGGTACCTATTTATCTACTTGAACTTTGACGTGCTTTCGAACTGGTAGGTTGGCAGGAGCAGGGACCAAGCAACGGGAGCTCACCCCGTCGCGGGGATTCGAACCGCCAACCTTTTGATCAGCAAGCCCTAGGCTCTGTGGTTTAACCCACAGAAGAGTTAAAAACATGGAAAAATAATAATTAAAAAACTATCAAACATTAATAGAATTAAAACACACACACATGTATGTATGTATGTATGTATGTATGTATGTATGTATGTATGTATAAATCTATTTACAGATGTATAAATCTATACAGATAATTACCATAAAAACAGCATGGGACCAGCCCTTTCATTAAAAGCAGTTGGTTCCCAAAAGCCTGTTGGAACAAGAAAGTCTTCACTTGCCGACTGAGAGACAACAAGGAGGGAGCCAGTCTAACTTCTCTAGAAAAGGTTTTTCAAAGTTTGGGAGCAGCCACCACCAAGAAGGACCTTTCTTGTTATCCTAATGGTCATTTTGTCAGGGTGGGATCGGCCTTTGTCCCTCCCTCCCAGTATTTTTGCAGATACAATGGAGATCTCTCAATTTCTTGCATTGAGGAGGGCAAAGATCTGCATGGGAAAGTTGTTAATTTTTCCTGCAAATTGCTGTGACAAAATAATTGACTATGATTAAAAAAAAAAACTAGACCTGTCTGCCATAATAAAAGATCCCCATCTCTCCCCTCTTGAATTCTGGGCTTCACCATCACTCAGCTTTTTTCTCAGAAAACATAATTGTGCGGAGTTTCCGAACCATCTTCAAAGGCAGCCCCACGTTTAACATGTTTCGGCAATCTAACCTGGAGGTTACCAGAGCAGAAGACTACAGAAATTAGGCTGTCCCTGTTCAGATTGTGGCACAGGTTGGGCCTCCCTGTGGCAGCAGTGTCCCGCCATAGTTCCCTGCAGCGGCAGAGGGTGTGCTGTGCTTCCCCTCTGCAGCAGAGGCCTTGCTCAGCCACCCCACAGTACCAGAGGGTCCTGCTGTACCTCCCCGTGGCAGTAGAGGGTGTGCTGGGCTTCCTGCAGCAGCACAGGGTCCTGCCGTACATCCCCGCAGAGGTGCAGGGGGGACCGCGCTTCACCCCAGTTGCAGAGGGCCTTACTGTGCCTCCTCATGGGTGGCCGAGGGTGTGCAGCAAGGGCCTTGATAAGGTTCCCTGCGGTGGCGGTGGGCCTTAAAATGTAAGGAAGTAGCAGATTTAAGGAAAACAATAAACTTCCATATAGTATATTTAATATATTTTCAACTTATTTAACAGTAGTTTATGTGATTTACCAATCAAGTTGCACCTGCTTCCCCACTCAGAGGTCTAAGCGGAATCTGTGCATGCAAAAGCCCCAATGAGTTCAACTAAGCTTACTTCTTCTTTCCTGGGAGTAAACCTCATTGAATTCAGTAGGGCTTGCTTGTGAGCAGACACGCAAAAAACCCTCTTCACACCAATCCCTTGATATGTAAACACCACCAGAAAACAAAAACAAAAAATCTCTCCCCTCTTTTTTCACTGGTGGGGGGTGAGTGTGAGAGAAGAAGGAAGTGCTTTCCAGTTCTTTGCCCAGTTATTTATTTACTTTGCCTTGTTTACTTTGCTGCTGGATTTTTTCTTATTGGTTAGGAGGGAGAGAGCAAACATAGCAGGAGGCAGGGTGCCTGCAAATTATGTGCAAAGTACAGTATCTGTAAAGTATCAGTTCAGCTGAGCTACTCCCTGGGAAGCTGTCATGTTTCCACCTTTTGTTCAACTGTATATTGCCTTTTTGAAACACTTATCACAATGTTATATCAATACAATATATGGTGGCAAAGCCCTATTGCTGACAAAATATTCCAAGACCCCACTCAGAGGTTTCAGGTAAATGTTAAGCAGCATGAGGGATAAAACTGAACCCTGGGGTTCACTGAAGGCTCCACAGAGACGAAGAGTGCTCCCCAAGTATCACCCTCTGGATTGGAGACAACCATCCCAGTATGACTGCTACCACCACACAACAGTGCCTCCCACCCAGAACTTGGATAGCTGCTCCAGAAGAATACCATGGTTGATGGTGACCAAAGCAGTTTCTGTGCCAAAACTGAACACAAAACTCAATTAAAATGGATCTACTGGTAGAAAATCAGTTTCCTCCAAGAGCACCTGGATCTGGTCCACAACCACCAACTCAAGAACCTTACCCAAGGAGAGATTAGCAATTGGCTGGTAATTTACTTAGATTTTCCAAAAAGGCAAGGACCATCCCCTCTCCTAGGGAGACATTAATCACCTTCCTGGCCCAGCCAGCTGCCCCCCTCCCTGCTAGTTTTTATCAGCCAAGAGAAGCAAGGGTCCAGAGCACGGGGTCACGCTGGCTTACCCAAGGACCCTGTCCACACCTTCAATCCTTACTAACTTAAACTCATCTAACATAACATGCCTAGACAGTGCTGTGAACGCCTCTCAAGATTCATCCGCTGTAACTGGAGTCATGGTCCTGGCAGATGCAAATGATTTTATCCTCAAAATGCTTTGCAAAGAAGTCACAGCGAACTACTGTCAGTTCTCTCACCTCCTTTATGCCAGACTGTAACAGGCTCCACACTACCCAGAAAAGCTCTGCTGGATGGCACAATGAGGGTGCAATGGAGGCAGCAAAGTCAGCCTTCTTTACTGCCGCTAGGTAAGCTTGATAAGGAGCCCTCACCAGTTTTCAATTGCCCTGGAGTTTTCTTAGACTTGTGTTCCAACCGTCTCCCATCTTGTTTCCTTGGCCTAAGCTGGGATATACCAGGGAGCCAAAAGAACTCCATGAAGTGGAAGAGGGTGCTCTGGAGCGATTGTGTCAGCAGCCCACATCATTTGGATATTCCAGAGGTGAGCTAGGGATTCGACAGGAGTGCATCATATCAGATGGAAAAAACTCCAGAGCCACCTAGAAACCCATTGGATTCACCAGCCTCTTAAAGGTAAAGGTACCCCTGAGCGTTAGGTCCAGTCACGGACGACTCTGGGGTTGCGGCGCTTATCTCACCCTATAAGCCGAGGGAGCCGGCGTTTGTCTGCAGACGGCTTCCAGGTCATGTGGCCAGCATGACTAAGCCGCTTCTGGCGAACCAGAGCAGCGCACGGAAACTCCGTTTACCTTCCCGCCGGAGCGGTACCTATTTATCTACTTGCACTTTGACGTGCTTGCGAACTGCTAGGTTGGCAGGAGCTGGGACTGAGCAACGGGAGCTCACCCTGTTGCGGGGATTCGGACCGCCAACCTTCTGATTGACAAGCCCTAGGCTCTGTGGTTTAGACCACAGCACCACCCGCGTCCTCATCAGCCTCTTAGGGTGGCCCATTCTCCTAGGTTCCCCACCTGTGTGGAGGGAGAAAGGTGCTGAAAGCCTGAATCTCAACAGGAAGTGATGTGACCATCACAAGGGACTGATGTCAAAATCCCCCTACTTTCAGATCAATCCTTTTGCTGCCCAGTTGAGAAAACAAGGTCCAGAGTATGGCCTGGGTTTTTTGTTTTGCAAAACTAGTATCTGACACCAACACAATATCAAAGAGCATGAATTACTGAGCACCCATTTTAGGATATTTTTTTAAGGAGAAATGTTCCTCCGAGATACATGATTGGATGGTCACTTATTGGACAAATCAGCAGATGGTAAAACTATGGATAACTTTAATCATACCTAAAGAAATGTATTTCCACATTATACATGTTTAACAGGGGAAACAGTCCTTCAGGCTATATTCATGTTACTGATTACAAAGGTGAACGTTCAGTGGCTCTTATCTTTCCTGCTGTTTCAGTATTTTCTTTTTAAGAAAGGGGGAAATGCTTCTCATGAAAACTGCCCTGATTGGGAATAATCTCTTTCATACTTTTCAATAAAATTACACATTGCTTTATAGATTCAGAAGAACATTTTTGAATAATTTCTCAGAGGCCCAACTCTGCACACCAACATCAGTGGCTAGAAAAAGTCATTTACCCAAGTTCTGAGTAGCAGCATTACAAGTTTAAGGAACTATATGTTTTGCAACAGATCTTTAAGATATACTAGGTACAATCCCGCCAAAGGTTAAGTACTTTTAAAGTATCATTGATGGCAAAAGGAAAGTTAAACTTATGTTTACTGTATATTCCTGCGTATAATACTACTTTTTAACCCAGGAAAATCTTCTCAAAAGTCGGGGGTCGTCTTATACGCCGGGTCGTATTTCTTACACGGCGAGTATATCCCAAACTCTATATTTTAACTGGAAAAGTTGGGGGTCGTCTTATACGCCCAGTCGTCTTGTACGCTGGAATATACGGGTAAATATTTCCCATTCAAATCGATGCGACCTAAAAGCATATAACTTTGGCTAGATCGTAACAATTGCACAGCCAAATGTCTTACACTGATAAAATCTATGAAAATTATGGTGCAATTTCAGGGCTTTCATTATCAAAGTTTACTGTACAGTTTTTACCATAATGGCAAATCACAAGCCATTGTAGATTCTTTCATATGGCACAGGTAACTGTTGAGGCAGGAAATGTTTTGCACAACATATGCATGAAACTACACAAACATTTATTCATATTCTGGCTTTAGCGGTAATTTATCACAGTAACCCAAAATACATTTCACTTTTATGTATGAAACCTAAATAAAATTTGATGACTATGGCTCTCTCAATTGATTCCCAGGCCAGTTACAGTATCAGCTGTGATCAACATGTCAGGAAGAAGTAGGCTAAAATAATAAACACACACTGTGTGTGGCATTTGCTTTGAACTAGTTCCTGAGGTACATGCACCCTCCCACCCAAAAGGCATGCTGCAATCTGATATATACATTCTTTGATATAGAGCTAGCTAGCTAAGTGGGCTTTAAAAGCATTCTTCATAAACTATGCCTTTATCCCAGAAGAGTTGGTTTCCAAGAGTGTGATAATGGAATTGCAGCATTAAGTAAGTTGCTCTCATGGATTAGGTGCTAGAGCTTTGGGTAGTTCTCCCAAGTTATTACTTGAAACTTCATGTTACTTTACTATATAATAGTCTGAAATATCAACTTTCCACAGCAAAATCTAAAATTTAAAAAGATAGTTTAAAAAACACTTCCCTTTCATTGCACCTCCGTGTAAAATATTGAGTTTTAAAAATAATACACTGCATTTATATGTAGGCCATAGAATCAGCCTTGGTTTCAGTAAGTGCTTTGCACAATAAATGCAAACTCAAAACACTGTAGGCAAAAAAGGAAGAGAAAGCAGCAATTTTAAAAAGTTAAATATAAGAACTTCAACAGTAGGTATAAACTGGCTTTATGCAATTACCTTTGCTCAAGTGCAGGACTTTTTTTCAGTTCCAGCAAAGGCAAATATTTATGCATCTTAAAAGTTCTATAAAGACCAATTTTATTGCCAATTTTTAAGTGTTCCAGTAAACATACCATTAATTTTTACTAGACATGAATAATTTTTTAAGTGAAAATAATCTTAATAGTGATTTCTTTTATGTTTCAAGCACATCTCAATTCCAGATATACAGTACAATTTCAGAAAAGAAAACATTGTCAAGAGTTAAGCAAACAACCTTTTCTCCAACCAACATACACAATTTTCTTGTTGTATTGACGGTGAACTCACCATTTACATGAAGTATTTTGAAGCTTGTTATCTTCTTCAGAACAACATGGATACAGAACAAGCACATTCCAGGTTTTTTGATGTTTTATCAAGTTACCAATCAACATTGCATTCACAATCCATGGTCCTGCCTTCTCCCTTCATCATCTTGCATAGCGCTTAATGTAATCTTCCACTTTAGATCGGAAATCCTCCTACACCAGTTGGGGGGGGGGAGGAATAGAGAAAGATTTGTCTGCAGAAATATTGGTAACATTATTGCTGAAAGAAAGCATCTTTGCTTGGAAATATATGCATTTCAGCCTCCCAATACATGTAAAGAAATGGAATGATGGTATCAGTCACTACATTGGATTGTGCAGAGATATGAAACTTTAAACATCTGAAGCTTGTGTTTCCATATTTCATGTAGAGTTAGGAGGTTTTTTTTGGAGGGGGGGTGAAGACTGAATGCCCGGGCCCCCGTCTAATTCTTGTAATAGCCAGGTGAGCTTCCTGGTGAGGTGATGGCCTGGGTGATGGGCCACTAAGGAACAGGGGACAAAGGAAGGTGCTCTGTGCAAGATGGCAAATGGGTAGGGCCCCCTCCCTCAACTCATGGGTAGTTAAGGCAAAAGGCCAGAGTTGAGTGATGTGAGCTAGAAGCTAGCTGTAGATTAGGAAGCCAGAGAGAGTGATGTTTGACTTCTGTTTGAATCAAAGGTTGCGGCTATGGGGGAAGCAAGGCCGTCTTGGGATACTGATGCTGTAGGCTCAGGTTGTATATATGTGTAAATAAACCATATACCATTAAGAAACCACAGGCTCCACTGTGTCTCATTCTGAATGAAACACGAACCCTGGGTGTCGCAGACTGGTTTGACGCATACGAATGGTAGTAAGAACCAGCTGGGGAACCCCCAAGGGAAGAAGGCTCAGAGCCCAAGTACTGGTGGTGGGAGAATACTGGGAGGTGTTGAAAGCTGAAGAGTTAACAGGGTTTAGTGAGCAGGGAGAGTCTGTGGCAGAGAGAAGTCCAGAATCAGAACCAGAAGCTGAAGCAGGAGAAGAAGGAGGCCAAGAGGTAGAGAGGAGTCCAGCTGGTGAAGAGGTGTGGTTGTCTGCCCCTCCTGCTACAACAAGTTCCCCTCTCCCTGGTCTCCCAGAAGCAGAAGAGGCATGAAGTGGAAGGAGCAAAAACTGCAGGCACAGTCAGAGATTGCTTGGGAAAAGCCCTGGAGAGGAGGGGACTCAAACAGCTGTGGGAAGGTGGAAACCTTCAGTTTCTGCTACTGAAGATGAGTTGCTCTGCAAATTAGGCTTGGCACTCCTGTGCAGATCCTGTTTTTTCCTAATAAAGAATTAATCCCACTTGCTTTGTGTGACTAACAGCTGGCTTGCTTCTGGTGGTAAGTGCATGGAACCCCTGGAATCTCATACCACACAGAATTAGGTGCTGTGCAAATAGTATGTTCCAGTGGTCTTCAACGGGTCCAGACCCAAGATGCACCAGACTCCCAAATTGTGCTATGGGACCCAATTTCACATATTCATTTTTGATTTATAACTTCAATAGCACTAATAAGACACTTCATTAATATTGAAATGGTAATTCACAAAGTAACATACATGGTGTTACTTTGGCATTACTGTGAAATGAAAATCCGAGATTTTTACATTTTTTCTTAGCCAAAAGGCTGAGAAGCTATTGAAAACCAATGATTGATTGACTGATTTAAAGACTCACCATTTCAATGAGACATCTGAGCAAACGTCATTTCAGATTTCATTCCAGTGAGGGGTGAGAAGCGAAAAGCTAACTCACAGCTCACCTTGTACAACCAAATTGGGGTTTTGTTTTTGTTTAGAGCAGGGGTGTCAAACTCAAATTCATCGGGGGCCGCATCAGTAGTTTGGTCACCCTCAAAGGGCTGGTTGTATCTGTAGGACTATGTGTCCACTCTTTATTATCATAAATTATTGTCACTGCATTCAATTATTACTGTTTTTTGTAATAATGTAAGTAATAACTAGCTCTGAAAGCAGAAACATAGTCAGAATAATGGCAAGTAGATATTCAAATGTACAATTATTGTACAATTTATTGAAAAATGATTTTTGGTAACTGCACTGGGTGGTGGAGGCTCGCTAGGGTTTCATGCAGGAGCTTTGCAGAGCTACTGGTATCTGGAGATGCTGGGGTCCTTCTGCATGCAGGACAGATGTTCTGCTAGTGAGCCACTACCCTTCACCAAAGGGACTGGCTGAGGTTGACTCACTGGAGCTGCTCTCCTGGTTCCAGGGTTTAAGGGCCAGAAGTATAAAGCAGCATCCTATGTTTCTGAGGAGAGGGAGAGGGAGAGGGAGGGGAGGGGAGGGGAGGGGAGAGGAGGGAGGGAGGGAGGAAGGAAGGAAGAAAAGAGGGAGTGGGAGGGAGAGAGGAAGGAAGGAAAGAAAGAGGGGAGAGAAAGAAGAGTAGGAAATAAGGAAGGGAATAAAGAAGGAAAGAAAAAGAAAGAGGGAGAGAAGACAGAAAGGGAGAAAGAAGGAAGGAAGTAGAGAGGGAAAGAAAGAATAAGAATGAGGGAGAGGAAGAAAGATGGGAAGGACGGAAGGAAGAAAGGAAGAAAGTAAGGAAGAAAGAAAGAAAGAAAAGAGGGAGCAGGAGGGAGAGAGGAAGGAAAGAGGGGAGAGAAAGAAGAGTAGGAAAGAAGGAAGGGAATAAAGAAGGAAAGAAAAAGAAAGACGGAGAGAAGACAGAGATAAAGAAGGAAGGAAGGAGAGGGAAAGAAAGAATAAGAACGAGAGAGAGGAAGAAAGAAAGGGAAGGGGGGGTCGCCGCCTTAATTCAACGCCAGAAAAGAGCGCGAAGGGACCTAGGGGCAAAAAGCATTTCCCGTGCAGCGTGAGGCAGCGGGTGTCTGTTTTAGCAGACGTGCGTAAAACCTCAGAGTTGCATGTTCATGAGGCTGAGCCGCGGCAGGAGGAGGAGGAGGTGAGGCAAGAGGCGGCGGCGGCGGCGGCTTGTTGGGTCGGTGCCCGGCAGCACCGTACGGAGAGTGCCGAGCCTCTGGGACGCAGCAGTGCTCTGTAGCACTTTGAATCCTCCTCCTCCTCCACGTGGCGCTGCTGGGTGCTTTGTCTGTGTTTCAGCAGCAGCAGCAGCAGCAGCAGCAGCAGCAGCAGCAGCAGCAGCCGTTTCCAGGCGCCGAGCCGTGGCAGGAGGAGGAGGATTCAAAGTGCTACAGAGCACTGCTGTGTCGCAGAGGCTCGGGACTCTCCGTGCGGCGCTGCCGGGCGCTGACCCGACAAGCTGCCTCTTCCTTCTTCTGCTGTGGCTCGGGGCGCTCCACGCAGCGCTGCTCCGGCCGCCTTTCTACCCCCCCAGGCCCCAGCTGTTTGTTGGCGCTTTGTCGGCGCGGCGCTTCAGCAGCAAGGTCCCGCTGCTGGGTCCCGCTGGCTGGGGCGCTCGGCGGGCCACATGATGAGGTCTGGCGGGCCGGATTTGGCCCGCGGACCTTGAGTTTGACACCCGTGGCTCATGAAGACAGGTGCTACCAAATGGCACAGGGTGAATGATTGCTTTACTTGCCAATTCTAAGTACACTTCACTAACTGATATCCAAAACTTTGGTAATATTAGTTGCTAAAATTTCCCTTTTAAGGTTGTGCCACAACAGAGATCAAGGATTATTTTCTGCAACTCCTTGTCCTAATTCCTGGCGGCTCTGTGTCCACAGCGGATGCTTGTCTTCACTAGATACCTCCCACAAATTAGTTTTTTAGCTTGTGTGGTACAAGGGAAGAATGTTGTGCTGAGTTCTGAGTGGTGGGGTAGATTTTAGCGTGTGGAGGAAGGGATTATTGCTGCTTCTCTTCTGAAGAAGACACTTCCTTCTTCTTCCCACTACCAAGCATACTTCTGCATTATAGTCCCAGTATACTTCCAGTTGTGGAAGAAGTCTAGAAAGCCAGAGAAACAGACCAGAAAGTGAACAGAGCGTCCTTACTCCATAGAAAGCTATAGGAAGGTTGGCCAGAAAAGTCTTTCTTGTAAAAGAAAATTCCATTCCTTTTTCTTCTGCCTGCATCTCTCTCTGTTTGCCTCTCTCCTCCCTTCTGCAGGCAATGGAGGCTGGGTTTCTTCTTCCTCTGCCTGCCTCTGTTGCTTCCCCACTTGTTTTGTAGCTGATGGAACTAGGGTTTCTTCTTCTCCAGCTGTCTCTGCTTCCCCGCTCGTCTTGCAGCTGAGAGAGACAGGCTTCTTAGTACTCTCCTGCCTTAATACCTCCCCCTCCTCTGCTGCAACTGTGCCAGGAAAGCCGTTGCCACCAGTGGAGTCGAGCATGTGTAATTGAATTCGCTCAAGTAAAATGTGTGTGTGATGTGATTACACTGTACTGTGAAGTTACTGAAAGGCCTTAGAGATGTGGAAAGTGAATTACAGAAAAGTCTTTTTTGCTTTTCATCAATTGGCAATTCTTAAGTTCTGCACCTGAATTTCTGGTAGAAAAACAATACAGCAGATACAGCAGAAACCTTCATGAAGATGCTGGTGCTGCTTGTGCATAACTTCCTGAAAAGGTGACTAGTTCTAAGTGAGTGAATCAAAAGCAGGTACTGATTCATACAGCTACTGGACAGATGGTCCCTTTGTGCTCGACTATCAGGTATGTAGTGCAACCTAATTCGTTCATTAGCACTGAGTAACTGTGATTTGTAATGAACTGAATATTCTGCCTTCTTCCCCACCCCAAAAATATTAATTGCCAAAGAGTAGTACACTTTGCATCACACACAAAATACTGAAGCTGAGATCCAACAAGATATACCCTGGGTGTTCCTAGAGACGTAGGCACAAGCCGCGTTTTTCAGGTTGTCTTAAAATAGGAGACCCCCACATTCCCCTTAGTGCCAAAAGCAACATGCCGCACAGCCTGGTATCTCAGTCTGATTCAAGGTATTCATCACAATGATCACAAAAAGTATTAAGAAGGACAAAAGCAAACAAATAAGAGAGGAGGGAAGCTACACTTGAGCCCCAATTTCCCTTCCCCTCTGTTCAGCTATCTGCGGTATTCATATTATACACACAATAGCAGCACCTTCTTCTGAAGTGTTTTTGCTTTCCTGCCATGAGATATGTATTGCTTATGAAGAAACTTATTCATTGGTAAATGCTAGTCTAAGAATTGTTGATACACCCTTAACAAATAATATTCTTTTGTGGCTAAACGCTTCAGTGTGTTGAGCCTAGCCACAGAGGACTGTCTGCTCTCACTAGTCAGTAAGCCTTACTGTTCAGGTTTGCATGGTGGTGGCTAGACAGCAAACCTTTATAGTTGCAGAACTGAATTTGTGGGCCCTCCTTCCTGAACAGTTGAGCAAAGAGGTTTGTTTGTTGTTTTGGAAAAGATGTAAGACACATCTTGCTTGCACTTTTGTTTTCAATATTGTTTTCTATTATGCTGGTTATATTGTTGGTCTGCTAATGGAAATGGCTTTGATTGTCCCAGGAAAGTAATATACAGTGGTACCTTGGTTCTTGAACGGCTTAGTTGTCAAACAAATCGGCTCATGAATGCCGCAAACCTGGAAATAAGTGTTCCGGTTTGCAAACGTTTTTCGGAACTGAGATATTTCAAAACTAAAAATACCAATCTCTTCAGACCTTCATGGGATTTAATATGATATGCGACATCATGGGCTTACATTAACTTTTGAAGTTACTTTTTTTAAAAAAAGTGAAAAAAAAATATGATTAAAAATTTCCCCCAAAAATATCTTTCACCATTTTCCAAAAATCTCTTTCCCCAGCATAGGCCAACAGCATTGTTCTAGAATTGTTTGTGCAATCAAATTCCACCTATGGCCCTTTGGCTCTAACTCATTACTGTTCTTATTGTATGACACAATAAACTTTATATAGTCATATGATTTTGGAGTTCACAGTATAATCACGGTGGCTTGGATAGAAAGACACAAGTTGAATATACTTCTGCTTGTAGGGCGTTCCCTTCCCTCCCCCAATTCTTCCCACCCAATGCACCTTGCTCTTGCCCCCAGTTACTGTGGAGGGTCACCGAACACTGGCACTATTGGGGGGGTGGGGTGGGGAACAGGGGCTTGCAGGCAGAAAGAGAAGACCCAGCACCCTGCACAAACATTAATGCCATATCATTTTGCAGTATAGAAGGTAGATCCAAGATCCTTAGAATAAATTGAATACTGTACTTTTTAAAATGATGCTTGTTAAATATTGATGCACAGAAATCATTCCCTGTCAAAGGCTACAAAACAGATTAGAAAACTGAGCCATATTCTTATAGTACATTGCTATTCACCTTGTCGCGTAAATGATGCTCTGCAGCTTCAATATTCAAAGGATCATCAAAATTCAAGAGATCCTGAAGAGAAAAAACCAGACATTTAAGAAAATGGTTGGCTGTAACTATCACAAAAATGAACTTTGAAACTAACCCTTTCTACCACACGACAAACTGTTTATGATGTGGTATAATGGTTTGATAAAAAAGAGTCAGATGTCTTATATAGAATGTACAAGCTCTTGGACTGAGTCAATGAGATCTTTGTTAACTCCAAATTGAAAATCTAAACATTCAGAGGCTGTTTTACTATTAGGGTGTCTGCAAAGACCTGGTTCAGATGTTACAACCAAGTTAACAGGCTGTGCCTTGGGTTCTTTCCATTCCATTTACACTCATTAATTTCCCCCTCACTTGTTTATTTTAAATACTTTCACTTTCTTACCACTTTCACTAGTGGTTTAAAGTAGCTGGTCACAACAGCAGAAATATATATTTAAAATCCCACAAAGCTGTGCCAGTAGCCTCAGAGAAAAAGCCAAATCACATGAAAGATAAGATCTCTTACCCTCTGAAAGCTCAGTAAACAGGTTTTCAATCTCTTTCAAGATTCTATAGTATTGGAATCATAACTGAGAAGGTTTGGGCGACGGCTGTTGCTGTTCTAATGTTACAAGGTTGGAATGGACAACAAAATTTATTGACCAGATTTCCGGGAATTGTAAAAACAATGGACTAACCACACTAACATTGCCTCCAAAATAGCACTGGAAACCCGATTCAAACAAGTTTCAAACTCTGCTTTGGAGGTGAATTATGGTTTGCAACAACCATTGTTTGCTCAAATCATATACTCTGGCAAACTATGGTTAACATAAACCAGAAAGTGAGGAAAAGAATTGAAGTGTACAAGGGGAGGAAGGAGTGCAATAAGTCCAAAGCCCATTTATTATGACCAAACAAAGATGATCTGTGACACTTAACTGAGCCAAAGAGATTGAATTTAGCGCAGAGCAACAGCTGGATAAGAATTAGATAAATAAATCTGGAACCTAAAGGCAAATCAAAACCCTTAGGGAGGCCTACTGCAATTTTTTACTTTAAGACTTTAAGAATCAGGTTGGTATGCCTTATCACAAACAGCTTATGAACACCCACTCCTCCATTTCAACAAAGGTTCACCATTCAGCAGGTTGCGTGTGCATGTGCACACATGCTGTTATCCAAGAACTGGGTGAGCAATACTTCAGTTCCAAGCAAGCAACCACGTCAACATTATGTCTCCACAAAATGTGTCCATAAATCCATTAACTTGGCACTCAATAAAAACAATGATCAAGTTACCCTATAGGAGAAAACAACACTTCCAATCTAGCTAAAATTAGTTAAAATAAGGCTGCAGTTCTATAAATTTGTACCTGAATGTATTCATTCAGAATAGATATGTATACAAGTGAACTTTAAATCCTATGAAAGCAACAGGACTTAAGTGGTTTCAGTGGGATTTCCACTATTTCCATGAGGCTTAATTCCAAGTGTGTGTAGGATTGCAGTCTCAGATATGACTAATTTTATCTAGTTTTACTAGATAAAAAGGTCCAAAGTTCCAAAATCCTCTCTGCAACAAACACTGCTACTCTTTTGCATGAAGGCTAAAATTTAACCTTGTTCAAATCAAAGCAGCCTGAGAGTTGACAATCTCATGCATTAATTAAGTCACTGTGAGGAGGGGAAAGAAATGATCACTATGGAAACAGAAGATTGTCTGGCAATTATTTTTGCAGTGGTTGGTGCTGAAAGTGGTATAAAATTGCACCTACCATATTCTGCTTTTCTTGCTATCACGGTCACTTATTATGGGTATTTTTTTTTAATCCCCAAAACAAAAATCCCCAAAATGTGGTGTCTTTTAAACAAAAAGGTAAATACATAAAGGTAAAGGGATCCCTGACCATTAGGTCCAGTCGTGACCGACTCTGGGGTTGCGGCGCTCATCTCGCGTTATTGGCCGAGGGAGCCGGCGTACAGCTTCCAGGTCATGTGGCCAGCATGACAAAGCCGCTTCTGGCGAACCAGAACAGCACATGGAAACACTGTTTACCTTCCCGCTGTAGCGGTACCTATTTATCTACTTGCACTTTGACGTGCTTTCGAATTGGTAGGTTGGCAGGAGTTGGGAGCGAGCAATGGGAGCTCACCCCGTCACAGGGTTTCGAACAGCCAACCTTCTGATCGGCAAGCCCTAGGCTATGTGGTTTAACCCACAGCGCCACCCGTGTCCCCTTTTAAAAACATAGCTCAGGCCTAAATTGCACATGCTATATGTGATCAGGTCAACTAATATTTTTATTTTTACATAAAAGTTGCCCAAGGCATCCCAAGTTAATTGGACCAGCAGTCCTGAGGAAAGAGGTCATTGGCCTATAGGCCCTATTCAATCTGAGCAGTATTCAGAACCTGTGATATGAAACAATCTGTTGTTTACACTCTGGGGGGAAAGATGTGGATATTTCTTGAAATATAAATCCTCGTAAAGCACATACACAGCCAATACCAAGAGTTCAGAGTATCCAGATTCTACAGCTTGTCAGGCATTACATTTTCCAATGTCTCATGGTTCTTCTGAGTTTATACTGTAGAATGTCCTTAAATTGGGGCAGGACACACACAATTCAATTAATTCACAAAGTCTGCCTTTGAAGTAGAAGGAAAACTTTGACGTAGAAAAGATGGTCCTGGGTGCATAATTATTTACAAAGGAGCTTTTAAAAAGGATGCTGTTTCAGACTTCTGGTGGAGCACAGCAAGCTAAAGGGAATCCACTGCTAGCTTGTCTGCCATCAGGGATAATTATTTGTTAATAATAGGTGCTCAGAATACCCGAGAAGCCAGCCTCAGAAGTTCTGAAGAGACACTCATTGGTTGTTATGGGGAGGAAGGTTAAACTTCTGGGGAAGGGGCATTTAGAACAAGGAGTTACAGCAGCTCATACACCGAATAATCGCCCTGAAATGAGGGCCTCAGGTTTGCACCTCCATTGTGTTAATTGTTAGTTCCGGAGGTCCAGTCGGATCCCGAGGTTTTTGCAACTTGAAAACCTGCGCACGCAGCGAAACCTGGTCAAATACTTCCGGGTTTGCTGCTTTCGCATCCTGAAGTTTATGTAACCAGAGGGTTACGTAACTGGAGATACTACTGTATCTGCTTCAGATTGCAAATTGGACAACAGAGCAGAAATATAATCTATCTGATGCTGTAATTACATAACTTCAAAGGGGAAAGGCAATTAAGACTTATTCATCCTTCCTTTTACTTTCCAGAAAAATAGCACGAATGTTTGATCACATAAATGTTAATTTAAAGAAGCAACAGAAAAGTACATAGATTCAGATTTATATCTTATCATCTCAGAGGTTTAACACTAGTTATCATAAGGTAACATCCATAGAAGGTAACTGAGAGCCCAATAAAACCACAACATAAACTTAAAATGCCAAATTTACAGGGTCAGCCCAGGATCCTCCGGGACAGAAGATCCCAATGTGGATCATTATTCCCCCCTTCTTTAACAGGGAGGAAGGCGCCATTTTGTAGTTTGGCACCTTAGGTGCCAAAATGCCTGAGAAGAGTACATACTTTCTTGTCAATGTGATTTGCTAGGGGAAGTAGGTTCCTGATGTTTATAAGGACTACAAAGAGTCTTGTAACACTCTGAAGAGAAATAATTTCATTAGGGCATAAGCTTTAGTGCAGTACAGTCTACTTAATCAAGTGCATTCAATGGGACTCTACTTCACTGAAGCTTATGCAATCATAAATAAGATGATGATATTTCAGGCCCTACAACAATTTTGATGCAACAAATTCACACGGTAACTCTTCTAGAAGCTGTAAGCACTATTTTCTTTTGCAAAGGGCAAGTCTTAGAATGATAAGGTCAACTGAAAAAGACCTCAGCCAGTGCACTTGTTACTTACAGTAAATAAAGAATTTAATCCCCAAACAACATCCTGAAAAGAAAAAGAAGTAGATTCAGTCAAAGAATTGATCAACTCAAATGTCTACACATCAGAGAAGCATTCTTATTTATTTTTTTACCAAAGGCAAAATGCAAAGATATTGAATTCTTGCACAAAATGTTCAGTAAATGTTGAACTTTCCATAAAGAATATAAACAAACAAACAAACAAACACTCCCACCCTTATCTAAAGCATTTAATTTCAAGGTATCAGCATTGATTCCAGAGACATGCTCGCCCATTTAAATTCTTTGAAAATTTTAAATGGAACCAAAGGAATAACCATGCTTGATGATTTAAGAGATTTTAAAATATTTTCATTTTAGGAAGAAAAAGAAGTGACTCACATTTTTTTAGGTAAAAAAAAGTGTGTGAACCTTTCTTTGCACTGATTTCAGAATGCATTTTCTTCAATCATGACCCCAACTGAAAGATTTTGAGTTTTATGACCTATTATATTTGGGGTTTTATTCTATTTTCACAAATGTACCTAGATAGATGAATATTATCTAAATTATGGCAATAAAAGTATATTGTGAATGGCTCTTCAGCAAAACTGAATTTGAAACAGATTTTTTTCTGAACTATTTGTAGTTATTAGAGAGCAATACCTAAAGCAGGATATAATACAAGAAATATCAAATCTAAGAATGTTGCATAGAGTACCAGATAAAATCTCCTTGGACCTTACTTGCTTGGTGCCATCTCAAAGAGTCATATTAAGGAACAGCAAGCTCAACAAAATAAAAAAAATTCCTTCCAGTAGCACCTTAGAGACTGTCAGAGGGTCGTTGTGGCTACTCTAGAGTAACTCTGCTTGAGTCCAGTTAGGATGATGGGGGCTGGCTCCCTGTAGGGAGTCACCCTTACAGAGACCAACTAAGTTTGTCATTGGTATGAGCTTTCGTGTGCATGCACACTTCTTCAGATCTGCACACGAAAGCTCATACCAATGACAAACTAAGTTGGTCTCTAAGGTGCTACTGGAAGGAATTTTTTTATTTTGTTTCGACTATGGCAGACCAACACGGCTACCTACCTGTAACAATAAGCTCAACAGTTTGCAAAAATAAACATTTATTTCTACCAAGAAAAATTAAGAGTAATGCCAACAGATTATAAAATGGATATGAAATAAACCTTTCCACAACCTTGGTACTCTACTTGCAGAGCCTGGCATAAGACTATACATTTAACAGGGAGTAGCATGATCTTGGTGGACTTGGTCCTGGAAGCCAGACTCAAGTCCCAATTTAACCATGATCTTAAGGGGAAGCTTTGAGGATATCACTTTGTCAATCTACTTTCATCTTTAAAAATGGAAGCCTTGGTCTGTCAGAAATTTATTCTACAGTACAGTCGTACCTCGTTTTGCGGCCGGGATCTGTTCCAGAGCCCCGGCCGCTAACTGAAAAGGACACAGGGCAAAGCGCTGCATCTGCACACATGCAGAGCAGTTTGTGCTTCTGCGTATGTGCGAGCAGCAAACCCAGAAGTAACCTGTTCCAGTACTTCTGAGTTTGCTGTGGACGTTCACCGTAATGGACGCTAGACAACGTGGATGTTCGCAGAGGTATTATTATACATAAAATACAGATTGTAAATATGGGCTATATTAATGACTGAATTTCTACCATCCACTTGCAGATATGTGCTTGCAACCTGTAGAGGTTTGTCTCACAGCAACCAGAGAGAAGGCCTTTCTAGTTGTTACGCCTTCGCTATGAAATCACCTCCCCTTTGAACTAAGGCACGCACCAACACTAATTTCATTTCACTGCTTCCTAAAAGCTAATTAATATTTTCCTGGTTTTGCTGCCCATTAGTACCAATTTATTGTATTTATTAATTTTATGTCTGCCCTGGCCTATTGACTTTGTTATTCTGAATTGTAATTTTAGTGTATTTTTAATTGTTCACTGTCTTCTGATTTCAAATGAAAAGGGGTATATAAGTACTTTAGATAAATAAAAAAATGGAACTGCAATAAGTAAATAAAGTAATTATCAATTGATGCAACCTCACACTTTAAGACACAATTTTCCAAATGACTTCCTTCGATACCTGTGGGATATCTGAAATTGGTAGTTCATAATTTATATTTTTAATTCATATTTTCACTAGCAAAAACTATGCTAGTTAATTGTTAACCCTTATCTGATTTTTTTTTAAAAAAACTCATTCAAAAAATTCTAAACAATTTTCCTTTGCAGAAACCAAGCTGATTTACATACAAAGTTTCCTTGGATTTACATAAAAGCTACCAAGAAAGTACAAAGGCTCCTATGTAAATTGTTGAGACTAAATACTACAAAGAGATTTATGGCACTTTAAAATCATAGGGCTATTCTGGGGTAAAAGATATGATGTCAGGCAATCTTAAGAATTTATTCTAAGCATGTGCTTGGAAAAAGGAATGTGGAGGGAAGGAGAGAGAATCTATATCCCCTGTCTTCCATTACCGTGATCCATTGATTTATGTAATACAGTCGTACCTCGGGTTACGTTTGCTTCGAGTTATGTACTTTTTGGGTTGCGTATTCCGCAAACCCGGAAGTATTTTTCGCCGCCCGCGCATTCTGCGCAGGTCACGCATGCACAGAAGTGCACTATCGCAGCCGTCCAAGTTACGAAGTGCACCCCGGAACGAATCAGGTACATAACCCAAGGTACCACTGTATTCTCTCTGCTTAGCTCACAGTTGACATTGGAAGCTGCTTAAAGTCTATGGAGCAAAGCCTATGGCAGGGAAAGCAAACCATTTCCAGCATTCCTGTACTGTGGAATAGGCTTTATCCCACTTCCCCCAATACTCCCTTCTGCCCAATACAACCTCTCACATCCACTTCATAGGTGAACAGGGGCATATGCCTCAGAGAAATCAAAACTTTCACAGAACACAAAAATACAGCTGAGCTTAGGTTAAAAAAATAAACAATGAAACCACATTTAGGTCCCATTTATTTATTGGAAGAGGCAAGAAACTAATCTTATTAGAGAGCATGTGCTTAATTCACCATTCAAATCAAGATAACAATTTTTTTCTTAAAAAATTCCCTAAAGATTTACACAAATGTTATAGAAGTTTTCACCTGATCAAGATTATCACATTTATACGTTTAAGATAATACTACCTTTAATGTTCTAGTGGGAGCCCAGCCAGTGCCATCAATTGAATGTTCTCTCAATAAACTGAAATAAAGATGCAAATACATATTATACACTGAATTCCTATGTGCTTTGCTTACTCTAGGATTTAAGGGACAAATTAAATGCCCAGCCAGCTGCCAAGGAATGACAGAAAATTTGATATTAATAGCTGAAAAAGAGTTTGTGTGTATGTGTACCCCTACATATAGGTGACTGCACACAAACGTGGCTAACAGTGTAAGCAGGTGGTCTTGTCCCACCTCATATCACTTGGAGATATATTCTGACTAATCAATCTTTCACCAAGGTTCTCAATTCAATCAGTCCATTTTGCTCCCACAATTTTGTATCAACTGGTTGTGATTGCAATTTGTTTTAATCTGTTTTTAATGTTGCATTTTACATTGCAGTAACCAGCCCTGGGCCTTTGTGGTAAAAGGTGGGTAATGGAGCTAACTAATATAAAACTGTAAGATGTCGTCACGGTGCAGTTCACTTGGCCACAGACAGGTGATGCTACAAACCATAGTGTGACTAAGAGGTGGTGGATGGACAGCCCAAGCAAAGCCTCCAGACTGGGCTACAGCAGCCATCCTGCTCCGCTGTCAACCCTGGGGCTCCTGCCTTCAGGATCCACATCTCCCAACTGGTTGGGCTCTGCTACTGGTCACTTTGGAGAAGAGAAGCAAATATTATCCCCGCCCACCGATTCATTGCAAAAGGAGAGTGCTTGCATTGCCCCAAAGGGCTTTTGTCACAGCTGTGTGTGGAAGTTGGAGAAAGTGATGGGGATGAGTTCCCTGGTCATTTTCTGCCTGCCTTTGTCCTGCTTCAGGCTGTTGTGGGTTTGCAAAACCCCAAAAAAGTTTTTTCTCTTAGCGTTGGAGAAGCAATTGGGATGTTTATTCTGATTGCTTCTTTGCCTAACTGGTAATAATAATATAATAATAATTTATTATTTATACCCCGCCCATCTGGCTGGGTTTCCCCAGCCACTCTGGGCGGCTTCCAACTGAATATTAAAAACAGTACAGCATCAAACATTAAAAACTTCCCTAAACAGGGCCGTCTTCAGTTATTGCCTTGATATCAGATAGGAGGGTGTGCCACTACCGAGAAGGCCCTCTGTCTGGTTCCCTGTAACCTCACTTCTCGCAATGAGGGAACCGTCAGAAGGCCCTCGGTGCTGGATCTCAGTGTCCAGGCTGAATGGTGGGGGTGGAGATGCTCCTTCAGGTATACTGGACCGAGGCCATTTAGGGCTTTAAAGGTCAGTACCAACACTTTGAATTGTGCTCGGAAACGTACTGGGAGCCAGTGTAGATCTTTCAAGACCGGTGTTATGTGGTCCCGGCGGCCACTCCCAGTCACTAGTCTAGCTGCCGCATTCTGGATTAATTGCAGTTTCCGGGTCACCTTCAAAGGTAGCCCCATGTAGAGCGCATTGCAGTAGTCCAAGTGGGAGATAACCAGAGCATGCACCACTCTGGCACTCAGTCTGCAGGCAGGTAGGGTCTCAGCCTGCGTACCAGATGGAGCTGGTAGACAGCCGCCCTGAACACAGAATTAACCTGTGCCTCCATGGACAGCTGTGAGTACAAAATGACTCCCAGGCTGCGCACCTGGTCCTTCAGGGGCACAGTTACCCCATTCAAGACCAGGGAGTCCTCCTGTCCCCCACAAACAGTACTTCTGTCTTGTCAGGATTCAACCTCAATCCGTTAGCCGCCATCCATCCTCCAACCGCCTCCAGGCATTCACACAGGACCTTCACCGCCTTCACTGGTTCTGATTTAAAAGAGAGGTAGAGCTGGGTATCATCCGCATACTGATGAACACCCAGCCCAAACCCCCTGATGATCTCTCCCAGCAGCTTCATATAGATATTAAAAAGCATGGGGGAGAGAACGGAATCCTGAGGCACCCCACAAGTGAGTGCCCAGGGGTCTGAACACTCAGGCCCCAACAGAGATGTTATTTAAGAAGCAGTTTAATGACCGCCTCTTTCAGTGGGTCTGAGAAGGCTCCCTCGTAGAGGGAAGCATTCACTACCCCGCGCAGCCCATCGCCCAGCCCCTCCCGGCTCGCTTTTATTAGCCAGGATGGGCAAGGATCAAGGAGACAGGTGGTCGGTTTCACTCGTCCAAGCAGCCTGTCCACATCCTCGGAGGTAACAGATTGGAATTGATCCCATATAACATGACTAGACAGGGCTCTAGCACTCTCCCGCCCTGGCCCTGCTCCCACGGTGGAGTCTACCTCCTTCCGAATCTGAGCAACTTTATCTGCAAAAAACTTTGCAAAAGCATTGCAGGAGATCTTGGTAGCCTAGACATGCATTTTTAAGGTAGAGAAAGGTGACCAAGCAATGCATTTGGGGAGATCGAGAGAGGAAGGGAGGTTTGTGTTTGTCTGTATGTGGTGAGTGCATGTGTGACCAACAGAAGGTGAGTTGTGGGTGCAAGTCATTTGAATCCCCTCTCTGATTCTTTCTTCATTGTTTGTTTAGTCTGGCTTGCATGTTCTTTTCTTTTCTTCCTCAGTGAGATTCCCTGCTCACTTTCAATCTTGGTAGCAGCAAATGCAATGCAGCTGCTAGCCTAAGCCCAGTCCCACTTATTCTTCTGCTGGGCCTTTTCAGTTGATTGAGACCCATCAACCTTTGCTGGCTGCAATATGGTGTGTATCAGTGTCTCACATGTACATAAAAAAATTCCTTCAGTAGCACCTTAAAGACCAACTAAGTTTTTATTTTGGTATGAGCTTTCGTGTGCATGCCGAGACCACATAACACCGGTCCTGAAAGACCTACATTGGCTCCCAGTACGTTTCCGAGCACAATTCAAAGTGTTGGTATTGACCTTTAAAGCCCTAAACAGCCTTGGTCCAGTATACCTGAAGGAGCGTCTCTACCCCCATCGTTCTGCCCAGACACTGAGGTCCAGCACCGAGGGCCTTCTGGCAGTTCCCTCGCTACGAGAAGCCAAGTTACAGGGAACCAGGCAGAGGGCCTTCTCGGTAGTGGCACCCACCTTGTGGAATGCCCTCCCACCAGAGGTCAAAGAGAACAACAATTACCAGACCTTTAGAAGGCATCTCAAGGCAGCCCTGTTTAGGGAAGCTTTTAATGTTTGATTTCTGTATTTTAATGTTTTGTTGGAAGCCGCCCAAAGTGGCTGGGGGAACCCGGCCAGATGGGCGGGGTATAAATAATAAATTATTATTATTATTATTATTATTATTATTATTATTATTATTATTATTATTATTGGTTAGGGGAGGAAAGTGAAATGGCACCTCTCCTGTGGGATATGCCTATGTGTACATTCAGCTTTCATAGTTAGCAAGATCCAAATAACACAGCATTTAAAGCAGGAATCCCCAAACTTCGGCCCTCCAGATGTTTTGGACTACACTTCCCATCTTCCCCGACCACTGGCCCTGTTAGCTGGGGATCATGGAAGTTGTAGGCCAAAACATCTGGAGGGCCGCAGTTTGGGGATGCCTGATTTAAAGCAAACAAAGCACTTGGCAGAGAGGTGGCTGTGTTAGCCAGGTTGGTTCAGCTACAGACAAACATAAAACAGGCTTCTGTGTGGGTGGTTTGTTTGTTTGTTGTTTTACAAACATTGCTGCCTGGTGTGGAGTTTGAGCAAACTTATGCTGAAGTAATTCCTATTTGGGGAGGAGCCATTTGACAGTGATATGTGCTCTTTCTTTCTCTTCTACCCACATACTCACAAGAAATAGCCATTTAATCTACTGGCATTTAACTCTGACAATAGAATAAGAGAAGTGAGCTATAAAAATTATTTATTACCTTAAACAGATTTCCCCTGTTTCCGTGATGTTGGGATGCCAGATTCTAGTCAAACATTTCACTTTGGGAGGCTGCCAGAAAAATAAAACATAAGATTACAAAGCTGCCCAAGCTGAAGGACAAAACAGATCACATTGCTCTGGACATCCGCTCTCCAGAAATCTGCATTGTGTGCCACCTCACAGCCCACCCACCCCAGTTACTTATCCAGAGAATAGACAACACCCATCCTCAGTTTTGTAGCTGATGTCTTTTCCTATCAAATACTCATATCTTCTAGCAAGGTTTGTGGTGCAGGAATAAGTTCAAAATGAGATGACAACATAATTAATTGCACCAGGTGTGCTTGAGCTGGAACATAGGAAATACCTGAGCTGGCTAGGGATTTGCTGACTGTCAAATTTGGCTGCATGCTAGAAATATGGCTAAGTCAAGAGAATGGTCCAAGAAGGTAAGAGAAAAGATCACCCTTCACAAAGGAGTAGGGTACAAAAAGATAGTGAAGGCACTGAATATTCCTAGAGACACCATTGGAAGCATAGTTCACAAGTTCAAAGTTAAAGGAACAGTGGCCATCACAGTTACCTGACTTGAACCCCATAGAAAATCTCTGGTGGTATTTGCAGCACGCAAACCCCAATATTACTGAACTAGAGGCCATTGCTCGAGGAATGGCCTCAGATTCCTCAGGATCACTGCCAGAAGCTGCTGTCTGGCTATGCATCTCACTTGCAGCAGGTTATAGCAGCAAAAGGTTGCTCTACTACAGGGGTCCCCAGACTTACCGGCGTTTGGGCCGGTTGGCCTCTAGTTCAGTAATGACCTCTTCCGGGTCGGGAGAGGCCCATACGCATGCGCACAAAGGATTTCCGGAAGAGCGCTGCCGCGCTGCGCGCCGTAAGAGCGGGCGGCGGTGGCGGGTGTCGTCGCGGGCCGGATTGGCAGGCCAATTGGGCCGCATCCAGCCCCCGGGCCGTAGTCTGGGGACCCCTGCTCTACTAAATACTAAAGAAGGGGCTGAATAATAGTGAGACTGGAGAAGCCAGTAAAAGTTGCAATTTCAGTTGAATTTGGGGGACCTACTTGAAGCATCCATTGTGTTGAGCGATTTCAATTGCTTTTGTTTGATTTGCTCATTGCAAACAGCTGAAAGTCTTATTTTTTTTTATAATAAACCAAATTGGCAATGGGGGTTAAATAATTTCAATTGCAACTGTAAATCCCCATTGCATAGGGAATATTCACTGCTGTTGGGCTTTACTTGCTGGTTAGCATTCAAGGAGGCAATTTGCAAGTAGCAGAGGCAAAAGTTTAAGTTGCTCTATTGCCAGAGGAAAAGTCAGTACAGTGGTACCTCAGAAGTCAAACGGAATCCGTTCCAGAACTCCATTCAACTTCCAAAACGTTTGGAAACCAAGGCACGGCTTCCAATTGGAAGGCATGTCGGACTTTTGGGTTCCAAAGAACGTTCACAAACTGGAACACTCACTTCCGGGTTTGTGACGTTCGGGAGCCAAAACGTTCGACTTGCAAGGCGCTCAGGATCCAAGGTATGATTGTATAGCTAAACAATTTAGCCATAGGCTCTAGATTAGAAAGATGCAAAGCTTTCAATTTTGAGATCAAGGTGGAGAAGATAAGACTCAACTTGGCATAGTTCTATAATGCACACAAAAGGACAAATGTATCTTGCCAAACATCACAATGTAATTATAAACAGGAAGTTTATGTGGGATCTTTTATTTACTAAACAAGATAAAAAGGGGGGGCAACAGGGGTGCTATGATTAGTAGCAGCATCTTACATTCTACAAAGTCTCCAAAAATGCAGGGTTGGTTTGTTTGTTTTTTAAATTGATCTCTTTATGTTATTATGAAGTGACTCAACACAAACTGTATTTCCCACATTTTGTGAAATTATGCTTTTTATTTGCACATCTATTTTCCTTGGCAACAATAACCATCTAACATTAATCAGTCTGGTTAGATTCTAAAGTCAATCCAATATTTCTATTTTCTCTCTCTTTCATCCTCATGAATCTTTGTATCATATACTTAAACTGATTAAACAAACGGATTCTTTATAAACACTGGAAAATTAAATTATAATATGCAGCTCCAAAATAATCCTTATTGGTAAAAACAGCAGCTAACTCTTTCTGAAATTAATTTCATAGCTCTGCCAATCATATTCTCACATTCAGACTTCAGCTGCTGTTGTGTATTGACTGCAATTACCAGGCTTATTTTTTATCCAGAAAAGGTGTGGGAAACATGAACAAGAATACTCATTTTTCTATAAAAGTTGATTATGTGAGGCAAATAGTACAAGAGCCTGATGATAACATTGTAGCAGCTGCTTTTTATATATTCCTATTCTCAGAAACCTTAAACCACAAACACATATGTGTAAATCCAAGGGAGGCTATTTTTTTTATTTCAGATTTTATTAATAATTTTATTTCTGCTTTCAAAATAATGATTAAAACAAAAACTGTCTAATGATTCACAATGGGCAGAGCTGCTCCCTAATCAATAAGAAGCAGACACTATCTAGTACAGGCACCCCCAAACTCAGCCCTCCAGATGTTTTGGGACTATTATTCCCATCATTCCTGACCACTGGTCCTGTTAGCTAGGGATGATGGGAGTTGTAGTCCCAAAACATCTGGAGGGTCGAGTTTGGGGATACCTGATCTAGTATCTCACGATTCTGACCTTCACATATTTCCAGCATAAGAAGAAATGCTTTGCCTCTACCATTCTCCTTTCAGCACCTCCTGCTCGCTACAGTTACCGGATCTTACATAAAGGATCTGCTATATTAAATAGCTCTTAACGTTCAATTCAGAATGGTATCTTGCATACTCTTCAGAAATAGAACCTTCTCTAAGTTGGGTATAAGTACACTCTATGCAAAATTGTTTTCTCTTGGTAACTGCAGAATTATACCTATATCTGGTGAGATTTAATTAAAGAGAATTGCTTTTCAGTACTGAAAATTTCCCAAGTATCATACAAAACTCATTCACACTTTTACAAATTCCTAATGGATGAAGAATATGAATAACCTGGGAGTTCCAGGTCTACTGCAGGCTATGGTGGACTGCAGGCTATGGTGGATCCTGAGCAACGCGATTGCTGCGAGGAGGCGGGAAGGAAGGCAAAGCACATTCTCTTAAAAGCCCCAAAATAACATTTGGGTTCTGAAGGGTCCAGCGGTGTTGGAGAACACTCTCTAGGAGCCCCCAAAGCTCTGGAGGGAGCTGTGAGAGCGCCAAGACTGAACACACACACACGGCACAATTGAGACCTCACAGCAAAATGCCTCAAGTGCCGCCATTAAAGCAGCAACTTCTCTAAAAAGTAAAAGGAAATTGGACCAATTTGGACAAGATAATTTTTAAAAATATATATTTAATAAGAATTAAATATACCAGGGAGGTAAAGAGGATGCCCCAACCCCCTGGAAGCGGGTATCAATCTTCATGGAATAAAATCTGCAGGGGCTAAGAAAAGAATAAATAAAATATCCGCTAATGATTTTCAAGCATTCCATTGGATGAATCGAATTAACATTGTGATTTTAGCTAATATTGGATGCATAAGTTTAAGACTTTATAGTGCTTTTCCAGCAAGCTTGCCAAACTAGAAATGAATTTTAGACATTGGGGTGATAAGAGAAGAAAGCAGAATGTGAACTTTCTGAATTATTGATCTTAATATTTTAAGAAACCTATTTATTTCCTTTGCTCCTTTTTATGAACTAAAAGAGACAGACATTGAATGTATGGATTTAAAATTTTAAATCAGGACTGGTTTGGAAATATTTTTAGAGCATGTCAAAATTGGACAGTTATTATTATTATTATTTTTTGGGTCTGATAGAGACCAGAAACAATTTGGAGATGGGACAATTATTATTTTTTAAATGAACCTTGTCTGTGTAATTGGTGGGCTTTTTGAAGAAGCTGAAGAAAAGGGAAAAGGAGACTTGGTACAAAAATATCTTAAACTTTCTCTCTCAAGTAGATATTATGAGGGCTTTTTGAAGATGCTGAAGAAAGAGACACACTGTGGAACAATATGGTTTTAGTGAATGGAAAAGGAGATTTTTAAAACTTTCACATGAGCTAAAGAAAGTTTGGATTAAAGGTTGTTGTTTCCCCCCCCTTATATCCTGGGAAATCTTGTGAATATGCTGCAGTAAAGGAGGGAAAACAGGAAATAAGAAACCAAAACAATAGATAAGAGGGAAAGCAGAGTGGGAAAGCAGGGAGAGAACAAGGATAGAAATGACACAGTGTGGCTGGAAAAATACCGGTAATTACAGGGGGTTTTTATTTGGCTTTTAATATTTTTTTAAGTACGTTCTCATAAGGAGAGCTCACCACCTACTGGTATTTTGATATAACTACAAGTATTGATTTTCTTTATATATAGAAATTGAGAGCTGAAGTTTAAAATATTATTTAAACTTATTTAAAACTATTTAGTTATTATTTAAAATAATAAAAATTTATTTTGCATTTTGTACCTTTTTTAAAAAGGGGGAAAAAAACTTTGTTGATAAAATCATGGCTAATACAGCAAAAAAAACCACCATGAGGCCCAACTACAACATCAGGTCAAAGAAAAGGTTCAATTACAGAAGGGGACACAAAGTCTGATGTAATGACAATTTTATTAGAAATGAGGGAAGAAATGAAGGAAGGAATACAGAGACTGGAACAGAAAACAGATAATAACACCGCTGAGGTCGCAAATTTGACAACAGAAATTAAAGAAATGTCACATAAAACTTTAGAATTGGGAAAAAGTGAAAGAATTTAAGCTTTAAACCTCCAATTTGGATGAATTTTCCAAGAAAGTACAAGTAGAGGCAAGAGACAAAAAGGGAGCAAGAAAGGTTGAAGAAAAAGATGTTTAAAACAGCATTTGTTTTTCAAAAAAGCTTTTCTTCTGGGAATTATAGGGGTAGACCTACATAAACATTACAGAAATTTATTCATGTATGAAACTACAGTAGCAAGAATGTTATTTGCCCCAAAATGGAAAGAAGTCCCGATTAAAGAAGAATGGATACAAAAACTTATGGACTATTCAGAAATGGAAAAACTTACTGGAAAAATAAGAAATCAAGATAACAAACCTTTTACAAAAGTATGGAAATTGTTTATTGAATATTTACAAATAAACTGTAAACAGGTAAGAACATTGGCAGGATTATTGTAATAACCCGGTTTCATAAGAATACATGAATAAAAGAATAAGTTAAGTTAATTTAGAATATGCAGGAAATGATAAAAATAAATTTAAGGAATTGCAGAAAGAGAAAGAAGGAAGTCTAGTTTTGAAATGTTAAAATGACCGTAAAACTATTGAAATGTATATAACTGAAACTCATATAATTTTTTTTAAAAAAAGAATATGAATAACGTGGACGATATGGCCATAATCAAGTACAGTGCCATACAGTTAAAACCAACTGCTTTTTGAAGTCTATTGTAAAAGGAAACTCAGTAAGTATTAAACTGTTCTAATTACTTACCACCATATTATAGGCATCAGGAACTTCAATTTCAAACTGAAATGTTCCATTTTGATAATAACCTTCATCTGTTAAAGGAAAAACAGAAGCTTAAAGGAAATATGCAACAGTACAGAAAAGATAGTGATCTAGGGAAGTTACAGGTAAAATCCAATGGTGGCTCTCCCTCCTCTATACAGCACCTCTCATGTGCCTCCCAAACCTACTCCAGTGGGTTGGGGGACACTCTGGAGCAGATGTAGAGGGTCGGGGTTGGGGGAGAGAGAGGAAGGGAAAGCCCTGTTGGTACAAGCAAAAGTCTGCTTGCATGGTGTTGGATGTCACCCTCTGCTCACAATTTTTTTCTTAACAAAGATGGTGAAAGATTGCGGCAACTGGCTTTAGCACCCTATGTTCTTAAGCATCTTTCAGCTAGATGAGGCTTATGGTCAAAGTAGATGTGATCAGCAGAACACAAGGAAAGTCCTGCTAGATCAGGCTCAGGGCCATCCAGTACAACATCCTGATCTCATAGCAGCCAACCAGATGGCTATGGAAAGCCCAAAAGGCAGGGCTGGGGAGGGAGGGAGTTCAAAGGAGGACTAAGGAAAATGCCTCGTCCATGGGGCAGACTAGAGTCAACTGGGATCATAGAACCTTAGAAGAATTGTGTGTTCTGCCTCCAAACTTTCATGACTTGAGATGGGGGAAAGACTAAAGAATTGAGAGATCTACCACCAACAACCACACATCACCAATACAACAGTTATTCTACCAGTGCCATCTAGTGCCTACATCTATGAAGTTCAATAATTCCCAACTTGTCAAAACTTGTCATAATTGTATAATAGTACAATAGTAATGTATATCATCCATGACAAAAGATACCAGATTTTTTGGAAAACAGCTTGCCGTAAGATCAGGAACATTATCTTTTCTTGTAATGTGGTGTAATGGTTAGAGTGTTGGACTATGACCTGGGAGACCAGGGTTTGAATCCCCACCCAACTGTGAAGCTCACTGGGTCACTATCACTTAGCCTAACCTACAGCTCACAGGGTTGTTGTAAGGATAAACTCCCTTGAGCTCTTTGGAAGAAAAGGTGGCATATAAACCATAGAATCATAGAATTGTAGAGTTTGATGGAATTTAAAAAAGAACATTTGCTCTAATTTATTAATTTATTGTTTAACTAAACCGTGTTTCTCCTAAAATAAGACGTGCCTCTAAAATAAGCCATGGCACGATCTTTTACAAGCAAAAAAATATAAGACATCCCCCGAAAATAAGACGTCTTGGGGGGGGTACCTACCAGACCCAGCAGGAGCCGGCAAACGCAGCAGCACGCGCCGCGCCCCAGCCTAGCGGGAGCCCCAGCACAGCGACGCACCGAGCTCCGGCTGAACGGGCCCCAGGACCCGGCAGCGGGCGGTGCGCGAAGCCGCAGGAGCCGGCAGCAGACCCAGCCGCGCCGCGCCGCGTCAAGCCCAGGGACCCAGCAGTGGGCTCAGCGGGCGGCGCGCGAAGCCGCAGCAGCCGGCAGGAGCCGGCAGCAGCCCCAGTCGCGCCGCGCCGCACCGCGTCAAGCCCAGGGACCCAGCAGTGGGCTCAGCGGGCGGCGCGCGAAGCCGCAGCAGCCCCAGTCGCGCCGCGCCGCGTCAAGCCCAGGGCCCCAGCAGTGGGTTCAACGGGCGGCGCGCTGCGCCGCAACAGCCGGCAGGAGCCGGAAGCAGCCCCAGCCGCGCCGCACCGCGTCAAGCCCAGGGACCCAGCAGTGGGCTCAGCGGGCGGCGCGCGAAGCCGCAGCAGCCGGCAGGAGCCGGCAGCAGCCCCAGTCGCGCCGCACCGCGTCAAGCCCAGGGACCCAGCAGTGGGCTCAGCGGGTGGGCTCAGCGGGCGGCGCAAGAAAGCCCCGTACCATACTTACCGGAAACAATGCTGTACCATGCTTAATAAAAAATAAGACATCCCCCGAAAATAAGCCGCAATGTGTTTTTTTTATAGGAAAAATAAATATAAGACGTGTCTTATTTTAGGAGAAACACGGTAAGTTATTTTGATGGTTAACTTACAGCCATACTTGACGTATCTAAGCTATGCAATGCAAAAAAAAAGAACTACACTAATCAAGAATAAAAGCAAGTGGCAAAACAAAAAGGTACCTTTTTTTAAATAAAAAAACCTTATGTTTTAAAATCAAATGTAATAGACTAGGTATTATATACCTACCTAGTCTATTACATTTGATTTTAAAACATAAGTATTTTTAATGGTACCTTTAAATATCTATCCACTTACCCTACATTTCTTTTCCAATAACAAATGTTCACCTTCAGTTTCCCCAAATATGTTCAAAAGAGAAGATTGGTTCTGAAAAGTGTGTGTGCGCATTCACAAACGGATTTGAGTGTTTATAGAACACTCTGCACTTAACATTAACAGTTTCAAAATACATTCTTAAAAAATTACCTGGGTTTACAGTTAGGAGAAAATAATGGAGTTTATTTGGGTCAGGAAAGTTTACTTCACATGTACCTGAAAAACAAAATGTTAAAATCTGAAAATAACCAACTGTGACATTTTTGACAAGCTGTGGACGGGAAGGCAACAAACATAGGAACGAAAGAGAAAGAGGCCTCACAAAGGAATTTATTGTCCAGTTAATATTTACAAAAGATAGCTACAATCTGAGCTGAGTTCATGCATAAATCTATTTATTTATTAAATAAATGTATATCCCACCATTCCTCCCAAAGGAGTCCCAGGCTGCAATATCTGCAGGTATCTGAAAATGATATACATTGGAAAAGAAGAGTTTGTACACTTCTCAGAAAACTTTCTGAACACTATACTTACAAGGTAAATTTACTTCAAGTTCTGCAACTTCTGTTAAAAATGAAATAAAAATGTGAGTCAATGCAACCTTATTTATATAGCCTCTTTCTATGTAGAATACTCAAGGTAATTTTGGTTTACATCTAAACTGACAAAGCAATAAAAGTCACAGCAAAAACAGTATCTTAATATAAAGGATAATACATTATACATGTTACATTATACATGTAAGGTACAATAAACAATAACAAGGCTATAATTAAACAACTGAATTACAACTACACAAAAAGATACATAACTGCTAAATTATAATATTGAAATAAACAACACTACCGTAAGCTTATTCACAATGCAATCCTACATATGTATACGCAGAAGTAAGCCCCAGAGTTCAGTGGGGCTTACTCCCAGGTAAGTAAGTGTAGGACTGGGGTCTAAAGCATTAAATCACCTTAAGACAAAAATACCAAGTTAATCAGAGCAATTTTTTTAAAAAATCAAGAAATAATTTACCTGTATTAATATTCAACTTTATATTTTACAAGAGTCAGTACAGAGCAATGACTTCCATATGGAAACCGTCTAAACAGTTGTTTGTATAAAAGCCAATTACCCAACTGAGCCAAAGGCCAGCAGCAACTTAAACGGTATGACACCCTCTGCAATTCAGACAGTCATTATTACCCAGGTCCCATAAAAATTAATGAAACCAGATGGTCACAATCCCACTGTTTTCAGAGGGGTTTATTGGTGACGATTTTCCCCTGGATTGGACCCTAGGTATAATTTTGCCCATTTTAATTTACAGAACTTCTCAGTTGGGGTTGGAAACTCTGTTAGGGCCAAATGCCAATGTCAGGTGCGTAAGTGGGCAGAGCACCCCATTCTTCCCTCTCCCTCTCTGCCACCCCCTTTCCTTGCTGATCAGCATGAAATTAAGCCAGGGTGACATGCTACAGGTTCTTCCTACCCCTGCTCTAAACGTGTCACTACAATTCTGCTCTTTAAATTGTGTCAAGTGATCCACCTTACCGTTTTATATTGCTTTCAGTTTCAGTTTCCTAAAAGTAGGACAGTGGTACCTTGGTTTACGAACTTAATCTGTTCCAGAACTCCATTCCGGAAGTCCGTTCTTAAACCAAGGTGTGCTTTCCCATAGCAGCGGGGGACTTAATTTGCAAATGGAACACACTCAACAGGAAGTGGAACATGTTCTGCTTCCAAGGCAAAGTTCACATACCAAAACATCTACTTCCGGGTTTGCAGCGTTCTTAATCCAAGTTGTTCATAAACTAAGCTGTTCTTAAACAAAGGTACCACTGTATAAGAGAAGGTCCCAGATCTCAGTTTTTATTTTTTTATCTCATCCTCTATTTGTGTTAGGAGGATTTGCAATTTCAAAAAAATGACAATTTTGGCCTTGCTCAGCCCATAATTGAGATCTTTCAAAACTAAAAATAACAATCTTCAGAACTTCATGGGCTTTAATGTGATATGGCACATGATGGGCTAAATTTTAAAGTTAAGTTACATTATTTAAACATTGAAAATATTTTTTTTAATTACAGCAATAGGATTTTAAATGTCCAAAAAAATGTATTCCCTCCCCCCAAAAAAGAGTGTTTAGGGTTTTTGTGTAGTCCAGCAAACCCAAAATTTTCAATATTCTGGAATTTCAAACTCAAAAACAGGATGAGATAAAATTAATAAAATATATATTTAAACTTAGTTCTGCTCATTGAACAAGTGTACAAAATATTAAGAAAATTGGACATGAGGTTAAAAAAAAGTCATCAAAAATTGGACTACTTGATCTGGAATGACGGTGTATGTTGTAAAGCATATTTTCAAGCCTCAAATAAAGGAAAGCGGTCTGCTTTAAAAAACCTAGTCAACTCAACACAAAACTGACAGCACACTTTAAAGCAGGCATCCCCAACCTTCAGCCCTCCAGATGTTTTGGACTACAATTCCAAGCTAAAGCCAACTATTCTCTGTATCTTTTCCATAATTTGTATTCTCTTCAGCTTATCATTATTCTTGCCGCAGAGCTGATTGTGCTTAAGTGAATGAATCTTAAATTTTACATTCCCACATTTTTATTTCATCTTATTAAAGAAGCCCGGTCTCTCTTGCTCCCTGAGCAATACTAGCAACAACCCCCCTCCCATTATCAATGTAGAAAAATGGATTTAGAATTCCTAGTATTTGGCATATGAACCACACTTATTCAGCCAACTGACCACTTTTCCTGTTCAAGAACACGCAATTATTTGTAAATGCTCACAAATTCACAAGGCACTATTTTAAAGTGAACTACAGCCACAGCTCTTCCTTAATAGGATTCAGATAAGCATTTTAGGTACAGCACTGACAAAAATGCAGTGAGGCAGACGTGCAAACAGCAGCATGCCCTACAGCCACTTGAACACACTCTCATGTGCTATGATATACTATGATGTGGGTCAATCATTAGCCATGGAGAAAAAAAATAGACTTATTACAGCAGTCATAGTCTGGTGTAATTCATCAGAAAAGCCAATTTTCTTTCCAATGCCCTAGAATACCTGGCAGCTGGTTTGAAGCTTCCTCTATGCTTAAAAATATAAATTGGCTGGTTTGACCTGGATGCAATTTCTCATGAGACTCATTCAGTTCATATCTGAGGATGAATTCCATTTCCTTGGAACTTTTGCTGTTAAATAGCTGTTCAGCACAGATTTGATATGCATGTGATACAGTCCTTTCTAGAGATATGAAGACTTATCAAAGTTCAGAAATAAAGTAGTTTCCACCCTGAGGACTTTTTGTTCTTCCTCTGCAGACTGGGGGAAACAGTATTTTATATATAAGGGACACATTTTAAATTCTAACAGTGTAATAAAAAGTCTATTTTAAGCCACAGAGGGCAATTTTGTGCATGTTCAATAAAAAATAAAACAAACCAAGTAACTATTCAAGTTTTATTAGAACATCAGATAATTTAATTCACTCAATTTAAATAGTGCCAGTCAATTCCAAAGCCCAATCCCATGCATGTTTAGTCATATAAACAGGACTTACCTTCTGTGTTCTTTCATCAACATGTTTTGCCACATAGTAATACAGGCATGTACCACAGTCTCTGTCTCCATTCTTCTACACTTTGTAGTCTTTCATTAATCATCTGCCCACCCCAATATGCAACCTATCCTTAGTAATATATGCCATTCTTTCTGAACCAATGCAAAGCATACAGAGAAAACAAGAATGTCAGTGTTTAAGCAGCCAACCGATACCACAATATTGTTAGTTCAGTTGTCCCCCAGCCTGAATAAGAGGACTGGGGCCAAAAGACTGAAGGTGCATGGAGGCTAAATTGTACGTGAGCAAAATGATGTAAGATTGTGCAATCCTATGCAGTTATCTGGAAGTAAACTCTATGGAATACAGTGGTACTTACTCCTAGGTAAACATGTACATGATTGCTTTGCACTAATTGATTATATGATCTGGAAGTTAATGTGGATCCTTAACTTACAGTTTCCATGCTTATTGGTGTGTTCATGAATTTGTATGCATCTTAACTTTTCTCTTTAAAAGGGTTTTTTATGCTCTGTTAACCTCTGCACACGGGACGCGGGTGGCACTGTGGGTTAAACCACAGAGCCTAGGGCTTGCCAATCAGAAGGTCAGCGGTTCGAATCCCCGTGATGGGGTGAGCTCCTGTTGCTCGGTCCCAGCTCCTGCCAACCTACCAGTTCGAAAGCACATCAAAGGGCAAGTAGATAAATAGGTACCACTCAAAGCAGGAAGGTAAACGCCGTTTCCGTGTGCTGCTCTGGTTCGCCAGAAGCGGCTTAGTCATGCTGGCCACATGACCTGGAAGCTGTACGCCGGCTCCCTCGGCCAATAACATGAGATGAGCACCGCAACCCCAGAGTCGGTCACGACTGGACCTAATGGTCAGGGGTCCCTTTACCTTTACCTAACCTCTGCACCTTTAGTTCAATTATCAGACAGTGTATTAAATTTTAGGAGAACAGTGATATTTTATATAGAAAGCAGCATTACCTTTAACAAGTAACTTATCTCTAACAGACACTCTTCGAGTTGAATCAGAACCTGGGTTGGATGAACGGGGCCCCTTGACACCATCATCCCGTTTTAGCTTGCTTGCCAATGTTAGCATTACTGCTATCTTCTGTCTAAAGCATATATGAAATAAAAGTAAATTAGTCTTTTTTAAAAAAACCTTGTTTTATTTTCTTCCAAATTTAAGGTTCAGTTACATGAAAGTATAGTTATCCTTGTATAACCTAAGCACAGCAATAGGCTCAATACCTGTGAAGTACATAATTCTTTACATAAAATTACAGTATCTGTTTTCATTAGTCAGCCTTGCAAACATAGAAATGTGCATTCTGGTAAGTGAGACTATTGCTCCATCAGCCCAGTACTATCTACTTTAGCTGGGACCAGGTGTCCAAGGTTTCAGGCAGGAGGCTTTTCCAATCCGTACACCCAAGACTCTAGTAGAGATTGAACCTGGGGCCTTCTGCAGGCAAAAGCATGTGCTCACTGAACTATGGTCCCTTACCATAATCATTATGGACACTGCTGTCAAAGCAGTCTTCTTATTGGCTAGTAAGAAGTACAAAGGTGTAGCATCTCAAAAAAGAACAGTTAGAACGTTCAAACAACTACCTAATAAGATTACAGAAGAATAAAAGTCAGGATACCTCGGTTTAGGCAGAATGCCGTTAACCCATGGTTAAGCATGAACGCACAGGTACGCAATAAAAAAAAAAGTGTCTGCTTTGCTAGTCCTTGGTCACCCTGCTGCCATGCTACCAAAAGGTAAGCCAAGATTTGCCAGAACACGAGCTCATGGTTTGTTTCGCTCCAGACAAACCACTGGCTGCAGCCAAGGTTTGCTCTTGGCTTACCACTTGTCTGGGGGGGGAGACAACCCATGAGTCCAGGAAAGCTGTTCCAAGACAGAACACTGCTCCCCCCAATAACTACACAATGCACTTACAGAATTCACTGGGATGTGATGTAGTGGCAACTTAAATGTCTTTAAAAAAATAAAAAAGTTTGGCAAATCTAAAGCTAGACCTATTAGATGATCTCCACCACAGTTGCTCTCCACCCATTGCTTTCATGCCCTGCTTGTGGAGCTTCCCAACTAGTTGCAGGCAGAAAACAGGATGCTGTACCGGCATTTGGTCCGATGCAGCTGGGCTCCTTGGGGTGGGCAGACACAGAAGAGAGTCCTTGGAGGAGGATCGGACCACCTAAGCCAGCAGAAATTTCCCAGGGGTGGCCAGCCAGGTGTTCCTCATGATGCCGCCAGCCAGGGCATGAGGAGAACCATCCCACCAACACCATCGTTTACACCCCCAACAGCTAGTCTACGGAGACGCCTCCATGGAGCTGCCCTGCACAGAAATCAAATCACTGGGAGTGGGATGGGGAGAGGCACCCCACCAATCCCCCCGACCCGTTTTCTGAGGCGTCCAAATCCAGCGTCAGATCCTGCGGCAGTGAATCCCGCAGGTTAACCGCGCGCGCCTGCTCTCCGTTTGCACTGCCTTCCTCGGCCCTGACCGAAAAGGTGTGTGTGTGGCCCGGGGGGGGGGGATTGGGAGCCTCGTGCCTGCGGTTTGAGGGAGTCAAGGGCGGCCGGGGTCGGGCCGGTCGCTGAACGGGGCTCTCCTGAGGGAAGGAGGGAGGTCGGCGCTGAGGAAACATCCCGTCGCGGGCGGCGCTGCTCACCTGGAAACGCCGTCGAGCCGCCCGGAGAAGCCAGCGCCGCCAGAAGCACCATCCCCGGCGAGGCTCCCGCTCCTCCGGCAGCTGCGGCGGCGGCGGCGGCGGCAGCAACACCGCCCCCTTCACCCCCCCCCCCTCGGTGAACCGGAAGTGGAAGGAACGGGGGCGGTGCTCCCGGGCTGAATGCTTGACAGCTGCGCAACAATAACTTTATTGAGCCGCAGGGAGCGCAGCGAGGGAAACACACAAGCACCCGCGAGGACAAAAAAAACCCGAGTGTGCGCGTGCGCACTACAAAGGAGCGAGCGGGCTCTTTTAACCCTTCGCTTTGGCTGCCGCCGTTGCCCTCTGGCCCCCAAGCGGCGTTTAGAGCGAGGTTGCAGCAGACCCTCCAACATTTCTCCGGTGGAAATAGGGACGTGCCGTTCTGCAATGATAATGTTACTATTTATACCCCACACATCTGACTGGGTTTCCCCGGACAGTCTGGGCAGCTTCCAACATATATAAAGACATAATAAAACATGGGTCAGGGTAAAACGCGGATCCAGATGATTTTAAACGGATCCTCATGAATTCATATGATTTTTTCATTCAAATAAAAAAACAACACCATGATATTGTAGAGTATGTCTTAGTCTGTAGGCAGCACCAAAAAAATCACGCATCCACTGTTTCGTGCGGCCACAATGACACAAAAACGTGGTTAAAAACCACGGATCCTCATGGATCCTCATGATTTCTGCATTGGGCCACCGCGAACTCACTGTCATATCATATATCATGCCCAGGGGCACAGCCTGCACCACAAAAATCAAGGATCCACAGCTTCCTGGCGACACCGTGGCCCAAAAACGTGGTTTTGAAGCACGGATCCTCACGAATCTTCACCTTTTTGCATGCCCCCCCCCCAAATTCACCCTGAAATCACATATCATGGCCAGGGGTACAGCCTGCACCACAAAAATCAAGGATCCACAGCTTCCTGGCGACACCGTGGCCCAAAAACGTGGTTTTGAAGCACGGATCCTCACGAATCTTCACCTTTTTGCATGCCCCCCCCAAATTCACCCTCAAATCACATATCATGCCCAGGGGTACAGCCTGCACCACAAAAATCAAGGTTCCACAGCTTCCTGGCGACACCGTGGCTCAAAAACGTGGTTTTGAAGCACGGATCCTCACGGATACTAACCTTTTTGCATGCCCCCCCCAAATTCACCCTCAAATCACATATCATGGCCAGGGGTACAGCCTGCACCACAAAAATCAAGGATCCACAGCTTCCTGGCGACACCGTGGCCCAAAAACCTGGCTTTGAAGCACGGATCCTAACGGATCCTCGCGAATCTTCACCTATTTGCATGGAGCCCCCCCAAATTCACCCTCAAATCACATATCATGGCCAGGGGTACAGCCTGCACCACAAAAATCAAGAATCCACAGCGTCCTGGCGACACCGTGGCCCAAAAACGTGGTTTTGAAGCACGGATCCTCGCAAATCTTCACCAATTTGCATGGAGCCCCCCCAAATTCACCCTCAAATCACATATCATGGCCAGGGGTACAGCCTGCACCACAAAAATCAAGGATCCACAGCGTCCTGGCGACACCGGGGCCCAAAAACCTGGCTTTGAAGCACGGATCCTCACGGATCCTCCCGAATCTTCACCTATTTGCATGCAGCCCCCCCAAATTCACCCTCAAATCATATATCATGGCCAGGGGTACAGCCTGCACCACAAAAATCAAGGATCCACAGCGTCCTGGCGACACCGTGGCCCAAAAACCTGGCTTTGAAGCACGGATCCTCGCGAATCTTCACCTTTTTGCATGCAGCCCCCCCAAATTCACCCTCAAATCACATATCATGGCCAGGGGTACAGCCTGCACCACAAAAATCAAGGATCCACAGCTTCCTGGCGACACCGTGGCCCAAAAACGTGGTTTTGAAGCACGGATCCTCACGAATCTTCACCTTTTTGCATGGCCCCCCCCCAAATTCACCCTCAAATCACATATCATGGCCAGGGGTACAGCCTGCACCACAAAAATCAAGGTTCCACAGCTTCCTGGCGACACCGTGGCTCAAAAACGTGGTTTTGAAGCACGGATCCTCACGGATACTAACCTTTTTGCACGCCCCCCCCCAAATTCACCCTCAAATCACATATCATGGCCAAGGGTACAGCCTGCACCACAAAAATCAAGGATCCACAGCTTCCTGGCGACACCGTGGCCCAAAAACGTGGTTTTGAAGCACGGATCCTCACGAATCTTCACCTTGTTGCATGCCCCCCCCCCAAATTCACCCTCAAATCACATATCATGGCCAGGGGTACAGCCTGCACCACAAAAATCAAGGATCCACAGCTTCCTGGCGACACCGTGGCCCAAAAACGTGGCTTTGAAGCACGGATCCTCACGGATCCTCGCGAATCTTCACCTATTTGCATGGAGCCCCCCCAAATTCACCCTCAAATCACATATCATGGCCAGGGGTACAGCCTGCACCACAAAAATCAAGGATCCACAGCTTCCTGGCGACACCGTGGCCCAAAAACGTGGTTGTGAAGCACGGATCCTCACGAATCTTCACCTTTTTGCATGCCCCCCCCAATTCACCCTCAAATCACATATCATGGCCAGGGGTACAGCCTGCACCACAAAAATCAAGGATCCACAGCTTCCTGGCGACACCGTGGCCCAAAAACGTGGTTTTGAAGCACGGATCCTCGCGAATCTTCACCTTTTTGCATGGGCCCCCGCCAAATTCACCCTCAAATCACATATCATGGCCAGGGGTACAGCCTGCACCACAAAAATCAAGGATCAACAACTTCCCGGCAACACCGTGGCCCAAAAACGTGGCTTAGAAGCACGGATCCTCACGGATCCTTGAGAATCTTCACCTATTTGCATGGAGCCCCCCCCCCCCCAATTCACCCTCAAATCACATATCATGCCCAGGGGTACAGCCTGCACCACAAAAATCAAGGATCCACAGCTTCCTGGCGACACCAAGGTTAAAAAACGCAAACGGCAGAAGATGAAAATATTGACAGATTAAGTACCATGTTTCTCACATTTTAAGACACTGCCTTAAATTTATTTTACTGAAGAAAATAAGCCTATGGCTTATTTTTTGGGGTGTCTTATTTTAAAAAATTACCTCCTCTTCCTGCTGCGGCTTGGCGCCCGGAACTTGCTGCTGTTGCTGCTGCAGCTGCACCTCTGGGTGCTTTGTTGGCGCTTCAGCAGGGCACGCTGCTGGGTCCTGGTGGGTCGGGGCTCTAAGTGGTGCACGCTGTGGCTTTTGCCAGGTCCCGCCCCCGGGGTCGGGGCGCGGCGCGTGCTGCAGCTCTTGCCACGTCCCGCCGCCGGGTTGGAGCTCGACAAAGCACGCACTGCTGCCTTTGCAGGCTCCCGCTCCGTCGGGGCTCAGCAAAGCGCTCGCTGCTGCCTTTGCTGGATCCCGCTCCATCGGCTCCCGACCCAGCGGGACCTGGCAAGGGTAGCAGCGCGCACAGCGCCGCGCCCCGACCCAGCAGGAGCCGGCAGAAACAGCAGCACGCGCTTTGCCGGCTCCCACTCAGTCGGGGCTCAGCAAAGCGCGTGCTGCTGCTCTTGCCAGGTCCCGCTGGGTCAGGATTTGGCGTGGGGCACGCTGCGGGTCACGCAGGGTCCTGCTGGGTCGGGGCTCAGCGCGGGGCATGCTGCAGCTTCTGCCGGCTCCCGCTGCATCTGAGCATGCGGCGCACGTTGCGCATCCGCTTCCGACAAGGACTGGCATCTTCCTTTTCCTGTTCCTTACGGAAGCGCCACCTGGACCTGCTCCCAGCACAGTATAGTACCGGTACCCCAGCATGTCTTATTTTGGGGGGATGCCTTATATTTTATTGCCTTGAGAAAATCGCGCCATGGCTTATTTTATAGGCACGTCTTAAAATGTGAGAAACACAGTATGGATGTTGGTGATCTGACACTAAGTAAAAGCGAAACTAAAGAAGTGCCATGGTCATTGGTCACATGTAATGTCTCCGGGAAACCTTGGACCTCAGCAATGAGGAGGCACCGCTGCTAAGACAGTCTTTACTGAGCTGTAGACATGGTTTATTGAAGAATAACACACAGCGACAACATCCACCCGGCAAGGGAGGAAAAGCACAAGACGAGTGAATGGGTGGGGAACAGGTTACCACTAAAATACCTGTATCCCAGTTAATAGGATTCAGGTGCACATAATAAGATTCCACACTTAAAGTCACATACATCACAGTCAGATCACTACCTGGTGCAACTGGACTTCTCCACAACTCTTCCCCTCTCTATGGAGGTGGACCAATTCGGATGGTCCGCCCCCGCCACTTAATGGATCCAAATGGTTTCCAGAGAGTGGTAGGGGATGTTTTATCCCATGTTGATGGCCTTTCAGCCGATTCCCTGGTGGCCCGATGGAATGTAGGGCTATTGACTGTTTGGCTCCGAAGCGCCCTCTCCAATTGCATGGAGCCTGGACAGCCCCGTGGTTCTCCATGGATCTGAGGGCAATGAAACAATCGTTGAGACGGTTAGAGCGCCGGTGGCGGATAACTCATTCTGAAGCTGACCGGACACAGGTTAGAGCTCAATGTCGAGCCTACTAAGTGCCGGTAGCGATGGCGAAGAAGACTTTCTTCACCGCCTCTATTACACCTGCAGAAAACAGCAGCAGGAGACTTTTTCAGGTGGTTCGCAGTTTAGTGGAACCACCTGCTCCATCGGGGCCCAGTACGGGCCCCATGATCTCCTGCACTGGACTGTCTAGTCCACTTGCGTGGGATCAATTCCATTCTGTTACCTCCAAGGATGTGGACAGGCTGCTTGGACGAGTGAAACCAACCACCTGTTTCCTTGATCCTTGCCCATCCTGGCTTATAAAAGCTAGCCGGGAAGGGCTGGGCGATGGGCTTTGCGGGTTGGTGAATGCTTTTCTTTGTGAGGCAGCCTTCCCAGACCCGCTGAAAGAGGCAGTTATTAAACCACTTCTTTAAAAACCATCTTTAGATGCGGCCAATATGGCCAACTATCGCCCAGTCTCAAATCTTCCATTCTTGGGCAAGGTGATTGAGCGAGTGGTTGCTGAACAATTCCAGGCACACCTGGAAGAAGCGGACCATTTGGATCCCTTCCAGTCGGGATTCAGGCCTCATCATGGGACTGAAACTGACTTGGTCGCACTGGTTGATGATCTCCAGCGGGCTGGGGACAAAGCTGAGAGCTGTTTCCTAGTTCTGCTGGATCTCTCAGCGGCTTTTGACACCATCAACCATAACATCCTTCTGGACTGTCTAGAGGGGTTGGGAGCTGGGGGCACTGTCATACAGTGGTTCCGCTCCTTCCTCCTGGGCCGTGTTCAGAGAGTGGTGGTGGGGGATGAGTGTTTGGACCCCTGGGCTCTCACTTGTGGGGTCCCTCAGTGCTCTGTCGTCTCCCCCATGCTTTTTAACATCTACATGCAGCCGCTGGGAGAGATCATCAGGGGGTTTGGGCTGGGTGTTCATCAGTATGCGGATGATACCCAGCTCTACCTCTCTTTCAAATCAGAACCAGTGAAGGCGGTGAAGGTCCTGTGTGAGTGCTTGGAGGCGGTTGGAGGATGGATGGCGGCTAACAGATTGAGGTTGAATCCTGACAACACAGAAGTACTGGTTGTGGGGGACAGGAGTCGGGCAGGTGTGGAGGACTCCCTGGTCCTGAATGGGGTAATCGTTCTGCCCGGACACTGAGGGCCAGTACCGAGGGCCTTCTGGCGGTTCCCTCGTTGCAAGAAGCCAAGTTGCAGGGAACCAGGCAGAGGGCCTTCTCGGTGGTGGCGCCCACCCTGTGGAACGCCCCCCCATCAGATGTCAAAGAGAAAAACAGCTACCAGAAGACATCTGAAGGAGGCCCTGTTTAGGGAGGCTTTTAATGTTTAATTGATTGTTTTATTTCATTTTTCTGTTGGAAGTCGCCTAGAGTGGCTGGGGAAACCCAGCCAGATAGGCGGGGTATAAATAATAAATTATTATTATTATTATTATTATTATTATTATTATTATTATTATTATTATTTTAAGTACAGTGGTACCTCGCAAGACAAATGCCTCGTGCAACAAAAAACTCACAAGACGAAAGCGTTTTGCTTTGCACGAGGGACTCGCAAGACAACGAGGTTTTCTATGAACGCCGCTTCATCTTGCGAAGCGCAGCCATAGAAAGACGAAGCGGCGGCGAGTGGCAAAAAAAGGGAAACCAGCTGTAGCGCAGGAAGAAGGCGAAGATCAGCTGTCAGTGGGTTCTCCTTTGTGTTCCGCTGGTCTCTGCCAGTTGCCGTGAGCGGTGAGGGGCAACCAGCGGAGACCATCATAACGCAAACGGGAACCAGCTGTAGCTCGGCAAGAAGGCTGACAGCTGATCTTCTTTGCCTTTTTTGCCGCGCTACAGCTGTCAAATCACTTATAATGCCCAGGGGCACAGCCAATGTAGGTCTTTCAAGACCGGTGGTCCGTGGTCTCAATGGCCACTCCCAGTCACCAGTTTAGCCAGGGCTGTCTTAAGCATATCCAGCGCTGTAGTGCAAAGATCCCTCCAGCCCCCCACCCCCTCTGTTTCCCAGAGTTGTCGACCCAGCAAGGTCAGGTGGTACCCGGTGCAGATTTTTTTGGTCACACCCCCATTGAAATTATTAAAATAAGGAAAAATAAGATACTTACAGTTGCAAGTGTTATTTTCTTTTTCTTTTTCTTTACATTGTGAGCCTGAGCACTTAAAACCCCCTTTTCCTAAAATCAAGATACATATATTTTTAAGTTCTACTTATTATGAACATGTAAGAAATGGTGCTGAATTTCTAAAGCGACCTCTTTCGGTTTAAGCGCACCTATACATGCCTCTCCCAAAAGCCGTTCCCTTTAAGCTCAGATGTGCAGAGGCTGGTTGTAGCCGTTCAGCACTCTGTCCATGCACAAAGAAACTCTCATTCCTCATTCCTTCACATGTCCCAGGGTCAAACCCTGACACTGAAAAAAATGGTTCTGGCTGAGTCCTGAAGTCACATTAAATCCCAGTTCAAAGCCATGCCATTTGTCCATAGGCGAGCACGTCCATTTTGCCTTCCTCTTGATTATCAGCCAATATTTAGTGTATGAATTGAGTTACCAAAGGACTAACCTGCATGTGGATTTTCAATGATTTGTCAGGAGTTGGTGTCAGTTGAAGGAAAGCTGAACAGAGATGGAGGGGTAGGTATAAATCCCATCCATAGGGCCAGAGCTTGAGAGAGCTGCTGTCCTTTGACGATGGACATGGAAGAAGCCAGGCCATTAGGTGTACAGTGGAACCTCGGTTTACGAATTTTCAGTTTACGAATGCCGCAGACCCATCTGGAACGGATTGATTCACTTTCCATTACTTTTGATGGGAAAGTTCGCTTCAGTTTATGAACAGACTTCCGGAACCAATTGTGTTCATAAACCGAGGTACCACTGTAACTTCTTCCATGAGTATAGCACTCTTCTGGGAAAAGTCTCACGTATCCCAGAAAAAGAAAACTTCCTTCCATAGAACTCTTAAAAGGGCAAGAACACTCTCAAGGACTGACAAGGTAGTCAAGGGATCAAAGAACAGCAAGCAAGAGAAAACCCCACAAGGGCACCCCTTAATAAAATGATGAAATCCACCAAGAACATCCCTGAACTCAGGTATGGGGAACCTCCTCATGTTACTGCACTACAACTCCCATCATCCCGTCATCCCTGGTCACTGGCTCTGCTTGCTCGGTGGGGCTGATGGTAGTTGTGGTTCATCAATGTCTGGCGGGCTAAAGGTTCACCACATTGGTGCTAACAAAATGGTTCCTTGACAGCCAAGTGCCAATGTCACAATAAATAAATGTTGTTATTTTGGTTCGGTGGGTGCCTGACTTCATTATAATGACCAGATTCACACAAACAGTACTGGCCTCCCTTCAAGTACAGCTTTCCTCAACCTCGTTGCCTTCCAGATGTTTGGGATTGCAACTCCCACCATCCCTGAACTTTGGGAAGAAGATGGGAGCTGGAGTCTGGAGGGCACCAAGTTGGGGGAAACTGACATAGGTAATCAAGACTGGTGGACTGCCAGCTCCAAAATTACAGCCTCTGTTGCTGGATAGCTCAGTTGGTAGAGCATGAGACCCTTAATCTCAGGGTCATGGGTTCGAGCCTCAGGTTGGGCAAGATTCCGGGTTGGATTAGATGACTCTAATAGTCCCCTCCAATTCTACAATTTTATGTTTCGAAACAGAGACCACCGTGCCTTCCGACTCATCTCTGCTCAATGGCCCAGTTGGGCAACCCTTGAAAATGGCGGCCCCCATAGGCAAAGTTAGGGAAGTGAAGGATGCGGGCAGGTTGTGCTTTGCACAGTGGATATTTCTCCCCCAAATTTTTCTATATCACATGATTCATTTTCTTGCATACAAGGGCTGTGGGTGGATGGGTATGTCCTCGACACCCAGGCAAACCAATGGCATATGACACTGGCTCTGACAGGCGGGCCCTGACCAGAACATGCTGTGGTCCATAGTCTTGGTTTCCCCAGGCTGGTGGGTGGGTGGGTGGGTGGTTGTCCCTGCCTCGCAGGGGCATTTGGAAAAGTGGAGCCTCACTTTGAGAGAACGGTTTAAAATGAAAATGCTGCAATTGACGTGTCCTTGCGAATCAAGTGGCATTCCGACAGAGCGTTACCAAATAAACCTTTTGCTATTTCACCTTCCAAAGCCTGCCTCGTGTGGAGTTGCTTCTCTGTTTATGGTACTTTCTCTTTAAACAACAGCCTTACTGCGTCTGCCAAAGTTGATTGATCAGGCCTGAGACACGCAGTGCAGGATCTTTTCTTTGCATGAGCGATGTACCAGAATTTTAAAAAAACAGACCAAAAACTATGGTTCCAGGTGCCCCTCCCCGCCTTCGAGGTGGCTTTGTCGGAGGCACGGCAATCTGCACCCCAAGGAGCGTGCAGCGTCGGGCGTCTGGGCTGGGCTGAGCAGGTGGGGGCACAGCCCCTTGACGGAGGCAGCTCCGCCACCACCACCGCCACCGGGAAAGGAGTGAAGCGGGGGAAGCGGACACACGGGTGGTTCCGTGTGCCTCCTCAATGCGCCCCTGCTGGGCAGGCAACATGGCCGAGGGTGCCACTCAGCCCAAGGGGAAAGACGCCCCTGAGTCTAGCTGCCACTGTCGCGGTCACTCTGACCTGCACATCACCCCCGGACGTTTGACGGTCTATTGGTGATGTGCCTACGACAAACAAATACTTTCAGTCACTCACACACCTCAGACCAGGATATCGTAAAATAAAACAAGATAGTTTATTTGAATGTTCTTATGCGTATTGGTTACTGTACAAAGCTTAAACGGTTTCAAATAACAGATGGTTCCTATACCGGCCTAATACCTCTAAATCTGAATTACCGGCCTATTACCTCTAAACGTAACTAATAATATTTATCACTAATCTCATAACATTGTATCCTGTCTGTCTATCTCCCTGTTTAACATCCACCTCAATATTAACCAGCTCTTATCTTCACACCAACTCTAACCTGACTGACTTCAACCAACAACTCCCTTCAACCACCTCACTGACTCCAGGGGTGGGGTTTTTATACTCCCCCAGAGCCCTCCCCCCTGGGTTCTTAGGGTTCTAACAGGGTTAACCCTCTACAGCCTGGCTAATTTTTAAACTGATCGCTACAGCCACATTCTGGATTAGTTGTAGTTTCCGGGTGACCTTCAAAGGTAGCCCCACATAGAGTGCATTGCAGTATTCCAAGCGAGAGATAAGTAGAGCATGCACCACTCTGGTGAGGCAGTCTGCAGGCAGGTAGGGTCTCAGCCTGCGTACCAGATGGAGCTGGTAGACAGCTGCCCTGGACACAGAATTAAACTGAGCCTCCATGGACAGCTGTGGGTCCAAAATGATTCCCAGACTGCGCCCCTGGTCCTTCAGGGGCACAGTTGCCCCATTCAGGACCAGGGAGTCCTCCACACCTGCCTGCCTCCTGTCCCCCCAACACAGTACTTCTGTCTTGTCAGGATTCAACCTCAATCTGTTAGCCACCATCCATCCTCCAACCGCCTCCAAGCACTCACACAGGACCTTCACTGCCTTCACTGGTTCTGATTTGAAAGAGAGGTAGAGCTGGGTATCATCTGCATACTCATGCTCTGGTCAGACCTCACCTGGGGTACTGTGTCCAGTTCTGGGCACCACAGTTCAAGAAGGATACTGACAAGCTGGAACACGTCCAGAGGAGGGCAACCAAAAATGGTCAAAGGCCTGGAAACGATGCCTTATGAGGAACGGCTTAGGGAGCTGGGTATGTTTAGCCTGGAGAAGAGAAGGTTAAGGGGTGATATGATAGCCATGTCCAAATAAATAAAAGGATGTCATATAGGGGAGGGAGAAAGGTTGTTTTCTGCTGCTCTAGAGAAGCGGACATGGAGCAATGGATTCAAACTACAAGAAAGAAGATTCCACCTAAACATTAGGAAGAACTTCCTGACAGTAAGAGCTGTTCGGCAGTGGAATTTGCTGCCAAGGAGTGTGTTGGAGTCTCCTTCTTTGGAGGTCTTTAAGCGGAGGCTTGACAGGCATGTGTCAAGAATGCTTTGATGGTGTTTCCTGCTTGGCAGGAGGTTGGACTGGATGGCCCTTGTGGTCTCTTCCAACTCTATGATTCTATGATGAACACCCAGCCCAAACCCCCTGATGATCTCTCCCAGCAGCTTCATGTAGATGTTGAAAAGCATGGGGGAGAGGCTTTTCGCTGAATCACCACTGATTCCTGTAATGTTCATGATACATGACAGCAGGCGAGAGGACAATCACAGGAGATTTTTTGAAACCTTTCAAAACATTGTCCATTGCTCAATTCAGATAAAGTTGTCATAGTGTCTGACAGAGAAAAAGGAATTTAAAATGCTTTGGAGCATCTTTTGCTCAAGAGCCACAGAGCGGTATGCTGGAATCACATCCGCAGAGACATGTTTTGGTTGAAAAAAACATGGGGCCAGTTCAGAAGATACCAAGCTATACCTTGCTGACTTTTTTGATCTTCTCAGGTCAAATTCTGAGCAAGACTACAGATTCAAATTTGATAAACTCAGTACAAATTGGAGCAAAGCGTTCTTAGACTACTTTAAGGCAGACCTGCACCAAACAATAATAAAGCATGCTGGGGCCTGGATTCTAAAGAGACTGGACATATATAATGAAAAAAGTGGAATTACCACAAATGTCTCTGAGAGTTTTCATGCAGTTCTAAAAAGACTTTGACAATGGAAAGAATTGACGGTGGAAGCAATGGTGTTATCCTTACATGCAATGCAAAAATTTTACTGGAGAGAAACTTTGCGTGGACTGTGTAACACTGGAAACTTTCATTTGCGGTCTCAGTTTTTCAGACACTCAAGATCACCCAGGGCAGTCTCGAGCAGGTCAGGCGCCCTGGCACTGAGTAGCGGAGATCGCTCCGGCGCTCCCGCCCTCGCAGGGCGCAGCATGGTTTCCGCGCAGCTTCGTCGTGCAGCGCCCCACCTACCAGCCCGGCGCCCTGGCACACCACGCCACCGGGAGTCTACCTAGAGCCGGCCCTGAAATAACCAGAAGATACAGTCTTTCCTCATATAGCTTGTGATCCATCACAAATCATGGATAACTTCTGTGGCCTAAGAAAGATGAAAGCTATGAGAAGGCACCATCAGTTTGTCAAATGGTACCATGATCCTTCATGGTAATGAACAATTTAATAGATGTTTGTCCACAGTTTGGTGTATTTGTGGTAAGGGTTAGTAAAGAAAAGCATTATGTTGTCTGCCTTTTCCCCAAAGAGAACTGCTCTTGCCCATCATCCAGGACTTGCTACCATATTATAGCTGCCAAAAAAATCTATTGGCATGCCACCAGAACCAGGGAAGCCTCACCGGTTGCAGCTCACACAGTTGAAGCGAAATAAAAGGCAGAAGAGTAGATCGGGAAGAAAGTTCCTCAGACTGAAGGAAAATATAACAGTAGCTCCAGCATCTGATTCAGTGCAGGCTGCTGAGAAGTTGGACTCCTAAAAAACAGATCACCAACGGACTATGAGACAGGGAAGGTAAATGGTGTTTCCATGTGCTGCTCTGGTTTGCCAGAAGCGGCTTAGTCATCAGGGGCGTAGCCAGGATGAAAATTAGGGGGGCAAGGGGCGGTGCCAAGGGGCAGGGTCTCCCTTGCTGGCTGTGGGGCGGGTGGAGGGAAAGCCAGGTTTCCCTCCACCCGCCCCGGCGATCGCGGAGGGGGAGGAGGGGATCAGAGCAGCCCCATTTCGGGTTGCTCCGACCCCCTCCTCCCCCTCCTCAACCAGCAAGGGCGAGGGGGCGCCAGGATCAGCCCGAAATCGGGCTGCTCTGACTCCCTCCTCCCCCTCCGTGACCGGCAGGGGTGAGGGGGCACCGGGGCGGGTGGAGGGGAAGCCCCAGAGCCGCGCAAAGCGGTTGCCTGGCTTTCCCTCCGCCCGCCCCACAGCCAGCCGGCTAGAAGGGACGTCTCCCTTCTCCCTGGCTGGCTGTGGGGCGGGCGGAGGGAAAGCCAGGCAACCACTTTGTGCGGTTTGCTAGAAGGGACGTCTCCCTTCTCCCTGGCTGGCTGTGGGGCGGGCAGAGGGAAAGCCAGGCAACCGCTTTGCACGGCTGTGGGGCTTTTCCTCCTCCCGCCCCACAGCCAGCCAGGGAGAAGGGAGATGGCACCGGGCGGGCAGCAGGGCAGGCTGGCCAGCGGCCCTGCTTCTAGGGGGGGCAACTGCCCCCTCCTGCCCCCTGCCTACGCCCATGTTAGTCATGCTGGCCACATGACCAGGAAGCTGTCCAGACAAACGCAGGCTCTCTCAGCCTATAGAGCGAGATGAGAGTGCAACCCCAGAGTTGTCCACGACTGGACCTAACTGTCAGGGCTACTGTGAGGGACGAGGGATACAGGGAAGTCCCTCCCATCTTAAGTTCCAGCCCATCCCCAAGCGCGGGAGAGAGTAAGGAGAGCTCTGCCTCCAGCGGAGAGTCAGGAAGTGGTGTCCGAGGCTCAGGCAAGGTTGTGGAGCCCAGGCCGCAGGTGGGACAGGAAGTTGGACGCACAGGGGGGAGGCCAATTCCCCCAACTCCCGAATTGCGACGCAAACGTAGGGGGAAGAGGTTGGGTCTGCCAAAGCTGTGGTGCTGGAAGAAAACGCGCCAATCGCCATTCGGGAGTTCAGACACCTCACCTTAAGGATGCATTTTTACTGCTCTGAACACTGTAAATAATCAGCACTTAATAAAAACCTTAAAAGACCATGCTGGAGTCGTTACTCTAGAGTAGCCATACCAGGCCCTCTGACAGCAACTCCCGAATCTTTTTTTGGCTACTTTGGAGTGCAGCGATGAGCGCTCAAGAGGCTGAGCATTGGAGGCTGGAGGCCGAAGCAGCGAAGCAGGAGCTGCAGAACCTCACAGCGCACGCACAGCAGCAATTGCATGCCGCTCAGGAGGAAGCGCGAGGGGCGCAGGAGGAGCTGAACAAGCTGGTGGACCAGGTGAGGACAAAAGAGGAGACTGAGAAACAGCTAAGGGTGATGGTTTTGGACCTACAGAAAAAGTTGGAAGAGGAGAAAGCCGCTAGAGGTGGGGGGGTGCCCCAGCCGCAGCTAGTCCAAGTGAGAAGGGGACAGAGCCTAGTCACCAAGTTTAGCGGCGACCCTAGGGAGTACCTAGGATTCGAGACAGAAATAAATTATGCGCTGGAATTGCATGCAGCAGAATTCCCAGATGACGCGCACAGAGTCTCCTTTATCATAGAGCATTTGACGGGGGCCGCCCGAGAATGGGTAAGACCGCTCATCGCGCAAAAAAATCCTTGCATGAAGAACGCAAAATTATTTCTAGAAGCTTTAAAAATAATGTACGCTAGTGACAGTGAAATGGAGGCCACTAAAGAGGAGCTTCATAACTTAACACAAGGAAAATCGACAGTTAGGGACTACTGGGCGAGATTCACCATGCTGGTGCACAAACTGGGGTGGGATCTGCAAAGTGAGCCAGTGAAATCAGCCTTCTACATGGGTTTGCACGCAGACGTTAAGGATGAGCTGGCAAGAGGTCCCAAACCGCGAACGATGGATGAGTTAAGCAAAGCGGCGCTAGCGGTGGGGGTGAGACAGGAATCCAGATGGAATGACAAACAAGCGACGCGCGCAGCAAAACCTTGGTTCCCACGCTCCCAGGACAGACCACATCACCAAACCCCACCCCAGGGCCCGCCCCCACACCCGCCCAGGCCAAGCCCAGAGCCGGAACCGATGGAGATCGGAGGAGCGCGCGCGCGGGCTTTTCAAACCCCGGCGGCGCCAAGACGCAAGGAGGGAAGAGGCGGGAATTGCTTTCTCTGCAACTCCCCCCGGCATCGCGTCAGAGACTGCCCTCATCGCAGAGAGTGGCAAGGAAAGGCGGGAACGGTTGTACCTTCCCCAGCTGACGCAGCACCACAGCAGGGAAACGAGACAGCCTGGCTGCAGGAGACAAGGGGGAGCGGCCAGGCACAGTCAGCAGACAACAGCCCCCGCCCGCCCACCCGCACAGAGAGGAGCACAGCCAGCCCACCCCTCCCAGAGCAGGAGTGGTTCTAGAAGTCACGCTCACGCTCCCAAATGGCTATCCCCTGACAGTCCTCGCCTTAATTGACAGTGGTGCCTCAGCCAACTTCTTCTCGAGAAACTTTGCGGAAGAGCACCAGATCCAACTTCTGCAGCTGGATTTTCCCCTGCACGTGGCCACCATTGACGGCAGAGAGCTGCTGGGAGGGGCCATCACGCATCAAACCCCCCCCCATGAGAATGACGGTGGGAAGGCACTCAGAGACACTGGCTTTCAACGTCACAACCATCTCAGACCCCCCCATCGTCTTGGGCATGAGCTGGCTGACGCGCCACGACCCCTCCATAAGTTGGCACCAGAGATGCATCACTTTTGGATCGGACTTTTGTCTGGAACATTGCATGCAGCACCAACCAGGGGAGGGGCCTCCGATAGCCACGGTGGCCACCATGCACGTCAAGGGGGGTGAGGCAATACCCAAGCCGTACTGGGACCTGCAGGAGGTCTTCAGCGAAGCGGAGTCCGACCACCTACCCCCACACAGGCCTTTTGACTGCCAGATCAACCTGGTGCCAGGGGCAACTATACCCCCAGCCAAGCTGTACGCCATGTCAGATCAGGAACTGGAGGATCTGCGCGCTTTCATCGACAAGAACCTCAAGCGGGGGTTCATCAGAGAAAGCAAGGCAGCAGGGGGCAGCCCGGTCTTCTGGGTGGACAAGAAAGACACGCAACAGCGCCGTCTGGTGGTGGATTTTAGACGGCTGAATTCGGTGACAGAGCCAGTGGCTTTCCCCATGCCCAGAGTGGATGATCTCCTGACAGCGGCACGCAGGGGCAAGATCTTCACCAAGCTCGACCTAAGAGGGGCGTACAACTTGATTAGGATCCGGGAGGGTGATGAATGGAAAACCACGATGTTCACGCCTCTGGGCTCTTTTGAATATCTGGTGATGCCCTTCGGGTTGCAAGGGGGCTCAGCATGCTTCCAGGCCTTCATGCACCACGTCCTGGGGTCCCTCCTCTTCAAGAACTGCTTGGTCTTTCTGGATGACATCCTTATCTACTCCAATGACCCAGTGCAGCAGGTGAAGGATGTCAGGGAGGTGTTGCAGCGCCTGAAGGACAACCACCTGTATGTGAAGCTGGAGAAGTGCAAGTTTCACACCAAAGAAGTGGACTTCCTAGGCTACAAGCTGTCAGACAAGGGGCTGGCGATGGACAAGGACAAGGTGCAGGCCATCCTGGACTGGCACAGCCCCAGGACGCGCAAAGATGCCCAACGCCTACTAGGCTTCGCGAACTTCTACAGGAAGTTCATCAAGAACTTCTCTCGCGTCACGGCTCCTATCACCGACTGCCTGAGAGGCAAGCAGAAGTTCCGGTGGACACCAGAGGCGCAAGCAGCGTTCGAAAGCCTCAAGAGGGTATTCGCTTCAGACCAGCACCTGTTCCACGTGGTGCAGGATGCGCCCCTACGCCTGGAGACAGATGCTTCGGACAAGGCTCTGGGAGCGATTCTGTTGCAACTGGACGCCAACAGAGAGTGGAGACCCTGTGCCTTCTTCTCCAGGAAGCTGACCCAGCCGGAACGCAACTACACAGTGTTTGACAGGGAACTTCTCGCGATCCACGCTGCGTTCCAGCACTGGCGACACTTCCTGGTGGGCGCCAAGCACCCCATCCAGGTGTGCACAGACCACAAGAACCTGGAGTTCTGGAGAACTGCCAGGGTGCTCAACCAGCGGCAGATACGGTGGGCAGAGTTCTTCTCGAACTTCAACTTCTCCATCCACTACATCCCGGGAGAGCAGAATGTCAGGGCGGATGCCCTCTCCCGCAAGCCAGAGTACATGGAGGAGGAGTTGCCACCGGCACCCAGGCATATTTTCCCCCCATCAGCATGGTCCTGCGGAGCAGCAGTGGTGAGCGAGGCAGAACTCACAGCACTGACAGCAGCTGATGAATTTGCCACCCGCATCTTCAGAGAACTGAGAGGGGGGGGGAGCAGGCCAAAGACTTTGAGGAAAGGAGGGGTTTGCTTTTTTACAAGGGAGCCCTGTACCTGCCAACCAAACAGCTGAGAGGTAAGGCCCTCAAGCAGATGCACGACAACCCAACGGCGGGTCATTTTGGAAGGGACAAAACCACTCACCTAGTCATGAGACACTTCTGGTGGCCAGGGGTGCGGGAGGATGTTCGGGATTATGTAAGGGGATGTGACACCTGCCAGCGAGCAAAGGTGGTCAGAGCGCCACCAGCAGGTTTGCTGGAGCCCTTAGCCACACCGCACAGGCCGTGGGAAGTAGTGTCCATGGACTTCATCACAGACCTGCCGTCGTCCAGGGGCAAGACCGCAGTGTTGGTGGTGGTGGACCTCATGTCCAAAATGTGCCATTTTATACCGTGTGCCAGGGCGGTCTCGGCAGAAGAGACGGCCAAACTGTTTGTTGACCACGTATTCAGACTGCATGGATTGCCTTTAAGGGTTATTTCGGATCGTGGCCGCCAATTTGTTTCCAGGTTCTGGCGGCGGCTCATGAACCTCCTGCAGGTGGAGGTCAGCTTGTCGACGGCTAGGCACCCGCAAACCAATGGACAGGCGGAGCGGGTCAACGCCATTCTGCAGCAGTACCTGAGATGTTACGTCAGCCAGAGGCAAACGGACTGGGTGGATCGCCTGCCACTGGCAGAATTTGCCTACAACAATGCGGTGCACGTCTCCACAGGGGTGTCGCCCTTTAAGGCCAACTACGGGCGCGACCTCAGATCTTTCCCGGAGAGGGAGGGGGAGGAGGAGGAAGAGGGCCCACAGGCAGAGGATTGGGCAGAGGACCTGGAGACGGTGCACCAGCAGCTCAGAGAACACTTGGAGAGGGCCAAGGAAGTGTACAAGAAGGGGGCAGATCGCCACAGGCGACCGGGAGAGGTCATCAGGGTGGGGGACAAGGTTTGGTTATCCTCGGAAGGTCTTCCCACCAGGGGGCGATGCAAGAAGTTAGCACCCAGGAGGCTGGGCCCCTTCACGGTCACGCAACAGGTCAACCCCGTAGCCTTCAGGCTAGCACTGCCGGAGGACATGAGAGTGCACCCAGTGTTTCATAGATCGCTGCTGTCGCCGTACAGGGAAAGTACCAGGTTCAGGGACAGCGATCAGCCTCCAGAGGGAGGGGGGGAGACGGGAGACGCCCGACAGCTCAATGAGGCAACTGAGATTTTAGACTCAAGGAGAGGGGTGAGAGGACTGGAGTACCTGATAGCATGGGAGGACACTCCGCCGTCCCACAATGAGTGGATACCGGCCACAGAAGTACCTGAGGAATTTTTAGTGGAAGAGTTCCACGCCCTGTTCCCCCACAGGCCCAAGCCCTGGCACATGGAAAGGGAGGGAGAGGGGGAGGGGCAGGAGGAAGGGATAGCAGGCAGCAGCTCTCCATGGAGATGGGAAGCGGAATTTGAGGACACGGAAGAAGAGGTGTGGGTTTCACCGAGGTCAACGACGTCAGAGGCAGGAGAGGACTGGCAGAACATTTTTACTCCCACCAGCTCTGACGCCACTGACTTCTTGGGATTCCCGTCTTCTCAGGGGGAAGGAGAAAGATCGCAGGATTGGGGGGAAATTTTTACACCCACAGGCTCGGATGCCACAGACTTCTTGGGGTTTCACTCGTCCCCAGCAAGCGGAGAGCCACTAGGAAGGGGGGGAGAGGAGCCTGGGAGGGGGATGGATGTGAGGGACGAGGGATACAGGGAAGTCCCTCCCATCTTAAGTTCCAGCCCATCCCCAAGCGCGGGAGAGAGTAAGGAGAGCTCTGCCTCCAGCGGAGAGTCAGGAAGTGGTGTCCGAGGCTCAGGCAAGGTTGTGGAGCCCAGGCCGCAGGTGGGACAGGAAGTTGGACGCACAGGGGGGAGGCCAATTCCCCCAACTCCCGAATTGCGACGCAAACGTAGGGGGAAGAGGTTGGGTCTGCCAAAGCTGTGGTGCTGGAAGAAAACGCGCCAATCGCCATTCGGGAGTTCAGACACCTCACCTTAAGGATGCATTTTTACTGCTCTGAACACTGTAAATAATCAGCACTTAATAAAAACCTTAAAAGACCATGCTGGAGTCATTACTCTAGAGTAGCCATACCAGGCCCTCTGACAGCTACCTTTGTTGTTGTTTAGTCGTTTAGTCGTGTCCGACTCTTCGTGACCCCATGGACCAGAGCACGCCAGGCACTCCTGTCTTGCACTGCCTCCCGCAGTTTGGTCAAACTCATGTTGGTAGCTTCGAGAACACTGTCCAACCATCTCCTCCTCTGTCGTCCCCTTCTCCTAGTGCCCTCAATCTTTCCCAACATCAGGGTCTTTTCCAAGGATTCTTCTCTTCTCATGAGGTGGCCAAAGTATTGGAGCCTCAGCTTCACGATCTGTCCTTCCAGTGAGCACTGATGGCTGACTTCCTTCAGAATGGATAGGTTTGATCTTCTTGCAGCCCATGGGACTCTCAAGAGTCTCCTCCAGCACCATAATTCAAAAGCATCAATTCTTCGGCGATCAGCCTTCTTTATGGTTCAGCTCTCACTTCCATACATCACTACTGGGAAAACCATAGCTTTAACTATACGGACCTGTCACAGGCAATGGGTTGCGACTACTCTAGAGTAATGACTCTCCAGTCCTTTGCCTTTTCATGCTTTTATTAATTGCAGGCTATTTACAGTGCTAGAGCTATACAGGATACATCCACTCAGTCTGACCCAGAACCCTGGAATGGCGCTGTGAGGGACAGGGGATATCGCGAAGTCCCTCCCCTCCTGAGTTCAAGCCAATCACCGAGCACAGGGGAAAGCAGAGAGAGTTCCGATTCCAGTAGGGAAGCAGGAAGTCGGGTCCGAGGCTCAGGCAAGGTAGAGGAGCCAGGGTCCCAGGCGGGACAGGAAGGGGCGAATAAGGGAGGGAGACCCATCCCCCCAACGCCAGAACTACGCAGAAAGAGGAGGGGAAAGAGGATGGGTCTGCCAAAGCTTTTGTGTTGGCGAAAGACGCACCAAAAGCCATTAGGAGGTTCTGAAACCGACTGATCACATCACTCCGTGTAAATAGCATGACTTCAGCACTGTAAATACGCAGCACCAATAAAAGAATAAAATGCAGAGCTGCGTAGCGTCGTTACTCTGAAGTAGTCCACTCCGGCCACTGTGACAGCAACCTCCTAATCCTTTTTTGGGCTACTTTGGAGTTGCCGGGATGAGCGTGTCAGAGGCGGAGAAATGGCGGCAGATCGCGGAGCAAGCCCAGCAAGAACTGCAGCAGCTGTCGCTGCAGGCGCAGGGGGAATTGAAGGCAGCTAAAGAAGAGACTAGGAAGGGCCAGGACGACCGGCTACAACTTGCGGAACAGGTGAGAGCGCTACAGGAAAGAGAGCAGGAATTAAGGGCGGTGGCGGTAGAACTCCAAAACAAGCTGGATGCAGAGAAAAACAAGGTGGGAGGGGCACCCCAAGTCCAAGTGCTGCCAGGAAGGAGAGCCGGGACGCTAGTAAGCAAGTTCAATGGAGACCCGAGGGAATATCAGGGCTTTGAGACTGAGATTGTGTATGCTCTTGAGCTGCACCACGCTGAGTTCCCTGATGATGAGCACAGGGTAGCGTTTATTGTGGAGCACCTTACCGGGGCAGCCAGGGAGTGGCTAAGACCGTTAATCGCAACAAAGAATCCTTGCATGAAGAATGTCAAACTATTTCTAGAAGGTTTGAAAACGATGTATTCGTCCGATAGTCATATGGACCAGACTAAGGAGGAACTTCATAATTTACGCCAAGGAAATATGACAGTTCGCGCGTATTGGGCGAAATTCACCATGCTGGTGCACAGATTGGGGTGGGAACTCGAGTCACCCCCAATGCAAGCGGCGTTCTACTTGGGGTTGCATGAGGAGGTGAAGGATGAGCTCTCGAGAGGTCCAAAGCCCAGTAATATGGATCAGCTGAGCAAAGCGGCTCTGGCGGTGGGGGTGAGACAGGAATCCCGGTGGAGCGACAAGCAAGCAACGCGCGCAAAGCGGGCTTGGTTCCCACGGTCGCAGGAAAAGCCACTCCCCCAACAACCCTTTCAAGCCACGCCTGGGGCCAGTCAGGACCAGGAACCCATGCAGATTGATAGCGCGCGCGCGCGGGCTTTTCAAACCCCAGCGGCGCCAAGACGCAAGGAGGGAAGGGGTGGGAATTGCTTTCTCTGCAACTCCCCCCAGCATCTCGTCAGAGACTGCCCACATCGCAGGGAGTGGCAAGGAAAGGCGGGAACGGTTGTGCCCTCCCCCACTGACGCAGCACCACAGCAGGGAAACGGGAAAGCCTGGCTGCAGGAGACAAGGGGCAGCAGCCAGGCACAGTCAGCAGACAACAGCCCCAGCCCACCCACCCGCACAGAGAGGAGCAGAGCCAGCCCACCCCTCCCAGAGCAGGAGTGGTTCTAGAAGTGACGCGCACGCTCCCAAATGGCTATCCCCTGACGGTCCTCGCCTTAATTGACAGTGGGGCGTCAGCGAACTTCTTCTCGAGAAACTTTGCAGAAGAGCACCAGATCCAGCTTCTGCAGCTGGATTTTCCTCTGCACGTGGCAACCATTGACGGCAGAGAGCTGCTGGGAGGGGCCATCACGCATCAAACCCCCCCCCATGAGAATGACGGTGGGAAGGCACTCAGAGACACTGGCTTTCAACGTCACCACCATCTCAGACCCCCCCATCGTCTTGGGCATGAGCTGGCTGGCGCGCCACGACCCCTCCATCAGTTGGCACCAGAGATGCATCACTTTTGGATCGGACTTTTGCCTGGAACATTGCATGCAGCACCAACCAGGGGAGGGGCCTCCGATAGCCACGGTGGCCACCATGCACATCAAAGGGGGTGAGGCGATACCCAAGCCGTACTGGGACCTGCAGGAGGTCTTCAGCGAAGCGGAGTCCGACCACCTACCCCCACACAGGCCTTTTGACTGCCAGATCAACCTGGTGCCAGGGGCAACTATACCCCCAGCCAAGCTGTACGCCATGTCAGACCAGGAACTAGAGGATCTGCGCGCTTTCATCGACAAGAACCTCAAGCGGGGGTTCATCAGAGAAAGCAAGGCAGCAGGGGGCAGCCCGGTCTTCTGGGTGGACAAGAAAGACACGCAACAGCGCCGTCTGGTGGTGGATTTTAGACGACTGAATTCAGTGACAGAGCCAGTGGCTTTCCCCATGCCCAGAGTGGATGATCTCCTGACAGCGGCACGCAGGGGCAAGATTTTCACCAAGCTAGACCTGAGGGGGGCGTACAACTTGATCAGGATCCGGGAAGGCGATGAATGGAAAACCACGATGTTCACGCCTCTGGGCTCTTTTGAATATCTGGTGATGCCCTTCGGGTTGCAAGGGGGCTCAGCATGCTTCCAGGCATTCATGCACCACGTCCTGGGGTCCCTCCTTTTCAGGAAATGCTTGGTCTTCCTGGATGACATCCTTATCTACTCCGATGACCCAGTGCAGCATGTGAAGGATGTCAGGGAGGTGTTGCAGCGCCTGAAGGAGAACCACCTGTATGTGAAGCTGGAGAAGTGCAAGTTTCACACCAAGGAGGTGGACTTCCTAGGCTACAAGCTGTCAGACAAGGGGCTGGCGATGGACAAGGACAAGGTGCAGGCCATCCTGGACTGGCACAGCCCCAGGACGCGCAAAGATGCCCAACGCCTACTAGGCTTCACCAACTTCTACAGGAAGTTCATCAAGAACTTCTCTCGCGTTACGGCTCCCATCACTGACTGCCTGAGAGGCAAGCAGAAGTTCAGGTGGACACCAGAGGCGCAAGCAGCGTTTGAAAGCCTCAAGAGGGTGTTCGCCTCAGACCAGAACCTGTTCCACGTGGTTCAGGACGCGCCCCTACGCGTGGAGACAGATGCTTCTGATAAAGCTGTGGGCGCCATTTTGTTGCAACTGGACGCCAACAGAGAGTGGAGACCCTGTGCCTTCTTCTCCAGGAAGTTGACCCAGCCAGAGCGAAACTACACGGTGTTTGATCGGGAACTTCTTGCGATCCACGCTGCGTTCCAGCACTGGAGACACTTCCTGGTGGGCGCCAAGCACCCCATCCAGGTGTGCACAGACCACAAGAACCTGGAGTTCTGGAGAACTGCCAGGGTGCTCAACCAGCGGCAGATACGGTGGGCAGAGTTCTTCTCGAACTTCAACTTCTCCATACACTACATCCCGGGAGAGCAGAATGTCAGGGCGGATGCCCTCTCCCGCAAGCCAGAGTACATGGAGGAGGAGGCGCCACCGGCACCCAGGCACATCTTCCCCCCGTCAGCTTGGTCCTGCGGAGCAGCAGTGGTAAGCGAGGCAGAACTCACAGCACTGACGGCAGCGGATGAATTTGCCAACCGCATCTTCAGAGAACTGAGAGGGGGGGGAGAGCAGGCAAACGACTTTGCAGAACGCAGGGGGCTGCTTTTCTACAAGGGTGCACTGTACCTGCCCACCACCCAGCTTAGACGTACGGTCCTCAAGCAGATGCACGACAACCCAACGGCGGGTCATTTTGGGAGGGACAAAACCGCTCACCTAGTCATGAGACACTTCTGGTGGCCAGGGGTGCGGGAGGATGTGAGGGATTATGTAAGGGGCTGTGACACCTGCCAGCGGGCAAAGGTGGTCAGAGCGCCACCAGCAGGTTTGCTGGAGCCCTTAGCCACACCGCACAGGCCGTGGGAAGTAGTGTCCATGGACTTCATCACAGACCTGCCGTCGTCCAGGGGCAAGACCGCAGTGTTGGTGGTGGTGGACCTCATGTCCAAAATGTGCCACTTTATACCGTGTGCCAGGGCGGTCTCTGCAGAAGAGACAGCCAGACTGTTTGTGGATCACGTATTCAGACTGCATGGATTACCTTTAAGGGTTATTTCGGATCGTGGCCGCCAATTTGTTTCCAGGTTCTGGCGGCGGCTCATGAACCTCCTGCAGGTGGAGGTCAGCTTGTCGACGGCTAGACACCCGCAGACCAATGGACAGGCGGAGAGGGTCAACGCCATTCTGCAGCAGTACCTGAGATGCTACGTCAGCCAGCGGCAAACGGACTGGGTGGAGCGCCTGCCACTGGCAGAATTTGCCTACAACAATGCGGTGCACGTCTCCACAGGGGTGTCGCCCTTTAAGGCCAATTACGGGCGTGACCTCAGATCTTTCCCAGAGAGGGAGGGGGAGGAGGAGGAGGAGGGCCCACAGGCTGAGGATTGGGCAGAGGAACTGGAGACGGTGCACCAGCAGCTCAGAGAACACTTGGAGAGAGCCAAGGAAGCGTACAAGAAGGGGGCAGATCGCCACAGGCGACCGGGGGAGGTCATTAGGGTGGGGGACAAAGTGTGGTTGTCCTCGGAGGGCCTTCCCATCAGAGGGCGATGCAAAAAGCTGGCGCCCAGAAGGTTGGGCCCCTTCACGGTCACGCAACAGGTCAACCCGGTGGCATACAGGCTGGCACTGCCAGAGGACATGAGGGTGCACCTTGTGTTTCATAGATCGCTGCTGTCGCCGTACAGGGAAAGCAGCAGGCTCCGAGACAGCGAACAAACCCCTGAGGGAGGGGGGGAGAGGGAAGGCAGGGAGCAACTCAATGAGGCCACGGCCATCCTGGATTCAAGGTGGGGGGTGGGGGGACTGGAGTACCTCATGGCATGGGAGGATGCTCCACCGTCCCAGAATGAATGGGTCCCAGCCACTCAGATACAGGAGGAATTCCTGGTAGAAGAATTTCACGCCCTCTTTCCCCATAGACCCAAGCCCTGGCACATGGAAAGGGAGGGGGAGGGGGAGGAAGCACGGGAGAGCAGTTCACCATGGCGCTGGGAAGCGGAGTTTGAGGAACCAGAGGATGAGGTATGGGTGTCACCGAGATCCACCCAGTCAGAGGAAGGAGCAGATTGGCAGAACATTTTTACCCCCACCAGCTCTGACGCCACGGACTTTTTGGGATTCCCATCCTCCCAGGCGGAAGGGGGGGGCTTGCAGGACTGGGGGGAGGTGTTCACACCAACGGGCTCGGAAAGCACTGAGTTCTTAGGCTTCCAGTCGTCACCGACACCTGGGGGGGACCTGGGGAGGGGTGAAGGAGAGCTTGGGAGGGGGGTGGATGTGAGGGACAGGGGATATCGCGAAGTCCCTCCCCTCCTGAGTTCAAGCCAATCACCGAGCACAGGGGAAAGCAGAGAGAGTTCCGATTCCATTAGGGAAGCAGGAAGTCGGGTCCGAGGCTCAGGCAAGGTAGAGGAGCCAGGGTCCCAGGCGGGACAGGAAGGGGCGAATAAGGGAGGGAGACCCATCCCCCCAACGCCAGAACTACGCAGAAAGAGGAGGGGAAAGAGGATGGGTCTGCCAAAGCTTTTGTGTTGGAGAAAGACGCGCCAAAAGCCATTAGGAGGTTCTGAAACCGACTGATCACATCACTCCGTGTAAATAGCATGACTTCAGCACTGTAAATACGCAGCACCAATAAAAGAATAAAATGCAGAGCTGCGTAGCGTCGTTACTCTGAAGTAGTCCACTCCGGCCACTGTGACAGGCGCGCTCCGCGTCCTCTTCCAACATAAGAGTCGGGGCACCCCATATCTCCTCCCGCGTTTCCTTCTGCGTAAGTCCGTAACCGGAGGGGAAAAGGGTCTATTTTCCATGTTTTCCTTCTCCCCCTCTTCCCCCTCTCTCTCTTCCTGTCCCATGTGCAGCAGGGGCTCTCCTATGCTGCTAGAGCCCCGTCTCCTCCTTCCTCCTTCCTCACTGGACTCTTCCCCCTCCCCACTGACGCTACTGCTGGTGGAAGAGCTACTCCTCAGGATGGGGGGGGGACCTCTGTACCCTTTCCCCCTCACAGGACCTTTGTAGGAAAACCATACTGGGAAAACCATAGCTTTAACTATATGGACCTTTGTTGGCAAGGTGATGTCTCTGCTTTTTAAGATGCTGTCTAGGTTTGTCATTGCTTTTCTCCCAAGAAGCAGGCGTCTTTTAATATCGTGAGTGCTGTCACCATCTGCAGTGATTAAGGAGCCCAATAAAGTAAAATCTCTCACTGCCTCCATTTCTTCCCCTTCTATTTGCCAGGAGGTGATGGGACCAGTGGCCATGATCTTGGTTTTTTTGATGTTGAGCTTCAGACCATATTTTGCGCTCTCCTCTTTCACCCTCATTAAAAGGTTCTTTAATTCTTCCTCACTTTCTGCCATCAAGGTTGTGTCATCTGCATATCTAAGGTTGTTGATATTTCTTCCAGCAATCTTAATTCCGGCTTGGGATTCATCTAGTCCAGCCTTTCGCATGATGAATTCTGCATATAAGTTAAATAAGCAGGGAGACAATATACAACCTTGTCGTACTCCTTTCCCAATTTTGAACCAATCAGTTGTTCCATATCCAGTTCTAACTGTAGCTTCTTGTCCCACATAGAGATTTCTCAGGAGACAGATGAGGTGATCAGGCACTCCCATTTCTTTAAGAACTTGCCATAGTTTGCTGTGGTCGACACAGTCAAAGGCTTTTGCATAGTCAATGAAGCAGAAGTAGACGTTTTTCTGGAACTCTCTAGCTTTCTCCATAATCCAGTGCATGTTTGCTATTTGGTCTCTGGTTCCTCTGCCCTTTCGAAATCCTTTTCCTTGGGATGGTTTTCGTATAATGCTACGAGCCTCCATCCATAGTTCTTCAGGCACTCTGTCCACCAAATCTAAATACTTAAACCTGTTCCTCACTTCCACTGTGTATTCATGAGGGATTTGATTTAGATTGTATCTTACTGGCCCAGTGGTTTTTCCTACTTTCTTCAGTTTAAGCTGGAATTTTGCTATAAGAAGCTGATGATCTGAGTTACAGTCAGCTCCAGGTCTTGTTTTCGCTGACTGTATAGAGCTTCTCCATCTTTGGCTGCAGAGAATATAATCAATCTGATTTTGATGCTGCCCATTTGGTGATATCCATGTGTAGAGTCGTCCCTTCATGGATCAATGCCTTGTCGTGACGAAGGGGCTTGAATAACTCATAGAAGCTATGAGCTATGCCATGCAGGGCCACCCAAGATGGACAGGTCATAGTGGAGAGTTTTGACTAAACGTGATCCACCTGGAGAAGGAACTGGCAAGCCACTCCAGTATCCCTGCCAAGAAAACTCCATGGACAAAGACAACAGGCATATAAAAGTTATGACGCTGGAAGTTGAGCCCCTCAGGTCGGAAGGCATCCAACATGCTACTGAGGAAGAGCGGAGGACAAGTACAAGTAGATTCAGAGCTGATGAAGCGGCTGGGCCAAAGCCGAAAGGTCGCTCAGTTGCGGATATGCCTGGAAGCGAAAGGAAAGTCTGATGCTGTAAAGAAAAATATTGCATAGGAACCTGGAATGTAAGAACCATGGATAATGGTAAGCTGGATGTGGTCAAAAATGAGATGGCAAGAATAAATATCGACATCCTGGGCATCAGTGAACTAAAATGGAAGGGAATGGGCGAATTCAGTTCGGATGACTATCATATCTACTACTGTGGGCAAGAATCCCGTAGAAGAAATGGAGTGGCCCTCATAGTCAACAAAAGAGTGGCAAAAGCTGTAATGGGATGCAATCTCAAAAATGACAGAATGATCTCGATACGAATCCAAGGCAGACCTTTTAATATCACAGTAATCCATGTTTATGCACCAACTACTGGTGCTGAAGAAAGTGAAATTGACCAATTCTATGAAGACTTACAACACCTTCTAGAAATGACACCAAAGAAGGATGTTCTTCTCATTACAGAAGATTGGAATGCTAAAGTAGGGAATCAAGAGATAAAAGGAACAACTGGCAAGTTTGGCCTTGGAGTTCAAAATGAAGCAGGGCAAAGGCTAATAGAGTTCTGTCAAGAGAACAGGCTGGTCATCACAAACACTCTTTTCCAACAATACAAGAGATGACTCTACACATGGATATCACCAAATGGGCATTCATACACTAGTTATTCATACACTAAATATTGGATGATAATCAAGAGGAAGGCAAAACGGACTTGCTCGCCTCTTGACTGTTAGGACTTTAAACCTAAGACGCTGGCAAATTAGCAAGGTCATGTGATTTAAGTTGTTAAGTCGTTAAGTTATTAAGATGCTCAGTATATATAGAGTGTTTGTTTTGTTTGCTTGTGTGGAGCAGTCATGTCTGAAAGCTCTGGAGATGTTTCTGTTATCTGTCTGCAATAAAACTGTCTTTGAAAGTTGGGCTTCCGTGGGTCATTTCTGCTGCAAAGCTGCAAGGATTTTACCGCAACAAGAATCCAGCCGCTGTGCTTAATGCTCTGCAAAGAGAACTGTTTCTGGTCTGTGCAGCGCAGCAGAAGCGTTTTACTGGACCAGTACAGGAAAACCTCTTATGGACAAATGACATTGCTTTGAACTGGGATTTAATGTGACTTCAGGACTCAGCCAGAACCATTTTTTTCAGTGTCAGGGTTTGACCCTGGGACATGTGAAGGAATGAGGAATGAGAGTTTCTTTGTGCATGGACAGAGTGCTGAACGGCTACAACCAGCCTCTGCACATCTGAGCTTAAAGGGAACGGCTTTTGGGAGAGGCATGTATAGGTGCGCTTAAACCGAAAGAGGTCACTTTAGAAATTCAGCACCATTTCTTACATGTTCATAATAAGTAGAACTTAAAAATATATGCATCTTGATTTTAGGAAAAGGGGGTTTTAAGTGCTCAGGCTCACAATGTAAAAAAAAGAAAAAGAAAATAACACTTGCAACTGTAAGTATCTTATTTTTCCTTATTTTAATAATTTCAATGGGGGGTGTGACCAAAAAAATCTGCACCGGGTACCACCTGACCTTGCTGGGTCGACAACTCTGGGAAACAGAGGGGGTGGGGGGCTGGAGGGATCTTTGCACTACAGCGCTGAATATGCTTAAGACAGCCCTGGCTAAACTGGTGACTGGGAGTGGCCACTGAGACCACAAACCACCGGTCCTGAAAGACCTACATTGGCTGTGCCCCTGGGCATTATAAGTGATTTGACAGCTGTAGCGCGGCAAAAAAAAAAAGGCAAAGAAGATCAGCTGTCAGCCTTTTTGTCGCGCTACAGCTGGTTCCCCTTTGCGTTACGCTGGTCTCCGCCGGTTGCCGCTCACCGCTTGTGGCAACTGGCAGAGACCAGCAGAACACAAAGGAGAACCAGCTGTAGCGCAGAAAGAAGGCAAAGGAAGATCAGCTTCCCGCGCTGACAGCTGATCTTCCTTTGCCATCTTTCTGCGCTACAGCTGGTTCCCCTGTTGTTGCCGCTCGCCGCCGCTTTGTCTTTCTATGGCTGCACTTCGCAAGATGAAGCGGCGGTCATAGAAAACCTCGTTGTCTTGCGAGTCCCTCGTGCAAAGCAAAACGCTTTCGTCTTGCGGGTTTTTTGTTGCGCGAGGCATTCGTCTTGTGAGGTACCACTGTAAATAATAATAATAATAATAATAATAATAAATAAATAAATAAATAATTTATTATTTATACCCCGCCCATCTGGCTGGGTTTCCCCAGCCACTCTGGGCGGCTTCCAACAGAAAAATTAAATAAAACAATCAAATAAACATTAAAAGCCTCCCTAAACAGGGCTGCCTTCAGATGTCTTCTGGTAGCTGTTTTTCTCTTTGACATCTGATGGGAGGGCGTTCCACAGGGTGGGCGCCACCACCGAGAAGGCCCTCTGCCTGGTTCCCTGCAACTTGGCTTCTCGCAACGAGGGAACTGCCAGAAGGCCCTCGGTACTGGACCTCAATGTCTGGGCAGAACCATGGGGGTGGAGACACTCCTTCAGGTATACTGGACCGAGGCAATTTAGGGCTTAAAAAGTCAGCACCAACACTTTGAATTGTGCTCAGGAACGTACTGGGAGCCAATGTAGATCTATCAAGACCAGTGTTATGTGGTCTCAGCGGCCGCTTCCACTCACCAGTCTAGCTGCCGCATTCTGGATTAGTTGTAGTTTCCGGGTCACCTTCATAGGTAGCCCCACGTAGAGCGCATTGCAGTAGTCCAAGCGGGAGATAACTAGAGCATGTACCACTCTGGCGAGACAGTCTGCAGGCAGGTAGGGTTTCAGCCTGCGTACCAGATGGAGCTGATAGACAGCTGCCCTGGACACAGAATTGACCTGTGCCTCCATGGACAGCTGTGAGTCCAAAATGACTCCCAGGCTGCGCCCCTGGTCCTTCAGGGGCACAGTTGCCCCATTCAGGACCAGGGAGTCCTCCACACCTGCCCACCTCCTGTCCCCCACAAACAGTACTTCTGTCTTGTCAGGATTCAACCTCAATCTGTTAGCCACCATCCATCCTCCAACCGCCTCCAGGCACTCACACAGGACCTTCACTGCCATCACTGGTTCTGATTTGAAAGAGAGGTAGAGCTGGGTATCAACCGCATACTGATGAACACCCAGCCCAAACCCCCTGATGATCTCTCCCAGCGGCTGCATGTAGATGTTAAAAAGCATGGGGGAGAGGACAGAGCCCTGAGGCACCCCACAAGTGAGAGCCCAGGGGTCCAAACACTCATTCCCCACCTCCACTCTCTGAACATGGCCCAGGAGGAAGGAGCGGAACCACTGTATGACAGTGCCCCCAGCTCCCAACCCCTCTAGACGGTCCAGAAGGATGTTATGGTCGATGCTGTCAAAAGCCACTGAGAGATCCAGCAGAACTAGGAAACAGCTCTCACCTTTGTCCCTAGCCCGCTGGAGATCATCAACCAGTGCAACCAAGGCAGTTTCGGTCCCATGATGAGGCCTGAATCCCGACTGGAAGGGAACCAAATTGTCCGCTTCTTCCAGGTGTGCCTGGAATTGTTCAGCAACCACTCGCTCAATCGCCTTGCCCAAGAATGGAAGATTTGAGACTGGGCGATAGTTGGCCATATTGGCCGCATCTAAAGGTGGTTTTTTAAGAAGCGGTTTAATAACCGCCTCTTTCAGCGGGTCTCGGAAGGCTGCCTCACAGAGAGAAGCATTCACCAACCCGCAAAGCTTTTATAAGCCAGGATGGGCAAGGATCAAGGAGACAGGTGGCTGGTTTCACTCGTCCAAGCAGCCTGTCCACATCCTTGGAGGTAACAGATTGGAATTGATCCCACGCAACTGGACTAGACAGACCTCCAGTGCTCCCCCGCCCCGGTCCTGCTCCCACAGTGGAGTTTACCTCTTCCCGAATCTGAGCGACTTTATCTGCAAAAAAACTTTGCAAAATCATTGCAAGAGATCATGGGGCCCGTACTGGGCCCCGATGGAGCAGGTGGTTTCACTAAACTGCGAACCACCTGAAAAAGTCTCCTGCTGCTGTTTTCCGCAGATGCAATAGAGGCGGTGAAGAAAGTCTTCTTCGCGGTCGCTACCACCACTTGGTAGGCTTGACATTGAGCTCTAACCCATGTCTGGTCAGCTTCAGAATGAGTTATCCGCCACCGGCGCTCTAGCCATCTCAACGATTGTTTCATTGCCCTCAGATCCATGGAGAACCACGGGGCTGTCCAGGCTCCATGCAATTGGAGAGGGCGCTTCGGAGCCAAACAGTCAACAGCCCTGGTCAACTCGACATTCCAGCGGGCCACCAGGGAATCGGCTGTTGAGATTAATAGCCTGTAATTGGCTAATTATCGATAACACAGCTTTGTGAGAAAGAAAGATAGCAGAGAAATCTATCTGCCTACGAACAAATTCTTAGCTGTGTTGCAGACGTACAAAAAATACTTGCCCAGTATGCTCCGTCAAAAATGCCCAGCCTCTGTTTCTAAAAACCGCAGAAACATAACCCCCAAGTCTGAATTGGTCCCACCTCCCTGGAGAGGGGAAGAGTCGTGGAGAAGTCAAGTTGCACCAGGTAGTGATCTGACCATGGCACATCTTTCGGTTCGCTTTTACTTAAGTGTCAGATCACCAACATCCATACTTGATCTGTCAATATTTTCATCTTCTGCCGTTCATGTTTTTGCGCCCGGGTATCACCAGGAAGCTGTGGATCCTTGATTTTTGTGTTGCAGGCTGTGCCCTGGGCATGATATGAGATTTGAGGCTGAATTTGGGGGGCCCCCATGCAAATAGGTGAAGATTCGTGAGGATCCGTGCTTCACAACCACGTTTTTGGGCCACGGTGTCGCCAGGAAGCTGTGGATCCTTGATTTCTGTGGTGCAGGCTGTACCCCTGGGCATGATATGTGATTTGAGGGTGAATTTGGGCGGGTCCCATGCAAATAGGTGAAGATTCGCAAGGATCCGTGCTTCAAAACCAGGTTTTTGGGCCACGGTGTCGCCAGGACGCTGTGAATCCTTGATTTCTGTGGTGCAGGCTGTACCCCTGGCCATGATATGTGATTTGAGGGTGAATTTGGGCGGGTCCCATGCAAATAGGGGAAGATTCTTGAGGATCCGTGCTTCAAAACCACGTTTTTGGGCCACGGTGTCGCCAGGACGCTGTGAATCCCTGATTTTTTGTGGTGCAGGCTGTACCCCTGGGCATGATATGTGATTTGAGGGTGAATTTGGGGGGGCTCCATGCAAATAGGTGAAGATTCTTGAGGATCCGTGCTTCAAAACCACATTTTTGGGCCACAGTGTCGCCAGGACGCTGTGGATCCTTGATTTTTGTGGTGCAGGCTGTACCCCTGGGCATGATATGTGATTTGAGGGTGAATTGGGGGGGGGCTCCATGCAAATAGGTGAAGATTCGCGAGGATCCGTGAGGATCCGTGCTTCAAAACCACGTTTTTGAGCCACGGTGTCGCCAGGACGCTGTGAATCCTTGATTTCTGTGGTGCAGGCTGTACCCCTGGCCATGATATGTGATTTGAGGGTGAATTTGGGCGGGTCCCATGCAAATAGGGGAAGATTCTTGAGGATCCGTGCTTCAAAACCACGTTTTTGGGCCACGGTGTCGCCAGGACGCTGTGAATCCCTGATTTTTTGTGGTGCAGGCTGTACCCCTGGGCATGATATGTGATCTGAGGGTGAATTTGGGGGGGCTCCATGCAAATAGGTGAAGATTCGCAAGGATCCGTGCTTCAAAACCACGTTTTTGGGCCACGGTGTCACCAGGAAGCTGTGGATCCTTGATTTTTGTGGTGCAGGATGTACCCCTGGGCATGATATGTGATTTGAGGGTGAATTAGGGGGGGTCCCATGCAAAAAGCGTGGGGTTCCATGAGGATCCGTGCTTCAAAACCACGTTTTTGTGCCATTGAGACCACACGAAACAGTGGGTGCGTGATTTTTTTGGTGGTACCTATAGACTAAGATGTGGTCTAGAGTATCATGGTGGTTTTATTTTGTTTCTATATAAAAATCATATGAATTCATGAGGATCCGTGCCTCGGAATCACGTTTTTGTGGTGCTGCAGGGCAGCAAAGTTTTGGATCCACGTTTTTTATAGTCCAGTCGGTAGTCGTGGCTTCCAGATGTGATATGACACTGGATTTGTTGGAGTTGTTTTTTAAAAAGTGGAGGATCCATGAGGATCCGTGTAGATCCGCGTTTTACCTTCTTCCGTTCTAGGCTACTTCTTCCGCACCAAGTCCGCCGCGGAGCCCGCCAACGTCTTTTTGGTGAACCTGGCCGCCATCGACCTGCTCTTCGTGCTAACGCTGCCCTTCCGCATTGCCTACCACGCGCTGCGCAATGACTGGGTCTTCGGCGAGGCGCTGTGCAAGATCACTGGCTGCCTCTTCTTCGCCAACCTGTACGGCAGCTCCCTCTTCCTGGCCTGTATCTGCCTGGAGCGCTACGTGGCCGTCGTGCACCCGCTGCGCCACCTCCGGCTCCGGCAGCTGCGCTACCGGGTGACGGCCGCCGTCGGGGTTTGGGCGGTGCTAGCCGCCGCCGTCCTGTACCTGGCGCTCCGCGGCCCGCTGACCAGCCGCTTCCCCGACGGCCGCACCGCTTGCTTGGAGAACTTCTCCTCCAGCTCCTGGCGGGGACGCATCTCCTCCGTCAGTCTCTTCGCCGCTGCCGTGGGCTTCCTGCTGCCGCTCTTCCTCATCGGAATGCAGCCTGGCTCACGAGCGGTGCGGCGCAAGGCGCTGCGCACGGTGCTAGTGGTGCTGGGCGTCTTTCTGGTTTGCTTCGCGCCGTATCACCTGGTGCAAATGGTGCACACGTTGGGGCGCGCAGGCGTGCTGGGCGGCTGCCCGCTCATTCGCGCCACCTACGTGGCCCGCCGGCTCACCATGGCCCTCACCAGCCTCAACGCCTGCCTCGACCCGCTCGTCTACTACTTCGCCGCCGAGCGCTTTGCCTGGAAGCCCGGTTGGTGGAAATGCTGCTGCTGCTGCTGCCGGCTAGAAACCGCCCAGCCGTCCCTGCTGAGACTCCGCGGGTTTGTGGCCAGTAAGCAGGGGTCATCCTCGGGGGGAGAAAGCGCTCCCGGGACGGCGCAGTGAGCTCTCCAGCAGATCGGTGATCGTCGGAGGTGCGCCCGCATGCTCCTCGGGCATTCTGGCTGCGCGTTCGTGCGAGCGAAGTAGTTCCTCAGCCTTCGACAAGCATCCCATTTCTGACAAGCGTCCAGCATATTGATGACCAGTTAAACTGCCCTGGAGGAGGTCCCTTCGCCCTCTTCACGTTAAAGTGCTCATTTACACCCACAGCCCGTTCGTCGCAAGCACAGTGTGAGATGGGAATGTGGAAGGCAGAGAGAGGGAGAAGGAGAGGGGGGGGGAGAGTTCCCCTCCCTTGAAGGGGTTTCTAGAGCTGCTGCTGCGGGAGTTGGGGTTTCGCAGTTGGGACCTCTTCCGAAGTCTTTGTGGCAGGCAGACTTTAACAAGGTGCAGGTACTCCCTGCTTTCTATACACCAATTAGAGTAAAGGTAGGGAGGGGCTTCCACACCCAGGCAGAAGAAGGAGAAGAGAGCATCTTTTGCACGCAGAGGGGTCCAGCTTCAATTCCTGACGTTTCCAGGAAGGGCTGAGAGAGACCGTAGGCTGAAATCTGGAGTGCTGCTGCCAGTCAGCGCAGACAGCATTGAGCTAGATGGTCTGTCGAAAAATAAGGCAACCTTCTATCTTGCTAATGGATCGAAAAAAGAAGGAGTGCTGTATGGGCCTATGTACCCCTTTGCCTCACACCCTCCTCAGCATCTGATGCGGCCATTCTGCACATGCACAAACACACACAAATATGATGTCTGAATGGCCAAGTTTGCCAGGGAACATCCCAACAGCCCTCATTGCCACTTGGCTGTGAGTGCAGGGGTAATAAGTGGAGGGGGGAGCCTCATCTTGGCCAGCAAAATGGGCGGGTGCTTCTAGGAAACAGTGTTAGTGTCAGAGTAATGCAGTTCAGGTAAGACACAGTATTCACATATTGCAAAGAAGATGGGGAGAGGGTTACAACATACAATATAGTTGTGTTTACAGGTAGGTAGCCGTGTTGGTCTGAGTCGAAGCAAAATAAGAAAATTCCTTCAGTAGCACCTTAAAGACCAACTAAGTTTATATTTTGGTATGAGCTTTCGTGTGCATGCACACTTCTTCAGATAGTGTATCTGAAGAAGTGTGCATGCACACGAAAGCTGTATCTGAAGAAGTGTGCATGCACACGAAAGCTCATACCAAAATATAAACTTAGTTGGTCTTTAAGGTGCTACTGAAGGAATTTTCTTAACATACAATATAGGTTGCTATAGGCATTGATTCTCTTGCTCCTGCCCAAATCTCTGTTTTTATTCTAGAGCCTTTCCATTACAATACCAAAACAACAACTAGCTAAACAGCAAAAGATGTTAAATAACTTTATTTTGCCTGGGGGGGGGGGGACAGAGTAAGTGGCAACACATTCTACAGAGTGGAACAGGTTGGTCTGGGAATCCCAAACCTGAAACTGTATTACAAGGCATTTTGGTTGAGACATGTTATACAGATAATTAGAGATGCAAAAGACCTTCCTTTGTGTTCAGCTTGATTCACTTCTTTGTGCTCCAGCATCAAGGCATTACTGCTTCTGAGCCCATCAAGGTCATTGATTTGGAAAAGTAGCCACCTTTTCCTCCACTCTGGTGTTATGGGGGGAAATGGAATGCAGGCCTGTCCCTGGCTCCCTTCCAAAATTGTATTGTCCAGATAAATACAAACAATGTGACAGATGGTCTAAGGTACATAAAATATTTATTTGCTACCGTAGAATGTTTTACATTTCTCTTTAAACCCTACAGGTGTGGGATAAATGGCAATATACCCCTATCAATTGGTTTCAGCATTGCATTGGAGGGGCTGCAGTTCTGTGGTGACTGGGCTGCACATGTGGTGGGACTGCCCATCAGCAAAAGAATGTTGGGGAACGCTTCCCAAGAGTTGGGGAAACTACCCGTGTCCCCCCCCCCCAGTTTTTGTTCTTGTTTGATCTTTAACCTAAGAAATCATAACAAGCTAGCATTATAATTTCATGGTGGCAGCTGGTTGGGGGCAAGACACTCCTAAAATGTCTAAATTGGCCAGCATGACTAAGGCACTTCTGGCAAACCAGAGCTACAAACAGAAACACTGTTTACCTTCCTGCCAGAGTGGTACCTATTTATCCACTTGCACTTTGAAGTGCTTTCGAACTGCTAGGTTGTCTAGGGTAGGCTTGTCTAAAAAGGAAGTTTTCAGCAGTCACCAAAAAGAGCACAGTGGCAGGGTCTGCTTGACATCAAGAGGCAGGGAGTTCGTAAGGGCAGGTGCTGCTGCACTAAACCATCAGCACCCATGAAAAACCCATCGCCCTGGAGGGAGCTCATCCTATTGCGGGGATTCAAACCGCCAACCTTCTGATTGGCAAGCCCTAGGCCTAAAGAATATGGAGCTGATGTGGACACAGAGCAATGGATTCAAACTACAAGAAAGAAGATTCCACCTAAACATTAGGAAGAACTTCCTGACAGTAAGAGCTGTTCAACAGTGGAATTTGCTGCCAATAAGTGTGGTGGAGTCTCCTTCTTTGGAGGACTTTAAGCAGAGGCTTGACAGGCATATGTCAAGAATGCTTTGATGGTGTTTCCTGCTTGGCAGAGGGTTGGACTGGATGGCCCTTGTGGTCTCTTCCAACTCTATGATTCTATGATTCAGCAGGGGAAACACAGCCCAGAATAAGTAAGGAGGTAATACAAGAATGCTTGGCTAATTTAGATGTATTCAAGTCTCCAGGGCCAGATGAACTACATCCAAGAGTATTAAAAGAACTAGCAGAGGTGATTTCAGAACCACTGGCAATAATCTTTGAGAATTCCTGGAGAACAGGTGAAGTCCCAGCAGACTGGAGGAGGGAAAATGTTGTCCCTATTTTCAAAAAGGGGGAAAGAGAGGACCCAAACAATTACCGCCCAGTCAGCCTGACATCAATACCAGGAAAGATTCTAGAGCAGATCATTAAGCAAACAGTCTGTGGGCACCTAGAAAGGAACACTGTGATCACTAAAAGTCAGCATGGGTTTCTGAAAAACAAGTCATGTCAGACTAATCTGATCACATTTTTTGACAGAATTACAAGCCTAGTAGATGAAGGGGATCCTGTGGATATAGCCTATCTTGATTTCAGCAAGGCCTTTGACAAGGTGCCCCATGATATTCTTGTAAAGAAGCTGGTAAAATGTGGGCTAGACAATGCTACCATTCAGTGGATTTGTAACAGGCTGACTGACCGAACCCAAAGGGTGCTCATCAATGGCTCCTCTTCATCCTGGAGAGTAGTGACTAGTGGGGTGCCACAGGATCCTGTCTTCGGCCCAGTCTTATTAAACATCTTTATCAATGACTCAGATGATGGGCTTGAGGGCATCCTGAGCAAGTTTGCAGACGACACCAAATTGGGAGGGGTGGCTAATACCCCAGAGGACAGAATCACACTTCAGAATGACCTTAACAGATTAGACAACTGGGCCAAAGCAAAGAAGATGAATTTTAACAAGGAGAAATGTAAAGTACTACACTTGGGCAAAAAAAATGAAAGTCACAAATACAGGATGGGAGACACCCGGCTTGAGAGCAGTACATGTGAAAAGGATCTAGGAGTCCTGGTAGACCACAAACTTGACATGAGTCAACAGTATGATGCAGCAGCTAAAAAAGCCAATGCAATTCTGGGTGAAAGGTTGTTTTCTGCTGCTCCAGAGAAGCGGACACGGAGCAATGGATTCAAACTACAAGAAAGAAGATTCCACCTAAACATTAGGAAGAACTTCCTGACAGTAAGAGCTGTTTGACAGTGGAATTTGCTGCCAAGAAGTGTGGTGGTCTCCTTCTTTGGAGGTCTTTAAGCAGAGGCTTGACAGGCATATGTCAAGAATGCTTTGATGGTGTTTCCTGCTTGGCAGGGGGTTGGACTGGATGGCCCTTGTAGTCTCTTCCAACTCTATGATTCTATGATTCTAGGGTCTCAGCCTGCGTAGCAGATGGAGCTGGTAGACAGTCGTCCTGGACACAGAATTGACCTGCACCTCCATGGACAGCTGTGAGTCCAAAATGAGTCCTAGACTGCGCATCTGGTCCTTCAGGGGCACAGTTACCCCATTCATTAGCCGCCATCCATCTTCCAACCGCCTCCAGGCACTCACACAAGGGTAAGGGACCTCTTGTACTGTAATTCTTTGAACTCTTCCATCATAGGCTCAGGTTTTTATGAAAATAAAACAAGTGTGTGCATACAGAGTGAATGAGAGAGAAGCATATTAAAAAACAACAACAATTGAATTCCTCCAGTATTCCATTCCAAAATAATTTAACTTTGTCGCAGTGCCACCATATATGCACAAATGTCCCCACTTCTTTCTTGCACCTCCAACAGAGGTTGTCTTTAATTCTGTACATTTTATTTATTTTTACCAGTGTGAGGTACCACTTGTAAAACATTTTAACCATGTTTTCCTTAATCCCCTCTGACGCCGTGAATCTCTACGAGATTTTCCATAACCTTTCCCAGCTCTCCATTTGTATGGGCCAGGGGTCTGCAACCTGCGGCTCCGGAGCCGCATGTGGCTCTTTTACACCTTTGCAGTGGCTCCAGAGCGGATACGAGGGGAGGAGGCGTCCGAGCCATGCGCCGCCTGAGCCATGTGGCGGCGCATGTCACGCCCGCCAGACACTCACGCAGTGCCCACCGCTGCCGGAGCACACAGCTGCGGCGGCGCGCTGTGCGCCCCGCATGGCGCCCGTCGGAGTCCACAACTCTGCTGTGCGCGTGCGCTGTGCAAAAAGGACACAAGGTGATGTTAGCAGCCCGGGGAGCGTGATCGGCCCCCTCCCTGCATCAGCCCCTCCCTGCCGCATTTCTGCAGCCAATAGGCTCACGGGGGGGCGGGGGCGGAGTTATTTATTTTTTTAAACGGGTGCGCTTCTTCCCGCCCAGCAGCAGAAAAGGCTTGCGGGCTCAGAGCGCGTGTTTGCTGCTGCTGCTGCTGCTGCTGCTGCTGCCTGCAGCCTGCCTGTGGCCTCCTGCCGGCCTGGTCAGGAGATTGAGGTAGATGTATTAATCAATGGGTTGATTCAATATGAGGAAATTTTATAAGTTCACTTGATGGGAGCAACACACATGAAACCATACAGGTGTCCTAATAAGGGAGTCAGAGTTTTGCCCATTCCCAGTAATCAAGGCAGCCCAAACTCATAAGGCAGTGGTTGCTGGTGCCCATTCCCAGTCATAGCTGCCAAGTTTTCCCTTTTCTCACGAGGAAGCCTATTCAGCATAAGGGAATTTCCCTTAAAAAAAGGGAGAACTTGGCAGCTATGTTCCCAGTAATCAAGGCAGCCCAAACTCAAAGTTATTTTTATAATAACGAGGATGACATTGGGCCCTCATTATTAATTATTATTTTCATCAGGCACTGATTATGATTTATGGTACACTGGGGCCCTGATTAATTTTCTATGGCATTTTGGGGCATTGATTATTGGGCATAGCAAATTTTGCTATGGGGCCCTCTGATTTCTAATTACGTCCCTGTTTTGCGGCTCCCAGTTTATTTTTTTTCTTCGGAAACGGGTCCAAGTGGCTCTTTTTGTCTTAAAGGTTGCAGACCCCTGGTATGGGCTTTCCCAGATCTATTGTCCATTTAGTCATTGTCTCCTTTACTGTTTCATCCTTTAATTCCCATTCCAATAGCACCTTGTACATCTTGGTTATAATTTTCTGATCACCTTGCAGCAAATTAATTTCTAATAAAGAGGGTTCAGTCTGGAAGCCATTTTTAGAATAGTCCTAATTGAACCTGCTATTTATGATATTGCAACCACCCTGTTAAATATTGTTTTATTTCTTCATACTTTTTGAGCTTAAATTTGCCTTCCTTTACTTCCAATAAATCTATATACTTTCCCCATTTTCCTTCTGAATTTATTTTTTTTATTGTAATTATTTCTATTGGCGATGCCCATTTCGGTGTTTTTGGTTCCAGCAATCGTCTGTAGTTTCCCCAAGTTTTTAATAGGGACTTCTTGATTAAATGGTTGTTGAACCCTTTGCTCATCATCACCATTCTTATTCTTCAAAATTCCTTCCAATAGCACCTTAGAGACCAACTAAGTTTGTTACTGGAAGGATTTTTTTAAAATTTTGTTTCAACTACGGCATACCAAACTCGTGCCCACCTAGCAGTTCGAAAGCACATCAAATTGCAAGTACTGTAGATAAATAGAAGCAGCTTTGTCATGCTGCCCACATGACCCGGAAGCTGTCTGCGGACAAACGCTGGCACCCTCGGCCTATAGAGCGAGATGAGCGCCGCAACCCCAGAGTCGGACATGACTGGACCTGATGGTCAGGGGCCCCTTTACCTTTACCTTTACGGCATACCAACACGGCTACTTACCTGTAACTATTCTATTCTTATTCTTATTACCGCTAATAGGAAGAAGGTAAAATGCGAAAACAACTCCAACAAATCCAGTGTCAAATCACATCTGGAAGCCACGCCTACAGACTGGACTATAAAAAACGTGGATCCAAGACTTTGCTGCCCTGCAGCACCTCAAAAACATGGATCCGAGGCACGGATCCTCATGAATTCATATGATTTTTATATTGAAACAAAATAAAACCACCATGATACTCTAGACCACATCTTAGTCTGTAGGCACCACCAAAAAAATCACGCATCCACTGTTTGGTGGGGCTGCAATGGCGCAAAAACGTGGTTACAAAGCACGGATCCACATGGATCCTCACGTTTATTGCATTTTGCCACCCTAACTCACCATCAAATAACACATCATAGACCGGGGCACAGACTGCACCACAAAAACCACGGATCCACGACTTCCTGGCGACACCACGGCCCAAAAACGTGGTTTTGAAGCACGGATCCACATGGATCCCTCAAATCACACATCATAGCCAGGGGCACAGCCTGACCACAAAAAACACGGATCCACGGCTTCCTGGAGACGCCAGGGTCCAAAAACGTGGTTACAAAGGATGAATCTTCATGAATTCATATGGTTTTTATATTGAAACAAAATAAAAGTATCATGATGCTCTAGACCACATCTTAGTCTATAGGCACCAACAACAAAAAATCACGCACCCACTGTTTCCTGGGGCCGCAATGGCGCAAAAATCACATATCATGGCCAGGGGCACAGCCTGCACCAAAAAGATCAAGGATCCACAGTTTCCTGGCGACGCAGTGGCCCAAAAAAGTGGTTTTGACGCATGGATCATCACGGATCCTAATGCTTTTTGCATGGGGCCACCCCTAACTGACTGTCAAATCACATATCATGCCCAGGGGCACAGCCTGCACCACAAAAATCAAGGACCCACAGCTTCCTGGCGACACCGTGGCCCAAAAACGTGGTTTTGAAGCACGGATCCCAACGGATCCTCACGCTTTTTGCATTGGGCCACCCTGAACTCACCCTCAAATCGCATATCATGCCCAGGGGCACAGCCTGCACCACAAAAATCACAGATCCACGACTTCCTGGCGACAATAGGGCGCAAAAACGTGGTTTTGAAGCACGGATCTTCATGGATCCTCATGCTTTTTGAACTGGGCCACCCCTAACTCACTGTCAAATCACATATCATGGCCAGCGGCACAGCCTGCACCACAAAAAAACACGGATCCACGGCTTCCTGGTGATACCAGGGTGAAAAAACGTGGTTTCAAAGCACGGATCCTGATGGATCCTCACACTTTTTGAATAGGGCCACCCCTAAAGGTAAAGGTAAAGGGACCCCTGACCATTAGGTCCAGTCGTGACCGACTCTGGGGTTGCGTGCTCATCTCGCATTATTGGCCGAGGGAGCCGGCGTATAGCTTCCAGGTCATGTGGCCAGCATGACAAAGCCACTTCTGGCAAACCAGAGCAGCACATGGAAACGCCGTTTACCTTCCCGCTGTAGCGGTTCCTATTTATCTACTTGCATTTTGACGAGCTTTCGAACTGCTAGGTTGGCAGGAGCTGGGACCAAGCAACGGGCGCTCACCCCGTCACAGGGATTCGAACCGCCGACCTTCTGATCAGCAAGTCCTAGGGTCTGTGGTTTAACCCACAGCGCAACCTGGGTCTTTGAAGGTGGTTTGGTAACTGCAACTAATTCAGAATGCTGTGGCTAGACTGGTGACTGGGAGTGGCCGCCAAAACCATATAACACCGGTCCTGAAAGACCTATATTGGCTCGCATAACATTTCCGAGACTATGCAAAAGCTTTGACTGTGTCGACCACAGCAAACTATGGCAAGTTCTCAAAGAAATGGGAGTGCCTGATCACCTCATCCGTCTCCTGAGAAATCTCTATGTGGGACAAGAAGCTACAGTTAGCACTGGATATGGAACAACTGATTGGTTCAAAATTGGGAAAGGAGTACGACAAGGTTGTATATTGTCTCCCTGCTTATTTAACTTATATGCAGAATTCATCATGCGAAAGGCTGGACTAGATGAATCCCAAGCCGGAATTAAGATTGCCGGAAGAAATATCAACAACCTCAGATATGCAGATGACACAACCTTGATGGCAGAGTGCCTGATCACCTCATCTGCCTCCTGAGAAATCTCTATGTGGGACAAGAAGCTACAGTTAGAACTGGATATGGTTTAACCACAGCGCCACCTGGGTCCCTGGGCCACCCCGAACTCACCATCAAATCACATATCATGCCCAGGGGCACAGCCTGCACCACAAAAATCATGGATCCACGACTTCCTGGTGACACCACAGTGACAAAACGTGGTTTTGAAGCACGGATCCTGATGGATCCTCATGCTTTTTTAATTGGGCCACCCCGAACTCACCCTCAAATCACATATCATGCCCAGGGGCACAGCCTGCACCACAAAAAACACGGATTCACGGCTTCCTGGCGATACCAGGGTGAAAAAACGTGGTTTTGAAGAACGGGTCCTAACGGATCCTCACGCTTTTTGCATGCCCCCCCTAACTCACCGTCAAATGACATATCATGCCCAGGGGCACAGCCTGCACCACAAAAATCACGGAGCCACTACTTCCTGGTGACAATAGGGCGGAAAAACATGGTTTTGAGGTACAGATCCTCATGGATCCTCACACTTTTTGCATGGGGCCACCCCTAACTCACTGTCAAATCACATATCATGCCCAGGGGCACGGTCTGCACCACAAAAATCAAGGATCTACAGCTTCCTGGCGACACCATGGCCCAAAAACGTGGTTATTGATGCATGGATCCTCACGGATTCTAATGCTTTTTGCTTGGGGCCACACCTAACTCACCGTCAATAATAATAATAATAATAATAATAATAATAATAATTTATTTATACCCCGCCGCTGATTACTGCAATAGGTCCTGCGGGGAAAAAACAAGGGCTGTGGCCACCTGGGATGAATAAGGACATAGGATTCTTATCTCATTATGCATGATCAAGCTTTCTTTAGCCTCAGCCCTTGTTAACAGCCATCAACAGGTTTACCACTCTTACAGCCCATCACCCATTCCCATCACCCCCCCCACCCTCTGAATATATATAAGGGTCTGGTTGCTTCTGTTTCAAGTGTATCTGAAGAAGTGTGCATGCACACAAAAGCTCATACCAAAATAAAAACTTAGTTGGTCTTTAAGGTGCTACTGAAGGAATTTTTTATTTTGCTTCAACTCAGACCAACACGGCTACCTACCTGAAACTAGATCAAGGGAAGTAATAGTACCACTGTATGCTGCTCTGGTCAGACCTCACCTGGAGTACTGTGTCCAGTTCTGGGCACCACAGTTCAAGAAGGATACTGACAAGCTGAAACCAGGGCCGGTGCACCCATCAAGGCAAATTAGGCCACTGCCTAGAGCGCCAGAATGGAGGGGGTGCTGAACAGCTCGCCCCCCGCCCGCCAGCTCGCCCCCTGTCGCCGGGTGCTGCCTGGGGCCGCCTCCCGGAGGCGCGCGGGGAATGCGAGCCTGGGGCTACCTCGCTGCGCCTCTCCTCTCAGCTATTCAGCGGAGGTGGCCCCAGGCTCCCACTCCCCGCGCGAAGCCCCAGAGGCGCGTGGGGAGTATGTTTCTAATGTTTCCCGCCTCCTGGTCGCCGGAGCGCACACCAGAGAGGGAGGGAGGGAGGCTGATCGCTGCACGCCCGGCTCGATCGCCTCCTCCTCCTGCTGCCTCTGAGCGTCATCAGGGAGGCTTCGCCGGCCGGAATGGCTCTGCTGCTGCGCCCTACGACCCTCGAGCGGCGCCGTCAGCAAACCGCCCCGGGATCCCTCTGCCACTGGGAGCGGAAAATCCCGCCGCCCCTGCTGCAGCCAGGAGCAGAGAATCCCTCCGCTCGCTGCAAAGCGGCTTCCTGTCCCTCTCCCTCCCTGGCTCAGTTCCACCGCGGGCAGGCGCTGCAGAGGTGCTGGCAGCTCCATCCTCAACCCCATGGTCGGCTCCAGCACCCTGTGCGCTCCCGTTAAAAAAAAACAGGAGCTAAAAAACAACAACAACAACCCACCCAAACCCACAACCCAGCAGCAATCTCCTTCCTCCTCCTCCACTCCTGTGTATCGGTACTGTGTCTCCCCCTTGCAAGAGATGGAGGGGCTGTGCAGAGAATGGATTAAAAAATAATCATCACAAAACCACATTGCTATTTATTCTGGGGCGGGGTGTGTGTGTTGGTGTTATGAAGAGCACTACTCCCTGTGCCCGAGCAGCCTGGGCAGTCTCGAGCTACTGTGTCTAAGGGCCTCCGCTGGGCAGCCAATGGGTTTACACGTTGTGGGGGGAAATAAGAGGAAATAGTAAAGTGGCCCGCCCCTCAAATCTTGCTTTGCACAGGGGGAGCGCCGTGTGCTCTTTGTCGAAAGGTAAGCCTTTTCTCCCCCTTCATGGATCAATGCCTTGTCGTGGCGAAGGGGCTTGAATAACTCAGAGAAGCTATGAGCTATGCCATGCAGGGCCACCCAAGATGGACAGGTCATAGTGGAGAGTTTTGACTAAACGTGATCCACCTGGAGAAGGAACTGGCAAGCCACTCCAGTATCCCTGCCAAGAAAACTCCATGGACAAAGACAACAGGCATATAAAAGTTATGACGCTGGAAGATGAGCCCCTCAGGTCGGAAGGCGTCCAACATGCTACTGAGGAAGAGCGGAGGACAAGTACAAGTAGATTCAGAGCTGATGAAGCGGCTGGGCCAAAGCCGAAAGGACACTCAGTTGCGGATATGCCTGGAAGCGAAAGGAAAGTCCGATGCTGTAAAGAAAAATATTGCATAGGAACCTGGAATGTAAGAACCATGAGTGGAGGTAAGCTGGATGTGGTCAAAAATGAGATGACAAGAATAAATATCGACATCCTGGGCATCAGTGAACTAAAATGGAAGGGAATGGGTGAATTCAGTTCGGGTGACTATCATATCTACTACTGTGGGCAAGAATCCTGTAGCAGAAATGGAGTGGCCCTCATAGTCAACAAAAGAGTGGCAAAAGCTGTAATGGGATGCAATCTCAAAAATGACAGAATGATCTCGATACGAATCCAAGGCAGACCTTTTAACATCACAGTAATCCAAGTTTATGCACCAACTACCGGTGCTGAAGAAAGTGAAATTGACCAATTCTATGAAGACCTACAACAACTTCTAGAAATGACACCAAAGAAGGATGTTCTTCTCATTACAGGGGATTGGAATGCTAAAGTAGGGAATCAAGAGATAAAAGGAACAACTGGCAAGTTTGGCCTTGGAGTTCAAAATGAAGCAGGGCAAAGGCTAATAGAGTTCTGTCAAGAGAACAAGCTGGTCATCACAAACACTCTCTTCCAACAACACAAGAGACGACTCTACACATGGATATCACCAAATGGGCAGCATCGAAATCAGATTGATTATATTCTCTGCAGCCAAAGATGGAGAAGCTCTATACAGTCAGCAAAAACAAGACCTGGAGCTGACTGTAACTCAGATCATCAGCTTCTTATAGCAAAATTCCAGCTTAAACTGAAGAAAGTAGGAAAAACCACTGGGCCAGTAAGATACAATCTGAATCAAATCCCTTATGAATACACACTGGAAGTGAGGAACAGGTTTAAGTATTTAGATTTGGTGGACAGAGTGCCTGAAGAACTGTGGATGGAGGCTCGTAACATTATACAGGAGGCAGCAACGAAAACCATCCCAAGGAAAAGGAAATGCAAGAAAGCAAAATGGCTATCCAACGAGGCCTTACAAATAGCGGAGGAGAGGAGGCAAGCAAAATGCAAGGGAGATAGGGAAAGATACAGGAAACTGAATGCAGATTTCCAAAAAATAGCAAGGAGAGACAAGAGGGTCTTCTTAAATGAGCAATGCAAAGAAATAGAGGAAAACAATAGAATGGGGAAAACCAGAGATCTGTTCAAGAAAATTGGAGATATGAAAGGAACATTTCGTACAAAGATTACCATAATCAAGGACAAAAGTGGTAAGGACCTAACAGAAGCAGAAGACATCAAGAAGAGGTGGCAAGAATACACAGAGGAATTATACCAGAAAGATATGAAGGTCTCGTACACCCCAGGTAGTGTGGTTCCTGACCTTGAGCCAGACATCTTGGAGAGTGAAGTCAAATGGGCCTTAGAAAGCACTGCTAATAACAAGGCCAGTGGAAGTGATGATATTCCAGCTGAACTATTTAAAATTTTAAAAAATGATGCTGTTAAGGTGCTACACCCAATATGCCAGCAAGTTTGGAAAACTCAGCAATGGCCAGAGGATTGGAGAAGATCAGTCTACATCCCAATTCCAAAGAAGGGCAGTGCCAAAGAATGCTCCAACTACCGCACAATTGCGCTCATTTCACACGCTAGCAAGGTTATGCTTAAAATTCTACAAGGCAGGCTTAGGCAGTATGTGGACCGAGAACTCCCAGAAGTGCAAGCTGGATTTCGAAAGGGCAGAGGAACCAGAGACCAAATAGCAAACATGCACTGGATTATGGAGAAAGCTAGAGAGTTCCAGAAAAACGTCTACTTCTGCTTCATTGACTATGCAAAAGCCTTTGACTGTGTCGACCACAGCAAACTATGGCAAGTTCTTAAAGAAATGGGAGTGCCTGATCACCTCATCTGTCTCCTGAGAAATCTCTATGTGGGACAAGAAGCTACAGTTAGAACTGGATATGGAACAACTGAGTGGTTCAAAATTGGGAAAGGAGTACGACAAGGTTGTATATTGTCTCCCTGCTTATTTAACTTATATGCAGAATTCATCATGCGAAAGGCTGGACTAGATGAATCCCAAGCCGGAATTAAGATTGCCGGAAGAAATATCAACAACCTCAGATATGCAGATGACACAACCTTGATGGCAGAAAGCGAGGAGGAATTAAAGAACCTTTTAATGAGGGTGAAAGCGGAGAGCGCAAAATATGGTCTGAAGCTCAACATCAAAAAAACCAAGATCATGGCCACTGGTCCCATCACCTCCTGGCAAATAGAAGGGGAAGAAATGGAGGCAGTGAGAGATTTTACTTTCTTGGGCTCCTTGATCACTGCAGATGGTGACAGCAGTCACGAAATTAAAAGACACCTGCTTCTTGGAAGAAAAGCAATGACAAACCTAGACAGCATCTTAAAAAGCAGAGACATCACTTTGCCGACAAAGGTCCGTATAGTTAAAGCTATGGTTTTCCCAGTAGTGATGTATGGAAGTGAGAGCTGGACCATAAAGAAGGCTGATCGTCGAAGAATTGATGCTTTTGAATTATGGTGCTGGAGGAGACTCTTGAGAGTCCCATGGACTGCTAGAAGATCAAACCTATCCATTCTTAAGGAAATCAGCCCTGAGTGCTCCTTGGAAGGACAGATCGTGAAGCTGAGGCTCCAATACTTTGGCCACCTCATGAGAAGAGAAGAATCCTTGGAAAAGACCCTGATGTTGGGAAAGATTGAGGGCACTAGGAGAAGGGGACGACAGAGGACAAGATGGTTGGACAGTGTTCTCGAAGCTACGAACATGAGTTTGACCAAACTGCGGGAGGCAGTGCAAGACAGGAGTGCCTGGCGTGCTATGGTCCATGGGGTCACGAAGAGTCGGACACGACTAAACGACTAAACAACAACAACAAGCCTTTTCTCAGAGGAAAAACTCCCTAGGAACAGATCCTACCCTCCCACCCACCCCAAAATCTGCCTTTCCAATTTAAATATCAAATGCTTGCTTCTGGAGCGTGGTCTTGGTCGTCTGTGTGGGGTGTGGAATAAAGGAGTTCTAAAAAGGCAGGAAAATGTGCTGAATTATGCAGGGAGGCTCCCCTCTCTTGGGGAGGAGGTGTTTGAGCAGCTTCTATAATTGTTTTTACTCTATTAAGGGGTCAGATGGTGTGTGTGTGTGTGTGTGTGTGTGTGTGTGTGTGTGTGTGTGTGTGTGTGTGTAGAGGTCGCCCCAGCACATGGCGTTTCATATCTTTCTGACCATGCCGCTTCCAGTCTTTCTATCTCAGCAGGAATATCTGTCCCCTAAGGCTCATAACTACCTCCCATAACATTTATATTAACCCCCACCTCTAACCCATGAAGCTTTTATCAACTTAAACTCTTAGTTTTCATCTCTTCCTGAGTTTTGTTGATGTGACGTTGAGACTAAAAATTAACTCTGAAACTCATTCTTTATTACCTTCAACTGGATTCTTAATTGTGGATTATGAATGCACCTTGGCTGGAGTGGTTTAAAGAAGTTTGAGTTTGTTTTCAAAGTATGTATAGAATACATACAGGCTAGAGAAGCTGAAACATTGATAAGGACTGGATATGCCCATGTCTTTTTGAAAGGAGAAACTATTTATACAAAGATCGCTGGGAAGGTGGTGCCAGCATCTCAGAGCCCCCACACCACCTTCTTAAAGTTGGAAGCTGGGTGTGCTTATAAAAATGCTTGGAGAGATAAACTGAAACTTTAAAGTTTGGAATAGGTCAGAGAGGTTGAAATATCAAAAGGACTGCATATGTCTATATTTTGCTGAAAAGAGAAATTATAAGGATCTTCAATTGTTTGCAACTCCTCATAGACATTTCAAGAGAATTGGATGAGTGAGAACTAACTACTTCCCTGGGGAAATAAGTCATTACTTACACTTTCTGGACATTCTGTTGTTGTGTGTGTTCTTTTTAATGTAAATATTTGTGTATTTTGAATGTTAATTGGAAATTTTGATTTTATTTTAAATTGTATACGTGTAATGGGTAGCTGGGCTGGAGGGAAAGTACAGCAAGTGGTGTTTCCTGGGAAAGTGGCCTTGACAAAGTGATAAGGTACTGTTGTAAAACTGACTGTTTTGAGAACCAGGGAAGGCAGAGTGAATTGCATTAATTTCACTCGGTCCTGAGTATTCTGAGTAGTTTAAAACACCACAAGAGGCAAGGTTTGCTTGGAATTGGTGGGACTTTTCTCTGTGTGGAAAGAATTGATTAAAGAGATGAAGGAAATTTGGGATAATTTAGCAGACAAGATTTGAGCCCAAATGGATGAAAATATTGAAATCGTGTCAGAATCGACTACTAAGATAGCAAGGAAGGGAGGAAAAATTAGGAAAAATGGATGAGACTAATATGAAAAAAATTCAGGAGACATGGATGGTAGGGGTGGAAACCACAGGATTCAAGTTACAAGAAAGGCAACTCCGACTAAATGTCAGGAAGAACTTTCTGGCATTTAAGAGCACTTTGACAGTGGAATGGTCTCCATCAGGAGGTGGTGGACTCCTTCCTTGGAGGCTTTTAAGCAGAGGTTGGAGGGCCATCTGTCTTAGATGTTTGAGTTGAAATTCCTGCATTGCAGGGGGTTGAACTAGATGACCCTTGGGTGTAGCTTCCAACTCTACAATCTTTGGCCATTTCCTACAGATCCTTAGGTAGGAAGCTGCCTGTTACTGAGCCCTACCCAGACATGTTGGTGGGTGTCATGGACTGGCTGGACTCAGAGGACTGGTGGGAGGCACCAGCTGGGGAACCCCCAAGGGAAGAAGGCTCAGAGCCCAGGGAAGGGTAGCAGATGATGAATGGTCAGAGGGAGAAGAGGGAGCAGACAGGGAAGAGGAAATGTTGGAAGCTGGAGAGGTAACAGGCTTTTCATTCTTCCAACTAGTGGCATTCAGCCCGTTCAGTAAACGGGCGCTAGAACG